>NC_138900.1:39595311-40837214 GCF_965194825.1 Balaenoptera physalus | reverse complement strand
CACTTTTCTTGGACTGACCACTTGATCTTTCAGGGCCTCGGTTTTCTCACCTATAGATGGGGGTGTTTTGAGGATTTGAGGAGCCATCAGAAGTGGAGGTGCCCTCCCTCAAATGTGCCCCACCGTGAACGACTGTGAGTAGCAGGTCGAATGCTGGGGGGGTTGACCACATCCTTTCCTGTTTATGTCCACTAATTTACATCAGGGCCGAGGAGGCCGCGAGGGGAAAAGGGACTAACCCAGCTGAAGTTCAAGGCTGTGAAAGCCCGTCTGCTGGGCAGGGGCAGCCCAGCTTAGTCCATTGTATGAATGGACGCTGGGTCCTCTGGGGCAGATCTCACCACAGGGCACAGACTTAATCCAGGCACCAAGCACTGCATGTGTGCCCAGGTTAGGCGGAGGCAAGGAAAGGAATCTGGGGTCTTGGAGGTATTGGTGGTATGTCAGAAGGACACTGTGATGCCATGAACCCAGGCAACTTTGCCATGGGACAAGCATGGTTGGGCATAATTGAGACAGTAGATATTTCTCCCCTTCTCCCCATGCCGTGAATGGAGTTTTTCTCAGGTGTGTGCCCCTCACTTTCACTGTCAGAGCCTATGTTTCCGACATCACGTGCAGCACCTTTTTAGGGCATCCCCCAGCCTCTCTGGTGATGGGGGCTCAGGTATCTGCATTGGTCTTGGAGGGAATCCTGGTCAAACAGTCAGGCCAGAGGCTGATGTGGTCCCAGATCAGCTGGTGGGAGTGATGGGCAAAGAACCTTACAAGCAGCCCCTGGGGCTTCCAGGAAAAATTTGGATCGAGGGTTCCTAGAAAACACTGGGGCAGTTGGAGCTTGGAACATGGAGACACAGGGCACTCTGCACCTTTGGCCTTGAGCCGGCAAAGCCAACCCTGAAGCTATTCCGGTTACAAATATGCACAAATTCTGCCACCAGCCAGACACCCAGGACTTCCAGAGCCTCGGTCACCATTTACCCAGGAGGCCTGTTCGCTGTGGGACTCTGAGCATTGCAGGTCTGGTTTGGGCAGATTCTGTTTCTGTGGGTAAAGATAGGGCTGATGGGAGAAGCAAAAGCAGGCCACCCCAGGTCCCTGGCCTCAACTGTCTGCCAGCATCGGGCTCCAGAGATGGTATCATCCCAGCCAGGACAAGGCTAGGCCTGAATGTTCTGGAGCGTGTGTATGGCCATGTTTCTGGAACTCTTTTCCTATCTAAGTCCCCTTCTATTTTTATCCACACTTGACTTAAACAAACAGGATTTGAGTATCTGCTGCATGCTAGGCTTTGTGGCAGAAGAAAGAATAGCAATCATGATAATGGCAGTAATCCTAACAGTAATCTCTCTCTGTAACAAAGGGTAATAATAATACCCACCTCCTAAGGTGCTATAAGGATTGAATGAGATCTTGCACATAAAGTACTTAGCACATAGTGCCTGGCACATAGTAAGTGCACAGTAAATATTACCCAGAATAATAATAACTATTATAATTAGGGCAGCCATTTATGAGGATACAGAGGCTCAGAGAGGTTGAGTACCTTAACCAAGGTCACACAGCGTGGGGGCCTGAATCAGGGAGCTCCAGGGTAATGGAGGAGACTGATAAGTCCCCCACAAGCTCCAATCGAGTGTACTAAGGGAAGAGCAGATGGTCCTGGGGGCACCAGGAAGGTCCCATGGAGGAGGTGATATTTCTACTGGGCCTCACTAGGTGAATGGGCTGTCATCATGGAGGTAACAGCATGTGCAAGGGCAGGGAGGCACGGACACATGGTAAACTCAGGAAACAGAAGGAGGATGCCTTGGTCGGAGCAGTGGGAGAGAGGGCTGGGCAGGTCAGCTGCAGGCAGATGGCAGAGAGCCTTGAATGCATGCTGAGGATTGACACGGGGTGACAAGGACCTCACCGACTGTACCTTGGAGAGGCTGTATGGTACAGTGGTTCAAGACCTGGCCTCTGGAGCCAGCCTGCCTGGGGTCATATCCACAGAGCGGGTCCAATAGCAGCATGTGTACCCCAGGGCCGGAGGAATAAGGCAGGAGCCCTCAGCCTCGGGATATATCCCCTCAGCCTCTGCCAGCTTGGCTGCCAGGCACGTGGGTTTGACCCCAGGGCTAGGACTCTCAGAGGCAGTCTCCAAGATGTACCTTCCTTTGTTCCCTTATGGCTGGGCCATCCACTGCCATTTGCCCAAAGAGGTGGGCCTAAGGGGATGTGCCTGCGTGGACGGGGAGGTTCGTCTGGGGGGAGGTGCTTTCTGGGTTGTCTGCCTTTGGAGATTTAGACAGGAAGCTGTGCCTCTAAGACCCTCTGAGAGTCTCCTCTTTCAGCAATAAGTTGCCCTAACAGCAGAAGTGGAATGAGCTCTTTACCCTTATTGGCCAATTTTGCCCTCATTTTGGGTCCCCTGTGCCTGTGCACCGGGTTCGGGGTCAAGTCTGGGTCGACGTTGCCCCTGGGATGGCTGCATCTGTCTGCGACTCCATTGGTGCCAGGCAGAATACAACTGTACCAGTTTGAGGGGCCCCCAGGAGCCACAGGTGCTTCCTACGCACACTTTCTGGGGTGCCACTGACAGAGGCCATGGCCAGCCCAGGCTCTCTGTTTCCTGGGCTTCCTCGATGGAGCCACGCCTCGCCCTGACTCTCAGGGTCTCCTCCTTGACGCTCGCCCTCCTTTGGCCTCCATCCATCTTCTTGCCATCCCCCAGCCCTCCAGGTCCACACCTGCTCTTTGATTCTTGACTCCTTCCACCTCCGAGGTCAGAGGCTCCCATTACTTCTGGTTGGAATCTGGAGCCATCACTTGCCACTTAGGTGTCTTCATACATACCTTTCTGAGGCTCGGGGTACTTGGAGGAGGGGTGACTGGGGAGGGGCTGGGTGTGAGGGCCCCACTCCCAGGAGGCAAATCTCAAAGGCAGCTCTGGCCCAACCTCTGTGCGGTCTCCCTCCCTCCGTCCCTCCCCCTTCCCTTTACTTCCCTCCTACCTTCTTTTCTTCCCTCCCTCCCTCCCTCCCTTCCTTCCTTCCTCTCTTAAACAGCGTTACCGATCAAACCATACAATTCACTCACTTGAAGTGTACAATTCAATGGTTTTTAGTATAGTTGCAGAATTGTGCAACCATCCCCATAATCTAATTTGAGAACATTTCATCACCCCCAAAAGAAACCCCATTAGCAGTCACTCCCCATTTCCCCCCACTCCCAGCCCCTGGCAACCACTCATCTCCTTTCTTCTGCTGGCATTCATTTGTGAAGCAACTGTAAACAGTGAGGCCAGAGCCCCAGGTTCGCAGCTGGAATTACCCCTTCCTGGGACCAGGACTTCGGGAGCAGAACCTCAGAATCACACTGTCATCCCTTCCAACTTGCCCACCGCCTCCCTCATGGCTTTAGCGCTGGAAAGCTGACCCGCTCATCCTCCTCATTTACCCAGGGAGGGACGTGAGACCCAGAGAGGGGAAGAAATCTGGTCGCGCAGTGGTTGGGAACACAGCTCCTGGCCTGGAGTACCCACCTTTCCCAGCACTCCCAGCTGCCTTCCCTTGACTGCCCCCTACTCATTCCTGGGCCTAGCCACTCTTAGAACATAGTACCCCAGTTTTTCCATCTGTAAAATAGGAATTATAATACCCACCGCACATACTGTTGTGAGGATTAAATGAAATCCAAAGCAATCCTATACGTAGAGTTTCGCCCAGTCCCTCAGCAGAAGCAAGCTAAATCGAATTAGATTAAATTCCCACCCTGGCATTCCAGGCCCTGCACATGCTGGTTGTTTGGGATGGGTGGCAGTCCTCCCCTTCCCCTGTGAAGGTGACGATGGATGCCACTGAAACTACCAAGGTCCTAGTCACTTCTTCCCTGTCACCTGGAAGCTGGCGATGTCGTCAGGGCGGGCGGAAGGTTGAGACTTGTCGTGATGACTAACAACCCAGAACTGTGGGATTCTGGTTAATCAGCAGCGTCAGAACTTCCCATGGCTGTTTGCAAACACGGGCCACCCCCAGAGGCTGGGCAAGAGGCCGCGGGGCTGCCGCAGAACCTGGGTGAGATGTGCTGGCAGTGCCAGGAGGCTGGCAGGGTGGTCAGGGGCCGTGGCTGCAGTTCTTGGGAAAACACGGCTGCCCTCACCCGGCTGCTGCCTCTGTGCGCCCCCCTGCTGCCCCCCAGGAGTGGAAAGCTGATTGCAGATGCCAGGGTCTCTTGAGGGATTTTCTTTCTAGAAATGGTTGATTGACTTCTTGCAAGAAGCCAGAATGCAGTTGCAGGCTGATGTCAGAGCAGAGATAACCTTAGTAATGCTGGTGGCCGCCTAAGCAGAATCTTCCAGGGTTGTGGGATGTTCCAGAACCCACCTGGGAAAGTGTCTGGGGGCTCGAAGAGCAGGCAAGGAGGGGGGGCGCTGACTCAGTGCTCTCAGCCCGGCCCAGCCCAGCAGACAGAAACCCAGCAAAGGAACCAGACACTTCCTTCCCTGACAGCCATCACTCAGACTTTTTATATGCCTCATGCCTCACAGGGGAACCAGCCTGGGCGAGAGTTCCAGATCCGAGAGAAAAACTGTAAATTAGTACGAAAAGTAGTTCTCGTCAAAAATGCTGCCAGCGACAGTGTAAAGTGTAAATTTGGTACAGTCCTTCTGATGGCAATCTGGCAACATGTTTAGAAAGTGTAAAAAAAAAAAAAAAAAGCTCAGACTATCCAGATTTTTATGAAATTAACAACCCCACTCTCCCCCCATCTCCCACCCTCTCCCCAGGGAACGAACAGGCTGCATGTGGGGAGATGTTGCAGCAATGCTATTTATAAGTGTGAAAAATGGGAGCTACTCACATATCTGATTCCGTGGAATGGCCAGTTCAGTTGGGGCAGAGCTGTTCAGAGGAATATCATGCAGCCATTTAAAATGTTTATTCTTTTCAGTCATTTTTACAGGGTGCTGGGTGTGCCCCACACAGTGTGACCCCAGGGTCGGACGGGACCTGGGCCTCATCCTTAGTCTGGAACCTGCAGTTCAGAAAAGAGCGGGCCCCAGTAGGAAAAAGTAACTTGGAAAATGCTTGGCCTGTGATTTAAAGTGAGAAAAAGGCAGAGTAGAAAACTGTATCCATGGTCTGCCTTCCACTATAACCACAGCTGGTGCGCCAGGCTCTGGGTGTCACATGTTTGCTCTTATTTACTTCTCAAGACAGCCCAGTGAGTTAGGCACTATTGCTACCCCCATTGTCACAGGAGGAAACTGAGGCATGGAGGAAGTGACAGAGCCAAGGTTCAAACCCACGATCATCTGACCCCAAACCTACTTTTAACCACTGCTCTATACAGTCTCCCCTTAATACAGAAATAATGTCTGTTCAAAGTCAACTACCAGAAAGAACATCTGAGCCAATGAGAATAAGTTAAGGGTGGTGGGATTTGGCGGAGAGGGGGGTGCTTTTTCCTCTCTTGATTTCTCCTGCCCTTGTGCAGGAAAAATAAAAATTAAAGTTTAAAAAAAAAACCTCAACTACCTAGAATTTGCAGCAGAGGGGAAAAATGAACGGCGAAGTTGGAAAAAAAGTGGAAATGATGTTAATAATGCATGTCTTGGCTTAGAACAAGGAGAGAGAATGATTTAGGAGCAAGAAGAGAAGCCAGGGAGGGAGCTTTTGGGAGAGGGAGCCCAGACTTCTGGATGATCCCAGGGAAGGGCTGACTCAGAGGGGGGGCAGTGGCGGCAGGGCTCATCTCCCATAGCCATCCTTCCTAAATCTTTTTATTACCTGATGCTTAATTACATATCTCCTCGATGTTTGCATTCCTCTCATTGTTTAGACGATGGGAAATGATAACGGAAACAAACCCCCGTTTGCTTTCTACCCTGGAATGCTGCGGGCAGGGTCTCTCTGCCAAGTTCGTCATCAAGAGGTTTCAGGTGCCCCTCACCTAAGAGCCGGGAAGTGCTGCTTTGTCCAATCTCCCTGCCAAATGCAGAGAGGCAGTCACTGTCTAGAGATTTTAGAGCAAGGTGGTTTTATTGAGGGGAGGGTTGCCTTGGTTTGGAAATGGGAGAACTGTTTCCCCAGTTAATACAGCTTTTAGAAGGAAGGCACCCTTGCACAGGGAGGGCACAGAGGGAGCAGCAAATGGAGAAGGGAGAGAAAGGTACCATTTGTTCAAATATCTATTGGGTACGGAGTGCCCGTAGGAGCTGAGTCCGTAGCAGAGGAGAGAGACAGGATTTACAGTGCCTCCCAGGGTTGTCCAAGACCCAACCCCTTCACATCCACTGAGGAGCGTGGCTTCCTCAGAGCTGGCAGGTGTGAACCCAGGGCCAGCCCCCCGATATGCTCAGAGGTCGAGGGCCCGTGTCCTGCTGCCGGTGAGGAGTAAGATGCATGCTTGGCAGGGCTGGGTGCAGAGCCCCGCCCGTCCCTCCGGGATCTTCCCAGCTCTCTCTGTGCTGTCCATGACGGGGCTGTTTCAGGGCTATTGGAAAATGTGGCTTCAAAACAGTGGCTAATTGAGTCAGGATTACTTACCGTGTGACTCAACTCCAGAAGGTATTCTCTGACTTCCAGAAACTTTACCCAGGATCGTGCACAGATGCCCTATTCACAGCTGCGAGGTGCTCCTTACTGACCACACTGAAATAATTCCTTAAGGATCCGTTCACTTACTTCCTTTTGATAAGACTCATCGTGAATTTACATGGGAAGAAAGTCTGTTTGGGTATGCTTAATGCACCCTGTTCTCTCCCTCTAAATTGTAAGTGATCTAGCTATTTATTCAGCGAAAACTGATGTGATGCCAGGCACCTAGTGCCTGTAGGAGCTGAATCTGTAGCAGAGGCTTCACCTGTGATCAAGTCAGGAAAGGACCCTGCCCTCAAGGAGATGATGTTGTAGACAGGAGAGGCCTTTACAATCCAGCGTGGGAGGTGCTGCAGTGGGGTGAGCAGGCAGGGGACTGTGGTGTCTGGGAGGGTCAAGGAAGGTGACCTCTAAGCTTGAAGGACTTGAAGGACAGCAGGAGCCGGCCAGGTGAAGGTGGGTAGAGGCAGGTGGGAGTGGGGTGAGGAGAGAGGCCTTCTGGGCAGGGAGAATAGCATTGCAAAGGCCTGGAGGTGATCGAATCTCAAGTCATTTACACTGGAAAATCATGTAAATCTTAGGTGGGCTTTACTCGGGGGTGCTACGAGAATCAGATTAAACACAGCCTGGTTTGTTATGGCCCCCTCTTTGCTGCCCTCTGTGCAGAAGAACCCTCAGGCCCTTGGCTCCCTCTCAGATGGATGCCTGAGAGTTAAGGGGTTTCAAGCCCTTTGAACAGCAATGGTGTTGTCCCTCACGCCCCCCTCGAGGGATGGGGTAGATGTACACATGGGTCTGCAGTGTTCTGGCTACTGCATTCTTGTGGCCCTCCCGGGGACACTTATGCCTCTGCCAGGAGGTAGGCAGGAGGTCGAGGTCAAGGCCAAAGGCTGAACCCAAGAGTCCTCGCTCATGAGTTCAGGACCTCAGTGTTGGGGTGGCCGAGTTTCTGGCAAATCCTTCACTTTCCGTATGACCAGAGAGAATTGGCAGCCTCCATTACAAACCATCAGTGAAGTTTCTGGGCTAGAAATGACCTTGAAGTCATTGGTATGTAGTTCCTGACATTGTGCAATCTTAAATTCCAACAATCATGAAGCAAATCGGTTTTGCATTTCAAGGCAGTTTTGCTGGAATTCGGAAAATGCTTCCTCACGTCTCAATTTTCTTTTTCCTTCACTGGTGCTTTGAACTTTTATTTATTTATTTATTTATTTAATTTGTTTATTTTTGGCTGTGTCGGGTCTTCGTTGCTAAGCGCAGGCTTTCTCTAGTTGTGGCGAGCGGGGGGTACTCTTCGTTGCGGTGTGCGGGCTTCTCATTGCGGTGGCTTCTCTTGTTGCGGAGCACGGGCTCTAGGCGCGCCGGTTTTAGTAGTTGCCGCACGCAGGCCCAGTAGTTGTGGCGCACGGGCTTAGTTGCTGGGTGGCATGTGGGATCTTCCTGGACCAGGGATTGAACCCGTGTCCCCTGCATTGGCAGGCGGATTCTTAACCACTGCACCACCAGGGAAGTCCCAAGGTGCTTTGAACTTAAACTCCGGCACCTATATATGTATAGTAGTGCTATATGTTTGTGTATATGTATACATACACACACCTATTGGGTTCATATCTCAGCGCTACCACACACTGAGTTTGTGAATGAACTTTAGGAGGCTCAGTTTTCCCTCCTGAAAATGGAGGATATGACGGTACCCACCTCAAAGGGTGTTCGGGGTTACATGAGATCTTGTTTTTAAAGAGCTCAGTGCAGTGCCTGGCACAGTGATAGCTGTGGATAAATGGTCGTTATTATATGCACAGAGGAAAAAAAATACTGTACTAAAATGTTGGCAGCATTTATCTCTAGTGGGTGGGATTATGGTTACAATGAACATCTATTACTTTGGTAATCAGAGAAAAAGAACAATAAATGTTATTATTAATTTTAAAATCTGGCTTTGGCTTTGGAAGGAACCTGCAGTTAATGTCAACGAACCGACCACAAGTAAGACATGGCCTCCAGTTCTATATCAGGACTTTAAAGACAGACACCCCTATCCCACTGCCCTCCTCAATCAAATGCTAGGATCTGTAACAAAGGGAGATACTTGGTCAGGAATCTAGAGAAAATTTGCCCTCATCCAACCTTGCGGTCCCCCTGACCAGTGCTGTCTGGAGGGCAGGCAGGGGGATTCAGAGAAGGTACCTCTCAAATTATGGCCTGCTCTCCCATTGGGAGGATTATCTGGGGTTCTTAGCTAGAAATCTATCTCTCCAGGGAACCATTCCAGAAGCATGAAAGGCACCCTCTATTGGGCCTGCACTGGGACATCTCAGTGAGAAAATAAAACATACACGAACCCACTTTCAGTAGGGGGATTGTGAGTGTCCTGATCTGGCATCCAGAACAATCTGAGGCCCAGAACCTTGGCTCTGTCTCTGGTTGAGATTCTTGACGGCCAGCCCAGTGCCTGCTCAGCAGCAAGAGACAGAACCCACCTGGAGCTGCACGCCCCCCCTCCAGTCCCCTCCTTGCTCCTCCCAGGCCATTGGGCCATCATCCCCTGTTAAACAGGAAGAGGCAGAGCGCCCCCCCCCTCCCGGGATTGTCTTCGGGACCATCAGCTTGCACTGGGCTGGCTTCTGAGTTTCTTTTCTCTGTCCTCCTTCCGCACCCTGGAAGGGGAATGTTGCTGCTGACACTGGAGTGAAACGCCGCCTCTGTTTGGGAGACAAAGAACAGAGTGGCTCCTCCGGGTCAGCTGGGTCTCCTTGGCCGGCCGGCTCCCTGGCCTCCCAGGCTTCTTCTGGGGCATCCTATGAGGAGGGCCGACTGTGGCTACGCCAGGAGCTGCTGCCTGCTCCGGAGCGGCTGCATTCTGAACGTGTTTTCACTGGAATGCAAAGGAATATTTTACCTTAAAAAATCCCAAACAGTTTCCCTGCTCTGCAAGACGTTTATCTATTGAGGGGGGTGCGAGAGGGGAATAGGGTGGCTGAGGAGCAGGAGGCAGCAGGTGGTACCCTGGCTGGGCAGGCAACCTGGCCTGTGTATTCCTAATAGAGCTAGTGAGAAATGTGTGTGAAAACACGTGTGCTAATGTGTGACAGTGCATGCCTGTGGGCACTAACTAGAGCGTGTGTGGAAGCGTGTACTGGGGTTCTAAAGCATGTATAGGCTGTAGTGTGACAGAGTCAGAGAGCGTGTGAGAACGTGTGTGAGCGTGTACAAGTGGATGTGTGTACTCAGGCGCATGTGCAGCATTTGTGGGAAAGCATGGGGTTAAGTCTGAGCACCGTACAGGAATGTGAGTGCACGTGGAAAGTGTGTGAGAATGTGTAAGTGTGCACATGTACTAGCTAGATTGTGTAAGAGTGTGTGTGTAGTGTGCATGCTAGAAGGTCAAGAAGACGTGTACTAGAGGTTGTGAGAGTGTGTGAAGGGTAGCCAGGGAGCACTTGTAAGTATGCCTGTGAGTAGTAACTACTGTGTGCGAAAGTTTTGTAGTACTAGGCTTTGAGGGAGTGAGAACGAAAGTGTAAGTTTAAGTGCAAAAGCGTGGGGATGTGTGTGAGAACTGTGAATGTGTTCATGTGGACTCACTAGAGCAAGTGTGCAAACATACGTGAGAGCCATGTATACTGTGTACTGTATGTGAGCACGTAGAAGGTGCGTGTGCGCCAGGGGTGAGCGCGAACGTGTGCACGGGCGTCTGTGGAGCGTGGGGACACTCAACGGGAAGGTCTGAACAGAGTGGGCGGCCCCACGTGCGAGTGTGAGTCTGTGCGTGTGCGCGCGCGCCACCACCCCCCACCTGGGTCTGAGCCGGTTGCCATGGGAACGCGCCGCGGGCCGGAGTTAATCATTTCCTGTGGAAAGTGTGCGGGAGGAGCCAGAGAGGGGCGGGAGCGGGGCGGGCCGAGGAGGAGGCGGTGGCGTGGAGCTGCCTCCCACTGGAGGGCCGGGCCGAGCCCCGGGCGCCGCAGCGACGCAGGGATCCTGCCTCCACCAGGCCGGTGAGTCCGGGGCTCGGGCGGGCTGAGGACGGGCTGGGCGCTCGGGTTCCGCCCGGCCTGTCGTTCGGGGTGCCGCGTCCTGGATCCCCCTGCCCGGCCCCGTTGGGGGGCGCAGGGAGGGCCGGGCCCCGGAGACCCGGCCCTGCGCTATCCCGCATCCCCCCTGCGCCGTCCAGCCTGAACCGAGCAGGGCATGGGAGCGGCGTGTCCCCTGGAATCCAAGCAGCCTCGGGACCCCCTTTCCGATTTCAATGGCCCGGGAAAGCCGGACACTGCCGGGGAACCGCGTGCCCGTCAGCGCCGCCCCCTCCCCTGGCAGAGGTCCCTGCATCCGCAGGGCGCCCCTGAAGGCTGCAGTTTTGGGCCCTCCCACCCCGTAGGTCCCCTGGGCAGTTCACTTTCCCCTTCGCAGGGCCGGGATGGGGTGGGCCAGCCCCAGGTTAGGAAGGAGGGCCTGGGCCGGTGCCGTCCTGGGCAGTGGGCGAAATTGAGCCTTTGACAGCGGTAGCCTGGGGCGGTTGGCGGAGGGGGGGGGCCCGGGGGGGGGTCGGGGGTGGGGAGTGGGCCCAGCAGGAAGGGCGAGCCAGAAGCCACCTCCTTCAACCCCCTGTTGTGAGTTAGACCAGAACTCTGGCGCAGTGAAGGGCCTGGTCCTGGCAGATTTTAAAGAGGAAGCTGCATATAAATTGGTACCATTTGTACCTCCGACCCCCCAGCCCCCCCAATACACACATCTGTCTCAAGGTTTGGGGTCGTGGCCACCCCTGGCCTTTCATCTTCTCTGGCTTTCTGTCTGCCTGAGGCTGAGTGAGCACGTACACTGGCCCAGGCTGTTCCCCATGCCCTTGATAAAAGTAACCCTCTCCTTGGCCAGAGAGTCATTTGCAAGGAATGCAGTCTCAGAATGGGGCCCTGTATTTGCAGTGACTGGATTTTAGGGACATAGGGTCGTGAGTTCTGCTGTCCTTATGGGCACCAGGGAGCAGAGATTTTGAAATCTGGGTTGACCTGCAAAACCCAGGACGTGTGACCGTGCGGAGGGGAGGTCCAGCCCCTGTCCAACCTCCTTGACATTCTGCCCGCTCTCCCAGGGAGACCAAGCCTCCTGGGCAGCAGTCTCTGGGCAGTTGTCAAGTGTGTCCCCCAATCATTGCAATATCCCTGGTCCGGGGCAAGGGGGCTGTAGCTCCACCACCCTGGCCTAAACCCAGAGAGGCAGGTGCTGGCTCTCCTGCAGCCAGCCCTCTGCATCCACCCACCACTGGATAGAGGTCACTGAAAAAATAAAATTTGGGTATTCTTTGTATATGCCAGTATTGTTCTGAACATTGTATATATGTATTGTCTAAACTTTACACCAACCCTATAAGGTAGAGTTCTCTCCGTTTCACAGATGGAGATACTGAGGCACAGAGACAAAGTAATTCTCCCAGGGTAACACATCTAGTAAGTGGCACAGCCGGGTTCTGAACCAGCTTTCGGTCATAACCACTCTACTCGTATGCCCCCATCACCTCGCCCCATGACCTAGGTTTTTGAGTCTCCAGCCTTGGGCTGTTTGAAAGTCCTTGATACTTTTGACCTTCACACCCCTCAGGCTGCTAAATTCAGCTGCTTTTTCCTCTTCAGGATCTTGCACACACCCTTCCCCTTTCTTCCTGATATCTTCCTGACTGCCTCCTAACTTCCCTTCCTGAAACCAATGAAATATTGTCTCCTTCTGTCCCTGCCCCCTCAGACTTAGATGATCCCCTTTAAAAGTCTTTTCCCTCAACTGTGACATCGACCTTCAGTGTCCTCCGCCATCTTACCTTCCCAGCGGCTTGGCATGCAGGTGGAGCCTGTCTCACTCCCTGCTCATCCCTTGGGCAGCTGAGCCTCAGGGTTGCTGTGCGCCCAGCTCCGTGCCAAGCAGCCTGGAGGAGGGGACATCTGGCTGCTCCTCCTGGTTCCTTCCATTCCACACTGGTCCACCTCCATGTCCTCAGCGGAGCTGCCCACATATTGGATTAGCCTCCACCCCGCCCTTTGGCCAGCAGTCCTGCCCCCTCCCAGGGAGACTGCACCCAGGAGCCTCCTCCTCCAAGTTGTCTTCCTTAGTCCAGGAAGGCAGAGACCATGACTCCCTAGTCAGGAGCCTGGCATTCTTCCAGGGCTCAGCTCTGCGAACATGGGTCACCAGATGTTCAGGCCACCCATCCTTGCACTCTTCTCTTGCCTCTCGATGCTTCAGTCATTCCTGTCCCTCTGTTGACCCAGCATGTGCAAATCTCTCCTCTTCTAAATACCACATCCTCTCCTTCCCATCCTAGCCAGCTTCTCCAAAGTGAAGGAAGTGGCAGCTTCCTCTAGCCCCCATCCCCCTTGGGCCTTCCCACATCTGCCCTCTGCCCTGCTCCACTGACCTTTCTTCCAGTTTGACCTCTCCGTGGCATGGTTCCCTGGGAACTGACCGTCCTCTCCTTCCCACTCACTCTCCGGTCACCTCTGAGGACTCTGCACCTGCCTGGTGCTCCTGACACCTCTGACCTTCCTTCTCCAGCTTTTCTTCCCACTTGGAGTGAGCTCCATCCTCCTTGGTTGCCTCTCATCTTGCACCGCCTTTGGTGATTGCATTCTCACCTGTGCCACAGTGACCCCCATCAGCCACCCAGTTCTGTGTCTCCATCTCCAGCCCTGCTCTCTTCCAAGCTTAAGTTCGAGCTTTTGTGTGCATTCATTTCCGGGCATTCACCCAAAAGCCATCACCAGGTGTTTGGTGTGGATGTAGCTTTGCTCCAGGCTGGGTGCTGTGGGACCCACCCTGGGGAGCCATAGAGGGTCAGGGGAGATGGACACTGTTCAAACAGATATCTTTACTGCCTGGTAGAGAGTGGTCAGTGCAGTGAGGGTTGGGGAAAGTGGCCTACAGCCCAGGTGGCGCCATTAGGAAGTCCTTGGGTGCCTCCAACTCCATTTTAAAACCAAAAGCAAACTCCACATTGCCCCTCTGAGCTGACTTGGCTTCTTCTGTAAATGGCATCACTTGTTGTCTGAGTCTGGGACCACAGCTTGGTGTCACCTTAAATGCCCTCAGAGCTGCTTTGCACACAATAGGTACTCAATAAAGACTTGTGCAGTAAATGAAGTCTGTTCTGTTCATTTGCTCTGTTCATAAGGGCCCCATGGGGCTTTCTACCCAGACCAGTGTTCCCCACCCCCACCCCCATTCTCCATACCACCTGGTGCCTCCCTGCATCCTGTTTTGATTGTGGAGGTTTGTTGAAGTGTTTACCTCCCTCCTGACAGGGAGCTTTGAGGCCATGTCTCTCCTGATCAAAGAGGACCCCGGGCAGGTGCCTGGCACACAGCAGGTACCGCGTAAATAATTATTAAATGAGGAATGAATGAATCTTTGTATTTCAAATCCCAGCTCGGTGTCTGCCAGTTGTAGGTACAGTGTGAAGGCTAGTTGAATACAGGAATGAGCTGATTTTAAGAGAATTTGATATATGTAAGCCTGACGTCACGGCCACAGTCAAGGCCCCTTCTGAATAGATTCATGGAGACGCTGTTGACTGGTGCTTCCTCCATGTGGGGCTGTGACCTGTCTTTATGCTGCCAGGCTCAGAGTGGAGGGGCTGAGATGTGGGGTCTCCACATTGTGCTGCAGACACACCTGACGGGCTCCCTGCCCAGTTCTGAGCCTCCCTTCTCCTTAGCTAGTACGCTGAAATGGTGATAGGCTCTGTTTCAGCCCGTGAGCCCGGGGGCTCCTTGGGGGACATTCGAGTTGGGGCTCTGGGTAACAGGTGACCCAGTTCAGCGGACCCTTCCAGATGGTGGGCTCCGATCAGCTTCGGATGGGGGCGGAGGGTGCCGGCTAGCGGGCTTCAATCTCGCTTTCTTGCTCTCTCCGCAGGCTGCCCGACGCCCGGAGGAGGCTGCTGAGCCCCGCCGGGCCATGGTCCCATCTCGCAGGACGTGGAACCTGGGAGCCACGCCCTCGCTGCGCGGCCTGTGGCGAGTGGGCCGGGCCGGGGAGCCCGAGCCGGGGATGGCTCGCCCCGCCCCAGCCAGCCCGGCCGCCCGCCCTTTCCCACACACCGGCCCGGGGAGGTTGAGAACTGGTGAGTCCGCATTTTTAAAATGCCTCTTTATTTCCTTTCCTTCCTCCAGATACCAGCGATGAGATCGGGGTTTCTGGCAAGTTCCTAGGCTCAGTCAGAGCTGTCAGGTAATTACAGGGTACCGGCAGCCCGCGAGCCGGGCGTGGAGTCAGGGCGTCAATTTCGCTGGGCGCTCCTGCCCCGCGCCCGTCTGTAAAGAGAAGCCGGGGACGCGAGTTAAACGTTAACGCAGTCTGTAGCGCAGGGGGAGAACTCCGCGGACAGCCACGCGCTCCCTGGCCCGGCCAGGTGGCTGTGGCTCTGTGATCCGCCTGTCCTTGGCGGCGGAGCGCTCGTGGTCTCGCTCCGGTTTCTGCCCGCGGCCGGTAAACAAGGTAGGTGAACTGCTGCCCGGTGCCCTGCGCGGAGCTGACACTTGATTCCGCCAGGGCTCGCCCGCGGATGGCGAGTGGACGGAGGCTGCTCCGGAGCGTGGCCTGGCAGGGAGTGGTTGCCATGCCCTCCTTTTAGGTGCCATCCAAGGCGGCCCCGACAGCAGGTGGGCAGTGAGGGAGTCCCCGAGTCGGGGCCCCCGCTGTGCCCCTGGGGGAGCTGTCAACACCAGCTCTCCTTTCTGGGTCATGTCCCCTGGTGCCTCCAGCGTCAAGAAGTGGGCAGCTCCTCTGATTCCCGGTGGGAGCTAGATCGTCAGGACCGGGGAGCTGCCCCATGACTATCTGCCAGCCTTGGCTTGGGTAGGTTGTCCTGTAAATGTGGGGACAGGGGGGGATCTTCAGACAAGATGCCTTAAGGGTTTGCTGTCTGACTGCTCCTGACCTACGGGGAGAGGGCTGAAGATTGCCAGCCTGTCTGAGCTGGCAGAGTCCCTCCAGGACATCGGGTCCAAGCCCCTCTATGTACAGAAGGAAAAACTGAGGCCCAGAGAGGGCACATAGCAAACTCCAGTTCCCTCTCTCTCATCACACTTGTGCCATAGGTGGCAGGCAGAGCGCTGCCCTCCAAAGTCTCTCTGCAGGGGACAGTGAGGCTGGGGATGACCCTGGAGGCCGCTGGGGAAAGCTTGGGCTTTTGGATCAGGTAGCCCCAGTTGTCTGGAAGGGGCTGAAGATGGTCTCTACCCAACAAGGTTGTCCAAAGGATTAAAGATGAATGAACAGTATTGCTTTTCTGGTAAAAAAAAAAAAAAAAAAAAAAAAAAGCAAGGATTGAAAAAAAAACATGTTCTCCTGGAAAACTAAAAACCAAAAACACAGAAAAGTATAAGAAGGAAAATAAGAATCACCTATAAGCCTGTCACTAAACATTTTATATAGTTCCTTCTAGTCTTATGTGTGTGTGTATTGGTCTCTTAAATTAGTATTATGAGGATTATATGACCATACAGACTTTTATCTACTTTTAAAATTTAAGACAAAGGTCCAGTGAAATCGTATGTGTGAAATGCTAAGCGTGGTGCCTGCCACTGGGTAGAGCCTCAGCCAGTGTGGACGTCCCTGGGCCCCTCTACCCCCACCCCCCTCTTATTGTTGCCTTGAGAAGGGTAGGCAAGCAGAGGGTGGGTTAGCACATGGGATTGGAATACTGGCTCTGTGTGACCCTGGGCACATTATTAACCCTTCTGGGTCTCCGGTTCCTACCTCTCAGGGTTGTTGTGAGGAGCTGATGGCCTGCATTGCTGGCTACCTTCAGTGTGAGCCCTTTACATGTGTCGCCCTGTTTAATCCTCATCACAGGACTGAGCTTGGTTCCTTATGCCCATTGTATTGACGAGGAAACTGAGGATCAAGAAGGGCAATAAGGCCTGGAAAGCACTTGGCCCAGTGCTGGCATTCAGGATGTGATTGCCCCCCAGGGTGGGAGCTCTGCAGCTTGCCCTGTGAGGCGAATCCCCTCTCCCGTCCCGTCTGGTCCCATAGGCTGTGGTGGTGGGTCAAGGGAGGGGTGAATGGGGTGTCGCTGCTGCAGCCCTCTCCCCCAATCCGGTGAGGGAGGCAGTGTGTCAGAGGCTTGAGAGGATGCGCTTTAACTGGTCCTGAGTGTGTTTTTGGAGGCTACAGGGACCACGCCACCCAGCGTGGGGTTGGTCTTTATGAAGGCAGGGGAGAAATTGCCACCTAGAGGCAGCCTCGGTAATGAGGCCGCGGCCCCAGGGTGCACCTCCTGTGAAGATTAGCGCAGCCAGGGTGGCATCGGCTTCCTTCTGCTGCTGTCTGTAGAGGGTGTTCGTGGGCAGGTGCCAGCCCTAACGCCACTGTGGAGGGAGGGGAGCCCGCCACCTCCCGCGGGGTCTTGGGCGACTTCCTGCAGAGGATCCCAGGGCGGCTTGTGATTAGGAAGGAGCACAGCCCCCGCCGAGTGCCAGGCTTTCCCTCTGTGTAGGGCAGGCATGTGAGGGCGTGTGAGTCCCTCCTGGCAGCACCTGGGCTGCCTGGAGTGTGTGAAAGGGGAGCTCAGCTACGGCCCTGAACAGTGGTCCCCGGCCAGCAGTCTCCAGCCAGCATCAAGCATCTCACCTGTCTCCTCTGTCCTGGGACAGGGCGTGGAAGAGACAGCCCGGCTGGCGGCGACGAGGACTCCAGCACCCGAAGTGCAGCTCGCCCGGCCCTGGCTCAGTGCCGAGCCCTCAGCGTGGACTGGGCGAGCCCCGGGAGCCCTCACAGGCTCTACCTGACCCTGCAGGTGAGCCCTGGGGCGGTCAGAAATGCCAGGGCTCGAGCTGGGCCAGTGTGCCGTGGCCCTCTGAGCTCCAGCAGCTTCCTTCTCCGGGGAGGGAAGCAGGGAGGGAGAGCTGGGGACCTGCCTTCTGCCTCTTGCCAAGCTCCTCATGGCACATCCACCCTGAGCCTGCCTGAATGGGGCAATTTGCTTATTTAGGTTAGCTCGGGGGAAATCTCACAGGAGATGACAGCAGCTTTTCAGCCACGCCCCGGCTGAAGTGTTAAAGTGGGAACTGTGGGGCCTTCAGTGAGGAGCTGTTAGGAAGATGGGCAGGTTTTTAGGGGAGCTGTTTATTCCCACTGGGGCATATGAGTCCATGGGGCAATACGTATTTACATTTCCTCGTTTAAAGTGAGAACCTAAAGCTAGACAGAGGACTTTGCCAAAACTTGGGTTCTTTTCTCTTGCAGTTATCACTGCAAGTCAGTTATCATGTGACTTTCAAAAGACAAAGTTTACATATATATATGTGTAGTATTTGGTTGTAGAATTAATACATCATGATAGCAATAATAATAGCTACTCTTCATTGAACACTGACTTTGTACCAGGCTTTGTGGCATGTATTGTATGTCTCACATCAGTCCAAGACACAGTTACTGTTTTATGTGAGTTTTATGGATGAAGTAAGGGAGGCTCAGAGAGGTTAAGTAACTTGCTACTGGTCACACAGCAAGTTGGGATCTGAACATGATGAGCTTTATAACACATGGTGTAAAGAATTCACACGTGGCAGGAATATAATATCTAGAAATTGAATGTCTCCTGTGGTCCTGTATCTTTGAGAAATCCACTATTAAGAGTTTGGTGTTTATTTATCTTTCCTGTACAACCACTTGATTGGATTTATACAATTTTTATTCTTTACTTTTACCTTCTGTTCTGTGACTAGCTCTTTCCCTCAACAGTAAGTCTTGGTTATTTCTTCATGCCTGTCAATATATAGAGAACTACCTCATTCTTTTAAACTGCTGCATAATATTCTACTTCAGGGTTTCTCTGACTGATTCTCTGTATTGTTTCTGATTGCAAAGAGATCCTTAAACAAATACCAATGCATTCATGCAGCTATAGCTTGAGCAATTTCAGGATAACACAGGCTCTGCAATTTTTAAATGGATGCATTTGTTAACAGATGTTTATGAAGTGCCTACTCTGTTAGGTGCCAGCACACAGCAAAGAAGAGAAATAGACCCAGCAGTCTAGCAGAGAGGCCAGGAGTAATCAAATGATCACAAATGTATGCGCAAACATTGACATAGTGGCCGAGGATGAAGGACCAGAGTTATCTGGGGGTGTTGCCAAGGCCCCTCCCCCCAAGAAAGATTGTGCATGAGAGGGCCACCTTGAAGGGACACATGCAGATGGAGGGCAGGAGGGGCTGTGGGAAATATGTGCCCTTTGTGTTTGTCCTCCCTCGTGTGGCCCCAAGCCGGGTCTGAACATGGACCCCTTGTTTGTTGCTTCAGGGACAATCTTGGGCTTCTGGGTTTTTGTCAGCCCTTCTTATGTGGTTCATCTGAAAATGGAACCGAATGGTCCTTCTTTTATCTATAAGGTCTGCGAGAAAAGCCTGTTGCAGGGACAGTTAAAGAAACTGTTTTTATGTTAAAGAAACCATTTTTTATGACTTGAGCCATTGGTAGTTAAATCAGGAGGTGGTCAGAAACCAGCAGCCTTGAGTTGGGCGGAGGCTCTGTTCTTGCATTTTGATTATGGGGTGTTGGGCTGTGGTTGCCGCTGAGTGCTGGGGTCAGCAGGTCTGCTGAGGATCTAAGAAGCTCCCGCCAGCAACCAGTCTCCACAGTTGTGTCTTGGGCCGTTGAAGCTTCATTCTGTTTATAGGGGCTTCAAGGTGGGCGGCGGATGTGGGGCCCAAGGGATCCAGACACAGTGAGGGGACCCAGAGGGTCCCCTGCCAGCTTCTCAAGCAGTTACAACCTGAGTCGCTCCCTTTCGAGGCTGCAGAAATTCCCAACCCCCCTGGGGGCCTGTCTGCCCATCCTGTGGCTTGGCCAACAGGCCAGAAATAGTGTAACCTTTGCTCTGGGCGGCAAATGGAAACTTCCAGCTGCCCCTGTTGCCGCCACCAATGACAGAGCTGCTCGTGCTGGTGTGGCAGTTGGTCACAGGGTGGGGACAAAATTAAGTCGCGGGAATTTTCCTAAATACGAGAGACTGCTCACCACCCTCCCTTCTCAAGTAGAAAGTGGAGTTGCTGTTTTAAGAATGAGGAAATGAAACTCCAGGGAAGGTAAGTAACTTGCCCACAGTCACACAGCTCACCTGAGCCAGGCTTCACACCCAGGCCTTTCCGGACCCAGGCTCTGAACATTTTTTAAACATAACATTTGTCTTTTTGTTTTGAATAAGGTGGGCACAAAGACATACACAAAAGTGTCTGTAATCTGCCTTGCCAGATAACTTCTGTTATCAAAGATAACAAAACAGAACACCATAGATGCTTACAAGGTTAAAAATGCAAATGCCAAAAAGATTCAAAATGAAATGTAAAGGCTTTCTTTTCTTCCCACTCTCTCTCCGTTAAGTTTCTTTTGATCTCCCCCAAAGTTTAAATGATGCATATTTCTCCTCTTAGCCCCTGCACCATCACCCGACCTCTCAGAGAAAACCAGTGTATATTTCCCCAGATTTTTATTTTGGAGGCCTCTTTTATTTCCATTATCCTTAAATGGAATCGCACTTTACATGTGGTTCTGCTGCTTGCCTTGGACGTCTTTCTGTGTGAGTTGCAGGTGGTTTTCTCTGCATGAAAGACTCTTTCTGCCTCTCCCCTCCATCTCCCCACCAGTTCACTGGTCTATTCTACCTCAGCCTTCTTTGCCTTGGCTCCTCCTTGACCTAGAGACAGGGTCCTGCGGTCCTGGATAGCCATGCCGGGGGGTGGGCCATGGCCTTCCCCTGCTCATATGGACCCGTGTGCCCCCTCCTTGGCAGTCCCAGGCTGGTGCCGTCTGAAGGTGAGGGCAGCTGACATCATGGTGGGGGGGGGGGGCGGCGGGCATCGCCCTGAGACTGCCGTGTGCCTGGTGGGGCTGGACAAGCCTGTGAATGTTGGGCCGGTGCACCTGAGCGATCAGACCACTGCAGTGGTGACTCGGAGCTCACAGGTCAGCCGAGTGAGCTTCACCTGAGGGTTCCTAAGTGCCCAGGAGACTCGTTTGCTGGTACAGAGGGCTGGCTGCTGATGGGGGCCAGGAGAACGCATTGCCCCCTCTCGCTGTGAGATCTGGGCATGCTTTCTTCCAGACTCCGGGCCTCGTAGTCCCCACCCACACTGTGAGGGATGGGCTGGCCGGGTCTGAGGTCCTCACCAGCTCCGGGAGCGCACCGTCCTCAGGCTCGAGGGGGGTCCCCTCCCCGCTGCAGTCCCCCCCCTTCATGTGAGGATTCTGGTTGTGTCTTGGCAGCAGGCCCTGCGGGACAAGGGGTGCGACAGCAAGAGTCAGGGGGCGAAAGAAGAGAAACTCCTGAAGAGGCAGGCGCCGGCCCCCAGGCGGGGCCGGGAGGCCCAAGAAGCTGGTGGCACCATGAATGTAGAGAAAACAGGTAAAGGAAGTCTGCCCGCTGACCCGGCACAGCCCGGGCTAAAGCAGGTGTCGGAGGGGAGGCTCTTGTCCCAGACACCGTCCTCCTCCCCTGGAGGTGGCCGCCTGAACGTGGAACTCAGAGACTGCAGCCTGCCCATCCCCACTCCAGGGGCACCCTCCTCCCGGTGCCGCTGCGCACCACCGGTGATAAGCAGCTTTGGCCGGCATGGGCTGGGGTTGAATTTCCCCGCTTTTTGTCTTTTCCCCAGCGCCTGTCAAAAGCAGGGTGAAGGTGGCAGCCTCAAAGACGCCACCTCCTGCAGAGAGAGGCCTGACCCCCTCCTTTTGTCTCCGTGGGTCCATCAGGGACTCAGAGGTCCCTAGGACAGGGCTTCGCTCTGCTGCGTTGAGGCTGGGAAGGAGGAGCTGGTGGCTCCACTCTTCTCCGGCAAGGCTGGCAAGGTTCTGGAAGAGGCTGTGTGCCCCCTTTGTGGGGCTCCCCAGCAAGAACCCAGAGCCCAGCCGTTACTGGGAAAGTGCATCCTCAAGGAGCCCGAGGGGAAGGCCAAGAGCGAGGGGGGAAAGGAGCTGGCCTTTCTCTTGTTTGCTTCTTCCTGTCAGAGGTTGATTTGCGTGTCTGAACTTGCGAGGTGGAAGGAACCACTCCCTTCTCTGAGGTTGATCCAGAGCCGCCTTCACCCGTGGGCCCGGCACTGATTCGGGGGCAGGTGTCGGGGTCTGGCCGGGGTGTGGAAGGGGGGGCATCGTCCCTCCAGTCCGGGGGGCTGACTCTTGTCAGCGGGTCCGGGGCTGGGACCCCCGAGCCTGAGTGTCCTTGAGGGGCTGGTCCAGGCAGGGTCTCGGAGAAAAACACTGTCTTCTGAAAACTCGGACTGACAGCTGACCTACTCTGAGGGTGCAGAGGTCCCTCAGTCCCCGCCCTTAGGTGCCCCTTTGATCTCACCTCTTCCTCCTCTGCTGTTGTCCCTTAGCTTCCTCTAGGTCTTTTCTCGCCCAGCAAGCGCTCTCCGGGCCCCTCTTGGCTCCCTTGACACACGGGCACTGTGCCCAGGTCAGGGTGAACTCCCCTGGCTGTGGGCTCTGAGGGTGAGATGAGCAGTGTCCCGGGCTAGAAGGGCTCTTCCACGTCCTGCTCGGTGACACTCACTCACACCTGCGCATCCCTCGTGGGTTCCAGGCTCTTGCCCAAGGTTGCCTCTGGATAAGGACCATTGTCCCCATTTTGCAAAGGAAGCCCCTGAGGGGCCCTCCCACACGTCTCTGAAGTGGCAGAACCAGCTCTTGGACCTGGAGTCAAGAGCACTTCCTGCCACACCACGGCAGTCTGCAGAGGGCAGAGGGCTGTGCTGGTCACATGCTGCCCATGGCAGCCCCGTGTGCAGGCCTGGAAGCATCCGTCTGAGCTCGCTCTCTCTAGAACAGATAGCAGAAGCTTGGCCAACTGTGTGTGACATGCATGCTGTGTCACGTGCAGGCCGCACGGCCAGGGCTCCTAGCCAGCCAGCGATGGCCCCTGTTCCAGCTTTCCAGAGGGCCTTGAGTCGGAGCCGTCCCTCAGGGTTGGGAGGAAGGGAAAAGGCAGTCTGTGTGTGCGTGGCCTGCTCCCTTTAGAGTGAGAGCGGCTTCTCACTGTCTACGTCTCCTGGGCCCAGTGCTGAGATGTCCTGCCCAGCCTGGAATCAGCTCCATCTGTGCTCCCCGCTCCAGCCCAGTCCAAAAGCCAAGCTGCAGTTTTGGCTTCTGTGCTGTCTCAACTTGCCAGCTCCCTGTGGGTTGAAGCTGGGATGTGTGACTTCAGGTGCAGGTGGCTTTGTTTCCAGAGTCTGGGATCCCCCCGCACCGAGTCCTGCCCACACAGTGTGGCGGAGCCCGGACACCCTGGTGCTCTGAGGCAGGGTGGAGGCTCGCGGCCAGCAGATGCCACTCTTCATGCTTCACCCTTGGACACTTGGCCCTGCCTCTCAGGCTTTGGCCAGGACCCGGACTGGGCTGCCTGAAGATCCGTGCCCTTCCAGCCTCTCCTCTGCCCCACTGCCCCACCTCCTTGCCCGTTCCCCACCTGCAGAGACTGTGGCCATTCTTGGGGCCATCAAAGCAAGCTGTGACAAGCATGCCAGGCCCCATTAGCAGGTCACAGGCCTTGACTGTGTGTCTCTGTCCTTCCATCTGTCTGTCTGTGTCTCTTCTGCTCCTGGTGACAGGACGGTAGAAGGCTGAGGCGCCACCCACCCCTGTGTTTATCCCTTCCTCCTGCCTGTGAGGTCCCTGTGCTCAATCCTGCAGGGGTCCGCCTGGGAGCGCGCCTGGCTGTGTTCCTGCCCACGTGCTGTGTCTGTCCCCGTGTCCCGGTCTGTCTGTCCCTTGCACATGCACACCTCCACTTGCTTCCTCTCCGTGTGCGGGTAACCACTCCCTGCGGAAGGCAGGGGGCAGGCTGAGGAGCCCCCGCCTCTCTTTTGTACTCTGGAGAGGGTTTGGGGTTTAAAGAAATCATGTTCCACCAAGGATAGTGTTTTCTGGGGAGAGAACAGCTGTTGCTAGAGCTATGTCTTTCTCAGCTGCAAGTCCATGCAGGCTGGCCATGGAGAGGGTATTGCTCATCAGACCTAGAACACAGGCTTTGGGGGAATAATCAGTGGAAGCTGCTTTCCTAAGTCCTGGTCTAGGCAGTTCCATCCCCCAGAAGCTGCCTGCTGAAGCGGCTTCCAACGAGGCAGGCCCCGGAGGCCCCCGGCTAACCCATGCTGCTGCCCCCAGCCCTTGCCCGGCTCCCTCGTCCCCTCTGCTGGCATCCCCTCCCCTGCCATGACGGGCCCCCTCTCCTCGGCCAGGCTGGGGCCTCTGGTGCCCTGCTGATCGGCGGCTACTTTGCTCATAGGTGGGCGGCTCTTTGGCAGCGGGAGGTGCTCGAGCCTGTCGGGGCCGCCAGGTGCGGCCCCCGTGGTACATAGGATGGTGGAGGCCATGTCCCAGCTGCAGGAGGAGAAAGCCCAGCTACAGGAGGAGCTGGTGGCCCTACGGGAGAGGCTGGCTGTCTGCGACAGTGATCAGCAAGCCACACCCACCCAGCTGCACAATCAGGTACCTGGGGAGGATGGGACGGGCTGAGGCCGCTGCCCACTGTGGAGCAGGTCGGAGGACATTGCCCAGGGCACCCGGAACCCACCAGACCACCAGCATAATGGACAGATGGGGTCTCCTCTCCTGGCTTGGGAGTGCACAAGAGGGCGAGGTGGCGAGAATCAGAGGCCTGGGCCTCCCATCCTGGCCATCCATGTGCCCCATTCCTTGTGGTTACCAGGGGCCAGGACCTACCTCTCCAGAAGTGACAGGCAGCACGTGTAGGCATGAGCGGAGCAGGAAAGCACAGGGACGTTCCCGTCCCGAGGCCAGTGCTGAGTCTACTCCATCTTCCAAGGTGCCCTGGCTTGGGCAGCCCAGGTGGACCAAACTCATTGCAGAGGTCACCCCACGGAAAACTGGCAGGAAATGAGAGGCTGGCGTGTGTGCAAGTGAGAGAAGGGAGCTCTCAAATCTCTGGAAGCCCTAGAAAGTGAAGGTTCTAGAGCTTCTCCTTTGTTGGCTAGCCAGGAGGACGCTGGGGACTCCACAGTCCCTGTGGGCTGACCCCTAGCTCTCCTCCGCATGCCTGGCTAATTCACCCTCCTTCCCAACACCACCTAGGCCCCGAGGCCCCTTTCCTGGGGCTCAGCTCCCCACTCTTAATTGTCCGTGTCTGTCTCTCGTGCCTGTGTCTGACCCTCCCCACTTCCCCAAGGTCCCCAGCCCTGCCTCCAAACCATCCCCACGTTGGAGCCCGTGCCTGAGCTCCTGGGCCTGAGCTCTCTCTGGAAAACCCTGCCTTCGGTTGGGTCAGTTTCTTTCTCTGTGATTGCCCAGCATGTGGACCTTCTACTCGAGGGAACATCACTGAATACCGTGCCTTGTTCTCAGTTCCAGGGGCAGCAGATTATTTTCATGCACTTTTAAAATGCAGCATTTCTCCAGCTTACAGGTGTGTCCTCAAGAACTCTGTCCTGACCACCTGTCCTTGGCTGAGTTGGGTGGGCCTCCTTGGGGCATCCCTAGTGCCCTGTGTCTCCCTCTGTACAGTGACCCCACTGTTTGCTGCCTCTGGGCCTGTCTGCCCCACTAATGGGAGCTCCTCATGGCAGGTGTGACACACCAGCTTTGTATCACTGTTGCCTCCTGCGGTGCCCGCCTGTCTTTCTGCCTCAGATGTCTGCTGAGTGCCTGGTATGTATGGGCACCCAGCTGAGCAGTGGGGATGCCCAGGTGGACAGGCACGCCCTGGCCTGCGGAGGCTGCAGTCTAGGGGAGGACAGACGTTTGTTACATGCACTTATGAAAGTTGGAAGAGTAACAAGGGCTCTGCAGGCGGGTACACACACAGGGAATGAGGGTTTCTACCACGCGCCTTTGTCGGGGAGATCAGGACCTGTAGGGGAGGTCGGGGGCAGCCTCCCTGAGAAAGCGGCTCTGGAGCTGAGGTCTGGCACAGAGCAGGGGAAGTGCATTCATTCTGAGCTGAGGGAACAGTCAGTGCAAAGGGACCGTGGCAGGGGGAGCAGGATGAGTATCAGGGCGAACCAAGGCTTGTGTAGCTGGAACGTGGCATGAGGTGCTGCCCCATGGGGCTGTGGGGCTGGTCTAGGGCCCTCCCTGCAGGACACATGTCTGACCTGTGGCAAGAGGTCTTCCTTCCCTGACTTTCCTTGGTTTAGTTTGTCCGGGCACTTCACTTTTGAAACAAGTTTTGTTTTTTAAAGAACTTGACTGAGATATAATTCACATACATAAAACTCACCCCTTTAAAGTGTAGAATTTACGGCCTTAAGTATATTGGTGATGCGGCCATCACCACTATCTAATTTTAGAACATTTTTATCACCCTACAAAGACCTATTGTCACTCCCCATATGCCCCTCCCCCCCAACCCTTGGCAACCACTGCTCTGCTTTTTTTTTTTTCGTTTGTATAGATTTATCTTTTCTGAACGTTGCATATAAATTAAATAACAATATATGGTCTTTTGTGACTTTAAACAAATTTTTAAGAAACATTTTTTCTTTTAATTAGCAAAATTGACTTACTTTTTAGAGGGGAAGTTGCAGGTCAAGCATCTCAGCCTTTTTGGTGTCCTTGAGTGCCAGCTCTCCAGATATGCCTGACCCCTCCCTGCCCCCCAACCCCCACGCCTCTGGATGATTTGGAGAATTCAGAATGGTTCCTGGTCTTTGCTCATATTTTATTCCTGAACTTTCTGACTGCCAGGTCTTTTCTGAAAAATGTCTCAGGAGATGTACCTGAAGCTCCAGGTCTCTGAGCCACTCTTTGGAGAGTCTGACTCTGTAGAGCTGTGGCCAACCACTTGGGCCTAGAGCTGGGTTCAAATCCTGACTTTGGCACTACTCATTAGCTGTGTGACCTTGGACTAGTTATTACTGCTCTGCAGCTCAGTTTCCTCATCTGTAAAATGGACATAATAACAGTACCTGGTGAGATGACCCAGTATTATTGGTGTCGCCACTGCCACCACCGCCAGTCATCGTTACCAGGAATGGTGTTGGATTTGAAATCATGTGAGTAGGGTTCTAGCCCTGGCTGTGCAGCTGTAGCAAGTCACTTCCTCTCTGAGCCTTCATTTACCAGTCTCTACACTGGGTCAAATAGATGTTGCTTCGTGGTTATTGGGCAGCTCAATTATGGGACTGGACAGGAAAATGGATGGTAAACTGTAAAGTGCTGTGCCTTGTGAGGTGTCACTTCTGTGTGCTCTGGTCTCCTGTCAGCCTCACTGTGGTTTGACACAGATTGATCTTTCTGGTCTTCTATACGTTGCTCTGCAGGGGTTCCAATCCTAGGTCCAATCCTAGGGTCACCACTTAGTGGTCAGGTGACCTTGAACAAGTTGCCTAACCATGACTTAATCTCTTGGAACCTCAGTTTTTCTTGCTGTAAAATGGCGATAATAATAGTATGTACCTAACAGGATTGGGGGGTTCAAAGTGATGATCTTATGATGCCCCACTGGCAAAGCTGACTCAGCAACTGGGGCTGCCATTGTCCCTGTTGGAACCTGGGCTTGTGAGAGCTTCAGGAGTCTTTTCAGGCCTCCCCTTGGATGTGGCAGATGGAGATGTTTATATTTTCTGGGAGCTCACTGTGTGCCTTGTGGGGAGCACTCGGGTCAAAGGTCCTCAGTCCTGGGGCACCCAGCAGCCCCAGGCCACGTGCTGGTGGCCTTGAGCTCCCCTGTCCTCTGTGGATGTCCCTGGAGCAGTGGCCTTCACGCTTCCAAGGCTCCTACCATCGTTACACACACCCAGACTGCACCCCTCCTCCTATTGCCCCCACACCTCAACATAGAACCTTACATTGTGAGCAGAAACCACAGGCTGGAAGACTAGATCTAGCCCTCAAATGTGCCTTGTTTGTTTGACCTGCTTTTTTCTTTTTTTTTTTTTCAACCACTTTAAAAATTGTGGTAGAATTCACATAACATAAAATTTACCATCTTAAGCATTTTTAAGTGTATAGTTCAGGGTATTAATGTATCACATAATTGTACAACCGTCACCACCATCCGTCTCCAGAACTCTTTTCATCCTGCAAAACTGAAACTCTGTCCCCATTGAACACTAACTCTTCATCACCTCAGCTGCTAGCAACCACCATTCTACTGTCTCTATGAATTTAGCTATTCTAGGTATTACACATAAGTGGAATCACAGTATTTGTCTTTCTGTGTCTGGCTTATTTCACTTAGCATAATGCTCTCCAAGTTCATTCATGTTGTTGCAAATGGCAGGATTTCCTTTTTTAAGGCAGACTAACATTCCATTGTATGGCTAGACCGCACTTAGCTTATCCATTCATCCATAAATGGACACTTGGGTTGCTCCCACATTTTAGCTGTTATGAATAATACTGCTATGAACATGGGTGTGCAGATATCTCTTTGAGACCCTGCTTTCAATAACTTTGGGTATATGCCCAGAACTGGAATTCCTGGATCATATGGAAGTTCTATTTAAAATTTTTTGAGGAATCTACCACATTGTTTTCTACACTGGGTGCACCATTTTATATTCTCACTAGTAGGGCACAAAGGTTCCAGTTTCTCCATATCCTTACCAATACTTGTTATTTTCTGAGTTGCCTTTTTTGTTTTTTTAAATAATAGCCATCCTAATGGGTATGGAGTGGTATCTCATTATGGCTTTGATTAGCATTTCCCTAATGATTAGTGATATTGCACATCTGGGAGTGCTAATTGGCCGTGTGTATATAATCTTTGGAGAAATGTCTGTTCAAGTCCTTTGCCCATTTTGAATTGGGTTCTTATGTTGTTGTTGAGTTGTAGGAGTTCTTTATATATTCTGAATATTAGCCCCTTATCAGATATGTGATTTACAGATAGTTTCTCCCACTCTGTGGGTTGCCTTTACACTCCGTTGACAGTCTTTTGATGCACAAAAATTTTTTTGATGAAGTCCAACTTACCTATTTTTCCTTCTATTGCCTGTACTTTTGACATCAAGAAATCATTGCCAAATCTAATGTCATGAAGCTTTTCCCTTATGTTTTCTTCTAAGAGGTTTATAGTTTTAGCTTATATGTTTCAGTCTTTGATCCATTTTGATCCATTCTTTTGCATGTGGATATCCAGTTTTCCCAGCACCATTTGTTGAAAAGACTGTCCTTTCCTCATTGAAAATCTTGGCACCACTGTCAAAAATCAATTGATCATATACATGAGGGTTTATAACTGGGCTCTCTCCCCTACTCCGTTGGTCCATATGTCTGTCTTTATGCCAGTACCACACTGTTTTGATTACTGTAGCTTTGTAGTAAGTTTTGATATCAGGAAGTGCGAGTCCTACAACTTTGTTCTTCTTTTTCAAGATTGTTTTGGCTGTTTGGCTTTTGAGATTTCATATGAATTTTAGGATGGATGCTAATATTTCTGCAAAAAATGTCATTGGGATTTAGATAGAGATTGTATTGAATCTGTAGATTGCTTTGGGCAGTATTGACATCTTAACAATACTGTTTCCAGACTATGAATGCAGGCTGTGTTTCCATTTACTGGTATCATCTTTAATTTCTTACAGCAACATTTTGTAGTTTTCAGTGTACAAGTCTTTTGTCTCCTTGGTTAAGTTTATTCCTACATGTTTTATTCTTTCTGATGCTATTTTAAGCGGAATTACTGTCTTAATTTCCTTTTTGGACTGTTCAGCGTTAGTGCATAGAAACGCAACTGATTTTTACATGCTATATCCCGCAACTTTGCTGAATTTATTAGTTCCAACTGTCCTGATTGTATGATCAAATTAGTTGCCACCATTTAAATCTTAGTTAAGTTCATATAAAAATCTCAACTTCCTTTTTTTTGTCATAAAATACTGGAAGTTGTGGCACCTCTGGGCTGACATTCCCACATGGCATGTGCTGCCTGGAGCCCATTAGCAGCTCCTGCCTTTGGCAGAAGTGAGCATCCTTCAGCACACCCCAGCCTCCACCACCTCTGCTCCCCCACGCCCTGCCTGACCGCTCTCTCACAGACCCTGCTTCTCCTGGCCCCTCATGCATTCAGCACTCTTTCTACATGTGTTTACTGAGCGCCTACTATATGCCAGGTATCGTTCTAGGCACTGGGGGTCCAGCACTGATACAACAAATATCCCTATCTTCACGGACTTTCATTCTAGTAATAGACTTATTACATGCTGGGCCTTGTCCTAAGCACTTTACATATGTTACTCATGTAATCTCACTTAATCCTCCAGACCTCCTCAGTGAGGTAGCCTCATTCTACTGCTAAGGAAATGGAGAGGCACGGTGGAGTTGAGACATGTCCAAGGTTGTCTGGCAAGGTAGGGTGATGTCTGTATTAGAAACCCTGGCAGTCTGGCCTGAGAGTCCATGTTCCCAAAGCCCCTTGGTGGCAGAAGGACTCAAATGTGAAAACTCAGCAGTGGAGGCAGGTGGGATGGATGGAGCCAGTCGGGCCTGGTCAGTGGTCATGTAGGTAGGTAACCAGGAGTCAGGTCTCCCGGGAGGGGGAGTGGGTTGGGGACAGGATGGGGTGCTTCCCGGGGCTGCCCCTTAGGCCTCTGGGCTGTGTTTCCTTGGGACCGTCTGGATCCCAGGCCCTCTCATCTTCCCAGCTCAGCAATGCCTTGGTCTTGCCACTGGGAGAGCCCTCCGTTCCTCAGAAGACAGCCGATGATGGAGGGCCAGGCTTGGTGGGAGGTTGGGGGCTAATCGGCAGGTTGTCTGTGTCGAGAGGAGCAGACAGCTGGGAAAACACAGAGTGGCACAGGGCAGCCGCACCCTCCGCTGAGCCCGCTTCTGCTGGGAGATGTAACTGTGGATTTGCATCAGGTCAGCAGACAGGCCCCAGCTCCCTCTCCCTCAAGGCTCCCTGCACCAGGCTTGTGGCTCAGTTTCTCAGGATGACTAGGAGCCCGAGCCCGGGGAGGGCTGTGGCACAAACCCAGCCTGGTCCCTTCTCAGCCCTGGGGTCGACCTTGTGCTGTCCGGGGGCCATCACAGCAGCCGGTCAGGAGCCTGCCTGCCCCTCTGGCCTGGCTCTTTGCACTCAGGAGTGAGTGTGCTGCCCCCTCGCCATCACTTCTGTGTTCACTGAGTGTCTCTGGTGTGCTGGGCACCTCCCGAAGAGCTGATGGAGAAGGTCCCCCCCAACCCCGACCCCTTGCGTACAGATGCAGGCACCGTCGCTGACTCAGAGCTGTACTGGGTGGGTGAAGGGCGCGCCTGCAGGGGCCCCCTCCGCAGAAGGCCCTGCTCTCTGGTCAGGTTCACTCTCAGTTCCCCGTCTCTGCTCCGAGCCCTCCTCCCGTACTTGGTTTTGTCTCCGTCTCCTGCGCTCACTGTTTTCCCTGACCCTGAGAGACTCGCCTGTTCTACCTCCCAGGCTGGGAGAAGTCTGCTGTCTCCCCTGCAGACCCTCCCGAAGCCGACCCCCCGGGGGTGGAGGGCAAGGGTCCCACTCCTGGGCAGCACGCCTCCTTAGTTCCCAGCCCCCAGTGGAGCTGGCCGGCCGGGGCGCAGGCACCGCGCACCACGGGGTGGTTTGTGCCTGACCGGACACCCTGCGGTGTCAGTGGGCCGTGCTCCTCCACTGCCCGAGACTAGCCAGGAGATGATGAGTGCCTGACATTTCTGACAAAAGGGGTCTTTTACAGCCTCTTCCTCATCCCTCCACCCCGCCCCCAGCCTGCCTCATGGGGCAGCCGCCTCCTTTTGGGGCACCCCTCAGAGATTCCAGACAGAGGCCAGGAGCACCCAGCGTTCCGATTGTGATGTAAGAAGAGAACAGGAACTGGGCTGCAGGCAGGTGTCAGGCAGGCATCCTGACTCCCAGGTAAACACTGGGAAACCCCACTTTCACTGCATCGGGTCTGAGTGCCAGTGGCGTTGGGGACAAGCGAGGTCCGAGCCCACCCAGCCTGGTGCCGAGGAAGCAGCCTGTCTGGGGCACCAGCTCCGTGCAAGTGGATCTTCCTGGGGTGATTTCTGAGGGAGGGGAGGCAGGAGGGGAACCCCAACCTTTCAAAAGGAGGTAGATTCCACCTATTTCAGGGTAGGGGGAGTGCAGGAGGAATATATATTGAGACTTAAAAATTACTGCAAATCGAAAAGAATTTGTCAAACATCATTCCGTGGTCCAGAGCCCTCTACCTTTTTGTATTGCATATGCGATTTTGTTTTTGGATTTTTCTTTGACTTAATATGTTGAGGAGCTTTTCCCCACATCATTTAAAACTCCTGATAAACATGAGTGTAACGACTACACGGTAGTCTATGAGTGCATATACTGTAATCCACCTAACCATTCCCTAATGTTGGGCATTCAGGTTATTCCCAATTTCATGACTAAGGAATGAAAGGCTGCCTTATTCAAACTGTCCCTCACTCCCCTCCAGGGCGAAGGAACTGAGGCTCTGTGTACCAGGCTTTTAACAGAAGGGTGTATTGGAGCGGGCAGAGAAATGGCATGGGCTTTGCTGCCTGGCCTGGTCCATGCCCAGCACATTGCTAGGAAGGAATGTGCTGGTGGAGGTGACAGAGGTGACCTTCTCGGGTTCAGCCCTTAAGTCACCTGCTTGTCCACCAGGAGGCCTTGGTCTCCTTGGGTCTCCCAACCCCTCTCTGGGTCTTGTGTTCTTGGAATCCGCCTCCCTAACTACGAGTGAGCAGCGCTGGTGTCACAGGCCTTTTCCTTGGAGGTGGGGTCGCGCCCATGGCCCGCTTCCTCCCCCAACTTGCTCAGAAAAGCAGAGGCTGACTTGTGGTCCAGCCGCCTTCTCCAGCGCCAGAAGACGGTTGGCTCTGAGCTCGTGCTGCGCACAGACTGTTGATGACATCTCAGCCATAGGTAGCGGGGAGATTTTACACACCCCGAAAATCCCAATGTCTGTCCTCTCTTGAAAGGTCAGAAGTTTGGTGACACTGGGCCTGTGTCCCCCCCCCCCCCCACCCCAGTTGCAGTCCTCTGTCTCCTTCAGGTGGATCTTGGGCATCTAGTCCTGCACTGCCCCTCACCTGTCTTACTTGGCTGGTGGCCCCTGTAGGCGGTGGGCTTTGTCTCCTGATGTTTAGTAACAAGAGCCCAATGCTTGTGCAAACCACACCTCCTTATCCCCCAGAGAGGGAGTCTGACTCCCATTGTACCTTTTCCAAGGTTCCGTGCGATCAGCACAGAATGTTCTGCAAGAAAAAGCTCAAACAGGCTCTGACGAACACTGGTGCCAAAGTCTTTGTCTGCATTTTGGGTTATTTCCCCGGGGGAGAGTTTCCTGGAGGTGGGCTGATGTGGAACCAGGGTCTAGGCCTGCGGGGAGGGCAGCCAGCCATCCTGGGATCCTGGTCTCTTGGGGCTGGTTTCCCCTCCCTGGGCTCTGGTTGAACCAGGTCACCCTTGCCTCCTGATGGGGTGCACACCCCTTCTCTTTCTAACAGCCTCCACTGGCCATAGCTCTCCGGCAAGGCAGACTGGGAGCTGGGGTGGAGGCAGGTCCCAGATGTGCCCTGGTCACTGGCAGGCCCATCTCCACAGACAGACTCACCAGGAACCACTCAAAGTAGAAAATTCTAGGGGCTGGTCAAGGACCGATCCAGGTTTTGTAGTGCCTGGAGTTTATACACTTTGGAGGCCCTTTAAAGAAAAAAGAATGTTAAATGACAAATGCAGAAGTAGGTTCAGGCCTGGGTAGGGGCCTGTGCAAGGCAGGCGTCCTGAGGGTCAGCCTCCTGAGTCCCCCGGCGAGCTGCCCCTGGCGTGGGCCCAGGCTGGCACAGGGGTCGCCTCGGCTGCACTCGCTCCCCGGACTCTCCTGTAAGCCCAGACTGGCTGGTCCTGTGACGGGAGAGGGTGCTGAGAGCTGTCAGGACCAGGCCAGGTGCCTTGCACCTAGAGTCCCAGGTGTGGCCTGATGCTTGAGCACAGGGAGGACTGGGGCTCTGGGTTTGGGCGAGAGGCCTGGGTGTGGGCTGGAGGAGAGAATCCAGGCTCAGTGTGCCCCGGCTTTGTGCTGGCAGGTGGAACACCTGAAGCAGAAGCTCATAAGCCAGGCCCAGGAAGTGAGCCGCCTTCGATCGGAGCTGGTGAGCCCGACCATGCCATCCTAACGGGACGGGGCTGGGGGGGGATGCTCCCCATGTACTTATCACCACTCACTGTGCCCACGAGGTGGTGTGACCCGTAACAGGAGGGAGGTTAATTCGTATTTGCTGATGTAAAGTAGGAGTGTGAACTCTGTGTATAAATATGACTTTCCTTGTTACTTTCACACTCAGGAAAATGGAATGAAAGGGGTGGGGTGCAGCCGGGAGCAGTTCCTGTCTCACCACCCTCCTCCATCTCTTCCTCTCCTCTGCCTTTGTCTTTATCGTCTCTGGAGCCCCTCCTCTCTTCTCTCCATCCATCACTGGCCTTTCTTTCTCTTTTCTCCTTCTCTCTGTCTCCCCACCTCTCCCCTCTCCCCTGCCCCTGCACTGTCTCTGCCTCCCCGCTCCGTCCTTCCCCCTGATCTGCCCTCGCCACATGCCCCCGCCCCCCGGGCTCTGGCTCTCTGCAGGGAGGCACCGACTTGGAGAAGCACCGGGACCTGCTGATGGTGGAGAATGAGCGACTGAGGCAGGAGATGCGGCGCTGCGAGGCCGAGCTGCAGGAGCTGCGGGCCAAGCCGGCGGCGCCCTGCACAGGCTGCGAGCACAGCCAGGTGGGCCCAGGGCCAGGGTGGTCCCGGGGCGCTCGATTCCCAACGGTCACCCCACTTCCTCACGCTGACTCCTGCCCACTGGTCTCACACCTGTCCCGGCCCCCGCGCCTCCGCGGCCGTCTGTCTGCAGGAGAGCGCCCAGCTCCGCGACAAGCTGTCCCAGCTACAGCTGGAGGTGGCGGAGAACAAAGGCTTGCTGTCAGAGCTGAACCTGGAGGTGCAGCAGAAGACTGACCGGCTGGCCGAGGTGGAGCTGCGCCTCAAGGACTGCCTGGCCGAGAAGGCGCAGGAGGAGGAGCGGCTCAGCCGGCGCCTGCGTGACAGCCACGAGACCATCGCCAGCCTGCGGGCCCAGTCGCCGCCCGTCAAGGTGAGCCTTGACCGCATGCACCACATGTGGTGCCCCGTGCGCACCTGGACCACGCCTCAACTCTGGTCCCTGGAGCCCAGGATGGGCTGGATGTAGGAGGGGCTTGTCTTGGTGAATAAGTAGGTGCGGGGGGTTGAAGGAATCCTTCCAGATCTGCTCTCAGCCTGGCCCCTTCCCCTTCTTGCTGTCCAGGGCCAGGCCATGTAGGCATCCAGCAACTGATGCTTGAGGTGCCCGCTGTGTGCCAGGCATGGACGTGATGCATCGCTAGATTCTGCCCTCGTCTTTGCCCTTCTTGTCTGCTCTGGGCCCAGTCTTGGGCCACAGCCAGGCTCCTAGTGGGCTCATTAAGATGAGAAGATTCCAGGAGGCCCTTGCAGCTTTCTGGAAAGCCCAGACCTCGGGGCTCCTCTAGTTTATTCTGCAGGCCGTTGGTGGGATGTTCCTGAGGGTCCCCCCAGGGTCCCAGGGTAAGGTCAAGGCCCCCACGCACCTCCATGCACCCACCCCTCTCTCCCCTTACAGTATGTCATGAAGACGGTGGAGGTGGAGTCGTCCAAGACCAGGCAGGCCCTCAGTGAGACCCAGGCCCGGAACCAGCACCTGCAGGAGCAGGTGGCCATGCAGCGGCAGGTGCTGAAGGAGATGGAGCAACAGCTGCAGAGCTCGCATCAGCTGACCGCGCAGCTCCGGGCGCAGGTGTGCATGTCTGTCGGGGCAGCGTGTGCACCCCGGGCCCCAGCGCCGGAGACCGCCGGCCTCTGGCACGGTGCAGCGGCTGCGCACTTGGGGTTCGACAGACCTGGGTTTCAGTCCCTCCTCTCCCCGCTGGCCGTGTGACCAAGGGCAGGTTTCTGTTTCCTCATCTGTAAAATGATCTGATCGCAGAACCCACCTCCCAGTGGGGCTTGACCTAATCACAGGATTCGCTCAGGGCCCGGCACACACGCTCTTGGAAGGGTGCCCTAGTCAGTATCATAACAAATGCTTTCCCCTGCTCTCCTGGGGCCTGTGGCTTGGGACCTGTGTTATGTGCCGGGACCCAGGTTGGTGCTGGGCTGATGCCGGGAAGTAGCTGCACGGAGCTCCCAGCCCTTTCAGGGAGAGAGACGGCCGTCCTACCCCACCTGTGTGTGTGTTCACGTGTGCAAGGCTTGAGGGGCGGGGCTTCTCTGCGTGGCGCACGGCACTAAGCTTCTGGCCCTGGCCTCAGATCGCCATGTACGAGTCGGAGCTGGAGCGGGCACACGGGCAGATGCTGGAGGAGATGCAGTCCCTGGAGGAGGACAAGAACCGGGCCATCGAGGAGGCCTTTGCCAGAGCCCAGGTGGAGATGAAGGCTGTGCACGAGAACCTGGCAGGTGAGCCGTCCAGCCGGGCTCTAGCCTGCCCCACGCCACCGCCCTTCACCCCGTCTGCCTCTCACCCCTTGTGTCTCCATAGGTGTCCGGACCAACCTGCTGACGCTGCAGCCAGCGCTGCGGACCCTGACCAACGACTACAATGGGCTCAAGCGTCAGGTGCGCGGCTTCCCGCTGCTGCTGCAGGAGGCCCTCAAGAGCGTCAAGGCCGAGGTGAGTGCAGCCCATGGGGGGGCGGGGCTGGGAGAAGCCTTGGAGCCCCTGGGCAGACGCAGCAGCCACCCAGCGCGCCCTTCCCAAACTCAGACAAAGCCCCCAGATGGCAGCTGTGTGTGGATTCCAGCGAAGGAGCTGGAAAAAAAGTGAGACTCTCCACAGACCCCCTATGGGGGACCCCAACTTAAGGCCAAGGACTGGCTGTATTTGATGCTTATGACACCCCAGGCCAGGCCCCTTTGCTGAGAAGACTCCTTGGACTATTTCCCAAGAAACCCTCCACATACACCCCTTCACAAGCCACCCCTCCCAAGAGGCAGGGGGCCCTCCGCCTGAAAAACAGTTTGAAAAATGTTTCAAAAAACATTTCAAAAAATGTTTTTCAAATGTTTCAAAAAACATTTGAAAACCAGTCTGGTCAAGAGCAGGTATTTGGGTATAAACCAAACACGTCACATATATCTTTATATCCCATACGTGCTATGCATATCTTTGTATCTCAAACATGCTACACGTATCCTTAGATCTGTTAGGTTTAATTTTTTTAAGCTGTACTTGTGCAGTATGAGAATAGCCAGTGTCTCTTAAGTGCCTCCTACGTGCTGAGCCTTTTATAGCCGTCGGTTCCTTGAATCTGTATGACAGCTCTGCAGGGTAGAGAGACATGTATTTTGGGAATCGAAAATAGTTCTTCTCCTTTAAAAAATTATGTCAATAATACACGGACATGTTGAAAGTACACACCTCACAGAAGGGCATTCAGATGAAAAGGAAAGGCCTCTCTCTGCCACCCAGACTGCTCCCCAAAGGAGGCCTGTCTCCCAGCATTTCCCCCGAAGGGTGTTCTGAGCATGATGAAAACTGTTGACATATATGTACATGGACACGCACTTCCCTTTCACCCAATAAAGGGGAGCAGGTGTACTTGTGGCTTGCATCTTGTTTCTTTTCCTTATGAAATGTAACTTGGAGATCTTTACCTACCAGCTCCTACAAATCCATGAGTTAGATGTTGTTATCCCCATTTTACAGATGAGAAAATTGAGGCTTGAATACATTGAGCCAGTTGCTTCTGGTCCCCCAGGTCCTCAGGGTAGAGCTGGGATTTGGGTCCAGCTGAATCATGTAGTCAAGTGCTGGTGCTGTGGAGTGAGGGCTGAGTCCTGGCTCTTTACTCATCAGCAGGACAACCTTGAGATTGGCTTAGCCTCTCTAGTGCTCAGTTTCTTCCTCTGTAAGATGGGCCTGTTCACAGTACCTACCCAGAGGGGTTATTGGGAAGATGTGACGTGTGACAGCGCATGTCAGGTACTTAGTCCAGGGCAGGAGGCAGTGAGCAGACTGTTGTGGGGACGGGGAGGGGGCAAGCAGCCGAGCAAGCAAGGCGGGTGGAGCTGGCCCCCTGACGGTGCTGCGCATCCCCCACTAGATCGGCCAGGCCATCGACGAGGTCAACAGCAACAACCAGGAGCTGCTGCGCAAGTACCGCCGGGAGCTGCAGCTGCGCAAGAAGTGCCACAATGAGCTTGTGCGGCTGAAAGGTAACCGCTGGGCGGGCTGGGGGGTGCCTGGCAGAGGGGGCCCTGACCTGCCTCGGAAGTGATCCTGTCCTTCCCCATGGCCCCCAGCACCACTCCTTGGAGCTGTGCCCTGTCATCGAGGAGCTATTGTAATTCCCTCTTTGCAGATAAGGAAACCGAGGCACAGAGACGTCACAGGGAATTTGCTCAAAACTGCATGGCTAGTGAATGGTCCACCTTGGATCTGTTCAACTCTGAAACCTTTGCCCAATGCCTATGGCAGGCTACCAGGTGGCGGAGGGGTAGGGTATTGAAGCATCGGGTGGTTGGTGGCTAGAATGCCACTTATTCTGATCTAGGGCCTGGTCAAGCTTGAGACACTACCCATTCACGGCACAGAGGTCTATGGAGCACCTGCTCTGTGCCAAGTGCCGTTCCAGACACTGAGCATATGGCTTTGGGCGCCATACTTATGGCTTTGGTGCTTACTTCAGCAGGGGGCGAGCACACAGTGATCATTAATCACTCAGAGAACCCCATCACTACCCTTTACCCAGGCTGGGGAGGGGCTCTGAGAGCCCCTGGGTATCTGACAGTTGAGGGTGTCGAGGGGGCTTCCCGTAGGAGGTAAAACCAGGGCTGAGGCCTGGACTGTGAGGTGGAGTGGGCAGGTGAAGGGAAGGTGGGGCCATGCTAGACGTGATGGGGAGTTTTCTCTTCATTCCAGGAACTCTGGGATCCCACCCAAAGGCTTGAAGCAAGGGGGTGGCATGATCAGATCTGTGCGTCAGACACCCCTGGGGCTGCCCTGTTGCCTGTGCCCATCTCCTGCCTGGTCCTTTCTGCCCATCTGATTCCCAAGCCCTGTCCTGGCATTCACTGTGCCCTTCTAGAGTGATAGAATAAGCCCCTTGGCTTGCTGAGATCCAAGCCCCTCGTTGTGTACGTGAGGAAACTGTTGAAGTCCAGGTGTGTAAAGAGTTGTCCATTTTGGTATCCCACCCAAACTGGGTGCAGTGTCTGAGCCCCACAACTGACCTTTCCTCCATGTCCCCAAGGTGAGGCTCCTACCGTCAACTGGTTTGCTCAGCAAGAAAATGTATTGATACGTTAATTTATACTATAGCGTGAGTGACTGATAAAATCGTTGTGGGCCACCTTGCCCTTGGGGGCCTTACTTAGAAGGCAGGGGGCTCTTGAGCCACTAGCCTGCTCTGGACGCCAATGGACACCAGTGTGGAGGCAGTCTGGTCTTGAACTGGTCTGTACCCTTCTCTCTTCCCCCACCCAATCCAGGGAACATCCGGGTGATTGCCCGTGTCCGGCCAGTCACCAGAGAGGATGGGGAAGGACCTGAGGCGACCAATGCTGTGACCTTTGATCCCGACGACGACTCCATCATTCACTTGCTGCACAGAGGAAAGCCCGTCTCCTTTGAGCTGGACAAGGTCTTCTCCCCGAAAGCCTCACAGCAGGACGTGAGTGTGGCCCTGCGGGGAGAGGGACAGAGAACAGTGGAGGGAGGGGGAGACAGACTCACCTCACCTGCAGAGGGAGAGATGTTGGGAGCTGGACAAAAATAAGTATAAGGGAGAGCAGACAGGATGGAGAAGCCCAGTGCTCCACGGTCCCTCTCTCTTCACCTCTGGAGGAGAGAAGAGGGTGGGAAGGTAAACTGAGGGCTTTGGAAGCCTCTACTAGGAAGGGCAGATCCATGCACAGCCTATGGCACCCACGTGGCCCCACCCATCCTCACAGCCACACCCACTCAGGCCCATCCCACCCATGTGACCCCTCCTACCCTCATAGCCACACCCACTAACATGGCCTCTCCCACTCACGTGGTTCCCCTCCCATACTCAGCCACACCCACTCTCACAGCCCCTCCCAGTCATGTGGCCCCGCCCATCCACAGGACCCTGGCTTGCATGGAGGCAGGCCCCTCCAGCCAGGAGCACCTCCTCTATCAGTCCCATGGGTCTTCCTAGGGACTCCCATGCTGCCCCCCAGGCCTCAGGGAGGAGCCCTCAGCCTGTGCGAGCCATGTGTTCTCAGCATCCACTCTTCCCTCATCTCTGCCAGGGCCAACCCGGGAGGCCTGTTTTGCCTGTGCCCTCCTGTCCCCATGCTGGGTTTTATCTTTGCCCCTGTCCTTTGTTGCTGGCTGGCAGGCAGGCAGGCCAGCCGGCCCGTGGAGGTGCCAGGCACATGCTTCCTCGGCCTTCATTTGCTGACCCACCTTGAGGGAGGGAGAAGCTGGGGGAGGGCTCCTGAGTTCCTGGGCTGGGCGGCCCCTTCCTCAGGTGCTGGTGGGCAGTAATTACTGCCCTGACTTCCCTTCAGTCTTTCGGCAATGAGGTTGCCCACTAACACCTAGTGTAAGTGACTTATTAGTCACAAATTCCTCCACAGTGAGCTGGTTGCCCACGATAACAGGTGCCGTATTAGGGGAGGGGAGCAGTCAGGGGGAGGTGGCTGGTGGGGGGCCCTGGACCCAGCAGCCTTGGCAGCCCTTCATCCTCCATCCCACGTCCCCTCTGCAGGTGTTCCAGGAGGTGCAGGCCCTGATCACCTCCTGCATCGACGGCTTCAACGTCTGCATCTTCGCCTACGGCCAGACGGGTGCTGGCAAGACATACACGATGGAGGTGGGTACCCACTGGGTGGGGCAGGGATGCAGAGTGAAGACCAACCCCTTGCTGCCATTGACGGGGGCTCCCCTCATTGGTCTCGAGGTTCTGCGTGGGGTGTGTTTTGCCTCACTTGGTCTTCATAACCACCTTGGAGCAGAGCCCATAGTTATCCGTGTTAGCCCTGAGGCACCAGGCCTGCAGAGGGGGCGCCTTGCCCAAGCACACCTGCATGGTGCCAGTAGGTATGGGGGAGGGGAGGGTGTGCTGACAACCACCTCTGGCCTCAGAGGGGTCTCGGCCTGGGCTCAGAGTCCAGGGCAGATCGCTGTGACGTCTCTCAGGATTGGCTTTCATTTCACCCACACACATTTATTGGGCTCCTGTTGTATGGCTGCCATGCTGGGCCCTGGGAGTGTCAGGATGAATGAGGGGGGATCTCGGCCCTCAAGGAGATACCTGGGCAGTGGGAGAGACTGGCCAGTGAAGGTTGTCGTGGGGCACCTAGCTCTTCTTTTAATATTTTATTTATTTATTTATTTGGCCGTGTCAGGTCTTAGTTGCAGCAGGCGGGCTCCTTAGTCGTGGCAAGTGTGCTTTGTTGCGGCTCGCCAACCCCTGAATTGTGGCATGCGAAAAAGTTGTGACGTGCGTGTGGGATCTATTTCCCTGACCAGGGATCGAACCCGGGCCCCCTGCACTGGGAGCGTGGAGTCTTAAACCACTGCGCCACCAGGGAAGTCCCGGGTGCCCAGCTCTTACCTGCAGCTCCCAGGGCCTCATCTCCCTGCCTGTGCCATGCTCCCCTCTATGGGATGTGGCTGGGAGTGGGGGGGGTTGAGAGGAGGAAGAAACTTGACTGTAGATAAAAATGGAGCCATTTCCCTGGCTCTTGAGGGGTTATTGTGGGATTCTCCAGGTAGGGGAGGGGGGCGGGTCTCCTGCTGTCCCAAATAGGGGCGCGAGAGGGCCCTGCTGGCCCAGGCTGTTAGGCACCCTTTGGGAAGGCTGTCATGGTGGTCCTTTCTCCCCCAATCTGGACCTTCTTTTCTCTCAGTTCTGGGATTGGCAAAACGGGTTAGTAGGGGGCAGGCCAAGCGAGATGGGAGGTGAAAGGCGTGGGGTGTGTGCAGCACCTTCTAGGCTCCCAGCTCTGTCTTGGGTGCTTAGAGTTGACCACCAGGGGCCTCCATCCTCCAATACATCCCTGCTGAGCCCCACTGTGCATCAGGCACCGTGCCTGGGGCCTGGGGCACAGCCGTGGCCAGGGTGCCTGACCCCACAGAGCCAGCCCACCAGTGGGGAGACAGCAGTGCACGCGGCAAATCAGGATGTGTCCTGTCAGGTGCTAGGGAGAAAAATTCGGCCAGGTATGAGGAACCAACAGTGAGGGAGGGATCGGGCATTTGGAGGGAGAGGAAGCCTCCCTGAGGAGGTGACTTTGGTGCAGACACCTAAGCCAGTCACGGAGAGAATGGGGAAGAGCACTCCAGGCAGAGGGAACAGCAGGGCTGAGACCACGAATCTGGAGCGTGCTGGGGAGGACACTGAGGCCTGGCAAGGAGGCCCCAGTGGCAGAAGTGAAGTGAGGGTGGGAGGTGCCATAAGGGAGGCCCAGGTGAGGACTCCAGATGTCTTTCTAGAAAGGCCAGCCAGCCCATCCGGCCCCAGTTCACTTGCCAGCTCTGCCTGTGCCTCCCCTGCATTACCCACAGAGCCTGGCTCATGGCCTACCTGACAATAAGCCCCTCACTGTCATACATTCATACATGTCATACGTTCCCGGTGCCCCCTCCCAGGTGGCCCACCAGGGCCAGGTATCCATCAGCAGCCCGTGTGTGCAGGCCTGGGCCAGGCGCTTCACCTGGTACTCCGCTTTAAGTCTCAGGCCCAATCCTGGCAGGGTGGTGCCGTTTTAAAAGCAGGGAAACTGAGGCCCAAGGGGGTGAAGTTGCTTGTAGCTGGTGGAGGGCATTTTGGGGGGCAAACCGGCATGCAGATGGGGAGCTTCAGTCAGGGAGGCTGGCCTGTGAGGGGTAGCCAGAGCAGGTGGGGACCACAGATACCATGTGCGCATCTGCACGGGCCAGCCCATGTGGTGGGGGGAGGCCTGGCTCACCGGAGCCTTGATTCTGCCCGCAGGGGACCCTTGAGAACCCAGGCATCAACCAGCGGGCCCTGCAGCTGCTCTTCTCCGAGGTGCAGGAGAAGGCGTCTGACTGGGAGTACACCATCACCGTCAGCGCGGCCGAGATCTACAACGAGGTCCTCAGGTGAGGGGCCCTCAGGCGGAAGGCCCTCGAGTGGGAGCCCCTCAGGTGGGAGCTGAATGTCCTGACTCAGCCCAGGGGATTCACTGGTCCCAGGCCCCTCCCCCACGCTAGCAGGCAGGAGGAGGAGGGCTGTCTGAGCCCACCTGGGACACCCAGGCGAAGGGACTCCTTTTCCCCTTGAAGTGTCCTCACCCTACCTGCAGGCTGCACCAGGTGGTGAAGAGTGAGAGTGGGGTCTTGGGAGGACCTGCCCACAGGGGCTCGGTGCATCGTGGGGGCAGGAGTAGCAGCACCCCAGGACTTTGGGGGAACATTCCATCTCTGCCCTTCAGCAGACTGAGCGCAGAGGGGGAGCAGGGGGAGGGGGAGGGGCTTAGCCCCATGGTCCAGGAAGGCTTCCAGAAGTGTGATGGTTGGGGGAACGTTCCAGGCTGGGGGTGGGTGGGTGCAGTGCAAGCAGAGGGCAGACTGCGAGGAGGGAGTGACCGTCCTTCCTGCTCTCAGGGACCTGCTGGGGCAGGAGCCCCAGGAGAAACTGGAGATCCGGCTGTGTCCCGACGGCAGCGGGCAGCTGTACGTGCCAGGGCTGACGGAGTTCCAGGTGCAGAGCGTGGAGGACATCAACAAGGTGTGGGGCTGCGGGGGGCCTGGGGTGGGGAAAGGCTGGGGAGACTCTGCCCACAGCAGAGCTGCCCCGGAAGACAGAATGGGGGTCGGATGCAGGCTCTGCCAGGTCCCCAGGCCTCTCTGAGCCTGTTTCCTCCCCTGGACGAGGCAGAGGGTGCCGCCCCCTCACAGGGGTACTCAGGGACAGTTGATTCTGAAGACCCCACTCCAAACCCTGTGCCTCTCTCTGCCCTCCCCCGGGCCCCAGGTGTTCGAGTTCGGCCACACCAACCGCACCACGGAGTTCACCAACCTGAACGAGCACAGCTCGCGCTCGCATGCCCTGCTCATAGTGACAGTGCACGGCGTGGACGGCAGCACCGGTCTCCGCACCACGGGTGAGTGAGGGCCCCAGCCGCCTGGCCTGAGCCACCCCCGTTCCCCCACCCCCACCCCCGCCTCTCCCGGGGCAGCCTTGACCTGCCCAGCACCCTCCCCGCAGGGAAGCTGAACCTGGTGGACTTGGCCGGCTCGGAGCGCGTGGGCAAGTCGGGGGCTGAGGGCAGCCGCCTGCGGGAGGCACAGCACATCAACAAGTCGCTGTCGGCCCTGGGGGACGTCATTGCTGCCCTGCGTTCCCGCCAGGGCCACGTGCCCTTCCGCAACTCCAAGCTCACCTACCTGCTGCAGGACTCGCTCAGCGGGGACAGCAAGACCCTCATGGTGGTGCAGGTGAGGGCCCCAGACGGGCCGGATGGTGTGAGCATTAGCGTGTAGGGGCTTAACCATCTCCAAGAACAGGGACCCCCACCTTCCCCTGCGGCCCAGGTACCATCCCAGGCTGTGCAGGGAAGAGCCTCCTGTCATCAGCGGCTCCGAAGTCAGTGACATGCGGCCCCCTTCCCCCGCAGCCTCCCCACAGACCTGGCCACGTGCACCGTGTGCCTGGCAAGTTCCTCCATTTCTGCCACCTTGGTTGCCCTCCTGCTCCCCTCCCTCTCAGTCTTGTCCAGGGAGCCTTCTAGAGTCCCCTAGTTGTGGGCTCCCTTTGGTGCCCATTCCAGTTCTGCGAGGGCAGCCGGCCAGCTGGGTGGGGAGTGAGCTCTCATGTCCCCTAGGTGTCCCCCGTGGAGAAGAACACCAGTGAGACGCTTTATTCCCTCAAGTTTGCTGAGAGGGTGCGCTCCGTGGAGCTGGGGCCCGGGTCCCGCAGGGCAGAGCTCGGGTCCTGGTCCAGCCAGGAGCATCTAGAGGTACGGGGACCACCAGAGGCTCTGCCTCAGGCCAGTACTGGGTCATAGACGTCCCGGTCATGGGCAGGAGGGAGGGTTTGGAGGGGAGGACAGTGTGGAGTGGTGGAGGAGGGGAAGATGCCAGAGGGGGTGGAGCCAGAACTTGAACCCAAACCCAGTAGCCTCTTTAGTCCAGGTGTTCTTTCTCGGCCTCAGAAGTACCTGTGGGGGTCATCAGCTGGTCGGAGGTGGGGCGGGGGCAGGTGCAGGCGGGCACACAGGCGCTCAGTAGTAACTAGTTCACTTCTTTACGTATGCTATCTCACACCCTCCCCACCATGGTTATTCTATCATCATCATGTTCATCTTGCAGAGGAGGAAATGGTTTCAGGTGGCTGGGGAGGGGAAACGTGTGGGGTAGGGGGCAGACCCAGGGCAGCAGGCCCCACCCACCTGCCCTTCTCTGCCCACAGTGGGAACCAGCTTGCCAGACGCCACAGCCCTCAGCACGAGCCCACTCGGCCCCTGGCTCTGGGACCACTAGCCGCCCAGGGTCCATCAGGAGGAAGCTGCAGCCCTCGGGTGAGTCTTTAGGGAGTGGGCCAGGCTGCCCTTATCTGAATGGGCTTTTTCTTTTCTTTCCTTTTTTTAAGTTTATAAAACTTCTCCAGAACCTGTTTCACAACCTTCCCTGGCCCTGGGAAGTAGCCAGGGCAGATAGTGCTGGGTCCAGCCCTCTGGGCTCCTAGCAGGGCTGCTGACATGAGGCCCAGGACACAATCCTCTGATCCTCTGAGGCTGGGCTGGCTGGGCTCATGCAAGACACACCGTCCAAGGCAGGCCTTGGCTCCCGGGGGGTAGAAAGGACGAGGCTCACCTGTCCCAGGCGAGGAGTGAGCCAGGCCACAGGACTAGAATATGGGGCTCCAGCCCACAGCTTGGCCCACTCACAGAAGGGCCTGGCGAGTGTTTGAATCTAAAGGGAGAGGGGTCAGCAGGGTCCTGGGGGGTCCTGGCCCAAGGTGGGCCCACCGGTGAGACACCTGTTGCTTTGATTTCAGCCTGACGGCTGGGGCTGCAAAGTCTCCAGGTGAGTGTCGGGCCCGCAGCCCAGGGCTGCCCGCCCAGCCGCCTGGCCTCCTCGGGTTGCAGGGCTGTGCCGGGAAGCTGGCTGCTCAGGGCGGGGTCTGGGGTTCGCTGCCTGCTGCCTGTGTGCTTCTGCAGCTCCCTCCTGCTCTGGGACAGAGGTTGACAATCCTGGTGCTGACGAACCCTCCCCCTCCCACAGGGAAGTCGAGGCCGTTGCCTGTGTGATGGACATGCCCACTCTGCCGGACCAGGGACTGGGTCCTGACGCCTGTTCCTGCTGCAGCGCCTGGAGCCCACAAGGCAGAGGCCAGAGTGGAGGCTCCTCGTTCGCCCGTCTCCCCTCAGAGATAAGAAACACGTTCAGAAAGAAATGGTGTCTCGGCTGTGGCTCTGGGCACAGGTGGCACGGGCTGGCCCAACCCTCCCCAGCCTGCAGGGCCCCTCCCTAGTGGGTGGGCTGAGGAGCCCCCAGAAGGCACAGGAACAGTGGGAACTGGGCGGTTGGTGGGCGGCCCTGCCCCACTCTTCTCTGGCTCCCAGGGGGTAGAGCGTCTCACTGGGCGTGTATGCAGTGTTCCTAGGTGTACACAGGAGCGCGGGCCGGGCTGTATTTATGGCCGGCAGGAGGCCAGTGGGTGGGGATCTTGCTGCTCCCCCTCATCTGCCTGGCACCAGGCTACCTCCTTGCCCACTGGCCTCTTGACATTTTCCTCCCTCTGAAATCCTATTTAAGAACTTTTGGAAGCTTAGCCATTTTTACGTATTAAAATAACCTTTTTACACAAGCATTGTCTGGAAGAGCTGGTCTCGTGAACCCCTGGTCAGATCGCAGGGAGCAAGCAGGGCATAGGCACGTGCCATTGGCTCCCCACTGCTGGCTGGTCACCAAGTCAGGATCATGTTTTTCTGAACATTCCTGACTAGGAGGGGCCGCCTCCCCCCCGCCCCCATCCTTACAGTGCTGTCACCTCCATCTTATAGATGGGAAACTCAGGCTCTCCAAAGGCTTGCCAAAAACCCAGCCGGAGTGGGCCCTGCTCCACCGCCTGCCCTCTGCCCTGGCCTTGCCCCCTTAAGTGAACTGGCCACAGGTGAGTGCCCCACCCCCGCTGCTCCCCACCACGGGGGTTGTGCTGGCCTGCACCCCGTCCCAGCCTTGGGGAAACATGGGCAGGGCTCAGTGAGGCCCTCCCACCAAACTGGGGCGGAACCTGCCTCAGGAGCATAAGGGACGACCACTGGGTCAGGGGAGATGTTCTGGCCAGCCAGCACTGGGGGCTCCTGCAGGGAGTGAAAGCTGTTTGTTTGGAGGATGGGGCAGCTGCTCGTCTGGTCCTATACCTGGAGGCCTCCTGGGGGGATGGGGGAGGGTGGTGGGCCCTGGGTCAGCCTGGTGGTGGCCATGCCTGCAAGGCTGGGGTCCTGGCCCCCTGCAGTGTACACCTGCTGGCCTTGGAGGCATCCACAGGACAGCTGGGAGTGTGGCTGAGACAGAGGGAATGAGCCCAATCCTCACCTGTTTCTCCTAGCCGTGAAAGGGGGAGTTGCTGGGTCCCTCTTCTCCCCAGAACAAGTCTGAACTTACCCCTTCCCGCCGGCCCATCGCTCTGCTGCCCCCTGCTGGCCACGCTGCCTGGTGCACCGCCTCTGGGTCTTGGAGAAGGAGTGGTCTCATCTCTGAAGAGCCAGGCAGGCAATATGGGGCCCAGGAGAGCCTTGTGGCCAGAGGCTGCACCTCCCAGCAAGGAAAGCAGGGAATAGTTACAAATTTAATAAAATTCACCTTATAAATTACAGCAGCAGCCCCAGGGCTTGGTTCGCTGCCCCAGGAAGCAGGAGTCGGACAAAGCTGGGCAACTGTTGCTGGAGAGAAGTTGTCAGAGTTTAGGGCTGTGGAGGTGGCCGGTGGGCGCACAGGGAACAGGAGTGGGGGGCCGAGGCCAGGCCTGAGGGTGCCACCACTCTCTGGGCTCCTCAGTCCAAACTGGCCATGAGCAGGTGCAGCTCGCGGAAGGCACTGCCGTGGCGGCCGCTCAAGCCCGACTTGCTCTTGACGAGGCCACTGATGCTCCTGAGCTGCTTGTAGCAGACCCGGCACTTGTGCAGCCTGCGGGCAGAGGGGCCACGCCTGAGGTGGCTGGCTGGCACGGTCACCATTACCCCCACCCAGCCCCGGAGCCTTTCCTGTACAAATCGCTCCGGCCCTCCTCCCGGAGGAAGGCTGAGGCCCAGAGTGCAGGACCCACTGAGGCTGGGCCAGGGCGCAGGGCAGAGCCAGGCCATGGGGGAACCAAGGCTCTGGCAACCCTACCCCGTGCCCTGAGCCACCGTCCCAGGCACAATGACCTCTATAAGCTGTTTCAGCAGGGCCACCAACAAGCAGGCTGGGCCCCCAGGCCTGTGCTCTCGCTTGACATGGCACCCCTGCCACACACGCCGCTGGCTCCTCACCTCTCCTCCCGGCTGATGTCCACACCCACGGTGGGCGGGGCTGCCAGGATGTCTGTGATCAGGGGCAGAAACCGCTGCAGGATCAGCTTCAGAGAGGTGCAGCCTGTCTGGACATAGCTTCAGAGGCAGGGGGATGGATGGAGTCACAAATAGAAAGACAGAGAGCAAGGTACACAGAGCCAAAGGGGCAGAGACAGGATCAGAGAGGCAGCATGGGCTTGTTTTCGCTCTGGCCTCTCAAATTTGGAGGGCACAGCAATGCTGCACAGCCACCTCACAAGGGCGCCGGCCCTGGGGGTCTTTCCCATGGTCCCTCCCTGCTGGGAGGCAGGTGCGGCTTCCCCACCCGTACCTCTCGTACTTGCTCTGCAGAAGCTTCTCAATCTGTGGCAGGACGGTGGTGCATAGGTCCAGCTTCCACAGGGAGCTGGGGAGAGGGCCAGGGACATGTGCCCTCAGTGCCCGGCCCTGCCCACTCCCCCCACCGCCCGCCATAGCCACTTACGCTTTCTGGTTGACGATGTTAAGGAGGTCCACTACCACGGAGAGGTCACTGATGGCCACGGCCGAGTCCACCGACGTCTGGGCAAACAGAGCACCCGTCAGAGGGGACCAGGGACTGAGTGGCCCTGCCTGGGTGTGGTGTGATGATGGGGTTTATTGCGGGCTGTTCATCAGACTGCTCGGTGCGGTGACAGGGGCCGCCTAGCTCCCCCTGTGCCCCTCGGGTGGCCCTCTTCTCAACCCCAAACCCGGGCAGAGGTGGCACTTGCCTTGATGTCACCCGTGGTCCACACGGCCCGCACAGTGTCCAGGTTCTTGTGGCGGCTGGTGAGCACGACACACATGGTGTCATGGCCTTTGCGGATCTGTGACATGGCATCCTCGTCGACCAGCTCCGCCTGCTGGGGGATCTTCACGGCCTGCATGGGACGGGTGCCCTGATGCTGGCAGCCAAGTTCTGCCCTCACCCCACAGGCCTCCACCCGCCCTCAGCCTGGGCCCCCCACTCACAGGCAGGAAGTCGGAGGCCTTCAGTCCGATGGGCTCGTTCCGGGTGGCAGGGATGATGGGAGACTCAGCCTTGGGTGCAGGGGTGGAAGTGACGACTGGGGGCCGGGACAGGACCTCGAGCTGGAGGGGTCCGGGGCTCAGCAGGTGGCCAGCCCAAGGCCTCCCTCCCTCTCAGCCCCCCTTCCCCAGCAAGGGCCGCCCCAGCGCCAGTTCAGGACTCCAGGCCCCCTCCGAGCCCCACACCCTGCCCGCTCCACCTAGACATACTTTTGGCACCGGGAACTGCACATCCGTGGCTGGGCTGGGCTTTGCTGCCTCCTTGGCTGTGGCCATGTCTGGAGGCGGAAGGAAAAGATCACTGGGTCAGGTCAGGCCAGGAGAAGGGACGGGGGCGGGCAGAAGGCAGGGCTTGGGCTGGGACTGTGGGCGGCACCTCTAACGGGAGGCCTGGGGGACGGGGATGGGCCTGTCCCCTCCCTTACCACCCACTCAGCCACAGGTCTGGCAGAAAGCAGGCGCCAAGCACTGTGTGTGGACAGGACCCAGGGAGCTCCAGGGAGTGGCGCTCCTGTCGCCTCACTAGGAAAGGAGTGTGTTTTGGCGGGGGGAGTGGATAGTGGATGGTGAGTGGGAGCCCGGGAGAGAGAGGCCTTTCAGGAACCCAGCCTGAGGGGCACAAGAAGATGGCTCCTTGAGGAGAAAGCAGGGGAGGGAGGGATGGGCTGGAGGATGAGGGTGCCCCGCCCTGCCTTCTTCTCCAATCCTAAGGGAACAGATCAGGTTTTCTTCCTTCTTAAACCCTCCAACAGCAAAACCCCAAACCCCCGACCCAGGGCCTGCAGGGCTTGGTCTCCTGCTCCTGGACCCCAAGCCCCCGCTGTCCTGGCGGCTCCATCCCACCTGAGGCTCTTTCCTCCTTCCTCCTCACCTGGCCCCCAGGCCGGCCTGACGTGCCATCTCCTCAGAGCCTCACGGACCCGCATCTTCATGGCTCCCCCACACACACCTTCACCCCACACACTACTCCCCCCATAGACACCTTCTCCCCTACACACACCTCCCCCACACACACCTTCACCCCACACACACCTACTCCCAACATAGACACCTTCTCCCTCCATAGACACCTTCTCCCCCATAGACACCTTCTCCCCCATAGACACCTTGTCCCCCACACACACCTTCTCCCCCATAGATACATTCTCCCCCTACAGACAACCTCGCCCCCCACACACACCTTTTCCCCCACACACACCTTCTCCCCCCATAGATACCTTCTCTCCCACACATAACTTCTCACCCCGTAGACACATTCTCCCCCACACACACACCTTTTCCCCAACACACACCTTTTCCGCCATAGACACTTTCTCCCCCACACACACCTTTCCCTGCACACACACCTTCTCCTCCCATAGACAATTCCTCCCCCACACACACTTTCTGCTCCGATAGATATCTTCTCTCCCACACACACCTTCTCTCCCCATAGACACCTTCTCCCCCAATAGACACCTTCTCCCCACACACACACCTTCTCCACCACACACACCTTCTCTCCCCACACACATCTTCTCCCCCACACACACCTTCTCCGCCCCACACACCTTCTCCCCCCACACACCTTCTCCGCCTAAAGACACCTTCTCCCCCACACACACCTTCTCCCACATAGACACCTACTCCCCCACACACTTCTCCCCCAAAGACACCTTCACCCCCATAGATACTTTCTGCACCCACACACACCTTCTCCCCCCCCACCTTCTCCCCCCCCCACACCATCTCCCCTACATACACCTTCTTCCCTACATACACCGTCTCCCACAAACAAACCTTCTTCCCCCATAGACACCTTCTCCCCAACACAGATCTTCTCCCTGCATAGACACCTTCTCCCGCACACACACCTTCTCCCCCATAGACACCTTTCCGCCACACACACCTTCTCCTCCCATAGAGAGCTTCTCCCCCATAGACACCTTTCTGCCACACACACCTTCTCCTCCCATAGACAGCTTCTCCCCCACACACACCTTCTCCTCCCATAGACACCTTCTCCCCCACACACCTTCTCCCCCAAAACACGCCTTCTCCCCCCCCCACACCTTCTCCCCCACACACACCTTCTCCCCGCGTAGACATTTTCTCCCCCAGACACACCTTCTCCTCTCTTAGACACCGTATCCCCACACACACTTTCTCCCGCACACACTCCTTCTCCCCACACACACCTTCTCCCCTACACACACATTCACCCCCCATCAACACCTTCTCCCCTACACATAGTTTCTACCCCCATAGACAACTTCTCCTCTCACACACACCTTCTCCCCCACACACACCTTCTCCCCCCATAGACACCTTCTCCCCCACAAACACATTCTCCCCCCACAGACACCTTCTACTGCACACACACCTCCTCCTCCCAGAGACACCTTCTCCCCCACAAACACCTTCTCCCCCACACACACCTTCTCCCCCCACAGAAACCTTCTCCCCCACACACACCTTCTCCCCCACACACACCTCCCCTATAGACACCTTCTCCCCCACACACACCTTCTCCCCTACACATACCTTCTCCTCCCATAGACAACTTCACCTCCACTCACACCTTCTCCCCCCATAGACACCTTCTTCCCCCCACACACCTTCTCCCCGATAGATACCTTCTCCCCCTACAGACAACTTCTCTCCCCACACACACATTTTCCCCCACACACACCTTCTCCCAAACAGACACCTTCTCCCCGTATAGACACCTTCTCCCCCCATAGACACCTTCTTCCCCCATAGACACCTTCTCCCTCACACACACAGCTCCCCCCATAAACACCCTCGACCCCCTTAGACACCTTCTCCAGCACACACATCTCCCCCCATAGACACCTTCTCTCCCTACACACACCTTCTCCCACACCCTCACCTTCTCCCCCACATACACCTTCGCCCCCACACACACCTTCGCCCCCACACACTTCTCCCCCCATAGACACCATCTACCCGACACACACCTTCTCCCGCCATAGACACCTTCTCCCGCACACACACCTCCTCCTCCCATAGACACCTTTTCGCCCACACACACCTTCTCCGCCACACACACCTTCTCCCCCCATAGACACCTTCTCCCCCACACACACCTTCTCCCGCATAGACACCTTCTCCCCCACACATACCTTCTCCACCCACACACACCTTCTCCCCCGCACACACCTCCCCTATAGACATCTTCTCCCCCACACACCAATTCTCCCCCCATAGATACCTTCTCCCCCACACACACCTTCTCCCCCCATAGCAACGTTCTCTCCCACACACACCTTCTCCGCCATAGAAACCATCTTCCCCACACACACCTTCTCCCCTACACACACCGTCTCCCACAAACAAACCTTCTCGCCCCATAGACACCATCTCCCTAACAAAGACCTTCTCCCCCCCTTAGACACCTTCTCTCCCAAACACACGTTCTCCCCCACAGAAATCATCTTTCCCACACACACCTTCCAGCCCCATAGACACCTTCTGGCCCACACACACCAACTCCCCCCATAGACACCTTCCACCCCCCACACACCTTCTCCCGCACACACCCCTTCTGCCCCATAGACACCTTGTGCCGCACACACACCTTCTCCCCCGACAGACACCTACTCCCCCACACACACCTTCTCCCCCCATAGACAATTTCTCCCACACACAAACCTTCTCCACCCAAAGACACTTTCTCCCCCACAGACACCTTCTCCCCCCATAGACACCTTCTCCCCAACACCCACCTTCTCTCCCCACAGACACCTTCACCACCACACACACCTTCTCCCTCCAAACATACCTTCTCCTCCACACACCTTCTACCCCACACACACCTTCTCCACCCATACACACCTTCTCTCCCACACACACCTCCCCTGGCACACACACCTTCTCCCCCCATAGGCACCTCTCCCACACACACCTTCTCCCCCATAGAAATCTTCTCCCCACACACACCTTCTGCCCCCATAGACACCTTCTCACCCACACACCTTCTCCCTCACAAACACTTTCTCCCCCCTCAGACACCTTCTCTCCCACACACACTTTCTTCCTCCATAGACATCTTCTCCCCCCGTAGACACCTTCGCCCACACACACACCTTCTCGCCCCATAGACAGCTTCTCCCCCCACACACACCTTCTCCCCTAATAGATACCTTCTACCCAACACACACCTTCTCCCCCCAGAGACACCTTCTCGCCTACACACATCTTTTCCCCCCATAGAAACCTTCTCCCCCCACACAAACCTTCTCCCCCACAGACACCTTCTCCCCCACAGACACCTTCTCCCCCCACACACCTTCTCCCCCCACACACACCTTGTCCCCCATAGATACCTTCTCCCCCTACAGACAACTTCTCCCGCCACACACACCTTTTTTCCCCCACACACCTTTTCCCCCCATATACACCTTCTCCCCCCACACACACCTTCTCCCCCCATAGACACCTTCTACCGCACACACATCTTCTCCCCCACACACACATTCTCCCCCACACACACCTTCTCCCCTACACATACCTTCTCCTCCCATAGACAATTTCACTTTCACACACAGCTTCTCCCCCACACACACCTTCTCCCCCCATAGACACCTTCTCCCGCACACACCCCTTCTGCCCCATAGACACCTTGTGCCGCAGACACACCTTCTCCCCCGACAGACACCTACTCCCCAACACACACCTTCTCCCCCCATAGACAATTTCTCCCACACACAAACCTTCTCCACCCAAAGACACTTTCTCCCCCACAGACACCTTCTCCCCCCATAGACACCTTCTTCCCCGATAGACACCTTCTCCCCACACACACGTTCTCCCCCCATAGACATCTTCTCCACCCATAGACACCTTCGCCCCCACACACACCTCCGCCCATAGACACTTTCTCCCCCACACACACCTTCTCCCCCCATAGACACCTTCTCGCCTACACACACCTTCTCTCCCACAGACACCTTCTCCCCACACACACCTTCTCCCCCCATAGACACCTTCTCCCCGACACCCACTTTCTCTCCCCCCAGACACCTTCGCCACCACACACACCTTCTCCCTCCAAACATACCTTCTCCTCCACACACCTTCTACCCCACACACACCTTCTCCACCCATACACACCTTCTCTCCCACACACACCTCCCCTGGCACACACACCTTCTCCCCCCATAGACACCTCTCCCACACACACCTTCTCTCCCCATAGACACCTCTCCCACACACACCTTCTCCCCCATAGAAACCTTCTCCCCACACACACCTTCTCACCCACACACCTTCTCCCTCACAAACACTTTCTCCCCCCACAGACACCTTCTCTCCCACACACACCTTCTCCCTCCATAGACACCTTCTCCCCCCGAAGACACCTTCGCCCACACACACACCTTCTCGCCCCATAGACAGCTTCTCCCCCCACACACACCTTCTCCCCCACACACACCTTTTCCCCTAATAGATACCTTCTACCCAACACACACCTTCTCCCCCCAGACACCTTCTCGCCTACACACATCTTTTCCCCCCATAGAAACCTTCTCCCCCACACACACCTTCTCCCCCTACAGACAACTTCTCCCACCACACACACCTTCTCCCCCCATAGATACCTTCTCCCCAACAGACAACTTCTCCCACCACACACACCTTTTCTCCCACACACACCTTCTCCCCTCATAGATACCTTCTCCCCAACAGACAACTTCTCCCCGCATAGACACCTTCTCCCCAAACACACCTTCTCCCCCCATAGACACCTTCTCCCCCCATAGATACCTTCTCCCCAACAGACAACTTCTCCCCGCATAGACAGCTTCTCCCCAAACACACCTTCTCACCCCATAGACACCTTCTCCCTCACCCACACCTCTCCCCCCATACACACCTTCTCCCCCCTTAGACACTTTCACACTCACACACCTCCCCACATAGACACCTTCTCTCCAACACACACCTTCTCCCCCCATAGACACCTTCTCCCCCACACACACCTTCTCCCGCATAGACACCTTCTCTCCAACACACACCTTCTCCCCCCATTGAAACCTTCTCTCCCACACACACCTTCTCCGCCATAGAAACCATCTTCCCCACACACACCTTCTCCCCTACACACACCATCTCCCACAAACAAACCTCGCCCCATAGACACCTTCTCCCTAACAAAGACCTTCTCCCCCCATAGACACCTTCTCCCCCCAAACACACCATCTCCCCCAAACACACCCTCTGACCCACAGACACCTTCTCTCCCTCACACACCTTCTCCCCAAACACACCTTCTCACCCCATAGACACCTTCTGCCTCACACACATATCTCGCCCCATACACACCTTCTCTCCCTCACACACCTTCTCCCCAAACACACCTTCTCACCCCATAGACACCTTCTGCCTCACACACATATCTCGCCCCATACACACCTTCTACCCCCTTAGACACCTTCTACAGCACACACACCGCCCCACAAAGACACCTTCTCCCCAACACACACCTTCTCCCGCCATAGACAGCTTCTCCCCCCCACACACCTTCTCCCCCCATAGACACCACCTTACCCACACACACCTTCTCCCCCCATACACACCTTCTCCCCCACACACACCTTCTTCCCCTATAGATACCTTCTCCCCAACAGACAACTTCTCCCCACATAGACACCTTCTCCGCAAACACACCTTCTCACCCCATAGACACCTTCTCTCCCACACACACCTTCTCCCCCATAGACACCTTCTCTCCCACACACACCTTCTCCCCCACACACACCTTCTCCCACACACACACCTTCTCCCCCACACACACATTCTCACCCACACAAATCTTCTCCCCCCAGAGACACCTTCTCCCCAAGACACACCTTCTCCCCCCATAGACACTTTCTCCCCCCATAGACACCTTCTTCCCCACACACACCTTCTCCCGCACACACACCTTCTCCACCCAAAGACACCTTATCCCCCCCACACACCTTCTCCCGGAGGCACACCTTTTCCCCCACACACACCTTTTCTCCCAATAGATAGGGTTTCCCCCATACATACCTGCTCCCCCCCACACATCATCTCCCCCACATACACCTTCTCCCTCCATAGACACCTTCTCCTGCACACACACCTCCTCCTCCCATAGACACCTTCTCCCCGCCACACACCTTCTCCCCCACGCACACCTTCTCCCCCCATAGACACCTTCTCCCCCACACACACCTTCTCCCCCCACACACACCTTCTCCCCCACACACACGTTCTCTCCACATAGACACCTTCTTCCCCACACACACCTTTTCCCCCCATACACACCTTCTCCTCCCATAGACACCTTCTCCCCCACACACACCTTCTCCCCCGACACACACCTTCTGTCCCACACACACATCCCCTATAGACACCTTCTCCCCCACACACACCTTCTCCCCCCATAGACACCTTCTTCCCCACACACACCTTCTCCCCCCATACACACCTCCTCCTCCCATAGACACCTTCTCCCCCACAAACACCTTCTCTCCCACAGACACCTTCTCCCCCACAGACATCTTCTCCCCCACACACACCTTCTCCCCCCACAGACACGTTGTCCCCCACACACACCTTCTCCCCCATAGATACCTTCTCCCCCTACAGACAACTTCTCCCGCCACACACACCTTTTCTCCCACACACACCTTCTCCCCCCATAGATACCATCTCCACAACAGACAACTTCTCCTCGCATAGACACCTTCTCACCAAACACACCTTCTCACCCCATAGACACCTTCTGCCTCACACACATATCTCCCCCCGTACACACCTTCTACCCCCTTAGACACCTTCTACAGCACACACACCTCCCCACAAAGACACCTTCTCCCCAACACACACCTTCTCCCCGCACACACAGCTTCTCCCCCCATAGACACCTTCTCCCCCACACACACCTTCTCGCCCCACACACACCTTCTCCCCCACACACACCTTCTCCCCCCATAGACACCTTCTTCCCCACACACACCTTTTCCCCCCATACACACCTTCTCCTCCCATAGACACCTTCTCCCCCACACACACCTTCTCGCACACACACACATTCTCACCCACACAAATCTTCTCCCCCCATAGACACCTTCTCCCCAAGACACAGCTTCTCCCCCCATAGACACTTTCTCCCCCCATAGACACCTTCTTCCCCACACACACCTTCTCCCGCACACAAACCTTCTCCACCCAAAGACACCTCATCCCCCCCACACACCTTCTCCCGGAGGCACACGTTTTCCCCCACACACACCTTTTCTCCCAATAGATAGGGTTTCCCACATACATACCTGCTCCCCCCCACACATCATCTCCCCCACATACACCTTCTCCCCCCATAGACACCGTCTCCTGCACACACACCTCCTCCTCCCATAGACACCTTCTCCCCGCCACACACCTTCTCCTCCACACACACCTTCTCCCCCCATAGACACCTTCTCTCCCACACACACCTTCTTGCCCACACACACCTTCTCCCCCATAGACACCTTCTCTCCCTCACACACCTTCTCCTCCCATAGACACCTTCTCCCCCACACACACCTTCTCGCCCACACACACATTCTCACCCACACAAATCTTCTCCCCCCATAGCCACCTTCTCCCCAAGACACACCTTCGCCCCCCATAGACACTTTCTCCCCCCATAGACACCTTCTTCCCCACACACACCTTCTCCCGCACACACACCTTCTCCACCCAAAGACACCTTATCCCCCCCACACACCTTCTCCCGGAGGCACACCTTTTCCCCCACACACACCTTTTCTCCCAATAGATAGGGTTTCCCCCATACATACCTGCTCCCCCCCACACATCATCTCCCCCACATACACCTTCTCCCTCCATAGACACCTTCTCCTGCACACACACCTCCTCCTCCCATAGACACCTTCTCCCCGCCACACACCTTCTCCCCCACACACACCTTCTCCCCGCATAGAAACCTTCTCCCCCACACACACCTTCTCCCCCACACACACCTCCCCTATAGACACCTTCTCCCCCACACACACCTTCTCCCCCATAGATACCTTCTCCCCCTACAGACAACTTCTCCCGCCACACACACCTTTTCTCCCACACACACCTTCTCTCCCCATAGATACCATCTCCACAACAGACAACTTCTCCTCGCATAGACACCTTCTCACCAAACACACCTTCTCACCCCATAGACACCTTCTGCCTCACACACATATCTCCCCCTGTACACACCTTCTACCCCCTTAGACACCTTCTACAGCACACACACCTCCCCACAAAGACACCTTCTCCCCAACACACACCTTCTCCCCGCACACACAGCTTCTCCCCCCATAGACACCTTCTCCCCCACACACACCTTCTCGCCCCACACACACCTTCTCCCCCACACACACCTTCTCCCCCCATAGACACCTTCTTCCCCACACACACCTTTTCCCCACATACACACCTTCTCCTCCCATAGACACCTTCTCCCCCACACACACCTTCTCGCACACACACACATTCTCACCCACACAAATCTTCTCCCCCCATAGACACCTTCTCCCCAAGACACAGCTTCTCCCCCCATAGACACTTTCTCCCCCCATAGACACCTTCTTCCCCACACACACCTTCTCCCGCACACAAACCTTCTCCACCCAAAGACACCTTATCCCCCCCACACACCTTCTCCCGGAGGCACACGTTTTCCCCCACACACACCTTTTCTCCCAATAGATAGGGTTTCCCACATACATACCTGCTCCCCCCCACACATCATCTCCCCCACATACACCTTCTCCCCCCATAGACACCTTCTCCTGCACACACACCTCCTCCTCCCATAGACACCTTCTCCCCGCCACACACCTTCTCCTCCACACACACCTTCTCCCCCCATAGACACCTTCTCTCCCACACACACCTTCTTCCCCACACACACCTTCTCCCCCATAGACACCTTCTCTCCCTCACACACCTTCTCCTCCCATAGACACCTTCTCCCCCACACACACCTTCTCGCCCACACACACATTCTCACCCACACAAATCTTCTCCCCCCATAGACACCTTCTCCCCAAGACACACCTTCGCCCCCCATAGACACTTTCTCCCCCCATAGACACCTTCTTCCCCACACACACCTTCTCCCGCACACACACCTTCTCCACCCAAAGACACCTTATCCCCCCCACACACCTTCTCCCGGAGGCACACCTTTTCCCCCACACACACCTTTTCTCCCAATAGATAGGGTTTCCCCCATACATACCTGCTCCCCCCCACACATCATCTCCCCCACATACACCTTCTCCCTCCATAGACACTTTCTCCTGCACACACACCTCCTCCTCCCATAGACACCTTCTCCCCGCCACACACCTTCTCCCTCACGCACACCTTCTCCCCCCATAGACACCTTCTCCCCCACACACACCTTCTCCCCCACACACACCTCCCCTATAGACACCTTCTCCCCCACACACACTTTCTCCCCCCAGACACCTTCTTCCCCACACACACCTTTTCTCCCCATACACACCTTCTCCTCCCATAGACACCTTCTCCCCCACACACACCTTCTCGCCCACACACACATTCTCACCCACACAAATCTTCTCCCCCCATAGACACCTTTTCCCCAAGACACACCTTCTCCCCCCATAGACACTTTCTCCCCCCATAGACACCTTCTTCCCCACACACAGCTTCTCCCGCACACACACCTTCTCCACCCAAAGACACCTTATCCCCCCCACACACCTTCTCCCGGAGGCACACCTTTTCCCCCACACACACCTTCTCTCCCAATAGATATGGTTTCCCCCATACATAACTGCTCCACCCCACACATCATCTCCCCCACATACACATTCTCCCCCCACAGACACCTTCTACCGCACACACACCTCCTCCTCCCATAGACACCTTCTCCCCCACACACACCTTCTCCCCCACACACACCTTCTCCCCCACAGACACCTTCTCCCCCACACACACCTTCTCCCCCCACAGACACCTTGTCCCCCACACACACCTTCTCCCCCATAGATACCTTCTCCCCCTACAGACAACTTGTCCCGCCACACACACCTTTTCTCCCCCACACACCTTTTCCCCCCATATTCACCTTCTCCCCCCCCACACACCTTTTCCCCCCATAGACACCTTCTACCGCACACACATGTTCTCCCCCACACACACATTCTCCCCCACACACACCTTCTCCCCTACACATACCTTCTCATCCCATAGACAACTTCACCTCCACACACACCTTCTCCCCCCATAGACACCTTCTTCCCCCCCCACACCTTCTCCCCAATAGATACCTTCTCTCCCTACAGACAACTTCTTTCCCCACACACACATTTTCCCCCACACACACCTTCTCCCGAACAGACACCTTCTCCCCGCATAGACACCGTCTCACCCCATAGACACCTTCTGCCCCCAGACAGCTTCTTCCCCCATACACACCTTCTCCCTCACACACACCTCTCCCCCCATAAACACCTTCTCCCCCCTTAGACACCTTCTCCAGCACACACATCTCCCCCCATAGAAACCTTCTCTCCCTACACACACCTTCTCCCACACCCTCACCTTCTCCACCACATAAACCTTTGCCCCCACACACACCTTCTCCCCCACACACACCTTCTACCCCCATAGACACCATTTACCCGACACACACCTTCTCCCACCATAGACATCTTCTCATCCACACACACCTTCTCCCCCCATAGACACCTTCTCCTCCACACACACCTTCTCCCCCCATAGACACCTTCTCTCCCACACACACCTTCTCCCCACACACACCTTCTCCCCCATAGACACCTTCTCTCCCTCACACACCTTCTCCCCCACACACACCTTCTCCCTCACACACAACTTCTCGCCCACACACACATTCTCACCCACACAAATCTTCTCCCCCCATAGACACCTTCTCCCCAAGACACACCTTCTCCCCCAATAGACACTTTCTCCCCCCATAGACACCTTCTTCTCCACACACACCTTCTCCCGCACACACACCTTCTCCACCCAAAGACACCTTATCCCCCCCACACACCTTCTCCCGGAGGCACATCTTTTCCCCCACACACACCTTTTCTCCCAATAGATAGGGTTTCCCCCATACATACCTGCTCCCCCCCACACATCATCTCCCCCACATACACCTTCTCCCCCCATAGACACCTTCTCCTGCACACACACCTCCTCCTCCCATAGACACCTTCTCCCCGCCACACACCTTCTCCCCCACACACACCTTCTCCCCCCATAGAAACCTTCTCCCCCACACACACCTTCTCCCCCACACACACCTCCCCTATAGACACCTTCTCCCCCACACACACCTTCTCTCCCCAGACACCTTCTTCCCCATACACACCTTTTCCCCAAATACACACCTTCTCCTCCCATAGACACCTTCTCCCCCACACACACCTTCTCGCCCACACACACATTCTCACCCACACAAAACTTCTCCCCCCATAGACACCTTTTCCCCAAGACACACCTTCTCCCCCCATAGACACTTTCTCCCCCCATAGACAGCTTCTTCCCCACACACACCTTCTCCCGCACACACACCTTCTCCACCCAAAGACACCTTATCCCTCCCACACACCTTCTCCCGGAGGCACACCTTTTCCCCCACACACACCTTCTCTCCCAATAGATATGGTTTCCCCCATACATACCTGCTCCCCCCCACACATCATCTCCCCCACATACACCTTCTCCCCCCATAGACACCTTCTTCCACACACACACCTCCTCCTCCAATAGACACATTATCCCCCCCACACACCTTCTCCCCCCACATACACCTTCTCCCCCACACACACCTCCCCTATAGACACCTTCTCCCCCACACACACCTTCTCCCCCCATAGACACCTTCTTCCCTACACACACCTTCTCCTCCCACACACACCTTCTCTCCCACAGACACCTTCTCCCCCACAGACATCTTCTCTCCCACACACACCGTCTCCCCCCACAGACACGTTGTCCCCCACACACACCTTCTCCCCCATAGATACCTTCTCCCCCTACAGACAACTTCTCCCGCCACACACACCTTTTCTCCCACACACACCTTCTCCCCCCATAGATACCTTCTCCCCAACAGACAACTTCTCCCCGCATGGACACCTTCTCCCCAAACACACCTTCTCACCCCATAGACACCTTCTGCCTCACACACATATCTCCCCCCATACACACCTTCTACCCCCTTAGACACCTTCTACAGCACACACACCTCCCCACAAAGATACCTTCTCCCCAACACACACCTTCTCCCGCCATAGACACCTTCTCCCCCCCACACACCTACTCCCCCCATAGACACCACCTTACCCACACACACCTTCTCCCCCATAGACACCTTCTCCCCCACACACACCTTCTCCCCCTATAGATACCTTCTCCCCAACAGACAACTTCTCCCCACATAGACACCTTCTCCGCAAACACACCTTCTCACCCCATAGACACCTTCTCTCCCTCACACACCTACTCCCCCACACACAACTTCTCGCCCACACACACATTCTCACCCACACAAATCTTCTCCCCCCATAGACACCTTCTCCCCAAGACACACCTTCTCCCCCCACAGACACTTTCTCCCCCCATAGACACCTTCTTCCCCACACACATCTTCTCCCGCACACACACCTTCTCCACCCAAAGACACCTTATCCCCCCCACACACCTTCTCCTGGAGGCACACCTTTTCCCCCACACACACCTTTTCTCCCTATAGATAGGGTTTCCCCCATACATACCTGCTCCCCCCCACACATCATCTCCCCCACATACACCTTCTCCCCCCATAGACACCTTCTCCTGCACACACAGCTCCTCCTCCCATAGACACCTTCTCCCCGCCACACACCTTCTCCCCGCCACACACCTTCTCCCCCCACACACACCTTCTCCCCCACACACACCTTCTCCCCCCACAGACACCTTCTTCCCCACACACACCTTTTCCCCCCATACACACCTTCTCCTCCCATAGACACCTTCTCCCCCACACACACCTTCTCGCCCAAACACACATTCTCACCCACACAAATCTTCTCCCCCCATAGACACCTTTTCCCCAAGACACACCTTCTCCCCCCATAGACACCTTCTTCCCCACACATACCTTCTCCCGCACACACACCTTCTCCACCCAAAGACACCTTATCCCCCCCACACACCTTCTCCCGGAGGCACACCTTTTCCTCCACACACACCTTCTCTCCCAATAGATATGGTTTCCCCCATACATACCTGCTCCCCCCCACACATCATCTCCCCCACATACACCTTCTCCCCCCATAGACACCTTCTCCCGCACACACACCTCCTCCTCCCATAGACACATTATCCCCCCCACACACCTTCTCCCCCACACACACCTTCTCCCCCCATAGACACCTTCTCCCCCACACACACCTTCTTCCCCCACACACACCTTCTCCCCCACACACACCTTCTCCCACACACACACCTTCTCGCCCACACACACATTCTAACCCACACAAATCTTCTCCCCCCAGAGACACCTTCTCCCCAAGACACACCTTCTCCCCCCATAGACACTTTCTCCCCCCATAGACACCTTCTTCCCCACACACACCTTCTCCCGCACACACACCTTCTCCACCCAAAGACACCTTATCCCCCCCACACACCTTCTCCCGGAGGCACAACTTTTCCCCCACACACACCTTTTCTCCCAATAGATAGGGTTTCCCCCATACATACCTGCTCCCCTCCACACATCATCTCCCCCACATACACCTTCTCCCCCCATAGACACCTTCTCCTGCACACACACCTCCTCCTCCCATAGACACTTTCTCCCCGCCACACACCTTCTCCCCCACACACACCTTCTCCCCCCATAGACACCTCCCCAACACACACCTTCTCCCCCCACACACACCTTCTCCCCCACAATCACCATCTCCCCCCATAGACACCTTCTTCCCCACACACCTTTTCCCCCCATACACACCTTCTCCTCCCATAGACACCTTCTCCCCCACACACACCTTCTCGCCCACACACATTCTCACCCACACAAATCTTCTCCCCCCATAGACACCTTTTCCCCAAGACACACGTTCTCCCCCCATAGACACTTTCTCCCCCCATAGACACCTTCTTCCCCACACACACCTTCTCCCGCACACACACCTTCTCCACCCAAAGACACCTTATCCCCCCCCACACACCTTCTCCGGGAGGCACAGCTTTTCCCCCACACACACCTTCTCTCCCAATAGATATGGTTTCCCCCATACATACCTGCTCCCCACCACACATCATCTCCCCCACATACACCTTCTCCCCCCATAGACACCTTCTCCCCCACACACACCTTCTCCCCCGACACACACCTTCTGCTCCACACACACCTCCCCTATAGACACCTTCTCCCCCACACACACCTTCTCCCCCCATAGACACCTTCTTCCCCACACACACCTTCTCCCCCCATACACACCTCCTCCTCCCATAGACACCTTCTCCCCCACAAACACCTTCTCTCCCACAGACACCTTCTCCCCCACAGACATCTTCTCCCCCACACACACCTTCTCCCCCCACAGACACGTTGTCCCCCACACACACCTTCTCCCCCATAGATACCTTCTCCCCCTACAGACAACTTCTCCCGCCACACACACCTTTTCTCCCACACACACCTTCTCCCCCCATAGATACCATCTCCACAACAGACAACTCCTCCTCGCATAGACACCTTCTCACCAAACACACCTTCTCACCCCATAGACACCTTCTGCCTCACACACATATCTCCCCCCGTACACACCTTCTCTCCCTCACACACCTTCTCCCCAAACACACCTTCTCACCCCATAGACACCTTCTGCCTCACACACATATCTCGCCCCATACACACCTTCTACCCCCTTAGACACCTTCTACAGCACACACACCGCCCCACAAAGACACCTTCTCCCCAACACACACCTTCTCCCGCCATAGACAGCTTCTCCCCCCCACACACCTTCTCCCCCCATAGACACCACCTTACCCACACACACCTTCTCCCCCCATACACACCTTCTCCCCCACACACACCTTCTTCCCCTATAGATACCTTCTCCCCAACAGACAACTTCTCCCCACATAGACACCTTCTCCGCAAACACACCTTCTCACCCCATAGACACCTTCTCTCCCACACACACCTTCTCCCCCATAGACACCTTCTCTCCCACACACACCTTCTCCCCCACACACACCTTCTCCCACACACACACCTTCTCCCCCACACACACATTCTCACCCACACAAATCTTCTCCCCAAGACACACCTTCTCCCCCCATAGACACTTTCTCCCCCCATAGACACCTTCTTCCCCACACACACCTTCTCCCGCACACACACCTTCTCCACCCAAAGACACCTTATCCCCCCCACACACCTTCTCCCGGAGGCACACCTTTTCCCCCACACACACCTTTTTTCCCAATAGATAGGGTTTCCCCCATACATACCTGCTCCCCCCCACACATCATCTCCCCCACATACACCTTCTCCCCCCATAGACACCTTCTCCTGCACACACACCTCCTCCTCCCATAGACACCTTCTCCCCGCCACACACCTTCTCCCCCACACACACCTTCTCCCGCCACACACACCTTCTCCCCCACACACACGTTCTCTCCCCATAGACACCTTCTTCCCCACACACACCTTTTCCCCCCATACACACCTTCTCCTCCCATAGACACCTTCTCCCCCACACACACCTTCTCCCCCGACACACACCTTCTGTCCCACACACACATCCCCTATAGACACCTTCTCCCCCACACACACCTTCTCCCCCCATAGACACCTTCTTCCCCACACACACCTTCTCCCCCCATACACACCTCCTCCTCCCATAGACACCTTCTCCCCCACAAACACCTTCTCTCCCACAGACACCTTCTCCCCCACAGACATCTTCTCCCCCACACACACCTTCTCCCCCCACAGACACGTTGTCCCCCACACACACCTTCTCCCCCATAGATACCTTCTCCCCCTACAGACAACTTCTCCCGCCACACACACCTTTTCTCCCACACACACCTTCTCCCCCCATAGATACCATCTCCACAACAGACAACTTCTCCTCGCATAGACACCTTCTCACCAAACACACCTTCTCACCCCATAGACACCTTCTGCCTCACACACATATCTCCCCCCGTACACACCTTCTACCCCCTTAGACACCTTCTACAGCACACACACCTCCCCAAAAAGACACCTTCTCCCCAACACACACCTTCCCCCGCACACACAGCTTCTCCCCCCATAGACACCTTCTCCCCCACACACACCTTCTCGCCCCACACACACCTTCTCCCCCACACACACCTTCTCCCCCCATAGACACCTTCTTCCTCACACACACCTTTTCCCCCCATACACACCTTCTCCTCCCATAGACACCTTCTCCCCCACACACACCTTCTCGCACACACACACATTCTCACCCACACAAATCTTCTCCCCCCATAGACACCTTCTCCCCAAGACACACCTTCGCCCCCCATAGACACTTTCTCCCCCCATAGACACGTTCTTCCCCACACACACCTTCTCCCGCACACACACCTTCTCCACCCAAAGACACCTTATCCCCCCCACACACCTTCTCCCGGAGGCACACCTTTTCCCCCACACACACCTTTTCTCCCAATAGATAGGGTTTCCCCCATACATACCTGCTCCCCCCCACACATCATCTCCCCCACATACACCTTCTCCCTCCATAGACACCTTCTCCTGCACACACACCTCCTCCTCCCATAGACACCTTCTCCCCGCCACACACCTTCTCCCCCACGCACACCTTCTCCCCCCATAGACACCTTCTCCCCCACACACACCTTCTCCCCCCACACACACCTTCTCCCCCACACACACCTCCCCTATAGACACCTTCTCCCCCACACACACTTTCTCCCCCCAGACACCTTCTTCCCCACACACACCTTTTACCCCATACACACCTTCTCCTCCCATAGACACCTTCTCCCCCACACACACCTTCTCGCCCACACACACATTCTCACCCACACAAATCTTCTCCCCCCATAGACACCTTTTCCCCAAGACACACCTTCTCCCCCCATAGACACTTTCTCCCCCCATAGACACCTTCTTCCCCACACACAGCTTCTCCCGCACACACACCATCTCCACCCAAAGACACCTTATCCCCCCCACACACCTTCTCCCGGAGGCACACCTTTTCCCCCACACACACCTTCTCTCCCAATAGATATGGTTTCCCCCATACATAACTGCTCCCCCCCACACATCATCTCCCCCACATACACATTCTCCCCCCACAGACACCTTCTACCGCACACACACCTCCTCCTCCCATAGACACCTTCTCCCCCACACACACCTTCTCCCCCACAGACACCTTCTCCCCCACACACACCTTCTCCCCCCACAGACACCTTGTCCCCCACACACACCTTGTCCCCCATAGATACCTTCTCCCCCTACAGACAACTTGTCCCGCCACACACACCTTTTATCCCCCACACACCTTTTCCCCCCATATTCACCTTCTCCTCCCCCACACACCTTTTCCCCCCATAGACACCTTCTACCGCACACACATGTTCTCCCCCACACACACATTCTCCCCCACACACACCTTCTCCCCTACACATACCTTCTCATCCCATAGACAACTTCACCTCCACACACACCTTCTCCCCCCATAGACACCTTCTTCCCCCCACACACCTTCTCCCCAATAGATACCTTCTCTCCCTACAGATAACTTCTTTCCCCACACACACATTTTCCCCCACACACACCTTCTCCCGAACAGACACCTTCTCCCCGCATAGACACCGTCTCACCCCATAGAAACCTTCTTCCCCCAGACAGCTTCTTCCCCCATAGACACCTTCTCCCTCACACACACCTCTCCCCCCATAAACACCTTCTCCCCACTTAGACACCTTCTCCAGCACACACATCTCCCCCCATAGACACCTTCTCTCCCTACACACAACTTCTCCCACACCCTCACCTTCTCCACCACATAAACCTTTGCCCCCACACACACCTTCTCCCCCACACACACCTTCTCCCCCCATAGACACCATTTACCCGACACACACCTTTTCACACCATAGACATCTTCTCCTCCACACACACCTTCTCCCCCCATAGACACCTTCTCCTCCACACACACCTTCTCCCCCCATACACACCTTCTCTCCCTCACACACCTTCTCCCCAAACACACCTTCTCACCCCATAGACACCTTCTGCCTCACACACATATCTCGCCCCATACACACCTTCTACCCCCTTAGACACCTTCTACAGCACACACACCTCCCCACAAAGACACCTTCTCCCCAACACACACCTTCTCCCGCCATAGACAGCTTCTCCCCCCCACACACCTTCTCCCCCCATAGACACCACCTTACCCACACACACCTTCTCCCCCCATAGACACCTTCTCCCCCACACACACCTTCTTCCCCTATAGATACCTTCTCCCCAACAGACAACTTCTCCCCACATAGACACCTTCTCCGCAAACACACCTTGTCACCCCATAGACACCTTCTCTCCCACACACACCTTCTCCCCCACACACACCTTCTCCCCCATAGACACCTTCTCTCCCACACACACCTTCTCCCCCACACACACCTTCTCCCCCACACACACCTTCTCCCGCACACACACCTCCCCCACACACACATTCTCACCCACACAAATCTTCTCCCCCCAGAGACATCTTCTCCCCAAGACACACCTTCTCCCCCCATAGACACTTTCTCCGCCCACAGACACCTTCTTCCCCACACACACCTTCTCCCGCACACACACCTTCTCCACCCAAAGACACCTTATCCCCCCCACACACCTTCTCCTGGAGGCACACCTTTTCCCCCACACACACCTTTTCTCCCAATAGATAGGGTTTCCCCCATACATACCTGCTCCCCCCCACACATCATCTCCCCCACATACACCTTCTCCCCCCATAGACACCTTCTCCTGCACACACAGCTCCTCCTCCCATAGACACCTTCTCCCCGCCACACACCTTCTCCCCGCCACACACCTTCTCCCCCCACACACACCTTCTCCCCCACACACACCTTATCCCCCCACAGACACCTTCTTCCCCACACACACCTTTTCCCCCCATACACACCTTCTCCTCCCATAGACACCTTCTCCCCCACACACACCTTCTCGCCCACACACACATTCTCACCCACACAAATCTTCTCCCCCCATAGACACCTTTTCCCCAAGACACACCTTCTCCCCCCATAGACACCTTCTTCCCCCCACACACCTTCTCCCGGAGGCACACCTTTTCCTCCACACACACCTTCTCTCCCACTAGATATGGTTTCCCCCATACATACCTGCTCCCCCCCACACATCATCTCCCCCACATACACCTTCTCCCCCCATAGACACCTTCTCCCGCACACACACCTCCTCCTCCCATAGACACATTATCCCCCCCACACACCTTCTCCCCCACACACACCTTCTCCCCCCATAGACACCTTCTCCCCCACACACACCTTCTCCCCCCACACACACCTTCTCCCCCACACACACCTCCCCTATAGACACCTTCTCCCCCACACACACCTTCTCCCCCCATAGACACCTCCTCCTCCCATAGACACCTTCTACCCCACAAACACCTTCTCCCCCACACACACCTTCTCCCCCCACACACACCTTCTCTCCCACAGACACCTCCCCCACAGACATCTTCTCCCCCACACACACCTTCTCCCCCCACAGACACCTTGTCCCCCACACACACCTTCTTCCCCATAGATACCTTCTCCCCCTACAGACAACTTCTCCCGCCACACACACCTTTTCTCCCACACACACCTTCTCTCCCCATAGATACCTTCTCCCCAACAGACCACCTCTCCCCGCATAGACACCTTCTCCCCAAACACACCTTCTCCCCCCATAGACACTTTCTCCCCCCATAGACACCTTCTTCCCCACACACACCTTCTCCCGCACACACACCTTCTCCACCCAAAGACACTTTATCCCCCCCACACACCTTCTCCCGGAGGCACACCTTTTCCTCCACACACACCTTCTCTCCCAATAGATATGGTTTCCCCCATACATACCTGCTCCCCCCCACACATCATCTCCCCCACATACACCTTCTCCCCCACACACACCTTCTCCCCCGACACACACCTTCTGTCCCACACACACATCCCCTATAGACACCTTCTCCCCCACACACACCTTCTCCCCCCATAGACACCTTCTTCCCCACACACACCTTCTCCCCCCATACACACCTCCTCCTCCCATAGACACCTTCTCCCCCACAAACACCTTCTCTCCCACAGACACCTTCTCCCCCACAGACATCTTCTCCCCCACACACACCTTCTCCCCCCACAGACACGTTGTCCCCCACACACACCTTCTCCCCCATAGATACCTTCTCCCCCTACAGACAACTTCTCCCGCCACACACACCTTTTCTCCCACACACACCTTCTCTCCCCATAGATACCATCTCCACAACAGACAACTTCTCCTCGCATAGACACCTTCTCACCAAACACACCTTCTCACCCCATAGACACCTTCTGCCTCACACACATATCTCCCCCTGTACACACCTTCTACCCCCTTAGACACCTTCTACAGCACACACACCTCCCCACAAAGACACCTTCTCCCCAACACACACCTTCTCCCCGCACACACAGCTTCTCCCCCCATAGACACCTTCTCCCCCACACACACCTTCTCGCCCCACACACACCTTCTCCCCCACACACACCTTCTCCCCCCATAGACACCTTCTTCCCCACACACACCTTTTCCCCACATACACACCTTCTCCTCCCATAGACACCTTCTCCCCCACACACACCTTCTCGCACACACACACATTCTCACCCACACAAATCTTCTCCCCCCATAGACACCTTTTCCCCAAGACACAGCTTCTCCCCCCATAGACACTTTCTCCCCCCATAGACACCTTCTTCCCCACACACACCTTCTCCCGCACACAAACCTTCTCCACCCAAAGACACCTTATCCCCCCCACACACCTTCTCCCGGAGGCACACGTTTTCCCCCACACACACCTTTTCTCCCAATAGATAGGGTTTCCCACATACATACCTGCTCCCCCCCACACATCATCTCCCCCACATACACCTTCTCCCCCCATAGACACCTTCTCCTGCACACACACCTCCTCCTCCCATAGACACCTTCTCCCCGCCACACACCTTCTCCTCCACACACACCTTCTCCCCCCATAGACACCTTCTCTCCCACACACACCTTCTTCCCCACACACACCTTCTCCCCCATAGACACCTTCTCTCCCTCACACACCTTCTCCTCCCATAGACACCTTCTCCCCCACACACACCTTCTCGCCCACACACACATTCTCACCCACACAAATCTTCTCCCCCCATAGACACCTTCTCCCCAAGACACACCTTCGCCCCCCATAGACACTTTCTCCCCCCATAGACACCTTCTTCCCCACACACACCTTCTCCCGCACACACACCTTCTCCACCCAAAGACACCTTATCCCCCCCACACACCTTCTCCCGGAGGCACACCTTTTCCCCCACACACACCTTTTCTCCCAATAGATAGGGTTTCCCCCATACATACCTGCTCCCCCCCACACATCATCTCCCCCACATACACCTTCTCCCTCCATAGACACCTTCTCCTGCACACACACCTCCTCCTCCCATAGACACCTTCTCCCCGCCACACACCTTCTCCCTCACGCACACCTTCTCCCCCCATAGACACCTTCTCCCCCACACACACCTTCTCCCCCACACACACCTCCCCTATAGACACCTTCTCCCCCACACACACTTTCTCCCCCCAGACACCTTCTTCCCCACACACACCTTTTCTCCCCATACACACCTTCTCCTCCCATAGACACCTTCTCCCCCACACACACCTTCTCGCCCACACACACATTCTCACCCACACAAATCTTCTCCCCCCATAGACACCTTTTCCCCAAGACACACCTTCTCCCCCCATAGACACTTTCTCCCCCCATAGACACCTTCTTCCCCACACACAGCTTCTCCCGCACACACACCTTCTCCACCCAAAGACACCTTATCCCCCCCACACACCTTCTCCCGGAGGCACACCTTTTCCCCCACACACACCTTCTCTCCCAATAGATATGGTTTCCCCCATACATAACTGCTCCACCCCACACATCATCTCCCCCACATACACATTCTCCCCCCACAGACACCTTCTACCGCACACACACCTCCTCCTCCCATAGACACCTTCTCCCCCACACACACCTTCTCCCCCACACACACCTTCTCCCCCACAGACACCTTCTCCCCCACACACACCTTCTCCCCCCACAGACACCTTGTCCCCCACACACACCTTCTCCCCCATAGATACCTTCTCCCCCTACAGACAACTTGTCCCGCCACACACACCTTTTCTCCCCCACACACCTTTTCCCCCCATATTCACCTTCTCCCCCCCCACACACCTTTTCCCCCCATAGACACCTTCTACCGCACACACATGTTCTCCCCCACACACACATTCTCCCCCACACACACCTTCTCCCCTACACATACCTTCTCATCCCATAGACAACTTCACCTCCACACACACCTTCTCCCCCCATAGACACCTTTTTCCCCCCACACACCTTCTCCCCAATAGATACCTTCTCTCCCTACAGACAACTTCTTTCCCCACACACACATTTTCCCCCACACACACCTTCTCCCGAACAGACACCTTCTCCCCGCATAGACACCGTCTCACCCCATAGACACCTTCTGCCCCCAGACAGCTTCTTCCCCCATAGACACCTTCTCCCTCACACACACCTCTCCCCCCATAAACACCTTCTCCCCCCTTAGACACCTTCTCCAGCACACACATCTCCCCCCATAGAAACCTTCTCTCCCTACATACACCTTCTCCCACACCCTCACCTTCTCCACCACATAAACCTTTGCCCCCACACACACCTTCTCCCCCACACACACCTTCTACCCCCATAGACACCATTTACCCGACACACACCTTCTCCCACCATAGACATCTTCTCCTCCACACACACCTTCTCCCCCCATAGACACCTTCTCCTCCACACACACCTTCTCCCCCCATAGACACCTTCTCTCCCACACACACCTTCTCCCCACACACACCTTCTCCCCCATAGACACCTTCTCTCCCTCACACACCTTCTCCCCCACACACACCTTCTCCCTCACACACAACTTCTCGCCCACACACACATTCTCACCCACACAAATCTTCTCCCCCCATAGACACCTTCTCCCCAAGACACACCTTCTCCCCCAATAGACACTTTCTCCCCCCATAGACACCTTCTTCTCCACACACACCTTCTCCCGCACACACACCTTCTCCACCCAAAGACACCTTATCCCCCCCACACACCTTCTCCCGGAGGCACATCTTTTCCCCCACACACACCTTTTCTCCCAATAGATAGGGTTTCCCCCATACATACCTGCTCCCCCCCACACATCATCTCCCCCACATACACCTTCTCCCCCCATAGACACCTTCTCCTGCACACACACCTCCTCCTCCCATAGACACCTTCTCCCCGCCACACACCTTCTCCCCCACACACACCTTCTCCCCCCATAGAAACCTTCTCCCCCACACACACCTTCTCCCCCACACACACCTCCCCTATAGACACCTTCTCCCCCACACACACCTTCTCTCCCCAGACACCTTCTTCCCCATACACACCTTTTCCCCAAATACACACCTTCTCCTCCCATAGACACCTTCTCCCCCACACACACCTTCTCGCCCACACACACATTCTCACCCACACAAAACTTCTCCCCCCATAGACACCTTTTCCCCAAGACACACCTTCTCCCCCCATAGACACTTTCTCCCCCCATAGACAGCTTCTTCCCCACACACACCTTCTCCCGCACACACACCTTCTCCACCCAAAGACACCTTATCCCTCCCACACACCTTCTCCCGGAGGCACACCTTTTCCCCCACACACACCTTCTCTCCCAATAGATATGGTTTCCCCCATACATACCTGCTCCCCCCCACACATCATCTCCCCCACATACACCTTCTCCCCCCATAGACACCTTCTTCCACACACACACCTCCTCCTCCAATAGACACATTATCCCCCCCACACACCTTCTCCCCCCACATACACCTTCTCCCCCACACACACCTCCCCTATAGACACCTTCTCCCCCACACACACCTTCTCCCCCCATAGACACCTTCTTCCCTACACACACCTTCTCCTCCCACACACACCTTCTCTCCCACAGACACCTTCTCCCCCACAGACATCTTCTCTCCCACACACACCGTCTCCCCCCACAGACACGTTGTCCCCCACACACACCTTCTCCCCCATAGATACCTTCTCCCCCTACAGACAACTTCTCCCGCCACACACACCTTTTCTCCCACACACACCTTCTCCCCCCATAGATACCTTCTCCCCAACAGACAACTTCTCCCCGCATGGACACCTTCTCCCCAAACACACCTTCTCACCCCATAGACACCTTCTGCCTCACACACATATCTCCCCCCATACACACCTTCTACCCCCTTAGACACCTTCTACAGCACACACACCTCCCCACAAAGATACCTTCTCCCCAACACACACCTTCTCCCGCCATAGACACCTTCTCCCCCCCACACACCTACTCCCCCCATAGACACCACTTTACCCACACACACCTTCTCCCCCATAGACACCTTCTCCCCCACACACACCTTCTCCCCCTATAGATACCTTCTCCCCAACAGACAACTTCTCCCCACATAGACACCTTCTCCGCAAACACACCTTCTCACCCCATAGACACCTTCTCTCCCTCACACACCTACTCCCCCACACACAACTTCTCGCCCACACACACATTCTCACCCACACAAATCTTCTCCCCCCATAGACACCTTCTCCCCAAGACACACCTTCTCCCCCCACAGACACTTTCTCCCCCCATAGACACCTTCTTCCCCACACACATCTTCTCCCGCACACACACCTTCTCCACCCAAAGACACCTTATCCCCCCCACACACCTTCTCCTGGAGGCACACCTTTTCCCCCACACACACCTTTTCTCCCTATAGATAGGGTTTCCCCCATACATACCTGCTCCCCCCCACACATCATCTCCCCCACATACACCTTCTCCCCCCATAGACACCTTCTCCTGCACACACAGCTCCTCCTCCCATAGACACCTTCTCCCCGGCACACACCTTCTCCCCGCCACACACCTTCTCCCCCCACACACACCTTCTCCCCCACACACACCTTCTCCCCCCACAGACACCTTCTTCCCCACACACACCTTTTCCCCCCATACACACCTTCTCCTCCCATAGACACCTTCTCCCCCACACACACCTTCTCGCCCAAACACACATTCTCACCCAAACAAATCTTCTCCCCCCATAGACACCTTTTCCCCAAGACACACCTTCTCCCCCCATAGACACCTTCTTCCCCACACACACCTTCTCCCGCACACACACCTTCTCCACCCAAAGACACCTTATCCCCCCCACACACCTTCTCCCGGAGGCACACCTTTTCCTCCACACACACCTTCTCTCCCAATAGATATGGTTTCCCCCATACATACCTGCTCCCCCCCACACATCATCTCCCCCACATACACCTTCTCCCCCCATAGACACCTTCTCCCGCACACACACCTCCTCCTCCCATAGACACATTATCCCCCCCACACACCTTCTCCCCCACACACACCTTCTCCCCCCATAGACACCTTCTCCCCCACACACACCTTCTTCCCCCACACACACCTTCTCCCCCACACACACCTTCTCCCACACACACACCTTCTCGCCCACACACACATTCTAACCCACACAAATCTTCTCCCCCCAGAGACACCTTCTCCCCAAGACACACCTTCTCCCCCCATAGACACTTTCTCCCCCCATAGACACCTTCTTCCCCACACACACCTTCTCCCGCACACACACCTTCTCCACCCAAAGACACCTTATCCCCCCCACACACCTTCTCCCGGAGGCACAACTTTTCCCCCACACACACCTTTTCTCCCAATAGATAGGGTTTCCCCCATACATACCTGCTCCCCTCCACACATCATCTCCCCCACATACACCTTCTCCCCCCATAGACACCTTCTCCTGCACACACACCTCCTCCTCCCATAGACACTTTCTCCCCGCCACACACCTTCTCCCCCACACACACCTTCTCCCCCCATAGACACCTCCCCAACACACACCTTCTCCCCCCACACACACCTTCTCCCCCACAATCACCATCTCCCCCCATAGACACCTTCTTCCCCACACACCTTTTCCCCCCATACACACCTTCTCCTCCCATAGACACCTTCTCCCCCACACACACCTTCTCGCCCACACACATTCTCACCCACACAAATCTTCTCCCCCCATAGACACCTTTTCCCCAAGACACACGTTCTCCCCCCATAGACACTTTCTCCCCCCATAGACACCTTCTTCCCCACACACACCTTCTCCCGCACACACACCTTCTCCACCCAAAGACACCTTATCCCCCCCCACACACCTTCTCCGGGAGGCACAGCTTTTCCCCCACACACACCTTCTCTCCCAATAGATATGGTTTCCCCCATACATACCTGCTCCCCACCACACATCATCTCCCCCACATACACCTTCTCCCCCCATAGACACCTTCTCCCCCACACACACCTTCTCCCCCGACACACACCTTCTGCTCCACACACACCTCCCCTATAGACACCTTCTCCCCCACACACACCTTCTCCCCCCATAGACACCTTCTTCCCCACACACACCTTCTCCCCCCATACACACCTCCTCCTCCCATAGACACCTTCTCCCCCACAAACACCTTCTCTCCCACAGACACCTTCTCCCCCACAGACATCTTCTCCCCCACACACACCTTCTCCCCCCACAGACACGTTGTCCCCCACACACACCTTCTCCCCCATAGATACCTTCTCCCCCTACAGACAACTTCTCCCGCCACACACACCTTTTCTCCCACACACACCTTCTCCCCCCATAGATACCATCTCCACAACAGACAACTCCTCCTCGCATAGACACCTTCTCACCAAACACACCTTCTCACCCCATAGACACCTTCTGCCTCACACACATATCTCCCCCCGTACACACCTTCTCTCCCTCACACACCTTCTCCCCAAACACACCTTCTCACCCCATAGACACCTTCTGCCTCACACACATATCTCGCCCCATACACACCTTCTACCCCCTTAGACACCTTCTACAGCACACACACCGCCCCACAAAGACACCTTCTCCCCAACACACACCTTCTCCCGCCATAGACAGCTTCTCCCCCCCACACACCTTCTCCCCCCATAGACACCACCTTACCCACACACACCTTCTCCCCCCATACACACCTTCTCCCCCACACACACCTTCTTCCCCTATAGATACCTTCTCCCCAACAGACAACTTCTCCCCACATAGACACCTTCTCCGCAAACACACCTTCTCACCCCATAGACACCTTCTCTCCCACACACACCTTCTCCCCCATAGACACCTTCTCTCCCACACACACCTTCTCCCCCACACACACCTTCTCCCACACACACACCTTCTCCCCCACACACACATTCTCACCCACACAAATCTTCTCCCCAAGACACACCTTCTCCCCCCATAGACACTTTCTCCCCCCATAGACACCTTCTTCCCCACACACACCTTCTCCCGCACACACACCTTCTCCACCCAAAGACACCTTATCCCCCCCACACACCTTCTCCCGGAGGCACACCTTTTCCCCCACACACACCTTTTTTCCCAATAGATAGGGTTTCCCCCATACATACCTGCTCCCCCCCACACATCATCTCCCCCACATACACCTTCTCCCCCCATAGACACCTTCTCCTGCACACACACCTCCTCCTCCCATAGACACCTTCTCCCCGCCACACACCTTCTCCCCCACACACACCTTCTCCCGCCACACACACCTTCTCCCCCACACACACGTTCTCTCCCCATAGACACCTTCTTCCCCACACACACCTTTTCCCCCCATACACACCTTCTCCTCCCATAGACACCTTCTCCCCCACACACACCTTCTCCCCCGACACACACCTTCTGTCCCACACACACATCCCCTATAGACACCTTCTCCCCCACACACACCTTCTCCCCCCATAGACACCTTCTTCCCCACACACACCTTCTCCCCCCATACACACCTCCTCCTCCCATAGACACCTTCTCCCCCACAAACACCTTCTCTCCCACAGACACCTTCTCCCCCACAGACATCTTCTCCCCCACACACACCTTCTCCCCCCACAGACACGTTGTCCCCCACACACACCTTCTCCCCCATAGATACCTTCTCCCCCTACAGACAACTTCTCCCGCCACACACACCTTTTCTCCCACACACACCTTCTCCCCCCATAGATACCATCTCCACAACAGACAACTTCTCCTCGCATAGACACCTTCTCACCAAACACACCTTCTCACCCCATAGACACCTTCTGCCTCACACACATATCTCCCCCCGTACACACCTTCTACCCCCTTAGACACCTTCTACAGCACACACACCTCCCCACAAAGACACCTTCTCCCCAACACACACCTTCCCCCGCACACACAGCTTCTCCCCCCATAGACACCTTCTCCCCCACACACACCTTCTCGCCCCACACACACCTTCTCCCCCACACACACCTTCTCCCCCCATAGACACCTTCTTCCCCACACACACCTTTTCCCCCCATACACACCTTCTCCTCCCATAGACACCTTCTCCCCCACACACACCTTCTCGCACACACACACATTCTCACCCACACAAATCTTCTCCCCCCATAGACACCTTCTCCCCAAGACACACCTTCGCCCCCCATAGACACTTTCTCCCCCCATAGACACGTTCTTCCCCACACACACCTTCTCCCGCACACACACCTTCTCCACCCAAAGACACCTTATCCCCCCCACACACCTTCTCCCGGAGGCACACCTTTTCCCCCACACACACCTTTTCTCCCAATAGATAGGGTTTCCCCCATACATACCTGCTCCCCCCCACACATCATCTCCCCCACATACACCTTCTCCCTCCATAGACACCTTCTCCTGCACACACACCTCCTCCTCCCATAGACACCTTCTCCCCGCCACACACCTTCTCCCCCACGCACACCTTCTCCCCCCATAGACACCTTCTCCCCCACACACACCTTCTCCCCCCACACACACCTTCTCCCCCACACACACCTCCCCTATAGACACCTTCTCCCCCACACACACTTTCTCCCCCCAGACACCTTCTTCCCCACACACACCTTTTACCCCATACACACCTTCTCCTCCCATAGACACCTTCTCCCCCACACACACCTTCTCGCCCACACACACATTCTCACCCACACAAATCTTCTCCCCCCATAGACACCTTTTCCCCAAGACACACCTTCTCCCCCCATAGACACTTTCTCCCCCCATAGACACCTTCTTCCCCACACACAGCTTCTCCCGCACACACACCATCTCCACCCAAAGACACCTTATCCCCCCCACACACCTTCTCCCGGAGGCACACCTTTTCCCCCACACACACCTTCTCTCCCAATAGATATGGTTTCCCCCATACATAACTGCTCCCCCCCACACATCATCTCCCCCACATACACATTCTCCCCCCACAGACACCTTCTACCGCACACACACCTCCTCCTCCCATAGACACCTTCTCCCCCACACACACCTTCTCCCCCACAGACACCTTCTCCCCCACACACACCTTCTCCCCCCACAGACACCTTGTCCCCCACACACACCTTGTCCCCCATAGATACCTTCTCCCCCTACAGACAACTTGTCCCGCCACACACACCTTTTATCCCCCACACACCTTTTCCCCCCATATTCACCTTCTCCTCCCCCACACACCTTTTCCCCCCATAGACACCTTCTACCGCACACACATGTTCTCCCCCACACACACATTCTCCCCCACACACACCTTCTCCCCTACACATACCTTCTCATCCCATAGACAACTTCACCTCCACACACACCTTCTCCCCCCATAGACACCTTCTTCCCCCCACACACCTTCTCCCCAATAGATACCTTCTCTCCCTACAGATAACTTCTTTCCCCACACACACATTTTCCCCCACACACACCTTCTCCCGAACAGACACCTTCTCCCCGCATAGACACCGTCTCACCCCATAGAAACCTTCTTCCCCCAGACAGCTTCTTCCCCCATAGACACCTTCTCCCTCACACACACCTCTCCCCCCATAAACACCTTCTCCCCACTTAGACACCTTCTCCAGCACACACATCTCCCCCCATAGACACCTTCTCTCCCTACACACAACTTCTCCCACACCCTCACCTTCTCCACCACATAAACCTTTGCCCCCACACACACCTTCTCCCCCACACACACCTTCTCCCCCCATAGACACCATTTACCCGACACACACCTTTTCCCACCATAGACATCTTCTCCTCCACACACACCTTCTCCCCCCATAGACACCTTCTCCTCCACACACACCTTCTCCCCCCATACACACCTTCTCTCCCTCACACACCTTCTCCCCAAACACACCTTCTCACCCCATAGACACCTTCTGCCTCACACACATATCTCGCCCCATACACACCTTCTACCCCCTTAGACACCTTCTACAGCACACACACCTCCCCACAAAGACACCTTCTCCCCAACACACACCTTCTCCCGCCATAGACAGCTTCTCCCCCCCACACACCTTCTCCCCCCATAGACACCACCTTACCCACACACACCTTCTCCCCCCATAGACACCTTCTCCCCCACACACACCTTCTTCCCCTATAGATACCTTCTCCCCAACAGACAACTTCTCCCCACATAGACACCTTCTCCGCAAACACACCTTGTCACCCCATAGACACCTTCTCTCCCACACACACCTTCTCCCCCACACACACCTTCTCCCCCATAGACACCTTCTCTCCCACACACACCTTCTCCCCCACACACACCTTCTCCCCCACACACACCTTCTCCCACACACACACCTCCCCCACACACACATTCTCACCCACACAAATCTTCTCCCCCCAGAGACATCTTCTCCCCAAGACACACCTTCTCCCCCCATAGACACTTTCTCCGCCCACAGACACCTTCTTCCCCACACACACCTTCTCCCGCACACACACCTTCTCCACCCAAAGACACCTTATCCCCCCCACACACCTTCTCCTGGAGGCACACCTTTTCCCCCACACACACCTTTTCTCCCAATAGATAGGGTTTCCCCCATACATACCTGCTCCCCCCCACACATCATCTCCCCCACATACACCTTCTCCCCCCATAGACACCTTCTCCTGCACACACAGCTCCTCCTCCCATAGACACCTTCTCCCCGCCACACACCTTCTCCCCGCCACACACCTTCTCCCCCCACACACACCTTCTCCCCCACACACACCTTATCCCCCCACAGACACCTTCTTCCCCACACACACCTTTTCCCCCCATACACACCTTCTCCTCCCATAGACACCTTCTCCCCCACACACACCTTCTCGCCCACACACACATTCTCACCCACACAAATCTTCTCCCCCCATAGACACCTTTTCCCCAAGACACACCTTCTCCCCCCATAGACACCTTCTTCCCCCCACACACCTTCTCCCGGAGGCACACCTTTTCCTCCACACACACCTTCTCTCCCACTAGATATGGTTTCCCCCATACATACCTGCTCCCCCCCACACATCATCTCCCCCACATACACCTTCTCCCCCCATAGACACCTTCTCCCGCACACACACCTCCTCCTCCCATAGACACATTATCCCCCCCACACACCTTCTCCCCCACACACACCTTCTCCCCCCATAGACACCTTCTCCCCCACACACACCTTCTCCCCCCACACACACCTTCTCCCCCACACACACCTCCCCTATAGACACCTTCTCCCCCACACACACCTTCTCCCCCCATAGACACCTCCTCCTCCCATAGACACCTTCTACCCCACAAACACCTTCTCCCCCACACACACCTTCTCCCCCCACACACACCTTCTCTCCCACAGACACCTCCCCCACAGACATCTTCTCCCCCACACACACCTTCTCCCCCCACAGACACCTTGTCCCCCACACACACCTTCTCCCCCATAGATACCTTCTCCCCCTACAGACAACTTCTCCCGCCACACACACCTTTTCTCCCACACACACCTTCTCTCCCCATAGATACCTTCTCCCCAACAGACCACCTCTCCCCGCATAGACACCTTCTCCCCAAACACACCTTCTCACCCCATAGACACCTTCTGCCTCACACACATATCTCGCCCCATACACACCTTCTACCCCCTTAGACACCTTCTACAGCACACACACCTCCCCACAAAGACACCTTCTCCCCAACACACACCTTCTCCCGCCATAGACAGCTTTTCCCCCCCACACACCTTATCCCCCCATAGACACCACCTTACCCACACACACCTTCTCCCCCCATAGACACCTTCTCTCCCACACACACCTTCTCCCCCTATAGATACCTTCTCCCCAACAGACAACTTCTCCCCACATAGACACCTTCTCCGCAAACACACCTTCTCACCCCATAGACACCTTCTCTCCCACACACACCTTCTCCCCCACACACACCTTCTCCCCCATAGATACCTTCTCTCCCACACACACCTTCTCCCCCACACACACCTTCTCCCACACACACACCTTCTCACCCACACAAATCTTCTCCCCCCAGAGACACCTTCTCCCCAAGACACACCTTCTCCCACACACACACCTTCTCACCCACACAAATCTTCTCCCCCCGTAGACACCTTCTTCCCCACACACACCTTCTACCGCACACACACCTTCTCCACCCAAAGACACCTTATCCCCCACACACACCTTCTCGCGGAGGCACACCTTTTCCCCCACACACACCTTTTCTCCCAATAGATAGGGTTTCCCCCATACATACCTGCTCCCCCCCACACATGATCTCCCCCACATACACCTTCTCCCCCTATAGACACCTTCTCCTGCACACACACCTCCTCCTCCCATAGACACCTTCTCCCCGCCACACACCTTCTCCCCGCCACACACCTTCTCCCCCCACACACACCTTCTCCCCCACACACACCTTCTCCCCCCACAGACACCTTCTTCCCCACACACAACTTTTCCCCCCATACACACCTTCGCCTCCCATAGACACCTTCTCCCCCACACACACCTTCTCGCCCACACACACATTCTCACCCACACAAATCTTCTCCCCCCATAGACACCTTTTCCCCAAGACACACCTTCTCCCCCCATAGACACCTTCTTCCCCACACACACCTTCTCCCGCACACACACCTTCTCCACCCAAAGACACCTTATGTCCCCCACACACCTTCTCCCGGAGGCACACCTTTTCCTCCACACACACCTTCTCTCCCAATAGATATGGTTTCCCCCATACATACCTGCTCCCCCCCACACATCATCTCCCCCACATACACCTTCTCCCCCCATAGACACCTTCTCCCGCACACACACCTCCTCCTCCCATAGACACATTATCCCCCCCACACACCTTCTCCCCCACACACACCTTCTCCCCCCATAGACACCTTCTCCCCCACACACACCTTCTCCCCCCACACACACCTTCTCCCCCACACACACCTTCTCCCCCACACACACCTCCCCTATAGACACCTTCTCCCCCACACACACCTTCTCCCCCCATAGACACCTCCTCCTCCCATAGACACCTTCTCCCCCACAAACACCTTCTCCCCCACACACACCTTCTCCCCCCACACACACCTTCTCTCCCACAGACACCTTCTCCCCCACAGACATCTTCTCCCCCACACACACCTTCTCCCCCCACAGACACCTTGTCCCCCACACACACCTTCTCCCCCATAGATACCTTCTCCCCCTACAGAAAACTTCTCCGGCCACACACACCTTTTCTCCCACACACACCTTCTCCCCCCATAGATACCTTCTCCGCAACAGACAACTTCTCCCCGCATAGACGCCTTCTCCCCAAACACACCTTCTCACCCCATAGACACCTTCTGCCTCACACACATATCTCGCCCCATACACACCTTCTACCCCCTCAGACACCTTCTACAGCACACACACCTCCCCACAAAGACACCTTCTCCCCAACACACACCTTCTCCCCCTATAGATACCTTCTCCCCAACAGACAACTTCTCCCCACATAGACACCTTCTCCGCAAACACACCTTCTCACCCCATAGACACCTTCTCTCCCACACACACCTTCTCCCCCACACACACCTTCTCCCCCCATAGACACCTTCTCCCCCACACACACCTTCTCCCCCGACACACACCTTCTCCCCCACACACACCTCCCCTATAGACACCTTCTCCCCCACACACACCTTCTCCCCCCATAGACACCTTCTTCCCCACACACACCTTCTTCCCCCATACACACCTCCTCCTCCCATAGACACCTTCTCCCCCACAAACACCTTCTCCCCCACACACACCTTCTCTCCCACAGACACCTTCTCCCCCACAGACATCTTCTCCCCCACACACACCTTCTCCCCCCACAGACACGTTGTCCCCCACACACACCTTCTCCCCCATAGATACCTTCTCCCCCTACAGACAACTTCTCCCGCCACACACACCTTTTCTCCCACACACACCTTCTCCCCCCATAGATACCAACTCCCCAACAGACAACTTTTCCTCTCATAGACACCTTCTCCCCAAACACACCTTCTCACCCCATAGACACCTTCTGCCTCACACACATATCTCCCCCCGTACACACCTTCTACCCCCTTAGACACCTTCTGCAGGACACACACCTCCCCACAAAGACACCTTCTCCCCAACACACACCTTCTCCCCCCACACACAGCTTCTCCCCCCATAGACACCTTCTCCCCCACACACACCTTCTCCCCCCACACACACCTTCTCCCCCCATAGACACCTTCTTCCCCACACACACCTTTTCCCCCATACACACCTTCTCCTCCCATAGACACCTTCTCCCCCACACACACATTCTCGCACACACACACATTCTCACGCACACAAATCTTCTCCCCAAGACACACCTTCTCCCCCCATAGACACTTTCTCCCCGCATAGACACCTTCTTCCCCACACACACCTTCTCCACCCAAAGACACCTTATCCCCCCCACACACCTTCTCCCGGAGGCACACCTTTTCCCCCACACACACCTTTTCTCCCAATAGACATGGTTTCTCCCATACATACCTGCTCCCCTCCACACATCATCTCCCCCACATACACCTTCTCCCCCCATAGACACCTTCTCCCCCACACACACCTCCTCCTCCCATAGACACATTATCCCCCCCACACACCTTCTCCCCCACACACACCTTCTCCCCCCATAGACACCTTCTCCCCCACACACACCTCCTCCTCCCATAGACACCTTCTCCCCCACACACACCTTCTCCCCCCATAGACACACCTCCTCCTCCCATAGACACCTTCTCCCCCACAAACACCTTCTCCCCCACACACACCTTCTCCCCCCACACACACCTTCTCTCCCACAGACACCTTCTCCCCCACAGACATCTTCTCCCCCACACACACCTTCTCCCCCCACAGACACCTTGTCCCCCACACACACCTTCTCCCCCATAGATACCTTCTCCCCCTACAAACAACTTCTCCCGCCACACACACCTTTTCTCCCACACACACCTTCTCCCCCCATAGATACCTTCTCCCCAACAGACAACTTCTCCCCGCATAGACACCTTCTCCCCAAACACACTTTCTCACCCCATAGACACCTTCTGCCTCACACACATATCTCGCCCCATACACACCTTCTACCCCCTTAGACACCTTCTACAGCACACACACCTCCCCACAAAGACACCTTCTCCCCAACACACACCTTCTCCCGCCATACACACCTTCTCCCCCCCACTCACCTTCTCCCCCCATAGACACCACCTTACCCACACACACCTTCTCCCCCCAATAGACACCTTCTCCCCTACACACACCTTCTCCCCCTATAGATACCTTCTCCCCAACAGACTTCTCCCCACATAGACATCTTCTCCGCAAACACACCTTCTCACCCCATAGACACCTTCTATCCCACACACACCTTCTCCCCCACACACACCTTCTCCCCCCATAGACACCTTCTCTCCCACACACACCTTCTCCCCCACACACACCTTCTCCCACACACACACCTTCTCGCCCACACACACATTCTCACCCACACAAATCTTCTCCCCCCCAGAGATACCTTCTCCCCAAGACACACCTTCTCCCCCCATAGACACTTTCTCCCCGCATAGACACCTTCTTCCCCACACACACCTTCTCCCGCACACACACCTTCCCCACCCAAAGACACCTTATCCCCTCCACACACCTTCCCCCGGAGGCACACGTTTTCCCCCACACACACCTTCTCTCCCAATAGATATGGTTTCCCCCACACATACCTTCTCCCCCCCACACATCATCTCCCCCACATACACCTTCTTCCCTACACACACCGTCTCCCACAAACAAACCTTCTCACCGAATACACACCTTCTCCCTAACAAAGGCCTTCTCCCCCCATAAACACCTTCTCCCCCCAAACACACTTTCTCCCCCTAACACACCTTGTCCCCCCATAGACACCTTCTCCCCCCCACACACCCTCTTCCCCCATAAACACCTTCTTCCTCACACACACCTTCTCCCTCCTTAGAAACGTTCTCTCCCACACACACCTTCTCTTCCATAGAAATCATCTTCCCCACACACACCTTCTCCCCTACACACATCGTCTCCCACTAACAAACCTTCTCGCCCCATAGACACCATCTCCCTAACAAAGACCTTCTCTCCCGTTAGACACCTTCTCTCCCAAACACACCTTCTCCCCCACAGACACCATCTTTCCCACACACACCTTCCCGCCCCATAGACACCTTCTGGCCCACACACACCTTCTCCCCCCATACACACCTTTTACGCCCCACACACCTTCTCCCGCAGACACACCTTCTGCCCCAGAGACACCTTGTGCCGCAGACACACCTTCTCCCCCGACAGACACCTACTCCCCCACACACACCTTCTTCCCCCATAGACAATTTCTCCCACACACAAACCTTCTCCACCCAACGACACTTTCTCCCCGACAGACACCTTCTCCCCCCATAGACACCATCTCCCCCGATAGACACCTTTTGCCCACACACACGTTCTCCCCCCATAGACACCTTCTCCCCTACACACACCTTCTCTCCCACACACACCTTCTCCCCACACACACCTTCTCCCCCCATAGACACCTTCTCCCCGACACCCACCTTCTCTCCCCACAGACACCTTCGCCACCACACACACCTTCTCCCTCCAAACATACCTTCTCCTCCACACACCTTCTACCCCACACACACCTTCTCCACCCATACACACCTTCTCCCCCACACACACCTTATCCCCCCACAGACACCTTCTTCCCCACACACACCTTTTCCCCCCATACACACCTTCTCCTCCCATAGACACCTTCTCCCCCACACACACCTTCTCGCCCACACACACATTCTCACCCACACAAATCTTCTCCCCCCATAGACACCTTTTCCCCAAGACACACCTTCTCCCCCCATAGACACCTTCTTCCCCCCACACACCTTCTCCCGGAGGCACACCTTTTCCTCCACACACACCTTCTCTCCCACTAGATATGGTTTCCCCCATACATACCTGCTCCCCCCCACACATCATCTCCCCCACATACACCTTCTCCCCCCATAGACACCTTCTCCCGCACACACACCTCCTCCTCCCATAGACACATTATCCCCCCCACACACCTTCTCCCCCACACACACCTTCTCCCCCCATAGACACCTTCTCCCCCACACACACCTTCTCCCCCCACACACACCTTCTCCCCCACACACACCTCCCCTATAGACACCTTCTCCCCCACACACACCTTCTCCCCCCATAGACACCTCCTCCTCCCATAGACACCTTCTACCCCACAAACACCTTCTCCCCCACACACACCTTCTCCCCCCACACACACCTTCTCTCCCACAGACACCTCCCCCACAGACATCTTCTCCCCCACACACACCTTCTCCCCCCACAGACACCTTGTCCCCCACACACACCTTCTCCCCCATAGATACCTTCTCCCCCTACAGACAACTTCTCCCGCCACACACACCTTTTCTCCCACACACACCTTCTCTCCCCATAGATACCTTCTCCCCAACAGACCACCTCTCCCCGCATAGACACCTTCTCCCCAAACACACCTTCTCACCCCATAGACACCTTCTGCCTCACACACATATCTCGCCCCATACACACCTTCTACCCCCTTAGACACCTTCTACAGCACACACACCTCCCCACAAAGACACCTTCTCCCCAACACACACCTTCTCCCGCCATAGACAGCTTTTCCCCCCCAAACACCTTATCCCCCCATAGACACCACCTTACCCACACACACCTTCTCCCCCCATAGACACCTTCTCTCCCACACACACCTTCTCCCCCTATAGATACCTTCTCCCCAACAGACAACTTCTCCCCACATAGACACCTTCTCCGCAAACACACCTTCTCACCCCATAGACACCTTCTCTCCCACACACACCTTCTCCCCCACACACACCTTCTCCCCCATAGATACCTTCTCTCCCACACACACCTTCTCCCCCACACACACCTTCTCCCACACACACACCTTCTCACCCACACAAATCTTCTCCCCCCAGAGACACCTTCTCCCCAAGACACACCTTCTCCCACACACACACCTTCTCACCCACACAAATCTTCTCCCCCCGTAGACACCTTCTCCCCCACACACACCTTCTCCCCCATAGATACCTTCTCTCCCACACACACCTTCTCCCCCACACACACCTTCTCCCACACACACACCTTCTCACCCACACAAATCTTCTCCCCCCAGAGACACCTTCTCCCCAAGACACACCTTCTCCCCCCATAGACACTTTCTCCCCCCGTAGACACCTTCTTCCCCACACACACCTTCTCCCGCACACACACCTTCTCCACCCAAAGACACCTTATCCCCCACACACACCTTCTCGCGGAGGCACACCTTTTCCCCCACACACACCTTTTCTCCCAATAGATAGGGTTTCCCCCATACATACCTGCTCCCCCCCACACATGATCTCCCCCACATACACCTTCTCCCCCTATAGACACCTTCTCCTGCACACACACCTCCTCCTCCCATAGACACCTTCTCCCCGCCACACACCTTCTCCCCGCCACACACCTTCTCCCCCCACACACACCTTCTCCCCCACACACACCTTCTCCCCCCACAGACACCTTCTTCCCCACACACAACTTTTCCCCCCATACACACCTTCGCCTCCCATAGACACCTTCTCCCCCACACACACCTTCTCGCCCACACACACATTCTCACCCACACAAATCTTCTCCCCCCATAGACACCTTTTCCCCAAGACACACCTTCTCCCCCCATAGACACCTTCTTCCCCACACACACCTTCTCCCGCACACACACCTTCTCCACCCAAAGACACCTTATGCCCCCCACACACCTTCTCCCGGAGGCACACCTTTTCCTCCACACACACCTTCTCTCCCAATAGATATGGTTTCCCCCATACATACCTGCTCCCCCCCACACATCATCTCCCCCACATACACCTTCTCCCCCCATAGACACCTTCTCCCGCACACACACCTCCTCCTCCCATAGACACATTATCCCCCCCACACACCTTCTCCCCCACACACACCTTCTCCCCCCATAGACACCTTCTCCCCCACACACACCTTCTCCCCCCACACACACCTTCTCCCCCACACACACCTTCTCCCCCACACACACCTCCCCTATAGACACCTTCTCCCCCACACACACCTTCTCCCCCCATAGACACCTCCTCCTCCCATAGACACCTTCTCCCCCACAAACACCTTCTCCCCCACACACACCTTCTCCCCCCACACACACCTTCTCTCCCACAGACACCTTCTCCCCCACAGACATCTTCTCCCCCACACACACCTTCTCCCCCCACAGACACCTTGTCCCCCACACACACCTTCTCCCCCATAGATACCTTCTCCCCCTACAGAAAACTTCTCCGGCCACACACACCTTTTCTCCCACACACACCTTCTCCCCCCATAGATACCTTCTCCGCAACAGACAACTTCTCCCCGCATAGACGCCTTCTCCCCAAACACACCTTCTCACCCCATAGACACCTTCTGCCTCACACACATATCTCGCCCCATACACACCTTCTACCCCCTCAGACACCTTCTACAGCACACACACCTCCCCACAAAGACACCTTCTCCCCAACACACACCTTCTCCCCCTATAGATACCTTCTCCCCAACAGACAACTTCTCCCCACATAGACACCTTCTCCGCAAACACACCTTCTCACCCCATAGACACCTTCTCTCCCACACACACCTTCTCCCCCACACACACCTTCTCCCCCCATAGACACCTTCTCCCCCACACACACCTTCTCCCCCGACACACACCTTCTCCCCCACACACACCTCCCCTATAGACACCTTCTCCCCCACACACACCTTCTCCCCCCATAGACACCTTCTTCCCCACACACACCTTCTTCCCCCATACACACCTCCTCCTCCCATAGACACCTTCTCCCCCACAAACACCTTCTCCCCCACACACACCTTCTCTCCCACAGACACCTTCTCCCCCACAGACATCTTCTCCCCCACACACACCTTCTCCCCCCACAGACACGTTGTCCCCCACACACACCTTCTCCCCCATAGATACCTTCTCCCCCTACAGACAACTTCTCCCGCCACACACACCTTTTCTCCCACACACACCTTCTCCCCCCATAGATACCAACTCCCCAACAGACAACTTCTCCTCGCATAGACACCTTCTCCCCAAACACACCTTCTCACCCCATAGACACCTTCTGCCTCACACACATATCTCCCCCCGTACACACCTTCTACCCCCTTAGACACCTTCTGCAGGACACACACCTCCCCACAAAGACACCTTCTCCCCAACACACACCTTCTCCCCCCACACACAGCTTCTCCCCCCATAGACACCTTCTCCCCCACACACACCTTCTCCCCCCACACACACCTTCTCCCCCCATAGACACCTTCTTCCCCACACACACCTTTTCCCCCCATACACACCTTCTCCTCCCATAGACACCTTCTCCCCCACACACACATTCTCGCACACACACACATTCTCACGCACACAAATCTTCTCCCCAAGACACACCTTCTCCCCCCATAGACACTTTCTCCCCCCATAGACACCTTCTTCCCCACACACACCTTCTCCACCCAAAGACACCTTATCCCCCCCACACACCTTCTCCCGGAGGCACACCTTTTCCCCCACACACACCTTTTCTCCCAATAGACATGGTTTCTCCCATACATACCTGCTCCCCTCCACACATCATCTCCCCCACATACACCTTCTCCCCCCATAGACACCTTCTCCCCCACACACACCTCCTCCTCCCATAGACACATTATCCCCCCCACACACCTTCTCCCCCACACACACCTTCTCCCCCCATAGACACCTTCTCCCCCACACACACCTCCTCCTCCCATAGACACCTTCTCCCCCACACACACCTTCTCCCCCCATAGACACACCTCCTCCTCCCATAGACACCTTCTCCCCCACAAACACCTTCTCCCCCACACACACCTTCTCCCCCCACACACACCTTCTCTCCCACAGACACCTTCTCCCCCACAGACATCTTCTCCCCCACACACACCTTCTCCCCCCACAGACACCTTGTCCCCCACACACACCTTCTCCCCCATAGATACCTTCTCCCCCTACAAACAACTTCTCCCGCCACACACACCTTTTCTCCCACACACACCTTCTCCCCCCATAGATACCTTCTCCCCAACAGACAACTTCTCCCCGCATAGACACCTTCTCCCCAAACACACTTTCTCACCCCATAGACACCTTCTGCCTCACACACATATCTCGCCCCATACACACCTTCTACCCCCTTAGACACCTTCTACAGCACACACACCTCCCCACAAAGACACCTTCTCCCCAACACACACCTTCTCCCGCCATACACACCTTCTCCCCCCCACTCACCTTCTCCCCCCATAGACACCACCTTACCCACACACACCTTCTCCCCCCAATAGACACCTTCTCCCCTACACACACCTTCTCCCCCTATAGATACCTTCTCCCCAACAGACTTCTCCCCACATAGACATCTTCTCCGCAAACACACCTTCTCACCCCATAGACACCTTCTATCCCACACACACCTTCTCCCCCACACACACCTTCTCCCCCCATAGACACCTTCTCTCCCACACACACCTTCTCCCCCACACACACCTTCTCCCACACACACACCTTCTCGCCCACACACACATTCTCACCCACACAAATCTTCTCCCCCCCAGAGATACCTTCTCCCCAAGACACACCTTCTCCCCCCATAGACACTTTCTCCCCGCATAGACACCTTCTTCCCCACACACACCTTCTCCCGCACACACACCTTCCCCACCCAAAGACACCTTATCCCCTCCACACACCTTCCCCCGGAGGCACACGTTTTCCCCCACACACACCTTCTCTCCCAATAGATATGGTTTCCCCCACACATACCTTCTCCCCCCCACACATCATCTCCCCCACATACACCTTCTTCCCTACACACACCGTCTCCCACAAACAAACCTTCTCACCGAATACACACCTTCTCCCTAACAAAGGCCTTCTCCCCCCATAAACACCTTCTCCCCCCAAACACACTTTCTCCCCCTAACACACCTTGTCCCCCCATAGACACCTTCTCCCCCCCACACACCCTCTTCCCCCATAAACACCTTCTTCCTCACACACACCTTCTCCCTCCTTAGAAACGTTCTCTCCCACACACACCTTCTCTTCCATAGAAATCATCTTCCCCACACACACCTTCTCCCCTACACACATCGTCTCCCACTAACAAACCTTCTCGCCCCATAGACACCATCTCCCTAACAAAGACCTTCTCTCCCGTTAGACACCTTCTCTCCCAAACACACCTTCTCCCCCACAGACACCATCTTTCCCACACACACCTTCCCGCCCCATAGACACCTTCTGGCCCACACATACCTTCTCCCCCCATACACACCTTTTACGCCCCACACACCTTCTCCCGCAGACACACCTTCTGCCCCAGAGACACCTTGTGCCGCAGACACACCTTCTCCCCCGACAGACACCTACTCCCCCACACACACCTTCTTCCCCCATAGACAATTTCTCCCACACACAAACCTTCTCCACCCAACGACACTTTCTCCCCGACAGACACCTTCTCCCCCCATAGACACCATCTCCCCCGATAGACACCTTTTGCCCACACACACGTTCTCCCCCCATAGACACCTTCTCCCCTACACACACCTTCTCTCCCACACACACCTTCTCCCCACACACACCTTCTCCCCCCATAGACACCTTCTCCCCGACACCCACCTTCTCTCCCCACAGACACCTTCGCCACCACACACACCTTCTCCCTCCAAACATACCTTCTCCTCCACACACCTTCTACCCCACACACACCTTCTCCACCCATACACACCTTCTCTCCCACACACACCTCCCCTGGCACACACACCTTCTCCCCCCATAGACACCTCTCCCACACACACCTTCTCCCCCATAGACACCTCTCCCACACACACCTTCTCCACCATAGAAACCTTGTCCCCACACACACCTTCTGCCCCCATAGACACCTTCTCACCCACACACCTTCTCCCTCACAGTTTTTCCCCCCACAGACACCTTCTCTCCCACACACACCTTCTCCCTCCATAGACACCTTCTCCCCCCATAGACACCTTCGCCCACACACACACCGTCTCGCCCCATAGACAGCTTCTCTCCCCACACACACCTTCTCCCCCACACACACCTTCTCCCCTAATAGATACCTTCTACCCAACACACACCTTCTCCTCCCAGAGACACCTTCTCGCCTACACACATCTTTTCCCCCCATAGAAACCTTCTCCCCCACACACACCTTCTCCCCCTACAGACAACTTCTCCCGCCACACACACCTTTTCTCCCACACACACCTTCTCCCCCCATAGATACCTTCTCCCCAACAGACAACTTCTCCCCGCATAGACACCTTCTCCCCAAACACACCTTCTCACCCCATAGACACCTTCTCCCTCACACACACCTCTCCCCCCATACACACCTTCTCCCCCCTTAGACACCTTCTACACTCACACACCTCCCCACATAGACACCTTCTCTCCAACACATACCTTCTCCCCCCATAGACACCTTCTCCCCCACACACACCTTCTCCCACCTAGACACCTACTCCCCCACACACACCTTCTCCCCCCATAGAAACCGTCTCTCCCACACACACCTTCTCCCCCATAGAAACCATCTTCCCCACACACACCTTCTCCCCCCATAGAAACCTTCTCTCCCACACACACCTTCTCCGCCATAGAAACCATCTTCCCCACACACACCTTCTCCCGTACACACACCGTCTCCCACAAACAAACCTTCTCACCCCATAGACACCTTCTCCCTAACAAAGACCTTGTCCCCCCATAGACACCTTCTCCCTCCAAACACACCATCTCCCCCAAACACACCTTCTGCCCCATAGACACCTTCTCCCCCACACACACCTTGTCCCCCACACACACCTTCTTCCCCCACAGACACCTTCTACCGCACACACACCTCCTCCTCCCATAGACACCTTCTCCCCCACAAACACCTTCTCCCCCACAGGCATATTCTCCCCCACAGACACCTTCTCCCCCACAGGCATATTCTCCCCCACACACACCTTCTCCCCCCACAGACACCTTGTCCCCCACACACACCTTCTCCCCCATAGATACCTTCTCCCCCTACAGACAACTTCTCCCGCCACACACACCTTTTCTCCCACGCACATCTTCTCCCCCCATAGATACTTTCTCCCCAACACACACCTTATCCCCCCATAGACACCTTCTGCCCCCATAGACACCTTCTTCCCCCATAGACACCTTCTACCTCACACACACCTCTCCCCCCATACACACCTTCTCCCCCTTATACACCTTCTCCAGCACACACACCTCCCCACATAGACACCTTTTCCCCCACACACACCGTCTCCCCCATAGACACCTTCTCCCCCCATAGACCCCTTCTTCCCCCATAGACACCTTCTTCCCCACACACACCTTCTCCCCCCATAGACACCTTCTCCCCCAATAGACACATTCTCCCCCCATAAACACCTTCTCTCCCTACACACACCTTCTCCCACACCCTCACCTTCTCCCCCGCATACACTTTCTCCCCCACACACACCTTCACCCCCCATAGACACCTTCTCCCCCACACACACCTTCTCCCCCACACACACCTTCTCCCCCACACACACCTTCTCCCCTCATAGACACCTTCTCCCCCACACACACCTTCTCCCCCATAGACACCTTCTCCCCAACACACACCTTCTCCCCAACACACACCTTTTCCCCCCATAGACACCTTCTCCCCCACACACACCTTCTCCCCCCATAGACAATTTCTCCCACACACAAACCTTCTCCACTCAAAGACACTTTCTCTCCCACAGACACCTTCTCCCTCCATAGACACCGTCTCCCCCCACACACCTTCTCCCCGGAAAGACACTCTCCCCCCCCACACACCTTCTTCCCCCATAGACATCTTCTCCTCCCATAGAAACTTCCTCCATCACACACACCTTCTCCCCCCATAGACACCTTCTCCCCCACACACACTTCTCCTGCACACACACCTTCTCCTCCCTTAGACACTGTCTCCCTACACACACCTTCTCCCGCACACACACCTTCTCTCCCCAAAGACACCTTGTCCCACACACACACCTTCTCCCCTACACACACCTTCTCCCCCCCATAAACACCTTTTCCCCTACACATACTTTTTCCCTCCGTAGACACCTTCTCCCCCCCCCACACACCTTCTCCCCCCAGTAGACACCTTCTTCCCCCCACACACCTTCTCCCCCATAGATACCTTCTCCCCCTACAGACAACTTCTCTCCCCACACACACGTTTTCCCCCACACACACCTTCTCCCCCCGTAGAAACCTCCCCAACAGACACCTTCTCCCTGCATAGACACCGTCTCCCCACACACAACATCTCTCCCCATAGACACCTTCTCCCTCACACAATCCTTCTCCCCCCTTAGACACCTTCTGCATCCCACACACCTTCCCCCGTAGACACCTTCTCCCCCACACACACCTTATCCCCCCATAGACACCTTCTCTCCCCATAGACACCTTCTTCCCCCATAGACACCTTCTCCCCAACACATACCTTCTGCCCCCATAGATACCTTCTCCCCCAGTAGACACATTCTTCCCCCATAGACACCTTCTCTCCCTACACACACCTTTTCCCACACCCTCACCTTCTCCCCCCCACACACCTTCTCCCCCACACACACCCTCACCCCCCCGACACCTTCTCCCTCCATAGACACCTTTCCCCCCACCACACACCTTCTTCCCCACACACACGTTCCCGCCCACACACACCTTCTCACCCACTCAGACCTTCCCTCCCCAGACACCTTTTTCCCCACATACACCTTCTCCCCCCATAGACAATTTCTCCCACACACAAACCTTCTCGCCCCAAAGACACTTTCTCCCCCACAGACACCTTCTCACCCCATAGACACCTTCTCCGCTCACACACACCTTCTCCCTCACACACACCTTCTCCCCTACACATACCTTTTCCCCCCAGACACCTTCTCCTCCACACACACTCTCTCCCCCCATAGATACCTTTTCCCTCTCACACATCTTCTCCCCCCATAGACACCTTCTCCCCAACAGACACCTTCTCCCCGCATAGACACCCTCTCCCCACACACACCTTCTCCCCCCATAGACACCTTCTCCCGCACACACACCTTCTCCCCCTGTAGAAACCTTCTTCCCCCATAAACACCTTCTCCACCACACACCTTCTCCCCCCTTAGACACCTTCTCCACACACACACCTTCCCCCATAGACACCTCCTCCCCCCCACACACCTTCTCTCCCCATAGACACCTTCTCCCCCCATAGACACCTTCTTCCCCCATAGACATCTTCTCCCCCACACACACCTTTCCCCCCCACACACACCTTCTCCCCCCATAGACACCTTCTCCACCACACACACCTTCTCCCCCCACACACCTTCCTCCTCACACAAACCTTCTCCCTCCATAAACACCTGCTTACCCACACACCTTCTCCCACACACACACCTTCTCCCGCCATAGACACCTTCTCCACCACACACACCTTCTCCACCCATAGACACCTTTTCCCCTGCACACCTTTTCCCCCCATAGACACCTTCTCCCCCACACACACCTTCTTCCCCCATAGACACCTTCTCCCCCATAGACACCTTCTCCCCGACACACACCTTCTTCCCCCATAGACACCTTCTCCCCCACACACACTTCTCCCGCACACACACCTTCTCCCTCATAGACACTTTCTCCCGCACATACACCTTCTCCCCCCACAGACAACTTCTCCTGTCACACACACCTTCTCCCCCACACACACCTTCTCCCCTACACATACCTTCTCCCCGCATAGGCACCTTCTCCCCCACACACACCTTCTCCCCCCATAGACACCTTCTCCCCCCATAGACACCTTCTCCCCCCTCAGACACCTTCTCCCCCCTCAGACACCTTCTCCCCCCACACACACCTTCTCCCCCACACACACCTTCTCTCCCCATCGACACCTTCTCCCACACACACACCTTCTCCCCCCAGAGACACTTTTTCCCCCACACACACCTTCTCCCCCCATAGACATCTTCTCCCCCACTCACACCTTTTCCTCCCATAGATACCTTCTCTCCCACACACACCTTCTCCCCCCCACACACCTTCTCCTCCCATAGATACCTTCTCTCCCACACACACCTTCTCCCCCCCACACACCTTCTCCTCCCATAGACACCTTCTCCTCCTCACACACACCTTCACCACCACACTCACCTTCTCCCCCCCAGACACCTTCTCTCCCCATACACACCTTCTCCCCCACACACACCTTCTCTCCCACACACACCTTCTCTCCCAACACACACCTTCTCTCCCACACACACCTTCTCCCACACACACACCTTCTCCCCAACACGGAGCCTCTCACCACTCCCGGCTCCTTCCTCCCCTGTGGCTGTCTACCATTCGCCTTCCTCACTGGGTGTTGGCTGCTGACGGGGGCAGCTACCTGCTTTTTCACACTCAATCACCAGGGTCTGACACAGGGCCTGGCACACAGCTGGTGGTTTTGGACGAGTGGACGGAAAAGATCCATTGGGGGAGAGGCTGGAAACTGTGCTGTGGGAGGGGAGGAGTAGGGAGTTGGGGTCCCTGGGAGGCCAGGCTCTGCCCCCCGACTCACCATCCTCTGGGGGTGCTGGGAAGGGCTCACTTCTTCGGGGTGGCGTCCGACCTGCAGAGGAAAAGGGGGCTGGGGACTCATGTGGGTCAGCCTAGGGCTGCTGTCTGAGCCCTCAGGCCCGGCCAGCCGGGGACCCTGGGCCCGTCAGGATGCAGCGGATGCAGTGTGGTTCCTGGGCGTGCGCACAGCTGCAGACTGTGACCTGTTCCCGGGCCCCGAACCCTCAGGCTTGCCCCTTCCCTGCCCCTTGCCCCACTGGGCCTTCCTTTGCTCGGGGCAGGCCGAGCACTGAGCGGCTGCTGGGTCTCTGCTGGGGCCTAGAGGACCTGGGAACAGAGTCCGGGCCCAGACATGGGTTAGGAATTAAGCTAAGGGAGTGCAGCAAATGGACGCCATCCGCAGAAAGGACCATCTGCCTCCATTTCACAGAGGGGAACGCTGGGGCTCGGAGGGGAGGGCCCAGGCCTCACTGATGCTGTTCTTGGGCTGGAAGATCTCGTTGTAGTCCTCGGCGTTCTGGATCTCCGCCCGAGACTCCCGTTCATCCCGGTCATCCTCGCTGCTGGGGCTGCGGCGCTCGCTCTCTGAGTTCTGTTTCACCCTGGGGAGCAGGCCAGGCAGAAAGGAGGCGGGGGCCCCGGTGAGGCAGGGGCTGCGGGCCCGCCTCCTGCGCCCCCCAGCGCCCTCCGGGGCCCTGAGCACCCCACCTCTGAGGCTCGCTGCCGGTGGCGCTGGGCCGCTCGTAGATGCGCCGAAGCGGGGCGCTGGGGTGGGGCGGCTGCTGCGCCGGGGGCCAGCTGTCCTGCATGGGGTCCGGGGCTACCGTGCCCGTCCTGGTGACCCGCGTCAGGTCCACCACGTAAGAGGAGACGCTGCTCTGGGAGAAGGCCACGCCTATCTGCGGGAAGCGGCAGAGCTGGGGCGGGACCCTTCGCAGTGGTGCTGGGGGACAGGGTGGGGGGGGCAGGACCTCCCCGGGGCCGGGTGGGAGTTGGGGGCCTGAGGGGGAGGCAGGCAGGCGACCCAGCAGAAGGGTGCACGGTGGGCGGTGGCTCTCTCACCAGCTGGTCATTGCAGATGGCCAGGTCGGCCACCTTGCCCCAGTTGACGAGGACCACGTCAAAGCAGCGCTCGGGCTCCCAGCCGTAGACGCGCAGTGAGTCCTGGCAGCCACTATACAGGCAGCAGCCATCGGGGTTGAAGAGGACGCTCCTGGGCCAGGCGAGAGTGGACCGTGGGTCAGGAGACACCGGAGAGGCTGCGGGGAGCCCAGGACGGGAGGGAGCGGAAGCGGAGATGGGAAAGGTCCACCTGCAGCCACACCCCACTGCCCGGGAGGAGGGCCCTGGCCCACTGCCCAGCCGCCCGCCTACCTGACAGGCCCTGGCTCCCCTTCGATACAGCTCACCACCTGGAATTTCTCCAGATCCCAGAAACGGATGGTCCTGCAAAGGAAGCCAGGCTGTGCTGGGAAGCCGGTGCCACGTGTTGGCCTCCACACAGGCCAGTGGCCGGGGGCGTCCACTTCTCTCCAGACACCTGCCGCCCCAGGTCACGGCCATTCAGAGCAATGCCTGGGGCCAGGGGCTGGCCCTGCACAGGGAGCGGGAGGGGACTCAGCACCTGGGAGGTGAATATGGGCCTTGGATCCAGACACGCAATCAAGTCCCAGGACACTGGGGCCAGATCCAGACATACCATGAAGTCCCAGGACACTGGGGCCAGATCCAGACATACCATGAAGTCCCAGGACACTGGGGCCAGATCCAGACATACCATGAAGTCCCAGGACACTGGGGCCAGGGAACCAGAGTCGGGAGAGAGATGTGACCCGGGTCCCATCCCAGCTTGGCTGGCAGTTAATTCAGTCTACCTGGGATCATGTGACACCCTGGGACAGAGAGACAGACTGGGGACAGATATACACCAGAGGACAGAGATGTGAGGGACAGCAGTCATGGGCGACGAGCCCTGCTCCTCCTCCTCACCTGTCAGAGCTGCCAGAAGCCAGGAGGTACTCATTGGGGTGAAACTCCACCACGTTGACAGGCCCCGTGTGGCCAGGGAACTCGGACATCATCTTGCCAGCAGTCAGATCCCAGAGCTGGGGCAGGGCAGGGTGGAGGTCAGGGCCAGCCTGGCCCTCAGCTGCCCGCTCGCCCTCCAATCCAGCCCGAGCTCTTTATCCACGAACCTCCTCCCACTCTGGACAGGCTCGGGATGTGCGAGCCTGATCAGGAGGGAGGTGAGGACCCAGCCTGAGTGGGTTCAGCAGACCCCAGTCTCCAGCCCTGGGCCCAGGTCAGGCCGGGAGCTACCTTCACCGTGTGGTCATCTGCGGCCGATGCCAACCACTTCCCGTCGGGGCTGAACCGGAGACACCGCACGGCCTGGCTGTGCCCCTGAGGGGAGGACAGAGCATGAGCACCCGAGGGGCCTGGGCCCAGTGGCCTTCTCTCCCCACCACCCACTCCTCCCTGCTCTCCAGAAGCAGTGCTTCCTGGGAGCAGGCGAGGAGGGGACTGCCAGCCACGTGCGGGAGATGTCACAGAGGGACACTTCTCCATTGTGCGCTCATGGACTCCCAGTCCTGCAGGACGCTCCAGGAAATCAACACTGCGTGGTCTTATAGTTTGGGAAGCAATGTGTCTTGTGTCTCTTTTTGGAGAGTTAAATGCCTCCTCTTAACATCAAAGGGTCTAGAAACCTCCAAAATTAATTATTAAACCCAGTCCTTCCAAACTCATATGAACAGGAACCCCCTTCACTTAATGACACCTGTTAGCGGCCTGCAAACCGTGGAGCACAGTTTGGTAAACACAGCTCTGCGGGGAGTCACGGAAAACCGGGGGCCCAGGTGGACCACCCACTGCACTCCTGCTCTGCTCCAGATGCATGTTTCTCATCTGGACTCTTGTTTCTCACGTTCTCACCCAGGTTGGACAACAGTCCCCTCCAGCCCCTGCCAGGGTCTGGGCACCGCCCCATGCTCCGCACCTGCAAGGTGCTTGTGGAGTGATGGACAGAGGGTGCCTTGCTTACCCTGTATCGGAAGACACAGCCTTTCCTCCTGATGTCCCAGAGCTGTGAGGAGAGGAGCAGAGGGGGGCAGGGTCAGGACAGGTCACAACCAAGGTGGGCTGGGCTGGGGAGGCCTAGCCAAGCTCAGTCCTGGAGCCTGGGCCAGAGGGCAACATGTGGCCATGAGCAGAGTGGGGCTCTGGGCACCTCCAGGTCATTACACCCCCAAGTGACAGGGGTCTGGAAACCGCTCACTAAAGCTGGGCATCCCTAGCAGAAATGTCTGGCAAACGCTTCCACATCCCTGCCCTGGGAGGGCATGGATGCTGCCACACAGGGGGAAGATGTCCCCTGAAGAGCCGAAGCCCACCCCCCACTGCAGATGGGATACACCGTCCCGGTCCCGCTGCTTGGCCCGGCGGGAGAGCCAGGGTGCAGAGTGGTGGCTCACCTTGATGTTCGTGTCCTGGGAACCCGAGGCCACAAACTCGCCATACGGGTGGAAATCCAGGCTGCAGATGTTGGCTTTGTGTCCCATAAGTGTGCGAAGGACTAACAAGGAAGAGAGCAGAGACAATGGCGTGAGAGGCAAACAGGATGGCTGGTGGAGCGAGGGCCGTTGTGTTCGTTTGTGTGTGTGCTTTCATACTGACTGCACAGAAAAACACAACAGTAGCACAGACTTTCAAAACAGGGAGGAAAACCAACCAGAGTCCTACCACCCTAACAACTAACTTTCCTATTTTCCTCTCAAGAGATGCCAGCCATTTCTGCCATTACCCGAGCCCTCAGAAAACTCCCTACAAGCTCCCCACAGCTTGCACCTCTGGGCTTGTCCCAGCATGCTCTCATGAGAGTGAAGCCTCAGAGTCAGCAGAGCCAGGTAGCTATGGTACTTGGTTCAGGCCCTGTGGATGCGGACATGGAGCTTATGGTCTGCCAGGCATCCCACCACACCCAAGACAGTGCAAGGAGAGAGATGCAGGAGAGGTCCAAGCTGGGGGAGAAGCTGCTAGGTTGAAAAGAGAAATCCAGGGGGGCTTCTTGGAGGAGGTGGTCGTTGAGCAGGATGTTAGTGGGTGGCAGATGAGGGAGGCTGCAGGCAAACCTTGCGTTTCTGTCTCAGAGTGTTCTCTGGTACCACTCAAGTTTGCCTCTTCTCTCTGGCCTCATGTGTCTTGCTTTTTATAAGATTTATAATTCCGCTGTTTGAATGAAACTGATCACCCCAGGAGTGCTGGTGCCAAGGGGTGTGGCAGTCCAGCCGTCCTTAGGTTTGCACCAAGGTGAAACAGGCTGCCTTGTGAGGTGGTGAGCTCTCTGTTGGAGGAGGTGTTCAAGCAGACCCCAGATGTAATGCTTTAAGGACAAGATTCAACCGCACCAAAACCTGAGCAGCTGCCCTCCTCACTCTCTGTAGTTGTCTCGGGGGCTCAGCATTGCCTTGCTGGCCAAGGGGGTTTCGGGCACATGCTGGCCAGTCCAGGCCCTGGAGGGAGGAGACTCGTCTGGCTCCTGCCCCAGTCCACACCACCCCCACCAGCCCACCTGCTTTGCATCCCATAAGCCAGGCTTCCAAAATCCTGGCCCGCCCTGAGAGGATGTGGCAGGTTCACATTCGTGAAGCATGCCTTCCTGTGGGATCCTGGGCTGACCCACCCTCGCCCTCTGGCTGCTCTGTGGAAAGCAGGCAGGAACACATTCTTCTGGTGTGATTTCTGCCCTTGGTCTTCTGTCCCAGGAGGGCTCTCGGCAGGCCTCCTGAGGCCGGACTTGGTCGCAGGATCCAGGAGCTGCAGAGTGGAGGGGTCTCTGGGGTCTGTCTGCCTCACATGGGAATCTCTAAGCCCTTCCAGCCGAGTAGCTGAACCCTCCAGTGATGAGCAACTGATGTGACAGTAAGGCAGCCCTTTAAGAACCCCTTCCTGCATGTGGGGTGCCAGTTTGCCTCTGTATCATTTCCATTCACACTGTGGTGGGTTGGGGGTGGAGGTGGGCCTGAGGTCTTAGCTCTTCCTGCCGAGGATGCTAAGGGCAAGTTTCTCTTCCATCGCTGAACCCCCCGCAAATGGCAGGGCGGACAACACTGGGATGGGAGTCTTGACACCAGGATTCAAGTCCCAGGTTCCGCCACCCCCAGCCACAGAGTCTTTATCAAGTTCAGGGCCCTCCCTGAGCCTCAGTTTGTCCATCTGTCAAATAAGGAGACAGGGCCAACCTGGCTTTGCATCAGAACCACCTAGAAGCTTAAGAAAGCCAGAGTCTGGGCCCATCCCACCACTGAGTCAGGCTCTCCGGGAGTGGGGTCTGGGCTGTGCTGTGTAACAGGCTCCTTGTAGAGCAGCCAGCTCTGGGAGTCCAGGGCTCAGGAATTCCAGAGGTCTTCAGTTTCCATTCTTTGCCCACCTCAAGAAATTCCTCACATTCCCTTATGCACGAAAGTCATGGTTGAGAAATCACGGCCCTTGGCTTCTCTTTTTCCCTTGCTCCTCAGTGAATGGTGAATGGCTGGTGCCCTCCACTGGGATCTGGGTCCAGGCAGAGGCTTCCCAGGAAATGAACTGCCTTCTGCCCGAGCCTTTCTGCTTTCTCAGCTGGAGCCCAGCCAGCTCAGGCTTGCTCCTCCCTGGCCCCTTGTCCAGCGATGCCCCCGCACTGTGGGTCCTGTGTGTGGCCAGGCAGTGGGACCGCGTGCTGAGATGCAAAGCATGCAGCCCCTCTTCATTATCTAAGAGGGCCTGGGGCTCTGTCTGTCTGTTTATTTATTTATGGCTGCGACAGGTCTTAGTCGCGGCACGCAGGCTCTCTAGCTGTGGCACGTGGGCTCCAGAGTGCGCGGGCTCAGAAGTTGGGGCGCGCAGGCTTTGTTGCCCCGCGGCATGTGGGATCTTAGTTCCCCGACCAGAGAATGATCCCGTGTCCCCTGCATTGGAAGGCGGATTCTTAACCACTGGACCACCAGGGAAGTCCCGGGGTTCTGTCTTTCTTAAACAGCCCGTCACTGCATGGGCAAGCATCACCCAAGAGGCTCGGGTTGAGGTCATTTCTTGAGGATCACCTATACAAGAGCAGAATGAACCCAGCCACCAGGCATGCGTGGCCAATGGCCACTGTCCTGCAGCAGAGGTAGAGCAAGCACCAGAGTAGAGGCCTGGAATGACCTTCAAGTCTCAGCCAGGCAAGGGGGGCATCTCTTCTGGAAGAGGCAGACTCGGCAAAATCCATGTCACCCTTTCCTCTCCTGTCCTTCAGGTAGGGGATGGCCTCCCACCTGGCATGCTGGAAGGTCCAGACTAGAGGTTGGCAAAAAGCAGGGAGCAAACAGGTTTTACTTGGACCTCTGAGTGTCAGCCTGCAGAGTGTTCTGAAAAATACGTTTTTGGTTTTATTTTTAATTAATTAATTAATTAATTTTTGGCTGCATTGGGTCTTCGCTGCTGCACACAGGCTTTCTCTAGTTGCGGCAAGCGGGGGCTGCTCTGTTGCGGTGCGCGGGCTTCTCATTGCAGTGGCTTCTCTTGTTGCGGAGCACAGGCTCTGGAGCGCAGGCTCAGTAGTTGTGGCACACAGGCTTAGTTGCTCTGCGGCATGTGGGATCTTCCTGGACCAGGGCTCAAACTTGTGTCCCCTGCACTGGCAGGTGGATTCTTAACCACTGTGCCACCAGGGAAGCCCTTGAAAAATATGTTGAATTAGCTGTCAACCTTCAGAAATGGGTGGATTCCACATAAATGTCCAGATTCCCAGCTTCACTTGAAAAATCTGTACAGCTGGCAACACTGCGCCCACACTGCCGTGTGGCAACAGCCACCAAGGCTGAGAGGCAGCCCCCCTTCCAGGGAAGGCGGGACTCCCGACTTGGCCCAGAACTGAGGGCACAAGTTTATAGACCAAAAGACCCCAGTGAGGATCCAGCACAGGGATGAGAATAGGCCCACCAAGGCCTATTCTGTGAAACCTGAGGACACTGGGACGAAGATCCTACAAACCTGTAAAGAGAGAGAGGCAGAAGGAGGAGAGACGCAGGTCCCATGAGAGGGATCTGGGATGAGACGGCACTGACTTCCCCACAGCAACCCTGGAACCTAAAAGGCAACGGAGCTGCACCTTCACAATTCGGAGGGAAAAGTATTCCCAACCTAGAATTCTATACTCAAACTCTTAAAAATAAAAGGGGGGTGGTTTTAGAATAAAGTAATTTTCAGGGACTTCCCTGGTGGTGCAGTGGTTGAGAATCTGCCTGCCAATGCAGGGGACACGGGTTCGAGCCCTGGTCTGGGAAGATCCCACATGCTGCGGAGCAACTGGGCCCGTGAGCCACAATTACTGAGCCTGCGTGTCTGGAGCCTGTGCTCCGCAACAGGAGAGGCCGCGATAGTGAGAGGCCCGCGCACCGCGATGAAGAGTGGCCCCCGCTTGCCACAACTAGAGAAAGCCCTCGCACAGAAATGAAGACCCAACACAGCCATAAATAAAATAAATAAATAAAAGAGGGGGGGAAACAAGAAAAGTGACAACGTGGGATCCGGTGTGGCAGAGTCGGAGAGAGTTCCCCGGGGAGGAGACAAGGGCCTCAGGATGGCAGCTGGGCTGCAGGCCTGGGAGCTCCCAGGCCACTAGGACCTGGGGACAGAGGCTCTGGGAAGAGACACCTCAGTGATGGGATGGGTTTGGGGGTAAACTCAAGGAGGAGCCTTCCTCTTCTGGCAGAGAAGTTGGGGCTGGATTAGTAACAAAGACACAGAAAACATGCAGATGAAAAAAAGAACAACTATTAATTCCAAGGAAACAAAATTATCAGAAGAAAAGAAATACATACAATCAGCTCTGAATAATATCTATAGGTCCTGATAATATAAACACTGAGTATTTAAAAGGTGATTCAGGGAGGATGGGGGGGAAATGTTGTGAGTGACGGAGCTGGGGTAGCAACGAGAGAGCTCAATTCTCCTTTTCTGTAGGAGGAAGGCACAGCTAATGTATGAAGTGTTTTTAAAAAGGAAAGAAACTGCAGTATATCCACATTGTTTGGAAAAGCGGAGGCGATTAGCACTCACCAGGTGAAAGGACAGAAGGCTGAGGCCCCTGGAGTGGGCCGGAGTGGGGCAAGGTTTCCTCTTTCCATTGTGACCATTTGTGAACTACCAGCATTTGACTTTTTAGACTATGCATAACTTCTATAAAGATGAAAACTAAATTAAAACAAACAAAGCACAAGGAAACAGAAAGTCTGGCCGCCCAGGCCCCATTCCTGCAGGCAACAGTTAGCTGGAGCTGAGTGGGGACCCTCGGGAGCGGGGCACACACCCCAGTTCTCCGCACACAGCCCCCTCACTCATTTACGAGTCCTGCGTGGTCCCTGGTGGCACTTGATGTCATTCCAGGTTCTGAATCCACAGACACCCACCCACCCATGCACACATTTGTCCATCATTCAGACATTTACAGAACGCCCCCTCAGTGGCAGCACTCAGACAGCAATGCACGTCACTGCTGCCAGGTCAACAGGGGTGGGGGTCACCACACTGTCCGGTCAGTGCCCCAGGAGAAAAGCACCAAACCTAGTCAGGACAGGCTTCCTGGAGGAAGCGGCTGGACAGCAAAGCCGAGGACAAGCACAACTGCAGGTGTGCGTGTGGGGAAGGCAAGTGCGGACACCTACTTTTGGCAGCTTCCAGGTCCCAGACGCGGATGGAGCCCGACTGGGAACCGGCCACAATGAGCTCCTCAGGGGTGTTGAGACGTACGCTCTCCACTGGGGACGTGTGACCCGTCAGGCTCTGCGAGGAGAGGGTGGCAGCTTCAGCACTCTGCGCGAACAGACCCCCAGCTATGGCCCTAAAATCTGGATCCCTGGGAGGCACGTCAAGCAGGGATGCTGTGCTAGACCGAGCCACCCCCAGGCCTCTCGACTCCCAGGGCTAAAAGTGGGCCAGACGCCAGTCGTGCTCCTGGCATGAACATCACCTGCAGAAGTGGCCCTGGGCCCCTCGGAGGGGGGCAGCTGACCTTTTAGTCCCAAGTCCACAGCATCGCCCACCTGGGCTGTGCTCCCATCTCCACTCTCCGCCCGGCCCAGCCCTCAGGAGGGGAAACCACGGCAGAACTGAGGCCTGGCTCGTCAGCGGCACACACCTCGCCCCTCTGGAACGCGCGGATCCCCAGAGGCGGCCCCCTCTGGAGGACCCAGCCACGTTCTCAGGCAGGGGCTCTGGAACCCAGGGGACCTGGGAGTGACTCTGCTGGGAGACACAGAGGCTCCCCCCAATTCAGACCAGGCCAGAGCTGGGCAGGGCTGAGCCCAGGGATGGGGGTGGGAGGTGCTGGCACTTCCAGCTTTCTGGAGAGGAGGCTGGAATCTGAAATCCGTGGTGTCTGTCACTCCCCGTACAGCACTGGCCACCGAATGCCCAGTGGTGATGCCATCAGCGTTTGCTAAGACCATGTTCCCATGGGAACTGGGGACAGTAGGGGAAAACTGCTCCTCAGCAGAACTACCCAAAGGCCAGACAGTTACAAGCAGCTTGCCCGACTCCCCAGTATCACCAGCAGGAGTATAAATGGGTAGAAACTCCATGGAGGGCAATTAAGCAAAAATCTATCCACAATTAGAAATGCACATTCCCTGCACACCAGGCACTCCACCTTGGGGCTTACCCAACACACACTCAAACACGTGAAACAACACAGACCCAAGGTCATTCTTTGCCGTGAATCTGACAACAGACTGGAAAGAATATATATGCCCATCACAGGAAACTGTTTAGAGAAGCTGTGGCCACCCATGCAATGGAATAGCATTCAGCTACAAGGATGAACGAGGCACCCTCTGAATATGAGAAAGACTAATCTCCATGATGCTCTCAGGTGAGAAAAGGTGGAGGACAGTATATGTCGCTCGATAGCATTTGTGCAAACTAAGAAGGGGAAGGGGACCAGGCATACACATTTGCTTGCAAATGTATAAAACAATCCTGGAAGGACACAGAGGCATCGGGAGCCGCGGTTGTCTCCAGGGAGGGATGTTTGGGTCAGGGAGCTATACAAGTTCACTCACAGTCAAAAACACACAGAAATGCAAAGACTGCCTGCAGAGGTGATAGCGTGTGTATACACCTGAGGTGAGAAAGAACCTGGTGAGTCTGAGGCACTGAGAGGCCTGCTCTGTGGCAAGTGAGGGGATGAGGCCTGCTGGGGGCCTGTGAGCTACACCTGGTGTAAGCGGCTTAGTCTAGAGGCCAGACCCCACGCTGTCCACTGTGCTGTTCTGAGGGTGAGAGCATGGAGGTCACTTCATGTCCATTTTTTGTCAGCCTGTGTTGATTCTTTTTCAACTGGTGTATGTTACTTTGGCATTTCAGAGAGGGGAAACACATTTGAACTCCCAAAGCAAAGTGAAGCAAAACACTTTCAGTTCTGTCCTTAACCTTGGCCGTGGTTCGGGTCAGATCTCAGCTGTCTGCTGGACCTCACAAGAACACTAAGCTGATTAAGTTTCTACTAATAAATATCACCTCCCGGGATTTCCCTGGTGGCGCAGTGGATAAGACTCTGCACTCCTGCACTCCCAATGCAGGGGGCCGGGGTTCGATCCCTGGTCGGGGAACTAGATCCCACATGCATGTCACAACTAAGGAGCCTGCGTGCCACCACTAAGGAGCTGCAACTAAGGAGCCCGCGTGCCGCAACGAAGGAGCCGGCAAGCTGCAACTACAAAGCCCGACTGCTGCAGCTAAGACCCCGTGCAACCAAATAAATAAATAAATAAATAAATATCACCTCCCGCCGCTTTTTATCTTTATCTTTACTTGGCCAAGAGTCAAAAGACTGATACTGCCCTGTGCTGCAACACTGTGGCGGGAGAGGGCAGGCTTCTGTGCTGCCGGTGAGAATGTAAATTGATTTCCAGAGGACAGTTTGGCAATATGTTTTGAAAGCTTTTTAAAACATGCCACAGGGGGCTTCCCTGGTGGCACAGTGGTTGAGAGTCCGCCTGCCAGTGCAGGGGACAGGGGTTCGAGCCCTGGTCCGGGAGGATCCCACATGCCGCGGAGCACCTAAGCCCGTGTGCCACGACTGCTGAGCCTGCGCTCTGGGGCCCACGTGCCACAACTACTGAGCCCATGTGCCTAGAGCCCGTGCTCCGCAGCAAGAGAGGTCACCGTGGTGAGAGGCTTGTGCACCGCAGCGAGGAGTAGCCCCCGCTCGACACAACTAGAGAAAGCCCGCGAGTAGCCATGAAGACCCAACACAGCCAAAAATAAATAAATAAAATTTATAAAAAAAAAACATGCCACACCCACAGATTCAATGTGCAGGTCGCAGATCTGCTCAAAGATTTAGGGAGAGGAGGATGCTCCCCACTGCGGCTGAGCAGAGCCAAAAACCCGGCAATGACTTCCACGCTGCGAACCAGGCGTGGCCAAGCTCATCCCTGCGATGAAATACTGCGAGGCTTTTAGAAATCATGTCGTAAAAGGATATTTGTGGACACAGGAAAATGCTGACGATGTTGTTATTTTTAAAAAAACCAGGCTACAGAAGAGCAAGATAGTGTTCTGGAAACATACTGTTATACGTTTCTGTGTGTGTACACGTAGGCATGTTTGCATGTGTGCGTGTGTACATACAGGCACAAGTCTGCACACACATGCATGCGTACCTAGAAGGGCACAGACCAAAATACCAAATGTAATGGTCTTTGGATAATCAAACTATATGTGATTCATTTTCGTTATTTTTTTCCCTCCTTTACACCTTCCTGTTTTGGAAAACAGTTTTTGGCATTGAATATAGTTGTGTACAGGGAGAGAGTGCCACTGAAATGGAGAAGGACCCTATGGGGCCTTCCTAGGACAGACACACCTCCCCGCATGTCCTCTGTCTGCTTTTTGTCTGTAGAGAAACTTCTGTCAAAGAATAAATTTAATCAGAGAAATGAGGAAAATGCAGAAGCATCAAAGGAAAGCAGTCAAACAAGACCAAATAATAATAGCTTAGTCATTAAACAAAGTCAAGGACCTTCAGTTCCTCTTCAAGGGCTATGGATAATAATCTGAACCATATCTTTTGAGCTGTGATACTGAAATTCCCACCAGGTGGAAGAAGTTGACTACGTGACGACCAGACTATAGCCATGACCAAGAACTGCTGCTTCCAAGAACTGGCCTCAAAGAAATGGGGACAAACAGACCCCGGTACTAAAGATGCTGATCAGACCACTGCATGACCAATTTCAAGATGACTGTCAGAGCTGGCTGTGCTGCTCTGCAATGGCACCCTCCCAGCACCTACATACCCCTGAAACTCTCCTTTAAAAGTTCTTGCCCTCTGATCAACGGGGGGGAGTTGGCCATTGGATACGTGTCTGCCTTCCCCCCAGTTGCCAGCCTCCTGAACAAAGCAACCTTACCTTTCAACCAACACTTGCCTCTCGAGTATTGGCTTCCAAGCTGCAAGCAGCCAGACCTAAGTTTGGTAACACTGTTAAAGAACCAGTCCTCTAATCAGCTCCAACCAGGGGTGCTCAGATCCTTTTTGTGGAATGAGGTGGGGAATGAATCAAAACAGCCGCACGTGTAACTGACAGGCAAGCGGATAGGCCAGTGGGCAGGCGAGGCTCAAATTCGGGTCTGTGGGATTATTTTAGCATTCTCACGCAGGCTCCCCAGAGTTCTGTCCCATGGCCAGGTGACCCCCCCTCCCCGCATTCCTGAGGACGGGTCACTGTCCCAGCCATCAGGGTTGTCCTGGGCCTTCCTGAGCGGACGGCTGGGGAAGGCACTGATGTGCTGGGTTCCTGCAAAGCTGCCCGCTCCCAGCCCCCAACCCTGGCCTGCCCACCCACCCCTCCCCAGCCCCACCTGCCAGCCGAGCCTCACCATGATGCAGTTGGGCTTGTTGATGGACCACAGGTTGACACGGCAGTCATCCCCACCTGTGGCCAGCAGCCGGCCCGAGGCTTTGCCCAGCACCAGCGAGGACACGTTGCTGGCATGGGCCACGATCTCCTCTATACAGGAAAGAGCAGAGGGACAAGGCAGTCAGGGGCCTGACAGGCCACATGGAGGAGGGCTAGGCCTTGCCCTGCTTGGCCACCAGCCCTGGCACCCGAAGCTCAGCGGGAGGGCTCTGCCCCCTGCGGCTCCCCTTTGGTGCCCAGACACCCACCATGAGCCGTGGGACGAGGCACAGTTTGGGCCTGAGACAGAAATGACTATTTCTCAACTTCAGTCATTCCCATCCTTCCCTTAGGCCTCATGATTTTTTCCTTCTTCTGTATACCCACGGGTACGGTTATTGACTTACTATGCTCAATTTTTAAAACTGACTTGCTATTTTTATTTAGCTGTGTCGTTTAAGTAATAATGTGCATGAAATTATAAGCTTGATATGTTCATTCTATTTTTTCTACGATACAAAAAGAAAAATGAAAACAATTATTAAAATAAAAAATATTGACCCATGCACCTAAGCACCTCTCAGCCACCGCCTGGCGTTCCTGCTTTGGGGAACACACTTTCAGAACCGTGCATGTCAACCGCAGACGAGCCGTCCCCAGGTGAGCTCAGCCAGGGCTTCAGCCCGCAGCTTCAGAATCATGAGCTGGGTTCTGGTCTGAGCTCTGCTATTGCAGGCTGTGTGGCCTCAGACAAGTCGCTCACCCTCTCTGAGTGCTGGGTTCCTCGTCGGGTAAATGGGGATAATAACAGTGCTTGGCTCACTGGGCTACTGAGGGTTCAGTGAGGACATGCCTGTGGGCTGCTGCGAGGCGCTGGGTGCTCGCGGCTGCTCGGCAGGCTGAGGACCAGACGCCATGGAGAGCGGGCACTGGGGCCCAGGAGGGCACAGGAGGGTGGGCTGGGTGAGGAGGGAGCAGGACGCAGCCGCCTGAGGGGTCTAGGTATGAGGACCGACCGGACAGAGCGGGAGGCAAGGTCACTGTGGGCGGCCACGAGGGCCCCTGGCTTGGACTGGGGTGGGGAGGGCAGCGGACACATGTCTCAAGGGACATTGCCAGGGCCCCCAGGGAACAAAACATGGGCAAGGAACCAAGAGGCAGCCCAGGCCTCCGAGCCAGGGCCTGAGTAGCCCCTCCTGAGAACGCAGAGGGAAGAAACAGGTCTCCCCACACAGAGGAGGAAAAACCCCAACATGCTGACGCCCTGAGGCAGCTGCGAGGCCGGCGTGGGTGCCTCTGAGGAAGAGGCCACTGCGGCTGCCCTGCAGAGGCCCCTCCTGGGCACCTGCTCTGGCCTCCACCCTGCCTGGGGGTCTCTGTGGTGCCCGCTTCAGACGGCAGGAAGGCTGGGAAGCTGGGCCCAGGAAGGATGCTTGCCAGGTGGTGTGGCTCACAGGGGCTGTCAGAGCTGCCCAGGGGGCCAGGCTCCAGGCTCGACCTCACAGACAACACCCCACCTCAAGGCCCGGCTAGGCCAGCCCCAGCAGGGCGAGAGCTCCCAGCAGGCCCAGACCTGAGCCAGGGCCCTGGGGACCCCACCACTGGATTCGAGGAAGCTGGGCCTCTCTCTGGTCCGCACCTCAGCCAAGGAGCCTTCTGTCCTCTGCACACTGTAGGGACAGACGCCTGGATGCTCTGGGGCTCTGGTCACGGACACTTACATGTTCAAAAGCTTCTGCTGGGCCAAACTGACGGCCCAACCCAGCTAGAGGGCAAACCACCTTCCCCCTGAGCACTCTGATCCCCAGCCTGGGGTCCTCCCCCCTTCCCTGAAGACACTCCCCGCATGCGCTGCCCTCTGTGTGTGACCCACCTAGAGGCCTGACTGCCCACCCCAGCTCTCACCCTTCCCAGGGAAAGTCCTGGCTGGCCCCCACTGCACTGGGCCTTCTGGACGCACTGCCACCCCTCTCTGTACCTCAGGACTACTGCCCCCAGAGACAGCCATTAATGCATGATATAAATGTTTCCTGGGTACCTGCTCTAGGCCGGGCGCTAAGAGACAGTGGGGAGGGATAGTGATAAGTTTCTCGTTTTCACACTCCAGCCTGATCACATGGTCCCTGATACAGGGCATCCAGCCTGCAGAACCACAGACTTTAGGGTGAGAAGAATTTGAAGGTTGGGCCCTTCTAGAAGGGCTCAGACCACCCGCCTGCAAGCAGCCTGAGCAGGGGACTGATTGGAGCCCCTGGAGGGACCAGGGGGTGGGGTGGGGAAAGGGGGGCACACCTCAGGCACCAGGCAGAGGCCTCGGCATAGGGCACTGGCCCAAGAGCTCCCACTCTGGCCTGAAGGACAGCATCCAGCAATGGCCCAGGCCTGGGTACTGAACTTAAATGTACAAACAAATAAAAACAAACAAAAATCCTCACAGCAGGCCAGGTTGATGGCTGCTGCTCTACCCTGTGGCACAGGCCCATGCTAGTTTCCCAAGCTCAGGTGGCACAACCTGGACCCCACATCCCAGCCAGAGCTGGGGGAACACTGCATTCTGGCCAGAGGCACTGCGCACCTGCACCCCAAACAGAAGATGCAAAGAACTAGGTTTCAACGACCTCACGCTGGCCAAGCACGTTCTGATCCTCCCCAGACTCTAGAGCCACAAGGAGCCGGAGGTCATTTGGGCTTGGGCTCTCAGACAGTTTATACCCATGGAAACTGCTGTGCACATGAAATTGTCAGCAGATGCCCAATATGCCTGATCACATCACCTCCCACTTGAATGCTTTGAGGGCTTGGCCTTGCCCTTCAGATAAAGCTGAAACCTCAGAAGGGCTGGGGTCCTGCAGACACATGTCCTCACCAGCCTATGTGACACCACATTCTCCCCACTGCTGTGCTGCAGCCCATGGCCTCTTCTGAGGCCTTCCAATGCACCAAGCTTCCTGCCTCAGGGCCTTTGCACATGCTGTTTAGGCAGCCTACAGCACTCCCCTACCCCCACCCCTCATCACCTAGTTAACTGATTCAACGCACAACTGTTAACTGTTCCAGCTTGGAATTGGGTTCCAAGGAGAGATGGGTCAGTGTGATTATCTGATTCCTGCCTGTTGCCCTCCCCAGGCTCTGAGCCCCGCTGCATAGGGACGTTGTCTATTCTGTCCCCCACTGTCTCCCCAGTGCCTGGTTCTTTCCTGGTTTCTCAGGAAAAACAGCTGTTGAAGGTATACATTCATAACCCCAATAAATACAAAGCCATTCTGTCCAAAGTATACCCTCCTTGGGAGCCCATAACAGGATTCTCCCAGAACCCTAGGGCTGAGGAACAATTTGAAAATGGCCCAAACCTCTCATTTACAAATGAGGACGCTGAGGCCCAGCAAAGAGTTTTGCCCAGATTCTCACAGTTAAAAAAGTGAAGGAGCCTTGCCCCAGCTTCTGAAAACAGCCCAGGGACAGCGCATAGCAGAAGGTGGCCAGTTCGGACACACCAGATCTATGCCACCCAGTTATTACAGGCGGGGTACAGCCCACAGAAGCGCCAACGTGTAGAGCAACAGGTCTCAAAATATGATCTGGAGAACACTGGGATCCTCACGATCCTTTTGGGGATCCAAGAGAACAAAACTACTTTTATCATAACACTAAGATGGAATTTGACTTCTATACTCTCATTTGCTCACAAGAATACGGTGGAGTTTTCCAGGAGATATATGACATGTGAGGACATCATCACTAACAGCGTGTTTCTGCGTTCTTGTGTTTTAAAATGTCTCAGTATTAATTTCTAACACGGTAAATATTGATAGATGTGACTCCCATAAACAAAAACTCTTTGGGGTCCTCAATAATTTTTAAGAGTATAAAGGTGTCCTAAGACCAAAGAGTTTAGAGCTGTCAGTATAGAGTAACGGTGGGGGTGGGTGGTGCCCGGGCTCAGGTACATTCCAGAGGCTATCAGCATCCCTCTGCCTATCCTCTCACCCCAGCCCCCAGCCCAAGATGCCCTCATCTGACGGGGGAGCTTGACTTGTGAGACGTCTGAAAACGCCAAGAACATCTTTCAGGATTTCTTGCCCCATCCCGCCTGCCAGCCTAACTGGAAATCCTGCTAAGTGCTTCATTATGTTCATTTTCTCACTTGAATCTCACAGCAACTCTAGAATGGAGGCGTGATTATCTCCTTGCACAGACAGGAAACTAAGCCTCAGACAGGTTAAGTCACCCGGCCAATGTCATCCAGCTACAAAATGCCAAAGGCATGATTTGCATCTTGGTCTACTTTACTCCAAAGCCTGGAGTCTCCCCCTGTGCCAAGAACTGGAGACACAGTTGGGGGTTCAGGCCACCCAGCAACAAACAGCTATCAGGGTAAATGGGGTGAGAAAGAAAACCACTTACGTAGCTTCCAGGCCGTCTTGGTGACCACAGGGGTGGCCATCCTTCAGCTGGCTGGCACCTGAAGTTCCACCCACAATAGACTGTGCTTTCCTTGTGGGGTGGGGGTGGATCCCCCCCCAGATCCGCCAATCAAGTTGGCAGGGAGTTTCCACACATCCAGGCAGAGGGAATGCTTCGTCTCCCAGCCCCGGACCACCTCGTGGTTTTAAATCATCCACAGCAGCAGCCCGTGCGTGACTGTTGGGATCCTGGGTCATGGAATGTCAGGCTTGAGCCATCCCAGCTCAACACCGGGCTGGAACACAAACAGAGGTGATGGCTTGTTAGCAAATACCCAGGGGGAGCTCAGGGGTCCCTGGGTTTGCAGACCTGCAGATGCAGCTCCCTGGATGACCAAGGCCACTTGATAAAGACAAACACCCACCAAAACCACCAGAGCCAAGAGATGCACTGCAAACTGGGTTTGAGAATCTGGAGAGGGGGTACCTCAGGCAGGGTGACTTGGAACACAGGGAAAAAGAAGGTCCTCCCAGAGGCCAGGATGATGGGAGAAGGCTCTGTTCCAGGAAGCTGGCTGCCTGAAATGCAGCAGCTGCGGTGGGGAGGGGAAGACCACATGTCTGCAGTTCGGATAGATTGCTGGGAGTTACTGTTTCTCTGACGTATGGGAAGGGGGCGGAGTCAGAGGCTAAGTTTAGGGGCCCATCAGAGGCACCCTAGAGATAGGCATTGAAGTCTTCTCTGGGGACAGTCTCAAAGAGGGCCCTAGGGATCCAGTTCGTATCAAGGGAACTACACCGGGTCCCTGCAATTCCCAAGGACAGTGCTGGAAACTAGGCCTCCAGTCTGGTCGTGAGTCGGTATGACTCTTCAACTCTAAAAGGCGACCTCATGGAGCCTCCTATCCCCTTCCTCCAAGTCTCCCTCCCACGAACCCTATCCTCGCCCTCCCCTTTCTCCTGGGTTCCCCAGTTCTGCCTCTCTAGTCCTCCATTCACTCCTCCTTCTCCCTGCCGCCTGTGTCCCCCATGCGTGCACATCCTGTCTCCTGGGCTCCCTAACTTGGCCCCTGCCTCGCCAGACCCTCTTTTCTCCCCTTCCCCTGCGCTAACAGTATCCCCATTCATTCACTCTCTTGATTCTTGTGTCCCTATTCATCACCCCTCCTCCTGCTAGACCCCCGGCTCTGCTTCCGGCCTCCCTGGTTTTTCCCCTCCGGCCTCCGCGCCGGTCCCACCCCTCCCGAAGCTGGGGCTGGTCCCTCGGCCTCGCCTAATCCTCCCATTCCTCTCAACTTACGGGGCACAGGCTGCAGCCTCCCTCCGCCCAGAGCCCTCTCCGCCGCAGCCTGTCCTGGCCCCGCCTGGCTCGGCCCAGCCCGGGGCTCATCCTCCCCTCGCCTCCTCGCCCCCTCGGCCCCGCGTCCACCCCACCTGCAGCTGCGGCTCGGGAGGCCGAGGCTCCGCTCCAGGCGCGACCCCCACTTGCCTCCATCCCCTGGCCTGATTGGCCGCTGCTTGACAACCGACCCTCACAACAAAACCTCCGGCTCAGAGCCTCGCCTTCCTCACCTCCCGCACCAATCAGCCGCCGCGAGCTCACCACCCGCCTCCGGGTTTGACCAATAGAAGCAGGCGCTTCTGCCGCTTTTCCTAAGTACCCGCCCCCTTTTCCTGAATTGGACTAATCACGAGGAAGGAGCGTTCAAGAGCCGCCCCTCGGCCTCCAACGAACCAATGCGAGCTGCCGTGTCCTTGATCCCGCCTCCGCCTCGAGGTTTCCCTGTCCTCCCCTTTCCATCTCTTCCACGAACCTAGTTTGCATTTTCAAAATTTGAGACGCCCTCCAAGGGCTGCTGCGCCAATCCCTTTAGCAACCGTCCCGGGTTGACCAGTCAGCGTCCGCATTATTGGAAAACCAATTCCAGGATAGCCAATGGGAAGGGGACGTCGGGAGCAGCGTGACGCCTCGGACCTTCCATCTTGGATTGGAGCGAAGGGGGGACGAGGCCTTAGTCAGCACTTTGCGGTAATTCCTATTTCTTACCTTTGCTCAGGGGCGGTGTTTCCGTGCTCTGAAGACTTTGCCGCCCCTCCCTGGTTCGGACGCCGGCTTGAGTCCCCCACAGGAGGCGTAGAGGGAAACGGAGTCTGACTCCGGGTCCGAGTCAGTCGTGGAGCCCTGGAGGGAAGCCCCTACGGCCTCGGCCTCAATGAATGGATGAGTCGGCTGAACCCTTAGGCGGACCACCAACCTGGAACCCGAGAAAGGCCGACTTCGTTTGGGACTCGTGGGTGGAGTGGGCTGAGGGAAGGGTCGTGATCCGCCGTGAACTGGGGCCGCTACCCACGGAAGTCAGAGGAACAGAGGCAGGGGTCACAAAAATGTTTTGGGAGGGAGCCACTGGAACCATGTTTAGAGGGATATCATGCCCATGAGGTCAGAGCTGGGGTTAAGACTTAGACAGCCACGTACTCTGGACAAGGTGTATTTTCAGAGCTTCCAGTTTCTTGTCTGCAAAATGAGGGTCATCGCATACCCACCACCCCACCACCACTAGGGTGGCCCAACTCACAGAGTGGGAATGGCAAGCCCAAGGTGTGTGCCCCAGAACTTGGGGTCTTGACGCTAGACTGCAAGGGACTGGATCCCAGCGCCTCTTCTTATCAGCCACTAATTAGCCATCTGTGAAATGGGGATGGCATTGCTGTATTAAATAAGACTTGTAAAGGTGGTTCCAGGCCATAGATAAAGAAGGGAAGGAGAAAAAGGCTGGTGCTGGGGCCTGTGAACCATGAGGTACAAATAGCAAATTACAAGTGTTTATTTACAGGAAAATCAGGAGAAGCAGGAACAGATGGCTGCAGGGAGGTGGTGTGGCAGCGAGGCCAGGTGCCCAGATGGATGGTCATTAGCTGGGCATAGGGAGCATGTAGGCCAGGCTTTGGGGGAGGTTGCCTTCTCTGGCAGCTTCACTGAGGCCTCAGGAGGGGCAAAGGACCACAGGTGTGGGGACTGAGAAGCATCAAACAAAGACTTTCAGTAACTCCACCAGGCGTGGGTCCTTGTAGAGCTTTTCCTCCAGAGCCAGGTACTTCAGTGGGGCCAGCTCCTTGTGTCTGAAATCAGGGGAGGAACGAGAGGTGGTGAGGGGTTACAAAGCTAGTGCTCCAGGCTCCTAGTGGGTCCTCTCAGCTCCTCCGTCTCCTCACCGATTGAGCCGCTGCTCCAGGATGCGGATGCGGAACATGGCCTGAGAGCAGTAACTCAGGTACAAGTCTTCATCCTCGGGCGTCAAGGTCACCTGGTTCTCCTGATACCACTGCTGCTGCTTCTGCAGCTCCTGGGTCTCCTGTGGGCACAGGGAAGAGAGAGCAGGAGGGCTGATGACGACTGACTCTTAGCCAGGCTGCAGGCTGAAATCCCTACAAGGGTCGGCCCCGCTACCCCTACTGACAGGAGCCAGAGGAGCACAGGCCTGGAGCCACTGGGGTCTTGTTTAGAGGGATATCATGTCCACGAGGTTAGAGCAGGAGTCAAGACTGAGAGTCATGTGACTCTGGTCAAGGTACATTTTCAGAGCTTCCAATTTGCTGTCTGCAAAACCCACCCCACCACCACAGAGCTCTTTGTGAAGATTAAGTTAGACAATGCATGGGAACTACGTGGTGTGTACCTGACAAACAGAAATGAGTCAAGGACTAGGAGCTGTTATAAGGCTCCATCCATCCACCCACCGCTTCCTCTCTCCGTCCACCCTTCCACCCAATGAACAAGTGTGAAGGAGGACAACTCGGTCATTGGGACACCCCAAGCACTGACATCCTCCCCCTCCCCCGATTAGTCCCTCACAAGTCTGTGAGATGGTGAGCAAACAGCCCTGGGCCCATTTTCTGGTTGAGGATGCTGAGGTCCCCTCCCCTGCCAGGGCCCTGGCTGCACCTTTTCAAACCGGGCCTGGATGAGGTTGGCCTTGTCGATGAGCCGCTGCTTGAAGTCACTGAGGCACTCATCCTTGAGGCGCACGGCCTGCCAGCGCGTCAGCTTCTCTCCCGGTGGGAGCTGTGCCAGAAACGGGGCCAGGTAGTCCAGCTGGGCCTCCACCTGCCACAGGTGCTCCTCGTGCATCACGCGCTCCTGTGGAGAGGGGCCGGGGTGGGGGGGGTTCCTCTTCATCAACATGTGACCGCACAAAACCAGGCCTCAAACCCAGAAGTGCTTGAGGCCTCAGAGGGGCCTGTGCTGTCTCTTGTAGCCGCAATTATTGGTAACAGCCAATTCTCGTGTCTTATGTGAATTCACGTGTCTCTACTTGAGCCCCAGAACATACCCAACACTCAGCAGATGCTTGCTCAGTAAATGGTAATAAAGAGTGGTTGTTAATGATGTTAAATCAAAAACTGCTGGTGAGTCCCTTTTTCTCTTCCACCCTGGGGCCTTATCTATGTCCTGTGTCGGCAGCCAGGGGCCAGTGAAGTTGGAGATGTGGGGACCCGATGCCCAGACCTGGGAGTCTGAGAACCAGACATCTGATGCCCTGTCCTGTCTCACCAACCTCAACCAATTGGTTAGTGAAGGGGATTTAGAAGCTGGCCTCGAAAACCAAGCTGGGTCTTGCAACCTGAGGCGGTAATGTGAACGCCCTATGCGTAGGGGTCGGATAACTCAGGCCTGTGGCCAGAGTCAGCTCTCGAGGGCTACTGGCCCAGGTCGCGACCTCCAGGGGAGCCCCAGGTGGAGGTGGGCACGCAAATTTCATTCTTTCCTCGTGCAGTAGAGGTCTTGGCTTGGCCACAGCCCCTGGTAGTGGGGGAGACCTGGCTTGCATCCTGAGTGCTCTTTGGGGTGACCCATGGAAATGGTCAGCTCAGCAGCAAGAACGACCACCATGGTGTCGATAACTTCATCTCCTATACAGGGCTTTCCGGAAGAATCCCTGATCATCCTCAGCACACTGGAGGTGAGGGGGTGTGGCTGGGGGAGGGGTCCAGGGAAAGCCAGGGCCTGGGCCAGGGAGCAAGGCTCACCATGGCCTCCCGATACTCCTTGCTCTTCTCGTTGCGCTTGGTGTCGTAGATGGAGATGGTCAGCGCATGCGCCGCCTCCTCTTCCTCCCGAAGCTTCAGGATCTCCAGCACCTGAATTGGGAAGTGGGGGCGGACGTGGTGAAGACACACCCCCACCCCTGCCACCTCCCATCTGCCCACTCTCCCTTGGGACCCGACCTCCAGCTCTGACTCCCAGGCCTGATGCCTGGACAACTTCTCCTCGTTCTTCAGCTTCATCATGGCCTCGGGCTGGTAGAGAAGCTTCTTGGTGTGCTCCATGGGCTCCACCTGGAACAACCACCACAGTGACATGGAGAAGCAACAATGGCTGGGGTTGTAGGCAGATTCTGGAGGCAGACCTCCTGGGTTCAAATCTTCCCCTGCCATTTTCTAGCTGTGCAACCTCAAGGAAGTTGCTTAACCTCTCTGGGCCTGTTTCTTTCTTTCTTTTCTTTTTTTTTTTTCTGTGCCGTGGCATGAGGGATCTTAGTTCCCCGACCAGGGATCAAATCTGTACCCCCAGCAGTGGAAGCGCAGCATCCTAACCACTAGGACTGCCAGGGAATTCCCCTCTCTGGGCCTGTTTCTTCATCTATAAAAGCACAGCTAATAATAAAAGAGGAACTGGAGACTCAGAGGGGCTAAGGAATGTGCCAGGAGAGTGAGAATTTGAACCAGGAAAACCAGCCCCTTGGAGGTGGTGAGATCTACTCAGCCTTGGTCCCAGGATCTGCTCTCACCCAGGACTGGGGGGTAGGGACGATGAGTAGTCGAGGCCAGCTGGGTTGTCTTTCTTGGTGGAAAAGAGGAAGATTTTCAGAGGCGCCCAAAGAGAAGTATCCCAGATGGGAGCTCTTGATTTTCCCAAGGGGCAGAGATGAATTTCCAGGCTGGGAACCAGGACTTTCTATCCCAGTTCTCCCAAGTTGCTGGGACAGGACAGAGGGCCCCAGGGCTCTCTCCTCTCCCCACCCCCACCTGCCCCTGCCCGCCATGGCCCCCAGGCGCACCTCAAAGCTGAGACACATGTCAGGCGTCATGATGATCTTGTTGCCCTTGCTGTCCCCCTCCGTGCGCCACAGGAACTCACGCTTGGAGGCCGTGATGCGGTCCTCGCGGCAGTGGTAGCGCAGCTGGATGCGCTCATCCAGGATCAGAAACACGCGCTCTGCCACGTCTTCATCCGCAGGCTTCGCAGGGTTGCGGAAGAATTGCTCTGTGATTTTCTGGCAGGCCAAAACATGCGTAGGATGGGAGGTGGGAAGGGATTTCTGTGCCTGACCCGACGACAGGAGCAAAGGACACTCAGGGATGCTGGGGTCTGGGGTCATTTGGGGGGTCATGTGTAATAGCCCCTCCCAGCTAAACAATGGGTCTCAAGGCCCCAGGGGTCCTCAATGTCTGGCCACTCCAGCCCTGGATGGTGCTGGATTTCTTCTCTAGCTCCCTCCACAAGGTGGGGAGCTCACCACCTCTCCAGGCAGCCTGCTCTATAGCTAGACATCCCTTACTGCTAGAAAGAGCTTCTTTGCTATTCAGACATTAAACATAGGTTGCAAATAATTTGTAATGATATGGAGAAAAAAATCTCACATTTTAATGTTAAGAGGGTGAAACAGGAATTCCACCTACAGACACACACACACACACACACACACACACACACAAATCTTAAGTTAGAAAGGATTCTCAAAACCAAACCTATTAATATGTGGTAATATCTGAGAGTTGGCATTCTGAGATATTTTTACTTTTTACATTTTTACATGTTTTCTTAATGTTTAGTCACGAGTGTGTATTTTTTATAACAGTAAGGAAATAATACCTCCCTGTCCCAGCGGCTGAGGGCACCGTCTGGCATCAGACAGACCTGAGACTGTGTGTTTGGTAAAACTGGAAAGGTCGCTCAGTAAAGAAGTTTCCCCGGAGGGAGTCAGGGCTGTTCCCCTCCAGGGGTAACCTTGGCCCACCAGAGGGGGCGGGCACCCTGTCCCCAGGCCCAGCGAGTGCTCACCACCACGGGCCGGGGGTTTGACTCTGCACTGTTCAGAGCCAACTTCTTGATCCGGGGCCCGAAATTGACATGGCGGTAGGAGAGGAGGTCGGGCCGCCCTTGGTAGTACTCCGTCATTGTCCTGGGTGTCTCCTCCCGTTTGATCAGGCCGTCCACACGGGCCGTTTCATAAAACTCCATGACGCGGTCCATCTCGGGTTGCATGGACGTGTATGAGTGCACTGCCGAGGGGAGGGGGGGTCCGGGGACAGGGCTAGGTGAGCACTGGGAGCTCTGGCCCCTGGCTTGATAACCCAACCCCAGGGCCCAGGGAGAAGCGTTAGTATGTAACCAGTGCCCTAGTGCTGGGTATTTAGGCTGCTTCCAACTTTTTTGCTATGATCAACACCATGATGAACGTCTGCAGTTTGCATTTTTTGTCCTTGCCTGCTATTTGCTGAGCAGTAGAACTGCTGGTCAAAAAGCCTACATATTTTAAAGCTATTATTGATTGTTTTGCCCAACTGCTCTCCAGAAAAGCTGCGCCAGTTTGCTGTCATACCAGCAGTGACAGGGACTCACTTGCTCACACCTAGTAGGACCATTTTTTTTCATCTTTGCCAACATAAGGGTTGTAAGATGGTCCCTTATTGATTTAGTTTCTTTCTTTCTTTCTTTTTTTAAAATTTCAACCACCAAGCAAGGTTGGTCATGTTTTTAGACATATACTGACCCTAGGTTTTTCTTTTGTGAATTCTTGGATCAGGTTGTTAATTCCCAGGACATGTTCTTCCCTCCCTTCCCAGCCTCCTGGGCTCATGGCCGTGTCTGCACCTCCATACTTCTGCCCTCTGCATCAGTCTTGTGGGGACACTTGTTGGTTTTCTTGCTCAGCATCCTAACCCCTGTAAATGTGGCCCCCGCTGGGTGCCCGATCCCAGCCACAGCATAGGCTGCGGCCCTGCTTTGCCTTTCCTGGAAGAACACTGTCAACGTTTCCTTGGATTTTCTGTGTTTCCCCTTACCTCCCGCATGTCTGCTTTGCTTAGGGAGGCAGGGGCCCTTTCTGTTGCTTGCCGCCCAGGAACCCTGTCAATACGTGGATACTGGTTCCTCCCACTACATGCCAGCTGCATGGAGGCTGCTCTAAGGAGCACGTGAGGCCCCCAACCTGGGCACCCAGCTGGCCTAGCAATGGGGCCTACGTACCACGCAGAGCCTGGGGGTGGCCCGGCTTGAAGTAGTCGATATTCAGGCCTGTGACCTTGTTGATGTGCTTCAGCTCCAGCATATCCTCCCGGTTCTGGAACCACTCCTTTATCTCCAAAGTCTTGGTGCCTGTAGGGCCCGATGCGTGCTTGAAGCAGCCAGGCCAGCTCCCTCAGCCTCCATCCCACCACCCCAGCACACGGAGGCCAGCAGGGCCCACACTCACACCAAGAGAGGGGCAGTGACATGACCGAGGTCACGTGGCATGTTGGGGGACCCAGCTCTCCTGCTCCCCGCAGCCAGGGCTGCCCCCTTACACTCCAAGTCCTCGTAGGTGGTGAGGCGGCACACCAGGCCGTTGTTGTTGAGGTACGGGGCCCACTTCTCCAGCTTTGCCCTCTTGTACTGTATCACCTTCTTCCCGTTTGGACAGCGGGTCTCGAATGCTGCAGACACAGAGTGGGCTGGGGTCCTTCCTCCCCAGATCGGGGGAAGGGAGGGCCAGCCCCACCAGCCCACCAGCCGCTCATCAGCCTCTGTGCACTGTGCTGTCTGCTAGGCTCCTCCAGCCCCCACACCTGCTCCATGGAGGCAGAGGAAAAGAGTCACCAGGGGTGGCGCCTGCCCTGGAGGAGATCTCAGCTTGAGCCTGACCACACCGCACTCTCACTGCCAGGCCTTGGCTGGAAACACCATCCCCTCCTGCCCTTACTGGGCTGACTTCTTCCGATCCCTTAAAACTTAGCTCCCATGACTTCTCCTCCCAGAAGCCCTTTCTGCCCCCCCAACCAGCCTCCAACCCCCTGGGTTCCCATGACACCCTCTTTAGCCCTTCCTACCCTGTTGGGATGGCCTGGGCCCTCCCCGTGGGTCTAGGCACTGCCACACGGAAACCTCAGCAGCCGGCAGAAGTTGGCATGGGGCACAAGCGTGCCTGTCCCCCTGCTTTCCCTGCCTGCCCCTTTTTGGTCCTGAGACCCCTGTGCCCTCTGGGTACTGTGCACAGTCTCCTCCTGGCAGAGTGGGGTGAGGGATGGGAACGGCTGTGTCCTGGTCCTTGGTCCTCCATCACCGGCCACACTCCATCATCCTGGGTGGGTTAACTGAGCCCTGTCCTGTATGCCAGACTGGGGTCAGGCCCCAGGCTGCAGAGCTGAGTGTATATGTTGAGAAGGAAGAAATGAAGAGGGTGCAGCAGAAAGCAGGCCATGGGGGCGGAAATGAGGGACCAAGGCAGCCTCTGCTTGTATCCCCCTGTCTAGTTGTTGCCACAGACATCCCCAGAAGCCCGGACACCAGTGAGGGTGCAATACCTTCTGGGGAGATCTCAATCTGCTCCACCCACGAGCACGGCATGTCGAAGCTCTTATCCTCATCCTCCTTGCCCTGTTGGGAGAAGTGGGAGTGGGGTGGCGGTTCTGATCAGGGCTGGGCCATGGAGCCGAAGTTACAGTCAGAGCCTCTGCCTCATCCCCCAGGGCCAAGCTGGGGTGGCTCGTCCGCTCCCCCGGGAAGCCCAGAGGTCTCGAGCAGTTCTGACCTGGCTTGACCCGAGATGGGGGGAGAGGAGCAGTCAGCTCCTCCCCGTGCCCACCTGGTGCCCGGCGAGGACAGCAGCACCCTGCTCTGCATGCCCCGCCTTCCCTCTGTCAACAGAGGCACAAGGAAAGCCACAGCCCTTCAGTAAAACTGAGGCTCAAAGCAGTTAAGGGACTTGCCCGGGACCCCTAAGCCTCAGTTTTCTAACTGTAAGCTGAACCCCTTGGGAGGATTGACTGATAAATGTACATAAGGGTTTGGGACACTGCCTGGCTGCCCTTATTGGTTTTTTTTCTTTTTGAGCCTAGTTTCCCCATCTGGCAAATAAGGCCTGGTCTAGACAAATGGTCCTCAGGTTAGGTAACCACAGAAACTTGGATAAGATTTTCTCAATTTAAAACTCCTCTCCCCACCAAATTGCTCAGACCTCTGATGCCTGCTCAGCTAATCTGTTCACATTTTGAGGCCAGCAGGGGGCGCCAGTGCCCCAGGATTTACTGCACAGGGGAGGAGGCTCTCTGGTCTCCAGAGATGAGGACGCTGGCAACACTCAACACCATGTGCAGGGGGGTCTACACAGCTATGCCAAGCACATCACACCAGTGGTCTCACTTTGTCCTCAAGCAGTCCCAGGAGGTAGAACAGAACCACCTTTGAGAGCCCAGACTTGGGAGCCAGACTGTCAAATCCCAGGTTCAAATCCCAGTTCTGTCACTTACTGCCTGTGTAACTTTGGGTACGTTACTTCACCCCTCTGTGTGTAAGTCTTCCTATCAGTAAAGTGGGACATGATAATACTAGTACCCACCTCGCTGGGTAGTTGTGAAGATTTAGACAAGTTAATTTAAGTTAAGCACCTACTGGCACTGAGAAAGGGGCATATGCGTGTTACCTATGGGCTGAATTGTGTCCCCTCAAAATTCACATGTCCTAACACCCAGCACCCCAGAATGTGACTATATTTGTAGATAGGATCTTTTTTTTTCTTTTTTTTTTAATAAACATTTATTTTTGGCTGCATTGCTGCGCACAGGCTTTCTCTAGTTGCGGCGAGCAGGGGCTACTCTTCGTTGTGGTGCACAGGCTTCTCATTGCAGTGGCCTCTCTTGCTGTGGAGCACAGGCTCTAGGTGCACGGGCTTCAGCAGTGGTGGCACGCAGGCTTAGTTGCTCCGCAGCATGTGGGATCTTCCCGGACCAGGGCTCAAACCCGTGTGCCCTGCATTGGCAGGCGGATTCTTAACCACTGCGCCAGCAGGGAAGTCCCTGGAGATAGGATCTTTAAAGAGGTAATTAAGTTAAACTAAGGTCATTAGGTTGGGCCCTAATCCAATACGACTGGTGTCCTTATAAGAAGAGGAGATTAAAACACAGACATGCACAGAGGGAAGAGGCTGAGGGCACAGGGAGAAGGCACCATCTACAAGCCAAGGAGAAACCAACCCTGCCGACACCTTGACTTCCAGTCTCCAGGGCTGTGAGAAAATAAATTCCTATTGCTTAAGCCACCCAGTCTGTGGTACTTTGTTATGGCAATTCTAGCAAATGAATACATCACTTATTACTACCATGAATGTAACCAACCCCACTCCCCCATTTCACATGCAGACGCTGAAACTGAAGCTTCCAACATTTAGGAAGTTTGCCCAAGACGTCAGAGCCAATAGGGAAGGCCTCTGGACCCCGGACTTCCACGCACAGGGCCTCATGCAGACCTGCCTGACGGCCCCTGACTAGGAGATCAGCGATGACCAGGCCAATGACTTTCAGAAGGGCTGATAGGATGGACAAAAAAGGCCTGGAAGTGTGTGTGGAGGATCATGGTGGCCACGCAGGAAAGGCCTGGATGTGAGGAATGGCAGGCCCTGGGGCTCCGCTGGCTTGTGGAGAGGGTCTTATCGCCCTCCTCCAAGGGGCATGTTCTCTAGGCGCAGGGCAGCCCCTGAATGCAAGTCCCAGCCCTCCCCTGCACCACTGGGGGGTCCTGGGCAGGTCACTGGACCTGTCTGGGCCTCAGTCTGCCCATCTGTAAAATGAGGGCATGGCCCAGGCCCTTCTGCTTTGAGGAATCTATCATTGGTCTATGTGGACTGCCCCCCACGCCATACCCATACACGTGGCGGGGACATGTGACAGGCTGGCCCAAAGCAAGACAGGGTGTCAAGCCCCCTCCACTCCCCGGCCCGCACCCCTCAGAGGCTCACCAGATTTTCCACATCATCGTCATCGTTCGTCCCGTCGTCCTCCTCCTCAGTCAGGGACAGGAGAGGCTTGTCGGTCCCCAAGAGCAGGTACTCCCACCTCACAGAGTCTCCCAGGTCAAAGACCAGGTCCTGGTGGAGGAGGGGATCGCTGAGAGCCCCCCACAGTCGCCACGCCCCCTCCTTCTCCATGGGGGGCAGGGAACAGCCACGCCCAGGGGGAGAAGGCACCAGGCTGGGTCTCAGGGGGGCAGAACGTGGCTCCAGGCCGTCTCTGAGGGTCCACACCTGCCCTCCTCATCCCCACAGGGAGACCGAGGCCCCAGGGGGGCTGGGACTCCCTTCCTGTGTTGGTCTCTGTGAGAGACTTGGAAACTCTCTGGCCTGGGATGGCCAGTCTACCTTGTTGGGGGAGAGTGGCATCCGGGCAGTGTTTAGAGCAAACCCAAGCCAGAGAGATTGTACAGGCAGGGGAAACGGCCTCCTCATGGTTCTTGCCCCGTGCCAGCGGGAAGGGAACTAGACAGGCGCGCAGAGGAGGGAAGTGCGAATTTCTCCTCCCTGGTGTGGGTCCTTCACCTCTTTCCAATCCAGCCCACCTGAGCCTGGGCTCACCTGCCAAGTAACTCCCAGCAGGTGGGGCGCACCATCTCCCCGTCTACCTCCCCGGGGTGGTAGGCCCCGCTCCCAACTCCAAGATGGAAGCTGCCCGCAACGGTTTCAACATGAAGCTCCCCTGACGCCAGTCCTAACCCTGTCCTCACTGTCCTGTCCGAGGCCTGGAGGGCTCAGCTGGGAGGTGGGAGGAGAGGGGAGGGGTACACGATGGGGGAGAGGGAGTGAGGGAAAGAACTGCTTGTAGATATAACAGCTGACAGCCCAGGCTTCGTGGAGAGGAATCAAATTACACAGATGTTTGAATTTCTTAAAATCATGTCCTCCATTCTGTCACTTTTCTTTTTTGGCTGCACCGTGGGGCTTGTGGGATCTTAGTTCCCCGACCAGGGATTGAACCCGGGCCCTCAGTAATGAAAGCTCGGAGCCCCAACCACTGCAGCCAGGGAATTCCCCATTCTGTCACTTTTGTTAAGTAGTAAGCAGTAGTTAGATGTTTTGCTGCTTTATCTTAAAGTTCTACCTCTATAGAAAAACCATAAACGAATGGACAACTACGACATCCCAGTCTCTGAGGGGTGCCTCACTCCAAGGCCATTTCAGGGTTCTTTGAAGGGGACTTCCCTGGCGGTCCAGTGATAAAGACTCTGCGCTTCCAAAGACGGGGGCGCGGGTTCAATCCCTGGTCAGGGAACTAAGATCCCACATGCTCACGTGGCGTGGCCAAAAAATAAATTAGGAAGAAAAAAAGTCAAGGTTCTTTGAAGGAACAAAGCAACCGCTCCTGTGCTCATGGGGCAGTAAAAGTGACAGCCAGTGTCACGGTCTCTTTCTTCGTGCCCTCACTTGGTGATGCAGTACTGCCCCTCTGGCCTTACTTTCCCACCAGGCCACCCTTCCATCTTCATCTCATAACTTCTATTATCCCTGATAATAAATTTCCTCCACCTGGCACTGGTACAGGGTGTGCTGGGGGGAGGCTGAAGGAACTTCCACCCGGAAGAGGGCCAAAGGAGGGCTGCAGCAGCCTGTGAAGGGCCGTTATCCCTCAGAGGGCTCTGACCACCGTGGCGGCTATGAGCTTGGGCTCTGCCCCATCTGTGTGGTGAGGAAGACGTTCTTTCTCTAAAATGACAGTAGCACTAGGTAACCTTTACTGAACAGCATGGGATTATTCTAAGCACCTACCGAATGTTATTTTCCACAACCCTGTGAGGTCGTTGAGGACCGAGCAACCCTGGACTCAGGGGCTCAGGGAGGCTGGGGGCGGGCTGGGTCTCCTTTGCTGAAGGCAGATGCATCTGAGCGTGTATCAAATCTGCCCGCCTCCCTGAAAGGGAGTAATGAGCTCCATGAAAGTAATGAGCTTTCATTACTGAGGGCCTGGGTACAATCCCCGGTCAGGGAACTAAGATCCCACAAGCCCCACGGTACAGCCAAAAAAAAAAAGTGACAGGGGGGCGACAGCAGTCCCCTGAAGGGGGTCACTTCGGTATAGGGGGCGAGGGGCCCAGGATCTACCTTTGGGAAACTGGCCTGGCTGTAAATGGAGGACCTTGGAAATAACAAAAGAGCACAGGACTTGGTGCCTGGAGCCTGTCTCTCTTTTGATTTGCATACAGCTCAATGAATTTCCATAAATTGGGTGCACCCAGGTTCCCTGCCCCCGGATCAAGAAATAGATCATTGTTCAGAACCCCAGAAAGTCCCCTGGTATCCAGTTACAACCTCCCTCCAACTGTGTGCACGTATTTTCAACTTCTATAAAGGGCACTGAGTTTTTTATACATATGTATGTATGGAAATTCATTGAGCTGTACGCGTAGGATGAGTGCAATTTCCTGCATGTGTATTGCACTTCAATACAACATTTTAAAGAAATCAAATGAACTAACAATCCACATTTTATAAGAATATACAAACCAAAAGAGCGACAATAATCATATTGAAACGATTATATATGGGCAAAGGAGTGGGCCCTGGGCACTCAGCTACAGGGAAAGTCCAAAGCCCTCCTGGCCTGGTGGCCAGATCTCCCCACAGGTCACACCTGCCTTCCCCCACTGTGCCTGCCATACCCGCCCAGGCCCCGCCCAGCACCTTGCAGCAGTTCCAGCAGTCCTGCATGTTGACCCAGTAATTCTTGTGGTTCCAGAGGCTCTCTATTCCCAGGAAGTGGTCGTCCTGGGTGCTGTAGCTGCGTCCAGTGAACGGGTCAATGAAAAAGCTCTCGGGCACCTCGCGTTTCCCCGACAACACCAGGACCCAGGAGTGTACCCGCAGGCCGTGCAGGGGGTCCGTCTTTGCACTCTCCTGCTCCTGCACGGGAAAGGTGGGTGACCATGAGCCAGATGGATGGGAGGGGGGCCATCAGGGGCCCAAACATCTCCCTGGGGCTGGGGAACTGGCGAGAGAACTGAATGCTGATCCACACCGCACTGCTGGCTGGCTTTGCGACCTTGAGGACATCACCCCACCTCTGAACCCGTTTTCTTATCAATAAAATGGGAGGATCTGACTCGATCTGTGGTTTACAAACTTGACCTTTTGGAGCTCTAGGGTATCTGGGGTTTACTGGCTTTCCATGTTGTGATTCTGGGTGAGATTTCATCCAAAGAAAGATAGAGGGACACCATGTGGCTTCATTGTCTGCATCCCTCTGGGCAAAGGGTCACTGTGCCATGTTCATTATTGCATCCCCAGGGCCCGGACCAGAGTAGACCCTCAATAAATACTATACGGAAGGAAAGGAAAGAAGGGAGGGAGGAAAAATAGGTGAGAGGGATGATGAGAGTGTGGGTGGATAGAAGGAGAGATTGGAGGATGGATGGATGGAAGGAAGGATGGGAGAATGGATGTAGAGTGTATGTAGGTAAATCTTCAGTGAGAGTCTGAACAAGGACACCAGAACTGCACAGCATAAAATGAGTTGCTTCAGGCAGCAGAGCTCTCTGATGTTAGAACTCTATCACCAGAAGCTGGCTGACTACACTGGGGATTCCCACAAGGTCGGGCAGAGAAGGGGGGTGGTTGAAGGTTGGAGGAGGGGATTTGGACCTGGAGGCCCATAAACACATCCCTTCGTGACCCGTGTCTGTTTCCCCATTCCCAGCAACCCCCCCTCTGGAGCTGAGTTCAAGGGTTGAGGGCTGAGGATGGTGGACCCACCATGAGGCGCTCCTCCTCCTGCTTCAGTCGCCTCTCCTCCTCGGCCTTGATTGCCTCCTGCCTTTTAATCTCCTGCTCCTGTTCAAACCTGCTTGTCAGGTCCCTGGGCGGTTTGACAGCGTACTTCTTAGGTGGTGCCTTTTCCTCCTCCTTGACCATCTGTCACCCAACAAGAGAAAAAAGCATCAGCAGCCCTGAGTGGCCCGCCTGCACAGCTCCTCCTGGAGCCTGCTGGCTTTCTGACCCTGAACGTAGAAAGAGCCTCAGCTCCAGACCTGTGACCATGGGCCAGTCCTCCCACTTCCCTAACCACAGGCTCTTCTGTAAAAGTCACTGAGAATAATGAGAACATTTTCCCCAGGGTTATTCTGAGAAGTAAAGACAGGAAAATGTCTGTATGAGCTGCCCATCCGGGTAGGAGCTCAGGAGATGCGATTTCCCCTCTTCATTCCCCACGGCCTAGACTAGCTACGATCTGGATCTGATCTAGAAAGTGGGGCAAATTGTCCGGAGTCAGATTTTCCAGATTTTGTCACTGCAGGATTTCATATGTTGACTTGAAGTGAGAGTTTACTGGGCTAGGAAGGAGAACAAAGCCTTTGTGTGTGTGCGTTTGTGTGTGTGTGTGTGTGTGTGTGTGTAAACAAGCGCACACGCGTATACAAATGTGTGCTAGGTGGCAAGAAAAATGTCCAGGAAAGCACACCACAGAGGCTGCATAAGGGGGCCTATTATGATGGAGAAATAGTGAATCTCCATGGTTTAGAGTCAGACAGACTGGGCCTTAGCTCCCAGGTCCCCATTTACCAGCTATGTGACTTTGGTCACAAAAATTGTTTCGTCTCGACACACTCATCTGTAAAAGAGAAGTGATAATTCCTACCATGCAGCGTTATTGAGAGGGGCAACCAAGTCAATGGACATGTAAGTTGTTTATAGACCGGAACGCTCTCAGCATCCATTAGCTATTGATATCATTTTCATAATTAAAATTTTGGCTAAGAGGCCTGTAAGTGAGTTCTCAGGCCTTTAGAGCCAAAAGCAGTGATGGAGCTTTTTTGTTCCATCTTTCTTGGGGAGGTGGCCCTGAGAGAGCAGGCAGGGCTCCCACCTGGTACCTCCCCCTCCTTCTCCACCAGACTGCAGCCCCGGGGGCCCCAGGTGCTCACGCAGGTGTAACACAGGTGCACGTGCATCATGCCGGATGCCCCAGGCCCCTGGATCCTCTGCCCTGAGCTGCAGACACCCACAGGGTCTTGACCCTGGTCACAGAGTCCTGGAATCAATCCAGTTCATGAAAAGCATTTTCTGCCAGTAGTATGGCTATTTTCCAAATGCAAAGAGATGCTTTTATGATTCCCACAATTAAATTCACTTAAGAGTTTTGTGTTCACAGCAGCCTCAGTCATTATGGTGCTCTCAGTCAACTGGTATAAAAACACAACCACCACCTGCTGGAGGGCTGGTGAATTTTGTACTGTTAAGAGGTCCTTTTTACCTGGGAGGGGAAAAAAAAAAGAAGTAAACATCTGTCTGTTTGTCTGCATTTTCCTTATATGAAAACGGCTGGATGGATTTTTATCAAATGCATAGGATAAATTTGGAAGAAGTTGGCTTAAGATATCAGCCATACGGCATTCACAAATGCAGGGAACGCAGTAGCTGAAACTGAGTCACAACAAGGGGAGAGGAGCAGCCAGTTTGGAGAAATGGGCTGTGTGTATTAAGATGCCAAAGATGGAGAAATCATCAGTGGTTTGAAATATGAACTCCTGAAGGGCTGCCTGGCGATGGAGCTGGGGCAGGGGCGGAAGCGGCAGGGACAGGTGGCTTTAAGGATGGCGTGTCTTGGGCGGTGCTGAGGGCAGCACAAGCCCAGCCGTACCTCCTTGGGCTTCACGGTGAGTGGGCACACCTCCCGAGTCAGGTCCATGTGGCACAGGTCCTGCGAGCCATAGCCGTAGACGCAGTAGGCATCGTAGCCGGCGCCGATGAGCATGGAGCAGAGCAGTGTGCTGAAGTCAAAGCAGTTCCCCTTCTGGTACTTGAGCACCGTGGTCGAGGAGTACAGGTAGGAGGGCTGGGCGCAGCGAGCTGGTCAGTATAGCCACCCCGGTGCCCCCACCCGCCCTCCCTGCTCAGCAAGGGCTGGGCGCCAGGGCCAGGGGGCCGGCTGGGCCCCAACAGGGCTCCTCCCCTTTGTCGGGTTAGGAAGCCTGCTAAGAATGGGGTGAAAACCACAGATCCCGTGTCTGTGAAGTGCAATCCAGGTTTGCCTGTAATTGCAAGGGGCCATGGACTTCCTGATGGGAAACACCGTCTGGGATGTAGAAGCTTCTGGTCTGTTGCTCTCTGATTGGTCATTTTACGGTTTTATTCCAGAGTTACCCTCACCTTTTACCTCCGTCCTTCTCTTCTCTCTGTTTCTCAGTTCTCCACTGTGTACACATCCCCATCTCCCTCCCTCCATTCTTAATGAGATTGAGCTGGTCAGAAGCCCAGAGATGTGACCTTGGACCATGGGCAGCAGGCCCTCCACTCTCTCTCCTTTCCTACCTCCCGAAGTCCTGAAAGGAAGACTCTGAAGGCAGAAAGAGGCAAAGGAGCCAAAGAGGTGGGAGCCCGGAGACCAGGCTTGCTGTGTGACCTCAGGCAAGTGGCTCTCTCTGCCCAGACAGACTCATGGGCTGTGTCCTGAGGCTGGCCAAGCCTCCTTCTCCCGACCTGCCTGGCTTCCCATCTCAGGCCTCATGGCAGCCCCAGGTGGTGCTTACCGGCTTGAGGGGGTCGGGCAAGGGCACCACGGACAGGAAGTCTGAGACAAACTGGGCGCAGGTGTCCCAGTTGTAGAGCTCAGGGTAGGGCATCAGCGTGGGCCGGATGGTTGTGCTCACGAACTTCTGCAGAGGGAGAGACCACGGGCCCTGGGGGGAGCATTCCACCCGGGAGGAGACCATGGTGCTCCCAGGAGGCCGGGGCCTCAGGGTGGGGTGGGGGGCGGCTCTCTGGCCTCAGGCTCCTCCTCGGTGCCTTGGGAGTTGGAGGAAGGGATCCCTCAAGGCCCTTCTCCCCAGATCTAGAATAAGCCTGTGCCGTCCGGGGTGCAGTGATGTGATCGCCACCGCCCCACTCGGTGCCGCCAGACCTGCCCCACCTCCCTGATCCCCCAACAGCCCTGTGAGGCAGGTCCCGCTGACAGATGAGGAAACCGAGGCTCTGCGAGGTGAGCTGTCTTGCTCAGGTTCACAGTCAGTAGCAGAGCTGGGTCTGTCTTGGCCACCCTGGGGCTGGGGGCCAGGCCTCTGGGGTCTCCCTGTGAATTTGAGGAAGGCCCCACCTAAGGGGCAGCCCCGGTGCAGTCCCCGCTGATGGCTGCAGGGCAGATGCAGGCCTGGGGTCACCAGATCCAGAGAAGAGGGGACTAGGGATCTGGACGGGAATGGCTGAGCTTCAAATGTTGGCAGCTAATACCAGGGTGAAAAATCACCAGGTGGGCCAGGTAAAACAGTCTGTGAGTCCCTGTCAGCTTATGGGCTGCTGCTTTGCAACCCCTGGATTCATCCCCTGCCATTCCATCTACAGGTGGGGAAACTGAGGCCCAGAGAGACTCAGGAATGTGCCCTGGGTCACAGGGCGGGAAGGAAGGAGGCCAGCGCTTGGGTCCTGGCCCATTTTATCTTATTTCTCGGCCTTTCCCTGCATAGGGCTGGCCTCGGGGGCCGGAGACCACACTGCGTGTCTGGCTGCCCCTTAGGTGGGGTGTGCGGCTCCAAGCCACCACAGGCCCCCAGGGGTGACTCACACCGGGCCTGCTGGGGCCTGTGGACATTTGAGTTTACATGCTGCCCCTGAAATATAAGCTTTGACCCATGAGAGGTCTGTGCCTGGCCCACCTCCCTCCACCCTCTTCTCTCCAGCCCCCGGCCCTGCCCAGTCTTACAGGCACTTCGCACTCGTTCACTGGGTGCAGGAAGAGGGGCACGCGGTCCGGGCACAGGTGGCTGTACTGGCGGGAGAAGTTGTCTGCCACCTGCAGCAGGTGTTCCTCCTTGGGCGTGTTGCTTTGGTAGGAAAGGGGCAGCTTGGAGATGTCAATAGCGTCCTTGGTAAAAGTCCTGTGTCCGTAAGAGGGGTGGCATCAGTGTGCGTGAGGCTAGGCCTGGCGCACAGGGAGGCCTCCATCCACCTTAGCTGCCATTGGCTCTATCCCGTCCTCATTTAATCCTCACAACTACCTAGGAGGGAAGTATCATTCTTATCAGCTGCCCTTTTAAACAGATGAGGGAAATGAGGCACAGAGAGTTTGAGTGACTTGCCCAGGGTCACACAGCTAGGGAGGCACAGAGTGGGGACTTGGACCAGGCAGCCTGAAAGCACAGCCCTCACTCCTAACCACCTCCTTCTATGTCCTGGTCCTGCCTCCCAGCCCAGGTACCACCATTCTGCCTGGCTCTCCCGCTGCCCGGCCCTGGTGTGACTCTCACTGGGGCTGCTGGGCCAAAGCCCCCACCTTCCCCACCCCCGGCACTCACGAGGGCTTCTCCGGGATGGAGACCTCAATCTCCGACAGCTTCCTCTCCAGGTCTCTGAGCATCTCCTGCGTCATGATGGTTTCCTCCTTCCGCACCTCCATCGGCCTCATCATTTTCTCGCCCCTCTCGGCCCGCTCGGCCTCCTCCTCCTCCTCCACTTTCTCCTTCAGGACCTCCATTCTGGCGTGTCTCTGACTGTCTGGAGATGAGGTCTCTGGAGGAGGAATAAATGCACTCTGAGTGGCCGACTTCAGACCAGGAAGGAGCCACCAACACCACCCGTGTCCCTGGGCGGAGGTTTTAGGTGGTTTAGATCACGAAGGGAGGAGGCGAGTCCCTCCTAAACTTCCTTTCCGTCAAGAAGAAAGTCTCCACGTGGTGCTAGCACACCTGTAACACCTTTCTGACATTTGCAAATTGCCCTTTAAATCCGACAACGCAGGTCACAGACTGAGAACTATTGTCAGGGCAGGAGCAGGTAGCTCAGGCTTACTAACCTTGCTTTGTTTTTTGTATATTTATTCTGCCAGTGACCTTCTCTTTCTGGCAGGTGATGTTAATGCTGTATGGATAACTGTAGTATTATGAAGTTTCCTATTAAATATATTTATGAAGTCCAGTAAGTTTAAATTTAAAGAAAATTATTCATAATAGTAAGGAAGAAAAAAAAAAAGAGGTAACATCACCAAACTTGGAACAGAGAGAGGGCAAGAATGGGGCTGCCACTAAGGCACCTGGTTAAGGCGCAGGTGGGAGTGACACAGCCTGCACTCTCCTGGCCAAGCCCTGTGTCAGCTCTCAGGATGGAGGAGTTTTGTGTGGCAGGACACACTGAAATACCATATGTGCTTGTGTGCCCTAGGGAAGCCCTTTGCAGAGCCCAGCGTCACTATGATGGACCAAAGATCCAGTCCCCTTGTAATTTCCGAAGTGATAAGAACACCAGACGCATCTTTTTTTCTATTGCGGCAACTCTGCTTGAGCCCCTGGATGGCTCCTGGATGGGGACATGTCACCAGAAAGACCAAGCCATGATTAGAAGCTTGGAATTTTCAGCGCCCCCCTGCATCCTCCAGAGAGGAGAGAAGAGTGGAAATGGAGTTAATAATTGATCAAGCCTGCATGAGGAAGCCTCCATAGAATCCCAATAGTAGGGGCTTCAGAGAGTTTCCAGGTTGGGAAGGTGACGTCCTGGGAGGAGGACACATCCCAACTCCACAGGAACAGAGGCTCCTGCACTCAGGACCTTCCCGGACCTCTCCCTGTGTATCTCTTCATCTATCTGTCCATTTGTATCCTCTACCATGTCCTTTAATAAACTGGTAAATGTAATTGTTTCCCTGAGCTCTGTGTGCCTCTCTAGCAAACTAACAGAACCCAAGGAGGGAGTCATGGGAACCCCCAAATGGTAGCCAAGCCGGACAGAAGTTGTGGGTAACCTGGGGACCGACTACTTGCCATTGGCATCTGAAGTGGGGTGGGAAGAGGCTTGTGGGACTAAGCCCTTAACCTGGGGGATCTGACGCTATCTCCAAGTAGATAGTATCAGAATTGAGTTCAGTTGTAGGACACCTAGCTAGTGTCACGGAGAATTGCTTGGTAGGGGAAAAACCTACACATTTGGTGACCAGAAGTGTCAGAAGTGAAGGGTTCTGTGTGAGTAGTAAAGGAGAAACACAGAAGGTGGGAGACTGAACTGAGTTTTTCCATTACAGACCCTATGAGGCAGATATAATTATAATACCCACTTTGCAGAGGAGAAAATCGAGGCCTAGAGAGGTTAAGTGCTCTGCCTGAGGTCACAGAGCAAGAAAGTAGCAGACTTGGGGTTTGAACCTGTATATTTCTGGCTCTGAAACCCATGCACTTAAGGGCCTAAGGAGATGGGAAAGTTCTAGAAGGGATGGTTTGTTGGAGGCAGGGTGAGTAAGGAAAGACATAGAAGGGGAGAAGGCCAAGGTGTCAGTGGGCAGAGGGGGACAGCCACTAAGATGGGCCCTGAGCCCAAGGTCACAGAACACCATCATCAGAGGTGGAGTTGGTCCAGAACCTGCAATATTTATTCCTTACACCAGGCTGCCTCATCAGCTACAGCGTGGTTTGGGGAAGGCAGTCCTGCTTTACAGTTTCCCCAACTCTGCCCAGAGGCTCTCCCCACCCACAGGCCCTTCCCTGCATCCCCCTCCCCAGCCGGAACCTCCTCCTCCCCATCGCTCTCTCTCTCTCTCTCTCTCTCTCTCTCTCTCTCTCTCTCTCTCTCTCTCTCTCTCTCTCACACACACACACACACACACACACACACACACACACGCACGCACGCTGAAAACTTCTCCAGAAAGTTTGGGGCTGAAAGCCCCCCAGACGGAAGAAGCCCCCTTACCACCAGCACCGACGCCCTCCCCCTGCCAGGCTGCCAGGCAGGGTCCAGCCACCCCAGACCCCTGCTCCCATCTCACCCCTCTGAGGACAGCCCGTACAATCTGTTAGCCCGTCTCCGTGGTGACATCTTTCAAGGCTGACGGCGGGTCCTGGGAGAGGAGGCTTCTGGGAAATGTAGTCTTTTGTCACTACCCAGGTCTGGGTCCAGAAGACCTACTGTGGCATGTCCCTCAGCCAGTGGTGGGCTGGAGCCAGCTTGTGCCAGCTTGCAAGAGCTGACTTTTAAAACTTCAGGAATGTTTGTGAGCTCATTGACAAACACAGCCATTATTAAAATTTAAATTATAAAAACGTATAAGTAAATAGATTATGTTAAAAACAAAGGTAATAAATACTCAAAACTCATCACTTCCTAATTATTTTACTGCATTTCATTATTATCTAAGCTCTTGAGGTTATTTACACCTATTGTATCTTTACAACGAAAATATTATATAAGTGTGAACTACTCTGAATCTTTTGCCAACTTCAGTGATGTCATATTGATAGCTTAAAATTGGCCATGAGATTATTTACACCACAGAAATTGGCAAATGCTACAGACTAGGGCTTTTTCTCTCATCAGGTAGATGTTAAACATTTACCAGGACACCACGGCTTCTGCTCCATGCATGGTCAATGTGGCCTTCATCAAAACAGATGGAAACCAGTGTGGGTCCTGGCATGGCTGCCTGTCATAGTGGACAGAGCCAGGCTGCCTGAGTCTTGGTTCTAGTACAGGCTGGACCGCTGGTTTAGTATATAACTCATGGGACAGAGAAAACTTATCCATTAGGTTAGTGGCCCATGAAAATGCTTAATTTTAATTTATTTTAAATTCCAAAGAAAAAATGAATAGACTGATAATGAATATATAATTATGAATCCACCCAGGATTATATTTGTCTTTGTACCAATGCAGTCACAAAATATAATTTTTTCTGTTTTGTTTTTAAAGGAAAGGGCCCCCAAAACTTGTAATGCTGCCTTGTAGCGGGCAGTGGGGTCCAGAGAAATACTGCAGATGTCCTGACAAGGTTATATAGTTGCTGTTATTGGTGAAAATGTAGGAATCACCTCATTCTCAATAATAAAGAATAATTTTTTCTTCCGGCTGGAACATTACGTAGTCATGAAAAATAAAGTGTGAAGGATAAATTAGACCAAGGGAAATCTCCTGAGAAGGCATGTGGACATCAGTCCTGGAGTTCACCCTGGGATTACCTCTGTGGGGAATGCACCTGGGATGAGGCCAGGAAGGGAAGAGGAAAAGGCAAATGTGATATGTTAGGCTGGTGGAATGGCGCGTAGGCCTCATTGCCCCTTTTATCCCATGCAACACCTAATTTCCTTTGTAAAGTGATTTATTCCCCTTTACCCACTCCCATTCCCTGCCCACATAGACATCATTCTGATGCTCTCCCCACCCCCTCAAATGAGTATTCTTTGGCATACTCCTCGTGTTTTTAATTTGTGTTAATGATATTGTATTAATATCTCGTTTCTTACATTTTCACTAAGAACTGTGTCTTTAAGATCCACCCAAGTTGCTGTGTGTCCATGGACCCACAATAATTACCTCTCTACTCTCCCAGCAGTGGACACCCTGCTTTGCCACCAACTCCCATTATCCACAGATAATGCCACACATGTCATCGGTGGAGTCCCTTCTAGACCAGTAAATGTTTCTTTGGGGTAAATAACCAGGAGCGGGATGGTTGGCTCCACAGCGGCACCTCACTTTTCTCCAGGCAGCGAAACCTACATGCTCCCCACCTCCCACAATGCATGAGGGAGCCTGGTACCCTTGCCCCCACCAGCAGCTGATATTCTCTCCCTTCCTGATGTTTGCCAGTTTCATAGAGGTACAATGAGATCTCGCTGTCATTTAACATGCCTCTCTCTGATTACTAATGATTTTAAATGTGTCTTCATGTGCTAATGTGTTAGTTTTAGGCGTTTCATCCTCTGAAATTGTCTTTTAAAACCTCAGCCCATTTTTCTTTATGGGGGAAGTATCTTGTTTGGATTGCAGGACTTCCAGATGTTAAGCCCTGGTTTCAGATGCTGCAAACACCTCCCTCCATTCTGTCACATGTCTTCTAACATCGCCCATGGTGACCTTCATTAAACAGAAAACCTTAATTTTGATGTAATTAAATTTATCAGGTTTTGGTTTGATGTTCTGTGCTTATGAATTTTTGTTTGAGAAATTCTTCCTTGCACTTAAGTCACAAAAATATTTTCCTATGTTAACTTTATAATTTTGCCATCCCATTTAGACCTTTACTCTGCCTGGAGCCCATCTCTGTATGAGGGGTTAAGTAGGGATTTTGTTTTATGTTTCCCCATACAATGAGCTAATTTTCCAATACCACCATCAGACCATTCATCCCTTCTTTGTGATGTCACTCTTGTCGTGTACTAAGTCCCCCAGGTGTACACGAGTCTGCCACTGAGCCCTCTGTTCTGTTCCACTGGTCTTCATGCCTATCCCTGCACAGACTCCATGGTGAATTTACCACTATGGCCTTGTAAAATCTTTATATCTGCAGGTCAGTTCTTCTTTCTATGTCCTCTTTCATTAAGGATGACTTAGCTATTTGAGGACTATATGCCTTAATATAAATTTTAGAATAAGATTTAGAAAGTCTAAAAATATCATTTAGAATGTTTACTGGAATCACATTGTATTCATAGATCAATTTGTGAAGAACTCTTATCTTTTGATATTAAGTTACCTCTCTGAAAGCACAGAGCAAGTAGGTCTTCTTATTTCCTGTCTATTTGTTAGATTGTAATGGAAAAAATACTAGGAATGAAGAAATTGAGGCAGAACAGAGAGAACCAGGCAGGGAACCACGGTGAGGGGACACTCTTCCTGCAGCACACAGATGACCACCGCAACCCAGAGCCTGATAAAGTGTCAGCCAAGGCCAAGCTCTGGCTTAGTCACATTCACGCTGGGCCAGGTGGGCAGCCGTCTTAGCCAGTATCTCATTTAATCATCAGCCCTGTCGGGCAGCTACTGCCATCCCTGCTTTACAGATTCAGTAAGTGGGGAATTGGCCCAAGGCAAAGAATTTGGACCAGGCAGGCTGACCTCAGAGTCCATGCTCTTAACCATGGCGCTATCCACCTCCCAGGCTGCTCTTATGATGCTTCAGTGACAGGGGAACCCCGTCTATCCACGCTGGACCTTGGGGTGTATTTTTGCCACAGCCCTCCCTGGCCTTAGCATGTGCTCCACTTGGCACTTGGAGCCACTTTTGCAGTGACTTCAGGCAATGAGAGACCCCAGCCCCTCTGCCCCTGCCTGGCCCTGTGGTGGAGAGCCAGGCAGAGAAAAGGACATCCCTACTATTAGCTACGCTCCCCGTCTGCCCTCCGCATCTGCACCTGGAAACGCAGCCCATCGGGCGCTTGTTGTTCTGTTGGTCAGACATCCCACTGAGCACGTCTTAATGAGAAAGCAAGGAAGAAGCAAGAAAAAGCCACCACCCAGGATTTCCCTTGAGACTCGGGGGTCAGGGATGAGGTGATAATTCTTAAACCCATGGAGACCCCAGCTCTAGTGTTGGCCCAGCTTGCAGGGTGGTCTTGGGTGGGTCCCGGGGCCTCTCTCGGCCTCCATTTCGTCCTCCCCACCCAGGGCTGGTCCACTTGGCAGAGCTGTACAAGGAATCTGGAAGGGAGCTTTAAACTTCACACCCTCCTAGGTTACAAACAGGTTGCAGAAGCTCACAATCTGCTTTACACCCAGGTTTTCTTTAAGCCAAGGGGGGTTCTCAGGGAGCAAACTAACTCCTGCTGACTTAGTGCTGGGCACTTTACTTTTGTCACCTCACTTAATGCTCTCAGGACAAGGCAAGGACTCAATGAGCCCCATCTTACATAGGGTGAAACTGAGGTTCAGAGAGGTGCGGTGACAGGCCCAGGGTCACACAGGCCCTAAGCAGCAGAGCTAGGATTTGAACCCAGGCCTGTCAGACACTGGAGCACTGTTCTTTCTGAGGACAGGTTAGTAACCCTGGGACTTTGGGGTAAGGTTGCTGAGACCTTCAGGGTGAGAAACGGTTGTTTGTGAAGATAAGCCCCGAAACCTACCAAGTTTGTCCACAAAAACTGATAATGTGGCTCAACTGTCGCAAAGTCCACACTCTAAGATTTCCCTTCCGGGAACACAGTGACTTGCATAAACCAAGGGTCCCGGGCCTCCTTTCTTTCATCTGTTTGCTGGGTGGGAGGAGGGAAAAGGGGAATCCAGCCCAGGGCATCTGAGGGGAAGAGGCAGGCTTCTCACCTGTAGAAAGTGCTTGACCATCTGCAAAGCACACTGGGAAGGGCGGGGTTGGGGGAGGGAGGGCGAGCTGTCCCAGTAGTAAGTTAGGGCTGAAGTGCGAGGTGGCTGTATGGGGAGGGGGACGGATACCAGTGCCCTGCCCTCCTGGTTGGGCCAGGCCAGGGGCCAGTGTGTCTCTGCATCTGTCCGTCTCTCTCCTTTTGTTTTCTTTCTTTGTGGCAGTTCATCTGTTAATTCTTTCTCTCTCCCTGTGTCTCTCCATCTCTCTATCTCTGTATCTCTACTTCTGTCTCTACTGCGTCTGCCTCTTTTTTGCTTGCTACTGAGGAAACCAGTGGTTTCGAAAGCAGGCCCAGCCACTGGAAATGACAGACCCAGCTGGGTCTGGCCTGAGGCACTCCCCTGGCTCAGGGCCCTGTCAGGCTGGTGCCAAACTCACACCTCCATCGAGGGCCAACTAATATTTATTCAGGGCCTGCCAAACGTGTCAGGCTCGGGCTGGGCTGAACCGGTGAGCGAGCAAAGCTGTCAAAGCGCCCGCCTGCTCTATAGGAGCTCAGACTTCAGAAGAAATGCCCACCCTCTCTCTGCTCAGCCCACACCCCCCGGCCCCCGGCCCTGGCTCCTCAGCCCTCAGATGTGCAGAGCCCTGGGGACCATATACCCTCCACCCCCCCACCCTACCCCACCCTCCCCTCCCCTCCCCCGAGACAGCAGATCAGAAGTCAGGTCACCGCGGGGCAGGCCAGAGTGGGGACTGGGGGCTTGCTTGAGGTATCCCACCTACTGAGTAAGTGGCATTCTTTGATATTCGGTGTCCCCAACACTTGGAGGGCTGGCAGCCCCCTGAATGGTAGGGGGTCTTCCATGAGGATGGGCCCTGGTGAGAGTGGCTGAGACCAGGGGCAGCCTGGGTGGAAGGACCAAACCCCACCCCCCGACCGTGGCAACAAACCTCCAGTCCATAACTGCCCCAGTGCCTGAGGGGATGGTGGCCCTGAGGGCCCCCCAGGTGCCCGGCCAGATGGTGGAGTTGTGGGAGGGCGGTGACAAGGGGAAGGAAGGGAGGGGAGCGGCTGGGGGCTCCTTCAAGAGGCCGGCCAACGACAGACTTCCTTATTTGGGCTCAGGCCCTTCCTGAGACGAGAAGGCCGCTTTGCTCTGAAGGCAGGGGGTGGGCGTGCTGGCAGGGGTCTCAGGATTACAGGGACTTGAGACTCCTGCCATCCTGGATCTGTGAACGCTCAGACCCATAGGTGTATCTGGATAAGACCTTTGAGGCCACATGGTCCAACCTGGTTCCCATCCCCTTGCTCCCCAGTCCCATTGTACAGAGAAGGGCACTGAGGCCCAGAAGGAAGCAGGGAGCACCTCTTCCCTCCCACCAAGGTCACACAGCAAATCAGAGCTGAGTCCAGAGTGCAGGCCAGCCCCGGCCTGGCCACACGGCAGCCCGCTATTCATGAGACACGGTGAGGGCCTGGTCAGCCCGGGCAGTGCCGGAAGACGAGGTCATGGTGCTCTGGCTTGGGAAGTAGAGAACAGCAAACCAGCAGAAGATGAAGACACCTGTCAGGGAGGAGAGGGCCTCAGTGAGCCTGGGGCGGGGCCTGGGCTGGCGGCCACCCAGAGGAGAAATCGCTCCACTGTAAAAGTTCAAGAATGGAGGGACTTCCCTGGTGGCACAGTGGTTAAGAATCCGCCTGCCAATTCAGGGGACGTGGGTTCGAGCCCTGGTCTGGGAAGATCCCACATGCCACGGAGCAACTGAGCCCATGCGCCACAACTAACTGAGCCTGCAGGCCTAGAGCCCGTGCTCCATAACGAGAGAAGCCACCGCAATGAGAAGCCCGCGCACCGCAAGGAAGAGTAGCCCCCGCTCACCGCAACTAGAGAAAGCCCGCGCGCAGCAACGAAGACCCAACGCAGCCAAAAATAAAATAAAATAAATAAACTTATTAAAAAAAAAAGTTCAAGAATGTATAGAAAAATCAGACAAAAAATGAAACCTACTCCTGAAAAAGAACCAAATAGATAACTTGAGAATGAAAACCAGAGTCCTCGAAATAAAATCTATACACACAGCTATCTCATAAAAGAAAGACCGAAATGAAGGAATTTTCAGACATGCAAAACAACTACCACTGCCCCTCTTATAGAGGATTATTACAGGATGTGCTTCAGCAAGAAGAAAAGGGAAGATGTGAGGTATGAAAATTGTAGTAAGTACAGAAATTGATAAAAAAGTAAAAATCTTTGTGTTTCTTTAAAAGAAATTTAGAACTAAAACCCTACACAACAATAAAAAATATTGAGAAGAGTTCAAGGGCAGTTAAAGTGTGCTGAGGGCTCTGTTTGGGAAGAAGAGAGAAATACTGAGTTACACTCGGTTGAAAAAACTCAGTGCAGTGAAGTGTTCAGACTTAACTATGATGGGTAACCTCAGAAAGAATAATGACATAATCCACAGTTTCAAGGTGCATCCCTCTCCAAGCCATAACCCCTGGGAATTTTCAGATGTGGACTCATAATTCTTCATCTGGGGACAGTCTCCGGTGGCCTAATAATAATGACTTCTGCTGTTGTTAACATAGTTCCCACATATTGAAGGCCTCCTGTATTACACACACACATTATCTCAGTTATTCATCATGAAATCTGGTGAGAAAAGTACTGGAATTATCCCAGCTGTACAGGTGACTGGATCAGAGGAGCTGAGTGACTTGCTGGGGTGGTGAGTGGAGGTGGGGTTTGAACCCAGGTCTGCTTGTCCCCAGTGCTGCCAACCATGGTGCCATGTAGTCTTGTGAAGCGCTGGGAGCCAGCCCTGTCCTTGCGGGCTTTGCACCTGCTGGATCTAGGACCCCTCAGTTCCTAGTGCCTCCTCTAGATGGGATGAGACTGTGAGTCAAAGTACACACCTGTCATTCCTCTCTTGGCTGTTTCCCTCACAGTCAGGCTGTGATGCTTCTTTCAGTTGTGTGTATGAAACAGGGGTATGAGGAGCAAAGAGGACAGGTGCGGGCAGGGAAACCGTGTCCCACATGCACCCTGGGCGCCTGCCCCTTTGCTGGGTATCAGAGAAAGAACCCGGCGGGGGCAGGGAGCAGACGTAGCAAGCATTTCCTCTACTAACCATTTGCTTCCTGCCTTCACAGCCCCTTAGAGACTCTGTTCGTGTCACGTGGCCTTCACATCACATGATCTCGCCCTCCTGGTCACAGATGATTGGACCAGAGATGGGCACCTGACCCAAGATGGCCCAGTCAGATCCTTGACTCTCCTAAGAACATGGAAGAGACTGAAGCAGACCGTGGTCACTAGACTTGGAAGGTCACACAGGGATGAGGGGGCCATATTGGGCAGCCAGTCGGGGGCCATGGGTAGGAATGGGCCAGTGGAGAGAAGAATGAAGAAGTTTCCACAGAGAGAAGGTGAGAGACTACGTGTGACTCCAGAGAAAAAGATGGGGAAAGTATCTGCTTTGGTTTTGGTGGCTTTTCCTGACCCTGCTACCAGCTCCCATGAGGTCAGCCAGCCTTCCTGCCCTGGGGTCCTTGGGAGAGCCTTGGATATTTAAAATCGGTACCCTTGATTTGAGCGAGCCTGAGTAGAATTCTGTTTCTTGCCATCTACCCCCTCCCCCCAAAGCCCCCCAACACCTCCCTGGCCCAGGAGCCTCACCTTGCAGAGAGGTGAACAGTGCAAAGACGTAGGTGGTGGACAGGCCTAGGGGTGTGAGGATGGCCAGCCCCCAGGTCACGCCCACCAGGCTCGAGAGGCCCAGCAGGGTGAGGACCCCCTTCCAGTGCTGCCCCTTCTCCTTGCCCGCTGTGGCACTCGACAGAGTGAAGATCTTCAAGGCCACCAGGCCCAGGACCACGGCGCTGAAGAGGAAGGTGATGAGGAAATAGCCGTGGACAGTGACGTAGAGGGCAGAGGTGGCAGTTTTCTCACAGAACCAGCACCTGGAGGAGGCGGATGGCCGTCAGGACCAGAGGAAGGCTCCTGAGAGCAAGCCCTGGGCTGTCTCCCTGCCTGATCTTCCCTGACCAAAAAGATGCCTTCTCCCATCTCCACCCATCCATTCCCCACTCTCCCGGGGGAGAGTCACAAGGCTCCAGGCTGCTGTCTCTTTAGACCAGTGAGTGTAAAAGGCCAGTTCTGTCCCAAAGACATGTTTCGTTCACCCCACATTATGTTGTAAGAAAAAAAAAATGGAATTAATGACCACCTTTTAAAAGTGAAATGTTTGGCATAAACATCCAAAATTTTTTTTTTTTTTTTTGGCCACGCCACACAGCGTATGGGATCTTAATTCCCTGAACAGGGATTGAACCCACGCCCTGGCAGTGAAAGCTCCAAGTCCTAACCACTGGACCGCCAGGGAATTCCTTAAACATCCAGATATCTGCTTCTCTTATAAAACCATACAGCTGGCAGCTCTGTGGATGCCCTCCTGAGGGACAGTAGTCAGCTGCCCATTAGACTGGCATGTGATCGCCAGTCTGTCGCTGTGCCCACCCAGGCCGCTGCATGTACTTATGTTCCCTGCCCAGCCCCTGGGGCCCTGCATTTGAGGCCCTGGGGACAGGACCAAGGCCCCACCAGCTCTTCTTAGCACAGAACCATGGGCCTCAGGCAGGTATCCTGGGAGAGGCTCAGCTCAGCTCCCCTGTTCCCTGCACTGCAGGAGTGAAGGCCCAAAAGAGCATGTGGATCAGCCCCCCATTGTACAAATGAGGAGACCGAGGCTCTGGAAGGGGACAGGCTTGCCCAAGGTCACACAGCTACTCAGAAACAGAGTCTGGATAGAATCAGGGCTGCTGCAAATATTGGGCAGGTTGTGCCCTGCACAAGGGCACCTGGCTGGGGGGCAGGTGGGGGCTGAAATCCAACTCACCCTCCACTCACCAGGCTGAGCACCTGGCATGGCAGGTCAGAGGGATGGGGGGGGCGGGTACCTTTTAAATTTGTCCAAAGGTGCTATGTAGGCTGTGGTGACCCAGGCTATAGCAAGGCGTCCTGCCTCCTGGGCCGGTTCTCTCTCCTTCTCACCCCCTCTCTCACTGTACTTCCTCTCTCCGGGCCTCAGTTTACCCTTGCAGGCCGTGAGCTAGCTGGATCTGAGGATCCTTTGCCTTGACTTACTCGTCTCTCTTCCCAGGATCCCCTCCTCCCCCCACCTCCACCTCCTTCTGGTCCCCAGGACCCTGAGACCACCCCAGCTTCCACAGCCCGCACTCACAGCTCCAACGTGGTGGTGTTCTTCTTGTCACGGATGGCATAGGGGCCATAGCTGTTGGCGCTCCCTGTGCCGATGACTATTAGGGCAGGCAGGCCTGGGGGCAAGGGGAAGAGGAGGTATGGCATTGCTGGGGCTCCCTTGGCACGTCCTCCTCCAAATCCCCCTCCAGCTGTCCATCCCTCGAGCTCTGAGCCAATCAAAGAGGGAGCTGCCCCTCCCCTGCCCCAGGCTGGTCCCCTTCCTGCCTCTTCCAGAGTCAGCCATCCCCTCTGCCTGGCCAAGCGGCACCTACCCCAGCCCACGAGGCTCAGCTTCAGGAAGTAGTGCCCGACGTAGGTGTTAAAGACCTTGATGACGAGCAGGTAGAGGTGGAAGGCTTCCAGGCCCATCCAGGTGAAGGCACAGAGCAGGAAGTAGTGGAAGACGGCCCCCCGGGCCCAACAGGCAGCATCGGACCCCTTCAGGCCATGCCCCACGTTGATGAAGAAGGCCAGATTCAGGAGAAATAAGCTGACGCTCAAGGCCACGTGGATCTTGGGGGCGTCTTCAAACTTGAACCTCTGCCGGGAAAACCTGGGGCAAGAAGGGCCAGTGAGAGGCTGCAAGGGGGCACCCAGGCCTCTCCATCTGACCACCTCTGTTCCACCCCTGCCAGCAACCAGAGTGTGAGAACATTCCAGTTCAAGTCCACGAGCGCTCTCATGACCCGTAGGGCCCTATGGATTCTGGATCCTGTTGGCTTCATCCCTTGACTCCATGCTTGAGCCAAATTACCTAATTTGCAATTCCCTAAATGCATTCTGCTTCTCTACGCCTCCCGGACTTTGCCCACACTCTTCCCTCTGCTCTCAATGCCTTTCCCTGCTTCACCTTCAAAATCCCCCTTGGGTGTTTCTTTCTGGGACGGCTGTCTCTGAATGTCACTTATCCCAGGCCTATTTGGAAGCTTCCCAGCAGTGAGCGCGGTGTAACCCTCCACCCACCCCTTATTTCCGTCTCTCCCCAGGCTTTGACCTGGGGCCTCACACAATAAGCAGGAGGAAGCCCTGCATTGGTTGAGTGAGTGGACAGACAGGGCGTGGATGCATGAAGCCTAGAACTGAGTAGGGAGGGTGAGGCTCAGAGAGGAACAGGGACCCAGAGCCACAGCGCAGGGCAGGGGCTCCGGACTCCCAGTCCAGGGCTTCTTCCCAGGGCTCACTTCCCCCTCCGTGGAGTTCCCACTGCCAATTCCTAGCAAATCAGCTCCAAAGGACTCTCAGTGGAGGGACGGGAGCTCAGGGCTGCCTGGAGTGGGCATGAGGGATAATGTCCACCTCACCTGAGATGCCAGGCCCCACCCTTGGGAGATGTCGACAGTGCCTCCTGGTGCTCCAAGCCCGTCTCACGGGGACCAGCAGTGCAGCCAGCTGGCAAGTCATGCTCAGCTTATTGCAGATGGATGCTCGGCTTATGAGGCCAGGGCTTGGGGGATGGGGGCGGGGGGGCACCACTTACACTCACAGTTCGGTCCGAGATGGAGTGGGTGGGGCTGGTGGGGGCCTCAGCCCAGGGCCAACCGGTGCCAGCATGTGCAGGAAGGCAGTGGGAGGGCCCCAGACTGGGAGTCAGGAGACCAAGGGCTGCTCCAGGCCCGTCATGGGTCGGGAGGCCAGCCGTGGGGCTGCTCCCACAGGCTCCTTCAGGCTGGCAGTTCCTGCGGGTCCCTCAGCCACGGCCGGGGCCTGGGCACAGGCTGCAGGAGCCTCTGGTGCTTCTGCTCCTCCTTCTTCCAGAAACAGCCCCAGGTTTCCCTGGGGAGCACCCTTCCCCACTCTCAGCCATGCGCCCTCAAACCCAAGGGCAGGCACTTGGGCGGCCTGACCAGTCAGTGCAATTCATCCTTCCACCACAGTGGCGTGTTCAGTCATGGGCACGTGGTCTAAGTTAGACCAGTATAACTCAACTCTGGTATACATGGGATAAAACTGCACGGACACACACACACACACACACACACACACACACACACACACACACACACAGGACATGCACAGGGTCAGCTTCCTTGGTGTATGACCTCTGCAGGGCCCTGCAACCAGAAGGGCCCTATGCTTATTTTAATGCTCTGCTGTCACCATCTTGAAATTCTTAATAAGGGGTTACATGCAAGGGGTTACATATTTTCATTTTGGACTGGGCCCTACAAATGATATAGCCAGTCCTGTGTGCGTGTGTGAACACACACACAACTGAGTGCATGTGGAAAATGGTGGAAACTGAATGAGCTCTGCAGTCTTGTTAGCAGGGCTGTAACAATGTCAATTTCCTGGTTTTATGTTGTACTACAGTTACAGAAAATGTCATCACTGAGGAAAGCTGGATGAAGAAACCATGGGACTCTAGGTACTATTTTTGCAAGTTCCTGTTAGTCTATAATTATTTCAAAATAAAATTTTTAAAATTTATATATTTATGTATTTTTATTTTCGGCTGCATTGGGTCTTTGCTGCTGCGCGTGGGCTTTCTCTAGTTGCAGAGAGCAGGGGCTACTCTTTGTTGTGGTGCGCAGGCTTCTCATTGCGGTGGCTTCCCTTGTTACGGAGCATGGGCTCTAGGTGTGCGGGCTTCAGTAGTTGTGGCATGAGGGCTCAGTAGTTGTGGCTCTTGGGCTCTAGAGTGCAGGCTCAGTAGCTGTGGGGCACGGGCTTAGTTGCTCCGTGGCATGTGGGATCCTCCCAAACCAGGGCTCGAACCCGTGTCCCCTGCGTTGGCAGGCGGATTCCTAACCACTGTACCATCAGAGAAGTCCAATAAAGTTTTTTTAGAAACTTCAGTTCTGGGCCTTAGTTTAGAATATTAGCTGTCCAGGCAGCTAAGAAGCTATGATGCAAGCCTGGGGCTCCCCAAGGCCCCTGAGGATGGAGAAGTTGCCTGACATGACCGACAAAGGAGAAAGCAAAGTTTTGAGAATCAGAGGGACACCAAGTCCTGGAGACATCTTTTGAGCCCCTGGATCCAACATCACCTGAAGTGAACTCACCTTGGGCTTTTCAATTCTGTGAACCACACGTTACCTATTATGTTTAAGCCAATTTGAGTTGAGTTTCTGCCACTTGTAACTGAAATAGCCAGACACATTTCAACCTCCAATCCCATTTTATAGATGAGGAAACGGAGGTTTGGAGAAAATATCAGTATAATGCTGCATGACTAACACTACCCTGCTGGTTTCTACCCTGCCCTGCTGCCGCTCTTGAGGGCAGGAGGGAGATGTGGGGTGGGAATGGGGTGACCCACCTCAGGACAGTGTAGAGGACAATGGTGAAGGCCAGGAAGATCATGGAGGTTCCGCAGCCAGCCTGGGAAATGCGTGTGAGGGCCTTCACGGTGACTTGGTCCAAGACCGGCCTCTGCGGATGATCCCCCCAAATAAGAATCCTATCAGCTGGAGACCAGGCCCAGACACCCCAAAGGCCTGGCCCCTGCCAGGCAGCCTCCTCCCTGGGCCGGGAGCCTTGGCACTTCCAGAATTGCTAGGATGGCGGAGGCGGGGGGTGCTGCGCCATTACCAGCAGCAGGGCGAAGAAGGTCAGGTGGTCACAGCGGCAGATGGTCCTATTGACTCCGAACTCTGTGGAGCAGCCCTTGGAAGACCAGTCTCCTGATGAACCTGGGGAGGAGGAGAGGGAGCCTAGGGGAGGGGACGGGAATATAGGGAAGCAGAGGGGAGGGGAGGGCAGGGAAAGGGAAGAGAGGGGTCCAGAGAGGAAAGAAAGAGGGGAGGGGCCCTGCGGTTGGAGTCTTGTCCCCGAAGGAGCCCTTACCCTCCGCCCATCTTACCCAGGGAAGATCCTCCAGGCCCTACCTTTAGTCACGTCCCAGAATACACAGCTGAGGGTCACGTTCTGAAACCAGAGATTGGGAGTCAGGGGCGAGGCAGGGGAAGTTGGGAGAGGGGAGAGGAGGGTAGGACGGGGAGGGGGAGAGGACAGTGTGCTCTGGGTCTCAGCACACGCACGCTTTAGGTAGAAGCAAGTCTCAGCCTGTGGTCACACAGGAACGCGAAGCGTTTGATGTATCCTGGGTCAGCGTGTCGGGGGTGTGGAGAGGCGTGGGGCTGTGGCTGGCAGGGGCGCATGTCTGCAGGCGCATGCCTTTAGGGGAGCGTGTGTGTGGGCAGCCGTGCGTGTGCACGTGTGTTTGCCAGGTCCCCTGGGCACCTCTGTGAGCACAGGAGTGGAGGGTGTCTGGGAGGCATGTGGATACATGCGTGCACAGGGTAGGCATGTGTCCATGGGCACAATTGTGTGTCTGGTCCTAATGGCTTCTCCCAGGTGGATGTGGGAGCGTGGGGTGTGCAGAGTCCGTGTGTGTCTGCCCATATGCCCAGGGGTGCCCACCCACATGTCTGCCCCTCAGAAGCTGCCAGGCCACGGTGGGGAACTCACAGGAGGCTGGTGTTGGTGGGAGAAGGTGATCTCCAAAGGCTCAGCCAGGCCGGTGACATTTATATGACCCAAACTCAAGCCCACCACGTGATTGTTCAACACGCTGCTGCCATCCTCTAGGCTGAGCTGGGGGCCCTGTGGAGGGACATGGGTGAGGCCAGGCTGCACAAGGGGCTGCCCCAACCCAACCCTGGTCAGGGCTCCTGGGAGCCTCTAGGGCTTGTGGCCCTTGCCTGGAGGGCAAAGTCTGGGGCCGGGGACCAGGGGGCAGGGAGTCACGGACGACCTTCTTCCTGCTGCTCCCTGTAGTCTGCTCCAGCTGGGCCAGGGCGGGCCCTACACTCCAGGCCAAGCGGCCGCAAAGCCATGTACCTGATGGCTCTCCGTTGCTGGTCTCCAGGCCTCCCCCGCCCTCTTAACTGGAGTGCAGGGTTAGAAGGAAGATCAGCCGGGAAACGGAGGGCAGTGGTGCCTACAGGTGGGGAGCACCTGCCCACACCAGCAGTCAGGGATACACATGTCCCCATGGGAGTGGAGACACACCTCTGGGGACATACCTGGTACAAATTTGCAAGGGCCTGGGTGCACTCGCTCATGTGAACATGGTCACACCAGCACACATGATTACGTGCGCACCAGGAATAAGGAAGGAGATGCATGTTTGTTCATGCACAAGGACACACAGGGGACATGAACACACTTGGGATACACATACAGGAGTCCAAGGGCACAGGTGTGGGCAGTCCAAACAGCTGAGTGTGAATAACCAGCGTGAGCCTGCGGTCCACAGACCCTAGAGACGGGGGTCTGGGATGGCCTTGGCTGCTTTAGGAACGTTCCAGAGGCTCCTCGCTTCCTCCATCCCCATCGGGTCCCTCAGCAAAGACTCCAGAGACGGCCAGCATGTCCTGGGTAACCAAGCATTGAGCCTCAGCCACCCTGAGCCTCTCCTCACCTTGAAGACATTCCCCGAACCAACGTCCAGGATGGTTACAGCCAACCGAACCATTGGCCTGCTGCCCTGAAAGGATTCAAAAAGGCTCCTGGGCAGCCGGACTCTGTCAGGATGCCGGTGCTCGTCCTCTGTCACCTGCTTCGGAACCTGCAACCACAGACCCAGCCGCTCTGTCTTTCCCTGAGGAGCCCAGCCCCCAACACAGGTCCTGCCCCCCCCCCACGAGATGGAAGGAGAAACAGGCATGCTGGGTGGTGGGGCAGCACTGAGGACCGAGGACAGCTCTGAGAGGCAGGACACCTGGGGGCATGGTCCAAGCTCTGCTCTGTCCAGGCTGTGAGCCCCTGGCCAAATCACAGCCCTTGTGGAGCCTCGGTTTTCCCAATATGGAGAATGGAGCCAGTAAGATGCCCGCGTGGCCACCCATCAGGCTGAAAGTGGGCTGTGAAGGGGCGACACCTGGACAGGTCAGTTTGCACGTGTGAGGGAGGGTCAGTTGTGGTGCTTTTGGTCAGGGTCCTGACCCCCGTTGTGCTGACATACGGCTACGGTGACAGTGTCTATTTTCCAACTCAGGGATAAATGGAAAACGTAAGGCCATCAGGAAGGGAGACAGCAAGGGCCGAGAGGGAGGACACAAGAATTCACACTGAATGTGATATCCAGCCCCGCCCAACAACAACACATTTTGTAAAAGCTAAGAATGGTCAAAATATTAAAATAAATTTTACTGGTAGTTGCCAAGCATGTTTTGTTCATTCTCTGACCTCATTGCTCCCCTGGGGCTGCAGCCTGGTCCCACCTGGTCCTGCCTCAAAAGCATCCCTTGGGCATTGGAACAGGGGGCACTAAGTGTTGTAGCCTAGAGCCTCAACTTTCTGCTTCCCAGTCCAGAACCTTGTCAAAAGGACACGTGGGTGATTTCACAGGCTGGTTTATACCCCACGCAGAGGGCTCAGCTGCTGGGGTGACGTGATAAAGGGTTGAGAAAGGCCCCGTCCATCTTCCATCTCCCCTTCTCCAGGCAGACCTAAAATCCCTCCATGATAGACCACTTCCCTGCTGCCCAAACTTCCACCCTCAGCTTTATGCCTTAAGGGAGGCTGTGCCCTCGCTGCACCAAGCATTCCCTGTGAGTTATCTCATTTGCTCCCTCTGACAACCTTGAAAGTGGGCAATATCATCCCCATTTTACAGATGGGGAAACCGAGGCTCAGAAAAGTTAGGTAATTTGCCCAAGATCACAATAGCTGGTAAGGGGCGGAACTGGGATTTGAATCCAGACCTATGTAAACCCAGAGTCTGCCCATTAACCCTTTGCAGCGCCTCTACAAGTGCCTTTACCTGGTTTCTAATGTGCCCCTGGTGGAAGAGTTCATGGGAACCTCAGACTTTGGAGGAGCCTTCGAGCTCATTTTACAGATGAGGACTCGGGGGCCCAGAGAGGGGAGGGGATTTCCTGCAGGACACCTAATCAGGTGGTGGGAAGTCCAGGGCCAGAACCCTGACTCTCGATTCGGTGATCTTCTGAAGGTCTCATCCTAGCACCCTAGGTAATATATTACCAGGATCCACTCAACCAGTTAACTCACCAGCACCCATTAACCAGGTGGCAGAGAACTACCAAACGGGACATGGGAAGGATAACTGTTGATGCACCAAGCACAGACCATGACTCTCTCAGAAAAATATGCCTGAGGAAAGTAGGACCAGGACCGGCCAGTGGGGATGGGGGAAGCCTTCACCTGAGAGGGGGTCAGAGAGAAGTGCAGGTCTTCTGAGATGCTGGTGCTGATGTTCTTGACAAGAGCCGTCAAAAAACCCATATTCACCGTCTCTGTCAGACTCTCCTCCGCCAGATGGATCTCATAGTTCAGCCAGTATCTACAAGGGAAGATAGGGTCTTGCAGGCTGAGTTACCCACTCACCTGGTCCACTCACCTGGATGACGGGAGGAGAGATACCATGCGCAGCGATCATCAGGCTCCTGGTGTAGGAGGGGTGACCCAGAATATCAAAGGGAAGACCCTGGGATGCTGCAGGAGAAGAGGGGTGGCACGGGAGTGATTCATGCTGGTTCTGAGGGATTCCGGCCAGTGGCCCCTCTGAGTATTTTATGTATTTCTCTTTTTCGTAACAAAATACATTACAATGTAAAGTTTGTCATTTTAACCATTTTAAAGTGTGCAATTCAATGGCATTAAATACATTCACAATGTGTGAAACCATCTTTGCTATCTAGTTCCAGAACATGACCATCACCTCAAAAGGAAACCCTGAACCCATTAAGCAGTTACTCTTCCCCCAGCCTCTGGCAACCACTAATCTATGAATTTGCCTATTCTGGATATTTCATATAAATGGAATTATATGATATCTGGTCTTTTGTATCTGGCTTCTTTCACTTAGCATGTTTTCAAGGTTTATCTATGTTGTAGCATGTATACGTATTTCATTCCTTTATACGGATGAATAATATTCCTTTGTATGCATATACCGTATTTTGTTTATACATTTATCCATTGATGGGCATTTGGATTGTTTCCACTTTTTGGCTATTGTGAATAGAGCTGCTTGTATTCACATAAAAGCTTTTGCTTGAAGGCTTGTTTTTAATTCTTTTGGGTGGATACCTAGGAGTAGAATTGCTGTGTAATTCTGTGTTTAACTTCTTGAGGAAGTGTTAAACTGTTTTCCATAGCAGCTGCACCATTTTATATTCCCACCACCAATGTATGAGGGTTTCAATTTCTCCAGATTCTTGCCAACACTTGATATTTTTCACTTTGTTTTGTTTCATTTGCAATTATAGCCATCCTAGTGGGTGTGAAGTGGTATCTCATTGCAGTTTTAATTTGCATTTCTCTAGTGACTAATGATGTTAAGCACCTTTTCATGTGTTTATTGGTCTCTGTAAATCTTCTTTAGAGAAATTCTTCTGAGTATTGGAAACTGTGGGATGATCACTGTGAGGTGTGAGGGCTAACTCACATTTATTGAGTGCTAGGTGAATACTGGGAATTCAGCCTTTGAAGACTTAGCTGTATGGGAACTGACTTATGGGAACTGAGCTGGTCTTGGAAACACATAGAACACAAATTTAATTGCCATTTATTTTACCGCAGCCCCCTTGCCATGGGCTAGAAAGTTAGGGTGAGGAAAGTCCCCCCTCCCACCCACGTCCCTATCCTGGTGCTCTCCGTGGTGCTGAAACTTCTCTTTGGCCAGAGTTCCTTTTCCCAAGCCTGGGGTCCTAAGACATGCTGCCCACCTTTTTAAAGCAATTTTAAACAGGTGAAGGCTGAGGTAGCAAAGGTATAGAAGGGGAACAAGAGCAGATAGAGCCAGATCGAGGCTACTGGAAAGGAGTAGCTTTGGAGGGCTTGCCACGGAGGCAAAAGGGAGGCTTTTATTTCGACATTTTTTTTGAACACAGTTACCAAGGAATAAAACTCCAAGGAAACCACAGGGAAAAAAATATTGTAAAATATAAAGAGTAAACCATACAAATATGTGCAAATGAGCTTGGATGGTTCAGGCAATTAGAACATTCAACCAGAAACAGTGGGATGAGATTGCCCAAATCCATTGATTGAGCTACACCAACTGATACTAGTTTTTTATTTATCTCTTAAAAATCTAAATGAAGAAGTATTGTGATTTTTATTGTTACCAAATAAAATAGAGAATTGTATTTCACAATACATATAGTTCACCTCATGCACTTAAAAAATTCCTTGGCCTTACCAAACAGCCCATGAATTTACCTTCTTGAGGGAAGATTTCCTGATCTGGTTCTCAGAGCACTTTAAAAAAATTGTTTTAGTTGTGAAAAGTAACATATATTCAAAAAGTCTAAACCATAGATGTACAGCTGAATTTTTAATTATAAAGTTGACACCAACTTAAGGATCATCTTCTTTGTCTGATATTGATTTAGCTATTCAGACATCTTTTGGTTCGTGTTTGCATGATACATTTTTTCATTGTAAGTGGTGTGAGGTTCAACAACTTGTCTTTTACCTTGGAGGGGATATATTGATATTCTCTAGTCCTCTGAATGTCCAGGAGATTCACTGAGGTGATGGGACCCTGAATTCTTGTGGAGTTTGTCTCTTACCCTCTAGTTCACATATGTCTTCCTAAGGCATCTTCACAACTTGCCACTTTCTGCTCATCAGATCTAATCAGCATAAGTGAAACAAATTTTTTAAAAAAGATGAAACTCAGGCATACTGATGAGGGAAAGAAGCCAGACACAAAAGAGTATGCACTATGTGATTCTATTTGTAGGAAGTCTGAGAACAGGGAAAATCAATACTTGCTTATAGAAGTTAAAATAACGGTTACCATGAGGTGGCGCTATTGACTGGGAAGGAGCATGAGGGACCCCTCTGTGAGGCTAGAAAAGTTTTATAAGCTTAATGTGGGTGGTAATTAAAGGATGCGTATATAAATATGTAGAATTTTATTGATCTGTACAGTTAACATGTATGCATTTTGCTGTCATATGTGTGTGTGTGTGTGTGTGTGTGTGTGTGTGTGTGTGTGTGTGTGTGTGTATATATATATATATATATATATATATATATAAAATACCTCAAAATAGATTTTCTTGGAAAAAATTCAGGCTTTGGACTTCTGCTTCTGAGTAGGGTGGAGTTATTTGTGATGGATCAATGCTCTCACTGAGAACAAATAGAAAAGCTAGATATAATACAGAAATAATTTGTTTAAAGGCATCAGAGAGCTGCTAAAGCAGAGAGGGGCTAAAATTCTGCAGAGGGAGCATCATAGAGAAATGAACTGAAATCTGCTGTTGCTTTTTTTCCCCGGGGACATGTGCTCATTCTAAGCATGTCCTTTGTCTAAGCATGGACGAAAGGCTGGGAATTTCAGCTTCATCTGAACAGAGGTCACTGTTGGTCATAAAAAATGCCCTGCTGTCACAATATGAATGAATCTCAAAAACGTGCTAAGTGAAGAAAGCCAGATGCAAAAGACAACATGCTGTATGGTTTCCTTATATAAAATGCCCAGACAGATCAGTGGTTGACTGTGGCTGGGTTTGGATTGCAAACAGGCACAAGAGCACTTTGTCAAGTATAAACAGGGCATTTGGTGGGCTTGGTGGTGGTGTTGGGGTGGTGCAGAGGGTGAAGAAATAAACCTGGGCACTCGAAGGGTCTCAAAAGTACAGCTGATTTCTCCTCCAGACATTTTTCAGAATTGTGAGACTCTATAGTCTGAGAGGCACTAGCTAAGCTGAAAATTCTGAAAAGTAAGAGTTTTCCACAGTATTTTACTTTCTTTTAGTGGATCATAGAGACAAACGTGAAAGATAAAGCAATAAATCTTTGAGAAGAAAACATCGAAGAGTATCTTCATGATCCTGGGGATGCAAACATTTCCTAAAAAGGACCCCAAAGCATTAACTATAAAGTAAAAATCTGGTATATTACACTACATTAAAATTAAGAATGTCTGTCTGTAGTCAAAAGACAATGCTAAGAGAATGAAGAGGCAATCCACAATGAAGGAGAACATATTCATGTGTATCTATTTGCAAAGACATGTAACCAGAATATATAAAGAACCCCTAAAGATCACTCAGAAAAATTCAAACAACCCCATAAAACAACAAGCCAAAGACTTAAAAGGCCATTTCACAAAGAGGATATCAAAATGTCTAATAAATATATGAAAGATTAAGTTAAACTTAATCAGGTAAATATAATTAAAATCACCATATGATACAGTACAAACTTGCCAGAATGGCTAAAATGAAAAAGCAGACAATACCAAGTGTTGACAAGGATGTGAAACAACTAGAACTATCATACACTGATCGTGGGAGTGAAATTTGGTTTAAGAACTTTGGAAAACTGTTAGGCAGTTTCTATTAAAGCTAATCACATGCCTTCCCTATGACCCACCAATTTCACTCCTAGGAATATACCTTACAGAAATACATACGTTCACCAAAACACACGAACAAGAATATTTACAGCAACACTCTTTGTATAAGCCAGAAACTGGAGATTACCCAAATGTTACTATACAGAAACATAGTAGAATGGATAAATGACGTATGTGATATATCTATAGCTATCTATATCCATCCATATCTATCTATCTATCTAAAGAAATACACCAAAATGAAAATAATGATTATCTCTGGATAGTAAGAAGGGGAATTTTCCACTTTTCTTCTTATAGCTGCTTTCTAAATATTTTATGAAGAATAAAATTACTGGACTTCCCTGGTGGTGCAGTGGTTAAGAAGCCGCCTGCCAATGCAGGGGACACAGGTTCGAGCCCTGGTCCGGGAAGATCCCACATGCCACGGAGCAGCTAAGCCCGTGTGCCACAACTACTAAGCCTGAGCTCTAGAGCCCGCGAGCCACAACTACTGAGCCCTCGTGCCACAACTACTGAAGTCCACGCGCCTAGAGCCTGTGCTCTGCAACAAGAGAAGCCACTGCAATGAGAAGCCCACACACCGCAACGAAGAGTAGCCCCTGCTCACTGCAACTAGAGAAAGCCCGCACGCAGCAACAAAGACCCAACGCAGCCAAAAATAAATAAATAAAATAAATTTATTAAAAAAATAAATAAAATTTAAAAATCAAATTACTTTTATAATTAGAGTCATTAAAATAAAGAACACTCAAATTTATTGAGTTCCTATTATTTGCTAATAACTTTTCCATGCATAATCTCTTTTAATCTCAACAACCACCCCAGGAGGAAGGTATAGGAGAGAGATCAAGAATAAAGGCTTTGGAACAGTAATGAAATGACAATGCTGGTAAGATAATGATAACAGCTAACGTGTCTGAATTATGTATTTAATCTTTGCAGTAATTCTACAAGTCAGGTGTTATTTCAGCCCCATTTTACAGATGAGGAAACTGAAAGTTAACCTGTCCAAAGTCCAATTCCACTTTTGAGCACTGCCAGTCTGACCCTAGTCTGTATGACTGTACACTTCCCCTACTGCCCTCCAGACCTAGGTTCATGTTTGACTTTGCTACCTACCTGTTGTGTAACGTGGGCAAGTTACTTAACCTATGGGAGCCTTAGTTTTCTTACCTGAAAAAAGGGTTGATAACAGGACCTACCTCATAGGGTTGTAAAGGTAAAGGAGATAACTTGGCTAAGTGATAGAGTTGGGAACCGAGTCCACATCTTCTGATGTCAGAGCTCCTACTTTTCCCCAAGGTGTTTAAGCCCTCCACAAGGCAGCACAAAGAGGAGCTTCCTGAACAGCTGCTCGGAGATCCAAAGCTCCTGGAGCAGCTGCAGGTACGCATGGGAGCCTTTTCAGGCCACTGAAGTGATGGCACTCAATCAGATTGTTGTGCTAACATCAAGTCTGAGAACATAAACTTTTCACTCATTTTCTCCAACAAATATATACTGAGTGCATACAAGCCTGTCCTGAGTATCCCAGAAGAGGATGGGTAACTCCGATTGGAAGGGAGAGGAGGGGAGAAAGGCAAAGATCTTTTTTTTTTTTTTTAATTTTAATTAATTTATATATTTTTGGCTGTGCTGGGTCTTCGTTTCTGTGCGAGGGCTTTCTCTAGTTGCGGCAAGTGGGGGTCACTCCTCATCGCGGTGCGCGGGCCTCCCACTATCGGCCTCTCTTGTTGCGGAGCACAGGCTCCAGACGCGCAGGCTCAGCAGTTGTGGCTCACGGGCTTAGTCGCTCCGCGGCACGCGGGATCCTCCCAGACCAGGGCTCAAACCCGTGTCCCCTGCATTAGCAGGCAGACTCTCAACCACTGCGCCACCAGGGAAGCCCCCAAAGATCTTTTTGAAGGTGACTCTTGGAGATGCTGTATTCCAAACCCTTTCCTCTCCCTCAATCCAGTATCTCTTGGTCTCCTGGTCTTATCAGTCTCTTGATCTCACTGATTCTACATCATTCAACGTCTCTGACCCATCCCTCCTATCCAGGTACACAGTGCCAATTGGTGGTGGTGCTGGTGGTGGTTCAGCCCTCACTCTTACCCAGACCACCACAGTTGCATCCTACCTGCTCACGTCTCTTGTCACATCACCACCCTCATATCCTTCCCTGAAGCCTGAGCCATCTTTCTAAAATGCAAAGCTGACTATGCTCTTCCTGTATTTAAAATATATCATTGCCCTGCCCCCTCCCGCAGTGGTATAGCTTACACAACCCTTCACACTTTGGTCCCTGCTTACATTTCCAGCCCAACCCCCCCACCAACCTCCCCATTGTTGCCTCCACCCCCAGCACTTTACTCTTTCACAGTTCAAAGCACTGTAGTTCTCCCTGTATCCCCTAACACTGCTTGAGTCCAATGGGAAATCTCCTATGCAGCCTTCAAAACCCTTTCATGGGTGGCCTCATCTGTGAAGCCTTGGCAGATTTCCCTCCTTTGAGCTAACCTGGTGCCTTGTCTACCCTCTGTATGATCGCACTCTAGAATCACCATCATTTGGGGCCATGTCTCTCCCTCCACAACTCCCAATGACAGGGACAGGGGCTAATTTCACCTCGGCATCCCCTGGATCATAGGGTCTTGGTGGTCAGGGGGAATGTGGGTGTCAAACAAGGTGGAAGGGTGAGATGAGAGCGGCATTTTCTGGGTCCAAATAGGGCTGATAGCTCCATCCCTTCCTAACAGCCTCCCTACTCCACCCCTGCCGGAGTCCCCAGATTCCTGCTCCAGCTCAGAGGGCCCTTTACCTCTGCAAGTTTCCCAGGTTGCAGGATTCATTCCCTGACCGTGCACACTCTGAGAAGCACTTAGCAGTGTCCTTAAGGCCGAAGTCGTCAAATCGGTTTGCATTGATGAGTCCTTTGCAGGGTTGTCTTGACTCCTCATGTATGGTTGCGGAATTCTTCTGATCTAAGAGAGGGATGCAAAGTGTGAATGGGCTGCATGGGGAGGGGCCACACGGGCAGCGGGTAGGGGAGCTCAGGCTCCAGAGTCTGGTGGTGCGGACTAGAATCCGGCTCCATCCATCCACGCTGACTGTGTGAACCTGAGCTTGACTCATACCCATCTCGTTCTTTATACACTTGCACACTATTTCAGTATGTGGGTGTTGCTATGCTTTTTCAATTGGTCCCCTGTTGGTGAACATTTAGGGTGTTTTTGTTTTGTTTCGTTTACTATTTTGAATAATGCTACTTATACCTTTGTCAGCTTATGTTAAGAATTCATAGAAAACATTCCTATCCTTGGAATTTCTGTATCAAAATGTAGGAACTTTTAGAAATTGCTAAGTATTACCGAATTTCCCTCTTAAAAGGGCTACACCTATTTACACTCACACCAAAAGTGGGCAAGAGTGACTATTTACTCACATGTTCACAGCCCTAGACTTTACCAAACTTTCAAATCTTTGCCAGTTTGAGGGGTAAAATTGAATTTCATTTCAACTTAAGAAGGAGTTTGAGCATCTATTTGTATGTCTTTTTCCATGAACTGCTTTATTGTATCCTTTATGGGGGTGGTGGGGCTGGATCTTGACAATCTGCACCTTTACATTTCTGACTGGCCCACCAGGAACTGTGGGTGAAGTGGGCAGGGAGACATTTACTTTTCATATTTTCACACCCTTCTCCAGTGTTTGATTTTTTTAAAAAAATTATGCACAATATTACTTTCACATTAAATGAAACTAGTTAAATTTTAAGACAAAAATAAAATACATGGTAAAGATAATGGCAGACCAAAGTTAGGGTAAACGTAGGTAAAAAAATAACATTTTCAAGTGGATTTTATAATAATTAGCCCTATATGTGACAATGTTTTAAGTAGCTTGTAAAGGAACTTCAGTTTTCTGTTAGACTGTAAAGATATTCATAACACGTTGTTTAATGGGAAAAATCACATGATGGGTGAGCATGTGTATAATAACATCCACGTTTGCTTTTTAAACAGAGGAGGAAGAGAGAAAGAAGAAGGAAGGAAGGCGTAAGAGAAAAAGAGAAAGAGGGAAGAAGAGCAGAGAGGGGGAGGAAATTGTCAGCTCCAGGGAAGGCACCATTCTCTTTGTAATTCCAGCCCTCTGTATGCCTGAGGGGTTACACATGGGTGCTGGGTGCAGGGGGCAACTCGGTGGGTGTTAACAGAGCCTCCCTCCTGGCCTGCCATGAAATTTCAGGGCCATTGGGCTTGTGAAGCTCTTGGCAAGTACCTGGTGCGGAGAAGATTATGAAACATCGTTTTTGCAATTATTTTTGGAAGACGTTAGAAGAAGCATTTAGCCCAGACAGGGAGAGCCTGAACTAGGCCAGGGCGCGGGAGGCCCCTCCAGACCCACCCTACTCTTCTCCATCCCGCTCTGCCCCAGAGGTTGGCCTCCAAGGACCACCTCAATCTGCGTTCATATAGGGAGGGGCGGGGGCGAGGAGGTCAGAGGTCAGGGCAGTACTCGCCCCTCCCTAAGGCTCCCCACCAGTGGCCTGCTTCCCTCTGCCAACAGCCACAGCTTCTTGTCCCTTGTGCCAGCCCTGACAGGTCCTTGGTAAAGTATCCCTTTATTAAAGAGTGTGTCTGCTTCCCTCTGGGCCCCCACCATGCCCTGGACTCTTCTGAAGCAGCCCATCACTCTGCTAGACTGTGAGTCCCTTGAGGGCAGGGACCACATGGTATATGAGCACAGGGCCTGACGCTGAGCAGAGGGCTCCATCAGCGCTTCTGGAATGAATGAACGAAAGAGCAAATGAACGCATGGCAACTGCCCCAAAATGTCCACAAAAGAAGGAGCCTTGGGCTTCCCTGGTGGCGCAGTGGTTGAGAATCTGCCTGCCAATGCAGGCGACACGGGTTCGAGCCCTGGCCTGGGAAGATCCCACATGCCACGGAGCAACTAAGCCCGTGCGCCACAACTACTCAGCCTGCGCTCTAGAGCCTGCGAGCCACAACTACTGAGCCCACCTGCCACAACTATTGAGACCTGCGCGCCTAGAGCCCGTGCTCCGCAACAAGAGAAGCCACCGCAACGAAGAGCAGCCCCCGCTCGCCACAACTAGAGAAAAGCCCACGCTCAGCAACAAAGACCCAACGCAGCCAAAAATAAATTAATTAATTAATTAAAAAAAAAAAAAAAAAAGGAGCCTTCCGTCTAGACATAAACCTCTCGGGGCTCCTCACACTGTTTAAACAGCTGAACCAGAGCACCTGTCACCACAGGGTAAACTCCATCACTCGGGGGAGCCTTCAAGGCCCGACCAGAAAATTACAACTTTCAGGAGGGGCCCAGGGTCCTTATGAGACCGAGCAAGAGCCACTAGTGGTTGTGAAGTTAATTAATCCATCAGGTGTTGCCGCCATCCCGCTGGGACAGCCCGGCCATTTTTCACACTTTTTGGAGCCATAGACTAAACTTTGCGTTTCCCTGAATCTCCCAACATTTGAAGAGAAGAGGGTTTTTTGAAGCCCCAAAAAGAGGTCAGTCCGTACGCGCAAAGCCGTGTGACCGCATGCTGGACACACACAGGGGTGGGGGACAGGCACACAGGCCACTCACTGAAGCAAGAGCGAAACAGCAGGAGCTCGCAAGGCTCGGAGATGCATGCACGGGGCGGGCGCAGCTTCCTCTGCCCGAGGGGATCCCTGCAGACGGCACAGAGCGCCAGGGAGAGCTGGCCAGGTGGGCCAGGGGTGGGGCCGGCTTTCTTGGGAGCGGGGACAGCAAGGGCCGGACCAGGCGCCCTCCAGCTGCCTCTGAACAACCACCGCCTGGCTGTGGGCAAGGCCGAGCACGAAGGGGCAGGAAGAGCCTTGTTCCCGGCTTGGATGACTGAGGACCGGGGGACCGCTGAGGGGACACGGAGGGGAGCCGGCGTGACAGGGGAAGGGGGGTGGACGGGGTGGGGGGAGGGCTGTGCAGGCCCGGCCCGGCCTCAGCCTTGAGGGTCCCAGCCGCCTTCCCCTGGAGCTCAGAGGCCATCTGGAGAAGAGTTTGTCCTGGGCCCACCCGTGTCCCAGAGCCAGGCCTGTCGGGGAGCCGCAGCCTGAGGGACGAAGTGTGGGTGCACCCCCCATGCTCTCCCATCTCCAGGGCGCTGTGGGGAAGCAAAGGGGACCTGAGACCAGGGCTGACCAAAGTCTATCGGGAGAGCAGGACTGACCCCGACGACGGAGGAGGTGCTGCGGCCGTCAGGTGGGCTCCTCGGAAAACCTGCTCCAGACGCCCCCCTCCCTGCCCCTGACCCTGGGTCTCCCAGGCTTGGCCGGAGGCGTGAGGAGCCGGCCGCTCACCTGAGGCCAGGTACAGGAGGAGCAGGACGACCAGGGCCCCGCGGGCCACCATCCCTGGCCAGCCTGGTCCACGCCGGCCGGAGCCCTGCAGCTGCGCGCCCCGCCGCTCCCAGGCTCTGCCGAGCCAGCCCACCCCCGCCCCCCGCCACGGCCGCAGCGTTGCTGCTTCCTGTGGCCCCGCTCACGCCCTTCCTGCTCCATGGCACCGTCGGTTGGGTTGTGAAAGGTGAGTGTGGGCAACCGGACAGCGTTCCTAGTCTCACCCCGCCCCGTGACCACCTGCAGAGCGGACCCGACTCGGCAGGAGCTGCTGAACCCACCCAGGGATGCTGCACCCAGGGCCTCGTCTGGGTGGGTGCTGCGGGGCTGGGGTTCAGCGGCCACAGGGGCCTCGGCACCCGAGCAGGGCCCTGGGGAGTGACAGAGAGCCAGGCTTCGGAGTCACAACCCTTACCTCAGATGCTCCTTTCACAAGCTGGGGGCCTCTCTGAGCCTGTTTCCTCCTCTGTGAAGCGCATACAGCAATGCGGCTGCCCCCTAGGCTGTGCTGGGGTCTGAGGAGACAGGCAGCATGCCCAGCGCACGGCCTGGCTATAGGGATGAGGATGAAGATGTGGAGAGCGTTCGCACTCCCTCATTCATGCCTGTGATTTGGACAAGACCAGGCTCAAGGCCACGCCTGCTGGGGTCCAGAGGAGGAGCCAGCCCTGGAGGCCCCGCGGCCCCTCCCCCCCAGCAGACTGAATAACAGGAGGGGCGGGATGGCGGGGGACAGGAGCATGGGCCCTGGGGGTTGCTCCAGCCTGGGCTGACATCTGTCCTGGCCACTTCCTGGCGGCCTGAGTTTGTGTGAGCCGACCTCTGCTAAGGAGGCAAGTTTCTCACGAGGCATGGGGAGAGCTCCTGAGATGATGCCTGTGGAATTGCTCAGTCAGTGGGCATGGCCATTATTATCACTATCATGATTATCAGTACTGTGAAATTATCATCACCATTGCCCAGCGGGTCATGGGTGGCCCAGATGGGAAGTGGGGCAGCAAACACATATGGGGTGCAGTATGTAGGCAGGGGAAGGGCTGACCACCCAGGCCCCCACTGTGGTGGCCCCAAGGAAGCCATGTGGATGAGGCCAGGGCCCTTGGCTGGCTACTTCGAGATCAGAAGGTGAAGGGCGCTCCGCCAAGGAAGTACATCATCACCAGCATCCGCTCTCGGGGCTACACGGCCAGAGCTGGCCCTGCTCCACCCTGGGGTCTAATGGGGACCGGCCCAGCCCTGACTGGCCTCTATTTCCCCTTCCTCCCACACAGTGTCCGGACAGGACTCAGTCTCCTGCTAGGCCCTCTGGGCCTGGGGAGGGTCAGGGCCACTCATGGGGCGTGGGCGGCAGGTGGGGATCTGACATGGGCCCCAGGCACTTCCTCTGCAGGGAAGGCTGGGAGGGTGAATGCCCCTCCTCCCACCCAGCCGCATGTCCCGGCAAGCGGAGAGGGTGGACGGCTTTGTGAACTGTGACCTGCTAGGCCCACCCCTGGAGACCCACCCGGCGCCTGGGCCCTCCAGAGGGGCTCATGGATGCCTGTTTGTAAAGAAGAGCCTGCAGGCCTGCAGACCAGGACCCAGATCGTGTGCGGCACACCTGGGATGACAGGACCGGGGACTGGCAAAGTGGCAAGGAGGGCCCGGCAGAGCCAGAGGGAGGGCCACCTCTCCTGGGCCCCACGGGGGCTGGCGATTGGCCTGGGGCCACTTGGAGCCCTGGGACCGCTAAATTCCAGGGGAAACCTTCCCCTTCTGCCACCTCCCACCCCTAGCTTGTGCATACGGCTCCAGGTGGGCACCTGTCTTCAGGAGCGAGGCCTCCAGTACTCTGGCCAGGCCTGGCCAGCACTCACACCCTGGCCACTCCAATCCATTTCCCACTCCAAAGGGGAAACAAACCTGGCCACGTCCTGGTGGGAAGAGTGGTCCTATCGTCCAAAGTCCCACAGCCCAGAGAAGCACACGGTAAGAACCATCAGGGTCAAGGAGCACCACGGAGCTGTCAGGTGGCCCGTGCAGGGCGGGTCACGAGAGGATGGGACCCGACCCAGCACCCCAGCCCCACTACCTGAGCTGACCTCGGAAACAGAAACTAGGTGTCAAGAGAGTTCTTTGAAGTGGGAGAATTTGAGGGGAGTCCCACCTGCCCGGGGGAGGGGGCTGGGTCCCTTCCTTCCCTCTCTGAGGATGGGGGAGGTATCCCCTCAGGTCTAGCCAAGTGATGGGGGTCCAAGAGACCCGAGAGAGGTCTCTGAGAGCGGAGCTGGCTCTGATTCCACCCAGCTGCTCAAACGGGACACTGTGGGGAAGGTTTGTCCTCTGTCCTCAGGGGTTGGGGCACAAGAGGAGCCCGCCACCTGGAGAAGGTGGAGGCAGAGGCCAATGGAAGCAGCAGGAGGAGGGGTTGGGAGAGAGGCAGGGGGCAGGGGGTTCCCACGTGCCAAGGTCCCTGCAGGTCCCTAAACATCCCACATTCACGCTCATCACACCACTGCCAGTCCCCTAGCCACCAAGGCACTTCACACCCGTCCCGTCCAACTCGAGAGCTGCCTCTTTCCCCGGCCTGCGCTCCCCCTGGAGCAGCCAGGAGAGGAGGGAGGAGACTGCAGGGGCGGAAAGCTCAGATGTGGGCCTGGGCTGGACCTGTGCTGGACCTTTAGACCTGGACACAGAGAGCCGTGATCGAACAAGACTGCTCCCATAACTGAAGGGGGACAGAAACTTATTTGACCTGCCTCACCTGTGTCACAGGATGGAGAGGGGAAATTTGACGGGACAAGTTTGAAGGCAGTGATGGCAGAAGAGTCCAGTCGTTTCATTCTTGCAGACCATCCACTTCACACCGGTCAATAAACTGGTTACACAGGTCCCACGACCAGCCAAGGGCTGAATTCAGCCCTCAGACATGATTTCTTAGACCAGAGAATATTTTGGATTAGCCAAGTTTTTTAAATCAGGGGATTTTACACCAGCACGATCTGGATTTCTTATTTGTCGTAAAAGGCAGGCAGTCTGGCTACACGGGCCTTCATCCCTCCGAGGTGGCGACCGGCTGGAGCGGAGCAGCTGCTGCATTCTCTGCATGGGGCTCGTAACCTTCAGTTCACCACAGACCCCGCGCAGCACTGACACCCAGTTGCCATTCCTCCCCCCACCTTTGCCCTGACAACGTTTCCAGCAGATGTCTTTCACACATGGCCCTCTTCTATTGTTCATGTTTCCTGATTGGCCCCCAGGTGTTTTTTTATCATTGATTCTTAAGCACAGAAAAAAGCTCAGAAGGAAATTCTTGCCGCAGCTGGTTAGGCGATAACAGCTGATTTTTATTTTTTCTATGTACTCTTCCACGTACTCTTCTACAGCTTCCAAATTCTCTACGATGAACATGTACTTCTTTTTAATATGAAAAGACAAATGAACTGGTAATTACAAAGAAAATCCTCCCCATCTTTAAGGCTGAGAGCCAGATCAAATGCTGCCTCCTACAGGAAGCCTTCCTGGAGTCCCAGCCAGGAATGATGGCTCCCCCAACTCTGTGCCTGTACCTCTAAGAGTTCTTGTCTCATGCCTGCCTCCCACATTAGACTGAGAGCTCGCAGGGGAAGCGACCAGGTCTGGCCACCTGTGTCCAACAGAATTAACCGTGATGGGCTGCGAGGTGCGCTCAAGATCGTCTGCAGGGTTTCTACGGAGCATGTCAGGCTCTACAAGCATCACCAGGGGAGGCGTGTCTCAGTCTTTGGAATGCTGAGGTGGAAACAAATTTGGACTGCTACGTTCCACAGTTCTTGCCACAAGAGGGCTTCGGGAGAGGCTGTGGCCCCCTGTGAGGTGTGGGCTTGGCAGTGGTGAGCTAGGGTGATGCAGCTGTGGAGAGGCCCAGATGGAAAGATGGACCTAGCCCAGCCCAGAACGTTTATACTAAGCCGAGTCAGGGGCAGGCAAACGCCCATGCAGTAGATAAAGGTTTACAGCAGGCACCAGGTAGCTCTTGGGAACCACTACCCAAAATCCAGCATTGGAATTGGGGACTCCGGGCTGTGAGTGGAGGGCTAAGGAGGTCCAAGGAGAGGAAGGGAGGACCAGGAAGGGGAGAGGGAGGGCTGGGGAGGCTGACAAAGGGTGATGGCCCTGGGCTCAGAGGGCCAGCATAACGACAGCCCAGCTCCCTCCCTGGGCTGTCATTATGCTCCAGGGAGGGAGTGCTCCTCCTCCAGGGGTCTGGCTCAAAGCTCTGCCCCAACTCATTTTCCCTGCGGGCCATCCTTAGATTAAAATGACAGGGGCTACAGAGTGCCCTCATGGTGATCACCAGAGACAGAACAGCTATGGCACATTCCTGTCCTGGGCTGGGGCACAGGGCCAAGGATGCCACCAGCCTCCAAGGTCCAAGGCCTGCAGATTCCAGCCATGAGGGCCAGTCCAGTGGTGGTGCATTAAGACCAGCCTTCAGTCCCATTCCTGAGTCCCCTGAGCTGGACCCAAGAGGCAAGTAGCCTCCCGGCCAATTCAGAAGGCCCAGCTTGGGAGTCTGGCTGCCATGGCAACAGCCGCATCCTTCCGAGGTCCTTGGGCCTTCTCAAGTCTCCGGCTGGCTTGGCCTGGCTGCAGGGGCCGCAAGCAGCAGTGAAGAGAGACCGCAACTCTGCTTCCTCGCATCGGCGGGGGGCTGGCGGCCTAGATGCGGCTGGACGAGGTGCTGCCCGAGCTGATGGGGAGCCTGGTACTGTCCGAGCTGCTCTTCAGAGGGGAGGGCCCACCCCGGGCCTGCAGGCGCATGGACCAGTACCAGAGGAAGATGAGGAAGCCTGTGGGGGGGCACAGGGCTCAGAGGTTGGGGGCAGCCCCAGCCCAACCCCACTCCCTTCCACTTTGACCCAGATCTGCCCCTGCCCTCCTCCCTACACAGGTTCCCCACACCGATGTGATCCCAGGAGCACCTACTATGCGCCAGGCACTGGGCAATGCCCTGTACATCATCTCGCTTTATTCTCTCCAGGTTCCTTGAGATCAGACCTCATCATTACTATTCTATTTTACAAAAGAGGAGACGGAGGCCCATGAAGATAAGGGGCTTGGCTGAGCCAGGAGTCAAGCAGCAGTGGTCAGGCCCTGGAGCCCACCTGCTTAAGTACCACGTGATGTGCTCCTCCCCAAATCATAATACTGTGATTTATTAATAGCTCAGTAAATGTGTGAATTTATCGGCATCATTTATAATCCCTACAGAGTCCCCTTCACTTTACAGATGAGAAAACAAAGACTCACCTCCCTCACACACCACTCCCCTTGCATGGGGACCTCATGGAGGCCTTGCCTTCCCTGTTTTCCTGCCCAAGTCCTCCTCCCTACTCAGCACGGCCAAGAACAAAGGTAGGTGTGTGTGTATATGTGTGTGTGTGTGTGTGTGTGTATGTGTGAGATGTTGGGGGGCGGGGGTAGAGGGGTGCAGGTAGAGCAGGAAGGGACCCTGATGGCATCAAGCCAGGCCCTCATGATCCAGCCCCTCTGCTCCTCTCCCCTCACCTCCTCCCCCTGCCCCCCACTCATTACCCCTTAGCCCTGCTCCTCCTCACTATTCTTCCAACACATAACCTAGTTCTAGCCTCAGGACCTTTGCTCATGCTTCTTCCTCTGCCTGGAGCACATCACCCCTAGACCAGGTCTCCTCAGCTTGTAACGTGCACCGCATCCCCTGGGCGTCTGTTACAAGGAGGATTCTGACTCGGCAGGTCTGGGATGGGCCAGAGTCTGTGTCTGTAACAAGCTCCTGACGAAGCTGATGCTGCTGGTCCGAGAAACACACTTGGAGTAACGGGCCCTTGATCTCTCCATGGCTGGATCCTTCTGTTGTCTTCAGATGTCTCCTACACAGAGAGGCTTCCCTCCCCCAAGTGTCCCCCACTCAAGCTCAGACTGTCCATCACATTGCCCACTAGTACTTCCCTCCTCTCCTAGATGCCCTTTGATGTCTGTGACCTTGCTTGTCACACTTGGTCTTCCCAGTAGAGATGAGCTCTGTGGAAGCAAGGCCCTTGCCTGACCAGTTCACAACTACAGCACTAGGGCTTAACATAGGGCCTGTACATTATACGTACTCAATAAAGACTTGTCAGCTGTGGCCTGGATGCCCCCATTTTATGAATGGGAAGGCTGAGGCCCAGAGAAGGCCCTTCAGGTCATCTGGGTCATCTCTTCCCTGGTCTGTTCTCTATGTATGGGCACCCTGCCTGGGCCAGGGGGTGGGGTTTTCTCCATGCCTACCTTGGAAGGAGGTGATGATGCTGAAAAAGTAGAGGACCACAAGCTGGAAGGTGCCAGAAGCAAAGGAGAAGAAGACCAAGGCCCAGGGCAGGCCGAGGACCAGACTGAGACCCAGCAGGGTCAGCACGTGGGGCCACTTCTGGGCGTGTGGGCGCAGCCGCAGGATCTGCACCACCATCGTGCCCAGCATGGCCATGTTGAACAGAAACACCAGGCTGAAGAGGCCCAGGTTGGTGACGTGGCTGACCAAGGAGTCCCGGATCCAGCACCTATGGGCAAGGGCACAAAGGCTCATTGCAAGGCTGGGCTGGCACGGTGCTTTCTGGGCCATGGGCAAGCACCATAGTGAGCCCGAGTACAGGGCAGCTGCTTTAAACACCACTGACTCAAGGGCCAAAAAGTCACTCTCCTTTCAATTCTCCTTTATTCCTACTCTGTAGTCAAGAGAAAGACTTAGTTTGGTCCTAAAACGTGTTTAACACTTCTAACACTTGCTAATCTCCCTTTTCAAAAAAAGCCAGACTTTTAGGCTCACTGCTTTCATCAAGAATTTAGTACCAGGGTTTTCTTGTTCCTGTGTTTGCTTTCATGACTACTCACTGTTTATGACAAGTAATGCTTATTTCCCATTTATAGTTGATATGATTTTTTTAAAAATACATTTAACAAGCCAGATGATTTACAGAAAAAATTAAACAAATCATAATACAGATGGCACAAAGTGAGGCAAAAATCACAAGGTCATGATGTAAAAAACTGAAATTTTCAAAACACTGAAGGAATGGAAAGGGTTCCTTCCTAGCCTAGGGCTCAGGAGCCCTGGATTCTAGTCTAGGTTCAGGGGGACACACAGGCCAGGCCACCACCAGCCTGGGTGAATTAGGTGAGTGGAGGAGGACTGGATTTCAGCCCCACTCATCCCCCAGAGGGGTGCCTTTGAGCAGTGTGGTGTGGATTCCTGCCTTCTCTGGGCCTCAGCCTTTCCATTTTTCCATGGGGAAGAAGATAGAAGGGTGCAGCAAAGGAACATGATGGAGGTTCAGCTGCTCCAACCCATACTCCCACTCGCAAGTGGGGAAACTGAGGCCCAGAGAGGGGCCAGGACCTGTGCAAGGTCATCTGGCAAGTGACTGGCAGATCCAGGCCCGTTCTCACCCTCCCTGAGAGAAGGGTCACCCCAATACCCCCAGCAGCTTGGCACCCAGGAGTCTCCTGGTCAGCGTGACCTGGGCCCAGGCTACTCTCTGACCTCTGCACCATGAGGCTCACTTTCCTGCCCCCACTGCACAAGCCACTCACATGGAAGGGTAGATGACACTCTCTGGGGTCCTGTGCACAGCTAGGATGATGGGGCCATAGTTGTTCACATCCACCAGTGCCACCAGCGTCACCAGGAAGATGGGGAAGCCTGTGGGCAACAAAGCATGGAGCTCCATCTCCCACCCTCTGAGGCCTGCCCTCCCCTTCCCTCTGGCGAGACCTCCTCTCAGACCCATGCCTACCCAGCCCCATCTGGGGCAGGTCCTCCAAGCTCAGACCCACCCTTCTCCTTTCCAGTTCTGGTTTCTCATAAAGGGAGCCCATCTCCCCTGACCTTACCCCTGCACCCTCAGCATCCTGAGGCCCCCTAGGGGAAAGGGCCTGCAGTTCCCTGTTGTGGGGCTGGCTGTCACAAGGAGAGATGGGAGGAGCAGAAAGGACATTGGTGGGGTGGAGGACAGTTCAACAGGGGACATCTAGAGTTATACCCTGAGGGGATGTCTGCCCTGGGCCTTGACCTTGTCCATGAGGTGGAGATTGAGAGCTCCCTGGAAGGGTTGCCCACCACCAAACACCTGGATTTTGACAAAGAACCAACTCTGAAGGAATTTCATGTAAAACAATGAAGTGAACCAAGAAAGGGCCGAATGAGAAACACGGGAGGAGCAGCAAGTTGGGGTCAGGGACATGTGGAGGTTGGTGGACCTGTGCAATGTTCAAGGACTTGTGGTGTGTGCCCCTGGGCCTCCAGGTCTGACAAAAGAGAGGTCTGGGCCACAGGTGAATTGGGTTGCTGTTGGCCAAGAACAAATACCAGAGCCACGGGGAATCTGTTAACTGAGGTTCATGGGGATCCACAGGCAGGGCCACCACGAGCCTCGGTGAATTAGGTGAGGACGGAATTACGGCCCCACTCATCCACAACTGGGTGCCTTTGAGCAGTGCACAACCTGCACATCCATACGTGGTGGCTCCATCTGCAAACCCCACTTGTAAAAGAGTGAGAGATGTAGAGAATATGTAAGCGTTTCTTGGGGACAGGGCTCATCACCGCATCTTCCTAAAGAGGACCTTGACCTAGCCAAGGTAAACAACCCCTGAGGATGGGTGAGTGAAGGAAGCAGTGAGGGAATAGTCAGAGGGGTAGGTGGAGAAGTGGAACCAAGTGCCCATGTTTTGCCAGAAACCAAGAGGAAAAGGCAGGTCTGGGGGGCCCGCCAACCCCCTCCACCAACTTACCCCAGCCCACGATGCCCAGCTTGAGCAGGTAGCCTGGCACATAGGTGCCGAAGACCTCGACCACGAGTCGGTAGAGGTTGTAGCCCTCAAGGCCCATCCAGGAGAGGCAGGCGAGCAGGGAGAAGTGCAGAAAGATGGCACTGGCGCGGCAGGCAGCCTCAGAGCCTGCCAGGGCCACCGGCTCGCTGAGCAGGAAGCTCACATCCAGCAGGAAGACGGCCAGCAGCAGGTTCATGTGCACCTTGATGGTGTAATCCCTAGACTTCCTCCTGCACAGGCAAGGGTGGAGGTAGGGCAGGCAGGGTCACTCTGGTGGCCAGCGTGGGAAGGCAGGGAGGTGGGAGGTGTGCCCGCCCACCCCTCCTCCTCCAGGCAGCCTTCCCAGGCTACACGCGCACACACGCGCACACACACACACACACACACACACGGCCTCCTGTGGCTACAGCTAGGCTCTGTCCCCGTGCACCTACCATGTGTCCAACACCCACAGGCTCAGGCACCGTGTGTGCATTTAACGGCAGATTTAACCAAGCACAGCGAGGAAGACAAATCAGCCACTACAATCAACCAGATGCTCCCAAAGTCAAGAAGGGAAAGACTGGATTTTTTGCTGTTTTGGAGAATCCATGCCACCCATGTCCTGTGTCTGCCTGTCTGTCTGCACTGCTGTGCATCTGTGAGCACACGCTGTGTGGCCTGAGTCCTTGAGTTTGCAAGTCTGTGTGTGCACGTCCTGCTCCCATCCCAAGATACTGTGTGGTGCAGGGCACTGTCAGCCTTTCTGTCCGCCTGGCACCATCCACTGCCTGCTCCAGAGAGTGCGGAAGAACACCTACCATCCTGGATCCCCATGCCCACCCTACCCCTAACTTGAGGCACCACCTTAGGCTGGCCCCATCCCCCTCACCCTCAGTTTACTCATCTGTGAAGCGGGAGGACGGCCCCCCTCGCAGGGTTGGGGTGAGGGTTACACTGATACAAAGCATCTGGCACAGATAAGATGCTCAGTCCCTAAGGGTTCCTGTCCCTTTGTCCTGGGGCACTTTTGTGATCAATGGGCAGGTGCTGGGAGGGGCTTGTGCCCTCACCCCCAGCTCTCCACTCAGCCTGCCAGCCGTCCCTCCTCATCGCCTGCTCCAGCCCCACCACGTGTGCAGCTGTGGCCACGCCTTCACACGGCTCTACCCTCCCCGGTCCCCGCAAGGAGAGTGCGCGCACTCCAAGAGTCTTCATTCTCCAGTAGAACTAAGGACGTCTTCCTTCCACCCAGACGGGTCCAGGGCCCGGCTACAGGTGGACCTCGGTTTAGGCCAAGCCCAGCACTGACAATCGAGACCCCACACACAGCCGGCCTGAGGGTGGGTGGAGGCGGTCTTCACCCCACCAAAGGCGGCCCCTTCTCTCAGCGGGCACCCAAACGACTGGGGGGACACACGCCTCCATGGAGCCAGGGGGTCAGGCCTCAAACCAGACACTAGGGAACAGGGGCTGGAGAAAAATCTGGAGGCTCTACCTGTCCACAGCGGCCACTGCCAGGCAGCTCCGCTAACCCGGGCCTCGTGGGCCTGGAGCCAGCCTGCTTGGGTTCAAGCCTGCTTCTACCACTTCCCCGCTGTGTGACCTCAGTCAAGTCACTTACTCTCTCTGAGCACTCTTCCATAGGGCCCTTGTGAGGATGAACCAGGTTCACGCGTGTAAAGCACTTAGAACCGTGTGTGGCACGTGGGCCGCTTGATGTAAGTGTTCACCATTATCATTACCATCACTGTCATATTATCATGTGCCCCCAGCGGTATCACATCTGGTTATTCAAAGACAGGAATCTAGATTCTTATGTCAACTCTCCCAATTTTAAATGTTGGCAGTTAATGAAAACTGGAGATGCTATGTTACCCAAACTTTTAAATGTTGGCAGTTAATGTAAACTGGAAATGCTATGTTACCCAAACACCACAGATCTGAGCAGGAAATGCCACCCCTGGGGGTCAGCTGGCTGCACCTCCCAGGGCTTCCACAACTATACACACGTTTTGGGGTCAGTCAGGCCAATCTCCAGGGTGGGTCTCCCTCATTGTGGGGTCCCAGCCCGGGGGCCTGGAATGGAAGTTCTCCCTGCCTCCTTCCCTCTTGCTCCCAGGTCCTACCTAGAGCAGAGGTAGGCAGCGATGGTGAGGACACAGGCCACGGCGGAGATGACACAGCCCACGTAGGAGAGGAGGGTCAGGTAGTGCTTGTGTATGGCGTCCACCTCCACAGAGGTAACCTGGGTCCACGAGACAGGTCAGGGCTGGCCTCAGTGCCCCCACCTCGACACTGAGGGTTTGCCCAGATGGAGGTCTAACCCGTGGTCCCTGGATGGCCTTGGGCGTCTATGAACCACACCTGCCCCCGAAACTGAGCAGAGTGTGGTCCCATGAGTGCATTTTTCACCACATTCTCAAATGGATCCCCGTCCCACCAAGGTCAAGAACCCTCCACCAGAGAATCCCTTTTCTGTCCTGGCACTAATTATTTTTCTGTAGCATTCAAAACAGAAATAAGTTTCCCGTGAGGCAGTGAGCGTGCCACGCCCAGAGACAGCTGGAAGACCACTCCGGTCCCTCAGATGCTAGGGTCCTAAGATTTGGGGAGAATGAGCCTAGGACACAAAGCTTCTGAGATCTTGGGGGCACTGAAGTCCATCACAAGGGCCTCGCACTGGGCCTCAGCATCCCCTTGAGGGCTCTTTAGAAACATACTCCTGGCCCCACCCCAGCCCTGTGGAATCAGAATCCTAGGTTAGGACCAGGAACCTGCATTTTTATCATGCACCAAAATTTGGGAATAAAGAACAAGGGCTTTAGAGACCAGCTCTTTTACTTACTACTAGCTGTGTGAACTTGAGTAAATTGCCTAACCTCTCTGAGCCTCAGTTTCCTTATCTATAAAATGGGACAACAACAGGAGTGACCTCGGGGCTTGTTGTGAGGAATGGATGACATATATGCGAGAAGTGGTGGCCACACAGCAAGAACCCGGCCTGTGTATGGCAGCGGGGAAGGAGGGGGCCACGCACCATCAGCACTGCAAAGTAGGTCAGGTGGTTGCAGAGGCAGGACGTCTGCGTCTCTCTCCTGATGGTCTCACAGCCCACATCGCTCCAGCTCCCCGGGCTGCTCACTGAAGAGGGGCCAGCATGGGGCTCTGAGATCAAGCCCAGCACCCCAGCACCCCACTATACCCCACAAATGCATGACTGCATCACTCTTCTGAGCCTTTGCTCCCCTTAGCAGATCCCTAGCCTGCCATCACTCCCTCTTCAAAGCCCACCTTCCTCCAGGAAGCCCCCCTTGGTTAACTCCATCTCCCCCACCTTCCAGAACCCCGTGGTACCTGCCTCCAGGTACCTGCCCAGCTCAGAGTCCCCTCCACACTCACATGTCAGGTCTTCAACCCAGAATACACACTGTAGAGTCACATTCTTCTGTAGGGACAAGAAAGAAGGGGAGTGGGTCTCACGACAGTCTACTCCTTTCCAGCCAGGCTGAGGGAGTCAGTGCCAGGGCCCCACCCCTTTTGTACCTGACTGGCCGATGCCCTCAGCCAGTCAATCATTTTGTTAAAGACGAGTGATTCAGAGGAGAGGGGGACAGGAGGACATGGACAACGGGGACCCTTGTGTCCTTGGTTGCTTTGCTCACACTCACCGGCTGTGGCTGGTGCTGGAAGGTGAGCACCATGGGCTCCGAGAGGTTGGCTACTTTGGTGTTCTGCACGACGATACCCAAGACCTTCTCCCCCAAGACCTGGCTGGAATTCTTGTCCTAGGTATATGGGGTGGGGGAAGAGGGTAGGGAGGGGGCTCAGGACTGAGGAGAAAAGCCCAGAAGTTCCCCAGACCTTCTAGACTCCTGTCTCTGTCCGGCACATTGTTCCCAGATTTTGAGTCTCCCTCTGGAAACAATTCTTGCAAGGGTAGTCATTTACACCATAGTGAGAATAACACTCTCCCAGGTCTAAATCTCCCAGGGAGATTTGCACGTTGCTGTCCGATTTCTGACTTTACAGGGACTCTTGGAGGAAGGGGCTGGGCTCCATGCCCACCCTTCCATCTCTCCGTCAGACAGAAGCTGCTTTCCCCCAGGGACAGCCCAAGGATGACAACCCCATACCTGGAACAGGGCTTGGCTGCTAAAGTCCACCAGGAGGAGTCTCTTCTCAGCCTCCTGCCTCTGGCCCTTGGTCTTCTGGAACAGCTCGCGGGGCAGCAGCACCGAGTACTCCAGGATCTCGCTCTGCTCCCCCTGCAGACCAGAGTCCCACTGGGGCTCAGCCAGAGGTGGACCTCCAGATCCCCTCCACATCCCCCCAGCACATGCCTTCCTGGACGCTGCCATCTCTAAGCCCACCTCCTTCAGGACACCAGGCCTGACTCACGACAGCCCTTCTCACCCCTCCTTTCCCTGGCACCAGTGCTGGCTAGGGTGCCTTGTCGTTAAAGCCCAGGGCCCCAGCGGCAAATGGGCCTGGGAGAATCACGAGGTATTCTGGTGTCTGGGCTTCAGACACTGATCCTGCCTATGGCTCCTTGGTGTGCTGGGGGATAAGAAGGGCAGGGTGGGTAGCCCTCTGCCCCCAACTAGGCCCACCAAGGGCAGGCTCACAACAGGGCTGCAGGCACAGGCATTTTAGTGTTGGTTGTCTGTCCACAAGGATGTGCCACAGGAGCCCCCTGTGCAGGGACCAGGTCCCTCCCCACCTCTGTCCCCACCACTGAATCAGGAAGGGTCCTCAGTTCCACCGGGTAGCCACTGACTGAGGCAGTCTTTGGGCCTGAGGCCTCCCTCATCAGCACACATCTGGCTCCCGGAGGCCCAGAGGAGGGGAGTGCTCACGGCCTCCACATCTGCTTCCGCCCTGGCCACCATCCTGACCCCTGACCTCCCGCTGGGAGTGGATGCGCAGGTCCTGGAGGCTGGCTGCGGGCTGGAGCTTCCACACCGTGGCGTTGACCAGATCTTCCTCAAAGGACACCGTGTCCCCTGTGAAGCTCACAGAGGTCAGCTTCGACTCCAGGCTCTGCAGCTGCCTGGCAGTGGGGAGAGAGGATGGGTGACTGCTGGGTGTGAGGGGCGGATCCAGGCTGGCGAGTAGGCAGGGAGACAGAGGGAGAGGAGAGACTCAGGCAGATACACAGGAAGGAGTGTGGGGCAGACAGAATGACCTGCGGGGGTGGCGGGGAGGAAGCCAGGGCGTCAGAGCAAACAGGAAAGGAGGGGGGTGGGGACCTATCCTCGGACTCGGCCACCAGGTTGTGGGCCCAGTTCTACCTGTACCGACCCACTTTGTGCAACGGAGCAGCCCTACCCATCTCTGGGCCTCAGTCTGCTGAGCTGTAAAATGGGCCAATCCTTTTCACTTTATTGGTGGAGAGGAGGGCTTGGGGGCGGCTGACCTGGGCTGGTGGGTGTGACATTTGTTTTTAATGACTCAGGTAGGGGGAGGAGCTTGGCCTCCAGGGCTGTATCTCAATTCCTCCCGGAGAAGATGGAAAGATGAGAACATTCCAGCCCCAGGGGAGGTTTCCATACAGCCGCCCACTCCAGGTCCCTGCCCTGCCCTGCCCGGGTCTGGGGGATGCCTCCTCCTTGCCCCTCACACACTGGGGACCCACACTTACTGGCCTGCGGGGGTGAACGGGGGTCTCCTTGAGCTCTTCCGGGGATGCTTCAGAAACTGGCTGAGCCGCTGGAGGTCCCTTTTCAGCTCACATGTGTCCACCGAGGCGCTGTGGGAGGTCTTCAGGGGAGGAGCTGGGGGAGAGGGACGGACAGACCCGCTAAAGGCTGTTGAATGAGGTGCCCGGCCACACTCGTTACACTCTCAGTTAATCCTCCTGTGATTCTGAAAGCTTCTATCCCCATTTTATGGAGCAGGAAACTGAGGCTGCAAGAGGTGCAGTGGACTCCCCCAAGTCACTCAGAGCTGCAGCCAGCCAGACGGGGCTCTGTCCTATGGAGCCCCCAGCAACTCCAGCCCCAGCAGGGTGGGCCGGGACACACCTACCCAGGCATGCTTCTGACTACACACACGGAGCTGGGAGGGCCAGTTCCCCAGGGCCAGCCAGGCCCCCTTCAGGAGGAGCTGGGGGGTGGGGGGCTTGTGTGGTGGCTCCAGGCCCTCCACCCGGGTACCGTGCACCCAAGGGCTGCAGACTCAGGCACGTCCAGGGCTCAGACGGGACTCAGATGAGGTAGGCAGATGGGAGGAAGGACACGTGGGGAGGGGGCATGCCCTATGCCAGCAAGGAAGGCAGGCCCTGTGGTCACATCTGAATTTATAAGGCAGAAAGCCTGATTTTTAGGTCATTTGAAAACCCTGGCTCATGTTTTCAAAAAACTCTCTACAGACCAAATAAGACCAGGCCAGATCTGTTCTTCAGGAAGTCAATTTGCAGCTATGCCTGACTTTGCCCTAAACCCTCCCAGGTTGGGGCAGAATCCCAGCCTGGGGGCGGGGAGCCCCATCTACAGCCCCAGCCCCTGTCTGCTGCCCTGGGCAGCACCTGGGCCCGCTGCTGCCACCCCCCAGCATTTCCAAGGGCCCAGAGCTGCTAACCTATTCAATGCCCTTTGCCCCTGCCCCTGGCAGCCCTGCCCCAAACTGGAGCTGCCTGAAAGGCCCCAGAATCAGGGAAATCCTAGACCTTGAGTAGAGCCTCCACCTCCGTCAGGCCACCCCCTCCTCCCTGCCCCCACTCAGCACTGAATAGAAGGCAGCGGCCACACCACACCTCTCACACCCCAGCCAGACACACAGTCTGCACACCTCAGTGTCAGCCTCCAGCCTGGCTGCTTCCTGACCTCTGACCTCTTGCTCTCCCCCGCACCCCTGCCCCGGTCCCCTCATGCCAGTCAGCTGCTGGGTTCAGATCCTGGCTCCCTCACTCACTAGCTGTGCAACTTTGTGCCTCAGTTTCTCCTCCGAGAAATGGGGATAAACAATCTAGATGATGCTGATGAAGCAGAATTTTTCTGCCGGCTCCTGACCTCCAGTCCCGTCTCTCCATTCTCTCTGCTCCCACCCTGTTCACTCCTCATCTTCCTTTACCTGGACCTTCCGCGCAGCCGCTGGATGGCACTTCGCCCCTCCGCCCTCACCCCTACCTTCCCACAAACCTCCCCGAAGCACACCTTGGATCACACTCTTCCACTCCTCAGACACCTTCCCTGCCTCCCCACTGCCTGCGAACAGAGCCCCTGCTCCGCGACCTGACATTCAGCCCAGCCTGCTTTAACCCCGCCGTGCATTTTGCCTTCCCCGCCTCCAGGCCTTCGGCCAAGCTGTTCCTTCTGCCTGGGAGTCGCCTTACTGTGGAAGGAGAAGATGAAGCCGGCTGCGCTGGGCAGACTGGTGTTCTGGGGGCTCCACCAGGAGCTGACAGAGGTGGCGAACAGTGGGGCCCCCGCGGCCAGGCTCTCCTCCTGATGCCGGAAGCACAGGAGGTCAGAGGCTTGGTTACTCAGCACGAAGTCGTTCTTGCCGTAGCGAAGATGCAATTTCCCAGCATGGCGGTTCCAGTAGAGGCAGAAGTGGTAGAGGCCCCTGGGATGAGGGAACGACCTAGGAGCCGGATGGGCTCCAGGGAAGGGCGCGTGGACTGTGAGGGCCTCCTCAGTGTTCCTGATGGAGATGTGCAGCTCAGATGTCCGCTTATAATGGAGGCTGCTGTTCTGCGTCTGGTTCCGCTGGCCACAGAAGCGGAAGTCTTCCCGGGGGCCCCCGCCACGGGCACCTGAGGAAGCAGAGACTGTAGATGGGACTCTGGGCCCGGGGGCAGGCTCTGGGCCCAGAACACAGGAGCCCAGTGCCTAGGACCCGCACACATTCCAAGGACCTATACCTCAAAGGGTCTCCAAAAATGTGAGTCTACCCTATTCAAAGATTATTGGCTTCAAAATATGAAAAGAACAAACTCAAAATCAATACTAATTTCAAAGGCAAAATAATATTTTAAATAGCAATAAAATATTTAACGAGGCCATGCCTGCCACAAACAGTTGTGCAGGTTGTGTACTGCACAAGGATGCACTGGCTGCAGAGGTGAGTAGGGCCAAAACCCAGTCCACGTTCCTCACTCCCATCTGTGCACTGTGGGGCTGCATCTGCCAGAAAGAAGGGGTGCCTTTATCTTTTCTCCAAGGTACCACCATCCACTTGCTAAGCTGTGTCCTCAGGCCTGTGCTTGCCCAAAGGGGTTAGTGGATGTGCTGGCAGCTGACCTAGACATCCTTAACATAAGGATGTCATTTTAACGTAAGTCCTAGGGCACCTCCAGGAAAGCCTACCTGGAACCAGGAGCAGACCCAGCAGGAACGGCACCGTCTGCAGCAGCACTTGGGCAGCCATCTTCCTCCCCAGAGTCACCCTGAGAAGTCACCGCCTGAAAGAGGCCAGGAGTGTTGGCTTGAGGGCCTGACCCACAGGGTGGCTGTGCCAGCCCTGCAGAGGGAGAGGCCGGGGTAGCATGGATGTGGGATGTGAGGTGGGGAGGCAAGCGTGGAAACAGTCCGTGGACCTCCCCAGAGCTGCCAGGAGCTGAGCATCAAGAGGCCGTGGCTAAAAGAAGACACACAAATGGCCAACAGGCACACGAAAAGAGGCTCCACAGCGCTAATTATTAGAGAAATGCAAATCAAACTGCAGTGAGGTATCAACACACACAGGTCAGAATGGCCATCATTAAAAAGTCTACAAATAACAAATGCTGGAGAGGGTGTGGAGAAGAGGGAACCCTCCTACACTGCAGGTGGGAATGTAAATTGGTGCAGCCACTATGCAGACCAGTATGGAGGTTCCTCAAAAAACTAAAACTAGAGTTGCCATATGATCCAGCAATCCCACTCCTGGGCATATACCCAGACAAAACTATAATTCAAAAAGATGCATGCACCCCTACGTTCATAGCAGCACTATTCACAACAGCCAAGATGTGAAAACAACCTACATGTCCATTGACAGAAGAATGGATAAAGAAGATATGGTACATATATACAATGGAGTACTACTCAGCCATAAAAAAGAATGAAATAATGCCATTTGCAGCAACACAGATGGACCTAGAAATTATCATACTAAGTGAGGTAAGTCAGACAGAGAAAGACAAATACCATATGATATCACTTATACGTGAAATCTAAAATATGACACAAATGAACCTATCTATGAAACAGAAACAGACTCACAGACATAGAGAACAGACTTGTGGTTGCCAAGGGGGTGGGGGTGGGGGAGGGATAGATTGGGAGTTTGGGATTAGTACATACAAACTATTACATATAGGATGGATAAACAACAAGGTCCTACTTTATAGCACAGGGAACTATATTCAATAACCTGTGATAAACCATAATGGAAAAGAATATGAGGAAGAATATATATGTATAACTGTATAACTGAATCACTTTGTTGTACAGCAGAGATCAATACATTGTAAGTCAACTATTCTTCAATAAAATAAAATTTAAATATAAAAATTTAAAAAAATTAAAAAGAGGCAGTGGCTGAGTGCAAGTCCCAGCTCCACCTCTTGCTCGCTGCATGACCCTGTAAAAGGGTCCTGGAAAACAGGACTAATAATAGTACCTCCCTCCGGATCCAGCAGTGATGGGGTAATCAGGCTAGAACTGCAGGGGGGGGCTCCCCAGCACCACCAGGAACCACCCCAACCACCCTGCCCCCTCCAGGCCTGAAGAAGACACAGGAAAAAGGGGGCTTGCAGGGCTCTCCTCCTGGAACCTCACCACCATCATCCCTAAGACCCAGCTCAGAGGACACCTCCTTCAGGAAGCCTTCCTCAACTCCCTCTACAGTCAGTCCTGGCCTCCTTTGGTTCTCTATGTCTGTGTGTCTGTTTCTGTTTCATAGGGTCCCGTTAGCCAACTCTGGGAGGTGCAGGATGGTACATGCCTCCTCCTGGTGTCAGCCAGGGAGCTGTGGATCCATCTCTGTGCACAGGGCCTGGTGTGCACGGAGGTCGCTGGGCAGGTGGACAGTGAGGGAACTGGAGTGAAGGATCAGTGCAGCCACAGCGCCCTCTACAGCCAGGGGATAGAGGAGACAGGCACTTCCTGTTATGGCCACCAGGGGGAGCCAGTTCCCAGGGCAGCTGGAAAGGCAGGGGTACGTCCCAGTCTGGCTGGGAGACATAGTCTGGCCCAAATCGGGGGAGATCCAGTTCCCCTCAGCCCCATCCTCTTGTAGAATGCCCCCCCCAGCCTCTATTAGCTGAGCACCTACTACCTGCCAGACTGTGCTGACCCACTCCCCCCCTCACCCCTATACCTGTATTAATCTTCATTCCAATCCTGTGAAGTCAGCCCTACAATTGGCCCATTTCACAGACAGGGAACCTGAGATCCAAGGAATTAAATGACTTGCCCAAGATTGCTCCAGACGCCAAGGGCTTTCCCTGCCTGGTCAGGACTGTAGTGCCTGGTAGGGAACCTGCGTGCCTGGTACTTATAGAGAGATGCTGGGTGGCTTGGCCCTCCCCACTGCCAGCTGGCCTTATGACTGAGCTGGGTGCTGGCAGTCACAAACAGCCATCCTCATCCTGTGAGGAACTACATATGGCTGTGGTGACAGATGCAATCAGACGAAAGGAAGCCTGGCAACCATGGGGCATGAGAGGAGTTTGACTTTGGGAGGAAACCAAGGAGGGCTTCCAGGAAGAAGTGGCTTTTGGATGGAATATTTAAGGGCAGCATTAAATGGAGGGGTGGTCCATGCAGGAGTTCACCGTCTCCTTCCTGGGTGGGGCCTTCCTGTAACAAAGCTGGCCCCCTCAAGCTAGAGCCCGTCTCCAGTGTCCCACCATGTGTAATGGAACCCCAATTTCTAGGGCCTGGTCAGTCTAATCATTGGTCAGTTGGGTTCATCATCCTGCCCTGGTGACATCACAAGACCCCTGAGGAAGGATGTGAAAGTGTTTGGGGGAATGGCCGCTGTTTCCTACATTGTGATTTTTAAGGTTTCACTCTGCATCATCTCTGAGCATTTTGGCTCCTTTTGGGTTTTTTTTTTGGTTTTTGGTGTTTTTGTTTTTAGGGAGAAGGAAGGATTTATTACTTGCTGCAAGTAAGGAGAACACTGGGGATCTTTCCAAAGCAGTGTCTCCCATTTTGCCTCCTTTTAAAACTGCCACTCCAGACCAGTGAAAGGAAATCCAGCATCCAGGGACAGAAACATGTCTCTCCTGGACCCTTTCTCTTTCCTTCTTTCTTCTGCCGGTCACTGTCACTGTCTACATCTGATCCCCAATCCAAATGACACTTCCTCCAGGCAGCCTCCCCCACCCCTGCTTTGACCCCTGCTTTGTACTTCTGAACTCAGAGCTCACAATCACTTTGCAAATTTGTCCCCAATTCTCCATCTTATGGCATTTGGATTCAAGGCCCAGAGAGGGCCAGTGATTTCCTGACATCATACAGAAAACAAGGATGGAGCTGGCCAGAATCCATGTATCTCTCTGGCCCACTGACCTTCAAAGTGAGCTACCACTATCAGTATACAGGGCCCAGGACAGGGCAGAATCATCTGCTTTCATCAATCCTCCTAGACTGATTCCTTTGAGAGCAAAAAGGTGGAAACAGGGAGTGAGCTCCCCATCACTGGAGGGATACAAGTGAGGCTGCACCACTGTGAAGTACCATGATTCCAACAGACAGGGATCAATGGCATGACCTGATATTCCTAGCTCATCCCCACTCTACCCTGGCGACTTGAATAGCCACTCCAAGGTGAACAACTCTAGCCCTATGGACAGTCTTGGGATTTGAGGGGAGGGACTGCCTGGCTTCCTTTAACCCACCCTTAGTAGACTCTGGAGCCAGACTGTCTGGGTTCAAATCCCAGTCCCCCTACTCAATAGCTGTGTGTCCTTGGGCTAGTTACTCACCCTCTCTGGGCCTCACTCTCATCATCTGTAGATAGGAATAAAAATTGAGACTACTGCAAGGGTCGTTGTGAGAATTAAATGAATTGATACCTGTAGAGGACTTAGAGCAGGGCCATGCACACGGCAGGCGCCATAGGTGTCAGCTAGATATCTCTGTATCCTTCCTGACCAGCTCATGCCTGCCCCTCACTCAACCCCTGGGCCTGTCACAGGTTCCTACTCCTACACCTTCCCTCCCACCCTCCATGTAACCCCCTCGGGGCCCCCACAGCCAGCTCAACTTCCAAAGCACCTTGATGGGAAATTCTTAGAGCATGAAATTTCCTTTCCGGGAAGACTGAAACCCCACCCAGAAAACTTCCCTCCTCACAGCCCAGAACTGAGTCTGTCCCCAGAAGCCTCTAAGGGACAGAAGGGCTGAACTGGGGCACCATCTACGTTATCATGAAATCCTCAGAGCCACCCTGTAAGGCTGGTCCTACTGTTTTGCCATTTTACAGATCAGGAAACTGAGACTAGGGAAGGGCCATCTGTTCCAAGATCTCCACCAATGGAGCCAAGACACAGACCTCAGTCTCGCCCTAGACAACTCCTTGCAGAGCTGGCACTGTCAGTTTCTAGAGATGCATGCCCCCCTGGCTTTGGGAGACCCCCAAAGAAAAGGAGAGAAAAATGGTGGGGCGGGGGTCAGCCAAGACCACAGGCAGTGCAGACAACTCCAGCCTGGGAGAGAGGATTTGGGGAGCCGAGCCCCCTAGGGATGCCCCCATCCCCCAGCTCCCCTTCTGGAGCAGCTGCCCTTGACCTCAGGCCTTCCGTAAACACAAAGAACAAAACAGTCTGGCCCAGCTTGACACAATGGGGGCCACCATCACAGAGTCCCCAAGGATCCAGGCAGAGCAGAGGGGGCCAGGGCTCCTTTAAGCCAAGACTCCCGGCTGCCCATCCCCAGGGCTGGCTGGGCCGGGGAGGAAGGGCCCCGGCTCCAGCGCAGGCCCAGCCCTGCCCATCCTCGTGGTGGGGGAGAGGGCAACAGGCAGGGGATCGTGGCTCACTTTCTCCCGCCGGGGCCTGAGTCACTTCCTCTGCCATCCGTGTAGAGCCACGAGTCACCGCTGGCCCAGTCCAGGCTCCTGGAAAACCCATTTCCTCGGAGGATGGAGGTGGAAGTTGAGTGGACAGGACCTGGGCAGTTCTTGGGTTAACCCTTCCTGGGCAGGCACCTCCCCAGGAAGATGACCTGGACCTGGGCCCCCATACCTTTCCTTCTACTGCCCGTAACATACACTGTGGACCACAAACTTATCCACCCCCCGGCCAGCCTGTCTCTTTGCCTGCAATGCCTTCCCTAACTCCATGACCCAACTCATCTTTTGAAACTCAGTGAAGACACGCCCTTCCCACGAAGCTTTGCCTAAGTGCCCATCTGCCATCAGAATTAACTTCTGTGTTCTTGGTGGGGTGCAGGGAAGGGGGCCGACCATGACCTACACTCAACCCTATGTGCCCCCCCTTTGCCATGAGGAGTTAACATCAGAGGTGCCCAAACCCACCCACGGGTCAGAACCACCTGAGGAAGTTCACTAAAATGCAGATTCACAGGCCCCTGCACACTGAGGGGCAGATGCTACAGGTCTGGGGTGGGGCTCGGGAGTCTGGCTTTAACAGGTATCCTGTTGATTGACACTCCGCGGGCTTAGAGCCACTGGCTTACAAGGCTGGGGTAACACCAGTAGCCCTGTTTAACAGAGTCAGAGGCGGGTAGGGCCCAGCCCCAGATCACTCAGATGGTAAAAGGCCGGCCCTGGACGGGGTCCAGGGCAGCTTGCCTCCCTGCAGTGCCTCTTCTCAACCTCACTGGTGGTGAGGATGAATCACCACCCTGGCTGGTTCACCCAGCGTTGAGCAGGGTGCCAGGAACCTGGAAGGGGCCTCCCAAAGCACAGCTGGGAGCAGGAGGGCGTGGGGGGGGGGAAGGAGCCCCTGCCTGAGTGGGTCTTCAGGTGTGAGCCTGGTCTTGCCCTCCTGGGGGGGAGGGACAGTAGAGAGAGGACCCAGCTCAGCTTTCCAGCTCCAGCCCCCAACCTCAACTGCTCTCCAGTGGCGGGAGGGGAAGAGGGGGCAAAACGGAGCTGCCGGCTATGCCCCTCCCCCGAGCCCTGGGCAGAGGGCCTTAGGAAAGAAGGATTTGGCCAAGAGAGGGATTGGCGAGCGTGAAGTCCTTGAGGGCAGAAGCACGCACGTGAGTGTGGATGTAGGTGTGCATGCACGTGTGCGTGTGTGCCCCACACGTGTGGGAGAGTGAGGAGGAACGTTAGGGGAGAGCGGAGGCTCTATAGCAGGTGTTTCCTCCACAGGAGTGCTGTCGGGGGTGGAGAGGACCCTCCACCAGCCGTTTCCAAACTCTTCTGTAAATGTCAATCTGACTTAGAAACACCACGTACCCAACAAACAGAGGAGGTGCCCCCATCAGACCCGGTGGGCCCCCGGACCATGCCTCACTCCCAGCCCAGCCGCCAGCCTCTCAGCAGTGCCCGTGGCTCCTGGGAGCACAGATGGCACACATGGAGCCCATCTCTCCTCCCTCTCTTCCTGCTCCGCAGGCCGGGTGACTGAGGCCCCAGCTAGGTGACCACACAGAACTCCCCGCAGGAAGGGTGTTCTGGCCTGGCTGGGGAAAACACAGTGACCTCAGGTTTCAGGAATTTTTCTACAATAAAAGAGAATAAAGATTAAGCTAGCTGCCTGCCCGCAGGGGCTGGCGGATGCCAAGACCTTGCCTGCTCACTGCCCGGATGGGTCCCACATTCTTGCACCAGACCCGCCGGAGGGCTGCCCCGCCCGCGGAGGGCCCACCACCCCATGGCTTCTGCTGCAGCCAAGTCCCTGGGCCATGGCTCCCTCTGCGTGCCCAGACAGGCCCTGGCCCTGCGGGGAGACCGGGGAAGGGGAGGAGCGGAGCGCCTGCCCAGGTGAAAGGACGCTGGGTTCTCCCGGAAAGCCAGCTACCCAGAGCCACCCATCTGGTGGCCTGCTTTATCTGGAACTGGAGTGTTTGCTTAAGAGGCCTCAGAGAGGCCAACCTACAGTCACCAGAGATGAGCCTGGGCTTGAGCGTTCCCACCTCCAAAGCTCTGCACACACCAGTCCTCCCTGGGATGCCAGCCTTGTGACACGTCTGTAAAGGTCCCCATACCCTGGGCCTCAGGCCTCCACATCCTCACCCGACTGCCCCCCACACTCCAGCCACGCAATGCCTGGCAGAACACCAGATGGTGAGTGGGAATAAACAGAGGTCTGTCTGGTACAGTGAAAAGGGCCCTGGAATCCAAGAAGGAGAGTGAGGGGGATGACAGTTCCCATTCAGCAAGCGCTCACATTGCGCCCGGCATCGTGCAAAGCACTTTTCCCAAATGATCATTCAATCCTCACCTTACCTCTGCGAAACAAATGTTATTATTACCCCCACGGTAAAGACAAGGAAACGAAAGTCCAAAGAGGCTAAGTGATATCCAAGATCACAGAGCAAGTAGCCAAGCCAGGATTCAAACTCCAGTCTACCAAATCTCAAAGCCCGTACTTTTAGCCATTGTGGTCTCCGGAGTCCCTTCCTTCCCTTCTCTGGGGCTATCTCCCTGATTTTACCATGACGTAACTTTGCCAAGCATTTCCTAAGAAGCTCTAGTTCCCAAGTTAGAGAAATACTGCAGGCCCTACTTGGTCTTGTGAATTAACACGTCAAAGGCTCTAATAAGTCCTGCAGAAAGAAAATCCACAGAGCTTGGTCAGGCTTAGTTTCCCAGCCCAATGTGATGGTGCATCCTCTTTTGCAGGACACCTGTTACCAACATGAAAAAAAGAGCTCTCAGAAATCTTGACATCACATAGAAAAGAAGCCTGTCAGCATCCCCGCTCCCAGCCTCCAGCCCCCTCCACTCCTCTCCCCTCCGAGCTGTCCCAGAGGCCATTAACTAGCATGAGATGGGCTGCAGGAGCCATTTAGGCCGCGATGTTCCCAAGGGCAACTCATCACCATCTTTGACACTTCCAGGTGAGAGGTCCTGGGGGAGCCTGGGTTATATTCAGCCCCATCCCACCTCCCTTTGGCCGGAAGCACCAGCTCTTGGGGAAAGGGGCACTACCATCCCTGTTTCCAGATTGGCTATTCCATTAAAGTCAGCCACAGTCACCTCAAGCATCTGAGACACTTAGAACGTTGGGACTGAAAGGGAGGGAGGGAGGGAGGGGGAGAGAGAAAAAGAAAGAGAGAGAGAAAGAGGTGATGAGGATGCAAGAGCTTTTAGGAGCTGAGAATCAAAGCCTTTCAGAATCTGAGTGTGGATGGAAAAGACCTAGAACCTCAGGGAAGAGGAGGGATTAGGAAGGGTCCCAGGTCTGGCCCAGTCTGGAGTGGGGCTCAGGCAGCAGGACTTCTCACGAGCAGTCCCGGCACAGTGGCGCCGGCCCTGCCCAGCTCCACGCCCCTGGGGCAGCCTGCAGCCCACAGCCAAGTCTCCCCACAGCCCTCCCCAAGAGGAGCAGCTGAGGCTGGACCCCAGGACCCCAGGGCATTCACCAGTCAGCACCTGCCCAGGGAATGCAGACTCCCAGAGCAGGGGTAGCATAGGGTCCAGGACCAGCCCCGCAGCTAACTGGCCCTGAGACCTCTGGGGCAGCCTGTCTCCTCCCTGGGCCTCAGCTTCTTCCTGTGTCGAGGAGGTGACCATGGTCCCTGTCCCCTGTCTGTCTTCTCCACAGCCCAGGGCCTCAGGATGCTTCCAGGGAAGGGCAGGGCTTACCTCTCAGCTGCCAGCAAGGGGAAAAGAAGATGCTGGCCATCTCCTCTCCTGGCCAGCCTGTCTTCCCTCTCAAACCACAGACGGACCTCAGCTATATGGCTGCAGTTCCCCTTCCGCATCTATATTCCCGACCTGCCCAAGGCCAGGCTTACAAGGTCAGCCCAGTCACCTCCCTGCTCATTTTGAGGGGGCTGCAGTTCGACTCCCCCGGGCCTGGCAGAATGCCCGCCTTTGGAGCATAGGACCCTTAGCGTTCCCAAGGTCAGCCGCCAGCCCTCCCTTTATTTGTCTTCTCTTCTGGGTCCCAGATCCCTGGCTGAGGGGTGGACAGGACACACAGCCAGGTGTCCTCCCCCACGAGGGCAGTGCGCCTGGGCGAGGCTGAGGTTCCAGCTCCCTCCGGGAAAGGTCGGTGGAGGCACAGACCAGGATCCCATCCCAGCCCTCTGAGCACACATCGCTGCCTCACCGGGTCCTCCACTGCTGTTTGCACACGCCCACAGACAGGGCGCTCACCACCTCCAGCCACAAAGCTAGCATTAATGAAGCTCTCTGAAAATGCAAGACTTGATTCTAAGCTCTCTACACAAACGAACACATTTAATCTTCCCCAAATCTTATGAGACGAGTACCGTTATGCCCATTTAACAAATAAGGAAACAGAGGCCCTAGAAGATCAAGTTACCCGTCGGAGATCACACAGCTCGCGGTGCAGCCTCAGGGCCTGGCTCCAGAACCCATGCTCTTGATTTTGCAGCCCGTTTCCCCTTGACATTACCTGACTGTTAGAAAGGGCTTCTCTTTAAAATTCGTAGTAAAAGATGCTTCCAAAAATGTGTTTCCTCGAGATTAGCTGAACACTTTCCTCTGAGGACCCTGGACCTGGAGCTCTGTCAGGACCCTATCCCAGCCCCACTCCTACACTCTCAGCCACCTGCAGGCCCTGGACCTCCCCTCGCAGCATCCTCAGAGGCTTGTCTTTGACAATGGGGGTACAGCCCGGAGACTGAAATTGAATTTTAGCTGGAGTGTGGCAGAGAGAAGGGGTGTGGGGTGTGAGGCCCTTACCCCCAACCACTTCCTCGTCGTTCTGATCTGCCGTCTGCTTCACTGACCAGGTCCCCTCAGAGTAGCATCTCTGACTCTCCCAGGGTCCCTAGTGTCACCCCAGCCCCAACCCCACCTTACCAATCCGCTAAGTTCTCAGTGTTGGAAAGAAGGGAGGGGAAGAAGGGGGATGGAGGGGAAATGGAGGGGAGAGGAGGAGGGAGAAGATGATGATACAGGGGAAGAGAGATGGAGGGGGGGGGGTGAACAAGGGAAAGGGGAGAGGGGATAAGAAGTGGGGATTTGGGGAGGAGAGGGAGCGGGAGCAGGAATGAGAGCAATGGCGGGAGGAGGGGAAGAATCATACCTGGATTCCTCCTTCGTGTCATCAAGTGGATTATAAATACATAAAGAGCGTGAATGAGTGGGCCAAGGGCTCGCCTTGTTTGTAGGATGCAGCTCGCTGGGGTGGTGGGCCAGTTTCTCCCCAGTTCAAGAGGCCAGAGGGGCACTTTGAAGCTGAGCCTCCCCAGCCTCGGTCCCCGCCCCCCTCACCAGAGCCTCAAACAAAGCGGGCAGCCTGGGAAGACGGGCTGCAAGTCCCAGCCGCCAACCCGGGAAAAGGGGCGCAGGTGACAGCAGCCCCTGGCAACCGTTGCCCTGGAAACCGTTGGCAGCTGCAGGGACTACGTCACTGCCCAGCTCCAACCCAGCACAGCGCAGGCCCTGATTTGTCCTGTGCCCAACTCCCTTTACTTGGATGCTGGCCAGGTAGGGAGCTGGCAGGAAGAAAGGCAGAGTTTAGGACACCAGATTATGGGGTACACTGGGGGACACCTGCCTAAGTTTGTCAATATTGACTTTAAAACCAAATCTTTTTAGAACACTAGTGGGGGCTACCCCTGTGATGAAAAATGCCTACTATCAGCTACATTTGCCCCTGAAGGCTGCCAGCTTGTGGCCTTGGCCTTGACCCACACTAGACACCCGTCTAATCTCCACCACTGGCTGCCATGAGCACAGAATGTGCACAATACTTCCCTGGAAGCATCTTAGGGGAGTACCTCCTCCAGGAAGCCTTCCCAGATTACCACAAGCCACCAGGAATCTTCCTTCTGAGTTAGCCCTGGGTCTGGGGGTTCCCCCTGGCTTTCCTCCAGAGCTCCCTGGGGGCCAAGAGTGGGTCCTTTCTGTACCCCAGAGTGAGTACCAGTCTGGGGAGGGAGGAGAACAGAGGCAAAGCTTCTGAAACCCTGCCTATGTGCCAGGCACTACACTGAGCATTTTGGAGATCCATTTCCACCACTCTGCAAGGTTAGCCCTGTTGAACCCATCTTACAGATGCGGAGAGAGAGGCTCAGGGGCATGATGTGACTCGCTCAAGACCACCCAGCTGGTAAGAGCGGTGTATGGAATTCAACTCATGATCTCCTCTGAGACATGAAGACATCAAGACCCAATATCCATCTGATGCTTGACTAATCCCACCTCACGTTCAGTGCACATCCAAACTTTATTTGATCACCTCCAGTGACAGGGAGCTCACCTCATCTGAAGAGGACACATCCCTTTGATCTCTAAAAAGCCTTTCGTAGCCACTGAGTCAAAGGGAAAAGGACATCAAAGCCATGGGGTGGCCCCTGTGTGCCACACAGGGCCCAGAAGAGAACCAGGGCCATGGGTGCCCACACTGAGGCCTTCAGCTCCAGACCAGCAGCAGATCAGGAAGTAGGGTGGGGCTGCTCAGGGGCCCAGGGTCTTCAGAGCACTTCCCCAGAATAAGCAGGAATCCCCTTGGCAATCACACTCCAAGGGGCTCTGGGATGGTTTCTGGCCGAGGCCATGGGAAAAGCAGCAGGGGCTGGGGTCCTTGGGCTGGTGTGCCCGTGCACCAACATCACGTCCTCCCCCACCGATGGACCAGAGCCAGGAGGCGGCTATTGTCTCGCTGCCGGCCCAGAGCTGTGTCCTATTCAGGCACTATTTTTGGCCCCCAGAGGAAGAGGAAAAGAAAGCAAAGAAAGGAGTTCCTGTTCTCAGTGGAACCTTTGCCTGGAAAGGATTCCAGGGCCTGCTGGGCCAGAGAAGGCAGTCACTGTTGGATCAAAAGATCCTGCACTTAAAAGGAGCTGGCAGGGGGCTGTGGTTCAGGGAAGCCAGAGGGAGGGCACAGATGGGGCACCCCTGGCCTTGTACACACACTTGGCGCTCACTAACTGCAGCGACACGCAGAGAAACAGAGGCACGGGATCCCCGGTTCCACCCATAGTCACTAAGCACTTGTAATAACAATACTTTTTAAAACCTACAATGACGCAGAGCTGCCCAGAACCAAGTCTCTGCCAGAGAGATTGACTATCCTCACCTAACACCCACAACGCTCCTGACCAGCGTGGAGGTCGGGGCCAAAATGATAAGCCTCATAAATCAGATAACTGACGCTCAGGGAGCAGCACGACTGCCAAAAAACAAGCTAGCGACCCCCCTCCACTCCCTCCACCTTACGCCACCCCACGTCTTCCTTGCTTTCACCAACTCCAGCACACGAGCCTTCTTTCTATCCTCAGACACACCTCAGGGCCTTTGCACACGCTTTCTGTTCAACATAGCACATTCTTTCGGGGTTCTTTCCCTGATTGGTTCCTTCTCAGGTCTTAATTCAAATGTCCCCTCTCCTAAGAAGCTCTCCATGTCCACCCAACCAAAATTATCCTCCCCATTCATCACTCTCTTCCATGTCACCTTATCTTATAAACTTTATAGCACTTCACACTGTCTGAAATGACCCTGCAATGTGCTTGTTATCCATTTCTCCATGTTTGCTCTGTCTCATCCATCTTGCTCATCACTCATCTCTCCAGTACCTAGTACCACAGTGCCTGGTACTAGGCACTGTGATGCTCAATGACAACTAGTTAATAAATGAATGAGTGAATGAGACAGAGCTGGTACTCTGACTAGGCCAGGCCGGCTCCGAGCCTCTTCCCGATCGGAGCCAGTTCCTGACACTCAGGGCAGGGAGATTCCAGCACCGAGCTGTCCCCACGCCCCAGCCTCTGACTGGATTAGGGGCATATACACCCTTGCCAGGTGCTTGACCAGAGAGGAGCTCCCAAGACTGTGCACAGCCTAAGAGCCAGGCCAGGACCCGAAACTTCACGTCCCATACAGAGCCACCTGGTAAAGGCTCTTAAGAAGTCCTGCAGTGCAGAAGCCTGGGCGCACAAAGCTTTCCTAAACCAATGGGACCACAGACATACTTTCGCAGGTGCTGGATTATTTGAGGTCTGAGATCCCATCTGAATCTGTGATCAAAATTTGCATTTTCTCTCTACATGAAGGCAAAGTAACCACCGCCACGCCCCTCAACCACCTGCTCCTGGGGCCCAGGGCTAGAGGCGGCACAGGCATGGGATTTGCTGATGAAGGTGGGTCACATTCCCACTGCTGCAAATGCCAAAGCTTCTGTCTGGACTCCCCGTGGGCTCCCCAAGGTGGAGCAAGGAGGGGAAATGGCACGTGCCTGTGGCCAGGGAGGATCCTGGGGTCTAGGCACCTGGGGGCAGGTGTATCCCAAGAACCAGCCTGCAGAGATTCATGAGGGAGCCGGGCAGTGACGGGAACCACACAGAAGCACCAACCACACGATGTGCACCTGGCCTCCTGCAATGCACACAGCCACTCTGTGAGGGGTGGGCATTATTAAGCCCATTTTACAACTGGGAAAACTGAGGCTCAGAGAGAAGCCACTCTCCCAGGTGGCTTCTCCCCGGTGGGGTCACACAGCCGGTAAAACTGGACCCACATCCAGCTCTGTGTACTCCTTTGCCTATGCTGCCCCCATTGTCCCGCATGGCACCCCATCTGCAGTGCTGGAATCTGCAGGACATGGAGAGGAGGTGACAACCTCTCTAGGGAAAGACATGAGGCCCAAGAGGATGCGCCATGGGTCCAAGGCATCGCAGCCCAGGAGCCAGACCCTCATCCCTAGGCTCATGGGGTCTGCAAGCATCCCCATCCTACCTGGACAACAGTTACTACATCTCCCAACTCTGGTTCCCCAAGCCCAGGTTGGGGGAGCAGAGGCCAGACTCCCGGGTGTGCTGACACCCGGTGCAGGGTCTCCTTGAGGAGACACTGGCTGTCCTTTCCAGTACAAATGGAGACGTGTGCTGCACCAGGGCCCGGCTCAGGTATTGGGACCTGCACATTCTTGGCTGCCAGCCAAGGAGCCGGAGAATAGACTCTGCCCATCTGGTCTGGGGTGTGTGCATAGCCCCATGAGAGTGCACCAGGCATGGTCATGGACAAAGGATAAGTACAGCTTTGAGGAAATCGCACGAGGATTCCTTCCGGCCCTGCCCACTGCCCGCAGCTCTCGCCAGGCGATGTCACATGCAGGTGTGTGGGAGAGGGAAGTGCCACGACGAGGTCAGGCACACATCTACCAGGCGCAGGCCTATTGGATGAGGGCGAGCAAGGCGCAGCATCGGCTCCCTGATAATTCGGGAGGTGAGCATCCCCCTTCCCAACTCCTCCATCACACCCTCCTGCCTCATGCCTTCCGCTCTAACCACCGGCCTTTCAGGGCACTGGAGCGGGACTGGAACCCGGACAGAGAGGCCCCCACCCCCAGGCCATCTTCCTCTAATGCAGAGGCCTGTTCCCTGGTGCCTGGAAGCCCTGCCAGCTCCTCCAGGGCTCAGCTTTTATCTCGGCCTGCCTGGAATTGCCAAGTGCACCACAAACCGCCTGAGCCTGAGCCAGCGCCAGCCCAACTCCCACCACCCTGGCCTCCCCACCAAAGCACAAGTCAGGCTGCAGGCGGAGGTGGCAGAGTCCTGCTGATGCCCAGGTGGCTCCAGTTCTCGTAGGGCGGGGAGGCAGGAAGAAGTGCCCCCAAGTAATTACACATTATCTCTGGGCCTCAGTGCACCCATTTGCCCAAGGGGGAGATCATAATAGTAAAGGCTAACATATGGGCCACGTGCTGTTGTAAACACTTTACTGCATTAACACCTTGATGCTCAAAACAGCCCCCTGAAGTAGACACTATTTTATCCACTTTTTCCAGATGAGGAAAATGAGGCAGATGCCCAAGTTCACACAACCCGAGAGGAACAAAATTCTCCCCAGACAAGCAGCCTTGCTATCCCTGTGGGTCCTGTCGCCCCAGAAGAGCATGGGCTTAGCAGCAGCAGGGATGGGGTTCAAGACAAGGGCACATGTCCTCGGGCCCCCAGCACAGACTCTGGCCTGGCAGAGGAGCCCCCTCGCCAATGAGGGGGGCAGGAGAGCACAGTGAAAAGAGCCCAGACTCTGGAGATAAGAGGTCACTCCTGGGTAAGCCTCCTGTGCCTCAGTGTCCTCATCTCTAAAATGGGCACATCAGGAGCTTGTGCCTGGCAGGAATAAATGTGTGTGCAGGGGCTTCCCTGGCGGTCCAATAGTTACGACTCCATGCTTCCAATGCAGGGGGCCTGGGTTCGATCCCTGGTCAGGGAACCAAGGTCCCACAGGTCACATGGCATGGCCAAAAACAAAACAAAACAAAACAAAAAAACAAAAACATGTGTGCAAAGCGCTGAGCCTAGGGCCCGGCAGAGTCTGAAGACAGGGAGGGTCCAGGACTGTTCTAGCCCAGCCGAGCCACCAGGGAACCAGGGAGAGCTGGGGGCTTGAGGGGCCTGCAGGGGGTGTCTCAACCCACTGGTGCCAGCGCAGGCACCGGGCAGGGATCAGAAAATGTATGTTCCAAGCTCTCCCCTCAGCAGCCCTGTCCTGACTCCCAAATCTGCAGGGTTCCCCATGGGTCTCAAGGAACTCCTGATGGGGCGTGAGGACCAGACTGGTGGAGGGCAAGCCTGGGAGGCTGGGGCCCAGCCAGGACCCCACCCCACCCCGTTTGAGAGGTCCCTCTGTGCCAGCCCCGCCCTGCCCCCACTTGCCATCTGCCTGGTCCCTGGGGTCCTGGTCCCCCCAGCTGCTGCGTTTGCTCACGTGATGCCCCATCTGCTGTGAGTCAGAAGACAGATCCACAGGGCCACCCCGGGTCGGGGCTGGGGTTGCTGAGCCCGCTCTGGTTCTGGGTGGGCTGGCAGCACTGAGGTTTGGGCTGTGTTGTCACATTTCCCCCACCACCCTCACCAGCCCTGCCCCCGACCCTTCACTGCACCCCTGAAAGGGGCGCAGTCCACCACCCATCACCACACGCAGCTCTTGCGGAGGATGAAGTGACTTGGGGCCTGGCTCAGCTACAGCACCGTCCATGTGGCCCTCTTCATGGCTGTCCCTGCCCTGCCCCTCCCAAATTTGTCATGCCGGGCCCCGCTGGGAAGGCCACCCCCACTACACACAGACCCGGCCACAGCTCCGCCGCCTCTTTTACCTGCCCTTCTCCTGGGCTGGGCGACCACCTCCCGTCTCTGTCCCCACAGCCATGAAGCTGCCCTCCAAGTAGAAGCCCCGGGCCTGGGGCAACCAGGTCAGCCCTGCATCACAACAATGCCCTCCTTATCCAGCTGGGCTGGCACCCTGGGCACCCAGACCCCACCTGGCACCCACCTGGCCTGGCTGCAGTACCACCCAAGTCTTCCCGCCATCCCTTCCCGAGAGCAGATTGGGACCTCCCAGCCTGGCACTCCAGGTCCCCAAAATGACCCATGCCAGGTCTCCAGTGCCATCGCCTGCTCCACTCCCCCCAGTTCTCATCATTCCCAAACCTTTTCCCATGCAGTTTCCTCTGCCAGGAACGCCGCCCCCCTCTTCCCTCCAGTCCCCATACGTGTACATCAAACCCTCCTCCCCCTCCCCACCAGCATCCAAGGCCAGACTCTGTGCCCTCTGCAGAGCCTCCGGGTCCTCCCAGGTCAGGAAGTTCTCTCCTCCTCCACCAGCAAGCTTATCTGACTCGTCAGCCTCAGATCCTGCCTTGTTTGTTTGTGTTCCTGGCAAGATGAGGGTGTCCCAGCCAGGCTGACCAGGTCCTGCCCAGTGGCCCAGGGCACCAAAGCCAGCACAACAGTGCAGCCTGCCTAGCACAGCCTCCGCCTCCCACACCACACTTGGAGAGGTGTCCTTCACGACCCTGACGCTCTCGGAGGCAAGACCGGGACCAAGGGAGGCTGGGCAGCTATTAATCCACCCCACATGCCCACTTAGCAACTGGGCAAACTGAGGCCCAGAGAGAGAGGCAAGGCAAGGAGGCCACGGTGACGCTATGACCAAGGTGGGGCTGCGTCTCAGGTCCCTAGAGTCCCTGCAGTAAAGGGGCTCAGATCTGGTCGCAAGAGCTAGTCCTGCCCTGGATATTGGCAGGGAAGACCTCACGGGACCCCTGGCCTGGGCTCTGGGGAACCAACTCAGCAGCTGGTGGCTCTCAGTGACCCGAGACGCTTCTCCCCACTCAGCCTCCAATCGAGAGGAATCAACCCTCTGCCCTCAGGGTGTCTGCAGCAAGGGGGCAGGGGCTTGGCTCTGGACCACCCACACCCCATTTGTCTCTTTCGCTGCTGTGTCCCCCCTCCCTAGAACAGTACCAGGCACACAGTAGGTGCTCAATAATTGTTTATATGAATAACTTCTGGGACTTCCCTGGTAGCAGAGTGGTTAAGAATCCATCTGCCAATGCAGGGGACACGGGTTCAATCCCTGGTCCGGGAAGATCCCACATGCCGCGGAGCAACTAAGCCCGCAAGCCACAACTACTGAGCCCACATGCCACAACTACTGAAGCCCGCGCACCTAGAGCCCATGCTCCGCAACAAGAGAAGCCACTGCAATGAGAAGCCCGCGCACCACAACGAAGACCCAATGCAGCCAAAAATAAATAAATAAAATAAATAAATTTATTTAAAAAAAATAATAACTTCTTGGGCCCTCTAGAGCCACAAAGGCTATTCCTCCCCACCCCACCTAGCCCAGGCCAGAGCTGCTCCAGGCAGGATGGGAGCAGGGCAGGTGGGCAGGTGAGAGGGTCCTGCCTTAACTCACGCACCCCCCCCCACTGCCTCAGTAAAATGAACACCAGCCCCTTCCCATGGGGCCATGAGAGACCCCCAACTCGTTACCACAGGAAGGAGGCTGGTTGGGGAGGCGGGGAGGAGAGGAACCAGCAGTTCCCAGGTGGGGAAACCCTATCAGCACCGGGCAGACGGGGGCCTGCGGTCTGGCGGTTAGCAAGTAGGGAGCGCTCCAGCCCTCAGCCGCTGCTTCCCCATCTACTGCTGCTGGTTTCCTGGACGTTCTCTCTCATCCCAGGTCCCCCATGTTCAGACTCCACTGCGAGGACCATCTCCTCCTAAAGGTGGCCTGGGCCATGAAGGGCCAGACTGCCCCTGTTTCACTGCGGGGCCCCAGACGCAGCACCCGGGCAGCTGAAGGCAAGGCTGCCCTCAAGTGCCCATGCCCAGCCCCCTGCAGCATCCTTTCCTCCCCGAGGCTGGAGGCTGGCTTTCCAGCCCCAGACTTGTTCTGTGACCTTAGGTAAGCCCCCTGTCCTCTCACAACCTTGGTTCTCCCATCTGTACAGTGGGGGCAGGAGAGCACAGTATCTCACCACCCACAGAGCAGACCCAGCTTGCAGGGCCCAGTGACTCTATCAGTTTGAGCCTCAGTTTCCCCAGCTAACAAATGGCTAGTGGCTCTGGGAGGTTCCATCCTCTCAGGCCCGTCCCCTTCCCAGGCGTCTCCCTGTCCATCCACCCCCAACTCTAGAGACCCCGCACAGCACTGCTCCTGTGGGCTAGCTCCCACCCAGATACCAAGACTTCAGCGCCCCGGTCCACCGCCACCCCACCCTCTGCTGCACTCACTCCCATCCCTCCTCGCTCCTGCCGTCATGCCCTTGATCTGGTACCTGGTGACGGGTAGAAGGTCCTGCGTGAGGCCGGGCAGCTGAACCGCCTTTCAAGATCCCCCTCTGAGGCTTAACCTGCCAGCTGTGGTCCCGTTTCTGAGAGAGCCGGTGAGTGCGGCGGCTCCCAGCCCCTCTCCTGAGGCCGGGCAAGGCAGGCAGCCAGTGTGGAGCCCGGAGAAGCGCCGGGTTGTGTTTTTGGGTCGGGGGACACCCTCCTCCTGCCCCAACTGGGCTCCTCCCTCCTCCCAGCTCGGCTGGGGATGACGGGACCATACGTGAGTCACAGATTTCTCAAAGGGAGGCTGAGAGGGGGCAGGGCTGAGAGAGCCGAGGCGGGGACACTGGGGGATGCCCATGACTCAGCTCTGGGCAAGGGGGCACTTCAGCCTCACCCGCCCCCGATCCAGGCAGACAGGTGCCAGGCTTCATGGACGGATGCTGGTCGGAGATAAGTCTTCCTCCTCGCCCTCCATCTGTTACTTCCCCAGAGCTGTTCTCCACAGAGTTCCCGCCGAGAGGCCAGGGTTGCTATAGCAACAGGCCACCCCGATGCTGGCGCCCCCCCCCCCTCCGACCCCGCACCCAGGCCCGGCAACAACTGCCCTTTCCTGAAAGAAAGTCCAGCCTCCTTGGCAGCAGGCAGGAGCCGGCGCTGACCGGCAGGGCGGAAGGCACGCTGGGGAAGGGGGATGTCAAGCAGCCTGGCATGCGGCCAGCCAGACCACACACAACCCGCCACCTGACCTCGACTCCTCCCTGAGCCTCAGTTAGCCCCCCAGCAAAGGGATCCACCTCAGTGCTCCCCCAAGCACTCACAGTTTCAACACTCCAAGACTCAAGATCTGGATTCTGAGACCCCAGGGGCTTCTGGAAATGGCCTCCCAGCCCATCTGCTGGGCCAAAGGGGAAACTGAGGCCCAGGTGAGGAACCATTCCTGGTGGTTCCAAAAGCTCAAAGAGAGAAATTTGGAAATGGGCCGACGCCCCCATTCCCTTTCTGGTCACTGGCCTCTGTCAGCATTTCCCTCCCACTGCTAAGGTTCATGGCCACCCTGGGAGTCAGGAAGCTTCGGATGGCCCAGGGCGCCCCCCCCACCCTCCGCGGAGTGAGGATCCCCGTCTCCCCTCATCCCTCCAACGTGAACAGATGATTCCCAAGTCACAGATGCTGGAAGGATTTCACAACCTAATGAGGACAAGTGATGACAGCAACAATAACAAGAGTAATAATAATAATAATGATTACATTTACTGACCATTTACTACATTCCAGACTGTTCCCTGGCACTGTCGCCACGGTGCCACAGGAAAACGTGTTGCTCAGACCAGCGCCTGACACTTGATGAGCCCTCAGTCAATATTCATGGTGAATGTGGTGATGCAGAAGGAAGAGATATGAAGCCCAGAGAAGGGAATTAACTTGCCCAAGATCACACAGCTGGGAAGTGGCAGAGATGGGATGGGAGCCCAGGCAGTCTGGCTCCACAGCCAGCTGTCCTAACCACTCATGAATTTAGCCTCCCCAGGGGGACCAAGAAACAAGGGAGCAGAAAAAGGATGGGGTGGAAAGGATCCAGGAAAGGATGGGGAGTCCCCTACATGCATGTCTTTGGGCAAGTCACCACCTCTAAGGTTCAGTTTCCCCAAGGTCTGTCCTTCAGGGCTGGGCCAGCTGGTCACTGGGGCAGCCTCAGCTGTTCCCCGGGGTCCAGGCCAGCCAGACAGCAGTCACCCACCCATACACACACACACATACCACAGAGGGTGCTGGCCTCCAGGGCACAGATGGAGGGTCAGTGGCGCCACTTTGCGGTTGGCACGGGCTTGCTGAGCTGGATGTCCAAGCAAGGGATGCAGAAGCCTGGAGCCAGCTGCCACTCTGGCCACCCAGGAGAGGCCTATGAGGTGGCCCGGCCAGGGCAGGAGTTGCTTGCCAAGCTCTGCCTGCCCTCTCACCATCAGGCTGCTCAGAGACCTGCTGTGTGCTGGGCACTGTGCTAGGCTCCAGTGGGTGGGAGACAACCCTGGCTCACGTGGTGGTGACACCAGACAGTCAGTTATCGGCACCGTAGAGCCCCAGAGGGCTCTGAGAGTCAGAGGAGAGAAACCAAATAAGTTATTATTAATTACAACACCACCTCTTATTAGCATCGATACGTCCATGGGACTGATAACAGGGGCTGTGTCCATAGGGTTCACTGTGTAAGACCTCTGCTCTCCGTGGGTCCTTCTCACTGTATCCTCCCAACCCTGTAGGCTGGTCCCCTGGTATGTCAGAGACACAGCTGGTCTGTGGCTGGGCCTCCAGACCTGTGGGCTCTAACCAGCACCTACCAGTTGCCAGGCCCCTGCTAGGTTCATCACATTCATCGTCTCCTCTGCCTCTCATGACAGCTGCTATCCTGCTCCACGGAAGAGGAAGGAGGCTCAGAGTGGGCGAGGACCTTGCCCTCACCTTTCAGGGTCAGAGCCAGGGTTTGAATCAGCCTTGTCGGCCCTTGAGCCCCAGCTGGGTCTAAAAGAAGTGGTTTCAGTGAACAGAGACCAGCTGGAAGGACATTCTGGGTAGAGGGAACAGCATCAACAGAGGGGGAGAGGTGGGACATGGGCGACATCCTTGGAAGGAAGTAGGATCTAATTAGGGGGGTAAGGGCAGATGGGATTCTGAAAGCATGGAGTCTCCCTTTGATGGTATTTCGTCAAAGGTGCTGAGAAGCACTCAAAATGGTCCACAGACCTACAGCGTGACCAGAGAAGTTGTTAGAAATCCAGCATCTCAGGTGTGTCCCAGACCTGTTGAATCAGAATATGTATTTGAACAAGACCCCAGGTGCTTCCAGCATTTGTTTTTTGTTTTTTGCCACATCGCGTGGCATGTGGGATCTTAGTTCCCCAACCAGGGATCGAACCAGTGCCCCCTGCAGTGGAAGCACAGACCACTGGACTGCCAGGGAAGTCCCCCAGCATTTGTTAAAGCAGGAGAAACTTTGGTCTACTCTAGGGGCTGTACCAGCAATGATGGGATGGGATGTGGAGGGGAGGCCAGGGCCCAGCGGGGGCACTGGAGAAGATGGAGGTGGGTGGGAGGCTAGGGGGGGAGACTTTGGTCCAAGAAACCAGAAGCAGGGCTAGGACCTCTTCTCACATGTGAGAGGGGATAAGATATCAGAAACTGCCCTCAAGTATGTGGGGGCATGGGACGGGGTACAGATCTGGGAGACAGGCACAGCGGAATGGGGGCACCCTTGTGACATATTGGGGAATCCTCCAAAAGGCAACTGGAAACACATCGCTAGGACTCAGGGGTGAAGGGCTGGGGTCCCCCAAGCCCAGGGAAGGTCATAAACATTACTGGCTGGTGATGGTGGCCAGAGATGGGGTGGAGAGTGCAGAAAGTTGCAGAAAGGCCTTCATTTGAAGGGATGGAGGAGAGGGGGTAATGCTACCACCTGGAGGTTGGTTCAGACTCTGGGCTCAGGCCAACGGGCTTCTCCTCCCGGCTCTGCCAGCCGGGGTGACTCAGGCAGCATCTCTCTAGCCATCCGCTGTCTCACTGTCAAGTGGGGATAATAACAGCACCACCAATAGTAAAAATGAGGCCACGTACGTAAAGCTCATGGCCTAGCCCTGGCACAAATTCATGCTCTGATGTATTGTGAGGGCTTTGCTGTTCAGAGCAGCCTGAGAAGGAGACAGAGATGGGGCTGCCAGGGAGGTGGGAGGACGTGTGTTCCCCAGGACAGGAGGGAGGACGGGACATCCGTGGTGGCCACTGTGACAGAGGCTTGGGCAAGCGGGAGGACACAGCAGGGTTTCTTCCTAGAGGCCTCACCCTTTTCCATCTCTAACTCTCCAGCCTAGGCAGCCTTGCAACCAGTGAAGAGCTGTGCCCACCTGCAGGAAGAGTCATGGGCAACCACTGCCTGTGTGTAGGTGGGTTTTCACTGGACAAGAGCTGTTCGAGTTCAGGCTTCTCCCCTTGCAAGCTGAGTGGCCTTGTAAAGCACTGAGCACCACGCCTGGCACACATTAGGTGCTCGACAAATGCTGGCCAATGTCATGATTATCATCAAGTCAACACAAATGCCAAGGGCCAAGCACTCCACCATTGGCAAAGCCCTTTCATGGCCAGTGTCTCCTCTACAAACTGTGATGATTGTTCCCGCTTAACAGAGATGGAAACCGAGGCTCAAGAGAAAACTTTCCCAAAGCCTCACAGTACATCAGCAGCAGAACCAGGATTCGAACCCTTGTCTTGTGACCCAGACTACGTGCTTTGTGGCCAATGCTCCCAGCAACCTCCCGGTACATTCCCGTGGGAAAGCCTCCTGGCCGCAGGCGCGGGGGCAGCCGCAGTCCCATGATAACACCATCACAGCCATCCCAGGGCCCAGGGGGATGGCAATGCCCATGTGACTCAGCTGCCCTCACAAAGGGAACTGTGTGCCCAGTGCCTCAGGCCTGCCGCCCTTACCCACCACCCATCCCCCAGCTGCAGAAGGAGCAGGGAGCCTGACATATCCAAGACGCAGGGAGAACTAGAGGCACCTCAGCCAACGGCCCAAGTCTAATGGAGATTCAAGCCCAGGCTTGGGGTGCAGGAGGCTGGTGCCAGCCCCGGTGATGGAATGACGGGCCAGGCAAGCAGAAGGGCAAAGACCGCCCAGGTCCCAGCCGGTTTTCTGAGGCCTTATTTGGAGCTCCAAGGACAGACTCAACCCCATTGGCTCTCTCGGGGGTGGAGCCCAGGCAGGTGCCCCCACCCACGTTTACCTGCATCAGGTTTCAAAAGCACTGGGGCTTGTGGTCTGGGCTCCTGTCCCCAGCACTGACCTCTCTCCACCCCTTCCCCTTGAAGGCTTCAGACTCAGAGCCCATGCACCACTGTTGAGCTCTTACTGTGTACCATGCAAGTGACTTGCATTTTCTCCCATGATCCTGCCCAGGAGGCCTTGCCCCTTTTGCTGAAGGAAGAGATAGGCTCAGAGAGGGAGGGCGCCCAACCCAAGGTCACACAGGATCTGACTTCAAGGCTTCCTTCCTCCCCCAATACCCTCTTCCTGGTTCCAGTGGCATCTTGACCACATGCCTACAAGAAGTGTCCTTGGACCTGCCCCAGACAGGCAGGCAGACAGACAGACATCCTCCAGCCGCCACGGTCACCCTGTTCCTGCCCAGGAACATTATGCAGGGCCTTAGACAAAGTTCAGGTTGGCTGGGTCTCCAAGGGCCACCTCTGCTGACCTTTCCGGGAGGCGGGCATGGCTGGGTGCCCAGCTACCCAAGATAGAAGGTAGACAGGGTGGCCGCCTGGTCTTCCTAGGCATGACGGAATGTCTGACCTCAGCCCAGCCCCTCAAGTACACTTGGCAGGAAGGTTGAATCCAGCCAGAACAGGCCACACTCCTGCCTCCCAGCCTCCAGAAGCCCCTGATCCCAGGGCAAGGGCAGGCCCACCAACGACAGGCCACAAGCCCTCTCCACAACCCCACTCCCATGCCACCAGCCTGGACCACCCTTACTGCGGGAAGCAGGCACAGAGCCGGGTACCCAGAGGCCTGCGTTCCTCAGGTGAGACCCTAACCATCTGTAAACATCGGGCGCCCCTTTGCAGCCCAGGGGATTGGAGCCCATGGGCTGGGTGGTGCTTCACCACTCGGTCACTGGAGCTAAAAGTGCAGCCCTTCCTTGGGGTGTGACATCTGGGAGAACCACTCTTCCCAAGGGGACCCCTGGGGCTCTGCTCAGAGGCAGGTTTGCCTGGGGGAGACCCAGCGACTGGGAGGCTCCAAACTGCCCTTCACCGCCCCGACCCCCCAGATTCCTCCCAGCATTGCCCCCAAAGTCCTCCAAACAGCACAGCCTGGGACCTGGCATCAAACTGCCCAGATCTGAGCTTCTGAGCCTCAGTGTCCAAGGGTGTAAAATGGGGCCGCGCAGGTTTGTCTGCAGCCAGGGCCTCCGGGTAGCGCAGTAACAGGTGCTGTCATTATCCCAGGCTCTCTTTTCAATGCAGATTCCCCCCGTGGGAGGAGCAGAAGAGACTTCTAACTCCTCCATAGGTGCCTCCCTTCCTGAACATGAGGGCCCAGACGGGCCATCCCAGCTGCCATCGACGTCTCCGTGGTTGTGTCCCTTCTGTCAGTGCCCCCAACCCCAGCCCTGGCCCGTGAGGTTTGGTTGGCAGCTGCTCAGATGCCCAAGACTTGGGCCAGGTGGCTCTGGTCAGGGGTGAGGCACCGCCACGCACATGCCAAGGGAGGCAAATGAGGCCCAGAGAAGTTGAGCGACTACCCACCAGGTGGCACAGCAGTGGGCAAAGATGGCAGGTCTTGTTTTGTCTTGGGGTGAAAATGTGCCATCTCGCTTGAATGCCACAGGCTTCCCAGGGCCCAGGCTGTCGACTCTGACGTCCCCATGTGTCCCACTGCCACTCCCGCCCCCCCCCACCCACAAACACGTTCATTGGCGCCCGCCACAGGAGACACACCTAGGAGTCATAAAGAGGGTGCCTCGGTGTCCTCACCTGGCAACCGGGGCGGCCATCACTTCTCTTTTGGTGAAATAAAGAGTCGTGTGTACTTTGTGGAAAGGCCAGCCTCGCCCCCAGAGACACCCCCATCGCCTCTCAGAAGCACTGCTTCCCGCCTGTGCATCTGGCCCGGCAGCCAGGGAGCCCCCCCGGGGTCTCCCCATAAGTGCTGGGGCGCAGATGGCTCAGGAGGCGTAATGGGGCAAGGATGACAGACACTCATGAGCAGCGGAGGCCTAATCAACAGAGGGAACACGGGGGCCCATTTTGCTACCGCAATGCCCCAGGGAGCCAGGTGGGTAGGGGCAGAGCTGGCCGGGCGCCAGGCCCCCCTCCCCCCCCCACCCAGCCACCCACCTCTGTCTGCTGCCGTGTGCAGCCAGGAGCCTGGGTGTGTGGGGGCGGAGGTGCGGCTGGAAGGCTGCCGCTCCCGTCTTTGTTTTCAGACCTCTGCCCCCGCCACCTCCGTCCAGGTAGATAAGGAACCAGCCCAGAGACCGCAGGCCTGGCTGAAGTTCCCACAGCAGGCACCGGCAGGGCCGGCCCTTTCCTCAGGATGGCTGCCCTCACCCTGGTGTGTCCTGGGCCGCCACCTAGGAGTCGCCTGGCCCGGGGCAGCAAGCGGCCATTTGGGGAACCGCTTGCCTTTCGCCTCCGGCCTCTGGCAGCCGAGGCCGGGAGGGCCGCGCTGCGGGCTGAGGGAGCTGCGGAGAGGCGGAGGGACCCCGTGCTGGCCAGAGGGGCAGGTACACCCCCAGGCCTGGGCCCTGTTCCCTCTCACCTGGGGAGGCCGCCCTCCTGCTCCTTGTCAAAAGTCAAACGACCTGGGCCACCAGCTCCCAAACCGCTTTCCCGTGGGACCCCCGGTGGAAACAGGCTCTGGGCGCTGGGGGCGTGCGTCCCGCCTCCCCGTCCAAGCACCCAGGTCTGCAGCCTCCCCCTCAGCCCGCTCCCACCCTGCCCCCTTCCCTGTGCCACGACGACCACCACGTCAGCACGGCCGGCCCACACTCAGAGCGCCGAGGGGTGACCCCGCGACAGCCAGGGCCTCCACATCGGCGCGGAGCCTGAGCCCTTGCCGGCCTCACGCATGCCCTCAGGCGCGGAGCGAGACCTGGGGGTCGGCCAAGGTCAAGCGAGCCAGGCTGGGAGTCACACACCCCCATCCTCTTCCTCCCCGGCCCAAACAACAGCTTCTTACCTTCGGTCCCGGCAGGCCCCGGCCGGACTCTGCCTGTGCTGCCTGCCCCGCTTCCACCTCCTCCCGGGGCTCACAGGTACCTGAGCTCGTCTGGGCCGGTGGCCCCAGGTGTGGCTCCGCCTGCCCGTGTTGCCCGATTTCCGGTGGCCTCACAGCTCCCGCCTCCCTCTCTCATTCCTGCGTTTCCCTGCGGGAGCGGACCTGGCCCCTTGGGTGCTGCATGCCCCAAACCCTCACTCACCTCAGCCCTTAATGGGCTTTCGGCACCCCTACCCAGGGACCCCTGGGCTGCTGGCCCACCGTGGCCCCCGAAGGGCTCTGAGTGCCCCCCTCCCCAGGGCTGGTGGGCGTGGCTGTCCCCACTGCCACATGCTATACCAACTCTGCGAGCTCCCACCTGCCTCCTCTGAGCTCAGGCCCCACCTGAAGCCTGGGCCCAGACTCACCTGCCTGCAAGATAAACAAGCCAGCAACCAGCAGCTGCTTAGAGGCAGGAGGCGAGGGTGGGGCACGGGGGGGCGATGGGGACCGGGGGGGCACGGTCCTTGCTGTCAGAATGTTGAGCTGACACAGACGAAGGGAGGGGGCAAGAATGGAAGCTTCTTCCTTGGCAGGGATTGGGGGCAGCTGCTCCAGGTATCCCGGGGTGCAGAGGGGAGTGGTCCAGGGAGGCTCTGCTTCATGCACGAGGTCCCCACGGAGCCTCTGAGCACACCCTTCCCAGCCTCCTCCTGGACCACTCGCCCCCCAGCCCTGCCTGCCCAGCCCCTGCATCACCCTTGAGGCCTCGCCCGAGACCAGTAGTTCTCCTGGGGAGCTTTTCAAAGTTCTCACCCCAGGTACCCATTCCCCCAGGTGGCTCTGATTCCCACCCCCACCACCAGTACCCATAGTATTAAGAACTGAGCCACCCGTTCTTCCAAGAAGCCATCCAAGCAGTTGTTGATTCATTTGGCAAAGCCTGTACCAGGAGCCCCTGTGGGCCGGCCCCAGGCTAGGCACTGAGGTACATAATTGCAACCTTGAGAGCCTTCCCTCGCCTCCCCTGCCAACACACACCATGTCTCTCTCCCACAGTCCCCTGAGTTCCCCCTCACCTGGGGCCCATCCCCCAGTGTGAGAGTCATTTCTTTCCTAGCCTGTGTGGCCTGCCAGATCACCAAACCCACGCCCCAGCCCAGGGCCTGGTGTGGAGAAATTCTGGGTGACTGGTGGGTGAAGGAGAAAATGTGGGGAGAAGGAATGGATGATGGATGGACAGAAGGCTGGACAGGTGGATAGATTCAGCCATGCATTTAGAGAGTGCCTATTGAGGGCCTACTGCATACCAGGCACTGTTCTAGGCACTGGGGACACAGCAGCGAACAAAACACAAAAATCCCTGCCCTCTTAGAGCTGCGGGAGACAGATAATAAATTAAATAAGGAAATAAATATGAAATATATCTAGTGGTAAGAACTATGGAGCAACAAAGCAAGGGAGGCAGAGAGAAGGATGGAGGAGAGAGGGTTGGTTTAGATTTTCTCAGAGAAGGTGACACTTGACACAGACTGAATGTGACAAAGGAGGTAGACTTTGCGATGTCTGGAGGGAGAGCATTCCAGGTAGCAGGAACAGCACATGCAAAGGCCCTGTGGTAGGTGGCTGCTTGGTGTGTTTAAGGAAAAAAGAGGATCCGGGCATGGCTGAATGAAGGGGTCGAGGTAGAGAGGAGCCCAGGGAGATGAAGGAAGGATGGATGTACAGATGGACAGATGGGAACAAGTGTGGTGGATCTGGATCTGATGAAGTGTGGGAGAGCTCCAGCCCCCTGAGGGAGAGGGTTTGCCTCTTGGCCACAGCTCAGACTCATTCCTGGAGGCTAGCCCAGATCCCACTGCAGTTCCTTGTCCCCAGATCACCTCCCCACTTCACCTGGGGAAATTTCCAACTGCTGATACGGCCTCTGCTCTGCCCATGGGCATGGGTGCCTGCTCTGCTCAGCAGGAAGCTGTGCCCCTACCCCCAGGGCTGAGCACAGATGCGGGCAACAGGAGAGAAGTGGGGTGTCAGAGAGAAACGGGCCTTTAGGAAGAGGGCCTGACCCCTGAAACCCTGGAGTTTCCCCAGGGTCCTGAGAGCTGTACCCATGGCCCCAGAGATGACACCCACCCCGGTAAGGGCACCAAGGGAGTCCCACTGACTTCCTGTATACCCACTGGTGACTCCCCCCCTCCTGACACCCACACTCCATCCCCCCACCCTATGCCACTCTGCCCCCAGGGCCCTGGCTAGTGATGTAATCACCAGGCTCTGTCAGGTGAGCAGGAGGGGCTGGGGCTGCAGCCCTGGGCTGGGCCCTCATTCGCTGGGTGCACTTGGGGAGGTTGCTTAACCTCTGTGCCTCGGGCCATCTATGAAATGAAAACACATGCCTTCGCCCTTCTTGTCTTCCAGAGGCCAAGGGAGGAAAAGGGATAGATGGGTCAGGAAAGTGCCCTGTCAGAGCAGGTGTCTGAGGAGCATTTGTGGGGCTGAGGGCTTGGTCTCTAGGAGCCCCCATCCAGGACCTGTGGATTATCCTATCAACTCCTCGCTACACCCTATGAGGCAGGAGCCACTTTTTAATGTGAGTTTTACAGATAAAGGCGGGGTTGGGGTGGGGGTAGTGTTAAGTAACACATCTGAGGTCATAGCCAGGCAGTCTGATCCAGGACTGGTGCCCTTTATCTGACCCTGGGCGAGCCCAGCCTCCCTCTGCTCCCCCCACCCCCACTCAGAGGGGAGCCTCAGGACATGCGGACCCTTTCCTTGTAAGGGGGAAGTGTGGAGGGGTGTGAAGGGCCCCAGCTGTGACCTCTCATGCTCTAGCAGGACCTCAGGCTCGGTCTCCAAGCTCCCTCTGAGAGCTAGTGCTGCCCACAAAGGAGAGAGTGAGCTCCCCACCCCCAGGGGAAACCAAGGAGGTGCTCAGCTGGAGTGCTGCAGAGAAGACACCTACCACATCTGTGAGGAGGACTCAATGGTCTCTAAAATCATTTTCTCATCACAGGTTAATTCATGTGGGCCATTTTTTACTAATTCATGTATTCATTCACTAAATTGATATTTGCAGAATAACTACTGGGTGCCAGGACCTTCCTCACGTTTTTAAAAACAAACTGCCGACAGGGCAGGCAGCAGCGCTGTGATTGGGCGTGGGGCTCTAGAGCAGACTGCCTGGGTGGGGCATCCCAGTTCCACTTGCCTCCTTTAGCCTTGGTTTGCTTATCTGCAAAATGGGGATGATAGCAGTATCAATCCATGAGGATTAAATGAGAAAATGCTGAGTGCTTCCAACAGTGGCTGGTACATGGTAAGGGCTAAGTCAATGTTTGCCATATCCAAATGCAGAGGGGAATTGAAGTTACTGACCTTATAAAGCCCCTTCTGGTCTTCACTGTGGCCTCTGTCTTGAACGGAGTTGGCCTCTTCCTCCTTTTTGGCCACATCTGGAAGAAGGTGACCTCCCCGGCCAGATGTGGGTGTACAAGCCCACAGCCCTCACTGTGCTGGGATGGGCAGAGAGGTAGCCAAGGGCATTACCCTGCTTCCCACGAGGAGTTCATTCTCCACCATCTGCATCCTTGGTCACACACCTTCCAGGTTCTGCCTGTACCTGCTCACCCGTCTGCACACAGTCTGAGGATCAGGAGACCTGCTTCCAGTCCTGGGTCTGCGGCTCACTGGCTCTGTGGCGCTGAACAGGTCAGGGCCCTTCTCTGAGCCTCAGTGTTCCCGTCTGTGTCATGGGAACAATAAGTGGACCCATGCTGTAGTGTTTTCAAATGACTCACATGAGGAGACTTGGGGCAGGGAACCACTTTACCAACCAAAAGACTCATTTCACCATCCCAGCAACTCTGACAAGTGTCTGTCCCCATTTTACAGATGAGACCAAGGGCAGAGAGAAAAATTTGCTCATAGCCCATGTGCTTCTGTGGCATCAGGCCACATCTTTGGCACTCCATGACCCTGCAGAAGCTGTCCTTGTGTAGTCTCAGGGGTCCTCTTGTGTCAAGGTGGATGAGTTCTAAGGCAACTGAGTCACCTTTTCCTGGCGTCCCGTCACATCCCCTCGGAGTCAGCACTCCCTGTGTAGCAACCAAACATAGGAAATGGGTACAAACCAGATGTCAAGACCGCAGGGGCAGGAGCTGTGGGCCTAGAACAGCTCATGCCGAGCCTGTGTCTGGAAGAAGCTTGGAGGGCATCTCATCACAGCCCCAGCGCGGCCCTGACCTGCCCATGGGTCTCTTATAGAGATCGGGTGTCCCTCATCTCTCCTGATCTCCCACCCCATCTCTGCCCAGACAAATCCCACCCACCCGCCCCTATAACCCAGTTCAAATGCCCCCTCTTCCAAGAAACCCTCTTGGAGTTATTCCATCCTTCCCTACGGGAAGCCAGCCTCTGAACCTCTGTTGGGAAGGGGGACATTTTACCTCTGCTCCTCTTGAGTTCTTGTGGCTGGACTAATCATAAAATTGACACAACACATTAATAGGAGAAAAAGAAACAAAATTTAATTTGTGTGCAGGTAGATCTCAGAAATGGGACCCAAGGGACTTCCCTGGCAGACCAGAGGTTAAGACTCCATGCTTCCACTGCAGGGGGCACGTGTTTGATCCCTGGTCGGGGTACTAAGATCCCGCGTGCCACACGGCGTGGCCAAAAAAAAAAAATAGAAATGGGACCCAAGAAATGGCCAAAGCTGGCAGAAACTTAGGGGGCTTCCCTGGTGGCGCAGTGGTTGAGAATCTGCCTGCTAATGCAGGGGACACGAGTTCGAGCCCTGGTCTGGGAAGATCCCACATGCCGCGGAGCAACTAGGCCCGTGAGCCACAATTGCTGAGCCTGTGCGCCTGGAGCCTGTGCTCCGCAACAAGAGAGGCCACAATAGTGAGAGGCCCACGCACCGCGATGAAGAGTGGCCCCCACTTGCCACAACTAGAGAAAGCCCTCGCACAGAAACGAAGACCCAACACAGCCAAAAATAAATAAATTAATTAATTAAGTTAAAAAAAAAAAAAAAGAAACTTAGGTTTGGGCGCTTAACTAGTGAAGAATCTAAACAGAGTTTGGGCTTGGGGCAGTAAATTAGTAAAGAAGTAACAAGGTTTGCTTGTGCAGGCTTCTCGGCCCCAATATCTCCCTCTCTGGCGATAAGGCTGTCCTTACTCCTCCAGATGCAGGAAGGGCACTTTTCACGTGAGAGAATTGTTTCCTGCTTTTCAGGGGAACAGAGGAGGGTCAGAGCTTCCTTCTTGCATCGGCTGCTTCTCAAGCAACTTCAATTCAAAATAATCAATGTGCCATTGTGACATATTGGGGGCAGCCTTCCCTGAGCACCAACATCTCAAAAGTCCTGCAGCACTTTATCTACAAGAATACTACCATCCAACTCTCCTGAGCACCTCTGTGCCAGGCCCCTTCCTTAAACTCTGCAGGGACTGATTCATTTCATCCCCATAACGATCCTATGGAGGGGTGCTATTATTACAGATGAGGAGGCTGAGGCCCAAAGAGATTTAGTAACCTACCCCAGAACACATCGCCAATAAGTGCCAGAGCCAGCATTTGAACCCATATCTGTGTTGGACCATGATTTGTCTCTTTCAGGCAGCTTCTCAGTAAATGTATTTCATTCATTCATTCAACAAACATTTTCCAAGTGCCCACTAAGTGCCAGGCCTCACCCTGGGCTCTGTGGACATGAGACAGACACCACCCCTACCCTAATGGAGTTTATAGCTTGATGGGGTGAGGAATTTTTTAAAAATCAATGACGTAATTAATGAATCAAGTAATTCAAGAAGTATGAAGAAAAATAATTACATAAAATGTAAGGGCAATAAAGAAAGCAAACCAACAAACATAGGGGCAGAGATGGCATGGAACAGGGAACCTGCTTTAGCCAGGTAATCAGGGAAGGCTTCTTGGAGAAAGTGACATTTGTTACTAAGTCCTGATGGATGAGGAAGAGCCAGCCTTGGAAAGAGTGTGTCTGGGGCACAGTGTACCAGGCAGAAGGAACAGCATGTACAAAGGCTCAGAGTGGAAAATGAGCTCAGAGCGTTGGGGAAACAGGCAGCTGGTAAGTGTGGCTGGAGCACTGGGGCAAGAGAGATGAGGCCAAAGAGGAGGGCTGTGAGGACAGGGAGGGAGGTGCAATCTTGATCCCAGAGCGTGGGTGGACTTACGCAGGGGGTGAGGGCATCGATTTACATTTCAAGGAGAGTAGCTGTAGGATTAGGCTCTGCCCTGACCAGGTCAAGGCTATTGGTCAAGGCTGGGTCAAGGGTCCTAAAAGAGGTAAGCAGGCACCAAGCAGGAACCCTGCAGAAGTCCCCCAGGGCAGAGAGTGGGGCAGCCTCCCAACCCATCCAGGAGGAAGACACTGACTCTGGTCCACCCACAGTAGCTGGTTCCCACAGAGCTGGAAGGTAGGCATCTGTCCATCCATCAGCAGTCTGTCTGTCCATCTACCCATCAGCCCTCTGCAGCCTTGGGTCCAGAGCTGGCCTCCTCTGCCCCTCACCAGTAGCGAGCTGTTAAATAGTAACACCTGGCTCTCTGTGTATTGTTCGGACATGAACACTGATATTTTCTCTTTTTTTTATTTTTTATTTTTTAATTTTTATTTTTGGCCGCACTGCATGGCATGAGGGATCTTAGTTCCCCGACCAGGGATTGAACCCGTGAGCCCTGCGGTGGGAGCGTGGAAGTCCATAACTGATATTTTCATTTACATCAACAAGTAAGACAAAAATGAAATGACAAAGACATGTTGGAAGTTCACTTGTTCGTCAATGACATGAGCAATTTTTTGCTGAATATGATAATAGTCCTCAAATCCTGGAATTCTTGCTGACTCAGATAAAAGCTTTTGAATACACTGCTGAATGGGATAACAGTTTTCTGTTGTTTTGTGCTATTCACGATTTAACAACCACAGATGTGCCACACTGGATTGAATGTGCCTTACTAACATTTTGCCCACCACTTCCTTAAGTCTATCTAGACAATCAACAAAATGATATATCAAGGCCTGATTTGCAGCATTTGCAGATTTCCGTGGTATAAATACTCCCACCATGGCCAGTTTCAAGATGCAAGCATTGAACGTGGAACTGGAGAAAAGATGTGCTGTGGCTCACTATTCTATAGCATTTCTACCGTACCAGTGTGATGGATGTCAAAAACCACAAGAACATACATCGCTCACTTGCTAAGGCTGCCGCGACTAAGTACCACAGACTGAGCAGCTTAAACAACAGAAATGTATTGTCTCACAGTTCTGGAAGCTGGAAGTCCAAGATCAAGGTGTCGACAGGGCTGGTTCCTTCTGATGGCTGTGAGAAGGGATCTGTTCTATGCCTTTCTCCTAGCTTCTGGTGGTTTACTGGCTATCTTTGGCGCTCCTTGGTTTGTGGAAGCATCACCCTGATCTCTGCCTTCATCTTTATATGACATTCTCCCTGTGTGTGTCTGTGTCCAAATGTCTCCCTTTTATAAGAACACCAGTCATATTGGATTAGGGCCCACCCTAATGACCTCATGTTAAGTTGTTTCCCTCTGTAAAGACCCCCATCTCCAAATAAGATCACATTTTGAAGTACTGAAGGTTAGGACTCCAACATATGAATTGGGGGAAGGACACAATTCAACCCATAACAATAGATAATGGCAAAATGTGGCATAATAGTTAGAAAGTAGTATATTTTGAATATTTATTACTATTTTGATTATAATTTTAAGTTTATGCAATTTAATTCTTAACAACGGCTGTGTTTCACAACGAATAACCGGCTCTTGTGAGCCAGTACGAATAGACTCCAACACACCAGTGGCCCTCACCTCCCTTCAGCCCTGTCCCAAGTCCCCAGCTGACCTCCCTGCAGGCTCAGATGAGGGACAGGTCAGGAAAGCTGGGTTTAAGTCCTGAACATATCCTCTGAGGAACCCTGAGAGCCTGGTCTCTTCTTACCAGGAAGGGGTCCTGAGGGAAGGATGCTGCAGTGACAAGCTGTGGTCTCAGGGCCGCCCAACCCAACCACCCAAGAGCTGGAAACAGTCCGAGGGCCCAGCACCAGGAAATGGCTCCGAAAGCACAGCCCAGCTCTGCCCCTCCTAGGGCGACCAACGATCTCTATTTGCCCCGGACTATTCCTGCTTTAGCACTGAACGTTCTGGGTCCCAGGAAATGCCTCAGTCCCTGACAAAGCAGGCAGTTGGCCATCCCCACCTCATGGGCATATGGTCAGGACCAAAAAAAAAAAAAAAAAAAAAAAAAACTTATATATACTAAATTCAGTGAAAATAAGCAGAAAACAAAGGTGGCATCTCTACCCATCCCAAGGACCTGTTTCTCTGCTCTGAGGCAGGGCTGGTACCCAGGGGCTACTCAGAGATGCTCTGCAGAGCCAGTGGTATCAAATTTGTGTCTCTGGGTCCAGCTTCTAGATAGCAGAGATGTGGGGAAAGGAGAGGTAACCCTGAGGGGTGGGTAAGCGCAGGACGCTGGAGCCAGTTCAATCCCAGCTCTACCACACACTTGTTGTGTGACCTTGGGAAGGTAACCTAACAGCCTTGTGCCTCAGTGTCTCCATCTAGAAACTGTTCCTACCACCTTGGCTTGTTGTGCAGCTTCAGCGGGAGCAACCACAGAAAGCACAGCACCTGGCATGCAGCAAGCACTTAGGCGATGCTATCAGAAAGCAAAGCCAGTTGGAAGAGTTGTGGGTATTTCTTTCCACTTTAGAATTATTTCCATTATGGCTGTTCTAAGGTTGTTTGCGCAACGCAATCAAAACAAAACGAAAACCGTAGGTATCTATGTACATAGATGTATACGAATAGAGGCTGAAACCAGATGTTACACTGTGGAGGGGTGTGTGATGGGGGCTGCTCCCGGGTTGCCGCGGCTGGCCCCAAAACGTGCCATTCCTGGAGGTGTATCTTTAGAACAGCTGATAGGAGATGCAGCTGGTTTCCTCTCTGAGGTTATGCTAACCCATGTCAGAACTAAAAACCTCAGCAAGCCGAGGAAATGGGAGGAGGTGAGCAAGCGCAGCTCCTGTGTCAGAGAGAGTGTCTGTTGTTTCTGGGGAAGCCCAGCACAGGCACGACTCAGGCCCACCTGCACAGCTGACACAGATCCCGTTCCCCTCGACACTGATGGCGCCTTGCAGCCAGAGGCCTCAGCAACTTAGGGCTGCCGTGGCGCCAGAGGGAGGAGAGTCTGCCCCTGTACGCGGAGGGGGCAGCCATGCCCTCCCAATCTGCTTTCTCCCTTGTCTCTGAGCTCCGGTCCTAACATTAGATTTGCCGTGTGCAGGGTGGGGCGGGGGGAGGGGTGCCTCAGGTACAAAACGTAAGGAGGTGCTGTCAGGAGCCAATGGACCCTGCACCTCGCTCGAATCTGCCTCTGACTCTATGAGCCAGGCTCTGTTATTATCTCAAAGTCCAAACAAAATGAAAAGCAGAAGCCTCAGAGAGCACAATGTTACTTGCCCTGGAAAGTAGCAGAGCCGAGATTTGAACCCAGGCATGTCAGGCTCCAGGGCCCACTGGCTTAACCACTGACCCATCCTCTCCCCCTGGGCACGTGGACATCTGCCTGAACCTCAGGTGACCAGCATGGCAGAAAACACGCTGAAGCTGAGTTTGCAGGCTGGAGCTGGGGTCCCGACTCTGTCCAGGCTCACGGGATGACTTTGGTCAAGTCCCTTCCTTTCTCTGTGCCTCGGTTTCACTGTCTGCGGAAGTTGATGGCTGTACCGGAGCAGGAGCTACAAACTGCAGTGCCCACCAGGTCCGGGCAGGCCAAGCTAGTGAGGGCAGGAGGGAGGTGGGAGTAGGTGGGTGACAATAGGGAGTGGGGGAGCCCGGGGTGATCTGGAGACTACGGGCCAACTTGGGGAGAACTGCCCAGCTCCAGCCAAATGTCACTTGAAGGGGTTTGGGCCCAGTGTGGCCTGATCCTTCAGTCTTTGGAGAGACACCGGAATCTGATTTTTATATTTGAATCTAAATTGTTAAAAGTTGAGAATGAATTCAAATGGATTTCAAACCCTTTGAGAGTCAAAGCCTACAAAGGGCCAGACACCGCCCATGGGCCTCTCACTGACAACCTCCAGACCCCATGTCCGAGCCTTTGGGTGTTCCCCAATATCCATATGCACCTTTAGTGGAATAGAACCTCATATTTTTAGCTGGGCTCATAGCTCCCCAGAATAAAGACATCATCTCCTAGTTTCCCTGGCAGTTAAATGTGGCCACATGACCAAATGCCCCCATCTGCCCGACAGGGAGATCACAAAGGCTAACATTGATATGGGCCACGTGCTTTGTCAACACTTTACTGCATTAACTCCTTCATGCTCACAGCAGCTCCACAGTAGATACTATTTTATCCACTTTTTCCAGATGAGGAAACTGAAGCACAGACACTGAAGTTCACAAAACCAGAGAGAAACAAAGCCAAGATTCTCCTCAGACAAGCAGCTTTGCTATCTCAGTGGGTCCTTTCACCCAAGAAGACAGGTTTGAGCTTGGCAGCAGCAGGGATGGGGTTCAAAACAAGGGCACATGTCCTTGGGCCCCCAGCACAGAGTCTGGCCTGGCTGAGGAGGCCCCTTGCCAGTGAGGGGGGCAGGAGAGTACAGTGGACAAGAGCCCAGACTCTGGAGCCCCCAAGAAAAGAGGTCACTCCTGGGTAAGCCTCCTGTGCCTCAGTGACCTCATCTCTAAAATGGGTACATCAGGAGCTCGTGCCTGGCAGGAATAAAGGTGCATGCAAAGCACTGAGCCCAGGACCCAGCAGAGTCTGAGGGCAGGGAGGGTCCAGGACTGTTCTAGCCCAGCCGAGCCACCAGGGAACCAGGGACAGCTGGGGGCTTGAGGGGCCTGCAGGGGGTGTCTCAACCCACTGGTGCCAGCGCAGGCACCGGGCAGGGATCAGAAAATGTATGTTCCAAGCTCTCCCCTCAGCAGCCCTGTCCTGACTCCCCAAACATGCGGGGTTCCCCATGGGTCTCAAGGAACTCCCGATGGGGCGTGAGGACCAGACTGGTGGAGGGCAAGCCTGGGAGGCTGGGGCCCAGCCAGGACCCCACCCCACCCCGTTTGAGAGGTCCCTCTGTGCCAGCCCCGCCCTGCCCCCACTTGCCATCTGTCCTGGTTCCCCCAGCTGCTGGGTTTGCCCACGTGATGCCCCATCTGCTGTGAGTCAGAGGAGGGGTTCACTGGGCCGCCTGGAGGATGGGATTAGGGGTGCTGAGTCCTGCAGTTCAGGAGGATTTGGGTCTGTGGGGCCACATTTCTCCCATTCCCCTACCTGCACCCCCAACATCCCCACTGCCTCCTCCATGCCCTGCCTCAGAGCCCTGCCATGGGGAGAAGCCCATCTGCATCCCTGAAAGGGGCGCAGTTCCCACCGCCTGCACGCAGCTCTTGCTGCGGATGAAGTGATCTGGGGCCTGGTTCAGATGGAGCACCGTCCATGTGGCCCCCTTCATGGCTGTCCCTGCCCTCCCCCTCCCATCCTTGTCATGCCGGGCCCCGCTGGGAAGGCCACCCCCACTACACACAGACCCGGCCACAGCCCCGCCTCCTCTGCCCCAGCCCTGCATTTCCTTATTGGCCCCACTCAACCTCCTTCTCTTCAGGCTGAAGAGGAGGCCTTCAAGACTGGACTCCTATGTCCTCAGCCCACAGTAGCTGTGTGACCTCTGGCGAATCACTGCCCTCTCTGGGCTCCTCTCCATCTAGACCCAAGGCCTCCTGCCGTAGTTTCTGAGTTAATTGGTTTTGGATGATGTCCAGCTTTGGTCATTTTTTTCAAGCCTCTCCTACCAGGTGACTTCAGTGTTAGGGAAGAGGAAGAGTGGTGTTTTCTTCTGGAGGGTCTTGGGTATCAGGCTCCCATTTCTCCCCCAGCCTCAGTCACTGGCTCAGCCTTTCCCCTGGAGGTATAGGGTACTTGGGGACAAATGATCCAGAAGGCAGAGGCCCCAGAGGGTCAACGTCTGTGCCCGTCAGCGGTGGAAAGTGAAACCTTTGCTGACCGAACACCCAGAGGCTGCACCTGCTGCTACACAAACACGCCTCCGAGCAGCAGCAGGCCTGAGGTCAGCCTCCGGCGGGCACGCAGCCAGGGCCACCCCACCCCAGCCATGCTGAGCCTCTGCCAGAGTGAGAGGTCAGGAATGTACCACAGTCACCCATAGGGTGGGCCACAGGATGTCACAGAAACAGCCCAGCCCTGGAGACATGCAGCCCAGGGGTCCTGTCCCCCCTCCATCACTGACTCACAGTGACCTTGGGCAAGTCCCTTTCGACTCTGAGCCTCAGTGGGCCTAGTCTTAGCAACAATACAGTAAATAAAGTGCCCAGCCCAGGGTCCAGCCTAGAGTTAGTGCAGCAAACTGCACCACAACAGGAAGAGGAAAAACAAAAATAAAAGATAAGCTGATTTTTCTTTTTTCCAGTGCTTGCCGAAGTCCATAAATAACGCCTAAGGTTAATAAATCAAGAAATAGCAGTATAAGCATGTTATTTATTGCCCTGGAGGTAACCACCACATAAATTAAAATAAGTGGTAGACTCTGAGGAGGGGGTTTGCAGGAAACTGGGCCTTTTGATAAGTCCTATTTACCAGTGCATGTTTTAAAATATCTATCTCTTAAAAGTATTTATTAAAAAGTGACTCAGCCCTTGTAGTGTTGTTTTGGGAGGTCACCACTCTTTTTTTTTTTTTGGCTGCGTTGGGTCTTTGTTGCTGCACACAGGGGCTACTCTTCGTTGCGGTGCGCGGGCTTATTGCGGTGGCTTCTCTTGTTGCAGAACATGGGCTCTAGGAGTGCAGACTTCAGTAGTTGTGGCACATGGGCTCAGTAGTTGTGTCTCGTGGGCTCTAGAGCGCGGGCTCAGTAGTTGTGGCACACGCGCTTAGTTGCTCCGCGGCATGTGGGATCTTTCTGGGCCAGAGCTCGAACCCATGTCCCCCGCACTGGCAGGCGGATTCTTAACCACTGTACCATCAGGGAAGCCCCGGGAGGTCACCACTCTTAACAGAAGTATTTGGGGCCTACAACGTCAAAATAAGTCAAAATAAGCCTTATTTTGACTCCACTCAAGCTGTGGAGTCAGGCTGCTAGGGTTCAAATCCCTGCTCTGCAACTGACAAGCTGTGCCACCCTGGGCAAGTTATTTAACCACTCTGTGCCTCAGTTTCCTCATCTACTGAATAGGAATAATAATAATTCCAGGCTCCTAGCATATATAATTGTGAGACGTTATCATTATATATTTATAACTCGCATACTCAATTGTTTTACAAAAATAGGGTTATTATGCTATACATAGTGTTTTATAACTTGCTTTCTTTTTTCTTGCTAAGATATAATGGATATCATTCCAGGCCAGTACATAGAGTTCTATTTCATTCTTTCTAATTGACGCAAGAATTCCATTGCCCACAATGTAAAATTTATTTTTCCATAACCCCCTATTGAAGGAAATTTAGGCAGTTTCCAATTTTTAGTATAATATGCTTCACAGCAATGAATATATATTTTGGACACACGTGGGGCTATTTCTGAAGAATAGATTCCTATGAGGGGAATTGCTGGGTCAGAGTTTGTGCAGTTAAAACTTTTATAGATACTGCTAAATTGCCCTCCCTAAAAGTAGTACCAGTTTAGATTCTCACTAATACTGTGTGAAAGTGCCCATTTTCCCATACTCATACCACTGTTTTTTATGCCAGTCCGGAGAGGGCTGATGCCATTGTTTTTTTTTTTTTAATGAAAGCTTATTTATTTATTTATTTATTTATTTTTGGCTGTGTTGGGTGTTTGTTTCTGTGCGAGGGCTTTCTCTAGTTGCGGCAAGCGGGGGCCGCTCTTCATCGCGGTGCGCGGGCCTCTCACTGTCGCGGCCTCTCTTGTTGTGGAGCACAAGCTCCAGACGCGCAGGCTCAGTAGTTGTGGCTCACGGGCCTAGTTGCTCCGCGACATTTGGGATCTTCCCAGACCAGGGCTCGAACCCGCGTCCCCTGCATTGGCAGGCGGATTCTCAACCACTGCGCCACCAGGGAAGCCCTGATGCCATTGTTTTAATGTACCTATCCGTAATTGTGAAGGAGTCTGAACACCTTTTCATAACTTTACTTTCCATTTTTATTTCTTCTTGTGTGAAACAACTGTATATCTCCTTTACCCATTTTTAATTGGGCTTTTTGTCACTGATTTATTTTCTTACGGATCTGTAGGACCTCTTTTCATATTAAAAATCTTAATTCTTTAATACACATGAGGCAATATTTTCCAGTAGTCTACTGTATGCTTTTTAGCTAAATTCTCCGTGTCTTTGGTCATAAAGTTTTACATTATTATATAGTCAAACATAATGCTCCTTTATGAATTTTGGCCCTCATGTCTTAGCTTTTACTGGTTGGACCTTATTAAAAATATTCTTCTATATTTTACTTTAATATTTTTATAGTTTTTGTATAACATTTAATCCATCCATCTTTAATCCATCTGGAATGCTTACATGTGTGTATATCGTGTGAGGTAAGGATCTAATTTTATTTCCTTCTAAATGGGGAGCCAGTTGTCCCAACATTTATTGATTGATCCATCCTCTCCCGGCTGACTTGCGATGTCCCTTTGCCAAATGTAACTCTCTGACATTTTAAGCACCCTTGTTGTGACCGGCACGTGGCAGAACTCTATAAATGCTGACTTTGGGAGCAACCGAAATGACAGCTAAATGAGACCAGCATATACTATCATGCAGCAAAGCACGAATCTCAGAATTTAAAACTGGCAGTGAATATGAAGTGGCTCCCAATATAAATGAATATCTGTGGCTTTGGTTTTTGTTTTCAAATTGGCTTTATCTCCCTGCAATAAAATTTCCACATTTTAAGTGTACAAATCAATGACTTGACAAATGTGCACGCTTGTGTAGCAAACACCCCAATCAAGATATAGAGCATTTTCATCTTTCAAGAAACTTCCTTTGTGCCTTTGGAGTCAACCTCCCCTCCACTCCCACCCCAGGCAACCATGATACTAAACTGTGTGCGTGTAGTACATTGATAACATTTTCAGAGAAATAAATAAACCGGCTACAGCATGAGCCTGTTGGCTGAGGAGGAAGGCCAACTTCCCCTCCAGGAAAGGACTACTCTCTTGAGACTGACAAACATCTCCTTGGACCTGTTTGATTAAGAAGGGGGTGTAGGAGGGTAACCCAGGCTAGGTATTCCCAACTCAGGCAGGCAAGTTTGTTCTCACAGTTTTTTCCAAGTCTAGAAATCAAGTCTGCCAAATATTTACTTAATATTTTCTTTTAGATCTATGGATCTTTTAAAATTTAATTCAAAATGATTGCTTTTAAAAGAAAACACATGGGCTTCCCTGGTGGTGCAGTGGTTGAGAATCTGCCTGCCAATGCAGGGGACACGGGTTCGAGCCCGGGTCTGGGAGGATCCCACATGCCGCGGAGCAGCTGGGCCCGTGAGCCACAATTACTGAGCCTGCGTGTCTGGAGCCTGTGCTCCGCAACAAGAGAGGCCGCGATAGTGAGAGGCCCGCGCACCGCGATGAAGAGTGGCCCCCACTTGCCGCAATTAGAGAAAGCCCTCGCACAGAAACGAAGACTCAACACAGACATAAATAAATAAAAATAAATAAATAAATAAATTTTAAAAAAAGAAAACACAATATCCTGTGTTAAATGACCAGGGTCACATGCCATAATTAATGAAAAGCTATTCATTAAAGTTAAAAATTAATCTCCCTGTGCCATCTAAACTCCCATTCATATTGCCTCTTATGGAGAGAGCCACAGACACAGAAGAGGTAAGTGAGTTGCAGAGGAAGAATCCAGAACTTGAGGATGGAGGCGGGTGGCTTGAGGGGCAGGAGAGTGGCTGGAGGGGACAAGCCAGCCTCAGTGTGTCTCAGGACCTAAGGGCTTCCTTTTGCACTAAAGCAGTGCAATTGCTTTAGGAACAGAACTCAGTCCACATCCCCCATCCCTGCAAGCCTGTGACAGTTTCTTAGCTCACAGGTTCTGAGACCTTCCATCCATAAAAGGAAACATGTATTTGAGGGGTCAAAGAGAAAATATCTTTGGAGTCAGAGAGACTGGGCTCTATTTGTACTTAGTTATGTGTCCTTGGGGAAGAGAATAACCTTTCTGAGCTTCAATTTCCCCACCTGTAAAATGGCCATAATAATAGTACCTCACTGGAAGGACTGAATCTGCTGGGATTTGCAAAGCACACCGCTGGGCAGAGCTGGCTCTCTGTAAATGAGAAGCAGTTGTTTTATTTCCCCTAGGATCTTGGAGGATGCAAACCACCGATATCATCAGCCTTTGCCTGAGTGATGAAGTGGTTAATGAAATCAGTCCCTCCTGAAAGAAGCGGCTCTGGCAGTCCCCAGTTTTGTTAATGAATTGCTCATGAAAGTTCTACCTGTTTTGGGCTTCCCTGGTGGTGCAGTGGTTAAGAATCCGCCTGCCAATGCAGTGGACACGGGTTCGAGCCCTGGTCCGGGAAGATCCCACATGCCGTGGAGCAACTAAGCCCATGCGCCACAACTACTGAGCCTGTGCTCTAGAGCCCGCGAGCCGCAACTACTGAGCCCACGTGCCACAACTAATGAAGCCCGCGCTCCGGGCACAGGTGAGGAGCCCTGAGGCTCAGAGAGGTCAGACAATAGGTGGTCAGGGCAGTAGTCCCCCTGCTCAGGCTCAGTGCTGCCTTTCCCCTGTGGTGGGGCAGGTGGAGACCCTAGTGTCCACACTAGGAGGGACAGTCACATCTTTGCCTGATGCGCAGGTCATGTGGGGCCCTTGAGACTTATCTACGCTGTCTCTGGTCCCATTTCATTGACGGGGGACTGAGGCCCAGAGAGGGGCGGGGACTGGCTTGAAACATACAGTCAGAAGCCAGAGCCTAGGTGTCCTGCCTCCGCTCAGGGAAGACAAGTCTGAGTAGGGCTCAGCGTGCCTGCCTGGGGCCCCCCAGCCAGAGGGCTGCTGCGAATTCTCACCCCTCGCTGTTATCCACCCCGCCCCCCGTGAGAAGCTACTTACCAAGACTGTGGCTGGGTTACACCTTCCTAAGCGCTGCTATTGGTGGTAGAGGCAGCTGGTTTGAGGCTGCAAGTTCTCAAACTTCTCGGTTCCCGGCAGGCAGCTTCAACTCATCATCCAGCGCACACCCTCCCAGATCTTTTGGATCCTCGAGTCACCTTGGCAACTGCAACCCCCAAATCTCCCAGTACAAACGTTGGGGCTTGGTCAGAACACCCTCACCAATGGGGAAACCAAGGCCCAGAGAGGGAACAGACCAGGCCACAATCACACAGTGGTGGCAGAGCTGGGGCTAGAACCCTCGAGCGCCCTTTGCAGGTTAGGGAGCCGGTGGCCTTCTGGGCGGCTTTGGTGGAGTCCCTGCCCTCTCTGGGTCTCAGTTTCTCATCTCTAAAATGAAGGGTTGCATGAGATTAAAAGAGTAAATGCAATAGCAATATTCTGTCGGTTATTTCAGTTGACCTAGAGAGGTGTGTGAGACACTTTTTATCATCCCATTTTTAAAAAGATTTTATAGTGCCTATTATGTTGCAGGCACTCTCTCAAGGGCATTACAGTTATTAACTAGTTTATTCTCCTATCAACGCTATAAGCTAGTTACTATTATGACTATCCCATATTGCAGATCTGTCAACTCAGGCTGGGAGAGGTTAGGTGTAGCTTCCTGGGGTTGCATAACTCGTACGTGAGGAAGCTGAGATTTCTGCCTAGTCAATGCTGCAGTCAGCCCACAGCACTGTGCCCATTTTACCAACCATCCACGGAGGAAGAGGCAAGAGGTCCTTACGGCAGCAGTTTGGGGACAGATGGACACAAGTGAGGTCACTGGGAGCTGTGCCACGAGCTGGGGAGTCGGGCTCCACTTTCCTGCCTCGCCAAGGAAGGGAAGGCATCTGATCTTTCCCTGAGTTCTGCCGGCCGTATCTAACTCACTTCTGCTCACACCATCTCAGAGGACACAGCACCCTGGCAATGGTACACCAAAGTGGTGACAAGTTGTAGGCTGGATATGTGTAGAGACTGGCATTATAAAGAGAAGACTTTCTGGTGGCACAGTGGTTAAGAATCTGCCTGCCAGTGCAGGGGACATGGGTTCGAGCCCTGGTCTGGGAAGATCCCACATGCCGTGGAGCAACTAAGCCCGTGCACCACAACTACTGAGCCTGTGCTCTAGAGCCCACGAGCCACAACTTCTGAGCCCGTGCGCCACAAATACTGAGCCCACGTGCTGCGACTACTGAAGCCCGTGCACTCTAGGGCTCGCATGCTGCAACTACTGAGCTTGCGTGCTGCAACTACTGAAGCCCGCGCACCTAGAGCCCGTGCTCTGCAACAAGAGAAGCCCCCTCAATGAGAAGCCCGCGCACTGCAACAAAGAGTATCCCCCGCTTGCCACAACTAGAGAAAGCCCGTATGCAGCAGTGAAGACCCAATGCAGCCAAAAATTTAGAAAAAAAAAATTTTTTTTTAAATAAAGAGAAGACTTTCCTTTCTGCAACCCAATGCAAAATGTCCCCTCAGACCCTCAGACCCAGTGGATCTAAAACTGATATTAAGATTTTTGTCTTCAGTGATGGCAGACTTCCTTTACCCTCTGAACATGGTTTAAAATGCTGAGTAAAACATTTTTTTAAATTGCAGAGCTAAAAAGATCATGGGGAAGCAGCAGGCTAAATCTGAGGAGAAAATATAACCCCAGAGAGGTAAGCAAAGTAACAGAACCACCAAAGCCACTTCCGTATGAAGGGTATTGACAGATGCTACCCACTTGGGCTTAGATCTGGGGGCTTTCAGGGTAAGCAGGACAGAAGTCAAGGCCAAAGGCCAGTCAAGGGATGTGAGTCTTAAAGCAGACCCTTCCCATGTAGGTTGGGAACTCCTCCTCTGGAAAAGGGTAAACCAGAACTAAATCATGCCCCTCCTGTTGGCCCCAGAAAGCAATTTGGAATTGAGAAGAGCAGAAGCAAAGGGGCAGGGGAAGAAGCCCATTCTGAGAACTATAGCCATAGACTGACACGCACGCACTTTGCCACTCCAGGTACAATAGCCAGGGGCAGACAGGGAAGCTCAAGCTGTGAACTTGGTCTGAAATTTTTCCACCTTAAGTGTCCCAACTGCCTATCAGAAACAAACACAAGAAGGGGGAGGGGATTGGGGGAAGGATGGAGTGGGAGGTTGGGGTTACCAGATGTAAGCTATTATATATAGAATGGATAAACAACAAGGTCCTACTGTATAGCACAGAGAACTACATTCAATATCCTGTGATAAACCATAACGGAAAAGAATTTTAAAAAAAGAAGGTATACATATGTACAACTGAATCACTTTGCTATACAGCAGAAATTAACTCAACATTGTAAATCAACTACACTTCAATTAAAAAATTTTTATTAATATAAAAAAAAGAAACAGATTGCAGTGTTGAGCATAGCACTCGTGCACACGGCCTGCCGAGCTGAGGTGTTGGGCGTAGCCGTTTCACACTAGGAACTCTGGTCTGAAGAGCCGGGTGCACTTCGAATGAAACTAGACAAGCACAAAGGAAAAGAAAAAAGTGCTTTATGTACATTCTGTCGATGAATCCTCTCAACATCTCTGCAAGAACCAAGATGGCGGAGTAGAAAGACGTGCTCTCACTCCCTCTTGTGAGAACACCAGAATCACAACTAACTGCTGGACAATCATCGACAGGAAGACACAGGAACTCACCAAAAAAGATACCCCAAATCCAAAGACAAAGGAGAAGCCACAATGAGATGGTAGGAGGGGCGCAATCACAGTAAAATCAAATCCCATAACTGCTGGGTGGGTGACTCACAGACTGGAGAACACTTATACCACAGAAATCCACCCACTGGAGTGGAGGTTCTGAGCCCCACGTCAGACTTCCCAACCTGGGGGTCCGGCAATGGGAGGATGAATTCCTAGAGAATCAGACTTTGAAACCTAGTGGGATTTGATTGCAGGACTTTGACAGGACTGGGGGAAACAGAGACTCCACTCTTGGAGGGCACACACAAAGTAGTGTGCACATCGGGACCCAGGGGAAGGAGCAGTGACCCCAGGGGAGACTGAACCAGACCTACCTGCTAGTGTTGGAGGGTCTCCTGCAGAGGCAGGGGGTGGCTGTAGCTCACCTCGGGGACAAGGACACTGGCAGCAGAAGTTCTGGGAAGTACTCCTTGGCGTGAGCCCTCCCAGAGTCTGTCATTAGCCCCACCAAAGAGCCCAGGTAAGCTCCAGTGTTGGGTTGCCTCAGGCCAAACAACCAACAGGGAGGGAACCCAGCCCCACCCATCAACAGTCAAGTGGATTAAAGTTTTACTGAGCTCTGCCCACCAGAGCAACAGTCAGCTCTACCCACCACCAGTCCCTCCCATCAGGAAGCATGCACAAGCCTCTTAGATAGCCTCATGCACCAGAGGGCAGACAGCAGAAACAAGAAGAACTACAATCCTGCAGCCTGTGGAACAAAACCCACATTCACAGAAAGAAAGACAAGATGAAAAGGCAGAGGGCTATGTACCAGATGAAGGAACAAGATAAAACCCCAGAAAAACAACTAAATGAAGAGGAGATAGGGAACCTTCCAGAAAAAGAATTCAGAATAATGATAGTGAAGATGATCCAGGACCTTGGAAAAAGAATGGAGGCAAAGATTGAGAAGATGCAAGAAATGTTTAACAAAGATCCAGAAGAATTAAAGAACAAATAAACAGAGATGAACAACACAATAACTGAAATGAAAAATACACTAGAAGGAATCAATAGCAGAATAACTGAGGCAGAAGAACGGATAAGTGACCTGGAAGACAGAATGGTGGAATTCACTGCTGTGGAACAGAATAAAGAAAAAAGGATGAAAAGAAATGAAGACAGCCTAAGAGACCTCTGGGACAACATTAAATGCAACAACATTTGCATTATAGGGGTCCCAGAAGGAGAAGAGAGAGAGAAAGGACCAGAGAAAATATTTGAAGAGATTATAGTTGAAAACTTCCCTAACATGGAAAAGGAAATAGCCAGCCAAGTCCAGGAAGTGCAGCGAGTCCCATACAGGATAAACCCAAAGAGAAACATGCCGAGACACATAGTAATCAAAGTGGCAAAAATTAAAGACAAAGAAAAATTATTGAAAGCAGCAAGGGAAAAACAATAAATAATATACAGGGAACTCCCATAAGGTTAACAGCTGATTTCTCAGCAGAAACTCTACAAGCCAGAAGGGAGTGGCATGATAAAGTGATGAAAGGGAAGAACCTACAACCAAGATTACTCTACCCAGCAAGGATCTCATTCAGATTTGATGGAGAAATTAAAAGCTTTACAGACAAGCAAAAGCTAAGAGAATTCAGCACCACCAAACCAGCTCTACAACAAATGCTAAAGGAACTTCTCTAAGTGGGAAACACAAGAGAAGAAAAAGACCTACAAAAACAAACCCAAAATAATTAAGAAAATGGTCATAGGGACATACATATCGATAATTACCTTAAACGTGAATGGATTAAATGCTCCAATCAAAAGACACAGGCTTGCTGAATGGATATAAAAACAAGAACCATATATATGCTGTCTACAAGAGACCCACTTCAGACCTAGGGACACATACAGACTGAAAGTGAGGGGATGGAAAAACATATTCCATGCGGATGGAAAAAGATATTCCATTCACATGGAAATCAAAAGAAAGCTGGAGTAGCTATACTCATATCAGATAAAATAGACTTTAAAATAAAGAATGTTACAAGAGACAAGGAAGGACATTATGTAATGATCAAGGGATCAATCCAAGAAGAAGATATAACAATTATAAACATATATGCACCCAACACAGGAGCACCTCAATACATAAGGCAACTGCTAACAGCTCTAAAAGAGGAAATCGACAGTAACACAGTAATAGTGGGGAACTTTACCACCTCACTTACACCAATGGACAGATCATCCAAAGTGAAAATAAATAAGGAAACAGAAGCTTTAAATGACACAATAGACCAGATAGATTTAATGGATATTTATAGGACATTCCATCCAAGAACAGCAGATTACACTTTCTTCTCAACTGCGCACGGAACATTCTCTAAGATAGATCACATCTTGGGTCACAAATCGAGCCTCAGTAAATTTAAGAAAATTGAAATCATTTCAAGCATCTTTTCTGACCACAACACTATGAGATTAGAAATCAATTACAGGGGAAAAAAATGTAAAAAACACAAACACATGGAGGCTAAACAATACGTTACTAAATAGCCAAGAGATCACTGAAGAAATCAAAGAGGAAATCAGAAAATACCTAGAGACAAATGACAATGAAAACACGACAATCCAAAACCTATGGGATGCAGCAAAAGCAGTTCTAAGAGGGAAGTTTATAGCTATACAAGCCTACCTAAAGAAACAAGAAAAATCTCAAAGAAACAATCTAACTTTACACCTAAAGGAACTAGAGAAAGAAGAACTAACAAAACCCAAAGTTAGCAGAAGGAAAGGAATCATAAAGATCAGAGCAGAAATAAATGAAATAGAAACAAAGAAAACAATGGCAAAGATCAATAAAACTAAAAGCTAGTTCTTTGAGAAGATAAACAAAATTGATAAACCATTAGCCAGACTCATCAAGAAAAAGAGGGAGAGGTCTCAAATCAATAAAATTAGAAATGAAAAAGGAGAAGTTACAAAAGACACCGCAGAAACACAAAGCATCCTAAGAGACTACTACAAGCAACCCTATGCCAATAAAATGGACAACCTGGAAGAAATGGACAAATTCTTAGAAAGGTATAACCTTCCAAGACTGAACCAGGAAGAACTAGAAAATATGAACAGACCAATCACAAGTAATGAAATTGAAATTGTGATTAAAAATCTTCCAACAAACAGAAGTCCAGGACCAGATGGCTTCACAGGTGAATTCTATCAAACATTTAGAGAAGAGCTAACACCCATCCTTCTCAAACTCTTCCAAAAAATTGCGGAGGAAGGAACACTTCCAAACTCATTCTATGAGGCCACCATCGTCCTGGTACCAAAATCAGACAAAGATACTACAAATAAAGACAATTACAGACCAATATCACTGATGAATATAGATGCAAAAATCCTGAACAAAATACTAGCAAACAGAATCCAACAACACATTAAAAGGATCATACACCATGATCAAGTGGAATTTAACCCAGGGATGCAAGGATTCTTCAATATACGCAAATCAATCAACGTGATACACCATATTAACAAACTGAAGAATAAAAACCATACGATCACCTCAATAGATGCAGAAAAAGCTTTTGACAAAATTCAACACCCATTTATGGTAAAAATTCTCCAGAAAGTGGGCATAGAGGGAACCTACATCAACATAATAAAGGCCATATATGACAAACCCACAGCAAACATCATTCGCAATGCTGAAAAACTGGAAGCATTTCCTCTAAGATCAGGAACGAGACAAGGATGTCCACTCTCACCACTATTATTCAACATAGTTTTGGAAGTCCGAGCCACGGCAATCATAGAAGAAAAAGAAATAAAAGGAATCCAAATTGGAAAAGAAGTAAAACTGTCACTGTTTGCAGATGACATGATACTATACATAAAGAATCCTAAAAATGCCACCAGAAAACTACTAGAGCTAATCAATGAATTTGGTAAAGTTGCAGGATACAAAACTAATGCACAGAAATCTCTTGCATTCCTATACACTAATGATGAAAAATCTGAAAGAGAAATTAAGGAAACACTCCCATTTACCATTGCAACAAAAAGAATAAAATACCTAGGAATAAACCTACCTAGGGAGACAAAAGACCTGTATGCAGAAAACTATAAGACACTGATGAAAGAAATTAAAGATGATACCAACAGATGGCAAGATATACCATGTTCTGGGATTGGAAGAATCAGTATTGTGAAAATGACTATACTACCCAAAGCAATCTACAGATTCAATGCAATCCCTATCAAATTACCAATGGCATTTTTTACGGAGCTAGAACAAAAAATCTTAAAATTTTTATGGAGACACAAAAGACCCCAAAGAGCCAAAGCAGTCTTGAGGGTAAAAAGCGGAGCTGGAGGAATCAGACTCCCTGACTTCAGACTATACTACAAAGCTACAGTAATCAAGACAATATGGTATTGGCACAAAAACAGAAACATAGATCAATGAAACAAGATACAAAGCCCAGAGATAAACCCATGGTCAACTAATCTATGACAAAGGAGGCAAGGATATACAATGGAGAAAAGACAGTCTCTTCAATAAGTGGTGCTGGGAAAACTGTACAGCCACATGTAAAAGAATGAAATTAGAACACTCCCTAACACCATACACAAAAATAAACTCAATATGGATTCGAGACCTAAATGTAAAACTGGACACTATAAAACTCTTAGAGGAAAACATAGGAAGAACACTCTTTGACATAAATCACAGCAAGATCTTTTTTGATCCACCTCCTAGGGTAATGGAAATAAAAACAAAAATAAACAAATGGGACCTAATGAAACTTCAAAGCTGTTGCACAGCAAAGGAAACCATAAACAAGACCAAAAGACAACCCTCAGAATGGGAGAAAGTATTTGCAAATGAATCAACAGACAAAGGATTAATCTCCAAAATATATAAACAGCTCATGCAGCTCAATATTAAAGAAACAAACAACCCAATCCAAAAATGTGCAGAAGACCTAAATAGACATTTCTCCAAAGAAGACATACAGATGGCCAAGAAACACATGAAAAGTTGCTCAGCATCATTAATTATTAGAGAAATGCAAATCAAAACTACAATGAGGTATCACCTCACACCAGTTAGAATGGGCATCATCAGAAAATCTACAAACAACAAATGCTGGAGAGGGTGTGGAGAAAAGGGTAACCTCTTGCACTGTTGGTGGGAATGTAAATTGATGCAGCCACTATGGAGAACAGTATGGAGGTTCCTTAAAAAACTAAAAATAGAATTACCATATGATCCAGCAATCCCACTACTGGGCATATACCCAGAGAAAACCATAATTCAAAAAGGCACATGCACTCCAATGTTCATTGCAGCACTATTTACAATAGCCAGGTCATGGAAGCAACCTAAATGTCCATTGACAGACAAATGGATAAAGAAGATGTGGTATATATATAGAATGGAATATTACTCAGCCATAAAAGGGAATGAAATTGAGTCATTCGTTGAGACGTGGATGGATCTAGAGACTGTCATACAGAGTGAAATAAGTCAGAAAGAGAAAAACAAATATTGTATATTAACGTATGTATGTGGAACCTAGAAAAATGGTACAGATGAACCGGTTTGCAGGGCAGAGGTTGAGACACAGATGTAGAGAACAAACGTATGGACACCAAGGGGGGAAATCCGTGGCGGGGTGGAGATGGTTGTGTGCTGAATTGGGCGATTGGGATTGACATGTATACACTGATGTGTATAAAATTGATGACTAATAAGAACCTGCTGTATAAAATAATAAATAAAATAAAATTCAAAAATTAAAATAAAAAATAAATAACGTGCTCGTAGAAATGTAAAAAGCCTCAAAATGACAGTGAAGAGAATCACTTATAATTATGTCCTTCTGGGCAAACAATGATGTAGTGAATGTTCTAATGACTTTTTTCTGTGCCTCTATAGATATAAAATATGTATTTTACAAAACAAAAAAAAACAAATACAAGGCTGGAAGGGACCACATCCATTCCTTGGGGGAAGCCCCACAAATAATTTTTCAAAGCCAATGCCTATAGCCAGGTCAAAGATGACAAAGTACATAAAGACAAGAGAGAATGTAAGTCAAATCCAGTAGAAGTAGATCCATGGTTACTGCAGATTTTGTAATGATCCGATAAAGAGGATAAAATAACTATCCTTACTATATTCTAAAAAAAATGAACAACAACCTGAAAATATCTTCAGGGAACAGTAAACTATGGAAAGTGACATCGCATGTTTTTTAAAGAGCCAAAGGAAACTTTTAGAAACTTGAAGATAGATCAGAAGAAATTATCTAGAATGTATTCCATAAAGACAAGAAGATGGAGAATACTGATAAGAAGATAGGAAACATGGAGGGTATAGTGAGAGAAAAATCTAACACATATTTAATCAGAATCCCAAGGAACAAGGAAGAAATATTTAGAGATAGTGGCTGAGTATTTTCCAGAATTGATGCAAGGTACAAGTGGCCCATCCACAGATACAAGTGGGCCAGAAAATCTCAAACAGAACAAATACAAAGAAATTGATATTTAACAGAAATAGAAAAACAATAAGAAAATATCAAAACCAGCCAGAGAGAAAAGACCATTTACTTTCAAAGGAATGGCAATTAGACTTACAAATCATTCTCAACAGCAACGATGGAAATCATAGAAAAATAGAATGAAATCCTCAATGTGATGAAGCAAAATAACTGCCAACCTAGAATCTATACTCAGCTAAAATATCTTTTAAGAATGAAGGCAAAATAAAGACATTTTCTTTCAAACAAAAACTGAGAGAGTTCATCATCAGCAAAACCACACTAACGAAAATTTTAAAACATGTACTTGAGGCAGAAGGAAAATTATCTAGATGGAGGGTTGAGGATACAAAAAAGAATAGGGACTAGAGAAAGTGGTAAAAAAAATATGGACAAATGTATAAAATAATGACTGTATAGAACAGTAATCATAAAGTCTAGTGGAATTTAAAATAAAATGAAAATATCGGACAATCTAACATAAATTGGTAGTGGGAAGTAAATAGAATCAAAATGTTCTAATATCAATGTGGTATTCAGGGGAAGGGCAAAGGTTTGATAAATTTTAGGCTTTAATAAATTAAGTGTGCATGTTACAATTTCTAGGGTAAACACTGAAACAAGGGTCAGGACACTGGCCCATGGGTCAGACCCAGCTTGCAACCTGTTTTTGTATGGCCTGCAAACTAAGAATGGTTTCGACATATGGAAAGGGTTATAATAATCCAAACAAAGAAGAATGTGTGACAGACTGTCTGTGGCATGCAAAGCCTAAAATATTTACCATCTGGCTTTTTATAGAAAAAAGTTGCCAGATCCTTCACCAAAGGAATAGAAACAGAGTATATCATTTCAAACTTATTAAGGAAGTAAATGATATGAGTTAAATGATAAAACATATACAGACAACTCTTTAAAGGCCAGAAAGAAAAGGAAAAAAACAGGATGAATAAGAGAAGTAGCACAAAATAAGATGGTAGATTTAATTCCAAATATTTACAGTAGGTGTACCTTACATTTACATTTACCTGTACATATACATTAATTATAAATGAACTAAATGCTCCAGTTAAAAAGGCAACATTTTCAGACTGGATGGGGGGAAATTTATTTTCTTTAAAAATGAACAGGGACTTCCCTGGAGGTCCAGTGGTTAAGACTTCTCCTTCCTGTTCAGGGGGTGTGGGTTTAATCCCTGGTCAGGGAGCTAAGATCCCACATGCCTCGTGGCCAAAAAACCAAAACATTAAAAAAAAAAAAAAAAAAGAAGCAATATTGTAACAAATTCAGTAAAGACTTTGAAAATGGTCCACATCAAAAACATTAAAAGAAAAAAACAAAAAACACTCTGTGCTCCCAATGCAGGGGGCCTGGGTTCCATCCCTGGTCAGGGAACTAGATCCCACATGCCACAACTAAAGACCCCACATGCCACAACTAAAGATCCCACGCACCTCAACAATGATCCCACATGCAGCAACTAAGACCCGGCACAGCCAAATAAATAAATAAATAAATAAATATTTTAAAAAAATAAAATAAAAAATGAAGAAACACCTCTAAAACATAAAATAGAGAAAAATTTAAGGTAATAAAATAAAAATACTAGTTTTAAAAAAACTGATATAACTATATTCGTAAAAAGACAAAGTAGGGCTTCCCTGGTGGCGCAGTGGTTACGAATCCACCTACTAATGCAGGGGACATGAGTTCGTAGCCCTGGTCCAGGAAGATCCCACATGCCGTGGAGCAACTAAGCCCGTGCATCACTACTGAGCCTGTGCTCTAGAGCCTACGAGCCACAACTACTGAAGCCCACGCCTAGAGCCCATGCTCCTCAACAAGAGAAGCCACTGCAATGAGAAGCCCGCACACCGCAACGAAGAGTAGCCCCTGTTTGTCACAACTAGAGAAAGCCCACACGGAGCAACGAAGACCTAATGCAGCCAAAAATTAATTAATTAATTAATTAATTAATTAATTAATTTTAAGAAAAAAGACAAAGTAGACGTTAAGGTAAAATGCATTACTAGAGGAAAAGATAATAATAAAACTTAATTTCACTAGGAGGACGTAACAATATTAAATTTCTATGTACCTAATAACATAAGCTCAAAATATATACAGCAAAACTTGATAGAACTACATGGAAAAATAGACAAATCAACAGCCATAATAAATTTTAAGACACCTTTTTCAATTTGATAGGGAAGGGAGATGAAGATTTGACGAACTCAGTTAATAAATTAGACTTGAACATACATAGAACACTGCACACAACAAATGTAAAAAATCCATTTCAAGCCCATCCAGAACATTTATAAATATAGCTCATGTTCTGGGCCATAAAGCAAATCTCAGTAAATGTCAAGGAATTTAAATCATTCAGATAATGTTTCTCTGACCACAATATAATTAAGCTTGAAATCAATATAAAAGGAAATCCCCACATATTTAGAAAATTTAAAGACACACTTTTTATAACAAAGAAGAAACCACAATTAAAAACAAACTATTTCTAAAACTGAACAGTAATGAAAATATATATTCAAAATCGTAGGAAATTTTTCTAAAATAATACTTATAAGGAAATATATAGCATATACTAGAAAAGAATAAAGGCTTAAAATTAGTTAGGTAAGCATCTACCTCAAGGAGTTAGAAAAATAATAGTAAATTAAAAGTATATAGCAGAAAAATAATAAAGATAAAAGCACAAGTTAGTAAGCAAACTTACAATTAAGAAAATCAACAAAAATCAAAATTGACTCTTTGAAAGACTAACAAAATTGACAAACCTCTGGCAAACTATGAAGGTAAAAGAAAAAGGCACAAATAACCTATGTCAGGTTGGAAAAGAGAAACATAATGCTATAACCGTAATCATATAAAACAGAATATTGTGAACAATTTTATGCCAATAAATCTAAAAATTAATATAATTAAATATTATAAAAGTCCTAGAAAAACATTGCTTACTTAAGCTGCAGTAAGCATTCTAAATGGAAATAAAAATCCTGAACAGTCCTGTACACTAAGTAACTTCTATCTGTAGTCAAAAATCTTCCCACAATGAAAACCCATCACCAGAGAGCGTCACTGGAAAATACTACAGAAAATTCTGGAAAGAAATAATAATTCTAAATTGGCCCAAACTCTTAATGAAGACTCAAACTCATTTTATGAGGCTAGCATAATCTTGACATCAAAACCCAACAAGGCATATGAGAAAGAAAAATTACAGGTTACTCTCTCTCAAGAACACAGAGGCAAAAATTCTAAACAAGATATTACAAACTATACCCAGAAACATATAAAAGGATAATGTTATGATCAACTTAGGTTTAACCAATGCAATGTAGATTTAATGTTAGAAGAAAAATTAATGTAGTTCAAACATTAATAGATCAAAGGTGAAAATTCTAATGATCATTGTATGCAAAAGAGATGTTTGACAAAATTCAATATCCATTCATGGTTTAAAAAAAAAAAAACACCTTAGTAAACTAGAAATATTAGGAACTTCCTAAATCTGATGAAGGGTATATACTTTTTTAAAAAACCCTACAGCAAATATTATACTTTAAGGTGAAACTGTCAAAAACTTTCCCTTTGAAATTGGTAGCAAGATAAGAAAGCCTGCTGTTACTATACCAGCTCTGTATTGTTCTGTAAGACCTAGCCTATGCAGTAAGAAAAGGAAGAGAAATAAAACAGACAAGGATTGGAAAGAAAAAAACAAACCTCATTATTCATAGATGCTATGATGAGTACATTTTTAAAAATTGACAAACTATTAGAATTAATAAGAGAGTTTAGCAAGGTTGCCGGATACAAAAAATCAATGTTAAGACATCATTATGAGGAATTCCCTGGCGGTCCAGTGGTTAGGACTCTCTTGCTTTCACTGCCAAAGGCACGGGTTCAATCCCTAGTTGGGGACCTAAGATCCAGTAAGCCGCAGGGTACAGCCAGAAAACAAACAAACAAAAAGCTAGAAAAAAACCCTCTGCCTTAAAAAACCGAAAAAACTCCACATCACTATGCAATACTATATAGTAACCGCAATTAGAAAACAAACTTTTTAAAAGGTCACTGTAACAGGCTCTATTCACTATATGATGGCCCCAAATCATCCCAGCTTCCTGGTAGTCACGCCTTTATGTAATCCCCTCCCCTTGTGTGGGCCGCACTTAGTAACTTACTTCTAATGAATAGAATATGGCAGAAATCATGAGATGTCACTTCTGATGTTAGGTTATTAAAAGACTGTGGTTTCCATTCTTGGGTGTTCTCTCTCCCTCTCTCTCAAATCACTTCTTCCCAGCAAAGCCAGTTGCCATGACATGAGGCAGCCCTACAAGTCAAGCTGAGGTAGGATATAGATAGGCCCCAGGCTGAGCAGCTGCAGCTGGTCTCCTGCTGACTCTTTGAGATGGGACACCAGTGGGAACATTGGGCCCTGATTGGGTGCATTCTTGTGGATTTCCCTGCCCAACACATGCACAGAGAAGACCATCAGTCTAGGGGAAGGACAAAAGGAGAGAGAAGACGCCAGCTGGAATCCATCTTGGCTGAGAGATTCACACCCACACCAGGACCAAATATGGAGATGACTGGCCAGGAAAAAAAAAAAAAGGAAAACTGCCCCTATATAAGCAATCTAAGCTGCCCCTACTGGGTGCAACTCAATCTGACTCGCCTGTGTGCTCTTTTACACATATTTTGTTTTTTCCACAAATACTTTGCTTCTTCCACACGTACTTTGCTTCTAATAAATGCTTTTATCTTTTTCACAGTCTTGGTCTCTTTGCTGAATTCTTTCTTCAAAGAAGACAAGAACCGAGGTCCTTCTTCCAGCTTCTCACTGTGGGAATCAAAGCCTTCAGATAAGGCCACAGCCCTAGCCATCAACTTGACTGCAACCTCATAAAAGACCTTAAGCCAGAACCACCAGCTAGGTTCCTACTCACAAAAACTGGAGATAATAAATGTTTGGGGTTTTGATGCTGAGTTTTGGGATAATTTGTTACATGTCAACAAATAATTAATATAACCACTATCTACAACACTTCAAAATATATCAAGTACCTAGAAGTAAATCTAACCAGAAATGTACAAAATTCAGATAAAATTCTAAAACTTAATTGGGACATCAGAAATAAACTGGTGCACTCACCAATGGTCCCACACATACGTGGCTGCCTGATTTACGACAGAGGCGGCATTTCTGAGAATTGAGGAGAGACTTGACTTTTCAATAAATGGTGCTCAGATGGTTGGGTATCTATATGGGAAAAAAAAAAAATTCGATCCTACTACATACCAGTCACGAGAACCAACTGCAGGTAAATTAAAGACCTAATGGTGAAAAGCTACAAAACTTCTGAGCAACGATATAGAAATATGTCTTCCTGACTTTGAATAAGGGAAGAATCTCTTAGACACAAAAGCACCAGCCATCAGGTAAATGTTTAATCAACTAGAACATATTAAACTGAAGAATTTCTGTTCATCAAAAGACTACAGGGGAGGGAATTCCCTGGTGGTCCAGTGGCTAGGACTCTATGCTCTCACTACCAAGGGCCCTAGTTCGATCCCTGGTCGGGGAAATAAGATCCCACAAGCCACGTGGTAAGGCCAAAAAATTTTTTTAATTAAAAAAAAAAGACTACAGGGGAAAAAAGTGAATAGAAAAATCACAGAGTGGGAAAATATAATTGCAATAGTATAACTGACAAGGGAGTTGTAGCCAGAATATGTAAATATCCCCCAGAAATCAATAAGAACAAGAGGAGAAGGGAGCCTGAGACAAGGGCTTGGGTGTCTAGAAGATGATGCCCGAGGGAGGAGTGAGGGGTGGGGAGAGTGAGACAGGGCAGGCAGACATCCAAATACAAGGGCATTATCAAGGTCACTGCTGCAGGCAGCGGGACCTCCAGCACCTCTGAGGAGCTCCAGAGCTGTCTCCATGAAGGTCAGGAGGTGGGGCGCCCATTCATCAGCTATCACGCCCCCATTCCAGTCTTTTCCACAGTGTTGGAGAAGACCCTGGGTAGAATGTGGAAAGACTGGCTCTCTGGTGGGAGGTTTGTACCCCGCACAGCGGCCAAAATCAGAGTGACGCTGGCACCAGAGGCATACGCTGCAAACAACCCTATAGAAAATAGAGAAAAGATTTAAATAGACACTTTAAAAGGGGGGAGGGTCCAACCAGCCAATAAATATATGAAGAGATGCTCTAGCTCATTAAATTGCTTTGGAAATGCAACTTACAGTAACAACAAGATACCATTACACACCCAGCAGATTGCCAAAAAATAGCAATGCCGTGTGCAGCACCAGAGAGCCATGGGAACACTCATCCAAGCAGAGTGGGACTGTAAATTTATTCAACCACTTCAGAAAACTGGCATCTTCTAGTAAAGTTGAAGATACATATGACCTGTAGCTCAGAAATCCCATTCCCAGATATACAGCTTGGAGAGACACGTGTATAAATATGCACCTCTACGTACATATGAGAACGCTCATCAGAGCATTGGTTACAATAGCCCTAACCTGCAAACATCCCAAACGTCCATCCACAGGAGAATGGGTTCATAGCTTGTAGTGTGGTCACGTACTAGAATGGCATACAGCAATGAACTTGAATAAACTGTATCTACACACAACGACACAGATGAATCCTACACACTTAATGGTAAGTTGAAGAAACATGGGTTTTGTTTACATAAACTTCTAAAACAGGGAAAACCAAAATTATGTTATTCAGAGGTGCAGATATTGGGGGTAAAACTATCCATACAAGTGAGGAAGCGATGCCTGTAAATGTCAGGATGTTTCCATGCTCCGTGCAGGAAGGTGTGGGATGGAGAAAAGAGGCTGGAGGTTTCGGTGGGTGGGGGTTACTTGGGGATTTGCTTTATAATTTTTGTTAAATTGTGCGTAGATCCTGTGTATCCTCTATAGTTCACATTTTATTAATATTTAACAGTAAAGGATTACATCAATAAAACGGAGGCACACACACGTACCACCTGTTCTCCCTTCGTGGGTTCCCCACCCCAGTTACAGACAGACCACCCACCACCCAGGACCCCAGGTATCAGCCTTGATGACTCCACCCACCACCTGGTGGCCAGTCAAGCAATTCCGTCCTATGGGTCTCCCCTCCCAACGCCCCACAGAGCCTCGCCCCCCCTCCCTCCATTCCTGCCGTCAGCACAACCGTGGGAGGGGTGGCCCACCAGTGTCTCACGTCCACCCGAGAACAACCAGAGATGGCTACTCCTCCCTGGACATTTTTCCAACCTGTTTCCACGCACTGCCAGAGTGACTCTTTGGAAACACCACTTGCATGGGGAACTCACCTGGTCAAAGACCTTCAGTATCTCCCTACTGCCCAAGCTCCAAGATGGGGCCCCTTCTTATCCCTCTGGTTTCTCTCTTGCCCCTCCCACTGCCACCCTGCCCCCCAAGCCCACGTGTCTGCACTCTCTCTTCCTTTTACCACCCCCAACTTCCCCCTCCCCCTTCCCCTGTCCCACTCTACTCAACATGGAGGTCTCAGTTAGAAGTCCCCTCTCATAAGAAACCTTCCTGCCAGGCTGGGTTACACCCCTCACCCTGCCCTAACAGCCCGCCTAAGGAAGCAGCCAAGCCCGCAGGCTCCAGGATCTAGGGTCTGGGTCGGTTTGTGTTCCTGTGGCGCGGGTCCCTGTGGTGAAGGACTGAAGCCAGGACCTGCCTGCCTGAGGCCAGAGGCCCCCGTTGCTGGGGAGGAAGGTCTGGGGCGCCTCTGACAGGCAGCTTCTCAGCAAAGCATCCCCTTGGCCAGGAAGCCTGGGGAGGGGCCAGGAGCCAGCAGACTAAGAGACCCCATGGGCTCCAATACGAGGACATCAGCAGTGACTACGAGGGGCTGAAGTTGAACCAGAGGCCCTTTCCCCATTTGCCTTCCAGGAGCAACATAAGCCTCTCAGATTTTTGTTGAACTCAAAGAACTTCTCGGGCTTCCCTGGTGGCGCAGTGGTTGAGAATCTGCCTGCCAATGCAGGGGACACGGGTTCGAGCCCTGGTCTGGGAAGATCCCACATGCCGCGGAGCGACTAGGCCCGTGAGCCACAATTGCTGAGCCTGTGCGTCTGGAGCCTGTGCTCCGCAACAAGAGAGGCTGCGATAGTGAGAGGCCTGCACACCGCGATGAAGAGTGGCCCCCGCTTGCCGCAACTAGAGAAAGCCCTCGCACAGAAACGAGGACCCAACACAGCCAAAAATAAATAAATAAAATTAAAAAAAAAAAAAGACCTTCTCCACAAATGTCGATCCCCATGCAGAGGATGGGAGAGCCTTGGAGTCTAATGTGATATAAAAATTAATAATGAAATGGGACATTTTTGCACCCCCAATTTTGTCCACACACATCATCTTATGTTATCATTGCCTGGTACATCCCTGGTCCCACCAGATGGTGAGCCTGGAGGAGATGGGGGAGAGGGGTGGCGGGAGCAGCAAATGGGCCTCCTCCCTTCATGGAAACCTCAGGCTGAACAAGGCTGGCTCAACATGTGGTCTTTGTGCATGTGGGATAGACAGAGGGTAGATGGACAGATGTTGGATGTTGGATGGATGGATGACTGGATAAAAGGACAGATGAATGGATACATGAACAAATGGAAAATAAAGGAATAATGAAGGGATGGACAGACAGAAGGATGAATGGATGAACAGATGAGTGAATGAACAAAGAGATAAATGGATGGGTAGATGAAAGAACAGCAGACATTCCCAAAGAGGGATGGAAAAACTTATCAGTTTTCTTATTTAACAGAGGTGGGAAAGCCAAGTCAGGGCCTCAGATGCACTCTTGCTGGAAATGCCCCACCTTGCAGTTGGCAGGAATGTGGGAGTCCTCGCTGTCCTCTGCAGGTTGCCCACGGGCTCTGGGACCAGGGAAGAAGGCAAAAGTAGCCAACCATGACCCCTGGTGGTCACCATAGGAATGACCACCCCAGCACCTGACTTGGCGGCCCTGGCGGTGCCCAGCCAGCTGAGGAGCCCACCTTCACCCTGACCCCAGCTGCTGACCTTCTGGCCCTTAGGCTGAGGCTCCCATGTAAATGTTCTTAGACACAGCTCACATCACCAGTGGTATGAGAGGTGCTGGAGCCGGTGTTCACACTCTGAAGGGCCTACTCCTGACCAAGTCCTGTTAGAAATCACCTAGAGAGAGCTGCTGAGGACATCCGTGAACAGGTGACTAATAACAGCCCACATTTAAGCACTGCTCATCACGCTGGGCGGTGGGCCAGGCCACTCACACCTTTCTCTCCCTCACAGCAGCCCTGGAAATAGCAACTAGGACGGCCCCCATTTTATAGGTAAGAAAACTAAGTCTCAGAGAGGCCTCAAGAGGATTGCCAAGGTCTGCGGTGAGTGACTGGCAGAGCCAGGATTCGAACCCAGACTGTCTCTGATTCCCTCCCATGCTGGCTCCCTGCCTCCCTGCCAAACCCTGCTGGGACAATAATCATGGCTGACTTCCTGAGCATCCCGGGTGGGTCCCCAAGGGAACACAGACACACACACACACACACACACACACACACACACACACACAGCCCCTGCCACTAGAGAACTCGTCATCCAGTGGGGTTGCTCCCATCCCTCCACTGTTCTGATAAGGAAACAGAGGCTGATTTGAATCTCAGCTCCAGCACCGAGTAGCTGTGTGACCTTGGGCAAGTCACTTAACCTTTCTGTGCTTCAGTTGCCTCATGGGTGTAACAAGCATGATAATAATCAAACTTACCTCACAGAGTTGTTGTGAAAATTGAGTTAATATATGTAGGGAGCATTGGGTACATAGTAAGGGTTCCCTCTTACCATTATTAGGAAGAAAATGGGGCTCAGAGAAGGAAAAGCCTGAAAACTCACAGCTGTAGCAATTCCACACTTACTTTCATTGTTTTTCAACAACAGGATGGAGACGAGGCCAGGCAGCGAGATGGGGAAGGTGGCAGTGGCCGTGGGCTCTGTGGCGATGCTGGCAGCGGACCCTGGGGAGGACGACTTTCCGAAGCTTTTCTGCTTCTGCCGGCAGAGCCGCCCCAGGTCCGCAGACCTGGGAGGGGTCACTGACTTCTTGGCGGCCCAAGCAGCCCAAGGCACGGAGCCTGGTGCCCCCAGGGTAGTCAAATCTCAGCTAAATGCGTCCCCAGCCAGTGACCACGATGCATACAGAGCAGGACTTCAGCTGGCCAGCAGGTGGCGAGCCTACGGACTGCAAGCCTATCCCGGATTTATTTTTATCCCAAACGCTTCCTCACAGGTCACCAGCGGCATTAGGTGAAGCAGTGCCTTAAGTTATATTCCCGGAAACCCAATGTATGTAACCTGGACAAACATGTGACTAAGAAGAGACCCAAGATTTGTGGGAACAGAGCAAAGAGCTTCTAAGGTATAAAGAAGTGTATAAATGGAGACCCTGAAGTTTATTAGAGAAACTGCACTGGGTGACCCTAGGCTACCATTGTAACTGGGACGGTAAGAAATACTCTGCAGATGACTACACACCTTTCCCTGCTGACCTGACTTTCCTCTCAGAGTAAGTGGACACTGCCTGTGGATTTCAGGGTTTCCGAGCTGAAGCAGGTATCCTGAATTACTAACGATTAGACTCCACGCTGGGAATCCACGTAGATAAATCTGAACTAGATCACTCCAAACCCCTGCTGTCGTTCAGCTTTGGACAGTCTGCCATCTTTCTCCTGGGTGGCCTCAAAAGAGATGAAGCCCCCATCCCCATGTGTATGCACAGCGGTGACGTCATGGTAATGTCAGGTCTCAGCTGCCTGTTGAATCTTGCAGTCCCGAGGGTCCTTCCCAGTCCAGAAGGGGAGAGCCTGCCTTGCTGCCTAGAGACGCCTCTCCCAGCTGACCTCCCCAGAGACTCCGTGGTGGAGCCCTGTTCTGTGGAGGACTGGCAGGTGTGTGCCAGCTACTTGAAAGCTGCTCGTGTTGACATGACTGTCGGACAGGTGCTAGCCATAGGTCAAGACTGCCCTTTGGAACCCATGGAGGAGAATAAAAGAGACATCCCCACAGAAGGTTCCTGCCATCTGGATGATGAGAATAGCCAAGAAAAACGAGCTAGGTTAAACCCTGACTGCTGAGACTTAAGAGAGCCCATTCTTTGACTCAGGCAGGTCTCACAGTAAATGACCAGGCTGTTTTGTATTGCCATAGACTTTAGCACTGAGACAAGCCAAAAACAGACCGGGAAAAATTCATCACAGATCACACTGTTGCCTTGGAACGCATCCTGAAGAGAAAACTGATTAAGCACTTTGTTCAGAGAAGTGTTTGACATGGTCCAGTCCTGGTTAGGTTTTGGCACTAACGTATGTGAGAAGTCCGAGGAAGTATGAGCTCCCACCGCAGCCTTCTCAGCCTCGCCATTACTTCTGAGAGACGTAGAAGTGAGTTTCCATGCCTATGGAGTCTTCTTTTTTTTTTTTTGGCTGCACTGCGCAGCTTGTGGGATCTTAGTTCCCCTACCAGGGATTGAACCAGGGCCTTTGGCAGTGAGAGCTTGGAGTACTAACCACTGGACCGCCAGGGAATTCCCTCCATGTCTATGGAGTCTTTAAATACCTCAGGGGACTTCCCTGGCGGTTCAGGGCTTAGGACTCCATGCTTCCACTGCAGGGGGCATGGGTTCAATCCCTGGTCGGGGAACTAAGATCCTGCAAGCCACGTGGCACAGCCAAAAATAAAATAAATACCTGAGGTTTTATTGATGGGAAACATAATACCCCTCCCACCACCCCATCTAGTGATTTGTGATAAAATTGTGGGTCCATGAACCAACCATTAGTCTTGTCTTCTTAATTCTTCCAATCAACATCAAATTCTTTGATCTTCTCTGGCCTTCACAGAAGAATCTTATACACATTAAGACAATGGAACTGGAAATCACATCCCCTGGAATAGAAAGTAATCACAGTTCTCTCTCTTGCCTAAAAGGTAAATATACATAAACTCAAGGAAAGGGGAACAATAGTTACTCCAGATGTCTTTTTGGTCTCTAAACTCTTCCAGTTCGCTTTTAAATGCAATTTTAATTGTTGGACTAAAAATGTCCCAAGGGTATTCTGTAACTGTTTAATGCACGAATAAACTTAATTTCAAATTAAAAAAAAAAAAACAGGTTGGAATCACATCACTCTTCTCAGAAACCAGCTCCCCTTTGCCCTCCAATAAAATCCAAATGCTGGAGCCTCCACTACCCTTCCCCCTCCTCCCCTCTCCCTCCCCAGAGGTGTCTTGAACTTTGTGGCTGTCACTCACTCACTCTGTCTGTATAGTTCAGTAGAGTATACATGCTTAGATATCATTTGCTTGTGCAGGGTTTAAAACTAAAGAGTATCAAACCATGTATAGTCTCTGGGATTTGAGTTTTTCAACTCAGCACCACGTGTCTTAGATTCACCATGTTGTTGCAGCGTTTCTGCGATTGCCAGCAGTGCTGTTATGAACACTTTCAGGTGTGTATCTAGATACACCTGCAGGGCTTCCTCTCAGATAGAATCCTGGGAGTGGAATGGCTGGGACACAGGTGTGCCACTGTTATCTTTACAGAGAAATGCCAAACTGTTTTTCCACGATGCTTGAATCACTTTACAGTCCTGCCAGCAATTCTGAGAGTTCCTGCTGATCCACGTCCTAGCCAACATTTAACAGTGTCAGATGTTGCACTTTTTACCAACCAACTGGGTAGAAAATAACGTCTCATTGTGGTCTTCATTTCCATGTCCCTGATCGCTAGTGAACTTAAGATCCTGTCATGTTTTCTGGCCATTTCATCTTTTGTGAAATGCCAGTTCATGGTTTTTGCTCATTTTTCTCTTGTTTATCTTTTCTTACTGATCCATAGGGGATCTTGATACCAACTCTGTGCTTACATCTTTTCCCAGATATGGCTCGTCTTTTCACTTCTTTTCAGGTGTCTTTTGACATCTGGAGTAACTATTGTTCCCCTTTCCTTGAAACAGAAATTATTTTTAATTTTTAAAAAATTTTATTGTAGTATAGTTGATTTAAAATGTGTTAGTTTCTGATTTACAGGAAAGTGAATCAGTTATACATATACATGTATCCACTCTTTTTTAGATTTTTTTTTCCCATATAGGTCATTACAGAGTATTGAGAAGCATTTGCTGTGCTATACAGTCGGTCCTTATTAATTACCTATTTTATATATAGTAGTGTGCATACATCAATCCCAATCTCCCAATTTATCCCTCCCCCGCCCCCTTTCCCCCTTGGTAACCATATGTTTGTTTTCTACATCTGTGACTCTGTCTCAAACAGAAATTATTTTTGGTGTGGTCAGTTGCATCTTTTCATCATGGTTAACACGTTTTTGGTGTTTTCTTTAAGAGTTGTTTCCCCACCCTGAAGTCAGAAAGATATTAACCTATATTTTCTTCAAACAGTATTAAAGTTGTGCTTGTGACATGTAAGTCCTTAATCCATCTAGAGCTGATTCTTTCTTTCTTGTTTGGCTGCCCCACGCGGCATACGGGATCTTAGTTCCCCGACCAGGAATCAAACCCGTGCCCCCTGCGGTGGAAGCACAGAGTCTTAACCGCTGCACCGCCAGGGAAGTCCCTAGAGCTGATTCTTGAGTACACTGTAAGGCAGAGATTCAAGTGGACTTTTTCCCCACATGTATAACCAATTTTACCTGCTCTACTAAATCACATGGTCCCTCCCCCTCTGGTCTGCCAGCTTCCACTGTCATAAATCAGAGTCCCACACATGCCTCCTCTGTTTCCAGGCTCTCTTTTCCATTCCTTTGGTCAATTTGTTAATCCCAGTGATAAATTTCCAAATATGTAGGGATATTTTAAATTATATCTTTGTTATTACTAACTCCACTGCACTGAGGTCAAAGAATGTGCCCTAATAGCAATTCTTTGAAATTTTTTTGGAGGTTGCTTTCTAATCTAGTATACTATCAATTTTTGAAAATAGTCCATAAATGCTTAAGGAGAATCGGATCGTGGGAGACAAAATTCAATTAATGTCCATTATATCAAGTCTGTTGCTTATGTTGTTCAAATCTTCCATATCTTGGCTAATTTGTTCAGCTTTGCCATCAATAGTTAAGGAAGCATTTGAAATATCCCATGCTGCTGGTGGATTTGTCTCCCTAGTCTATCAATTTTTAAAAGATTTGTCGAAGTAAATTTGCAGATGATAATTCACTTTTGAAATGATACGGACGTTCATAAGAGAGAAATAACGATTGTCATGGGGGAAGGGCAAAGGCCATGGAGGTGAGAGAAGGCCCCATCCTAGATTTTACAGGTCAGGGGCAGCTTCCTGGTCCAGACACAGGGAGATCAGGAGAGGCTGCAAAGCTGAGATCATAAGGGTGTGTTGCCATCTTTCTGCAAATGAAAGTCCTGAGGGACAGTGTTCCAGGCAGCTTGTGCCAAGGCCTGGAGGTGAGAAAGGACCTGTTCAGGGAACTTGAAGTATTAATAGTTCAGGGTGGCAGAAGCAAGGAGGATGAGGAAGGAATGGTGGGAGACGGGTGGGAGAAGTGAGCACAGGTCAGACCCCCAGGGTCTTCGAGCTCCGGAGGGGAGTTTGACTACAAGGACGGGGAGGTATGGAAGGGTTTCAGCAGAGAGGGACGTGGTCAGGTTACAGGATGAAAAAATTCCCTCTGGCTTCTGAGTCAAGCTCAGACTGGGAGTGGGGAGGCAGGGAGGCCTGTGAAGAGGCTCTGTGGTGGATGGAGGCTGGTCTGCACCATGGTTGATGGGAGGGGCACCACAAGGCAGAGCCCTTGAGCATCCTGGTGGCAACCTTGGCTGGCAATGGGAGCCCTGGAGGAGGAGCCTCGAGTTGAGTGCAGGGCTCATTCAGTGGGCAGAGGGGTCCCCAGTCAGCACAGGGTGGATTGATTTGAAGGGTAAAGAGTGCACACCCCAGACTCCAGAGCCAATGCTCCTTTCTAAGAGTGTTGCCAGACTTAGCAAAAGAAATAAAGAAAAGAAAAAAAATAAGTAGACAGAGATCTACAGGATAAAATTTGAATTTCAGATAAACAGTGAACATTTTTTTGTATCTGTCCCTCAAATTGGGCATCCTGTATTTTATCGGGCAACCCTCATTCAACCCTCCTCCCCCCATACACACACTATGTCTTTCTGAAAAAAACCAGCAACAAAGCAACATAGAAACTGCTAGTCTGTGGCCTTTCTGGCTTCAACTTGTCATCCTTCACCACGGGCCTCCTCGGAGACTCTGGCCCTGAGCAGTGAGCCCTAGGCGCCTCCCGCTCCATCTTCCGCTAAGTCTGGAAGCCCCTGACAGCTGGGCCCGGTGCCCAGTCTGGGCAAAGCCAGGACCCCACTGGGAGTGAGGGGAGGGCACCGAGGCCCATCAACGGCCCCCTCATCCCTGCCCCCCACCCGGTTAGGGCGTTTCCGGGAAGTGGTCCCTGTCCAGCGCCTGAACCCCAACCAGGCTCAGGGCCACATAGCTGGGGCCGTTTCCTAGAATTACCAGAACGATTCTGTGTCACTGTGGCCACATCCTCCCTGGGGCAGCCCTGGGCTTGGTAGGATCTAACAGGCCAGGTCTGGGCTGGGGTGGGTCCCAGGCAAGGCCCTGCTTCAGTGGGCTGTGGACCCAGCCTGGGTCACCGCTCCCCAGAGCTGCCCAAGAGAGGGGCCGGAGGTGCCCATGATCCTCGGCACCCGCATTGGGACGGGGGCCCATCAAAAGGCCTGGGGAGCCTAGTACAAGCTAGGGCTGGCCAAACTAGGGGAGCTCGAATGGGGGCTCACATCACCCTGAGAGAGGCAGGGGGACACTCTGCTGGAATCGGAGTGGGAGAGAGAGCTCCTCTGTGGGAAAACTGGAGAGATTTCATGGGAGGCATGATAACTGAGCCCCTGAGAATTTAGATAGATCAGAGGATTTGGGAACCGAGGGGTAGGGGGACAGGTGGCAATGGCCTGGAGCCTGTACCGTGTGAGGAATGTCCCTAAAATGACAAAAGGCCAGCAAGGCTGGACCAAAGGCAGCTCTGGGGAAAGTGGGAGAGGAGGTAGCGCAGCCGAGGGACAGCAGGATATGCTGAGCAAGGAGCTGGGCCTGTGAGGCCGAGCAGACCTGGACCTTAGAGGGTCGGCCTCTGAGACTCAGTTGACACGGTAATAATAATAACAAAATACGAATGATAACAATAACCATTTACAGAGCACTTACCCTCTGCTAAGCCTCTTTATGTGGGTTATTTTATTTACCCTTCAAAATAGGTACTACTATTGCCCCTATTTTACAGATGGGAAAACTCAGGCACAGAGAGGTGGAGTGGCTTGTCCACAGTCACACAGCTGACAAGTGACAGAGCTGGCATTTGAGCCCAGGCAGTCTGCGGAGCCTGTGCCACTCACCAATTAGTGAAGGGCTATTCATATCAAGAAATGAACAGAGGGCAGAGGATTCCCCTGGGAGAAAAGGGATCCGGCTCCAATTCCCTCCCTGTGACGTTCAAAGTCACTGCAATCTATCTGATGGCCTGGGGCGGGGCCCTGAGAGCCTATCCCAGCCCAGTGCTCTAGTGCCAGGTATGCCCAGAGCATAAGACCCCAAGAACCAGAGCGGGCGGCTGCGTTGGGAAAGAGAGAAATGGCTGTGTCGGCAGTGCTAGCATTCCTCCTGTTGGTCACCCAGCAGGTGCAGTCCTGGAGGCAGAGCCTCTCCATCTGGTGTGTCATGTCCACAGACAGGCGACCACAGCATCACCAGACATGGTTCTGAACCCAGTGGCTTCTGACATTGGCCAACAGCGCCCCCTGGTGTGAAGCCTGGGAAAGGTGCTCGCTTCATGAGTGGTCTCCCACTTGGCCTGACAGGACAGGTCAAGGGCAATGGTGATTTTCTACAACTGCGACAGCTAACAAAACATACAGGAAGGAAACTGAAATGGGAAGCCTGACAAAAGACTTGTATAATTTATACCAATTTATAAATACTTTAGGTGCCCACCAACTCCAAGAGAACAGACAAACAAGCTTGGGATTTAGAACCCACACCCTCACGCCTACCAGGTGAAATTCAATCCTGCCCAGTCATCAAATAGCCGGGTCACTGGAGCTCAGATGGAGGGGAAAGAGGCGCTCCCCTCCCACCTCCAGGAAGCCCTGTGGCCTCAGCTGCTGGTCTTAATGCCTATGGGGGTCTGGGGAACACTGGAAGAGGAGCCTCTGGAAAGGACTGGACTTCCTGATCTTTGGGAAGGGCGGACTTGGAGTCAGAGTCATCATAATTTGGGGGTTAAAGGAAAAGAGGCCTCAGGTACAGGCTGGTGAGGTCTCACACACTAGGTGGGTCTCTAGGCACTGGGTTGGGGACCCCCAGCCAGGGCTGACCCTCTCCCGGAGGAAGGAAGCAGGGCCCAGCAGGTGTTTTCAGGGCAGGCCCAGGCCAGGGTGGGGATCCCCAACCCACTATGACCTCTTCCTCCCTGGTGCCATTCAAACTGCATAAAGCTCTGGGATTAGGCAGGACCAGAGCCATCTGCCGCCATGTCACAGATGTGGAAACCAAGGGTCAGTGAGAAATGACAGGCCCAAGGTCAGACAGTGAGACTCAGAGACAGGCATTGAAACGTGGCCTCCTGACTCCCAGGCCAGTGCTCTGGCCATAGGCCTGGCCAGCTGGGCCCAGGCACCAGGGGCAAGTATGCTGCCCCCAGGTGGGGCTGGACCCACCCAGAGCAGAATGCCTGGGGACGGAGAGCAACACGCTGCCCTCTGGGCCTGGAGAAGGCATGGAGGTGGAAAAGGCCCCCTGGAGGTGACAGTGGCCTCTGGTGTCCAGCAGCTGGCCTGCCATCTTCTTGAGGGGAAGCCAGGGCCTCCGGCTACAGGCAGCCAGAGAAGCTGGGGGCTCCAGGCCAGGAGGTCCAGACAGTCCAGACTATTGCATCATCTGGGAGGAGCTGAATGCCTCCATCTCTGCCTCTGAGCGGCGCCTCTGGGAGCAGAACCACAGGAAGAGGAAGAAACCTGCACGCAAAAGACTGGTTAGTGGAAGCATCGCAGGAACAGCGTGGGGCCTCCTCCAAAATCCAGGCATCTCCTTGGTTGGGGTAAGTGGGGCCTCCCTGAGGCCCAGCAGTAATTCTCAGAAGCCCTTCCTGTTGGAGGCCAGAAGGGACTGGGCGTAGGAGCTGGAGGACCAGCCACCGCTAGCCCATAGGCTGCCTTTGTGCAAATTACAAGGTGGCGCCCCTTCCTATGGGCGGGCGTAGCCCCAAGCCAGCTTGTCAGGGCCCAGATTTCAGCCCCTGACTCACCCCCTCGACCTGGAGCCCTTCAGTAGTAAACCTGTAGCAGCTGTATGCTACCCCCCTGGGGTTTCCTCCACGTCAACCACAGGCCCTACCGTAGAGCGAATTGAAGGTGGTGAAGAGGAAGAGCTGGGGCAGCAGGAAGACACCAAAGGAGAAGAAGGCCAAGGTCCAGGTGGTGCCCAGCAGCACGGTGAGGCCCAGCACGGTGACGGTATCCCAGCAGGCCCGCGGGCCCAGCGCCTTCTCCCGCGCCCGCAGTCTGTGCAGGACCCGTAGCGCCCAGGCCAGCACCACCAGGTTGAAAAGGGATGTGAGGCCACCAGAGCCCATGACCAGGACACCGTGCACCCAGGGGTTCCGTACCCAGCATCTGCAGGGGAGGGGTGAAGCGCTGGGGTTGGTGTGGCTCCCAACGCTGGTGGCAGGGAAGCCACGGTCTCCTGGGCCTCTGGACTGCCTCTTGAACCCAGTCCGGTCTTCCGGCTCAGACCCATCATTTCTTGCCTGACTGCACACGTGGTAAAGTCCTGGGCTCAGCTTTCCAGCCAGGCCACCAGGTAGGACACACCTGCCACCTCAGCCCCCTGCCTGAAGCCCCTGCATGCCTCCTTTACCCTCCTTTACCCACCTGAAAACTCTTTCTCTCCTCCCTTGAACATCTAACCCTTCCCCCTTCCACGGCCAGCCCAACTGTCAACTTATAAGGTAGTGATTGCATCATTGGTCCATGGTCCTCTTTCCTGGAAACTTCTCCTTCCACCCACCACATGATTATCACCATCTCATCCCCATCTTCATGCAACGGCACCAGGAGCCCCTCCCCACCTGGACTGGGCCACCGGCCCTTCCCTGAGCTGCTGCAACTCGAAGCTTGGTGGAGGGGCACTCTCCATGTGTGGACTGAGGAGCCGGGGGGGCAGCAGGAAAACTCCACCAAGGGCAGAGGAAAGATCAGAGAGATACCTGACAGTGGCCCCAGCCCTGGTCCTAGACCCTCCGTGAGGTCTTCACGCCCTTTGCTTCCCCCAAACACCTTCAAGGCAGGTGCTGCCTTTTACCCCATCAGGTCACTTGATTTCCGTGAATCAGCCATACGATCCTCATGGTGACCCTATGAGGCTTAGAAACGCACACCTGCCTAAGGTGAGACTTGAAGCCCCGTGGTCTAAGCACAGAGCCTGCGCCCCTAACTGTCACGATCACCTGCTCGGGCTCCTGTCACTGCAGTCACAGAGTCCTTGAACATTATTTTGGGGGTTCATCCAAGTGGATGAGTGTGGTGCTGGATCATTCCTTTTCACTGCCAGATGATCGTCTGGCAGGGGTGGCTCTATCGCATTTATTAATCTGGTGTCCTGTCAGTGGGCATTGGAGTTATTTTCAAGGTTTTTAAAAACTGCTGTTAAAGAAGATGTGGTATACACACACACACACACACACGCACACATACACACATAAACACAATGGAATATTATTCAGTCATAAAAAGAAGGAAGAACCAAGATGGCGGAGTAGAAGGACGTGCTCTCACTCCCTCTTGCGAGAGCACCAGAATCACAACTGGCTGCTGGACAATCATTGACAGGAAGACCCTGGACTTCACCAAGGAGGATACCCCACGTCCAAGGACAGAGGAGAAGCCACAGTGAGACGGTAGGAGGGGCGCAATCAGAGTAAAATCAAATCCCATAACTGCTGGGTGGGTGACTCACAGACTGGCGAACACTTATACCACAGAAGTCCACCCACTGGAGTGAAGCTTCTGAGCCCCACGTCAGGCTTCCCAACCTGGGGGTCCGGCAACGGGAGGAGGAATTCCTAGAGAATCAGACTTTGAAGCCTAGTGGGAATTGATTGCAGGACTTCTACAGGACTGGGGGAAACAGAGACCCCACTCTTGGAGGGCACACACAAAGTAGTGTGCGCATCGGGACCCAGGGGAAGGAGCAGTGACCCCGGGGGAGACTGAACCAGACCTACCTGCTGGTGTTGGGGGGTCTCCTGCAGAGGCGGGGGGTGGCTCTGTTTCACCGTGGGGACAAGGACACTGGCAGCGGAGGTTCTGGGAAGTGCTCCTTGGCGTGAGCCCTCCCAGAGTCTGCCATTAACCCCACCAAAGAGCCCAGGTAGGCTCCAGTGTTGGGTTGCCTCAGGCAAAACAACCAACAGGGAGGGAACCCAGCCCCACCCATCAACAGTCAAGTGGATTAAAGTTTTACTGAGCTCTGACCGCCACAGCAACAGTCAGCTCTACCCACCACCAGAGCCTCCCATCAAGCCTCTTAGATAGCCTCAACCACCAGAGGGCAGACAGCAGGAGCAAGAAAAACTACAATCCTGCAGCCTGTGGAACAAAAACCACATTCACAGAAAGATAGACAAGATGAAAAGGCAGAGGGCTATGTACCAGACGAAGGAACAAGACAAAACCCCAGAAAAACAACTAAATGAAGTGGAGATAGGCAACCTTCCAGAAAAAGAATTCAGAACAATGATAGTGAAGATGATCCAGGACCTCGGAATAAGAATGGAGGCAAAGATTGAGAAGATGCAAGAAATGATTAACAAAGACCTAGAAGAATTAAAGAACAGACAAACAGAGATGACCAATACAATAACTGAAATGAAAACTACACTAGAAGGAATCAATAGCAGAATAACTGAGGCAGAAGAACGGATAAGTGACCTGGAAGACAGACTGCTGGAATTCACTGCTGCGGAACAGACTAAAGAAAAAAGAATGAAAAGAAATGAAGACAGCCTAAGAGACCTCTGGGACAACATTAAACGCAACAACATTCGCATTATAGGGGTCCCAGAAGGAGAAGAGAGAGAGAAAGGACCAGAGAAAATATTTGAAGAGATTATAGTCGAAAACTTCCCTAACATGGGAAAGGAAATAGCCACCCAAGTCCAGGAAGCGCAGAGACTCCCATACAGGATAAACCCAAGGAGAAACATGCCGAGACACATAGTAATCAAAGTGGCAAAAATTAAAGACAAAGAAAAATTATTGAAAGCAGCAAGGGAAAAATGACAAATAACATACAAGGGAACTCCCATAAGGTTAACAGCTGATTTCTCAGCAGAAACTCTACAAGGCAGAAGGGAGTGGCATGATATACTTAAAGTGATGAAAGGGAAGAACCTACAACCAAGATTACTCTACCCGGCAAGGATCGCATTTAGATTTGATGGAGAAATCAAAAGCTTTGCAGACAAGCAAAAGCTACGAGAATTCAGCACCACCAAACCAGCTCTACAACAAATGCTAAAGGAACTTCTCTAAATGGGAAACACAAGAGAAGAAAAGGACCTACAAAAACAACCCCAAAACAATTAAGAAAATGGTCATAGGAACATACATATCGATAATTACCTTAAACGTGAATGGATTAAATGCCCCAACCAAAAGACGTAGACTGGCTGAATGGATGCAAAAACAAGACCCATATATATGCTGTCTACAAGAGACCCACTTTAGACCTAGGGACACATACAGACTGAAAGTGAGGGGATGGAAAAAGATATTCCATGCAAATGGAAATCAAAAGAAAGCTGGAGTAGCTATACTCATATCAGATAAAATAGACTTTAAAATAAAGAATGTTACAAGAGAAAAGGAAGGACACTACATAATGATCAAGGGATCAATCCAAGAAGAAGATATAACAATTATAAATATATATGCACCCAACACAGGAGCACCTCAATACATAAGGCAACTGCTAACAGCTCTAAAAGAGGAAATCGACAGTAACACAATAATAGTGGGGGACTTTAACACCTCACTTACACCAATGGACAGATCATCCAAAATGAAAATAAATAAGGAAACAGAAGCTTTAAATGACACAATAGACCAGTTAGATTTCATCGATATATATATAGGACATTCCATCCAAAAACAGCAGATTACACGTTCTTCTCAAGTGCGCACGGAACATTCTCCAGGATAGATCACATCTTGGGTCACAAATCAAGCCTCAGTAAATTTAAGAAAATTGAAATCATATCAAGCATCTTTTCTGACCACAACGCTATGAGATTAGAAATGAATTACAGGGAAAAAAACGTAAAAAAGACAAACACATGGAGGCTAAACAATGCGTTACTAAATAACCAAGAGATCACTGAAGAAATCAGAGAGGAAATCAAAAAATACCTAGAGACAAATGACAATGAAAACACGACAATCCAAAACCTATGGGATGCAGCAAAAGCAGTTCTAAGAGGGAAGTTTATAGCTATACAAGCCTACCTAAAGAAACAAGAAAAATCTCAAGTAAACAATCTAACCTTACACCTAAAGAAACTAGAGAAAGAAGAACAAACAAAACCCAAAGTTAGCAGAAGGAAAGAAATCATAAAGATCAGAGCAGAAATAAATGAAATAGAAACAAAGAAAACAATAGCAAAGATCAATAAAACTAAAAGTTGGTTCTTTGAGAAGATAAACAAAATTGATAAGCCATTAGCCAGACTCATCAAGAAAAAGAGGGAGAGGACTCAAATCAATAAAATCAGAAATGAAAAAGGAGAAGTTACAACAGACACCACAGAAATACAAAGCATCCTAAGAGACTACTACAAGCAACTTTATGCCAATAAAATGGACAACCTGGAAGAAATGGACAAATTCTTAGAAAGGTATAACCTTCCAAGACTGAACCAGGAAGAAACAGAAAATATGAACAGACCAATCACAAGTAATGAAATTGAAACTGTGATTAAAAATCTTCCAACAAACAAAAGTCCAGGACCAGATGGCTTCACAGGTGAATTCTATCAAACATTTAGAGAAGAGCTAACACCTATCCTTCTCAAACTCTTCCAAAAAATTGCAGAGGAAGGAACACTCCCAAACTCATTCTATGAGGCCACCATCACCCTGATACCAAAACCAGACAAAGACACTACAAAAAAAGAAAATTACAAACCAATATCACTGATGAATATAGATGCAAAAATCCTCAACAAAATACTAGCAAACAGAATCCAACAACACATTAAAAGGATCATATACCACGATCAAGTGGGATTTATCCCAGGGATGCAAGGATTCTTCAATATACGCAAATCAATCAATGTGATACACCATATTAACAAATTGAAGAATAAAAACCATATGATCGGGGCTTCCCTGGTGGTGCAGTGGTTGGGAGTCTGCCTGCCAATGCAGGGGACGTGGGTTTGAGCCCTGGTCTGGGAAGATCCCACGTGCCGCGGAGCGACTGGGCCCGTGAGGCACAGTTGCTGGGCCTGCGCGTCTGGAGCCTGTGCTCCGCAACAGGAGACGCCACGGTGGTGGGAGGCCCGCGCACCGCGATGAGGAGTGGCCCCCGCTTGCCGCGGCTGGAGAGGGCCCTCGCAGAGAAACGGAGACCCAACACAGCCATAGAAATAAAATAAAAAAAAGTGTTAGAGTTATAATTTAAAAAAAAAAAAAACCATATGATCATCTCAATAGATGCAGAAAAAGCTTTTGACAAAATTCAACACCCATTTATGATAAAAACTCTCCAGAAAGTGGGCATAGAGGGAACCTACATCAACATAATAAAGGCCATATATGACAAACCCACAACAAACATCATTCTCAATGGTGAAAAACTGAAAGCATTTCCTCTAAGATCAGGAACGAGACAAGGATGTCCACTCTCACCACTATTATTCAACATAGTTCTGGAAGTCCTAGCCACAGCAATCAGAGAAGAAAAAGAAATAAAAGGAATACAAATTGGAAAAGAAGAAGTAAAACTGTCACTGTTTGCGGATGACATGATACTATACATAGAGAATCCTAAAACTGCCACCAGAAAACTGCTAGAGCTAATTAATGAATATGGTAAAGTTGCAGGATACAAAATGAATGCACAGAAATCTCTTGCATTCCTATACACTAATGATGAAAAATCTGAAAGAGAAATTATGCAAACACCCCCATTTACCATTGCAACAAAAAGAATAAAATACCTAGGAATAAACCTACCTAGGGGGACAAAAGACCTGTATGCAGAAAACTATAAGACACTGATGAAAGAAATTAAAGATGATACCAACAGATGGAGAGATATACCATGTTCTTGGATTGGAAGAATCAATATTGTGAAAATGAGTATACTACCCAAAGCAATATACAGATTCAATGCAATCCCTATCAAATTACCAATGGCATTTTTTACGGAGCTAGAACAAATCATCTTAAAATTTGTATGGAGTCACAAAAGACCCCGAATAGCCAAAGCAGTCTTGAGGGGAAAAAATGGGGCTGGAGGAATCAGACTCCCTGACTTCAGACTATACTACAAAGCTACAATAATCAAGACAATATGGTACTGGCACAAAAACAGAAACATAGATCAATGAAACAAGATACAAAGCCCAGAGATTAACCCACGCACCTATGGTCAACTAATCTATGACAAAGGAGGCAAAGATATACAATGGAGAAAAGACAGTCTCTTCAATAAGTGGTGCTGGGAAAACTGGACAGCTACATGTAAAAGAATGAAATTAGAATACTCCCTAACACCATACACAAAAATAAACTCAAAATGGATTAGAGACCTAAATATAAGACTGGACACTATAAAACTCTTAGAGGAAAACATAGGAAGAACACTCTTTGACATAAATCACAGCAAGATCTTTTTTGATCCACCTCCTAGAGTAATGGAAATAAAAACAAAAATAAACAAATGGGACCTAATGAAACTTCAAAGCTTTTGCACAGCAAAGGAAACCATAAACAAGACGAAAAGACAACCCTCAGAATGGGAGAAAATATTTGCAAACGAATCAACGGACAAAGGATTAATCTCCAAAATATATAAACAGCTCATTCAGCTCAATATTAAAGAAACAAACACCCCAATCCAAAAATGGGCAGAAGACCTAAATAGACATTTCTCCAAAGAAGACATACAGACGGCCACGAAGCACATGAAAAGATGCTCAACATCACTAATTATTAGAGAAATGCAAATCAAAACTACAATGAGGTATCACCTCACTCCTGTTAGAATGGGCATCATCAGAAAATCTACAAACGACAAATGCTGGAGAGGGTGTGGAGAAAAGGGAACCCTCTTGCACTGTTGGTGGGAATGTAAATTGATACAGCCACTATGGAGAACAATATGGAGGTTCCTTAAAAACTAAAAATAGAATTACCATATGACCCAGCAATCCCACTACTGAGCATATACCCAGAGAAAACTGTAATTCAAAAAGACACATGCACCCGAATGTTCATTGCAGCACTATTTACAATAGCCAGGTCATGGAAGCAACCTAAATGCCCATCAACAGAGGAATGGATAAAGAAGATGTGGTACATATATACAATGGAATATTACTCAGCCATAAAAAGGAACGAAATTGAGTCATTTGTTGAGAAGTGGATGGATCTAGAGACTGTCATACAGAGTGAAGTAAGTCAGAAGAAGTTGAGACACAGATGTAGAGAATGGACATATGGACACCAAGGGGGGAAAACTGCGGTGGGGTGGGGATGGTGGTGTGCTGAATTGGGCGATTGGGATTGACATGTATACACTGATGTGTATAAAATTGATGCCTAATAAGAACCTGCAGTATAAAAAAACAAACAAACAAAACAACTAATACTAAACTTTCATTGGGTTATTTGTATGGAAATATGTTAATATAAATGTTTCAGACATTACATGAAATTTCTAAAAATCTTATATTTGTATTTGTATGGAAATATGTATGGAAATATGTTAATATAAATGTTTCAGACATTACATGAAATTTCTAAAAATCTTATATGTTCTGGTATAATGTTATAAGTAATAATCCTAGTTATTACTTTAAAATGTATATCTCAGAAATAACTAATTTTCTTGTCAACTGCATTATTATGAACTTTCATCAAATCTTTAACTGTGGTCATTTTTAAGTCTTTCGTCATTTACAGACAGTTCTGGGTGTACTCTGATGCTTTTGCAAATATGTTCCTATAAAAGGGTTTCATCTTCAAGAAATTCATGGAAAAGACTCTGACAAGTACAGGTTTCTGGTAACTGACTGTACTGCTGAACTGAATGAATAAGCATTTTCAGAACTCTAATGAAAACCTGATGAACTCAAAAAAGTGCTAACAAAAGATCAAGATGAAAAAAACAATTTAATTGGGACTGAGTGAACTGATGAGGATGAGTATAATTTTTGTGACTTTCTGTCTGAATTAAAAAAAAAAAAATCCCACAAGGACTCAGAGGCAAAGAATATACAAATCAATTTTCACTGCAAAGTAAAGGAGCTGTTACAGTGGAGGATTACTGGACTGAATGTCAATATTATGACATAGTATGAGTGTGTTTCAGGTTTGGTAATTGCAATCATTGTTGCTTTTGTTGTGGTCATCCATGTACAATGCTTGGTGTCAGTCTATTTATCTCTTGTAAAAATAAAATACAGTGTGTGTGTGTGAAAAAAAAAAGAAGGAAATCTTGCCATTTGCGACAACATGGATGGACCTTGAGGACATTATGCTAAGCGAAATAAGTGAGACAAAGAAAGACCAATACCCAAATACCGTACTATCTCACTTACTTGTGGAATCTAAAACAAACAAACAAAAAAACAAGTTCATAGATACAGAGAAGAGACTGGTGGTTGCCAGAGGCCAGGGAGTGGGGGACAGGGTGCAAAATGGGTGAAGGGGGTCAAAAGGTGCAAACTTCCAGTTATAAAATAAATAAGTCCTGGGGATGTCATGTACAGCATGGTGACTACAATTAACAATACTGTATTGCATATTTGAAAGTTGCGAAGAGAGTAGATCTTAAAAGTTCTCATCACAAGAAAAATTAATTCTGTATGTATGGTGACAGATGTTAACTAGACTTATTGTCGCGGTCATTTGGCAATATATACAACCAAATCATTATGTTGCACACCTGAGATTAATAAAGTGTTACATGTCAATTATACTTCAATTTAAAAAATAAAACAAAAAATGTAAAAGAATTTTTAAAAAATACATATATACGTAGTAAGGGTTTTTTAAATGCAGTAGAATAAAAGTCACAAAATCCAGGGTGAGAGGGAAGAGGGAGAGGTGAGGAAGACCGGGAAGAAGATGGTTCTTCGGGCGGGAGCTTGCTAACATCCCTGCATTACCGTGCTTCCTGTTCTGTGGAAGCGTCACTGCAGTTCTTTGCCCATGTCACATATTATACAATAAAAACACACGTTTAAAGAGTCCTAAGTCACACTTCCTCTGAGAAACCACCCCGATGCTCACAGAGAGGAATTAACCCCATCTCAGCCTCACTCTGTGCCCAGAGCCCTCACTTCCCAGAGACTGGGATGGGCAGTGGTTGGGGGCCGGGCTCTGGAGCCAAGTCCCAGCTCTGCCCTCAACTGGCTGGGTCTCCTTGGGCAGGGCTCTTCAGCCGCCTGTGCCTCGGTTTCCCCAGCTGTAAACAAGGGCTGACAACGGGGCCGGCTCCTTGCTGTGAGAATTCAGAGCCATCCCTCAGCCGTCCTGAGCTGGTGTCATCCAGGAGAGGGAAAAGGCCAGACGGCCAACTGCTGGTGATGGGTCTGCAGGGGGTTGTTAAGCTATTCCCTCTATGTTGCCTGTTAGAAACATTTCATCACAAGAAAAAGGTTAATGTCTGAGGGCACGGGAAGGGGCGACAGAGTCTGTCCCCCAGACCGCCTTGGGCCCCCTCGCCACATACACTCTGAGCCCGGTGCCTGGGGTGTCCCAATCCCCACAACACTCTCTTCTCTGACTAGGAGGGTTGGAGGGCTGGCGGTGCCATGCCAGGCCCAGGTCACGGGGAGCCAGAGCCAAGCGCGTGAGCGAAGCACGGAGGTGAGGAGAGAGAAGAGCCAGGCGCAGGCTGAGCTCCACCGCAGGGCCTGAGAGCCAGCGGGGGGGCTGGCTGCCAGCAGCCAGGGGGCAGAGGACCCCCTGCCCTGACCTGGCCTTGGAGGCCCATGTGCTTCCTAGAACTAGCATAGAGAGTGAACCTGTCCTGCAGGAGACCTTGGGGATCCAGCAGAAGGGGCGTGGCAAAGCCCCCTGGAAACCACGCCCCGTGTAAGCAGTAGCCCCCTCCCTGCCCTGCAGCCAGTGCCCCGCTTACAAGGCACCCTATCTAGAGCCCCAGGACCAAGTGGCCCTGCTGCCAGAGCCAGGGAGCCTGCCACAGCCCTGAGCGCACTCACATGTACGTGCTCTGGAAGCCCGTGCTATTCCCCTGGCTGTCGGAGAGCGGGATCCTGTGGGGTCCGTAAACTGAGCTCTTGACGGCGAGAAGGAGCAGCACCAGGAAGGCCGGGACCCCTGAGGAGTGGGACAGAGGCTCAGTGTCTGTCAGGAGACCCCAGAGATGGGCTGCTCATGGGTTATTGGGGCTCCTAAAACAGGATTCCGCTGGGCAAGCAGGGGGCGGGGGAGGGGAGGGAAAGAGATCGCTCTGAGTCCCCAGCCACTGTCATGTGGTCCAGCCTCAGAGCAATTAGCCTGGTGGTCTTAGAGAAGGCTGATATGAATGAGGGCTCTAGGGTAGAGTGGTAGCGGCAGTAGTAGTGGTCACACTGGGAGGTGATGGCTGGAAGGTAATGGGAGAGAGGGTTTGGGAACCGGTGAGGAAACAGATAATAAAGAGAGGGGCTAGGATGGTGATAGAGACGCCGATGATGGTGGTACCAGAGATGGTGGTGAACACAAGGATGAGGATGGTGGAAGTGATGGTGGTATTGGAGGTGGTGATGATAGATGTTTTGGAGGTGGAGGTGGTGATAAGAATAGTCATGTAGGAAGTGGCGGTGGGCGCCGGCAGGGATGGTGACCAGTGGTCATGGCAGTGGAGGAGAAAGAGGACAGGAGGGGACGGACGCCCAGTCTGGCTGGAAGCCTCAGGAAGCAAGGGAGAGGGAGACCGTGCTTACCCCAGCCCACGGTACAAAGCTTGAGCACGTATCGGCGGATGTAGATGTTGTAGACGCGCCCAAGTAGGAGGTAGAGGTTGAAGCCTTCAATGGCCATCCAGGCGAGGCAGCTGAGCAGCGCGTAGTGCAGGGTGGCAGCCAGTGCCACGCATGCTGACCCAGGCACGGGGGGCATGGCCAGCACGGGGCTCAGCAGGAAGGCGACATTGAGGAGCAGCACCGAGGCGTGCAGGTTCATGTGGATGCATGTAATGGAATCACTCTGCTTCCTGCGGGTGGGAGCGTGGCCCTCCGTGACCGGGACGTCACCAGGCAGCGCTACCCCCTGGGCTCATAGACACATAATGACCAGGACACAGGTCGAGAGGGGCAGGGACCCAACAACAGCCACACGCAAGGAGGCTGGTCTCCTGCTTCCCAGCCTCTGCACTCTGGAAAAGCCCACCTGACTCTGGGGGCCCAAGTAGGAAAGAAGGAGGGGTGCTGAGCAGCAGTGGGTGGGCAGGCCCAGCATGAGGGCAGGGGAATACCTGTCATGGAGGTGCAGCAGGACCGTGAGCAGCGAGGCCACAATGGAGATGCTGCAGCCCACCAGGGAGATGTATGTGAGAGGTGCCAGCAGCTCTGCAGGGACCGGGGCCGGAGAGAGTTGCTGTGGGAGGGAAGGGGGGCCAGAAGCATGGAAATGCCCTCCACTGCCTAAATCAAAGAGACCTGCCAAGACCTCAGCTTCAAGCCCCCCTACCCTACAGTCCTAGCCGTGGTCCTGACCTGAAAACAGCCACAGCAGACACAGTGGCTTTTCTGCCTCCCAACTCCCATCTCCCCTTCCTCCCCTCCCTCACTCCCGCACGTGGGTGGACCCTCCACTTCTCCTACTACGTGTAGTCAGGTGCACCAGGCCTGGTCTATCAGAGCCTTCTCTCCTCCTGCCCACAGTGATTGGTTAAGGGATGGGCATGGGACACACTCTAGGCCTGTGGGACTCAGTCCCATGACTTTGGCTGGCAGAATTGGGTGAGAGAGGTCTCGTTCTACTGACCTGAACCTAGTAGGACATAAAACAGGAAATGTCAGCAGCCATATTATAAGACCATGGGGACATCCTGTCTGAGAACTAAGCTAACACAAAGCAAGCACAATTGACAGACTGAGACAGAGTCCTATCTTGGTGACATTGAGCCCCTAGATCAAGACATGCCTGAAGCCTAACCCAGCCTTTTCGGGAACGTGAACCCATAAGGTTTTTTTTTGTTTTTTTTTCCCTTAAGCCCATTTGAGTTGGATTTTCTGCCCCCTGTACCGGCTTTTGCCTTTCTCCTCTGTCCTGGATATGGGGCCCTCTGCAGCTCTGACCACCCTCGCCCAGGCTAGATGCACACATACCATGAGAACAGCAAAGTAGGTGAGGTGGTTGCAGCGGCAGAGCACCTGGGAAGGTGAGGGCTGCTCTGTGCGGCAGCCCTCAGTGCTCCAGGCCCCCCAGTGGTGCTTGCTGGCTCCCTCCTTCCAGAAGACACAGGTCATTGTGTAGCCTTCCTAAGGGGAGATGCTGGAATTGGGTGCATCCAAGGGGTGGAGGGGAGGGCCATGGATCAGAGAGAGTCTGGAAATTGTGGGGGCCAAAGGTGACTCAGCTGCACTGTTGTCAACATTTTACCAGGCACTGGCTGGGCTTTGGCATCAGGCAGACCAGATTCCAGCCCCACCTCCACCACGGACTCTGAGAGTGACCTGGGAAAGTCACAGAGGTTCTCTGAGCCTCAGTTTATTCATCTGCAAAATGGGATCATTTATACTCAAGTCACAAGGATGGTGGAATAATCAAAGGCAATGAGAAATCTTGAGTGCCCAGCTCTGGCCAATACAGTAGGTGCTCTATAATCAATGTCCGCTTTCCCCTCCTCCCCATGGGGAACGATGACAGCCCAGACCCATCCCAGTGGGGGAGAGAGAGTCATCTACAGACAGCCCTGACGCCAAGCCCTGTGGGTGGAAAGGTGAGGGAAATGAAACAGGCACACCATGGAAGACCATGGAGGAAAAGGCAGAGGAGTCCTGAGAAGGGAAGGGACAACTGGGGCACTGAGGCCTTAGAGGACACATCAGATTTCAACAGAAGTGGAGCAAGGCTATAACAGGTGCAAAAAGCCCAGAAGAATGAAAGGAAAGGACAGAGGAGAAATTGGGAGTGCAGAGCGGTCCTGATGAGGCTGACAGAAGATAGGGCCAGAGTGTAGAGACTCTGGGGCCTTTCGGGAATGCCATCAGGGCTTGTGCCCACCCAGCAGTCCTTCTTCCTTCTTTCGGCAACAATATCTGTAGTTTCCTTGAGGACCCATCCCTCTCCCAATGACAGGTCAAATGAATCCAGCCCAGTCCCTGGGCCATGTGACCCAGGTCTGGCCAATCTACATGTTCCATCCCCCTGGGCACAGTGATGGGTCAGGGATGGACACATGACCCAGCTGGACCTTTAGAATCCGTTATGGGATCCTGGTTTGCACCAGCAAGAAAGAGCCTGCTAAGAAGAGGGGAAGGAGGTCCAGCACTTCAGCTGCCATCTTGCCACACAGTGGAAAGCCAAGGCAGGAAACCATTGTTGAGAGATGGAGACTGAGCCATTATGGCATCATATCTGTGCCTGAAGCTAGAACAGCCCTGGACATTTCATGTACATGAGCCAATAAGCTGGCTTGAGTTGGTTTTCTATCATGTGCAATTCAAAGAATCCTGACGAATGCAGTGTGTAAAAGCTTCTCTCTCATTTCTTTGGCAGGAATTTTCAAAGTATGATAGATTTAAAGCAGCTTGTTTCTAAGATAGTTCCACAAGTCTGGGTTTGATCAAACCAGTGTTCGACAGGACAGCCACAAGGGGGTAGGGGCGGGTTGGAAATGGGGGTGGCCCCAACAATACCAGGCTTTGGTTGTGCCAGAAGCTGATGTTCACCGGCTCACTGAGGTTGCTCACTTGTCCATGGCTCAGCTGGGCACCCAGAACATAGTTATTGAGCACAGATGAATTGATGTCTTTCTGGAAGGGCAACAGAAGAAGCACTGACTGGAGGGGACATGAGGAGACCCTGGATGAGGTCCAAGAGCCCCCCTTCTCCAACCCCTCCTCCCTGGATGAGAACAAGCAGACTGGCTTTCACTTGTACAACTGCGCCAGCCTCGCAGCCTTTGCGTATGCTGCCCCCTCCACCTGGAACCCTGTCTTCTCACTACCACCACCATCACCTCCCGTTTGTTAAATGAATTCCAGCCTCATACCCTCCATGTCACCCTACCCTAACTCACTTTCAAATCCAAGGTTAAAAGGCACCTCCTCCAGAAGCCCTCCAGGACTGCTCATTGGGAACCATCCTGACCCCACCCTGACTCATCCATCCCTTTGAATCTCTATGGTTATAATCAACCGCGAGCTAAAATTAAGTCTCTAAGGTCCCGGTCTAATTGTTGAGATAGAGAGCTCTCTGAGGACAAAGATCTTGTGGCCTACTTGTCTATCTCCCATCTAGGGAGAGGCACACAAACAGTAGATTTCTTAGGTCTCGTTTACACATTATAATCATGCCTCCCTTCCATTTTGCTAAAACAGAGGCCCAGAGAGGGGCACTGATTGACTGAGGTTGCACAGTAGGCTGGTCCCTGCCCAGAGGCCAGGAGGTGGCATGCATGCCTGCAGTGCCCCCCAGGAAGGAGCCAGCATCCACCCTGCTTGGCCTACCAGCAGGCCCTGACCTGGAAAAAGCGGGTGTTGGAGAAGTAGATGCAGATGAGACTCAGCTCCCTGGAGCGCACCCTGCAGGCATCCCGGGTCAGCTCAGCTGGGAACTGCATGGCGAGTGGGACCTGGGCCTGTGGAGAGCCAAAGACAGGCTGCGCCTGGTGTCCGAAGCCTCCAGACCCACCACAACACCTTCACTGCTCCCCACTCCCGAGGAAGCCCTCCCAGCCTTGCCCCAAGCATTTCCTACCTTGGAGCCTCCACCCACAGAACCCTCTCCTGCCAGGCTGCACCTCCACCCAAACTTCCCGCGATCTCAGGCCTTCCCTTCAGGCCGTTCTGGTCTTGAATTCGGGTTATTTATCCCACCCAACTGGGGCCCTGAAGCTGGAGCACCATCCCCCAGCACCCAGGTATTCAGCAGGAATCATACCAGGGCCCTCAAAGGTGTCCCGTTCCCCTGGCCTCTCCCACGACTGCCTCACCCCAGGAACCTGCAAAAGCAGGAAGAGGACGCTGCCCCTGAGGGGCCACAAGCACCCCCTTTCCATCATTCACAGGAAGAACATCAGCCCCATTTTACAGAGGTGGCAACTCACAGCTATTAAGGCAGAGCCCTGATTGGTGGGAAGGTGGGCGATGGACCCTGGGGAGAGTCCAGACCTTAAACCCCCGGAGGACTTCTAGGGTAGAGGCTCTGGCCACCCCCAATCCCTGGCCACCTCTGACCTGGGGGACCTGCTCCAGAGCAGCACTTCTCACTGAGAGACCAGTGAAGTTGCAGCCCAGCTTGAAGGCTAGTGTCTGGATGGTGTGCGTCCGCAAGGTGAGGTTGTGGCCCCCAAAGCTGGCATTGAGTAGCCTCGACTCTAGGCCGTGGATGAGCCTGAAAGTGAGAGAGATGGCCACAGCCCGAGGTAAGGATGGAGGCGAGCGGGGCTCTCCACAGCCTCCCTCATCCCACACCCCTGTCACTCCCACCTCTAGACCTCTGCATACAGTGTTCCTGGCACACTCTTACCTCCCCACCCCACCCATCTCCTTCTCCCATTAACTCTTGTTTGGGTCCCAGTTTGTTGACACCTCCTCCAGGAAGCCTTCCCTGGCAGCTCCCCACTGACTGAAGTGCCCCACAGCCCTGTGCTTCCCTGGTCAGTCATCAGCATTGGACTCTCACCCTGAACTACTAGGCTTTCGGGTCACAGACCCTGGAGAGCCCAGCCGAAGTCTTGGAGCCCCTTCCCAGAAAAATGCATGGAGACCCATGATTCTGCACCTGGTTTCATGGCATCCATGGTTAAGGGCCCCCAACCAGAGAGTAAACTCAATGAGGACAGGGATATGTCTATCCCACATCTCCAGAGCTTGGTGCCGGGCACACAGTAGCTACTCAATAAATGAGTGTTGAATAAATGAATTAACAGTCTACACTGGACCAACCCTGGGCCGTGGATTCAAGGTGCAAGCTGGGAGTGGAGGCACAGCTGACTCTGAGCGGGCGAGGAGGGACACCCAACTCACTCAGCAAAAGAAGTGAGGCTCCGGCTCCTGGCTGCCACCTCCATTCTCTCCATCCAGCGCAGGATTTCTTGGGATGCCTCTGTGAGGAGAGAGTCAGACATCCGCCTCAGCCTCTGTCTGCAGCTGCCCCGCCTCCCGCCTCATGGTCTCTGGGCCTTCCGCCCCAGCCTCCTGCTGCCCCAGGAGGCCTAAGTGCCCCTTTTCAATCTCCCTTGGTTTGAGGCCTCCCCGCTTCACATCACAGCCGGGGATCCAGGCTAGGATGGCTCTTGCAGCTCAGCGGAGCCCTCTTACCCTCTGTTCTGCTCTGAGACATCAAGAGGCACAGGCAGAGGAAAAGGGCCCCGCAGCGATCCATGTCCTGCACCGAGTCTCCTCCAAGAACTGGCTCCCACCCTGGAAAAGGTGCGTGTCTTTGTCACCCCGGTAAAAGAGCCACCTCTAACTCTAGGCATCTGCCATACCCCAAGAATAGGACGCGCAGCATCTTATTTGAGCCTCACTACTCCTGCATTTCACAGATGAGGAAACCGTTGGCTCAGAGAGCAAGGCGTCTTGCTTTGCGTGAGGCTGCCTGAAGCCATGTCTCTGTTACTCCAGAATCCTTGGCCATTTGGTAAAGCCTGCCATTTGCAGCTCTGCCTGACACACATCCTCCTCCCAAAAAATGGTATCTCTGGGGGCCTCCCCAGTGCTCTGACCTTACCCAGGGGAACACTGGGAGTTGCTTGTCATTAACCCTGTCCAGCCCTGTCATTCACCCACCATGTGACTTCGGGCAAGAATCTGTCCCTCTCTGATTAAACTGCCAGCAGCAGCAGCTGGGGGAATCCAAAAGTTGGAGCAGAGAAAAAAACGAGAACTAAGAGTTTCAGGAGAAGGCTGGTTTTGACGACAATCGTGGGAGGTCAGAGGCCACCAAGAATCACAACAGCTGGATGACATCAGGAAAACCACTGCCTTTGTCCACAAAGAATTCCCCCAAAGCCCATTTTAAAGTATAATGTGATTTGAACATATTGTTAAGTACTGGATTCAACACTTGCTGTGAAACCTTGTCTTCGTTTTCACTTATTTTTGTGACTGCCAGAATCTATGGCAGCTGTTAGTTATGAATTAAGATGTCAGGTTCAAATTTGTGAAAATAAATCCAATGTTTTGGTTTAAAAAAAAAAAAAAAAGAATCTGTCCCTCTCTGCCCTCATTTCCCTCGGTTTTAAAATTAACTAATAGGGACTTCCCTGGTGGCACAGTGATTAAGAATCCGCCTGCCGATGCAGGGGACATGGGTTTGATCCCTGGTCCAGGAAGATCCCACATACCGCAGAGCAACTAGGCCTGTGCACCACAACTACTGAGCCTGTGCTCTAGAGCCCATGAGCCACAACTACTGAGCCTGCATGTCACAACGACTGAGCCCACATGCCACAACTACTGAAGTCCGCGCAACTAGAGCCCGTGCTCCACAACAAGAAGCCGCTGCAATGAGAAGCCCACACACCGCAAGGAAGAGTAGCCCCCGCTCACCGCAACTAGAGAAAGCCCGCGCGCAGCAATGAAGACCCAATGCAGCCAAAAATAAATAAATAAATTTATTTTTTTAAAAAGTTAAAATGAACTAATAAACTTCTGCTTAAACATAACAAATTTATGCCTACCTCCTGAAACTCCACTAAAATGAGAGTGAATGAATAAAACAGACACAAAGCCACAAAAGACAGAACAATGGGAAAGAAGACAACAGCAGATGAGAGATATCAGTGAAACTTTGGAGGCCGCAAAGCAGGTGGCCACCTGCTTAAAAAAAAAAAAGTTAGCAGACCATAAGACATTGAACCCAAGCGCTTGCAGTAAGGAGAGGTGAGTACAGCGGGTGGGGGGATCAGGGAGGGGACATGGGGAAGCCAGCTAGGTCAAGCCTCACAACCGTGGAAGCACTTGAGTGCTGGAGGCATCGGGAACCTCTGAAGGTGGGATGAAGGGTGAAGCTAAAAATGGGGGGTTGTTGGTTGTGAGTTTTTAAAATGACCAGCTCGGTCCCAGATCTCCTCTGCCACCTGGAGCATCCAGGAGCCTTCCTCACCACCCTTGCATCCTCAACCCTACCCTCCAACACAAAGTACACTCCCTGCAGACAGCGCACCAGAGAGAATCTGCGAGGTGCCATTCTGGTACAGGAAAATTAAGCCATACCCCCTCTCCACCTCCTCCTCCAATCAGCTTCCAGAAGACTGCCAGCAGCCAGGCAATGATGCTCCAAGGCAGGAGAAAATTCTTCTCCGAAGAACTGACCATTCTAAGAAAAGTATCCTGTAGCTACTGACATTTTGGTGCTCCTTGATAAAACGGCCAGGACCAAGCTTATGGTGAAGCTTCACCAGTCACCAACCCCTACCAGCCAATTAAGTTGTTTTTTGTGTTTGTTTTTTTTTAACGCACACACATAGTTTATTTATTTTCAATTTATTTTATTTATTTATTCATTCTTGGCTGCATTGGGTCTTCATTGGTGTGCACCGGCTTTCTCTAGTTGCAGCGAGCGGGGGCTTCTCTTTGCAGTGGCTTCTCTTGTTGCAGAGCACGGGCTCTAGGCGCACGGGCATCCGTTGTTGTGGCACGCGGGCTCAGTAGCTCTGGCTCGCTCTAGAGCGCAGGCTCAGTAGTTGTGGCTCTTGGGCTCTAGAGCGCAGGCTCAGTAGTTATGGCGCACGGGCTTAGTTGCTCCGTGGCATGTGGGGTCTTCCCGGACCAGGGCTCGATCCCATGTCCCCTGCACTAGCAGGTGGATTCTTAACCACTGCGCCACCAGGGAAGTCCCAGACAATTAAGTTTTTAGTGCTCCACTCTTTTTTGTTGTTGTTGTTGTTATAAATTTATTTATCTATTTTTATTTTTTTTTTTTTATTTTTGGTTGTGTTGGGTCTTTGTTGCTGCACGCGGGCTTTCTCTAGTTGTGGCGAGCGGGGGCTGCTCTTCGTTGCGGTGCGTGGGCTTCTTGTTGCAGTGGCTTCTCTTGTTGCAGAGCACGGGCTCTACGCATGCGGGCTTCAGTAGTTGAGGCACAAGGGCTCAGTAGTTGTGGTTCACGGGCTCTAGAGCACAGGCTCAGTAGTTGTGGCACGCGGGCTTAGTTGCTCCGTGGCATGTGGGATCTTCCCGGACCAGGGCTCGAACCCGTGTCCCCTGAATTGGCAGGCAGATTCTTAACCACTGCACCACCAGGGAAGCCCAGCAATTTCTTACAAAACTAAACATGCACCTACCATATGACCCAGCAATCGCACTTTTCAGCATTTATCCCAGAGAAATAAAAGCTCATGTTCACACCAAAACCTGCACATGAGAACTTCATAGCAGCCTTATTCGCAATAGCCCCAAATTGGAAACAATTCCAATGTGCCTTCAATGGGTGAATGGTTACACAACCTCAGGTACATCTGTACCATGAACTACAACTCAGCAATTAGAAAAATATACTGTTACACACAACTTGGATGGGTCTCAAGAGAATCATGCTGAGGAAAAAAAAAAGCCCATCTTGAAATGTTGCATACAGTATGATTTGATTTATATGACATTCTTGAAATAACAAAATTATAGAGACGGAGAACAGATTAGTGGTTGCCAACAGTTAGGGATGAGGGGTGTTTCTGTAAAGGAGCAGCACTAGGGAGCCTTGTGGTGATGGGACAGTTTTGTATCTTCATTGTGATGGTGGTTACAAGAACCTACACGTCATAAAATTGCATAGAACTAAACACACAGACACACACACACATAAATCAGCACATAAAAACTGATGAAATTGAATAAAGGCTGTGAATTGTTCCAAAGTCAATTTCCTGGTTTTGATATTGTACCTTAGGTGTGAAAGATGTTACCATTGAAGAAGACTGGATGAAATGTACACAAAACCTTTTTTGCAACTTCCTGTGAATTTTTCGTTTTTTCAAAATTAAAAGTTAAAGGAATACAGTACGATGGATTGCCATTTCACTATTAAGAATTATGATGTAAATAGCCACATAGAAGAGGAGTACAGCATATCATTGAGTGGAAAGAGCAGGTTAAAAATAACACATATACGGGCTTCCCTGGTGGTGCAGTGGTTGAGAATCCGCCTGCCAATGCAGGGGACACGGGTTCGAGCCCTGGTCTGGGAAGATCCCACATGCCACGGAGCAACTAGGCCCGTAAGCCACAACTACTGAGCCTGTGCGTCTGGAGCCTGTGCTCCGCAACAAGAGAGGCCGCGATAGTGAGAGGCCCGCACACCGCGATGAAGAGTGGCCCCCGCTCGCCGCAACTAGAGAAAGCCCTCGCACAGAAACGAAGACCCAACACAGCCAAAAATAAATAATAAATTTATTAAAAAAAAAATAACACATATAATATAATCACATTTATGGAAAATTATATGCATGTTTAAATCTATGAGGATATCTAGAAGAATGGTCACCAAAATATTAATAATGTTATGGGAGGGGGTTAGTTTCTTTCTTTATGTTTTCTGTATTGTTTGAATTTTCTACAACAAACATGTATTACCTTCACAACAGAAAAGCAAATATTTTAATGCTTAGGATTTTTTAAATATTCCAAATGACTATTTATTGTTATTGAAAAAATAATAGTGACAGATTGCTTATGAGAAACAAAAAGCATGTTGCAAAACAATGTAATCCAATCCTTGTAAAAACTGTACTTTTTATAGATGCAAAATCTGGAAGAAGCACATCAAGGTCACTTCGGTGAGGTGAGATTCTGGGCCTATTTGTTTTGTTCATCTGTGTTTTATAAAGTTACCCCATATGTTATAGTTATCCATTTCCCAATTTTTATTCACTCTTTAGATGGGTTAGAAATTTACATCTTTCAAATATAAACAATAAATAAATACAAAATGGTGCAAAAGGCAAAGTATTCCTGCCTCTTGTGTCACCTAACCACTCAGTTCCCAATTAGTCACCCCCAGGTCACCACTGCTATTAGTGTTTTGTACGTCTTTACCAGTTTCTTCATACAAATATAAGCGAATATGAGTTCCCCCATCTTATAAAAAAAAAAAAAAGTAGCACACTCTGTATACTTGAAAATAACCTTGGAGAGCTTTCCTTAATAGTACCTAGAGCCTCCACTTTCTCTTTTATATCTGCACAGTGTGATGTTAGGGATAAACCATAATTTACTTAACCAGCCCCCTGTTAATAGTCATTTGTGCTGGTTCCAGTCTTTGGCTCTTACAAACAGCTTGGCTGTGCTTGTACTTGCCTCATTTCCCACATGTGCAAGTTCATCATCTGCCCATTTTGATATTGGGTTAGACTTTTCTTTATCAACTTCTAGAAACTCTTTACATAATAGGAAAATTAGCTCTTTGTCTATTACATGAGTTGCAAGTATCTTTCCTAGTTTGTCTTTTGCCTTTTGACGTTACATATGGCTTTTTTTTCCAGGTAGGTCTTTTTTAAATATAAAATTTTTATGTAAAAATTACCAGTGTTTTCTCTTTGGGCTTCTGGATTTTGAGTTTTAGCTAGAAAGACCTTCCTCATTCCAACATTATAAAGGAATTCTCCTAAGTTTCTTCTGGTAATTTTAAGGTTTCATTTTTTTATATTGGAATCTCCAGTCCATTTGCATTGATCCTGGAGTGTGAAATACGGATTCAATTTTGTTTCCTGGTGGTTATCCATCTGTCTTAACACTATTTATTAATATGTGTGTTTATTTTAAAAGAGAATAAAGGGACTTCCCTGGTGGTCCAGTGGGTAAGACTCCGTGCTCCCAATGCAGGGGGCCTGGGTTTGATCCCTGGTCAGGGAACTAGATCCCGCATGCATGTCACAACTAAGAGTCCGAATGCTGCAACTAAGACCTGGCGCAGCCTAAATAAATAAATAAAATTAAAACATTTTTTAAAAAAAGAATACCTACATTATATTAAAATAAATAAATAAATAAATAAATAAAAGACAATAAAGACTTTGGAGTCATAGAGTGCTGGGTTCTTATTTATTTGGCTATTAAGTTATTTATTTGGCTGTGTTATCTTGGGCAATTCACTTACCCTCTCAGAACCTAAGTGACTGAAGGAAAAGATTTTGGGGGACAAAGGAAGTCACTGAATGAAACCATTTGCAATGTTTCAGGTGAGAAAACTGAGAACCCGAGAGTGTAGAAAAGACCCCCTCACAGTACGAATGGGGAAACTGAGGCCCAGACAGTGGTGTGGATTTGACCTCCAGGGTCTGGACCCTAAGACGGGCTCCCCAGGCCCTTGACCATGCTTCTGCCAGGCAAACACAGAGGGAAGAGGAGCTTAACCCCACCATGCAGCTGGGGAAATTAAGGCCAAAGCAGAAGTGACATCCCCCCCACCAGGCACCCAAAGAGAAGCTGTGGTTTCCACCCCCTTTCCCAGGAGCAACCACAATCTTCACTTCTGCTTGCAACCTCCAACATCCCCCTCCCCATCTTTTCAGAGAGACCACCACTCGCCATTACCCCACACCCTCAGCCGTCTCCTTCTTTTTGCAATTCGCTATTTAGGGTCCTCTAGAAAACAGGAATCCCTTACCTGACTCCCAAGAAGGTTCCAATTGACCGTGTTGAAACTGAATACCACACAAGGGTTTGCTCGGGGTTCTTCAGCAGGCCAGTGGGCAAGCTGAAACGCAAACTCAGACTCCAAGTCAAGTGCTCTCCCCCACGATGCGCTGCAGCCTCCTAAAGATGGCCTGGTGGCTGAGTTGCTGTATGGATGAGGAGACAAGTGGAGAGCAGAACAGAGACTTCAGAAGATGGAAATTCGATAACTAGTTCCAGTATTCAGCACCTGAGGTCTGACGTTAGGAAAGGAACTTGACCTTTCTGTGTTTCAGTTTTTCTCACCTGTAAAATGAGGCCAAGGTCATCTATTTCCCAGGGAGGGAAACTCAAACAACCATTTTCATGATCCACACTCCAGGGAATCTAAGGCTCTGACCCAAGGTTGCCAGCCAGGAACACGCTCAGCGGGAGACCTGGGAAGCCCTGCCTTCCTATGCAGAGCTGGCAGTGCACCCCCGAAGCCCACCCTCTCCCCAACAGCACCAGGGTCCACTGAGCCACTGCATTCCTGGATAGGGCCCCACCTGCCCCTCCCAACAACTGCTCTTGCCAACAACAGGCTGGAGTCCCCACTTCCGGCCTCCCCCCTGGCCTGGGTGAAAAGTGAACCTGTGGTCTCTGCAGGGAAGTCCTGACAGGTGCCATTATCAGCCCCATTTCACAGGCAGGGAAAAGGAGGCTCCACCAGCACCCAACAGGGAGTCTGTGACCCAGCCAGGTCCAGAGCCTTTGCCTGAGACACACTGTCCCCAGGCTCCCTTCCAGGTCACTCAGAGGAACCGCACCTGCTCTGATTTGCCCAACATAAACTCTGTGCCAGGCCCTCACCCATGTCACCTGAGGTGCAGGTTACTGGACTAGCCCCATTTTACAGATGAGGAAACTCAGGTCCAGAAAAGCAAAGTTCAATAACCTGCCCCAGGCCACATGGGGCAGGGGGGTGGGGAGGATAAATATTTGAACCCTGCACCCAACCACTCCTTAATGTAAATGCCTTTTTTCAAAAACATAGATCTGTACATTCCTGAGATTTGGGGTTGTCATCAGGGCCCCAGGAACTGGTGAAGGGAATGAAGGTGAGTCCCCACCTTGCGGCTCCGCGGATGTCACCCGTACAGCAACCACTCAGGCAGGGGCGTGCCCAGTGCCTGCTAGGGAACCCAAGGGTAAGGACAGAATCTGGGGGGAGGGAGGCATGGAGAGACCCAGACCGAGGGGCTGACCTGTGCAGCTGTTGTTGTCTCACTGCCGTCCCGCCGCCTTCTGCACGAAGAAGGGGAAGTTGGGGACCTCTGTGCTGCGGGCGGGGGACCTCCTGCCCCTGCACTTCTCTCTGCTCTCTTCACCCAACAGCTGCACCGCACGCTCCCACTTCCCTTCTTCTTTCACTAGAAGAAGCCTATTTGTTCCTTCCCTCAGGGCCTGCAGCACTTCCTGCGGGCAGCTGCACATTTGCAGAGATGCTGGGCTTCGGCGGGGAGAGGGAGGAGGGCTGGCCAATGTGGCACCCAGCGGGGTCCAAGACCCACTCAGCTCTGTGCCCTTGGGCAAGAGACCTCACCTTTCTTGGCCTCAGTTTCCCCTTGTGTAGGAAAGGGAGAATGATCCCTGCCTGACCTGACGATCAACGAGATGGATGATGGCAAGAACCTCAGGCAAGAGCTGGCTCACGCTGCCTGGGTTCGAATCCCAGGCCCACCATTTCCTGGCTGGGTAACTTTGGGCAAGTGATGGAAATGGGGTAGTGTAGGGCTTATCAAGGGTAATGCTGCAGAGTCACCAGAAGTGCTCCGTGAAGCCCTCAGTTTTCACAGATGGGGTGCCTGAGGCCTGGGGAGGACAAGGGCCTGGCCCAGAGTTACCCAGTGCAGAGCCCTTTGGAGAAAGGCCTCACTGGGAGCAGAGCTCAGAAAACATGGCCAGAACTGTGAGGCTGGAAGGCTGGCCGGCTTCTCCTTGAGCCAGGGGTCTGGACCAGCCTGTCCTACATCAGTCTCCTCCTCCGCAGAACCCTAAGCAACAGGGGGATGTGTCTGTGTGTGTTGCTGGGGAGACAGGGCGCTCTCTCTTGCCAGGGCCCCAGCCAGGCTCCCTGGGAAAATTCTGACTCAGGAATGTGCTTTTCTACCCCCACAGCTGTGATGGGGGTGCAGCAACAGGGAGAAAGAGGCAGGTCCCAACATGGTCTCCCTCTTCTCTGCCCCAACACTGGAGGCCTTGCTGTATCTGCTCAAGCACAGCCCACAGGTAGCTCAGGTGGCCTCTGTGCGGGGAAGGAGGGCAGCTGCTCCTTGCAGGGCAGGGAGATTTCGGGGAGGTGCAGGCCCACCCCAGCTGCAGTGCAGAGACTTTGCAGGGACACCCGTGTGCCTGTGTCCTGACCCCTGGGCCACACTCCTGCTGGGTGACTTGGACAAACTCTTGCCCTCCTCCACACTTTGGTTTTCTGCAGCCATGATGCAGCCCTTGAGCTCTAGGCCCTTCCTTCCTTTCCGAGGTCTCCTGCCACCTCTAGGGTTACAACACCAGCAGCTGCTTTCAGGGCCCAGGAGGAAGCCCTGCTCACCCCAAAAGCCCCTCTATTTTCCATCCTGGATCTGTGCTAGCCTTACTATGCGCCGCCTCAATTGGGGGTGCCAGTTACATAGCCCTGCCCTCCAGATCCTGGAACTCACTGCCAAGACACTCCCCAGCTCAAAAGCCAGCAGTGTCTCCCATTGTTTTCATGGTCTAGCCCCATCCAACTTCTACTTCCACCCAGTTCGGGATGTGCTTGCCATGTTCATCCCCATCTCCCTGCTCTGTTTCACTCTGACACACACACACCTGGGTGGCACGCTAGCTCCTCTCCATCCCTTAGGGCCCAGTCCTGCCTACTCTGGGAAGCCTTCCCTGACTCCAATTCCCCTATAAAACATTCCAGATGCTTCCACTTTAGGAGGCGTGTCAGGTCCTTGTTCAGTCCCCCTGGCAGGCAGGAAGGCAAGCCACTTCCCACTCCCCAGCCTGGGAGAGCCACACCCCAGCCCTAGTGAAGTGTCTCTCCACATGGGGGCTGCTCCCACTGGTGATCTGTGAGAGGGCAGTAAGTGGCACCCCAGACAGGCCATTAGATAAACTAATGAGTCAGACCACGAAAAAGTCATTTACTTTTCAGTCTTTCTCAATCCTGGTGGCAACCAGGAGAAGCGTCCATTTAGAACTAAATTGTCTCTAACCTCTTTCTACCACTGCCTTCTGTCCTTTTGATTTTCATTCTTCAACCTTCTATTGGACATAGAAAACAAGACACCTGATTTTTCATCATCAACTCAGCCTCCTCCACCTTCACTATCTGTATCCCTACCTCCAGAAACTCTGGTAAAGAACTCTAGACTCTTGGTCCATGGCTGTCCTTACTGGCTGTGAAACTTTGGGTAAGCCTGAGCCAAGAGCCTCAATGAGCATTTCCCCAAGTTTAAAATGGGGATGTTCCAGTCCTCTGAGTACTCAATATCTGAATCTCTCAGGTCCAAAGTACACACAGTAAGCAAAGGCCAGCCACTGCAACATTTACAGGTTAGTTCCCTCTCAACCACCACATATCCCCACCAAAATCAGTCCCTAGCTGATTGTCAGATGCTATTAACATTTAACCACGCAAATACAAAGCAAATGGTTATGAGTGAAACTGCAAATCTTGCAAAAAGCGTGAGATTTCATGAAGTTGATGGAAGTGATGCCGTGGAAATGGACCAGCAACTGACCACAGAGGAAGGGAACTTCTGTAAGAGAAATGACCAAGAACTTCCAGAGAGAATTGTTTGACTATCAAAGGATTCATAATGAGCCTTGGGAGTGAAACCCCAAATACTTCTGCAAAAAATGATCCTCCTGCTGCAAAGAGCCAATACTTTGTTCATTCTAATGCATGCATGATTGCAACCATAATCTAAATACAGGCATACCTTGGAGATTTTTCAGGTTCGGTTCCAAGCCACCACAGTAAATCAAATATTGCAATATTCGAGTCACACAAATTTTTTTGGTTTCCCAGTGCATGTAAAAGTTATGCTTACACTATACTGTAGTCTAGTAAGTGTTCAATAGCATTATGTCTAAAAAAAACTTTTTAACTTAAAAATCTTTATTGCTAAAAAATGCTAACCATCATCTGAGCTTTCAGCAAGTCATAACCTTTTTGCTGGTGGAAGGTTTGAAATATTTTGAGGGTTATCAAACGGTGACACAGAGACATGAAGTAAGCACATGCTGTTGGTGCCAATAGACTCGCTCTAGACAGGGTTGCCACAAACCTTCAATCTGTTAAAACAAAACAAAACATCTTGTGAAGGGCAATAAAAAGAGATATGCCTCTATTGTTAATTATCGGTTCAAACTAATTTATCTTCTTCATTTTTAGTTTCTTTTCCCATGTAAAGTCCCAATACAGCAAGCTTCCCTCCACTACCTCTCTGAACTTCTGGTCCTCTTTTTAGACGGATTCACCTCAGCGGCCTTCCGGCGGACAGGATGTGGTAAGAACAGGGCCGCCAGGCGCCCGGCTCCCCCTCTCGCCAAAACCGAAGACACCCACTCCCAAGGGAGGAAGCTCCAAAGTGGCAGAGCGCACGCAAGGGCCCCAGAAGGTAACTGCCCGGGACCGCCCCGTCAGCTGCGGCCCTACCCTTCGCAGGAAGTACCCTGGCACATCCGAGAAAACCTCCGCCCGGCGGGCCAAGTGCCCCATCACACTTCTCAACACGCGCGAGGTTACTCTGGCCAACCCTTCTGTTGTACAAAGGGAAAACTGAGGCCCGATGAGGGGCAGGGACTTGCTGCTCCACGTCCACTCGGTGGCAGAGCTGGCACTGGGAAGAATGCAGGTAACAAAAGTGAACACTTAGTAAACACGCTCCACGTGCTGAGCCCGGGACAGCCGGTGCCCACTTCTGCTGCTGGGCGCCTAGCATGTCATTGGTGCAAGGAGAAACCTGAGGCGGGAAAGCCGAGCCCCGCGGGCGCCCCCAGACCATGCCTTCCTTCCCCGCCCCAACACTCGGCCCCCATGCTGCGGTGGGGCCTATGTCGGGGTCCGGCACGCTCTGTGCTGATCCCGCCGGCTCGGCCCGCGCCCCTCGCCCCAAAGTTAGGTTTGGGTCCCCCACCCCACCAACTAGGAGGGCCAGGGTCAGAGCCAGTCCGCAACCCGCCGGGGCCCCACCGCCCCCGCCCCGCCGACTCCTCTCCCTCCCCTCCCCCCGGGAGGGAGGAGGAGACTCCGCGGCCCTCCCTCGGCCCTCCCGGCGGCGACCGCAGCAAGCCCCGTGCCCGCTCCGCCCATCCGCGGCGGGTCGGACGTCCGGAGCCCGCGGGTCCCCGGCCGAGGTGAGCGGGGCCGCCAATGCAGGAGACCGAAAGCCACAGCTTCCCGGGAACTCCCTCCAGGCCGCGAACCTTCCGCGGGAGGGAAGGGGTTAAGTTGGGGGCGTGTTGGAGGAGAGGAGAGCACTGGGGCTCTCGCGTCCGCAGCAACCCCCAGACTCGGAGCAGAACTTCCTAGCCCCCTCCCCGGGTTCCCCCACCTCCTGGGGCCCGCGTCTCGGGAGTGAAGGGGCTGCGGGAGTTGGGTGTAAGGCAGGGCCGCCCTCGGAATGCAGCGGGCCGGGGCCGGACGGGAGGGGGGGAGCCAGCGGGCGGGGGCGGAATTTGGAACTCTCCCGGGGGACCCAACGTGGTCACCATGGCGAGTGTGGGATGGACAGGCAGCGCGGGCCAATCGGAGCGCGACGCCGCTGCCCTAGGCCTGCGGCGGCTGCCAATGAGGGACCGCGTGGTGGGGTGGGCGGGACCGCGTCTCGAGGGGCCAGGAGACCCTCCTCCCTCAGCCCGCCGCTACCGTGAGCTGGGAGGCTGGGGAGGGGGCAAGGAAGTGAGGTCTAAGGCGTCTCGTGGTCGTGGGAGGGCAGAAGGGGAATTTCTGGAAGGAGTTGGGGCAGGTGGAACGACGGCTCAGTGCGAGGAGAAGGGAGTGGGCCTCGGTTGCCTCACCGTTCTGATTGTACGAACGACTGGTGTCCAGCAAGCCCGTTCCCCATCCGGGGCTTCAGTTTTTCCGTCTTAAGTGTCGGTTATGTAGGGCTGTTGTGGAGCTTGGATTAGTTCGTATTGGCGCAGATTTTTCCCACTTGTTGGACAAAGCTTTTAGGTATCTTGTTAGTGCCTCTCCCCATCCTACAAGTAAGGAAACAGCCTCAGAGAGGGCACGGACTTGCAGATAGCACACAGCATAACCGAGGCAGAGATGAGACTCGTGGGAAGTCTGCTGTACAAGAGTGAATAGTTCAAGGAGTTGCTCAGAGGCCCGGGGCAGGGGTCTGCCCCCATGAAAGGCTCCCATCCTCTCCCAGCTATGCTTGGCCACTTGGCCTGATGACTGAGGACCCCATTGTGTAGGTTGTCCCAGGGGCATCTTGCCCCTCAGGTGATCACGACCCAGGAGGGGAGGCATCCCGTTCCAGCATACTAGCGCCCCACCCCCAGCCCTACTTTGCTGCTGGTCCTCTATGTGGATGTGGACCAGTAGCTGTACCTCTGGGTCTCAGTTGGCCCATTTATAAAGAAGGGAGTTCTGATCGGTGATTTAGGATATCTGTGGCTCCTGGATATGAGATGGGGGTACCTGGGAACAGGCCAGGGGTGGCTATCCCCTCGGGCTCCGGTTCAACCTGCAGGCTCAGCTTACCTTCCTCCCTCCTTCTCAGTCCTCTCCTGGAGGTCCAGTGATTGGAGCGTGGGCAGCAGGTCAGAGGGACAGGCGCCCACACTTTGTGGGCTGACCAGCCTTGGACCCTGCACTTATCCAATCAGGCCGTCCTTTGTGGTTTCCTGCCGGGCTCTGCTCCCTGCCCACAGCCAGGCCTGTGGCCACAGGCCAGCCCCAGAGCCCCACCTGAAAGGTTCTGGGAGAACATAGAGGGTTTCTGAGCTGGAGGGAAGAGTAGGGCCACCAGGCGCACCGGCCCCAATCCCCTAAACTGGGCCCCATCTAGGCCTCAGCATTGCTTACTCTTCTGACTATATATGAGTCATCTAAACATGCTAAGGACAAAACACAAAGTTGTCCCCCTGTGAGTCAGGCTTCCTCAGGTAAGATGGCTGATCCTTGACCTGGCCATGAGATGACTTCTCACTGTGACCTTGGCCTCAGACAGACTCTGACACCTACCTGTCTCAGAGCCTGGCCACAGAGTGACTCCTGATCCTTAGGATGGCTCAGTCCTCCCAGGTTATAGGCAACCCTTAACTGTTCCTTTTCCATCCATCAACCTGGGAAGCATTTATGCAGCATCTGGGCCCTGTGCTGACAGCCAGCAAGACCAAGATGCCCTTGTGGACTTCACAGTGTGGCAATTGCTGAAGAACAGGGAGGTGCCAGTGCTTTGGGAGCACTAACATACTCTGTGTACAAGGTCAGGGAAGGCTACCCAGAGGAGAGGTATCCCAAAGTAGGTCTTAAAGGATGCGTAGGAGTTTGCAGCTGGAGAAAGAAAGGAGAAACAAACATTCCAAACAGGTCCATGAGCAGCAGGAACCACTGGTCACTCTGTGTAGACAGGGCTGAAGAGGGCCTAGCCTGAGGCAAATATCGGATCAAAACATTATTGTTTCTGTCCTATGAGTGGCCAGCCGCTGCCTGGAGCAGTGAGGATGGCTGCAGGGATGGGGTTCAGGAGCTCTGAGTCCCACGTGGCCCCGCTGCCCAGCTCAGGGGATGTGAAGCCATGGTTCAGCCTTCTGCTCTCCACCCCACCAGCCAACTTGGAGCAAATGTTGTATGCAGGGCCTGTCCTAGTGGCTCTGGGTGGCACAAGTGTCCTACCTGGGTTGAGGGAAGCCTGGACTGCAAGAAGAGAGAGGGCAGCTGGCCACGTCTGGCTGCGGAAGGTTATGGGGCTCTGCTCCCCAGCAGAGAGCGGGGCTGGGGAGGCCAAGGCGTTTTCTGGAGGTGGTGGAACTGAGCTTGAAGCGTGGGTGGGGTTTCAGAGGCTGAGGGGGGCATCCCAAATGGGGGAACAGCCTGAGCAGAAACCCTGAGGATTCAAGCAGGAATAGACCCGTCTGGCTGGTGGGAGGCAAGAGAGGGGAGGGTGGGTGGGAAAGGCTCTCTGGGCCTGTGGAGGCTGGTCCCTCCTCCACCTAATCCTTGGGAGGTGGTGACACCCTGCAGGAATCAGGAGGCCACCCCACACATATCTGCACACCCCTGGGGAAGAAGGCGCTGAGCCTGGTGGGGAAGGGCAGGCAGGGTAGGGCAGCTGGAGCCTGTCTCTACAACTGCAAGCTGAACCTCCGTGTGGCATCGACTCTCGGTGAGTGTGTACGTTACCAGGGCTTGGGTTTATGTGTGTGTGTGTGTGTGTGTGTGTGTGTCCGTCCGTCCGTCCGTGTCCCCAAGGCTGTGTTATGTGAGTGGGGTGGGGGTAGGGGTGAGGGGAGGCGTTGCTGGGCAGAGTCTAGCTGCCCTTAAGTGTGTGTGCAGGGCTCCTGGTGTACTGGGGGTGGGCTTCTCCAGAAAACCGACCTTGGGCTCCCACCCCCATGCCTTTACATGTGTGCGCACACACACCCTTCAGGGGACCCTGGGCCTGCAGGAGGAAAGGCGGGGGGGGCTGTTCAGAGCCCCTCTGTCCCCACTGCTCCCTACCGCCAGCCCCCAGGAGGGGCCGGGCCAGGCTCCTGGGGAGGGGAACAGGAGCTGAGTCTGGAGCCCACCCCTGCCTTTAGTGTGGGCGCCTGGAAGCCATTAGGGGCCGGGGTGGCGCCTGCCCTGCCCCTGCGTGACAGGCTTGGGATTCCTGGAAGGAGTGGGCCACCCCTCCCTGCCAAGCCCCATGCCAGGCCTGGCAGCTCCCAGAGTGTCAGAGAGGATGTGGCAGTAGCCCCCCCCCCGCCACCCTCTCAGTTTAGGGGCTGCAGGACGGGCCCAGCAGACAGGGGCCCGGCCCTGAGCACCCCCTCCTCACCACTCCCCCTCCCCCGTTCCCAGCACAGCTCTGGTGGGGCTGCCGGGGCTGCCTGCCGGGCTGGCACTGTATTTCCTGCCTCCTTCCCCTCCCCCGTAGGCTCTCACATTGTTTTTCTTTTCCAAGAGCTTCTCCATGTGGAGCTGGGCCAGGAAAATGGGGCGAGGAGGAGTGTGAGTGTCCGTGTATGTGTTCGTGTGTATATGCTTGTCTTAGGGATGAATATGTATCTTTGCATGTCTCTGTGTGTCCATCATTGTGGGCACGTATATGTCTTCAGGTGTGTCTGTAACGCTGTATCTACAAGTGAGCGTCTCTGTGCATACATATAGTTGTGTGTGCATATGGGGCCATCTCTGAGTGTGTGTGTGTCTGCCCGTGTCTCTGTATCTATATTTACATGTATGGGATTGCTTGTGTGTCTGCAGATGTGTGTCTGGGTGTGCACATGTCTGTGAATGCACATGGAATCTAGGCCAGCCACCTCATTGCACAGTTGGAGAGACTGAGTCACAGTGGGCACTCAGCCTTCCAGGGATCCCTTGGGGAGTCAGGGGTGTACAGGGACCTGAAACCTAGGTCTGTATGGCTGTGTCTGTGTGCATAACTTTGTGCAGGTGTTACTGGGGTTGAGACATGCATGTTTGTGTGTCTGGAACTATGGGTGGTGACAAGGCATCACCAGTTACTCATATGTCCCAAACTTGGATGATTAAAATGCAAATTCCCAGCCCCACACCTACTGAACATGATTCTCTCGGGTGGGGGTGAGGCCCAGGAACTGCATTTTAAGCAAGTGTCCAGGTGAATCTGAAAGACTCCTTGATCTAGAAGCGCTGGCCTCCCTCACCCCTCACCCCAGTTCTATAGGTGGAGAAACTGAGGCCCAGTATGGGGCAGTGGTTTACATGAGGTTGGTGACAGAGCTGGGCCTAGAGCTGGCGCCTGGTGAAGGCAGACAGTAAACAAACAGCAAATGCACTAGAGAAATGGAGGAGGATCACTGAGGAACTATGACACCGATGGTCATGGATTGAAACTGACACTGGTCCACACAGTGGTGTAAAACCTGCGATGCCTGGTTATACGGGTGAAGGCAGGAGCAGGCAGAGTGGTGGAGGCGACCAGGGTTGGCGTCGCCTGGAGAGACAAGAACAGGTGAGACAGCTGGGGCGCTCAGGGCGTTTGCGAGGACGAGGTTGCGACCATGGCACGTAGCAAGGAGAGAAGGGACAGGGTGGGCGGTGGGGACAGTGAACAGGCGGGGCGATCGGTAGGCTGTAGCTCCTTTGGAGACTGAAGAATTTTTGGTGTTGGAGCCCTAGAGGGAGTGAGCTTGGAACTGACTCTTGAGAGAGGTCACAGCTATTGGTAATGAGAAAGGTTGCGGCCACTGGCATGATCAGGTTTGTGTTTTTATTTTTTTTAATATATTTATTTATTTATTTTTGGATGCGTTGGGTCTTCGTTGCTGCATGGGCTTCTCATTGCGGTGGCTTCTCTTGTTGCGGAGCATGGGCTCTAGGCACGCCGGCTGCAGTAGTTGCGGCATGTGGGCTCAGTAGTTGTGACTCACGGGCTCTAGAGCAGAGGCTCAGTAGTCGTGGCGCACGGGCTTAGTTGGTCCGCGGCATGTGGGATCTTCCCGGACCAGGGCTCGAACCCGTGTCCCCGGCATTGGCAGCGGATTCTTAACCACTGCACCACCAGAGAAGTCCCAGGTTTGTGTTTTTAAAAACTCACACTAGCTGCCGCTCTTGAGAATGGATTTGAAGAAGGCAAAAGGGGGCAGGGGGAAGGGGCAGGGAGGGCGGTGGCTGCAGTCTCCCAGGTGGGAGATGATGGTGGTGGCCTTGACAGGTTAGTGGCTGAGGAGGAAGAAGGTGGATAGATCCACGTGATGTGTGGCAGACAGACTGACGTGACTTGGAGGCGGGGATAAAGCAGATTCCAGGATGTTCCCCACAGCATGAAGGAGTAAGGAAATGCTCTTCTCCCAGAGGGGGCATCAGAAGGAGGATCCAGTAGTGGGGAGAGTAGAGACGGTGAATCCCATCCGACCAAGCTGAGTCTGAGTTGTCTGAGGGACATGCTGGTGGTGTGGGCGGTTCTGGAGGGCAGCCCGGTGTGGAGAGAGAGATTCGGGGTTATTGAGGACATGGTGAGACGGCTCAGGCAGGGGCAGCCAGAGAGGAGAAGGGGGCGAGGACTGGATGGCACCCGCACTCCAGGGAAGCTGATGGGGAACAGCTGGAGAAGAGGAGGAAAACCCGGAGAACATCCTGGGAGAGAGCAATGCAAGAAAGGAGGGATGGAAGGTGCCCAGAGCTAGAGAGGGCACACCTGTGAGGGCTGAGCTGTGCCCAGTGGGTGGGGCAGGGGAGCTGGAAGCCAGCCTGGCAAGGCCTGATGAGAGAGAGAGAGGGAGGTGGACAGGGCGGAGACAGCAAGTGTGGACCACTCTGGATGGGCCTTGAAAGGGAGGAGACAGAGAAGTGAGGTGAAAGTGCCAGGAGAGACTTCAGCAGGTGGGGAGGCCCCCTGGAGAGGGATCATTGGCAGGGGTGGGAGAAGCTGGATGTGGGGGGACCTTTGACCCAAGGAGGGAGAGCCCCTCTGTCCTCTTAGGGGCAGAGAGGAGGGGGCCGTGGGGCTTGGGGCAGGACAGGGAGGGAGTGCCAGCCTTACAGCTTCTCTTTTCACTGCGAACTCTGACATTAGATCACCTGCCAAGAGTGAGGGGCTTAGAGGCCGGAGGAGGGTGAAGAGGGGACACAGAGCGTTGGCCAGACAGTGTTGGGACACTGTTCCGGGTTGCTGAGAGCCCCACCAGCAGTGCCCTGATGGGTCCCTGAAAAAAGGAAGAGATGGCAATCAGGGCAGGGCCTTATGGGCCGGGGTGAGGATCTGTGGGACAGGCCCAGCTGAATGGGGAAGGAAGTATGAGATGCCCTGAGGGGCTGCTCCTGGTGGTCAGCACAAAGCCACACGGAGGGAGAGTGTGGCAGGTTGGGGATAGAGAGGGGCACGTGTCTCACTTATTTTAAAGGGTACGTGGCCCATGAACAGCAGAGCTCAGCGGCAGGCATGGGGGGCACCTCACCACACCGCACCGCCACCATCTAAACACCGGCTTATTTCTGTCGTACCACCAGTGCGTGCAGGTATTCACCAAACCTGCACCAGTGTTTGCGTTTGGACTTCTGGATGCTGTATCTGGATTAACTCCAGGGCTTAACTTTGCTGAGCCTCCCTTTCCTCTTCAGTAAATGTCTATAATTTCCCCCAAGTCTGTTGAGAGGATAGTTCACATAGCCATGGTGCCTGGCCCTCCATAAATGTCACTGTCATTGTCATCACGTGCTGGGACAAAGACCAGGAGCCAGCCCCTGCCCTCAGCAAACTCACAGCCTGGGGTCAGGATGGGGAGCACACAGGGACACAGATAAGTGGTACAGTGAGATTGGCTAGTGGAGACACGGGCTGGGGCTGACCACCTGGCCTGAGGGGGTCCAGGAAAACTTCTTGAAGAAGGTGGTATCTCAGATAAGTTTTAAGGATGAGAAGCGTTAGCCCAGTGCAGGAAGAGGCTGGGAGGGGACTCCTGGCGGCAGGGCCAGCATGGAAGCATGCAGCATTCCGGGTGGCGAGAGAACAGTATAAGCCATTCACTGTATGAGATGGGACCTGAAGGCGAGGGACAGCAGATCAAGGTTTCAGGTCAGCTGCGGCTGCTGCAGGGTGAAGGGACTCAAGGGGTGAGTCTGGAGGCCAGTGAGGAAGCCGTTGCAGGCCCTTGCTCACCATTCCAGCCTCACTGGGGCTTCTGGAGGTGACCATTTTCACTCCTCCCACCTTTGCCCATGCTGTTCCCTCTGCCGGTTACTCCCTTCCCATGGCTGAGCTTAAGAATATGGACGGATGGTAGTCACCTCCTAATAATGGTTGTGTTCTCCCACAGGTTGGAGGAGGCGTCCCCCGCCCCGTGGCCGGGAGAGCAGCGGGTAGCAGTGGCCATCATGCACAGTGGTATCGCGTCCGCCGCGCGCGCCCCGCGACGCCTCTGAGTCTGGGAGTTCCAGCCCAGGGCCCGCGAGCCTGCCCGCCCCCGCGGCCACACCATGAGCCACGGGCCGAGCCCCCGGCTGGCCGAGTCCCCGCAGCTGTCCAAAGGTAGCCTCCTGACCATCTTGGGCAGCCCGTCGCCCGAGCGCATGGGGCCGGCTGACTCGCTGCCGCCCACGCCGCCGAGCGGCACGCCCTCGCCCGGGCCACCTCCCGCTCTGCCGCTGCCGCCGGCGCCCGCGCTGCTGGCCGACGGGGACTGGGAGAGCCGTGAGGAGCTGCGGCTGCGGGAGTTGGAAGAGGCGCGCGCGCGGGCGGCGCAGATGGAGAAGACCATGCGCTGGTGGTCGGACTGCACGGCCAACTGGCGCGAGAAGTGGAGCAAGGTGCGCGCCGAGCGCAACCGCGCGCGCGAGGAGGTGCGCCAGCTGCGCCAGCGTCTCGACGCGCTCACCAAGGAGCTGGCGGGCGCGCGGCGCGAGCGCCAGGAGGCGCAGGGCGAGTGCGAGGCGCGGGGCCGCGAGCTGGCGCGGCTGCGGGGCGCCCGGGGGGTCACGGACAGGACGCCTGACGGTCCCGAGACCGAGCCAGAGAGGGAGCAGGAGCCAGTGCGCGACGTCGGGTCGGAGAGACCCCAGGGCAGCCAGGTGCGCGGCGGGGGCGGGGCTGCTGGGCGGGGCCTTCGCGCTTTAGTTTAGAAGTCGGAGGGGCTGATTGACTCGGGCAGAAGAGGTGGCCACCTGTCTCAGAAAGAGGGGTAGTAAGGGCCGGGCCTGCAGGGAGGTTTCACTCCTTCAGGGGGTCGGGCTCTGCACTGCAGGGCCCCAGGTTACCTCCCTTCCAGAGACCGCCCCCAGGGCAGAGAGTCCCCGGTTCTGGTGGTCCCTCCACTCCCACACCTGAGTAGCCAACAGAACCAAGAAATCATCCTCTTTGAGCAGGAGCAGGTTCTAAGCACTTACCTGGAAGACATCCATTAGTAGCAGAGCTGAATCCATTCATTCGATCAATTTGAATTTAGGGGAAGGGAGAAACATTTATAAGAGGTGTCAATCAAAGCTGAGGGGTGGGGGGTTATCAGGGCAATGGGAGCACAGAGGAGGTCCCAGATCCAGGCTTTGAGGAGGGGGCTGCACAGAAGCTCTTCTGGAAGCAGTCCATTTAAGCTGAGACTAGGAGAATGCGGAGGAATTGGCTGTGAAAAGTGCAGGAATGCATTCCAGGTGATGGAAATTCTGTGCAAAAACCTAGAGGCTGAGAGTGCCTGGTGAGTCTGGGAAATGGCATCCATGGTTCGATGGGCACCTACACAGGGCGCTAGGCTCTGCGTGTGCATTGTCTGGTTAATTCTCAGAGCAACCCCAGGAAGTATTTCCTTTACAAACGAGAACACTGAGGCGTTGAGAGGTTAAGTACCAATGGCTCCCAGCTGGTGACTAGAGTCACTGGGAGTTGACCCCAGGTGAACTCCAGAGCCCATGGTGATAATAGTCAGTATATCTGGAATATTAATGGTGTGTGTGGAGGGCAGCCTCCCCTGAACCAGCAGGCCTGTCACCAGAAGGCCATCTAGGGACAGAGTCCAGCCTCAGGTTGCTCCCAGCTCTGTCCCCAGGCAGGCCAGCTCCTCTAGCTAAGATTCTTGGCTGCCCCTCTCCTCTCCTGCCTGTGGGCTAGAGTGGGCACTGCTGCCTCCTGGTGGCTGAAGTCCCTCCTCCCCAGGCCTGCATGGTGTTTGCAGTTGGGGTTCATTGCTTTTCTTCGGGACAGGGAATGAGAGCCCCTGTATACCAACCAGCCTCACGGCACTATTCCTGTTCTCTCCTTCTTCTGGTTATGAGTCACAGTCGAGGGGGTGGCAGGTACCAGCGGTGGGAGCTCTGGAGTTGCAGTCTGAGTTTGCTCTCCAGCCCAGCCATGTCTTCTGTGACCCACAGCAAGTCCCTTCTTCCCTCCCTGTTTCCTCATTTGTGAATTGGAGCTTTGGACCAGGTGGCATGAGAGGCCCCCACCCAGACAGTCTGAGATACAAGAGGAGTAGAATCTCACTCCTCAGGGAGGCCTCAGGGCCACTGTCCCAGTCTGGATAGGAAAACCAAGGGCCAGTCAGGGAAGGGCCTGGCCCAGACTCATCTGGAAAGGCTGTGGGAAAAGCCAGGCTGTAACAGAGGCCATGGGCATCTTGGGTCTGTAGTCAGAGGCAGGCCAGGGGGCAGACAAGGGCAGAGGGGAAGGGGAGCCTGGCAGGGAGGAAGAGGCCTCAGAGTTGAGTTAATAATCCCTCACTGCTTCCTATCTGGGAGCTGGTTCTGCTCGCAGAGGCCACCCCCCTTCCTGTGCATCTTTTACCACTTATCATGTTTCAGGTGTTTGCACCTGAAAAACGGGATCTTCGAGTGGGAATTCCTTTTGAGGGAATCTAATCCTTATTCGTTGTAGGAATCCCTGCTTCTACATTCATTCACACCAGTGTCCCACCAAATGTTTGCATAGTTCCACTGACAGGGAGCTTACCACCTATTCTGGGGACTCTTCCAGGATTCAGGGAACCTTAGTGGCTGACTCTGTGTGCACTTCCAGGCAGTGCAGGGGGAGGGTGTGTCCCTCCCTCTCCAGGGGTGGAGAAGCAGGCAGCAGAGAGAAAACTGGGGTCCAGAAGGACTGTGTGACTTGCCCAAGGTTACCCACCAAGCTGATGCCAGACCCTGGGCCTAGGAGAGGCCATGATGAAGGCCAAGAGGGTGAGGATTCAGCGACCACTGACCCAGCCTCCACCTTGGACCCCACAGGAGCTGGAGCTGGTGGAGGGCCTGCTGAAGAGCAGACCAGAGGAGCCCGAGGGCTGCTGGGAGGCACGCAGCGTAGGGGCCGGGGCCTCACGGGGCAGCTCGGGCCGCCAGGAGCGCAGCCGACTGCCCTGGGAGGACACCGCCACCATCGAGGAGGACGCCTCCAAGTTGACTGCCCTGCGGCTACGGCTGGATGAGTCCCAGAAGGTGCTGCTCAAGGAGCGAGAGTAAGTCCCGGGAGGCAGGCAGGGGCGGGGGCCGGGCCAGGCCACGCCAGGGTGTCCTCAGAATCCCGGAATGAAAATCCGTGTCTCAGAAGGTGGGATTCACTGAAGCGGAATGGTACTGTTTCAGTCTTGGGGCTTTAGAACAGTGGTGCTCTGCCCAAGGACACAGTGTGAGGGTTTTTTTATCGTTATTAATTCAAATAATACGTGTTGGGCATCGGGGTCAGGCTCTGCTCGGCAGTGAGGATACAGCCATCAGTAAGACCAGAAATCCCTGCCTTCGTGGGGGGAGAGTGCCGTGGGCAAAAATAAAAGCAGGGAAGAAGGGATAGGGAGATTGGGGGGTTGCAGCTGGGAATTTGGCTTTGGATGTGTTGAGTTTGAGATGGCACGGAAGCAGTTGGGGACATGAATGAATCTGGAGTTTGTGAGACGGGTCTGGGCTGGAGGTAAAAATGCAAGAGTCATCGGCAAATAGATGATACTGAAAGCCGTGAGCTGGGGTGAGAGTGGATAGGGAGGTGGCCAGAGGATGGGGCCCTGAAGCTGACCAAGTTTAGAAGAAGAGGGAAGCAGCAAAGGAGACAGGAGAAGGGAGCCAGTGGGGGGCAGAGAAAGCAGGAGAAACTGTGTCACAGAGGAGAGGGTGATCAGCTAGTCAAGTAGGAAAAGTAGGAAAAGGACTGAGCACTGAGCAGTGGATTTAGGACGTGGAGGTCGCCAGTTACCTTGATCGGGGCACAAGCCTGATTATGATGAATATTTTGTAACACCCTCTTTTCTGTCCAGAAATTAAATACAAAGATAGTTTAACTTAACTACACACAGAAGTCTTTTAAAAATCAACATAATGCCCTTGTGAAGATAGAGGCAGAGATCAGGGTGATGCTTCTGTAAGCCAAGGAACACCAGAAATTGCCAGCAAACCACCAGAAGCCAGGGGAGAGGCATAGAACAGATTTCCTCTCACACCGCTCACGTGGAACCAACCCTGCCAACACCTTGGTCTTAGACTTGGAGCCTCCAGAACTATGAGACAATACATTTCTGTTTAAGCAAAACAAACAAAAATCAACCTATTGTACAAACTGAAATGTAAAGAAATACTAGACTTCAGAATGGGAGACCAGCACGGTGTGGGGTTGGTCGTAAAGCACTGTGTGCTGGGGCCAGACACCATGCTTGTTACCCACAATGCCTCCTTCACGTTCAGGACAGAGTGCAGGGTGGGGGTCACGAGAACACATGGGACTGCCACCCAGTGATGATGACAAGAGGGGACCCGTCCTTCAGAGAGTCACTGGACAGTGTTTTCCAGCTTTTCTAACTGCAAAGCTGTGTGTTCAAACCAAGCCTACATAAAACAGATAGGAAGAAATGGGGGTCTCATTTGGCAGATGAGCCCAGGGCCCAGTGCCCTGGAGACCTGGTCACTCCACACTGGGAGCTGGGCACCTGTAGCTGTGCAGAGGGTGGAGCTCCAGAAGAAATGCAAAACCAGGGTGCCTGCCGCAGAGTGGGGTGCCAGGGCCTTGAATGCAGAGGCAAGCACTTTGGACGTGGGATTGACAGGTGCAGACTACATAGGAGGACTCAGCAGAGGGCCCCAGTGGACTCACCCCCATTTATCCCTCCCTCTCCCCTCCCCAGGGATAAAATGGCACTGAGCAGGAACATTGAGAAGCTGGAGGGGGAGCTCAGCCAGTGGAAGATCAAGTATGAGGAGCTGAGCAAGACCAAGCAGGAGATGCTCAAGCAAGTGAGTCCTGGAGACCACAGGGCTTCCTGGAGGAAGCAGTGCTGCACTGTCGAATTTCAGCAGAGGGAATGGAAGAAAGAAGGGAATTCATTCATTCACTGTCAAGCACCAGCCATGTGCCATGCAGTGTTCTGAGTACTGGGGCAGGCAATGTCCTTACCTTCAGGAGCTCACCTTAGCGGGGGCCGTGGTGAGGGAGACCGACAGTAAGCAGGTAGATAAATTCAGAAGCTGTGAAGGAGTCAAAACACAATCAGAGAAATGAGGTGGTGGGTCATAGAAAGGCCTCTCTAAGAGGGTGACATTTGAGGCAAGACCTAAAGTGATTAGAAGAAGCCACCCTTGAGAAGAGATAGGGGCAGAGTTCCTGGCAGAAGGTACAGCAAATGCAAAGGTCCTGAGGCCAGAACAAGCCTAGTGTGTTCCGGAAATAGAGGCCAGTGTGGCTGGAGGATAGTAAGTGAGAGATGAGATTGCAAGGGGAGCTAAATCCCATAGGCCTTGTAGACCAAGATGAAGGGGAGGAGTCTGGACGTTCACTGGGCACATGGTGCGAAATCTCGCTGGAGCCTCACAGCAGTCAAGAAATCTGGGTCCTGATGTCCCCATCTTACAAATGAGGAAATTGAGGCCCCAGCTGGCAGAGAGGGGATTCCACCACTGCAGTCGGGGGACTCAGGACAGGCAGGGGTCAGGCTGGGCTTCCCTTACTGCTTCCTGTGCAGGCCCTGATGGCCACCAGGGGGCGCAGCCACCCACGGAAAGCTGGGCTGGATTCCTGCTTTTCCAGAAGGCGGGAGGTTCACAGACCTCAGAGCCTGAAACTGTCCTGGAAAACCGGTCTTTAAGTAGAATCTCTTTAAGGAATCTCCTAAAATAGAGCTTCCCAGACGTCACCCTCATCCTCCTGAGTCAGCATCTTTGGGGGTTGGGTCCAAGAATCTGTCATTTTAATCTTTTCAAATTGTGTAATCTTTTGAAGAAAAGTGAGTAAGACACAACTGTGCAGATTTACAGATACATAATTATAAAGCTTCTCATTTGTATCAGGCTTTCTTCCCTCAACATTCCATATTTAAGGCTCATCCATGCCATTGCAAAGAGCATTCATCTGGCAGTTTTCCCTGCTGTACAACAGTGAATCTGCACTATTTTAAAAGCACCCCAGGCGATTCTCATGTGACCAACCCCACACCCACAGGCAGACCCGGATTCAGATCCACTGGGTGCGTTCAGCCAGTGTTCACTGCCCTGGGCCCAGGCCATACAGGGATACGGAGGCGGGCAGACAGACACGCTGTCTGTCCTCCCGAGCTCACATTCTTGGGGGGACGGGGGGATGGAGAAGTACCCCTTCTAGGCAGGGAGGACAGGAGAGGCCTCCCTGAGGAGGGAGCATTTAGGCCAAGACCTGAGAATGAGAAAAGTCAGCCCTTCAAGATACCTCGGAACGGGGGCACCAGGCAGAGGGAACCACACATGTGAAGCCTGCAGTGGACAGGAACTTGTGTATTTGAGGACTAGGGAGGAGGCCGAGGTGCCCAGAGCACAGAGAGCTCAAGGGAGAGAGGTGGGAGATGCGGTCGAGGGGAGACAGGTAGGGGTCCAGTCGTGCAGGGCTTTAGGGGACCATAGGGAGGGGTAAGTTTTTATCTTTTTTTTTTTAAATTATTTATTTATTTATTTTGGCTGCATTGGGTCTTCGTTGCTGCACGCGGGCTCTCTCTAGTTGCGGCGAGCGGGGGCTACTCTTTGTTGCAGTGCGCGGGCTTCTCATTGCGGTGGTTTCTCTTATTGCAGAGCACGGTCTCTAGGCGCACGGGCTTCAGTAGTTGTGGCACGCAGGCTCAGTAGTTGTGGCTGGCGGGCTCTAGAGCGCAGGCTCAGTAGTTGTGGCACGTGGGTTCAGTAGTTGTGGGATCTTCCCAGACCAGGGCTCGAACCCATGTCCCCTGCATTGGCAGGCAGATTCTTAACCACTGCGCCACCAGGGAAATCCGTCAGTTTTTATCTTAAGGAACCTGGGAATGGAGATATGATTGGGTTTATCTTTTTTGTTTTTATTTATTTTTTGGCCACACCGCATAGCTTGCAGGATCTTAGTTCCCCAAGTGGGGATTGAATCGGAGCCCCCTGCAGTGGAAGTGCCCGAGTCCTAACCACTGGACCGCTAGGGAATTCCCCTGGGTTTATCTTTTTTAAAAGCTCCGCCTAGGCTATTGTTGTGGAAAGTGGGTTGACTGGGGAGGTCGGGGGGGCAAGAGTGGACACTGGGAGGCTAGATGGTAATGAGGTAGGAGGCGAGAGATGTCGGAAGAGGCAGAAGTGGTCAAATTCGGGGTCTGTTCTAGATACCCGGTGGCCCATTTGGGCACCACCTCAGTCTCCTTGCTGAGCCCTTCCACACCAGTGCCCACCCCCAGGGCTGGTGGTCCTCACCTAACCAGGCTGTGCTGTATCATGCAGCTCAGCATCCTGAAGGAGGCCCACCAGGACGAGCTGGGCCGCATGTCCGAAGACCTGGAGGACGAGCTGGGTGCACGCTCCAGCATGGACAGGAAGATGGCGGAGCTGAGGGGCGAGGTGAGGCCACTGGGAGCGCCTGGGGCTTGGGGGACCAGGGGCCCTGCCAGCAGCCGTCATTCACGTAGAAGAGGGCAGGAACCAGGCCTGTACACTAAGGGGGAGCCAGCCACACCCCGAGGGTGCTCCAATCTGCAGGGGGTGGGCCTCTCTCCCACACAGAGACTAGAAGCGCCCTCACATCCTGCACACCGTGAAATAAGCCCGTGTTAATTATAGCCGCTGCAGCTGGACCTGCTTCCTGGAGCCAAAAAAACGGCTGCAGGAGGAGGTGTGGAGGGGGAGCCTCGAGCTCTGGCCTTCCGTGCCCCCTCCCTGTGGAACCCTCTCCCTGTCCTGCCCTGTTGCAGATGGAGCGGCTGCAGGCGGAGAACGCAGCCGAGTGGGGTCGCCGTGAGCGGCTGGAGACAGAGAAGCTGGGCCTAGAGCGTGAGAACAAGAAGCTGCGGGCACAGGTCGGGGACCTGGAGGAGGCGCTGGCCCGGCGACGGCGGCAGACAGCCAGCGCGCTGGACTGCGACCTGCGGGCCAGCCAGGCCGCGCTCTTCGAGAAGAACAAGGTGGGGCAGTGGGTGGCGCGGCCAGGGCTGGGGCAGAGCGCCTCCTGGGTGTCCAGCTCCAACCCGCAGGGGGCCAGGGACTGTTGAAGTAACAACTACGGACAGAGGTGGTAATCGCCCCAGCTGCGGCTCCTGCCGGGCGCCCACTGTGGGCCAGGCTCAGTGATATCATAGTAGCTGCATTTATGGGGCACCACTGTGGGCCAGGCTCAGTGATACCATAGTAGCTGCACTTATGGGGCACCACTGTGGGCCAGGCTCAGTGATACCATAGTAGCTGCACTTATGGGGCACCACTGTGGGCCAGGCTCAGTGATACCATAGTAGCTGCATTTATGGGGCACCACTGTGGGCCAGGCTCAGTGATACCATAGTAGCTGCATTTATGGGGCACCACTGTGGGCCAGGCTCAGTGATACCATAGTAGCTGCATTTATGGGGCACCACTGTGGGCCAGGCTCAGTGATATCGTAGTAGCTGCATTTATGGGGCACGACTGTGGGCCAGGCCCTGTGCCGGTGCTTTTTGTCCATGATAGCACTTAATCCTCTCAACAGCCCTTTTATTAACCCAACAAATGTTTACTGCGCACAGTGTGTAAGCCTTGTTGTAGGTGCTGGGGACACAGCAGTGAACAGACAGGAGGGACGTGGCCTCCCCTTGTAGAGCTGGTGGCTCAGGGGCATGCAGGTGTTTTTCCCTCCCTCACACACTCACGCTGGTCACACAGCTCCGTGGCTGGGCAGGAAGAGGGAAGAGGGAATACCAGGGGACCTGGCTTAGGCCCTGGTCATGGGGAGACTTCCCTGAGGCAGTGACGTTTGAGCCCAGGTCTCAAGGGAAAGCAGGTGTTGACTGGTAGTGAACTGATTCCGGGAGAGAATTCGGAAATACTGTGAATGAACGTCCCATGGTGACAGGGACATGGAGCTTTGGAGGAGCAGGGAGGCCGGTGTGGCTGGAGGGCAGTGGGCAAGAAGGACGTGGTAGGTGAGACGGGAGCTCAGGGCCACCTTTGAAGAGTAAGAGGTAGGTGCAAGCAGGTTGCGGTTCTGAGCGCTCACTGGCTGCTGTGTGGAAGGCGGATAGGAAGGCAAGCCGGTGGGGAGTCTGTCGCCGTTTCCTGGGGCAGCAGGAGATGATGGAGGCCAGGACCAGGCTGCGGTTGGTGGAGATGGAACAAAGAGGTTGGATTCAAGAGACCTTTAGGTAGTGCCTGTCCCCATTTCATGGATGTGAAAACTGAGGCTCAGAGAAATCACAGAGCTCAGGGGTGGGCAGCTCCTCTCCTGGCTGCTCATCCTCTTCCCAGCCACTCTGGCTTCTGATCTCTTTTCTTCCGACCCCCACTCCCCAGCTTAGCTCATCTCCAGACCCAGGGCTTTAATGCCATTTACACACCAAAGAGTCCCGACTTCACCCCTCCCCAGAAAACATGACTCAGCTCAAGTAGGCTGCTGGACACCTCCATGTCTTCTCCAGCAGGCGCCCCAGAGTTACATGTCCAGAATGGAGCCACCAGTTCCACCCACCTCTTCCCTCATTGCCCCGCATGCCTTCTCACCTCACTAGACAGCACCTCTAGCCTCCAGCTGCTCAGCCAGCTCTAGTATTGGTATTTTAGACAGCAGGTGGAGAGATTCCGGGCAAGAGAGACACCGGCACCCCTAGAACTGCCTGACCTCATGGAACTCCCTCGCACGAGCCCTCCCCCAATCTCTGCTCCCCTGCAGGAGCTGGCAGACCTGAAGCATGTGCACAGCAAGCTGAAGAAGCAATTCCAGGAGAAGGTGGCGGAGCTGGCACACGCCAACCGGCGGGTGGAACAGCACGAGGCAGAGGTGAAGAAGCTGCGGCTGCGGGTGGAGGAGCTCAAGAAGGAGCTGGCCCAGGCTGAGGACGAGGTGAGCGCCTGCTGGGGCCCAAAGCACAGCCTGCAGACCTCAGCTGGGGGAGGTGGGAGCGGGGCTGCAAGGCCCTCCCATGTCGGTCCATGCTGGGTCCCCTGGCACAAGCCTGACTCTCAAGAGGGACCCAGGCAGGATAGAGCAGGTGGGTGGGTGACAGATGGTGTGTGGGTAGGAGGATGGGAAGAAAAATGGACAGACAAGGTGGATAAGTGGTTGAATAGATTAATGGATGGATGAGTGGGTGGATATGGAGTTGGTTAAATAGAAGGACAGAAGGATAACTCCATGGATGGATGAACAGACGGATGAGGGAATAGGTGGACAGATGGATGGGAGAGGGAGAGAGGATAGATGGATGAGATGTAACAACAGATGTCTGATGGGTGATTGGTTGGATGGAGGGATGGATAGGTAGATAGATGGGTGGATGGATGGATGATGGATGGATATGTGGAAAGATGGATGACTGAGTGGATAGTGGAAAGATGGACAGACAGCTGACTGGGTCAGTGGGTGGAAGAATGAATGGAGAGGGAAAGAAGGACAGAAGGATGGGAGGACACAAGGGTAGGGTGAATGGGTGTCTGAAGAGATTAATGAACGGTGAGTGGGTACGTGGGTATCTCCATGAGCAGATGGATATTTCCATAGATGAGTGGTCAGATGGACAGATTCGTAGGGTAGGTGGGTTGATGGATGGATCGGCAGCTTGGGGCGTTAGAGGATGGGTAGACTTGGAAGGGAGGGGCAACAGAAAAGAAGAGAAGGGAAAGGGATGTTTCCCTGGAGGAGGTGGGCCTTGGTCTAGGCCTCAGAGGAGCGACAGGAGTTGCTCTTGGGGAAGGTCATTCCCACAGAGGAACAGCAGGAGTGGCTGGTCCTAAGCAGATGGCAGGGCAGGCTGGCCCAGCCCAAGGTGACTCCCATGCTCTTGGCCCTGCTCACCCCCCAGCTGGACGAGGCCCACAACCAGGCGCGTAAGCTGCAGCGGTCACTGGACGAGCAGACGGAGCAAAGCGAGAACCTGCAAGTGCAGCTGGAGCACGTGCAGTCCAGGTGGGCCCAGCGTGCAGCCCCTCCGGGGGAGGACTCCTGGCTGGGGCACAGAAACAGGGCAGAGGCGCTTCCAGCCGAGGGAAGCCAAGGGTCAGGGGTCAGGGTTGGAGCCCTGAGTGGGGCTAGTGGGGAAGACAGAGAAGGAAGAGATCTGGACGTCCTGGGGCCAGAATCCTGTCCCCTCCAGGCAGGAAGGGCCAGGGCCAGGAAACCAGGGAAGGGAATGCAGGAAGTAAGACCAGCTGGGAGCCTTGGAATTGTGTCGTGTGTCCAGAGGATAGGAGGGGCGGCCAAAGAGGTCAGGCCCAACGTGGGGCAGCAGGGAGGGCCAGTGGGTCTGGGGAGTCTTTGATAAGAAGAACGAGCAGGCGGGGGTGATCCTGAAGGACTGGAGGGCAGGGAACCACGGAGGAGCCCCGGCTTTGATGGCAGCCCCGACCCCCTCATCTGTAGACAGGACCCATCAGCCTCAGTGAGGGAGGACCAGAAGGTCTGGGGGACCCACCCAGCACACTCTGCATCCCTCCCCTGCCTCCCTCTCCATCACGACACCCTGTGAATGGCTCTCTCCCTCGACTCCCCCTCAGAGACATAAGATGACAGATAATATCTAGTCCAAGCCCCTCCCCATTTCAGAAGCCCCCACCTGAGACTGACTCTTCCTGTGCCGCGCCTGGGGCAGGCCCTTACCTACATCTTCTTATTTCATGGAATAGACAGAGCCCAGGCTCTGCAGCAGGCTGCCTGGGTGGTTGGGAATTCTGGCTCTGCACTTAGTAGCCGTGTCATTTTGGGCCACTTACTTGACCTCTCTTGGTCAGAGTTTGCTCATCTGTTAAATGGGCCTGATAACAGTTTTTATTACCTCCTGGTTGTGGGAATTAAATGAGCTGATCTATGCTTATAAAAGTACCTGGCACATAATAAATGCTAAATAGTAGTGGAGCTTTTGTATTTGGGTCAGATATTGTGCTGTGAGAATCATGCTCCTATGAGAGAAGGAAAGGGAAAGATTTTTTTCCTAGGGGGCTGGCAGACGAGGAAACTAAGGCACGAGAGGGTAAGTCCTTCCACAGCTACACAGCTAGTGGGTGGTCAGGCCAGATCACCCCCCGCCATCTGCCACCTGAGCCCTCATTTACAGAGCATGTACTGTGTGTGCTGAGTTTCTGTGGCTTAGAGTACAAGCTATGGAGCCAGACCTGTCAGCTGTGTGCCCTGGCCAGCCGAGGCTCAGTTTCCCCAGCTGCCTGGGATGCTGCCTGTGAAGTGTTGTTCAGGGGCCCAGGCATGAGTCCAAGTCAGGCTCAGTGTCTGGCTAGCTCTGCCCCCCCCACCCCACCCCAGCCCCACCCAGCACACACCCCTCCAAAGGCCGCCTAGCCTCAGGGCTCTCCCGCAGTCTTGGCCACATTCTCTGGGAGCCATAAACTCCCAGAATGGGCAGGCAGACTCTGCCCAGCCTCTCAAGTGCTTCCATCAGGGAGGGCGGGGCTGCCCGGGACCGCTGCCTTATTTTATTTCCCAACTTTTTGTGCTTTAATGTTCCGGGGACAGCTCACTAAATCACAGTGCAGTAATGGAGGCCCCCGCCTGTGCCCCTCCCTGCCGTGTTAATAATTCATGCCTTCCAGTAAGATGCAGCCTGGGCGGCTACTCCGCTGGGGGTGGGGTGCAGGGGAGCCAGGGGAAAGGGGGGATGGGCATTTCCTCCACCACCTCTTCTTAGAGGGAAGTTTGCCTCATAAATTTTGGCTTTAGGAATTTTAATGTGGGGAAGAACTAGGGTGGAGCTCTTTCTCGCTGACATTAAGGATGTAGGGGACTCAGAACCCACACCCCCAAACTCTCTCCCTGTGGGCTTGGGAGCCTGGCTTGGGTTTGAATCCCAGCAGCATGACCTTGAGCCTGCTGCTTCACCTCTCTGAGCCCCTGGCCCACTCCAGAGCCAGCCAGCCAGTTCAGAGCCGAACACCTCTCACTGCTGTCTGTGGGACTTCGGGCAAATTACTCAACTGCTTTGTGCCTCAGTTTCCTTGTCTGTAAAATGGGGGTGACAGAAGCACCTCCCTCATTTCAGGGGCTTCTGGGAGGATGCAGTGAGGTGAGGTAATGTTTGTAAAAGGCCCAGTCTGGTGCCTGGCAGCAGGGAAGCGCTAGGGGCGGCTTAGCTGCTGTCAGCACCAGCTGATGAGGCTCACCCCTGACCCGCCTGTCACCCCGCCCCACAGGCTCCGCAGGCAGCAGCAGAACGCCCCGCTCTTTGGAAAGATCCGCAGTGCTCGCTTTGGCGCCGAGGAGGCAGGGGACGGAGCCAGTGACCTGGACGAGGATGAGGACCTGCAGATCCAGGTGGCCTAGAGCTCCCAGGGCTGGGCAGGACTGGCCAGCAGCCCGGGCCCCCGGGTGCCCAGGCTGACCAGCCACTTGAACTGATGCAGCTACCTGTGCTCGCTCTGGGAGCAGACCACGGTCCCTGCCACAGATGACTTCCTTCTCTCCCACAGTGGGCATCGGTGGTCCCACCTTACCTACACTCTGTGAAAGGGAAGCCATGGCCTATGTTTTATATATCTATATATATATATAATATATATATATATATGCCTGGGGTCCTTGGACCCATTTGGTTTTATAGACACAGGACCACTCTGAGGCCCACTCTAGGTGCCCCCCCCAACCCAGGACCTTCTTGCAGGGGGAGCGGGTGTCAAAGGAGGGCTGTTGGGACCTCCACCCAGGCTGCCTCTCTGGGCCTTAGGGGTCGGGCGGGGGTTGTGGCTGTTCATAGTACAATGTGATAAACCCAGTCTTTTGTAATAAATGGAGTTCAGGTTCTCGGGCTGGAGTCCTGAGAGTGTGGCAGATGTGGGCACGCAGTGTGGGGGACAGACAGGATCAGCCTACCCCTGGCACCGAACCTGAGCTCAGGAATATTGATATTAAGTCACTTGAATGACTTAATAAATGAATGAACGTGAGAAAGAATGAATGAATGAACACTGGAACTGCTGAATGGTCTGGAATCCAGCTCCTTTGAGGGGAAGGAAAAGGGAAGGCGCATGTCTAATCTGGAGGAGACTTCAGTTCTGGCACCAGATGAATTCAAATCTCTGCTCTGCCTCTTACTGGCTGTGCAACCTTGGGGAAGTTAATTGCCCTCTCTGAGCCTCAGTTTCTCCATCTATAAATTAGATGTCTCATAGAGCCATCAGGAGAATTCGGTGAGTTCATCTGGAGCTCAGTAAAGGTTAGTTATAATTGAAATACTTGAAGGTATGCCCTGGAGAGGGGGGCTTTGCCAGCTGGGTCCTGCCGTAAGGGGTGAAGTTCAGGCAACTGACTGGTGGGTGTTTACCCAGAGGTAGGTATGAACACAACAAATAATAAATCCTTTTATCATTCCCCTAGCCCTGCTCTAGGTAGTGAAATTACAGGTAATCTTATTTTTGATACTTAATTTCTAAACCTTCTATGACCAGCCAATTTATATTAAATCTGGTGGAAAAGGTTATTAAAAACACAGTAGCATATATTTTTGAATCTTCTCAAGTTGAGGTGGCATTTGAGACACCTGCCCTTGATGGGAGTTTTACATGAATTCTTGGTACCAGGGCCTGCTTTCTGCAGGAGGAGGCCCTCTCAGAACTGTTCTAGCACACGGGCCGTGGCGAGTTCCCTGTATTCAGAGGTGAGTACAGAGAGGCTGGGCTCGGATCAGGGGCCTGGCACCAAAGAGGAGTTAAATTCAATTGATAGAAAAAAAAATTCAGTTAATAGAGGGGCTCCCTGCCCCGAGTGGCAGCTGCACTAAAGGACTTCTCTCTTGTTGTGGCCCAGTCTGAGGGACCCCTGGGGCCATGGTGCTGGGACCCAGTGGATGCCACAAGCCCTGGGGGCTGAGGGGAGGGGAGAGGCAGGCCCATGAGCCCAGCAGGGGGTAATAAATATGGGCACCAAACATGTCATGTCCCCTGTTGCCAGACCCCTGTTGCTAACCATGCTGGAGAGGTGGGGTTTGCTGTCATGGCAAAGAGGCCCAGGTCCCCTCCTGTGCTCTGAGGGGGAGAGGAGGGAGTGGGCAAGACCCAGCCACTGGGATCCACACCGCCACCCACCCCCGTGGGCCTTTCCTCACAAGCCAGGGCCAGCAGAAAAGGGAAAAGGCGCTGCGGGAAGAGGACCATTTCCTGCCGGGGGGCGGGGGCGGGGGGGGGGCTTCTTTCTGTTTTCTCTCCCGAACAGGAAGCGGGCCCTAGAAGAGGCTGAAAGTGCTGCCCTTTGACCCCCAGGAGCCAGGAGCCAGGCGCTCACTGACAGCAGCCCTGAGAGCCGCCCCTGGGCCCCCAGGCAGACCTGCCATTCCCAGACACAGAGCAGAGCGTCCGGCACAGCAGGCTCTCCCAGACTCCCTGGCACCTCCAGCGAGATAGTGTGGAGCAGGGGCCCCATTATAGCCCCTGTCTGCGGGCGGGGCAACTCCTGAAAGCATCACAGAGGAGAGGGTCTGGCCTTCCGCCTCCAGTGTACAAGGGAGACCAGAAGCCTTGGGAGGGAAGCACAGCCGCAGACACAGGGCTGGAAGATTCCCTGGGCCTGGAACTCTCGCTGCCTCCCTGCTCACAGCCCTTCTGTCCCGGTGGTCATGAGAGCGACATCTGCCAACAGGAGCATCAGCTTTGGCTCCCGTGATGCTTCAAAAGCTATATTTAATGCATTGCTAATGTTAATAATGGGAGGTTTTCTCATAAAAAATGTGGGTTTCCCCCTCTTGAGAAATCAGCACCTCAGACCACGCTGGGCTCACATTCCTGCGTGGCTGCAGCCGCAGGGCTGAGAGGCAGGTGCTCTCCGGAAGGGGGCGCAGCCACCCGCTGAGCCACAGTCCCCGCTGCAGCCTTACCTGCACCCTCCTCGTCTCTATTACCGCCTGGCCCCCGAGGCGTGTGAGTGCCCTTCCTCTGGCCTAGTCCAGTCTTTCTTTGAACAGGTGAGGAAATTGAGTGGCTGAGAGGGGCGGCACTGGCCAAAGTCGGTGTGAAGTATAGCCAGGCCAAGTATACGTGTCATTCTCGGGATCAGAACTCCTGCAGGCTTCTTGTCACCACTGGGGTGACTGCCGAGAACAGGTAACATGTATTGAGCCACGCCATGTGCTTTACAGTCTTGTGAGGCAGGCACTCCCGTGGTCATCTCACTTGACACCAAGGATGCAGAGGCTCGGAGGGAGCAAGTAACTATCCCAAGGCCACACAGCTGGTTAGTGGTGACCCTGGCACTCCAGGTCAGGCAGTCTGAGGCCAGAGCCCCCACTCCTGGTTACGCACCCCTTCCCCCAGCCCTCCAGGGCAAGGCCCCGAATGGTGCAGCCCCTGCCCTCGGCAGCCCCACCGCACTCAACACACCCTGCAGCTCCAGCCATGTTGAACTCCCTTCCTCCCACCTAGAATTGCCCCTTCCCTGTCAAGAGTCCCACCAGCCCCTCAAAGCTCAGCCTACTTGGTTCATTCTTAGAGTATTAGTGGGTTGTGTACCTGTCTGCTTCTCCCACCCCACCAGATGCTCCTGGAGGGCAGAGAATCCTTCCAGCAGCCAGCACAGTGCCCTAGGCCTAGTGAGCATCTTTAAAGGAGGGGAAGAATGATGGCTGGCTGGATGGATGGATGGATGAGACGGTGGAAGGCTGAAGCCAGAAGCACCCCCCACCCCTGACTCCAGCTTCACTGCAATCCCTGCAGGACCAATCCTAGATATCTTTCTGCTGGTCAGCTGAGAAGTCTCCCAGGCACTGAAAGCCACAACAGTCTAGGGGCAGCAGTGCTAGGGCCTCTTCTCACGGGCCTGGAGTGCCCGGACAAGCTGCAGAACCTGCTGGGCCAGACACTGCCCCACCCGGCCCTCCTCCCCCTGCAGCATGAGGCTGGGGCCCCTGGAGTCTGTCCTCTGAAGGTTTGGCCTCCCCTTGCTCTCCAGCCAAGTTTGTTTTGCCCCTACCAGCCAGCCCCTAGGGATCCCTGCCTGGAAATTTATGCCCAGGAGTGAGTCCCCACGCCCCAGCCCTTCAGGCAAGCTTGGCTTCTAGATCCAGCTGCTTTCTGATTGGCTGTGTGTCTTTTGGCAATCTCCTGTCCCTCTCTGGGCTTTCATTTCCTTATCTATAAAATGGGGACAGTAGCAACTGGATTCTCCAAGCATAGTATAACCTCACTGTTAGTATTATTTTTCTGGCTTTCCTTATGGTCTGCATCCTCTCCCAAGACCCTAGCTCCCTGACTGCCTGGGGGCCCACCAGCCACCCTGGGCACCCCTCTGGGGCAGTGGGTGGTGGGCTGGAGACAGAGGCAGCACCCAGGAACCAGCTGCAGCTCTCAGCCCACTCCCCCACCACCACCACCCAGCTCCTCTGCCTACTAATTGCAGCGTTGCAAGATGCCAGCTGCCTCCCAGGCCCCAGGTGGGTGCCTCCCAGTGGATCAAGGGCTCCCCGGAAGGCCTCCCAGTTCTCCTCCAGCCCCACGGACCCAGCTGCGCTGGGGTGGTCTCCATGCTGCTCAGACCCCCTCTCCTGCTCTGGGAGGGGCCCTGAAAAGGTATAAACATAAAGCCTTCCTCAGGCTTTTGCATTTCTCAGGCTTCGCCCACATCAGAGAGGAGCATCCTGGGTCCCCCTCCCCGACTCAAGGACTAGCCATGGCTCCCCACTGCTGGACCGATAAAGTCCCGCTCCACATCTTGGCCCATGGTGGGTTTCAGACTTGCCCTTAAGCACGTTCCCCAGCGGCCTTGGTCTCAGGTCCCTGTTGCTCTAGGATGCAGTCCAGACAGGCCGCTCTCTCCCTCCCCCACTGGCCTCCCCAGCATCCTCTCCACGCCTGCCCCACGGCTGGAGTCCCAGTGGCGTGGTCAGACAGGATGGCAGCTCCACAGTGACGGGGGCGTTCCTCATCTGCTCGCACCGGGACCTCAAGCTCTGAAGGCAGGGGCCCCGCCTATGGGAACCCGAATCCCCTCCCCAACCCCACCACCAGGAAAGCAGGGGGAGTATCATTCAAAGCACATGCACTGCCACCGGAAGTGGACCATGGCAAGATGAGGAAACCGAGGCCCAGAGAGGGAAGGAACCAGCCAGTAAGTCACAGAACCAGGGTTCGAATTCGGGCAACTCCTAAGACCAGGTGTTCTCCGCTACAGCCCTCAGCCCAGGTCTGAGCCTGGTTCAAAGCAGATGCTCTGTTACTGTTCAGGGAAAGGAGAGGGGGAGGGGAGAGCAAGGTAATAATGGTGTGAACCGCTGTCACCAAGCCCTCTTCTCTTGAGATCACTCAAGGTTCTTTCTCACCCAGCACCTGACTTGATGCTCTAACTTAGGCAGGTCCGAGTCGGGATGCTCATTACCTAGATGAGTTAAACTGAGGTACAGAGAGCAAAGTGGCTTATGCAAGGGCACCCAGCAAATATGTGTTAGGAATCTCCAGCTTATTTTAATAAGGTCATAATTGTTCACTCCTTTGATCTCCATTCTAATAACTCAAGAGAGAGCAGCCAAAGAGATGTGGATTCGCCTACACCCCTAACTAAGCATCACCTACCTGAGCCTCGGTTTCCACGTATGTAACACGGGGTGCTGTGGGGATTAGAAAGGACGTTTGTCAAGCCCCCAGCATGGGCTTCAGCTCCCAGCGGTATTGTTGTTTGTCCACCTTTGTCCAAGGACACCCGTCATATCTGTGTGGAAGACCAGTTGTCCAGGCAGGAAACGTGCCCTTGTCCACACTGGGGTGGGGTTCTCTGTCCAGGATCTGCCTCTGCCTGTCTGCCCTGCCACACTCAGCTGTCCCTGCTCTCCGTCCCATCTCAGAAACCTCCACCTGATCACCTGCCCAGTCGCCCAGGTATCTTAATTCCAGGATGGAATGGGGTTTAGGCGGTAACACTGGGAGAACAAAGGCATCTTTGTCTGTTCTTGGACCACCACCCCCTTCTGACCAACCTGCCCCATTGGCTGATAAACTGGAGTTAGGTGTGTAACAAAATCTCTTGGGAATTTGTCTGGTGGGAGTCCCTTATCAGATAAAATTTATCTGATCGCCCAGTCCCCAAAGGGTAAACTGAGGAAGCTGCCAAGCTAAGGGGGAAAGGGTAGGGTCAGAAGAAAGAGGAGCCACGCCAGGCAGTCTGCCTCTGTTATTTCTGTGGATGCTCATGACAGCCAAGTGAGGTGATCACAGGTATCATCCCACCTTACAAGTGAGAAAACCAAAGTTGAGACCCTCAGGAGCTTCGTGAATCTGGGCCATTGTTCTCTAGCAAGGATGCTGGTAACCACTGCCCCAGCAGCTCCTGGTGTACTTTAACTGTAACTCATGCCTCTTCTCTGGCCTCCAGGGCCCTTGCAGGTCTGGATGGTGTCTCTGTGCACAGCTTCATCTACCACCCTCTCCCCATCGCTTACCATTCCAGCCCGCTGGCCTCCTTTCTACTCCTCCAAAACCCCAAGTCCGTTTCTGCCTCTGGGCCGCCAGGCATGCTCTTCCTTCTGCCTTTCTATCCTCCCCTGGCTTCACTAGCTACATAGATATTCCCTCTCCTGTGTCCATTAACCTCCTTCTCAGTCCCTGGACATCGATTTTTCCAGATGGTTTCTCCTTCTGTAATTACCGATTTACTCACCTGGCTGGTGCTGACTTGCTAGCCTGTGAGTTCCCTAAGGCCTAGGATTTGGTTCTTATTAGTCACTGTTGTACCCCCAACACCAATGCCTGCCACATAGCAGGAGCTCACTAAACTTCGATGAATGAATGAATGAGTGAATGGGTGAACAAATGAATGAATGACTGCCCATGCTCCCTCCCGGGCCCCTGCTCTGGGCTCCCCAAGGCCAGTCCCAGAGGCTCAGGTCAGTCAAAGGCAGCAAAGAGATGAAGTTATAAACCAGGGCAGGCAAATGGACTGTGCAAAGTTTTTTGAGAGGAAACTCAAAGATGCAGTGCTATTAAAAATTGATATTTCAATGAGATAATCCCTCTCCTAGGCTTTTAATTGATTGTCTAAAAAGCCTTCCTCTGTTGTTGTGCTTCTTTGTTTGCAGGGACCATTAATTTTTTTATGGACGATCAAACCCGGATAGATTGGAAGGGCCACCACACAGCTGATTCAAAAACAGTCACCAAGGCGCCAGGGACACCCATCTGAGGGCCAACCAGGAGAGGTGATGTGGCCATGGAGTTGGCCTTGGCTCTGGATTTGGGGAAGAGGAGAAGCCCCTGCATGTCCCGGGCATGCACACACACACACACACACACACACACACACACACTTGCCCCTGCCCCCAGACCCAATAGACAGGCTCGGTGAAGGGAGGAGGAACAGGAGGTGAGGGCCCCAAGGGTGGGGGCAATGGCTGTAAGGGGAAGCCCTGCTCTGGGAGTTGGGACCCCTGGGTTCCCTCCCCCACCCCCGTGCCACTAGTGGCCGGTTCCCCACCATTCCAGGCCTCTGTTTCCCCATCTGTCCCTTGCAGGGTGGGGCTAGAAGCAGACAGGGAAGAGAGGGTGAGTGAAAAGTTGGGACCTCCAGCTTCTGCTGCTGCACCTCTCTGGGCCTCTGTTTCCTCATCTGTCCAGTGGAGTGTCACTGGCACCAGGTTCAAGGTGGGGACTCTGAGGGCCACACAGAGAGCCAGGAAGGGCTGCTGGTGCTCACACCGTTATTAATCTCAGCATTCTTCTCCTGGCCCTCAGATCCGCGCCCCTCTCCCCTGAGGGTGACTTTGACCACCTCCTTCCTCCTCCCTCCGGGATGGCTCTGAATCAGCCTCCACGCTCTGCTGCAAGGCTTGTGGCTGTAGAGGTGTTCTGTGAGCACCTGTCTGCCTGGCCTCTGGCCGGATCTGCTTCTCTCCCGACCCCAGCCATCCACTCCATCAGCCTGACAGGCAGCCTCAGTGAGGCCCCAGGGGGTCCCCAGCTGTAGAGCACGAAGCCGAGGCTGGGCTGGGCCTGCCGGGCCCCTGGCCCTTTCTTACCTGCCTTGCCCATGAGCCGGCCTCCCTCACTCCCTCTCTGCTGCTGCATGCTCCTGACACCTCTTTTCTGGAAGGGAGAGACTGGCCAAGTAGGGTCATCTTCCTGGGTGTGTGTCTTGTGCAGTCACACAGGGCCTCGTACTTTGAAGGACCTTGTGTTTGGTTTAATGCTCTGTTGTCAGTGTCTTGAAATTACTAATAATTTTACAAGGAGTCCCACGTTTTCATTTTGCACCAGGCCCCGTAAATTATGTAGCTGGTGTTGCTGTCAAGGGACAGACCCGCTTCAGGAAATGGCCAGAGGGTGGGTCCCCAGAGCAGAGCCCCTGCCTTTAGCCATCACCCGTCCCATCCAGAGGACTGGCCTTATCCCACATCTTCCCTTGCTCACTTTACCCAGATCCCCCAGCTCAGAAGCCCATCTCCTCCCTACGGGGGCTCTGAGCGGGGAATGACTTCTCCAGGCGTCTCTATGGGAGGGGATTCTAGGGAGTGTGTCTTTTCTACAGGGAAAGCAAAGGGGTTCTCAAATCCACATGTTCCCCCCAGACTGGTACCACTTTCGTCAAGTGGAAGCATGGAAGCCACAGAACAGATGAGACATGAATTCATTTAAACGATCTGTAGAATTCATAATAGCCCTCAGTCACCATGTTGTTTTTTTTTTCTCCAGGCAACAGATATTAAAGGTACAACGGCTTTGACCTTATAGGTGTTGGAACATTTTCCTCCATCAATGTGCATCCTTAGATGGTAAAAGGGTAGAAATCCCTGCAGAGCAAACTGGCAAAATGCAGCTAAAACAAAGACAGGTCACTTTTAGAAACCTGTCCTAAGGAAGGCTGTAAGCCTGTGCAATATAGAAGCATGGGTACAAGTATTTAGCCACACAGCGCTCATTGTGGCATTGTTTACAAAAGCAAAAATAGAGACAGCTAAACAGCCGGTGGTCAGGGGCTGGGAAATAAATGACAGTACATTTCTCCAGGGGGATGCCGGACAGTCAGCAAGATGAAGCTTGTTAAAGAAAAGGGAGTGAGTAAAAAATCAGATTTGAATATAGCATACAATGCCGGCTTGGTTTTCTCTCCGTTTGTGTAGAAGAATCGACACCACAATGTTAGTGTCAGGGTCGTTATTTTTCTTCTTTTTTATCCCTGACTCTCCTGGCTCCTGGTGGCCAATCGCCAAGGAGTCAGGGACACTTGACTTTCTGAGGATCTCTTATATCTGTCCCTTGCCATCACCCCTTCTCACTACCTAAGTCAGACCACCTCTCTCCTGTAAGACTTGCCTTCGCTTCCTGTCTTGCTCCCCACAATTCCATTGAGACCCCTCCATGTATTCTCTAAGGGCAGCCAGAAGGATTTTTCCAAAATGCAAACTGGATCCTATCCCCTTCCCCGTTTAAAACCCTTGACTAGCTCCCTATTACTCTTAAGATGGAGACCAAACCCTTGAACTGGCCATCAAGACTCTGCATAGCCAGCCTCACTGAGCACCGTGTGTCCCCATCTCCCTCTGCTTTCCAGCCACTCGGGCCTCCTCCACGCTCTTATACAGGGCAGACTCTCTTCTGCCACAGGACCTTTGCACATGCATTTCCCCCAACTCAGAACACTCTGCCATCCCTCTCCACCACATTAACACACCCTTTTGCTTTCACCTTAAGAATCACTTCCTCAGTAAAAGCCTTCCCAGACAGGTCAGGTGCTCCCCATACCTCTTCTAGCACCCTGTAGCCCCTTTCCCTCTCTGCCCTCATGAGTTGCACCTGCAACTGTGGAGTTCTTAGATCCATGCCTATCACTTTTACTAGACTATGAAGTCCTCAGAGGCAGGCTGTTCTTGTCGACCACCGTGTCCCCAGTGCCCAGTGCCTGGCACAGAGTTAAGTGCTCAGATGTTTGTTGAATGAATCAGCGAATCAGTGAGGGAGGGAAGGCTGGCCTGACCACGCGGCCTCCCTTTACTGCTGGCTGGCATGCCTGTCCAGGGAACAGCTTGTCAGTCCTGCTAGTAGCATATGACACGTGTGCTCAGGACGGCAGCCCAGAGGGAACTGCCTAGAGAGAGCCATGTGCTGGGAAATGGGGCTGGAACGTCACCTCCTTCCTGAGAGCTGCTCTCTGCATTCATCGGAAATTGCCCCTTGCCCAGCCTCCTTGGAAGGAAGCAGAGGGAGCAAGGGGGCCCCATCTCCTCCTTCTCCACCCCCCTCCTGGTTAGTCCCCTTTGATGTGAAGGTTCCTGGGGAGGCTGGTTTGTGTCACTGTCCAGCTGGGGGAGGGAGACAGTTCAGGGCCTCATCTTGACTGGCGAACTGGCCCAGATCTCAGCGCTCCTGTACAGCAAGTGGAGGGGCCCGGGGCTCTCACTAACGCCAGCCTGTCACCAACAACATTTGAAAAGAACTCACCAATCCGATGGCTACGGTAAGGTTGCCTGGGATTCTGGGGACTCCTCCCAGCTCCAGATTTCATCTCCTCTGGCTCTGGCTCTGTCAAACCTGCCCTTTTCCCAAGAGCAGACCTGGGGGTATGGGAGGAGTGAGGGCTTTGCTGGGGGCGCCCCTGGGAGACCAGCACGGACAAGGATCCCCATGCTTCTAGGTTATGTCAAGGCCCCCAAAAAACAGAGACTTCATGGTCTCCAGTTCAAGTCTGGGCATGGCTACATCATCCTGGACAAATTCTTCTACTTACTGGGCCTCAGTTTTTCTACCTGTGCAATGAGGATTGCGACATCTACTCGAGATTGCTGCAGTGAGGTTCAGCAAGCTCGGATGGCGTTTCCCCAGGTGTGGACTCACCACCACCACAGCAAGTGGTGGGATGTCACACTCCACAAAATGGCCCTAACCGCCATGGGGTCGTGCTACGCATAAGCGATTCTGTGTTCATTTTTCTTTTCATCCTCTGATGGTTTCAAGAAGGTCTCAGATGGGTGGAAGTGTGGGTTCAGCGTTTCTCTAACGCTTGCTAAACTCCTTTTTAACAAAAGCCTTGGAGCCAGCTTTCTAGGCAGGCAATGTTAGCCAGCACACATTTAATGCATTTGTTTTATTTTCAAGGTATTTTATTTATGTAGTTTGCTCTTGAAGCAAATAGAAAAATGTGAGGTGATTTAAAGAAAAGCATTGAGCAAATAATAGCACAGGAGATGCTTAAATCTGGGAAAAATCACAAAGTGGCTGGAGTGGCTAGGGCTTGGGAAATATTGTTCCAGCATGGGCGAAAGTACTTTGGGTGAAAATACTTTGAAAACTGTCAAGTGATGTACAAACAGGAGTGTGGGCGAGGGACCAGAAGGGTCAACACCAGAGAAGGGCTTTGGGTTTCCTGGGGGTAAATCTTGGGCCTGAGTATATTATTAATGATTCAAAAACCAGTAACGTGTGATAATAGCTCTCCCTCCATTCTATACACTAGGCACTGGGGAGATGCTTCCACCGATGCTATTTTATCTAACTCTCATTGTTCCCATTTTGGGGGGAGGAAATATTGAGGCTCCAAATGGTGAAGGGTCTTGTAGCACAGCTGGGATCGACCCCCACGTGCTTCCCTGCCTCTGTCCTGAGTGAGGATTTTCAAGTACCCCCTCGCAGCGGGACGCCTGGGACAGGCCCTGAGGCCTGGGCTGCTCTCAGCACGGGAGAGGTAATATATCCGGCGTGTAACCCCTCACAGAGCACTGTCCCCACACCCTCCCCTCCAAAACAGTCCCATTGGAGGGTGGAGGTTATGGGAGGAGTAATCACTTCCTTTAACTTAAAGTAACAGATTTACTTAAACACGTTGTTTTAATTGAAAAATTTGCACGTGGCCGTTGTAGAAGATTTAGGGAACAGGCAAAAAGAAAGAAATACTGTGTGGATAACTAACCCGTTTTGGGTACACCCCACATGCAGGGTCCTGTTCCAGGGGGTCTGAATGTATTTCCTCACAACTCATCACCCCCACTTTACAGATGACAAAACTGAGGCACAGAGAGGCTAGATAAATTGCCCAACTGGTGGAACCAGGGCGTGAACTAGGTGGTTTGATTCCAGAGCCTACGTGCTTAAGCCACTGCCCTTGTCTGCCTGAAGCCCCCCTCTCCTTAGGAGAACAGCCTCTCAGGTGGGCCAGAGGGAAATAGAGGCTCAGAGCTGAATTCACACAGCCGACTCCTCGTCCCTTATTCATTGCCTCAGTTTCCCCAGGCAGCACATCCTGATTAGAGGCACCGACCACCAGGGCTTCATTGTTCCCTCTCAGCTGAGGAGGGCCAGGGGAACCAGAGCAGGAGGGAAGGCAGCAGGAATGCCACACGTGCAGTGCTGGTGCCCGTCCTTGGGTCCTGCGCGCACAGGTGTCGCCATCACAATTCCTAGGCTTAACCATTTGCTGCCCAGAGAATGCCCAGCATCTACTCCATCACTCTCCATCGCGGCTGCTCAGTCATGCCCCCTACACCCGACAAATCAGCCATGAGCCAAGGCCCAGAGCACCCAAAAGCCCGGAGTGTGCTCAGGTGAGAAGCAAAGCCAGTCTCCCGACCTAGAAAGTGTGTTGGCTACCGAATGAAAATGTAAGAAAATGAAATCAGCCTGCCTAGTGGGGCTGAGTGGCCCCACTGCTCAGCAGACTTGAGCCTCAAGGACCTGATAAAGCAAATGCAGCCGCAGACCAGGAAACTACCCCAACCTCGTCCCAAGCCTCAAGCCCAGCATCAATGCTGGACTAAAACTGGGGCTGGGAACCCCGGCCATGAGCTGGAGAGCCAAGCCCAGTTGGCACCATCCTCATTTAACCTCCCCTAATCCGTGCTGGAAGATGGATGGGCCATTCACCTGCAAATTTGGGGACATCCCTCGTCCCACCCATGATTTTAAAAGGAGGGCGCTGAGGTTCTGGGAGGGGACATGACTTGCCAATGGCCTCACAGCCAGAGGTCACCAGTCTCCATTGAAGGCTTTCCTGGTAACCCACAGCACCCCAACCTCCCCTCCCCCCACCTACACCCAGGGGTTGAATGAGCACCTACTGTGTGCAACTTCTGAGTTCAGATTTGGAAACTGCATCTTAGGAAGATTTTTCAGAGTAGTATTTTGCACATACTTGGTTTTAGGTAGCACATGAATGAAACAGTTCCATACTTCAAGACGTGATGTATATGTACGTATAAAATATGTTATATTGTGGGTGTGTGTGTGTGTATGTGTATGGAATCACACAATATGTCAATGTGTACTCTTTTTTTTTCTGGTTTCATTTACTGTCAGTATAATTATTTTGAGATTCATCCACGTTGTTGCATATATATTTCTTTGCTTTAATTGCTGTTGTATTTTACTGTGGGTACATAACTGTACAATTAGTAAAAAATGCAAACTAATAGTATATAGTGAGAGAAATCAAAGCAACAATTGCCTGGGGACTGATGAGGGTTGGGGAGGGGTAGAGGAGGAAGAAGAGGGAGGGAAGAAACTATGGAATGATGGATATGTTTACTATCTGAGTTGTGCTGATAGGTGTACCTATGTCAAAACTCATCACACATTTTAAATATGCACATTTTAAATATGTGCAGTTTATTGTATGTCAATTACACTTCAATAAAGCTTTACTATATACATTTTATATATATATGTCAACTACACTTCCATAAAGCTTTTATATATAATGTATTATATATAGTACACATAGTAATATACATAATACATTATATATATTATAATATATATATACTGGCACAATCCAGCCTGTGATTTGAACAATACTATTGTTTAGTTCAAGGGCAGAGCAGGGAAGGTGTTTATGTTTATTTTAATTGAGTTGGCTCTTCTGCTTCTGGAAAGACAGAGTAGTCCTACTTTTCTCTATACCTCCCACTAAGAGCAACTGAAAACTCTGGAATTTATATGTAAAACAAATACAAGAACACTCTGAAACACTAGACCCCCTCTGACAGCACCCCGGAGGGGAGGGAGAGGGGCACCTTATTACTCCCAGGTCAAGTGCAAGTCCAGGTTCCCCATGACACTGCAGCAGGAGAGCCTCCCTACTGGCTGGGAAGGTGGGTGTCATTATAGCCTAGGCTCCCCATTCAGCCTTTGCTGGTGTGGGGAAGGGTGGGATCACAGTTTTCTTCTGTGGTTTTTGGCTGGAGTAGATAGTTATTGTCTAAAAGTTTTCTGTCTTGCCAGGATACCCCTTTCCTGGTCCTGTGGCTAGAGAGAGCGGGCTTTTGGGGGGGCTTTTCTGTCTGTGCCCATTGGTATTTCCAGGTTGCTGGTGTTCTTCAGCTCCAGGTGTGCAATATATGAGGCAAAATGAAAACCCAGGGAACTCATCACTGTGTTTATGCACCAAACAACAGAACTACAAAATATGTGAAACAAAAACTGATAGAACTAAAAAGAGAAAAGGAAAAATCCACAATAATTGTTGAAGACATCAACACCCCTCTCTCCACGATTGATAGAACAACTAGATAAAAAATCAGGAAAGATATAGAACTCAACAACACCATCAGTCAACAGGATCTGATATTTCTAGAACATCCCACTGAAGAAATTGAATGCTTTCCTCCTAAGATCAAGAACAAGGCAAGGATGTCAGCTTTCACTACTCTTATTCAACATAGTACTGAAGGTTCTAGCCAGTGCAATAAGGCAAGAAAAGCAAATAAAAGACATACAGATGGGAAAGGAAGAAATAAAATTGTCTCTCTATATGCAAATGACATGATCATTTATGTAGAAAATTTCAAGGAATTAACACCAAAAGCCTCAAACTCCTAGAATTAATAATTGAATGCAGCAAGATTACAAAATACAAGATAAACATACAAAAATTTTATTTCTATATAGTAGCAATGAACACATGGGTAGAAAAAATTTAAATACGATACCATTTAAAATCACCAAAAATAATTAAATAAAATGCTTAGGTGTAAATCTAACAAAATGCGTATAGGACTTGTATACTGAAAACAAAATAATGCTGATGAAATAAATCAAAGACCTAAATAAATGGAGAGACATACTGTGTTCTTGGATTGGAAGACTTAACATAGTAAAAATGTCAGTTCTCCCCAAACTGATAAACAGGTTGAATGCCATTTCTATCAGAATCCTAGCAAGATTTTCTGTAGCTATAGATAAGATTAGTCTAAAATTTATATGTAAAGGCAAAGGAGATAAAATAGATAAAACAATTTTGGAAAAGAATAAAGTGAGAGGACTCAGTTTACCTGATTTCAAGACTTATTACATAGCTACAGTAATCAAGCCTATGTGCTATTAGCAAGGAAAAGACACATAGATCAATGGAACAGAACAGAAAACCCAGGATGGATCCAGCTAATTTTTGATAAAGTTGCAAAAGCAATTCAATGGAAGAAAGAGAGGAAGCCTTTTAAAAAAACGGTGCTGGAACAATTGGACATCCATAGGCCAAAGCTGGGGGAGAATACCACATCAACCTAAGTCTCATACATTCTACAAAATTTAACTCAAAATGGTCCACAGACTTAAATGTAAAACATAAAATGATCTAACTTTTAGAGTAAAACATAGGAAAGAGTCTTTATGATCAAGGTCTAAGCGAAGAGTTCTTAGACTTGGCACTGAAAGCACAATCCATAAAAGGAAAAATAAAAATTTGGACTTCATTGAAATTAAGTTTTACTTTGTGAAAGACCCTGTTAAGTGGATGAAAAGACAAGCTACAGACTGGGAGAAAATATTTGTAAACCACCTATCCACAAAAGGACTAGTATCCAGAATATATAAAGAACTCTCAAAACTCAACAATAAAAAAGGCAAACTATCAATTATCAAATTAGAACATGGGCAAAAGACATGAGCAAACATTTCATTGAAGAAGATACACAGATGGCAAATAAGCACATGAAAAGATGTTCAACATTAGCCAGCAGGGAAATGCAAATTAAAGCCACAATGAGATATCCCTACACACTTATCAGAATGGCTTGAAAAGAAAAAAAGAAAAGTGATAACAACAAATGCTGGCAAGGATGTGAAGAAATGAGGTCATCATACATTGCTGGTGGGAATGTAAAATGATACAGCCACTCTGGAAAACAGAGTGGAAGTTTTAAAACTAAACATACAATTACCATATGACCCAGTAGTTGCACTCCTAGGCATTTATCCCGGAGCGATAAAGATTTATGTTCACACAAAAACCTGTACGTGAATGATTATAGCAGCTTTATTCATCACAGTCAAAAACTGGAAACAACCCAGACATCCTTCAGGAGTGTGCAAAACAAACAAACTGTGGCACATACATTCCATGGAATACTATTTGGCAACGAAAAAGACAAAGTATTGATACATGAAACAGCTTGGATGGATCTCCAAAGAATTATGCTGAGTAAAAAAAAAGCCAGTTCCCAGAGATTATATACTTATGATTCTAATTTTACAACGTTCTGGAAAGGACCGAACTATAGAAATAGAGAACAGATTAGTAGTTGCCAGGGGTTAAGGAGGGGTGAGAGGGGGAGGGAAGTGAGTTTGGCTATAAAAGGGCAACAGGAGAGATCTTGTGTGATGGAAATTTCTGTATCTTGACTGTTTCAATGTCAACATGCTCCTTGTGATATTGTACTCAGTTTTGCAAGATGTCACCATTGGGGAAACTGGGTAAAGGCGCATGGATTCTCTCCGTATTATAACTTACAACTGCATGTGACTCTTCAAATATCTCAAAATAAAAAGTTTAATTAAAAAAAAATTGGGTGACAGTACTGCAGACAGAGAGTGGATTGGGCAAAAATTAGGAGAATGAGAGAATGAAGAAGTTTCAGAAACCCCACTCTAGAGAAGATGCTTTTTTATTACGAACACTCTTTTGGTGCTTGCTGTTGGCCAAAACTCCTCCAAAGGTTACTGGTGGTGAAAAGACTTTGCTGTGATGGATCAAGTGCTGGGGGCTTTATGAGCTGTGGTTTGAAGCAAAGCAGGTGGGCTCAAATTTGGAAGATGTATGGGGGAGGTCAGGAGGTCAAGACCCAGGCCAGCTTGGCTGGCAGGGACGGGACGAGTGCGGCCACCTCCTCCCCTGGCCGCGTAAGACTGGTTAGCTCAGGCCCAGGGCAGAGGCTGCTGGGAGTCCCTGGGGCTCCCTTGGTGGCCACCGGCATGACAGTGACCTCCCTGGGAAATATTCAGGGGAAGAGAAACAGCCCCCTAAGAAGTTCCGTGGGCAAGACTAGGCCAGGCTGAGGCCCAGTGTCTATGAGGCAGGGGCATGGACTCCATGGGTGAGTGCTGTGGTCCTTGGGCCCTGGATAGCTTGGAGGAAGCTTCTCTAGAGTGGGATTTCCTTTGAGGAAACCTGGACAAGGGTTGGACTGGGAGGCATTTTCATTTTTTAGGATTTCAGTTGTTTAGGTGTGGCCTTTTGTTTAGTTTTGTATATTTGGTGTAAAGCAGTGGTTAGTGTGCATTAGAATCACCTAGGGGCTTGTTAAAACGCAGATTTCTGGGCACTACTAGAGATTCTGATTTTGCAGGTCTGGGCTGGGGCAGGGAATTTGCATTTCTAACAAGTTTCAAAGTGATGCTGATGCTGACCCTTCACTTTGCAAACCACTGCTGTAGAAGGGTGCAGACAAGAAAACCAGTAGGGTGACACAGTCCCTCCTGTGGGGAGGCCCTAGGCAAAGTCCTCATCCCTGCCTGGCACAGCTGGGGAGGCCTGTGGTTTGTGATTCCAGCAGGGCCGTGACAGGACACCTGCGCAGGACTGAGTGTTAGTGAGGAGAGTGTGTGTGCTGGGAGGTGATGGAGGGCAACGGGGCTGGCACTTGAGGGCAAAGTCTCAGGGGGACGTAGGATGGGAGTACTGGGTGTTTTGAGGGCGGTGAGGAGGGCAGGGGAGGAAGGAGAGGCTGGCAGACTGCTAGGGGAGCTGACAGTCTAGGAGAGAGGCGCGCACGAAGCTATTGGATTCCGCGGGGGTGGGTGGGGCGATAAGGAGGTCACTGGGGGTCCTGGCTAGGCTGTGGACGGCCCCGGAAGTCCTGTAGGGGATAGAGGAGCAGTGGATGTGTGTATGATTCCTGTATAAGTTGTCGGGGTGGGGGCTGAGATCTGGGGGCTGGGAGCTGATGTGGTGTTCAGCTTTCAGGGGCTGAGAGGCGATGTGAGATTGGAATCTGGGGCCCAGGGAGGGGCGCTGAGGCTGAGCCGGGGTACCGAGGGCTACCTGAAGGGGCCGCGGAGGCGAGCTGGGGATGGGAACGGTGGTTGGTTGGGGCACGGGGAGGGAAAGGAAGCCGGGGCGGAAGTGTGTGTCCCTCGGCTCGGAGGAATACGGCGGGGGCGGGCCGCCGGGGGGGTTGCCGCGCCGGAGGGGCGGGGCGGGGCGGAGTGGCTGGAGCCGGGCTGCTGGGCAGCGCCGCCGAGTCCCAGCCCGAACCGAGCTGGGCGGCTGCACCTCCGTAGCAGTCCCCACCCGGCGCCGGGCGCTGCCGCCGCCGCCACCCCGCCGCCCCCGCGGGCCGCGCCATGACGCGGGCATGAGCCTGGCCCGCCGCCCGCCGAGCCAGCGCCCCCAGCAGGGGCCGCGGCGCCCAGGTAACTAGGGGGGCGCGAGGCGGGGAGGGGGCCTTAGGCCGCGCCGGAACCCTCGAGACCCTCGGCGACTCCAACCTGAGAACTCTCCAAGCCCTTGGGACCTTCCTACCCTGTGGGGGGCCTCAGGGGTCCACCTCCAAAAGCCAGCCCCGGCCCCTGAAACTACCCCCTAAGCTCCGCCTACCCCCAGCTCTCCTCTCCAGGGGAGCCCAGGTCGGGGCCTGACCTCACGCCTACCCCACACTCACTCATCGGAGGAGCCCAGGCCCCTGTACTCCCTGGCCCTGGGCCTGCCATCCCGAGGGGGCATAACCCTGCGCATCACAGCCCCCATCCTCCTCCCGCCCTTCCTGCTCCCGTGGCCTCCTGCTCTCTCAGCCCCCACCCCCAAATTCCAAAACTTTCTCCATCTGCCCCGCTACTGCCCACTCTACCTGCAAATGGTTCCTACCCTACAACTTAAAGGAGGAGCCAGCTGCCTCCTTTCCTTGATTCTTCTTCCCTGGTCCTGGGGTCCTGTCCACTTTCTCTCCCAGGACACCCAAAGCCCTGCTTCCAGTTAAATGCTTTCTGTCACTGCAGAGGGGCACGAGCGGAGGCTGGGCACCTGGGTGATGTGGGCAGAGCAGGGCCTCTGTGCTGTCTCCCTGTCCCCAGCCGTGGGTGCGTGGCAGTTGCCAGGAGACTTGGATGGAGGTTTTCGGGGGTAGGGGGCTGGGAGTCAAGGGCAGTGACAGGCCTGGCAGGATTCACAGCAGCAGTTCGAGGCTGGGCTTATTTATTTAGGGCAGATTCCTTTCTTGCCCCTTTCAGGGGATGTGGCTCCAGTGCAGGCCATTCCTGTCCCCCATCTGGGATGGGTCTCAGGAGCTGTGTCCCCTCCTGCCCAGTTGCCTGCCCCTCTGAGCCTGGGCACTGGCTACTTCTAGCTCTTCCCTCTCAGGCAGGGCAGCAGAGCTGGGCATGACCTCATCCAACAACTGGGGCCAAGGTGGGGCCACCTGGCCAGTCCTGGACACAGTGTCAGCAGTGCTGTCTCGCACCCCCCGGATCAGCTTTGAACCAAACTGTGGGTCTGGGGCCCAGGGAGATGGGAACCCACTGCTGCTCACACATCTCTGGAAGTTGAGCTGGGTCTGACCAGGTGGATATTGATGGTGGTGGGAGAAAGGATGAGGAGAACAAGGCCTGGAGGTAATTAATGTTTTCAGTCCCCAAATACCGAGCACCTGCGCAACACTAGGCACCATTCTGGGTGCTGGGATGGAGCCATTAACTAGACAGACACGGCCTAGCCATCAGGAAGCTGACGTTCTAGGGCGCTGTAGGAGACAGGGAGTGGCCGAGTAGCAAATCAGCAGATGAAGAGGCAAACCCTATAGTGATATGTGGGGACAGTGAATCTGGGTGTTGCGATAGAGGCTGACTGGGGAGCTCCTTTGGCCAGCGTGGTCTGGGAAGACCTCTCTGAAGTGACGATCTTTGAGCTGAGACCTGAATGATGCAGTAGAATGAACCTTGGACCATCTGAGGGAATAGAGTTTTAGGCAGGGAACAGCAAGTGCAGTGATCCTGCGTGGGTAGGAGTTAGGCATGTTGAAGAACAGAAAGAAGGCCAACCCCGGGGGAGATGAGGCTGGACGGGTGGGCAGGCAACCTGGGGAGAGCGGGGTGGCAGTAGTGTGGAGACATAGCACCACTTTCCTAACTGGAGGGCTGTTCAGATGTCCTCTCCTCCCGCCAGTCTTCTCTGCCCAGTTTTTTTTTTTTTTTAAAAATAATTAATTTATTGTTTATTTTTGGGTGCATTGGGTCTTCGTTGCTGTGTGCGGCTTTCTCTAGTTGCGGTGAGCGGGAGCTACTCTTGTTGCGGTGCGTGGGCTTCTCATTGCGGTGGCTTCTCTTAATTGTGAAGCTCGGGCTCTAGGTGCGCGGGCTTCAGTAGTTGTGGCTCGTGGGCTCTAGAGCGCAGGCTCAGTAATTGTGGCTCATAGGCTTATTTGCTCCACAGCGTGTGGGATCTTCCCGGACCAGGGCTCGAACCCGTGTCCCCAGCATTGGCAGGCGGATTCTTAACCACTGCGCCACCAGGGAACCCCCACTACCTCCCCCCGCTGGTTTTTGATCTGTCTTTGCCACCCATCTTGGGACCTGCAGTGTTTCAGGTGGTGGTTGCTTGTGGGGATTTGCATGGGTGGAGGTCAGGGGTGGGGCCATCTGGGGAGGGGATGACCTCCTCCTGGCCCCTGATAATAATCACACAGGGGTAGAGAGGACCAGGCAGGTGATGGGAAATGTCCCTCGTGCCGGAGAGAATCCCGCCAGTGGGATCTTTGCCGGGGGTGGAGACAGCGAGCGTCAGTGAGACGGTGTCCAAGTGTCCAGGTAGGGCTGTCCCTGAAGCCCTGATAAGATCCGATCTGTCATGGGGTGGGGAGGCCCAGCCAGGCAGGCAGCCGCTCCCACTCAGTCATTGGTTGCCAACAGCAGCGGGTAGCGTTTGTTCTGGAGCCAAAGCCTCCAGGCAGAATCGAGGTGCAGGGAGGGGTGCTCAGACGGCTGCCGCATGGGGCAGGTGAGCAGGGGGCCGCTCCCCACCCTTCTGCTGGGCACCAGGGAGTCTCCTGCCCCCTCCGCACAGGACCCCTGCCCTTCCTGGGAGAGGGGGGCTCCTCCTCTTTCTGGAGGAGCCAGTGGTGGCCTGGTCCAGGGCAGGGACGGTCTCTGGTTGAGCAGCTGCTTCGATGCCAGGTTGGGAGGAGGAACGGGGGTCCCTGCTCCCTACCGCAGTGCTGAGGGGGCTGCTGGGCGCCCTGCGTAGCCCCTCTGGGTGCTCAGAGCTGACCTTGCACACCTCAGACCTCAGGCCCTCTCTAGTTAGCGGGGTCTTTTCCCCTGCTCTAGGCTCGTGAGAGGCAGAGCTGGTGGTTGTTCAGGAGTGATGGGGAAAGTGGCCCCAGGTGCGGCAGGGCGGGGGCTGCCTTCCCAGTTCCTGGCCTGCTGAGCTCAGCTGCTCTCCATCCCTTGATGCCTCATTGGGTCCACACAGGCTCAGCCTGGGGGCCACTTCTGTTGCTTAACACAGTGCAGTCCCTTTGGGGCATGGGTTGGCTCTGGGCGCCCCCTCTCACCTTGTCCCCATTGCCCATCAAATTTGTGAGTCTACCTATTGGCCCTTTCCCCTCTCTCCCTCCTCCCCAACTCCCCTTTGCTCTACCACTTTGGGCCCCAGCGTGGGTCTTGCTCTTGCATATTCATTAGGGACTGAGTAAGGTCAGCACCACCTGTGACTCCAGGCCAGTGTGAGCTGCCAGGCCCTTTGACACCCAGGCTTCCCCTGGAAGGTTGCTCTTCCCACTGGTTTGTCTCTGTGGGTTTATTTCTAGGGCATGGGGTGTGGGACGGTGGGCAGACATAGCAGAGGTGCTCCTGAGAGCTTGGTGACTGCAGTCACTCAAGGGGTGCTGCTGAGAAGGTAACTGGTGGAGCCAGGAAGGAGCAGGCCTGCACTGGGCAGGTGGAAGGCTGGGTTAGGGTGCTTTCACAGCCCGCGGCTGGGCAGCAGCTCTCGCAATAAAAACAGCCCTTGGGGTTTTCAAGGCAGAAGCTCTGGGTCCAACGTGGGCAGGCAGGTGCCTCATAGATTCATTTCCTCATTTAAAATAGGTGGATTTATCCTCATTTTTTTTTTAACTGATGGGGAAATTGAGGCGCTGAGGAGTTAAGCGGCTTACGCAGGACCACCTGCCAGTTCGATTCATGTTCCTGGCTGGGCCACATCTCCGGCTGCCTTGGATGAACCCAGGGGCCCCGTGTTTGCTGCAGGTGTGTTCTGAAAGGGGCCTTCCATGCTGTGGACCCTCAGCCAGTAGCCAGCCAGCTGGCATCTTGGAGGGGGCTTTTACGGAGCTGGTCCTCGCTGTGGGGACAAGGCAGCCCCAGGCGGTGGAGACAGAGCTGGGAAAACTTACTCTTCTCTGAGTGCCAGCACCCAGGTATGGCAAGGATGTTGGGTGTCAGTGCCAGGGAGGGGACCCCACGCTAGACCTTATAGGAGGAAAGCAGACCACTTGGGTGTGGAAGGGTCTTGGCCCCCAGGGAGCTGGGAGAGAGCGAGTGGATGGGCAGGGAGGCCACTGAGGGGTGCTGAAGAGGCTCTTGGGGTACAAGGGGCATAGGGAGCACTACCGTCTCTGTCCCTCTGCCTGTTTCGTGTGCTCACTGGGGCAGTCACACCTGTTCCTTGTTAGGGACTCGACAGGCCTCCAGAAGATTAATTAATGCCAAGCTGCTGGCAGCTCCAGCAGGATGCTTGCCCCAGGGCCCTGTCCTGGCAGCACAGATGCCTAGCTGACCCCAGAAATGCTGCTCCGTTCCCACCCAGCGATCCTGGAGACACGGGGGGCCATGTTGCTGGCACAGCCCTGCCTCTGAGCCTGGATGGCAGAGAAGGCTTAGGTGGTGGCAGGCAGCCAGAGCCATGTGGCAGGGCATTCCACCCCCAGGCCTGCCTCCGTCACCCACTCCGGAACTTACTTGTCCCTGGCTGAACCCTGGGCCTGCTGTGTGACCTTGGCCATGCTGCTTATCCTCTCTGGGCAGCTTTCTTTTCCCCAACTGTAAAATGATGCAGAATGGATGTTGGACTGGGTCATCACTGAGACACCTCCCCCCTAAGTCTGAGTCTTCGTTATCTGGTAATCTGCCTGATTCTGAGAGCCCCTGACGGCATCCCTTTTCCCGATGCATATTGACTGCCCCTTGGTGCCCCTCAATGTGGTCCAGCTTTGTCCTCTGCCCCAAGCCCAGGTGATTGCTAGTTCTCCATGTAATTAACTCCTGCCTGTGCTCAGGACGTGGGGCACCGCAAGTCCTGGCCAGACCCAGTGCCCTCACAGACCAGCCCGACCTTCCCAGCGCCAGGGCGAGGTGACTGCTTCCACAGTGGCCACCTCCAGCCTGCCCAGCACATTCCTCAGGCTTATCTGAGAGCCCGCCCCACTGGACTCTGCCCTCCCACCCAGGAAGCAGCACCCAGACGAGCTGCTGGAGAGTTCCAGGGGCAGAGAGCAGGGCCTGAGCGGGCTTGAGGTGACGAGTCTCAGCCTCTTGCCTGGAGCTGAGGAGAACCAGGTATAGAACGGGGTGGGGCAGAGGGACTGGGGGGTCTGCTGAGACTGACCAGGCAAGTTGTCTAACCTCGGGGAGCATGGGTCCCAGAACCTGTGCCATCTCCCAAGAGCCCCATCTCTGGGAAGGCTTTCCCGTGTGGAGGCTCCTGTGCACAGGAGGGGGGCTTGCTCTAAGTTTACCCCTAAGTTGTAGCAGGCGATAGGGCCCGACAGCAGCTCCGGGACCACCTCCTTTCCTCTGCCCGCACCTCCACAGCAGGAGCCAGAGCCAGTCCTCCCAGGAAGGGGTTAACCGCCAGCCCCAGCCGTGAGGGAGGGGACTGGGCTGGCCCATTTTCCTCGTAGCTGCCTCCACCTCGGTTTTCCTGAATGGTTCTGTCGTCCTGGGGTGGGGAGGGAAGGGAAGGAAGAAGGGCGGGCTGAGGGAGGAAGGGAGGGAGGAGTGTGGGAAGAGGAAGGAAGAAAGAGCGAGACAGCCAGGGGAAGAGAAAGATGTCACTGTGTAATCTCCCTGTCATTTTTACTTCCAGCAGGCTCCGGGCGAAGGAGCTGCTAGAACAATGCTGAGGCGGCCAAGGTGAGGAGCAGCCCGCGCGGCAGCCCCGACGGAGTATCTCGCACAGGTGATCGGAGGAGCCAGGAAACCGAGGCCACCTGGGCATCCCTCCCCTCGCCTGGGCCGGCCAGAGCCTCAGAGACGGTGGAGAAACCATGGCGACCAATTTCAACGACATCGTCAAGCAGGGCTACGTGAAGATGAAGAGCAGGAAGCTCGGGGTGAGCCACCTCCAAGGGGCCCTGCCAAGGAACTTGGTCTGGCGCCTGGTGGCGTGTCCGGGGTGCGCGGCCGCCCGCCTGTGGCCCGGCATCGTGCATTGCTGGTCTCGAGGCTTCTGGCCAGCAGGCTGCCCAGCATGTGCCTGGGCCCGGCTCTGCCTGCTGCAGCTCCCGCCCCAGCCGGGCTGGCTGGCTGGCATCCCAGCGGCTGGGCCAGCGGTGGCAGCCGATGGGCAGGCGGCTCGCCTGCTATTGTTGAAGTTGTCCCCAGGGCAGTGGCTGGAAATGCCGGGCTGTGTCCGAGCTGAGACCGGCTTCTCACTTCCCCTTGCCATCACCTCCTCGTTCCCTCCCTCCCCTCTCCTGGCCTCTTTGCTTTTAAGTACCTCATCTCCCCTGCTTCCCATTGCTTTCTGTGTACCGGCGTTTATTTATCTTTGGTGGTTGCTTTTCCAGTTAAAAAAAAAGCATTTGAGGAGAGTGGTTGGTTGCTGGGGGGAGGGCAGTGGTGGGAGGGGTGCAGAAGCTGGCGTTTCCGTGGTTTATGAGAGAGAACCTGGCCGGATGGCCCGTGGTACTGGGACAGGCTGCTTTCCTCCCAGGTGTTGGAGGTGGCTGGGGGCTTGGAGGGCCTGTGGAGGTGAGGCCTCAGACACACCTTTGCTGGGTGTGCACCCTCTCCCACCCCGTACTGCTGGAAACCCCTCAAAAGGCATGAGCAGGGGCCCCAGGGACCAATTTAATAATCTTGGTGAGATTGTCCCGAGAGCAGCCTTTATTCCCGGACCCTCCTCCCTCCTCCAGTGAGGGGTCTCCCCAGTAGAAAGGAAACCCTGGTGACTGAGGTGGCCCAAGTCTTGTGTTTTACCTGGGTCCCCTGCCCTTCCTTTCCCCCTCCCCCATGGCCTTGATGGGGTGGGGGGATCCGACCGCTCAAGGCTTCCTGGCTCAGCTGAGTGGGGGAGGAGCGGGGCTCTGATACTCAGCTTCCCTGCCTGCGTACCAGACAGAGCTGGACTGGCCTTGGGGCAGGGTGCTTCTTGCTCCTCCTTCCCCTCCTGTGGCCCTCCCCACCGGGGCCCCTGTGGGAGGCTTTTCTGTCCGGGCAGGAGGCAGCCGCTTAGCTGGTGGGCATGTTTGGGGTCTTAGCTGGATTTGGACTGTATCCCAACCTGGGCCGTGGTGGCCATCAGCCACCTTGTTCTTGCCCTGAGAGAAGGATGGAGCCCACTTTGCGCACAGAACAAGGAGAAGAACTAAGGCTGAGGTGGGGAGGCAAGGGGGTGGGGGCCCAGGTTCTAGTGTGGCGACTCGTTCCTGAGGGCCCAGACCTGTCAGGTTCCCAGGGGCCAGCTGGGCTGTGGCCCTGTCCAGAGCAGAGCTTCCCAGGAAGGCAAGCCACTTGGGGCGGCCGCTTGGGCTCAGAACCAGGCCTGTTCCAGGGGAGGCCTGGGAACCCATGGTGGGCACAGTCAGGGGGAGGGTTTAGGGGCTGGGGCATGGCCAGGCCCAGTCTGGAATCGCCCGCACTCAGGGAACCCGGCTTCCCCCTGCAGACCTGCTGTGAGGGGCTGCGGCCACCCAGCTGCTCTTGTCCCGGGGCAGCCATTCTTGCTTCAGCCCACAGAGGTGAGGGGGGAAGGGCTGGAAGAGATCAGGAGCAGATCCTCCTACCTGCCAGGGCTTTCCTCCCAAGGCAGAGCTCTGGCAGAGTGTTTCTGAAGCGCTGATCAAAGACCTATGAGAAGTGGGGAAGGAGGGCTCTTGAGCGCAGTGGCTCCCTGGGGCTCTGTGTGTGCGTGCTGCGTGTGTGTGTGTGTGTGTGTGTGTGTGTGCTGCGTGTGTGTGTGTGTGTGCGTGCCGCCTGTGTGTGTGTGTGTGTGTGTGCCGCCTGTGTGTGTGTGTGTGTGTGTGTGTGTGTGTGTGTGTCCTGTAACCAGGCAACCAGAGTGCTCAGGCCCCCAGGACTTCTGCCCCTGCCTCTGCAGACTGCATGGAGCCCGTCCTGGCAGGGCATATCTGGGTCGGCAGCATTCGTGCATTCATTCATCCATCCATCCATTCATTCACGGTCCCTTCATATGATCATTCACTTGTTCAGCAGAGGTCTGTTAACGAGGCGACTGGGATGTGAGGATTCTGAGAATAAAATACAGTCTCTGCCCTAAAGGAGCTCCCCAGCTGAGAGCTGAGGCCTGCTGGGGTTTGGGTGGATAGACCAGGGGCTGAGCCAGGGTCATGGGGGCAGGGACAGACATGTCTCCTAGTCTCAGGGGCCAGAAATAGCCTGGTTGTGAGTAGCTTCTTGGGATGGGGACTGCCTGAGCCCACTGCACCCTGGGATCCTGCCTGCTGAGGACCTGGTACCCACGCAGCAAGGCAGAGAAGGGGAGGGGCCTTGAGCCTGTGGCCCAGAGGCCCCTTCGCCTCCTCTGCTCTGGGCCCCTCAGTCTCCCCACTGTTTGCCAGTGAGAGGAGCACTGGAGATTCCTGGGGAATGGCTCTGCCAGGCTTCTGGAGTGCTGGCTGAAAGAGTGGGTACATCCCAGCCAGACTTTGGGCTGGAAGAGAGCCTAAGGTGGGAGGGAGGGGGCCATGGGAGGAAGAGTCAGCAGCCCAGGCAGGTGGCTAGGGCCACCCCTCTGGGGGGGGCTGTCTGACAAGCCAGTTTGCCCCTTAGCCCCGGAGAGTGGTTGGCTTCCTGCTCCCTGGCTCTTGCCTCTTGGATGGAGTCCGTGAAGCTATAGAGAATTTGGGGGGATTTAGGTACGGGCAGTGGTCGGGACAAGGAGGGAACCTTGCCCGGGAAGGCACCATGCTCTGGGGTAACCCCAGGTTCTTGGCTCTGCTCCTTGACCTCTGAGAGCCTCTGGTCTCCCAGCTGGAACAGGGACCTAACCCTGATTCCCTACACTCCAGGGTTGGTCAGAGAATGAAAAGAGAGGGTTAGTGAAAGGTCCTAGAGACAAGAGGGGGTGTTACCCACATCAAGAGCCCTCCCCCAGCTCTAAGAACAAGGGCCACGGTGCTGTGCAGGCTGGGACCGGGCCAGGGCCTAATCCCTGTCCCCGCGGCGCCGCCTCTGTCGTGGCGGGTGCTCCTGGGGCCCTGGGCAGAACCTTAGCGCAGCGGGCTCCCAGGACAGCCCTGGTTCTAGGCAGCCTGTTTTAAATACCAGCTCTACCATTCATTAGCTGTTACTCAATTTTTGGGTGCCTCATTCCCTGTCTATAAAGTGGAGATGATAATAGAAGCGACCTCAAGAGTGACCCTGAGATTAAATGTGAAGAGTGCTAATAACAAAAAGTACAAATAGGAAGCACTCAATAAATGTTGGCTACTTAACGTTAAACCCAGAGCTGAGCTCATAGTAAACAGTAACTCAGGAGCACCCTTTATGGAACAGCCTTCCAGAGCCAGCCAAGAAATGACTGACTTTTCAATTCGGGGAGGGGCCTCTTCCCCCAGGCAGGGTGTCATGCTGGTGTCAGCTGTCCCCAGGTCTCTTGGGCCTGAGCTCCCTGGAAGGCTGTGCGGCACCGCCCGCTGTGGTAGGCAGGGGTAACTCCAGGGTCACCGGCTGCTTTGGGAGTGGTCCGGGGTCTGATCGCCCTGCCATCTCGTCCCACAGATCTACCGGAGGTGCTGGCTGGTGTTCCGGAAATCCTCCAGCAAGGGGCCCCAGCGGCTGGAGAAGTATCCAGATGAGAAGTCAGTGTGCCTCCGAGGCTGCCCCAAGGTTAGGGGGCCTGGGCCCTAGCTCTCCCAACCTGTGCGCAGTGATGATTTGTTCAGAGTCCTGAGGGCCAAGAGGACCCTCCGGGGGGTGGCAAAGCCGTGGGGGATGCAGAGGGAGGTGCTTCAACCTGGCCGAGTACCTTGTGGATGCTGTTCCAGGTGACGGAGATCAGCAATGTCAAGTGTGTCACACGGCTCCCCAAGGAGACCAAGAGACAGGCAGTGGCCATCATATTCACCGACGACTCAGCACGTACCTTCACCTGCGACTCAGGTGAGGGGATGCGGCTGCAGGCTGTGGGCTGGTCAAGGTCCAGTTGGTAGGAGGCAGAGCAAAGGCTTGCCCTGCCTGGGTATGATGTGTGTGGGTGGAGGGCACCTTTGAGGGAGCAGCCCCAGGATCAGGTGGGGCAGGCACGCAGAACCCACTGGCCTTGCCCTCTCTGCCTGGCGGGGTGGGATAACTCCGGCTGAAGCAGATGGGGTGGGTTGCTGCGGGCCCCTGAGCTGGCAGCACGATGAGGGACTATCTTCTCCAGAGCTGGAGGCAGAGGAGTGGTACAAGACTCTCTCTGTGGAGTGCCTGGGGTCGAGGCTCAACGACATCAGTCTGGGAGAGCCGGACCTCCTGGCCCCAGGAGTGCAGTGCGAGCAGACAGGTGAGGCCTGGCGCTGGCACGGGGTGGGAGTGAGAGGGAGACTCCCCCCCGGCCCCCCACAAAGCTCCAGGCCCACTTGTCCACTCCCATCCAGATCGCTTCAATGTCTTCCTGCTGCCCTGCCCCAACCTGGATGTGTATGGCGAGTGCAAGCTGCAGATCACCCACGAGAACATCTACCTCTGGGACATACACAACCCCCGCGTGAAGCTCGTCTCGTGGCCCCTCTGCTCACTGCGCCGCTATGGCCGGGATGCCACACGCTTTACCTTCGAGGCTGGCCGGTAGGACCCACTCGCCTCCCTGCTGTCCAACCGTGGTCATGATGGTAGCTGCCATTCACTTGTGTCGGGCACTGTGCTGGAAGCTTAAGTTATTTATCAGCATAGCATGCTGAAGGGGAACCCATTTTACAGATGAAGAAATTGAGACTCACAGCAGGTAGGTCAAGTGAAGCTGTTTACCAAGTCAAACTGCTCAGGCTCTAATCAGATGCTGGCACTGGCATTGACTAGCTCTGTGATTGTGGACCTGAGTCTCAGTTTCCTCCTCTGTCAAATAGGGGATAATAAAAGTACCTAACCTCGTAGATTGGGTTATGGTAAGGACTGGGTATAGCTTGAACCCTGGAGCAGCTTGCCTAGACTCAAATTCTGTATAATCCACCGTGTAACTTTCGTTGTTACCTTCTGAATGCCTCAGTTCCCTCATCTGTAAAATGGCTTGAGAAAAATTATAATAACGAGGAAACTGTAGTAGCACACAGACCAGAGTGGGGTGGTGGGGAAAATGGAATGGATTAATCCTTGTAAAGCATTTAGACCCCCACCTGGCACATAGAAAATGTTCAGCACGTTTGAGCTGGGTGGTCAGACCCTCAGATGACAGCCCTGCCTGTTCCCGGACAAGAGCCTGACCATGCATGTGCACACACATGGGGGCATACCCACCACCTGGCTCTCGGTGATACTTGTGTCCCCAGGATGTGTGACGCTGGGGAAGGGCTCTACACCTTCCAGACACAGGAGGGGGAACAGATTTACCAGCGGGTCCACAGTGCCACCCTGGCCATCGCCGAGCAGCACAAGAGGGTCCTGCTGGAAATGGAGAAGAACGTGAGGGTGAGGCAGTGCGTGTCCCAGTGTAGGGGCAGGCTGGCGGGTGGGCGGGCCGGGGGCCGGGAGAGTGGCAGCTGTCTCCAGCTGGTGTGTCCGGTAGAGGCAGGCAGGGTCTTGGGCTGGCTGCTCTGGGCTTAGCCACTGACCCTTCTCTGCCCCACAGCTGCTGAACAAGGGCACGGAACATTACTCATACCCCTGCACGCCCACTACCATGCTGCCCCGCAGTGCCTACTGGCACCACATCACAGGTTCCCAGAACATCGCTGAGGCCTCCAGCTATGCCGGTGAGTCACTGCTGGGCCCCACCCCTACCGGCCAGGAGGCTCTGTGGAGGACAAGGCATGTTGGGCAGGGGCCTTCTGTCCCGGCCCCAAGGCCTCAGCCTGCCTCTGTGTCCACAGGTGAGGGGTATGGGACGGCCCAGGCCAGCTCAGAAACGGACCTCCTCAACAGATTCATCCTGCTAAAGCCAAAGCCCAGCCAGGGGGACAGCAGTGAGGCCAAGGCCCCTTCCCAATGACGGCAGAGCTGGCACGCACAGATGACCACTGGGGCTGCCTGCAGCGTATCGTGGATGGCATGGAGGGGCTGTGGGCCAAGAGCCTGGGGAAAGGGAGCAAGCAGTCCCTTCTTTGCCCCCGAGGGTGAGACTGGACCAAGGCAAAGGGCTGGCCATGCCACCTGAGCATGTGTGAGGGGCTGGAGCTACCATGGGACTATATACTGTTAATGATTTTAATATATATGGCTTATGACGTATTCTATATTAATAAGATTCCCCCTCTGACCCTCCCTGCCACCATATACACATTTTTTAATCCCATGACCAGGCCACAGTCAAGGCGGTTTTTGAATGTGAGGGCAGCGGTTTCCCTGTCCCCCATGGTACCAGCCCTCCTGCTGCCAGGACCTGAGCTGCCAGGGCCAGAGGAGGGAGACACTCCACACTCCGGGCTGCTGCGCTGGCTGCTGGCTTTTCCCAAGCAGCCCAGGGGCGGAGACAGCAGGTGGCTTCTCAGTCCCTCTGGGCCTAGGGTGGCACAGGAAGGATCCGAACTTACACTGTGCCACTTGGTAGCCCTGCACTTGGAGTTTTCAGCAGAGGTGACATCTGGTGACACCTCAGGTGAAAATCTGGTTTGAAAATGGTCTCTGCCCAGACTCCTTCCTGCTTAGCAGGCTGAGGAGACGCCCTGGGCGTGGGGGGTGCTGGTTACGTCGGCCCGGGGAGGACAGCCAGTCCCGGGCGCTTTCCTGCCCCCGGGCCAGGCCGGCCGTGCAGGAGGATTGCGGGGGGGCGCGCCCTGCTGCCCGCTCTCAGTGACCGGCGTGGGCAGTGCTCCCACAGAGGGAGCCCCTCTGCCCTGTCTGGCCTCCCTCCGGCAGCCAAAGTACTCAGAAGCCGAGCCCTCCCCACTTCCCCCTCCACATGGTGCTGAGGCTCCCTGCTGAAATGCAATTAAAGCAACTGATTTTCTAGTGCTGGTATTTACTGACGACCGTGCAGAAGGGCTATCTTTTTACTCACATCAAACCTTTGGTTGTGTGTGTGTTGGGTTGTTTTGTTTTTAATATTTTAGGGTGCTGATTTGAGGGAACAGACCTCTTGTAAATAACCATTATTGAAGTCGTGGCAGGAGGATGATAAAGCAAGAGGCCCCCTCCGACAGAGCACCGGAGCCCGGGAGGTGGCCACAGCCCGCTCAGCTCTGACCCTGACCCAGGCAATGACCACCTAGAGGAATAAGCTAGCCTGAAGAAGGGAGCCCAAAGGCCACGGAGGGGAGGCAGAGCTGGCTGGCTTGGTTAGTGGCACGATGACGCATGAAGGCGATTACGTACGTTTTGCTCTTTATTGCCAAAAATAAAAACTTTAAAAGACAACTACTGTTAATAAATAACCCTTCCTTTTTGTACTAGATCTCTGGTTTTCTCCAGGCTTCTCCTGCCAGCCTGCCTAATTAACTGCTTTGGGTTTGTTCCTACCTATAGGACTAAGTGGCCAAGGCCAGACCTCCATGAAGGCCCTTGCCCTCCCCCACAAATTAAATAACCTGGCCATTGTTGGTGACGTTCAAAACTCATAGGTAGAGAACAAAATACAAGGTTTACTGGCGGGAAGAGGGGGATAGCCTGGGCCTAACACTACTCTCAAAGGATTCTCAGATTAGGGACACTTGGGAATTTGAGTGAAGAACCGGTAGGCTGGCCAGGGCAGGGACTGGAAGGGCTCACGGGGCCTGAGTGAGGGTTCTAGATTCAGCGCTAACACAGAAGCCTAAGGTACAACAGTGAACATTCCAACTTGTGAACAGAAAGAAAGGATTTGAAGTAAAGAACTGAAATACCCAGAAGATGAGAGTTCAGCTCACTGGTTCTCAACAGGGGAACGCTGTGGCCCCCTGAGGCACACTGGGATACAGGGCAGAAGGGACGTTCCGGGCAGCACTACTGCCCATCAGCAGGCAGGGCCGGGGACGCTAAATGTCTGGGAAGGGACCGTCCTGCCTCCAACAGCAGTGCTGGCCCTGGTAATCTGTGACTGCGCAAGGCTGGGATGGACCTACCCTTCTCCGCTGCTACCTAATTGGTACCGAAGGCTTGCCAGGAAGTTTGAGCAACAGCTGTCCAGTCCCCAGGAGCCAAAATCTGGAGTCTCAGGAGAGACCTAAAATTCAACTGCTGTTCTGCTGAAACAGGTGAGCTGCAGCTAGTTTATGGTCAGGACGTCACTCTGGATCTCGTGGCTTAACTGGGTCTGTAAATCACTCAGCTTCTTCTTTAATCCAGACAGGGCTGACAGGACAATGGTTTCAGGGCGCAGAGAGCCACAGGACTCCACGTTGTAGTAAAACCTGAGAGGCAAGAGTCTGGTGAGAGCCCTCCATGAGGCAGGCCGGCCTGAGCTATGGCCACGGGCCCGCCTCCCTCCTGGGTCCTGACTCCTTTCTCCCCATGAACTCGACCTTGCCCCAGGGATGACCTCCATCCAACCTCTTAGAAACAGTGGTCCCAGGGCACTTTGTAGGACCTTGAGGAGGCCACGGCTACCTCAAAAAAATATCTCAAAACACCTGTGTATGGATGTATTCCACACTGAGGGAAAAGAGAAAGTAAGCAGTGTCACCTGCTCCAGCATTTTCATGTTCGTCACTAGAAGGCTCTGGTCAGTTTTGGGCCCTAGGTTGATCTTTCTTTGGGAGCTGAAAAATCAGACTAGGAACAGTCTGGATAACTGGAGGGTCCCCCTTCCCCCCCAGCGACCAAAAGGGGGATGATAATCTGCCTGGATGTGCACATACCGTGGGTTCAGCAGTTACCAGCCCCTGCTCAGCTGAGGGGAACTGGGATGGGCGGGAAAGGGTCTCCCCAACTCAGAGGCTGCATCAGAACTGTACGTCCTTACACACGTTACCTTCAAGTGCCAAACCAGGCTCTTACCTCTCCGGCTTGCCATTGGGGTCGTAGGGCGCCTGCGACTCATCCTCGTCCAGCTCTGAGTACTCACTCTTTGGCCTGAGGTCAAACACAGATCAGCACAGGCTGCTACTGCCGCTTTGAGGGCACCCGTGTCTCAGTGAGGCTGCCCCATCTCGGTCACCAGGAGCCATTTCCACACCCGCCCACCCTGCCTGCCTTCACTCCCAGCAGGAACATACCACTCCTCCGGCTTGGGGTACACCGTGTGCCTCAGGGCGTTGTCGGGATCGTATTCAAAAGCCACGCCTGCAGTCGGGTTCCACTTGGCGTGTTCCTTGCCAAAGCCCTTTTTGGCGTAGGCGCGAAGTCTCAGCTCCTGGCCCTTTCTCAGCTTGACGATGAGGATGTCTGTGGGGAGATGTGAGTCAGTCGAGGGCCAGCAGCGGCACGGTTCTCCACGGTCTGACCTGCAGTGCCACTGGAAGACCGGGCAGCACGAGAAACTGGGTCTGGTCTCTGCCCCTCTCGGGCCCCTTACCATCCTGCTCCACGTAGTCATTGGGGTCATTATCTCGGTTCCGGGATGTCACCTGCAGGGAGCCCAAACAGAGGCACTTATTAGCTGCTGCTCATCTCCCCACGCACCTCTGCTGGCACCCACCTTCCGGCACCTCCAGACCGCAACCTGCCGAGCCAAGGAAAGGATGCCTGAGAAGGCGGTGGTAGAAGTGCCTACTAGGACCCAGTCTGTGCTGGTTACTGGCCTCTAACCCCTACCTCATGGCTTTTTGACAACCTCCCCAATCAAAACAGTACCGTGGCCTTTAAAAGGGTCCTTAGGGGGCAGGGCCCACAGCACCAATGCTTTTGCCCACACTGGCAAAAGTCCAGAATTATTAGCACTTCTAGGCATCAGGCTTAGGTTAAGGCAGAGGGTAACACAGGGAAAGTCGGTGTCTTATAAGAATCCACCCCAGTCTGGCCCACTTGGAGCCAGGAGAAGAGCAAAGGTCCTGGGTAGGGAGGGCGTTCCTGACCGGAATGACCCGGGGGCTGTTGGAGATGAGGTCTCGAGACGTGACATGACGCGTCTGGTCTTCGTTGCACCGCACGTCGAGGGTGAACTCCACCGAGCACTCGGGGCAGAACTCTTCACACGTACAGTCCTGAGGCAGGAAGAGAGGCAGGAGTGAGTCTGCGGAGAGACGGCAAATCCTGGCTTGGCTCCCCGCTTCTAATACCCTGTTCCTTAAGGTTCTTCATCTGGGAAAGGGTGGATCACAGCCTCCAGGCTCTCCTGGGCTGTGTCCATCTGCACACCATTCTCAGGCTGCTCAAGGGCAGGTGCGTCCCAGCTCAGAGACCACCTATACGCTGGCACCCACATGTCCTTCCCACCCCTCGCTGCCAGGCCACGGCCGGGAGACGCACTAACGTCTCACCCTGCCCTCGGGTGCCCTTCCTCAGAGAACCAAGGCGGTAAGAAGGAAGCAGCTTTCACGCTGCATAGTTCAGCATCCCCTGAGCTAAGTGGACTAGCCTGGGAATGCAATGACCATTTAAAATAAAATAATCCAGGGAACAATAGAAAAAAGTACATTTTAAGTTCCAGGCTACTGACCTTTTCTTAAAAAATTTCATACGGAAATTTTTTCACAAAAGCAGAGAAGAGTGTTAAGAGACTGCCACAATATAAGCATCACTTGGCTTCAATAATTCTCAAGTTTGCCATTCTTTACACTGATTCTTGAAACACTCCCGTATTAGAGATTAGCTGCTACCGTTTAACTTCAGGCAAGAGAGTTACTAGAATGTAATCAAGCAAACTGTTCTCCCCCTCACGCCAGTGAGGAAAATCCAACCTATTTTCGATGTTTTCAAGACAATGAGGAAGATCTAGGGGCCATACCTAGATAGTCTGCAATCACAGGTGAGACGGGAAGGCAACCTAGACCCTTGAGACTGAATCACTCACAAATGTGAAATTAAAGAATCAAAATGTAATGGAAGACAAAAATATGAAAAGGTACTTAACCTCAAAAAAAAAATAATAATGAAAAGAGGGGACTCTGTTCAAGAGATCAAGAGACTAAAGAGGCGCAACAACTGAATGCAAAGCACAGATGACAGAGCCGCAGACAGAAAACAATTAAGGGGAACTCCCTGGCGGTCCAGTGCTTAGGGGTCCTTGCCTTCACTGCCAAGGGTGCGGGTTCAGTCCCTGGTCAGGGAACTAAGATCCCGCAAGCCGCGTGGTGCAGCCAAACAAAAAAACAGTTAAGGACATTTTGAGGATAACTAGGAAAATCTGAATTTAGACTGTAGATAGATAGTACAAATCAGGGCTAATTTTCCTAGGCATGATAAGTGTGGCTATGTAGGAACATATCCTTATTTTTAGGACATGCATGCTGATGTAGCTAGGGGGAGAAATGTCATGATTTCTGCACTGTTCTTTCAGATGGTTCAGCAAAAATCACATCTATATGAAACACAAAGCAAATATAGCAAAATGTCAACAACTGGAAATTACAGATGAAAAGACAATGAGTATTTATTCTACTTTTCACTTTTCTGAAGATTTTCAGAAAAAAAAAAAAAAATCCATACCATCTTTGTTCAGTAAATGCAATACTAGAAACAAATTTAATGGAAGGAACTGTTAGGTCATGGGGGATGCATATCTTTATATAAGATATTGACTAACTGGTCTTCATTTGGTTGTACAACTGTCTTCACCAATATATGTGATGTTTTATTTCTTAAAAACAGACTCTGGAGAAGTGAAGCAAAATGGTGAAACGTTAAAATGTGACAACCGGTTTGGTGGGAGCATGCCTATTTGTTATATTAGCTCCACACTTAGCTGTGTGCTTGAACAGTTCTTTTCAAAAACACATATAAATTTACAAAATATATCAAATTAGCCACCATAAAAATGATGTGCCCTTGGGAATATGAGAAAATGGGCTGGGCTTCCCTGGTGGCGCAGTGGTTGAGAATCTGCCTGCTAATGCAGGGGACACGGGTTCGAACCCTGGTCTGGGAAGATCCCACATGCCGCGGAGCAACTAGGCCCATGAGCCACCACTACTGAGCCTGCGCGTCTGGAGCCTGTGCTCCGCAACAAGAGAGGCCACAATAGTGAGAGGCCCGCGCACCGCGATGAAGAGTGGCCCCCATTTGCCGCAACTAGAGAAAGCCCTAGCACAGAAACGAAGACGCAACATAGCAATCAATCAATCAATCAATCAATAAATCTTTAAAAAAAAAAAAAAAGAAAATGGGCTGATTCAGGATCACCTAAAGCCATCAAGAAGGAATAGTCTCAAGCTGCTACCTAATGCAGCTCTGGTGAAAGGATGCAGGTAACCTAATCCTGTCCTACACTCTCCCTAGTTCTAAGTCTTTTAACGTATCATGGAAGTGCAAACCTGGCCCTAGAGGAAGGGAGCCATGTTTAACTAGCAGAACTTACGGGGTGAGGCATAAACCTGCAGACGCCTGTACCCCGGTCACTCAGGTGCTGCTCTGTGGGACAGCTCTCACTCCCTCTGCTCCTTGTCCTCACCCCCTAACCTTCTGTCGACTCCCTGTAGCCTCCTAGGCCCCTGTCCCTGGGAAGAGATGCTCTGCAACGCAGAGTCTGAACAGATCAGATGCTGAAGAGGAAGAGCTCCACCTGTTCCATATAAATGGGCATCCAGGAGTATGCCCCCTCTTATGTGGTTGGCTAATGAGACTCCCCAATGCCCCTTGAGACTAATCAATCTGAGGTCCCATCAGAACCAAAGACCAATCAATGCCTGCTTTGGGCTCTAGACAACATCTCCACATTGTCTTTCTAAAAGCTGAAAGCAAGATGTCGGGAAAAATTCCTGTAAGAACTAAGGTTCCCTGCCTCCCCCAACTCCCGACCTTCCACCCAAGCACACAGCATACCCGGGAGTACTGCAGCTTGTCCACAATGTCGTCACTCGTGAGGGGAATTAATCCTGGAAGACAGAAAAGCACATTAAAGAAGGCCAAGGGGCCAAGCCTAAAGGAGAACCCAGAAGTCCCCCTGGGAGTGAGGAGGCTTCCTCCTCTGACACCGGCACAGCCCCCTCCCTTTAACTCTCCAAACCCAGCACTCACCAAGCCTGTGAGCAATGAACTCATCGTGAAGGACTGAGGAATTGGCATCAATCTGAACCCAGTCAATTGCTAAAGAATGAAGGAAGCAGAAAAGGAGACATGCAGTTTAGCCACCACATTCATTTAAAGACTTAAGAGCAATGGTTCTCCAGATTTAAAAATCATCGAATGCTTATGAAATTGCAGAGGCCTGGCCAGGCTGCCAGAGACTCTGATTCCACAGCTCTGGAGTGGGGACCAGGAAGCTGCATGTTAACAAGAACCACACACACCACACCCTACTTCCCTGCTCAGGTGGATCTGATGCAGAGAGTTCCCTGTACCACCCAAAAAACACTGACTTATTAGAGAATACCATGGGAGTGGGAACATGTTTCTTTGAGCTGAGTATTTCTGTGGGAAGCACTTAAATCTGCTATTCGTGCCAACACCAAATCCAAGAGCACTTGAAAGTTAGACAAACCTCACAGAAGTAACACAGACATCTCATTTTATGATATAGTGACCAGATTACTCAGATTACTCAATTTAATACTTTATTATCGCTCAACCAACTAATACTTACAGAATGCTTTAATGAGCAAGGCATACTAAGTATACAACCCAATCCCTACCAGCAATGAGCTAGTAGGACGGTAAGAACTGTACTTGTCACACACGCCTGACTTAAACACACATTCACTCATTCATTCATAAACATCTGCACATAAACAATTAAATTCATTAATCAAATGGCACTGGAGCCCAATTGCCCAATGAGGGGCATGGACACTAGGTACGGAGGTCAGAAGAGGACCAGACATGACCTAGCCCCAACCTGCTTTGTCCTATGCTTCCTATTGCTTCCTCAACCCAAACCAAATAAGGACCATGAGCCAAGCTTTTCTGCCTCTGCATCTTTCCTCCCACCGGCATGCCCTTAACCTCTCCTGTGCAGCTGAAAATCCTCTGAGCCTCCTATAAACCAAGCCTTGCCTGCCCTCCATGATCCAGAGACGAACACTCTGTCCCTGTAAGCTCCTCCCTCCCAGAACTCGGTCCAGACTTCTCTTAAGACACCTGTCATATTTTGCCTTGTGTTATATTTGTGTGTCTTGTCTCTACCTCATGCTTCAAAAATTCCTTGGGGCAGGGGTCTTCAGATGTCTTAACTTCTGTATTCCTAGCTGGGGCTTGGAATGCAGCAGGTGCTCAATATTATTTGTGGGAAAAGTGGCACTTAGAATGTCAGGGTTGCATCCTAAAGCACAAGTCCCTCATTTTACTCATGATAGAACTAAGACCCCGGGACATGGAGTGATTAGGCAGAGAAGGAGGACCAGCCCTCCAAGCTCTGAGTTGAAAAAGTCTCTGGGGGTGGTAATGGTGGAAAAACTATAACGTTCTCTTCTTTACCAATCATTTGGCCTGCTTATTTCCTTAGGAGTTTGCACGCTTGATGCAGCAACTATGACTTACATTTCTTTTTCCTAACCCAAGCTCTCTGAGCTGACACTCAGAAGATATTTGTAGTGTATCTGTAAACGTGTAGAACACCTAGTGCGGAGTGGCTGGAACCAAAGCAGAAACAGATTTTCCCTCTTCTAGGCGCCAAGGGCCCTGTAGCTATGCTTCTCCTTAATTGATTCAAAAGTCTGTCTTGCATTTGGGTTGTCTGTGAATTCATCTTTCCCCTGCAACTTCACTGTGAGCCTTTGGAGGGCAGGAACCCGGTACTTTACAGCTCTGCGTTCCCAGTGCCTAGCACCACTGCCTGGTGCTTATATGCTCCCTAAATACAGTTGACGGAACAGATTCACATCTACAAGTACCAGACACTCACTGAATACAATGCACAGAGATTACCCCCTTAATACGTGACATCACCCTGATAACTACTATTAGTGTCCGAACGTTAGAGAGGAAACTGTAGCACACAGTTTAATAACTTGCCCAAATTTCAGAGACAGTAAGTGAAAACAGTATTCAAACCCAAGTCCACAGACTCCTGAACCCGTGCTCTCCACCAACGCACGTGGAAGAGTGGAACTAAATAGCCCGTGGGAGCCAGGGAGGTGACCAGAGTGGCCCAGGGCCAAGGGCACTGGGTCCAATCAAGTCTGCAGCATTACTGTTCTCTCAGCGCCCCCATCCCCGGCCCACACCAAGGCTGGAGGCAGGAGCGCCAAGGTATGGGGAGGGTTGCGGGGTAGACCTGGTGGCCCTGGCAACGAGGCGGGGGTCGCTTACCTATTATGGGCACCTCAGCGATGAAGACCCTCCGGATAGAATTTGCCACCCTGAGGAATGAAAACCAAGCGGCGTGTGGGCACCGCAGCCTCGACAGGCCGGCCCCGCGACCCACGGTTCCCAAAGCGAAAGCCCTGGCCCGGGGGCCAGTCCTGGAAAGATGACCCCCGCCCCACCTAGGCTAGGGCCCGCGGCTCTTCAGAGCCGCCAGCCTCTTCCCTCAGCAGCCTTACGCCAGGTCCGTATTCTCGATGATGAACTTGACATTCTCGTCGGTGAGCTCCGTGATCCGCACGGTAGGCTGGTTGGCATACGGCATCGCGCCCCACCACTCGCTCGGCCTCCAGCGGCGGCTGTACTGCGCCTGCGCCAACGCCGCCACCGGAAGTCGGTCGACGCGGCCTTGCCGCTTCGGCGGAGAGGCGCTTAGAACGCCACCTGCTGCTCGGAGGCCCAACGTTTTTTCCACCCCCGCCCCCTTCTCTAAAGGGCACCAGGTTAAACCATTTGGAGGGCGACTTGGCAAAACATGCACACGCGCTTGACTCAACAATAACACTTCTAGGAATTCATACTGCAGAAGTACTTGCAGTTGTAAGCAAAGATACATCTACAAGGACGTTCACTGCAGCAGTCTGTACCAGAAGATAAAACTACTTGCCCATTGACAGAGACCTGATTAAATATACAAACATAGGAATACAATAACGTTTTTTAAAAGAATGAAGTCCGTACATTTATGGAAGAATAAAAGTACAGTCGGTCCTACGTATCCAAGGGTTTTGAATCCGTGTATTCAACCAACTGAAGATCAAAAAAAAAAAAAAAAAAATTCCATAAAGTTCCAAAAAAGCAAATTTGCTGTATGCCCAGCAACTATTTATATAGCATTTACATTGTATTTACAACTATTTACATAGCATTAAACATTGTATTAGGTATTATAAGTAATCTAGAAATAATTTAAATTATATGGGAGGACATGTGTAGGTCATATGCAAATACTACACCATTTCACATAAGGAACTTGAGCATTCACAGGTTTTGGTGAGGAGCAGGTGTCCTGGAACCAATCCCCACAGATACCGAGAGATGAACGTACACTTTAGCAAAGTGTACTTGAACAATAGGTTTATACCCTTTCCCTTCCACCCCCCAAGTCTGGCTCATGCACTTCTGAAACTGCAGGAAGATACAATGCTCTTTAATGTATTGGTACCATCTACAGTTCTGTGTAGCTGCAGTGGGTGGGTATGAGTTCTTCATCTCTGCATCTCCAGTGCCTGGCAGTGTGCGTCTCATAGGTTGAACATTCAATAAAGAATTACCAAAGTCCCCTGAACAGCCTAGAGAGAGGTTAGAGTGGGCTTCAAAAAAGTGGCAGCAGCTTTTTTTTTTTCTTTTTGGCCGAGCCGTGTGGCTTGTGGGATCTTAGTTCCCCAACCAGGGATCGAACCCATGCCCCCTGCAGTGGAAGCGCAGAGTCCTAACCACTGGACCGCCAGGGAATTCCCAGGTGGCAGCAGCTTATACAGAGAAGCCCTAAAATACAACTTGGCAGGGGACAACATTTAGGGGGCAGAAGAAGAGTAATCAGAGGAGATGAGGAGGAGTTTGCCTTAGCAAGGAGTGACACCTCCTCCTGAGACAGAGGGGAAGAGCACTGAGGGGGCCCTTGCTACACAGCCTGTGTCATCTCAGTAAATTAAGAATTAAAGTAGTCTTCTGAGTGTGAGACAGATGCTATAAAGGAGAGAATGGAATGAAATTTGGAATAGCTACTGCAGGGAACTTGACAGGATGTCGAGGTAAAAGAATCAGAGAGGTGCAGAAAGGGCCCAGAGGAAGGTACACAAGAAGAGACTGGAAATTCCTACTAGCTTGTTACTCCCCCCATCATTCAGTCTACTTGGGTAGGAGACAGCAAAGCAGAAGACAGATGCTGTGGGATGCTGTATGTACCAAAATGTTGAAGCTCTAACCCCTAATGTGAGGATATTTGGAAATGGCGGTTTTTGTGAGGTCATGAGGGTAGGACTCTCATGATGAGATTAGTGCCCTTATAAGAACAGGGAGAGACATCAGAGCTTGTTCTCTCTCTCTCTGCCATGTGAGAATATAGGGAGAAGGCGGTCATCTGCAAGTCAGGAAGAAAGTTCTAAGAACCAAGTTGGCTGGCACCTTGATCTTGGACTTCCAGCTTCTAGAACTGTGCCATATTTCATCACAGCAGCCTGAGCAGACTAATAAAACAGAGTTAACCAGACTGAAAAAGGAAGCCCAGCCAGTGTAGAGGCTGAGAGAATTAGTAAAGCTAAAGACTGTGTCACTGAAATAGTTAGTGACAGACAGGCATCAAAGGAGCTAATGGTGAGGGGGAAAAGGCCCCTGCCACCCACATTTTACTGATGGGAAGCCTGGGCCCACAGATGCAGAGCTGTCCTAACTGCCCAGTAGTATTAGGTAGCACCAGGACCAGAACTCAGGTCTCCTGGCTGCTAGTTTCAAGCCTTTTCCACAACACTGTTGTCTCACTCTGGCATCTTGGATACCTGCCATGGTCTATATGGAAACTACCTACACGACAGGAAATTGCTTCAAACATATTTATTATAATTTTTACAGACTCTAAGTTCACTAATAATCCTGCAACGCGTGCTGGTGTAACTCGACACAGGGCCTGGAATCACACCTCTGGCCTGGCTGGGCACCACCGTCCAGCACGCACCTGTCTCAGGTGAGGCAGCTTGCAAGGGGGTTTCCAGTGTAGCATCTCAGGACACCAGAGAAGGAAAGGGCAGCATGGTTCCCTCAGGGTGCACAGGCCTGTGCTGTGCTGTGGAAGAGCTGCCACCTGGGGTGGCTTCAGACCCTGACTCTGACCTGGGAGCCCCAGAGAGCATTTCTAGGCATGTTAAGACATGATCAAGGTGCCTGAGAGACCAGGACAGGGGCGTGCTGGGTTTCTGTGGCTTGAATGCTTGATTGAGCGCTGCATTTTTAATCACACAGCTGCAATGCAGAAAGGCATCAGGAGGTCTGGCCCAGTGTTAGGAACTGAAAAAGTGGCCCAACCCTGGGCTACAACTGTATCTATCCTCCAGTGCCCTGTGGTTTCCAGGTGGTTGTGGTAGTGTGTAGAGTCCTTCGGTGTTCTCTCGTTAACACCCTGTTTCACGGATGGCACCTCATACGTTTCAAAGCCCTTTAAATATATCCTTGGGTTTTCTTCTGGGCACTCTAGCTTACACCCCTTCTTGCTCACCGGCGCTGGTTTAGACCTGTCAAATTCTTGAGCTGACAAAGGGATGGAAACAGAGAGTGATGAGACCTTGCCCTGACCCTAGGACTCCAATGGGAAAGACTGAGATTTCCAAGGCAGCATGTGTGGCTATGATGCAGAGATCTGACATACCAGGGTCCCGGGAGTGAGCACTGTTTCCTGATGCCAGTAAAAAATAGAAGTGGGGTGCTTGGGATCTAGAGATTGGGACTGAACCACTGTCAGTCTTATTATTAGCTTTCCAGTTTAAGGCTACAAAACTACTTGGGGTCAGTGACACACGTGAGAATGGCTGGGCAGGGATGAGCTGGGCAGTACTCACTGTCACCGCTGCGCCCATGAGTCCTTGCACCAGTGCCTCTCCGGTGGACTTCACCTAGAAGGAGTCAGAGTCAGGTTCTCTCAGGCCCCCACCACTAGCTCGAAGGTGAGACAGGTAGGACACATCAGTAGGCCTATTAGCCCCGACAGGTAGAGTCAAGAAGGCTCTGTGTACTGGAGGAAGAGCCTATGGACAACACAATCACAAACGGGCCAAGTGTGGCTTTCAGGGAAGGCCCTGGGGACTGTCAGCTGAAGTCAAAGGGGAGCAAGAGAACAGACAGGTGACCAGTGCGGCCCAAGGAAGACAGTGTGCCTAGTGAGGAGGCTTCCCAAACGCCGAGCCCCCAGCTACCTGCTTGGCAGTGTGGCCCATGTTCATTGCGTCGTTAATTCGGTTTTCCAGGAAGTGCCAAGTGTCCTCAAAGTCCGGGGAGGAGTCCTGCATCATCACCAGCTCTGTCGTGCTGTAGATGCCAGCCAACGCTGCTCGGCGGGTGTACCAGTTAAACTGCAAAGAAACCCATCAGGGAGGGGGGTCACCACTATTGCTGCAGGTTGGGGGAAGTCTGGGTAGTTCCTACCCAAAGCCACTGGCACTCCTGGGCTTCCTCCTGATTTCCTCTTTTCCTCACAGATACACATGGCCCTCTAGACAAGACTGCTGTTCCCAAACTAGGCTGGGTATCAGAATCACCTGGGAGATTAAACATGCAAGCTACGGGGCCCAACCTCTTAGAGTTTAGAGTCAGGAGGTCTGAAATAAGTGCCAGGATCTGGATGTTTAATAAGCACCCCACGTGATTTTGCTACATCCACTCGGCTTTGGAAACGCCAGTGAAAACCCTAAGTCTCGGGACATCTAAGTTCCAGGGAGGCTCTGTGGTCAGGCAGTTATGACCAAACCTTCGTGAGTTCATCAGTGAGGTGAGGGCTGAGACAGCATCACGGACAGACTGGAATACCTGGGAAGAGCTGAGAGTTCAAGTCCTTCAGCAACTTCTGACTGTCCTGGCGAACCACTCTTTAGAGCACTAGCTCGGCTGCTTTGTGTTTTATCCCTCTGATTTCTTAGCTTTCTAATTTCATTTTCCTATCATCTCTGTTGGTGGTATATTCCCACACGATGGAAGTTTATTAAAGCACTTTGTTAGAACTGTGGTGGGAGCATCTTTTTGCCTCCCATCCTGGATTCCACAAAGTACCATCACACATTAATTTCTTTTATGAAGGTATATATATATATTTTTTTAATTTCCTACCAGAAATATGATAGCATTAACAAGTCAGATTCTTTCCTGGTGCCTGTTTAAAGGCTTATTGATCTCTTAGCAAAGCAGGCCAACATGGGCTACAGGGAGAGAGTTTCTTTTTAAAGCAATGAGTGTCTCCATGGCATTCTTTTTTTTTTTTTAAATCAGTCTCATAAAAGACACACACTGAGAAAGTCTGCTACAGAATCTAAATCACAGAAGACTGAGGGGGAAATGATTATAAAATGGCAATCCAATCACAAGGCCCTCTGATGCCTTGTCACCAGTCTAGGGGGGATAGGAATACCGATGGTTCATGGCTACAGCACTGGTCCCTGAATGAAGATGACCTACATCCCACTGTGGCTTGTTGAGGGACCCTCCTCATACCTTAGCCTCTCCTCTCCAAGACGGGAATGACACTGTAGTCCCGTGAAGGGATTTGTCATCAAAGAAATTTCACGAACTTCCTGAGGAAATGCTTAATCCAAGCCTTCCCAGTAGCCTGTGGGCCTGCAGAGAGCACTCACGTCAGTGGACTGGTCCCCAGCGTAATGCCACATGTCATCCACCATGCCGGTGAGTAGGCTCAGGCTGGGCGGGATGTTGTGAGGGAGCAGGAGGATGCTGAGGGCCTGCGGAGAGATGACAGAGGAGCGGTACTGCACACCGGTACCAGCAGCGCTTAGGTGGCTGGTGCCTCACCTCTCCGTGGAGGTGTGCAAGGGGGCCTGCCCAGCCCGCATTCTGAGACTCACCATCTCCACCCACTCGTGTGAGCTCCTGGCGTCTAATGCTCCCGACTACAGCTAATGGGAGCCGGGGCAGATCCGACCCTCAGCTGACCCAATCAGATTCTCAATCCCTAGCACGTGGACTTGGGAATGCAGACAGCCAGGTCTAGACTGGTGTCTTTGAGTACTGAGAGCAACCCATTCTGTAACATGGAGAAAGAAGCAGGGATAGTTGGGGAGTCTGGGGGCGGAATGCGAGGTGGAATGGGTCAAGCTGGAGATCTGGAAATCAAGCGTGGTGAGCATGGGCAGGGGACGGGACTTGACTCTGGACTGTACTCCCTCACACCCGGCCCACAGCTGAAATTACATGCTCAACCGTCTCCCAGCTGGGCAGAGGACACTAGGTGATCCGTGGGCCCTCTCAGTGCTGATGTGCTTTGAGTTTCTTAACTGAGAGAATGGCCTGCACTGTGACACACTTTGAAACAGGAAAAAAGGACCTTTAGAAAAGGGGGGTGGGAAGCCCTTGGAATGAATACTCCAATTCTCTAAGCATCACACTGACATACTGAAAAGAAGTCCCAGTTCCCTGAGATCTAGAATGTGACAGGCCTGTTAAAGATGATGGCCAGTAAAATCTTCTGACTTTTCTAATCCCCTTCATGGATTCCTCCTCACTGAAGACCTGGTGGCACACTCGGGCCACTAAGACCCCACCCAGGACGTGATCTAGGACCCACGCCACCCACGTTTCCAGGAACTGAGACACAGATGGCTCAGAGGTCCTCTCTTTGGCTCTCGCAAATCTGAAACCTAGCTCTACCAAGTGCACTGAGAATCCCGAGTTTTGTGGAGATGAATGAGCTAACTTCTGAACAGTGTGCCAGACCCTCCAAGTGAAGGTGCTGAGGATCATAAACACGAATACTTTATGCCCTGGGGCCTGGATATGGACTCTGTACCCGAGGCCAATGCTCAATGTACGGGATCAGCATTCTCAGTCTGGTTTCCACAGCGTCCCTCAGGAACTGGTCTGTTTTCCTCTTCCTGGAAGAGGGAAAAGAAAACAGTGTGTCTCTGGATCAAAGGCATGGGCTCGGTGCTACACTGTTTACTCAGCCCTAGTGGGGAGGGCCCCACCAGCTCCTGATGAGACAGGCAGCTACATTTCAGTCCCATCAGAGCAGCAGGGCTGCTCAGTGCTACTCTCTTGGCTCTGCTTGGATTGGCCTCCTGGGGACAGCTGGTGGCGCCTAAGCTCCTTGAACCTTAGCTGCCACCCCGAGCAGTGATGCCATGGGACTTACTCTGCCTGGCCCAGCTGTACCAGCTTCTGCTCCTCTTCTAGCACACGGGTGAGCCGAGCGTTGCACTGGGTCACAAAATGCAGTATCAGTTCACTGCCATCATTCCCAAACATGTTGGCAGCCGCACTGGAGAGACCCAGAGACTACAAAGGGGGAGAGGGAAAACAGGAAAGTGGCGGGCAGGTGGAGCGGACATCTGCCGCCTGTTCATCACTAGTGCCTCTTCTTCTAGTAACAGCAGCTTGGTTCTCAGTGGGACACCCCACTCTTCATTCTTGTCCGTGTGATCTGGGAGAAGCTGACCACCAGTCCCTCCACACTCCATCAAGCCCCTGGGTGTGATGCAAAGCAGGGGATCCAGACCTAGATAAGTGGAGTTCACAGCAACTAGTTCAGGAATGTGCACGTGACCAAATCCAGCCCTACGAGGCCGCCTCCACACTTTTGCTAGTACCAATGGGAAAGAAGTATCCTCTTTCCTCTGGGGCTGCTGAGCCATTTTTAGTCCTGCATGGGAAGCCCCTGCTGAGAATGAAGCTCACAGAGAGGAAAGCAAAGCAGATATGCTGTAGAGACAGTTCCCAGCAGCAACAATCTAAGAACACCGAGCCAGAGCTACTTCCAGACTTTTCTGTTATTAAATGAGCCAAACACTCCCTTTCTTGCTTGAGCCAGTTGAGTTCGAGTTCTGACACTTGTAACCTAGAGTTGTAACTATTATAAAAAGGGGCTTGGGAAGAGCGCTCATAACTCTCTTCCTCACCAACTCAACCTAAGTCTCTTGGAAAGTAGGTCTTTCAGTTGTTGAAAAAAAAAAAGCCTCACAAACTTTTTTTTTTTTTTTTTTTTGCCACACCGCAGCATGTGGGATCTTAGTTCCCCGACCAGGGATCCAACCCATGTCCCCTGCATTGGAAACGCGGACTCTTAACCACTGGACTGCCAGGAAAGTCCCTCACAAACTTTCCCTAATGAGTTGTCAAAGAGTTAACAAAGCCACAGAGATCCTTTACTATTCCTCACACACAGGACTCATTGAGCAGCTACTGGAGGGAGAACCCTGACGGCAGCAGGGACAGAGGGCAGAAAAGGAACCAAAAAAACCATTAACTCTAAATTCCCACCGTTGGGAAAGTGCCTCTCTTTTGGGGGAAGTACACAGCCTTTCTGGAGGGCAGTTTGGCAATATTCACCTCAACATCAGAGCCGCAGGAGCACCAGTACTAAGGGTGACTGCGTGCTCCCTGTGTGCCTGGTGCATGGCTGAGCACATTATATACACGACCTTGCTGCAGCCCCACAGCAACGCCAGCAGGTATTACCATCATCCACATTTTACAGAAACCGAGGCTTCAAGCTCTTAATCACCAGGCTATACTGCCTCTAACATGTATGTAACAGGAACCTCGAAAATATACACACTCCCTGGGCCAGTTGTTGAGCTCTTGTCTCTCAGCTCCAAACCTGCCCTTCCAACCTCAGCTTTGTGACGCAGGGGATGGGGCTCTGCAAGCCACACTTCTGGCCCCAGGTTAGCTCCGCCGATAGGGTCTCTAGAGGGAGATTGCAAGGCTGGAGCAGGAGGAAGGGCCTGGCTCCTCGCAGTTTACTTCCTGTCCGCTACTGGTCTGCGTGAGCAGTGCCCTCCTTCACCACGGCAGCAGTTCTGTCCAGTGGCAGCAGCTGAACCCAGTCTGCAGTATTCTCAACAGGTGCAGACCTAGTTTCATCGAGCCACCATCCTCTCCCTGCCCTCCCAACCGCTCCGCCATTTCCCCAACCCCAGAGGTCAAGTGCCAGCCCCAGGGGACCCTTCCTCCAAGGTCAGCGACACCAGCAGCCGCTGAGGAGCGCCTCCTCCTGAGAGGTCGGAGTTTCACCTTCACAGGGACTCTCCTTCAAGCTCCTAGTTGTAATCATTCCGACTCTTCCCTTTGTTTCCTTAGCCCTGGGGATGAGAGCGCCTCCCTGCAGGTGCTACCTCTACGATACCTGAGTGTTCTTTTTATCCTTTCAGTTACCTGGTTACCAATTTCACATCTAGTTAACAATTCTTTGTGTTAAATTCTCTCTATTCGAGTAACTGGTGTGATTTCTTCTGATTGATGCACTCCCTGAAAGACCAACTCCACTTCTCAGAATCTGTCCTAAAGAAACCAACCAGAAATGTACTTAAATCTGTCGTACAAATAGGTTTATAATATTAAAAAATTGGAAACAACCCAAATGTTTATCAATTGAGCTCAAGTAAATGCAATAGGTATTATGCAGCCATATGAATGGAGATATGCAGAGTGAAAAAAGCATATGAAAAAGAGTAAAAAATTTAACCATAGAATATTCAGTAGAATCAGATTTTTCCAAACAATCCTGTTACACTTCTGTCCTCTCCTGGTTCTACACCTTTCTGTAATGATTCTCTCAAACCTTCTCTGCTGCCTCCGAACCTCTGTCTCCTCCCACTGTTTCCTAACTTCAGGATCAGGAGACAATCACAGCTATGTCACAGAGAAAACAGAAGCCATCCCCTGGGAACTCCTTAAAGGTTCTTCTAGAAACTAAGCCTGCAGCTGTCTTCTCCAACTTTGCCCCTAATACATCGAAGGCTAGTCTTTCCACCTGTTTCCTGGATTTCATAATCCTTGCCTTCAAGGAACCTCACGTTTTTTATTTTGCCACTTTCTCTTGTATCTTCACCGTCACCGGTGTTTCTGTGCCCTCCTGCCAGTATTCAAACATGCTCAAACTTCCAGCCCACTTCCCCTGCTTAGTATACTAGCTCTCTTCTCCCCCTCGTAGCCAAACACCTCTGAACTTCCTTACCTCTACTCACTCCTCGACCCACCCATTATTTCGGACCTGCACTCCCTTCAAACGGCTGCCGCTGCGGTCACCGGTCACCGACGTCTAGTTGCCTCATCCACATTCTCCTGCTTTGCCTCCAGCGCAGGCTCCTCTGCCTCAGTCTTCTTTGCCACCCCACCCTGCTCCACCCCACCCTTAAATGTCAGTGGTCCCTGAGGACCTAGACTCCTCTCTTTTCACATGACACTCGAGGCACATTCATGCCACCCTAGGCAATCTCACTCACTCCCATGGTTTAATGACCACATACATATGTGGATCATGCCCCAACATATACTCCAGTCCGGGCAGCTCCTCCAGTTTCAGGCCTGTATGCTGAGATCCCCCGTTGGCCGACCCAAAGACCCCTCATATTCAACAAAGCTCAAGACTGTACCCATGGGCTTTCCTCAAACCTGGCTCTTCAGTGGCCTTAATCTAAGAAAACGGCACCAGCACGTACCCACGCATGCAAACCGGCAGGCAGCTCTGGTGGCATTTTGTCACTTCCTCCTATGGTATTCTCTCACCAAATCTACCCACTTGTCTCCACGTTCACTGCCACTGCTCTAGGTCAGAAAGCCCTCATCTCTCCTGGATGACGAGCAGCAGCTCCCAGTTTCTCTCTGACTCCAGTACTTTTTCATCCAGCAGCCAAAGTGATGGTTTTGAAATGTCAAATTGAATTCTGTATCTCCAATTATTCTTAGAATAAAAGAAAGCCTAACTCTTCAACATGACCTTTGGACCTTGCCTGATGTGGCCTCAACTGACCCTTCCCCAGCCTCACTCAGCTCAGATCTCCTCCTGACTCTCGGCATGATGGTTTTCTTCGGTTCCTCTAATGTGCAGGCTTCTTTCCACTCCGCACATGCTGTGTCTCTGTCTGGACTTGTCCATCCCCCACCCCACCAAATCAGGTAAAGCCTTCTCATTCCTCAGCTCTCAGTTCCAAAGCCTTTCCTCACCACGTTCTCACCCCACCCCGAGTTAGATTCAGTCCCTCCACTGCATGTCACAATAGCACCTTTTCCTGATAGCCCTTACCACATTTTATAAATATGTATTTGTATATATTTGATTAATGTCACCAGACTGGAAGCTCAACAAGGGCAGAACTTTGCCCATCCTGACTACTATGATGCCCCTAGGACCTAGCACACTCTCTGTTCAATAAATATTTAAAGAGTGAACGATTAATAAATGAAAGGTTTTCTTTTTTCTAATTTGAAAGATCAAAATGTTGATCTTTGTTATCACAGACAATTTTTAAGTTCTTTTTTATATCTGTTTGTATTGTTCAAAGCTTTCACAGTGAGCACACAGTGGAATCATATAGTATACACATTTCACTTACGTGACTTCTGTTACCATATGTGCTCTTGGGAGAGTGAGAGAAGACAAGAGAAATAACAGTTAAATTTAAATAAAGCAGCAAAGTTGCCCACTGTCCCATTTCAGGAGCAGATATCTCACGTGCTTGGGGTGGGAGATGTGAATCTGCAATTCCATCAGTCTCCGTCCTCACAGACCTTTCATAGGATGGTATGTGGCTACGCTTGATGATTCTGCACAACGAGGCCTCAACATGAGCCTATGGCTTAATCTAAAGGAGCAGGCTGCTCCACTGCAGGAGGAAACACTGATTATTAGACTTACATAGAAAAATGAGGTGTGCTGGTCTCCAAGGTGGTGCCTTCTTGGGAGTTTTCAAACACCACATTTTGTCAATTCTAGGATCTCCATTTTTTTTTCATTTTAAACAATCAGTGTGAATCATAAATTGATGATGCATCATAGTTGAACAGACAGCCTTTTTCTTTTTTAGTGACGCATAAAATAAGGGTGCTTCTTACAACCAATGGCATCTTAGAGTCAATGAAATATGGCAGTTTTGATCATAGGCAATTCTTGCCTAATGAGCTGCCTTTAGAACCTAACTCCCAAGAACTAACTCCATGGTATATTCTTTTTATATTAAAAAATAATTAAAAAATAAAGCCATTTCTACCCTATTGGGGAAAAACAAACAAAACAAAACCAGAAAATCTTACAGCAGTGAGGAGCTCTGGGGCTCTGCGCTGGACTGGAAGAAAGCCCTCTGCTCTGGCTGCTGTGATTCCCTCCTGGCTGATCTTGGTCAGGCTGCCCCGCCCGCACCCATACCCACCTTGGCTCCTTCTGCAATTGCCTCTGCTGTCCACCCATGGGCGGGCACAAACTCCAGCGCTGCCGTCAGGATGCGGTGCTGCAGCTGCTCCTCGCTCTCGTAGTCCTCCTCCTCCTCACCGCCCTGGTCTGTGTACCTGAGGCCCAAATGCAAGAGAGGCATGGGGCACAGAGCCCGGCACACCTCACCTCACCGCCTGCTGCCTGGCATGCAACACGTGCCGGGTCAGAAACCGCAGGTTCTGTGCCTCCTCTCAGCACATGCTGAGAGGACATTTACTTATGTGTGAGTATCAGTGTTTGCATGCCAACAGAGCAAAAATCCTATCATCCATCGCCTCCCATAGAGTCACTGAGAGAAAGGAACCATGAGCGAGGAGGTCAGGTGATAGGAAGGTACATGCTGTCACAGCACCCTGGATTTCCCAGTGTAGAGCCTTACTGCATTGTTTCTTTATCTGGATTTGTACCAAACTGTAACTCCATTGAGGACAGGGACAACGGTTACATTATTCACAGGGCCTGGCACAAAGTAGATCCTCAAACAATATTTGTTGAATTGAAATGAAAACTACTTTCATTGGGAGACCAGAAAAATGACTGGGAACACTCTAATTTCAGAGCTAGAGGAACTTCTCTCAGTGGCAGGATTAAGTAAAGACGAAACATCTAATGGAGATGTAAATTATTATTTCCTTTCTGGAGGGTAATTTGGCCTCACATGTGTAACGAAATGTAAAATGTGCATAGCCTTTGACTCAGTGCTCCCACTGCTGAGAGAACCATCTACTTTATCACACTATTTTTCATACCAGTGAAGGAAATCTAAATATCCATCAATAAAAGATAGGTCAAATAAATTTTGGTACTGCCATTTGCTGGAATACTATGCAACCATTAAAATAATATAGATTGTGAAATGACATCATAAACGTACTGTTGAGTGAAGAAACAGGTTCTAGAACAGCATGTATAGTGTACAGTGTAATTAATCGTTTATAATATATACAGGGTTATATATGAAATACGTTAGAGAAAAGGATATTCACAAAAATGTTAGCAGAGTTATTTCTGGGTTTGTGATTTCTGATAATTTTTTTACTTTTGTGAACTTCTTTGTATTATTTAGAATGGTTTAGAATGTACAGGCACTGTTTTCATAAAACAAACAAACAACACGTTCCTTTCAAAGATAAGGTTGAAAATGATGAAAGGTGTGAAGGGAACAGAGAGGCTAGAGGAAGGAGAAGAACAGATTCATCCAAGCATGCAAAGTGGTCAGAAATGGGTGGACTGGGGTTCTACTGCCTACCTGGGGGGTGAACGAGAAGACTCCTGATTGGGTTCTTCGGTGCCCTGTGTCTCAGAATGTTGCTGAGAAAAAGAGGGGGGAGGTTGCTGCTTCTGCTGATCTGAAGAGCTCAGCTGTGTAGCTGAAGCATGGAAGGCATGTGGCACCAGGGCTGGTCGGCAGCGGGACACTGAAACAAACTGAGCTGGTCAGCCAGGGACACTCACCAGAGAAGACCCTTTGAGATCCAGAGTGCTATGAGGGATGGGGAGGAAGAAAAGCAGAGGAAAACCAGAACCAAGTGTTGGATCCCAGACAAAATTCTTGGGTAAACTGGGAACCTTTCGACATGTGGCAAAGCATGAACCAGGAAACGGAAGACCTGTCTTCTAGGCATGTTTCCATCATTTGTTAGCTGTGTGTTAATGGGTAAACCATTTCACCCCAATGAGCATGACTTTAAAATACGCAAATTAAGAGAAATAATCTCTACTTACTCAACGGGAGTGTTGTGAGGCCCAAACAAAAAAATGAAAGTGACTTGAAAACATTATATATTTATATCTCATGGCAAGAGCACTGGACTAGAAATTAGAAGGTCTCAGTATTGACTCCCTAATGGTTATGTGGTGTCTCTGTTTTCTCATCTGCAATATTGCAACACCCATTTACTTTAGGAAAGGGCTTTTGAAAAGTACAGTATTGTATTTCCTAAGCAAAGGCTCATATTACTTTTTTCTTTCCCAGCATTTTACTATAAAAAAAAAATCAAACATACAAGCAAGTGGAAAGAATTGTGGCATGAACACCTGTATATCCATCACACTCTTCATACATCAAGCCATCTTATTTATTTTTTTTGGCCACGTCACACGGCTTGTGGGATCTTAGCTCCCCAACCATGGATTGAACCTGGGCCTCGGCAGTGAAAGCTCCGAGTCCTAACCGCTGGACCGCCAGGGAATTCCCCAATCCATCTTATTTTTTTGATGCATTTGTTGCAGACTTCAGAATTCTTTATCTTGAAACATTTCAACATGCACATCATTAACTAGAGTTCAATATTTATCGAATATTTACTGTTCTTTTATTGAGGTGATATTTACATTCAATGAAATGCACAAATCTTAAATGGGCCAATTCTGAGTTTTGACAAATGTATACACCTGCATAACTTGAACCCCTATCTAGAGATTAACATCACCCCAGAAAGTTCCCTCTTATTCCTTCCCAGTTATTCCCCACCCACACTATGCTGAATTTTTCATTCTAGTCTTGCCTGTCCTAGAATTTCGTCTAAATAGAATCATACTGTGTGTCCTGTGTATGCATAAGACTTCTTTTGCTTAGAATATTTTTTAGATTGATTCATATTTCTGTGAAAATCAGGAGGTTGTTACTTTTTACTGCTGAGTAGCATTCCACTAAGAAACACTATTTTATTGAACACCTGGGCTGTTGGCTATTATAAAGGTGCTATGAATATACTTGTTCAAACCTTTTCGTGGACATTTTCCTTTCATTTCTGTTCAGTAAATACCTCGAAGTAGATTTTCTGGGTCATAGGCCTTACTTTTACTGAACATATTTAGTTTGGAGCTTTGTATAAAAACAAGAAAACAGCACTTATTTTTTTAAAAATCTATGGACCAACTCAGGAAAAAAATGATTTTTAAAAGAAACAGCACGTATGTGTGAAAATATCAATTATTTTAGCATATGTACAGAAAAAAACGGACCAAATATTCATAAAACTTCTAAAAGGACCTGGGAGGTCCCAAAGCAGTATTGCAGAACCACTGCAGTCCACGAGAAGATTTTAGGTGAAATACAGGAGAATATTATTTCATTAGTTATATATTTATGTTAATATGTTAATTCATACGTTCTATTTGTGGAAGGTGACATTGGTTTTCCATTTATGGTAGTGCTATAAAGTTTCCTCTTCTAAGTAAACGTCTATATCTTTACGAAATCAGACGTATAAACAAAAATACTGACTATATGGTGGCAAAGGTGGTACGAGGATACTGAAGAATTACTGAAGAGGTGGGGAAATGACTGACTTGGGGAATAAGTAGACTAGGCGCTCTCTGTGTCTGTTTCCCGGGATCAGGGCCCAGGGACTTGACAATGGAGTTAAGATACTGGGTACAAGTGTGCCAGTCTGCAACCGACCGAGCTGTGTGACCTTGGGCACCCACAGCCCTCTCTCGGGCTGCGTCAACTCCATGAAATGGGAGTGACAGGCTCTTCCCTGATGCTCTCGCTCCTTACAGGTCGAGAATGGGGTCAGAAGCCAGCCAGGCGGCCACTTCAAGCCCGAGGCGCCGGCGCGAGCCGCTATGCCCTTCACCTCACCTTGCTCTCGAGCCGCCACGAAGCTTCTTCCGCCCCTCACCCAGCCCAGGTCGGCTTCGCGCCCCCTCCCCTTCCCTCCCCGCTCCCGGGATCGGCCGCCCTCTCACCGGGGAGGCACCGCAGCTGCAGGAGCCTCCACCCCGCCCGGCCGAGCGCGCCAGACACCGTCGCTGCCATCTTGGAAGCGGGCAAGCTGCCTACGGCGACGCGCCGTGTAGCACCGAGTCAGGGGCATGGCCACTTCCGCCCTCCCCGCGCAGCGGGAGCTTCGTCCTCTCGCGAGAGGCGCGAGGTGAGGAGCCGGCCGATGCTGAGAAGCCGGGAGCGAGCCCCGGGCGGCAGGTGAGCGATCACCAGGTGGTCCGAGAGCCCGACCTTCCCCAACGCCCCCGTTCCGGCCCACCCTCTGCCCCACGTCCCCTCATTTCCCATCCCCAGCCCCGTCCTTCGGCGGAAACGTGGCTATGGCCACCTCCCTGAGGACCACAGCGGGCTTTCGCTCGGGGGAAGCCGGTGTGAGGGGTCGGGCTCGTCCTTCCTCGTCCCGGGCTCCTGGCGTGGTGGCTTCTGCTCTTCCCGGGCTGCCTTATCTCCCGCGCTGCCGGACCCGGCCTGAGGCCCCTGGGGACAGCGCTGAGCTGGGGCCCGGGAGACCGGAGTCTGAGACCCGCTTCTGCTAGTAGCCAGCTGTTGTGACCTTGAGTCTCAGTTCCTCTTCGCAAACATCAGGGAAGCCGAAGTTTCCGTCTTTGGGGGTACCTGGACCCCCCAGGTTGTAATTTTGAACCTTTGACTTCCCTGAACCTCCAAAGTGTTGAGTTGATATAATTGAGTATTCCCAAACTTGCCAGATTGGAAAAACCATCAGGACGTTTGTTAATAAATCGGATACCGAGGTCTTTCTCCTGGAGAGTTGATTCAGTACATCTGGATGTAGTCCTGGAATCTTATTTTAACAAATGCCCCCGGGTGATTTGGATGATCTGCAAGTTTGGGAAAGGCTGGTGGCCATTATGCTGACACTGAGTGCCAAGCTCTGCGTGACTCAGGGAGGTCATGGACTAGTCACTGAGCAGATATGTAAATGCGGAGCGCCTCACTGGGAAACCTATCACCAGGGAAGGCTTCATAATAGTCGGAAGAAGTAAATGGTTTGGGGTGAGGGATAACCAACAGCTGGAGCTAAGCATGCCATCCTGTAAGTTTTGTGCAGTTAGACCCTTGTCTTTGTATTTTTGCACACTCCTTATCAACCTTTTCAGAACCTGTTCCTCTCCCCTGCGTGAGTGTGGGGAAGCCTCCCCCTAAGCCAAAACTACTCCCCAAATGTTAAAATTTCAGATCCATATTTCTGGATTTCGGTAAAGCACTACTGATCTCTCCATGAGGTTTTGTTTTCTGAGTTCTGTCCTCTCATCTTTTTTTTTTTTTTTTTTTTTTTAATTTATTTATTTATTTATTTTTGGCTGTGTTGGGTCTTCGTTTCTGTGCGAGGTCTTTCTCTAGTTGCGGCGAGCGGGGGCAACTCTTCATCGCGGTGTGCGGGCCTCTCACTATCGCGGCCTCTCTTGTTGCGGAGCACAGGCTCCAGACGCGCAGGCTCAGTAGTTGTGGCTCACGGGCCCAGTTGCTCCGCGGCTTGTGGGATCTTCCCAGACCAGGGTTCGAACCCGTGTCCCCTGCATTAGCAGGCGGATTCTCAACCACTGCACCACCTGGCAAGCGGGAAGCCCCTGTCCACTCATCTTCGAATGAATCTTTCCTGTGGAAAATCTAGCACTTGGATATACTTCCTGAAACCCTTAAGTTTGACACACACCTAATTGCCTGGAGACAAAGTCTTCTATTTCTTTTCCTTTGCGTTTACTGTTTCTTTGCAGATTGTCACCTTTTTTTCTGTGTGTGTGTGTGTGTGTGTGTGTGCAAGTGCACGCGCTTTGGTCAGTTCATTTTAATTAAATTTTTCTTTCTGATAGCTGTCAGTATTCTTAGAATTTTCTATGCATTTGACTTAAAAGGATTTGATCCTTGGTTTGAACTGATACCCAAACTTCAATCTTATTTTTTTTCTTTTGGCCCTCTTCATCCTTAAAAGGAGCCAAATGCTCAGGATTTGATGTTTACTAGGCGCCTTAAAAATAAACAAGTGCATCTCCAGAAGTTGTTCTCAGACATCTGCTTTCACTGCCTGCCCACAACATTTTAGAAGGGCTGTGGGCATGTGTGTGCAGCAGTCAGAGTTGGAGAGATGCTTAACAAGTCCAGTGACGTGACAATGACTTCTATTCCACCTCTTTTTATTTATGAAACTGGGCTCTGAGTCACACTCCTAAGTATGTTGACTTAGGTGCCAGACATTTTTTCCTTGTTTTTTTAGAAAAGACATTGACAACAACATAAAACTCTGATGATGAATAGTATCACACTTTGGCTTTTAGATATTTAAAAGAACATTGTGTCCCATTTTATTTAGAATATGCTGACTGAAAGTGGTGGCTGTGTCTTTTTGAGAGTTAATGTTTAATAAATGTATTTTATGAGCTCCCTGTTGCCATAGAAGATTAGTTTGGGGGGATATGGAAAACAAAGCACTTTCCACTCTTCTGATTTACAGACACAATCCCACTGGAGTACTGTATAAGATGTCATAAAGTGCAGCTCTTATGTTGTGTAATTTTAACAATAAAAACGCAGCTTCACATTTCTCCCCGGGGTGTCCTCCCAGCAGGTATGGCTGAGGAGGAGGAACAAGATTTTATAGGACTGTTTGAAGCAAAGGCAGATAAACTGGCCACGGAGAAGTGGAGGCTCAGAGTTCTCTTAGAACATTATTTTATTGAGCTCTGTGTGCCAGGTCCTGCTGAGTACATTGCATATTTTTATCTTCTCATTTACTTCTTGCAGCAGCCTTGCAAAATATAAGATTATTCTTCTTACTTTGTTAATGAGAAAAGAGGCTAATCACTGATCCATTGTCATGTAGCTAATAAATAGAAGATCTAGTGATAGGTAGAACCCCAGTTCATCTGTATTCGAAACCTGTGCTCTCTAAAACTCTGCCTGATAAATTGAGAGATTGGGATTGACATATATACACTAATATGTATAAAATGGATAACTAATAAGAACGTGCTGTATAAAAAAAAAAAATTCAAAAAAATAAAAATAAAAAAATAAAACCCTGCCTCCATTAAGTTTGCTGAAAAGGTCTCGACATCTGGCTTTTTGTGTTTCTCTAGTTAATGAGTAGCCTTTGGCCCCTCGGTTCTTCCAGGAGGATTTTTCTGTGAGTATAGTGCAAGGTTGTAGTAGTGGGAAGGGAACTTCTCATCTCTTTCTGTTGTCCCAAGGGAGAGCCTGTTCCAGCATCATTCTAGAAGGAGATCATTTATTTCTTATAACTTCATACCCAGCAATCCATATTCCTATCTTCCCCAGCTGGTTCTTAAATGTGAGATTGATCCCAAGTTGTTCACTTGAAAGATTTGTAAGGGTTCTTCCTCAACATCATGTTACAGTTGAAAGCTTAAAGTTTCAGTTCTTGATTGTGTGCTTTCTAGGGATTTAAAAACCACAATTCAATGACTAAGGAATCCTGTTTATCTGATAACACTTGGCATCCTTTTACCACAGCATGCAGTCAGGTTAGGATAATAAAGAGGGCATTCCACAAGGAAGGAACCAGATAAAAAGCATGATAGAGTGAAAATGCCAAGATTTTTCATACAACAAGGAAGGATTCACTTTGGGGGGGTGGGAGATACAGGTGGAGCCAGATTACGGAGCACCTGAATCCAGAAGACTGAAGAGTTTTGATTTTGCTCTAGAAAATAAAAGCCTTAGGAAATGAGCAGCAAAATCAAAGTACTACAGTATTTAAGGACGACTGGCTGACCTAGGCATGTTTTGTAGGCTGAGGAGCAAGTCATTTGAAGGGAACATTTTTTTTTTTTTTTAAAGATTCTGCACTCAGATTCCTTCACATGTCTTTTTTTTTTTTTTTTTCTTTAAGATTTATTTATTTATTTGGCTGCGCTGGGTCTTTAGTTGCAGCACGTGGGATCTTCGTTGCAGCATGCGGGATCTTTAGTTGTGGCATACGGAGACTTTAGTTGTGGCATGCGGGATCTAGTTCCCTGACCAGGGATCGGACCAGGCCCCCTGCATTGGGAGTACGGAGTCTTAACTGCTGGACCACCAGGGAAGTCCCTGAAGGGAACGTTTTTAAAGAAGGAAGAGTGTGTAGGCCTGACTTAAACTTGGCCCTGGAGTGTCTGTGGTGGCGTAACTGTCACTGGGTTAGCCACCTCTGCAGAATACAGAAGTATTCGGCTTAAGACCCATCTATGTGTGATCCCTCACCCACAGCTTTGGTCTCACGTCATTTGGTAGAGCTGTCTGAAGCCGGGGACTTGGAGTCATTAATGTTTAAGAAAGAAATGGGGAACTGAGTAGACTGCTATCTCCTGACCTGATTGCATCATGAGGACATTCTATACTCATCTGAGTATCAAGTCAAAGAGAAAGTTGACCCCAGCAGGAGGAAATTTCCATAGGTTAAAAGCATGGGTTTTACAGTCATATAGACTTGGATTCAGATCCCGGCTTTTACTTTTTCCACACAACACTTACTAGTTGTGTGACCTGGGCAAAGTCAACAGCCTGTTTCCTGACTGTAAAATGGGAGTAATATCTAGTTTAAGGTTGTACTGAGGTTCAATTGAGATAATGTAGGTAAAATGCTTTGAAGAGTCTGGCTAATATTAATTGTTAGAGATAGAGATAATAGATACTATTGATCAATGCAGAGTCAGTAGAATTGAATTTTCATATCTTGATGAATGGGAAAATATCATTATTCAGTTTGCTAAATTTACATATGTTGTATCTTTTTAAAAAAACACTAAGCTTGTGGTTGGGTTATATCAGCCAATTTATTTGCCTCCCTTGCTGAGTCATACTTCTGCCTAATTAATGTCCGGTGTGTTTTACATTCTGTTCAAGCTGAGTTGTCTCATACCGAAGAGAAAATAATATTTGTGCCTTCAACCTCCTTACTTGACTGCCCAGTCAGGATTCTCACCAAGGAAGCCACCTGCCATATTTGGGAATGTTGGGGTTATGAAACCTTGGGATAATGGGTTTATTTATTCACACTCTGGTATCTACAGTGAGGTTTTCTAATGTGGTCAGCATTCCCTGGTGGGAGGTCGGAATTAGGTTGCAATTCTAATCACATTTGGTGGTACCCCATGGATTGAATTGCGTTTTGTCTCTGCTCACTCTTGACTCTCCTTTGGCCCATAGCTTTTAGGTCCACAGCACTGCAGGAATGGCAGATTTTGGGATCTCAGCTGGCCAGTTTGTGGCAGTGGTCTGGGATAAGTCATCTCCGATGGAGGCTCTAAAAGATCTGGTGGATAAGCTTCGAGCCTTAACTGGCGATCAGGGCCGAGTGTCTGTGGAAAACATCAACCAGCTGTTGCAGTGTAAGTACCTACCCAGGTTGTCTTACAGGGAGGGCAGTTTTGATGGCAGTGCTGCATTTCTTGTCATTGCTTGATAGCTGGGTTTTTTGTTGTTTTTTATTTTTTAATTAAATTTATTTATTTATTTTTGGCTGTGCTGGGTCTTCGTTGCTGCGCGCGGGCTTTCTCTAGTTGCTGCGAGCGGGGGCTACTCTTCATTGCGGTGCACGTGCTTCTCATTGTGGTGGCTTCTCTTATTGCGGAGCACAGGCTCTAGGCACACGGGCTTCAGTAGTTGTGGCTTGCGGGCTCTAGAGCACAGGCTCAGTAGTTGTGGCGCACGGGCTTAGTTGCTCCGCGGCATGTGGGATCTTCCTGGACCAGGGCTCGAACCCATGTCCCCTGCATTGGCAGGCGGATTCTTAACCACTGCGCCACCAGGGAAGCCCAATAGCTGGGGTTTTTTTTGGGGGGTGGCACATGATAGTAGTTTTTTCAGTTGAGATACAGTGGACTTAGGAGTATAGTTGATGATTTGTATAAGTAAGTTCTTATTTCTTATTAGCTGTTCCACATTTTGTAAACAAGCTTGGTTTTTGTCCACCTTCCTTTTTTACTTTTTCCCCTGAGCATACAAAAGCAGATGAAGTTAGTAAGACTGAGGGAGAGCAGGGCAGCAGTGTCCTTGCCCCTCTTGCTAGTAACGGTGGTGTAATAGCATTTGCTGAACAGGTAGCTGTTTATTCTACTAGGCCACGCATGTAGCCTTTGTGGGGACTTGGGAGGGATTGGGAGATTCTGGGGCCCAGGTGATTGCTGATTAGAGTCTTCCTTCTTTTCAGCTTCCCACAAAGAATCTAGCTTTGACATTATTTTGTCGGGTATAATTCCTGGAAGCACCACTCTGCACAGTGCTGAGATTTTGGCTGAGATGGCCCGGATCCTTCGGCCTAGTGGATGTCTTTTTCTGAAAGAGCCAGTAGAGACAGCTGTAGGTAAGGAAATTTTCACTTGAAAGACTAGAGTTTAACAGGGTTGAATCTTTAGGTATGTTTACTGCATCTCTCTGAGAAGGAGGTATAATTTGGAGATCAACAGTCCTATACTGAACCTTATCCTTAGGGATAAGGGATGAATTATTGTAAAACTCTGAACCAACACATCTGAATAAATTGTGATCTTTGACCCATTAGGTAGTAAAATAGAAGGAAACTGCTCATCTGAAAATGGCTGGATCCTTCAACAGGTGAATACTTAAACTGGTGCATCCACACCATGGAAAACTATGCAGCAGTAAAAAAGGAACAAACTATTGCCACATGCAACAACTTGGATGAATCTCAGAGGAATCATGCTGAGTGAAAGAAATCCGATCTCAAAAGCTTAGATGCTGTATGATTCTGTTCATATAACATTCTTGAAATAACAAAGTTATAGTGACAGAGAACAGGTTGGCCATCGTCGGGGTTAGGAATGGGAGGGAGGGGGTACGTGAGGCTGTAAAGGGGGTGGTGTGAGGGTTCCTTGTGGTGATGAAGACTACGCACACACACAAACAAGTGTTTGTAAAACTGGTGAAATCTGGATAAGCTCTGTGGACTATCAGTGTCAATTTCCTGGTCTTCATATTATATGATAGTTGTGTAAGATATTATCGTGGAGAGAAGAGGTGAAGGCTCCTTGAGACCTCTCTGAACATTTTTTTTAAACTTCCTGTGCATCTATAGTTATTTCAAACTAAAAAGTTAAAAAATAGTGACTAGAAGTCTGAGAGTGATGAGCTAAGTGTTGATTCATGTGAAAGTAAAGATAGAATCCAAGAAATAAAAACGTCTTTTTTGCTCAGTGGTAAAGCTGTCAGAATCATTCTAGATTTTTAGCATTTTTAACTAGACTTTCTGTCAAAATGTGATGACTTATTTCATCAAATAATAGAAATAAAAGTATGTTGAAATGTATAAAGGCATTTATGTGGAAATATAAGCTTGTGATGTTAATAGCAGCTATAGCCTTCTTTGCTGGGATGTAAACCTTGGGTGACTAAACACAGTGTCTGTCGGAACTATATAGAGATACTTGTATACTTTACAGTTTCTCAGCCTCTTGGTCATTATCCAACAGCCCCTGGAAGGTTAGGTATTTCAAAGAAACAGGGGGTGATATGAAACAATAATAATGGAATTATTATATGACAAGAGCATCAGTAAGAGCACTTTGAACAACCAAAAGGATTTGTCCAATTGAAATACTATCACTAAAATATATATACACTGAACAGAATAGGTTATTATTGTTTTAATGCCTGCTGACCTGAATAGGAGAGAGCCTTTATTATTTTTCCTGCTTTGACCTATAAAGCTATTAACTGGGGTTTTCCTCTTAGCAGTTAACAATAGCAAAGTGAAGACGGCATCTAAGCTGTGTTCAGCCCTGACTCTTTCTGGTCTTGTGGAAGTAAAAGAGGTATGTTTGTAGACGACCTTCTTTGCTGGGAATTTAAGCCTTGGGTGACTAAACCCAGTATCTCTTTTGTCAGACGATACAGAGAGAATCTGGGAGAAATAACAACCCTGAAGGTGAGGTGATCAGTGTCACTCAACTAGGAAACAAGTTGAGAAGGGCTTTGCATGTGAGAAACCAGATGCCTAGAAGGACGAAACCTCTGAAATCAATCTCCTCTGAAGAGACTCAGCTTGGGCCCATGTGGGTTGGGACATACTTTGGTCTCAGTACTAGTGGTGACCACTGAGGCAGGGAGAGAGCGACACATCTCTTAGTGGACACGAATCTTAGGCCTAAGTGAAGGGCAGTTGCCTGTATTTTCCTCAGCTTTTTGGTGGGAGGCTAGAATAGGTTGGAGGGGGAAATCCTTTTCTGACAATTCATTAGAAATATTAACATTAAATAGAGGTATTTATGGTTCTACATTCTTCTCCAGTGCTGAAATTTTCTTGTGTGAGAGGTGTTACACCACGATAGCTGTTATACCATTGATCTGTACATGACCTAGGGCCTCAGTTTCTTCACGCCTACCCTTTCTTATTTTTCTTTTTAGTTAAAGTTCTTCCATTTTTTATTCAAAAATATGGGATGTTCATAAAAATACAGTTAAGACTGAAGAATATAAAGTGACATCTCAGGCCTTGCTTACGCTTTCCTCCCCAGGGGGAGCCACCAATACATTTTTTGGTGTGGCTGTTCAGACTTCTTTTTATGTATTTACAAGGGTGTTTGTGTGTATACACATTTTTTAATGTAAATAAGGTCGTATGTATACAGTGTTCAGTCACTAGCACTTTTTCCCACCTTTAGCTGGCCTCAACATTATCCACCTCAGTGTATGGACCCACTTTCTTACTAATGATGGAACGGCATTCAGTGCTCTAGATGGACTGTGGTTTATGTAGCAGTTCCATAGTTGTCGGACATAGAGGTGGCGCCCCCAGCTTCTTCCCAAGGAACATAGAAAGCATTTCCCTCCCCCTGTGGTTCTCTTTCTCTACTGCGTATTTCATTTCTGGCATCTTTACTGCGGGCATGCTCCCCCACCACAGGCTTCGATTCCATTCAACAGCCTCTTCAACATGTCCGATTCATCTTGATAATCATAATCGTTACAACCTCCACAATGCCTCGCACAGTGCCTTGTACCTAATAGACAGATATTTGATAAAACTCTCCAAGGGGCAGGCTCAACATAAACATGTAGACAGAAGTTACACTCTAGGGTCCTGATCAGTGAGAAACTGGACGTGAGGCACGAGGCAATGTCTGTGATCTCCTGCTGTTGTGTGCTTACTACAGATGTGAGCATTTGACACCTGTGAGGGGGACATAGTACACCATCATACTGTAGAAGAAGTGTGGCCTAATCCTCTGATATCTTGAATTTCAGCTGCAGCGCAAGTTCTTGAGCCCCGAGGAGATTCAGTCTGTCCGAGAACACCTGGGTTACCACAGTGACAGCCTGCTCTCTGTGCAGATCACAGGAAAAAAGCCCGATTTTGAAGTGGGTTCTTCTAGCCAACTTAAGCTTTCTACTACCAAGAAGTCTTCCGGTGAGACTGGCCTAGGGACATTGTTCTGTCTGAGTGGGCCTGGAAGGCCCTATTAAAAACTGAGCCAGAGATCTGAATGAGGTGGTGATATCTTTAGAGGATCATTCCCTTCCTTAATTTCCCTCATTTCCAAATGGAAGAATGCTTAATGTACTGTTGTCCTGGGCATATTCAGATCCAAAACTGAAATGATGCATAGATATTACCTAGTTCAGCTCATTCTTCTGCACCAGAGGACACTGAGGCCTCCAGATTCTAGAGGTCAGACTCCCATAGCTTCATTAGTTAATGAAGTCTTTCCAGACCCCAGAATTATGACATTTACCCTCAGAAGACCTCACAGTGGCGGTCATGGCAGATAAGAGTGTGCTTTTCCTCTTCCCATGTGTCCTTTTCTCAGTGCCACTGAAGTCAGCTTTTCTTGGAGGATCTTAAGACACATAAAAATATCTCTTCTCAGAAGATTGCACTCCACCCTTTGTCACCACTCTCACCCTTCCTATCACTATTTTTTAATGCCTGAGTTGAGAAAAATTATCCTAGCTGTGAGGTATGCAAAAATTTACAGGTACATTCACACTGCTCTGTTTTGACTGTCCAGCCTAAATCTTCAAGAAATCCTTTAGCGTCCTAACCTTTGGAGTCACAGTTCCAGAATGGGTAGGAGCAGCTTAGATGACCTTCCCTGTGGGGGATCTGAGCATCCAGTTGTGACAGTGATCTCTGGGGGGTGCACTTACCCCCCAAGGCCCATTCGTGGACTGGCCCACACTGAACCCTCAGCTCTTTCAGGCCCAGACAGAGAATCAGGAGGTGTGATTTGCTACTGATTTGTTGTTACACCGCCGCCATCAGCTCTTGAGCTCATTTTCTTGTCTGTAACAGGTATACATGAGACCGGAGCTTTGCTATTTATAATGCTTTTTGGCACAGTTTCTTGTTTAATATTCAAATCTCCTGCAGTGGGTATGGGGAATCCTATTAGCCCCATGTTCTAGGGATGGGAACTAAGAGAAGGAGGAGAAAGCAATATGGAGCGGAAGTTAAAAGCGTTAGGTAGACTCTGTCTGTACTTGTGTATTTGTGGCTGTGTGTAACTGGCCTAAGTATCTAAACCTCTTTCCTCATTTATAAAATTAGGATGACAAGAACTTTCCTCATAAGATGGTGAGCAGGACTAAATTAGATCATGTATGTAAAATGTTTAATGTAGTATCTGGCACAAAGCAAGTGCTTAACAAATGATGGCTTTTATTACCATAAAGTGATGGGTCCCGCTCATGCCTTTATAAGTGGTAGAGCTGGGCCTTGAACCCAAGTCTTTTGACCACCGGTCCAGTGTGTTCCCTACACAGCCTCAGTAGAAAGCACTTACATGTGCTTGGAGTTTGTTTCCAGCTGCTTTTCTGGAGCTTGTTTTCTTTTATTGGTTGGATTCAGGGAAGCCTGCTGTGGACCCTGCAGCTGCCAAGCTCTGGACCCTCTCGGCCAATGATATGGAGGATGAGAGCGTGGTGAGTCAGCACTGTGGCCACCTGATTGCTTTCTTTTAAGCCCCACTTTGGGTGGGAATGTTGTTGTTTGGAGTGGCCTCTCTGGGTTTGTAGGTGTGAAAGCATTTAAAGTCCAGCCTTGTGGCTGTGCCTGCCACTGGCATTTTTTGACTCCGAAGGAAACTCCACATTAGTGGCATTTTAAATTTCTTTTTCAGCATCTTTCCCCCGGCAGATTTTCTTGTTCTCACTTCATGTGATATATTAAAGACTCTTGTGGGCATGCATAAACCTGAAAAGAGTTTGTCAGCTAAAATATTTTTTGGCTCCTTCGTCTGGGTACGTCACCAAATGCTCACTGTCTTAAAAGTAATGCTCTTCCATCTCAGATCAGTGCTTTCTGTAATAAAGTTCTTCATTCCTACAACTATTGAAGTTAGAGTGGTAAGCAAACTAGGCGATGGTTTGTGCCCTCACAGAGCTTACAGATTAACTGTCTACACGTTTATCGAAGAATTACACAAGTGTATATATCATTATCTGCCTTTTCCTCTGGAATTATATAGAAAATACTTCATTCCCTTTTCTCACATGACAACCCTTTATATATTCACATAAATATAACACTTCTCTCTTTGTTCTTCCTGCTCCCTCCCGCCCTGCCCTCCTCACACATATTCTCTACACATCGTAAATGAGTTCCCAGCCCCCTCACAGCCTAACACAGCTTCTGTGCACATAATGTACTCACTATGTGGTCAGCTTGGGCGTGATGATCAAGCCCAGGTAGGACGATGGGTGCCTTCTACGTAGATGGGCGAACTGCTACTGTGGCCTGTGACCACTTCACCTGTTCATTAGCAGAGACCATGACTGTGTCATTAATGGCTTCAAACATTCTCCAGGATCTCATTGACTCAGATGAACTGCTGGATCCAGAAGATATGAAGAAGCCAGACCCAGCTTCCTTGCGGGCTGCTTCCTGTGGGGAAGGGAAAAAGAGGAAGGCCTGCAAGAACTGGTAAGCCTTGGGGTGAGAAGAGGCTGCCAGGCTGCTTCCAGCAGCTTCTGATTATCAAGGAATCGCTATACTTTACAATTACTAAAACATGTTTTATCGTAAAATGTATCAGACAGTAGAAGAGTATGCTAAATAAGTACATTTTAAAGAATAATAAAATGAACACGCATGTACTGATCACCCAGGCTAAGAATCAGCAACATGACTTGTTCCTTAGAAGTCGCCTCTGCGTGCTCCCTCAGCTGCATCTCCCTCCCTCTCCTTGCAAGAGGCTACCATTCTCCCAAATTTGTGCTAATCTTTCCTGGCTTTTTAGATAGTTTACTGTCTATGTGTGAATCCCCAAACAATAATTGTGGAGCCCAAACCTGACTAGGCCAGGAAAGGTCAATACTCCATATCTGTGAAGGCTCCCAGGGAAAAGGTCTGTCAAGGATTTGGAGTTTCTGGGTGGTGGCAGATGCCACTCATCAGCTGCTAACTTTCCCCCAGCACCTGTGGCCTCGCAGAAGAACTGGAAAGAGAGAAGTCGAGGGACCAGATAAGCTCCCAGCCCAAGTCGGCTTGTGGAAACGTGAGTATCTGGTTGATTACTCAGTATTCACAAAGGCCTAAACTAAACACAGATCAGCTCCAGCTCTACAGAATTCACTGCCCAGGTGTTTTAATAATAGGTGAACATGTGAGGACATGTCTCTAGGTAGTGATGGGGAGGAGGGGTTATCTCCTAAGAGTGGGTAGCACACTCATGCCCGTAGGGGAGGTGCTTGTCATTTCTTATTTTTGGCCCCTTTCTTTGTGCTTCACATTGGGCCTGATTAGCTACTCAGCCATTTGCTGAGTGTGGCTATGATTTGAACTGCTGAGAATATAGAAGTATGTCCACCTAAGGAACTTCTCTAGACTTTTGTCTTTCATGAAATCAGAGATCTTAAAGACTCTTAGTATTTGGATCCCAATTGGACCTACAAATGTACCCAGTCGTTCTCTTCAGGCCGCTGTGGCCATACTATGAAATTTGGGATCCCTTTCTTCTGGCCTGTATCTCTGGGAGAGCTGACACTTGGCTTCCCTGTATGACGGTCTCTTCTTTCAACAGTGTTACCTGGGCGATGCTTTCCGCTGTGCCAGCTGCCCCTACCTTGGGATGCCGGCCTTCAGACCTGGGGAGAAGGTGCTCCTGAGTGACAGCAACCTCAATGATGCCTAGGGGAGGGCCCGGCCTGGGACACACCTGCTCCTCCGCCAGCTCCTGCCCCTCACATCCCACCGCGTGGTTCCTCCCATCTCCTCTCGATTGGCTCACTCTGGCTTAGGGCCACTGCGGAGAGGGTGCTCAGTGGACAGAGTGGAGCTGGCTGGGCGCAGTGGTGTGCAGTGCTGCTACACATCAACACCAGGGTACCCGGGGCCCTGTTACCCTGAGTCGGGACCTCCTTCACCCAGTGTTAGGTAAGCGGGGCGCATCCCATATAGGCCCCTCTCCCCAGGTCAAAATGCTGACATTTCGTAACACTCTCCGAGCCCGCCATCCTTGAGTATTAACAGTGTGACAGAGAGGGCCCCGCCCCATTCTAAGCTCCGCAGTAGCGCCACGGCTTATCTTCCAGAGTTGTGGTTTATTCACCATGCAATTTTCTTGGTGACAAGAGGCAAGTGTCTCATGCCCTCAGAGCACCAAGGGAGTCACTCCTTGGTTGCTGTGATCATATCCAGTGTCCCTCTGCCCCCTCCAGTCCTACCCCCCCATCCCTGTTTTACTGTGTTGCATCTGTGTTCTACTGTCATTTCTGTTAATCTCCAGGTATTAAACTTACGTACTAATGTATATTCGCTGTGAAGAGGGGATATGTCTGTGTGTGTGTGTACGCGTAATGTCTGACACAGCCATCCAGGCTCACCTGGGACCACAAAACTCTTTTCTGGAGAGACTGAGTCACACCACATGGGGCCAGTCCTACACTTATAGATCAGGGCCTCTCTCCATCTACTTTAGAAGAGTCCAGGTTGGTGAGCATTTAGAGAGAAGCAGGACAGAAGTCTGACCCAACAATAAATCTCTGAGCAGGAGACCCTTTGTTCTTCTTGTTCCCCACCAACACAGACTTGGAATTGATCTTGCCAAATAGTGAGAGAGATCACTGTGGACCTGGGTTTTTCTATTTTGACAATAAAGAAAAGTATTCATTGGTATTTGTCCTTGAAACTTGACTTGATCCTCTAAGTTTGCTTTTGCTTATCCTGGTCCCTGCTGGTGGATTTTAGTTATGGGTGTGGCTTGACTCTGAAGCCCCTGTGGTAGGCTGAGTTCTAAGATGACACCCCAGTGCCCCACACTTTTGTGTAATGCCCTGCCCTTGAGTTTGAGCAGGACCTGTGAGTATGATGGGACATCACTACTGTGATTAGATTACCTTGTGTGGCAGACATGAAGGGATTTGCAGATGTAGTTAAAAGTCCCTCATGGAACCCTCGAACACTGTTGGCAGGGGTATAAATTGGGGCAGCCACTGTGGAAAACAGTGTGGAGGTTTCTCAAAAAACTAAAAATATAATTACCATATGACCCAGCAATTCTACTCCTGGGTATATATCCAAAATACCAAAAACACTAATTCAAAAAGATACATGCACCCCAGTGTTCACAGTAGCTCTATTTACAATTGGCAAGAAACGGAAGCAACCTAAGTGTCCCTAAACAGATGAATGGATAAAGATGTGGTATATAGATAATGGAATACTACTCATCCATAAAAAAGAATGAAACGGTGCTATTTGCAGCAACATGGATGAACTTGGAGGGCATTATGCTAAGTGAAATAAGAGAAACACAGATACTGTATGATATCACTTATATGTGATATCTAAAAAATACAGCAAACTAGTGAATATAACAAAAAAGAAGCATACACACATATAGAGAAAAACTAGTGGTTACTGGTTGGTGGGGGGGGGTCAATATAGGAGCAGGGGAGTAAGAGGTACAAACCATTAGGTATAAAATAAGCTGCAAGGGGGCTTCCCTGGTGGCGCAGTGGTTAAGAGTCCGCCTGCCAACACAGGGGACACGGGTTCGAGCCCTGGTCCGGGAAGATCCCACATGCCGCGGAGCAACTAAGCCCGTGCGCCACAACTACTGAGCCTGCGCTTTAGAGCCCGCGAGCCACAACTACTGAGCCCGCGTGCCACAACTACTGAAGCCTGCGCACCTAGAGCCGGTGCTCTGCAACAAGAGAAGCCACAACAATGAGAAGCCCGCGCACCGTAATGAAGAGTAGCCCCCGCTCGCCGCAACCAGAGAAAAGCCTGCACACAGCAACGAAGACTCAACACAGCCAAAAATAAATTTATTTTAAAAAATAAAAATAAAAATAAATAAGCTGCAAGGATATATTGTACAACATGAGGAGTATAGCCAATATTTTATAATAACTATAAAGAGTATAGCCTTGAAAAATTGTGAATCACTATATTATACACCTGTAACAATATTTTGTACAGTGACTATACTTCAATAAAAATAATAATTAGGGGAAAAAAATCTGTCATGGACCTTCAGCCTTTTAAAAGGGAGATTATCCTGAGTGGGCCTGACCTAGTCAGTTGATCCTTTATAAGAACTGGAGGACAAGGTCCTCTTGCTGGCCTTGAGTTGCCATGTTGTGAGAGGTCCCACAGGCAAGGAACTGCAACCTCTGGGACCCGGGAGCAGACCCCACTGACCGACAAAGAGAAAACAGGCCCTTGGCCCTACAATCACGTGAGAACAGAAATCTGAACTGAATAACCACGTGAGCTCGGAATAGGACCCGGTTCCAGGTGAGACACAGCTGGTGGGACCCTACGTGGGGGCCCAGCCTCACTGCACCTGGACTCCTCACCCACAGAGTCTGAGACCATAACTGTGTGTGGTGTTAAGCCGCTAGATTTGGGGTGGTTTGTTACACAGCAGTAGGAAACCGTTCCAGCCCCCGACTAGGCTTAATGGTAACGGATATTTATCGAGTCGAGCTGCCAGGCGGGATGCTGTTAGTTGCTTCCGCTGCAGTTGCCAAGGTGCAGAGGAAAATCTCCACCTGCAGCTTGAGGACAGGAGATCCTGAGCCAAAGAACTTCCTGGGCTGGGTTTAGCAGAGCCCCGGGCAAGTGCCACAAGCTCTTGCTGAACTGATTCTTGTTCTGTGTCCCCACCGCTGCTGGCAAAGTGGGTGACACTACCTCCTGTCTGCTGCACCTGGCAGTTAAGGGTCCCGGCTGGCAGCTGCTGGGTCGCTCCGCATGAGGGCTCAGAGCGGGGCTGGCCAGCTCAGAGTCGGGGCCAGCATGCTGCAGAGCGGCCTGGCCGGCCAGCAGCACACACGTGGCCTTGGTGCCCAGCTGCCACTCAGCACAGCAAGACCACGGGAGGGACACGGGTCCTCACACCTGCGACTCTGGAAGACAGCAGCTCTGAGGGGAGGTTTTGGAGCCAAAAACCGCCTCAGATACCATTGAAAACAACCTCAATTTACATTTGGGGACACGGTGAGACCCAGAGAGTGACCTGCCTCCACCAATCACCTGACGACCTTTAAAGGTACAGGTGGCTGAGGTCCTTAGGTGGGCCTAAGTGGGGCTTGGGAATCTTAATTTTTTGGTCAGCTCTCTAAGGTCATTTCCAAAACCTGACAGCAAACAGTTGGGACATCCCCTTTTCTCTGAAGTCACTCCAAAGCACCAAGTGGAGTGGGCAGCCGAGCAAACCACACCTTCCTCGGGTTTAGCCAAAACAGAACCACAAGAGGAACCACAGGATAGTCGCAAGGGGGCCAAATTCGGGGGCTTTGGAGCTGGCGTGTGGGAGGAAGACAAGGAGAACAAGTGAGAACACAAACCTGCTCCAAGCCGAGGGCTGCTCTTGAATTGTAAAATCAGGCAGGGGGTTCCACGCACCCAGACAAGCAGTGGGGCTGAAGGAAGCATCCCACAGAGCACCCGGGGGCAGCACTCCGGTTGTTGGGCAGGAGATCAGAGGCTTGGCTTTGTGCTCATCCTACAGCCACCTGCTTCTTGTGGGGTGGGGGGAGGAGGGGAAGCTACATGTGGAGCTAGTATGGTTGAGGGCATGACCCGGCAGGCACTCTTTCACAAGGCCGCTGGGATTGGTTTGGACAACTACCCCCTAGAGAGTCAGTTTCAACGCTGGCCATGTATTAGAATCACCTGGATAGCTTCCCCCTCCCAAAAAAACAACAGAAACACCATTGCCTGGGATCCCTCCTTTCCAAAGTCCAATTAAGTCAATCTTTTAGAATAGGGCTGCAGGTGTCAGCATTTTGGCAAAGCTTTCCCAGGTAAGTGCCTCCAAAGTTGAGAGCCACTGCCCTGGAGAAATTCTTCGACACATGCACCAGAAGACAAGCTAAAAAATGTTTAAAGCAGCACTGTTTGTAATAGCAAGAATCTGGAAATAATCCAAGTGGCCGTTACCAAGAGAATGGGTGAAGGAGTTGGTCGTCACGGGGGGGAAAATGATGATTTGTAGCTGTCTGTGCATATCAGCGTGGAAGAATCTCAGAGAACAGGGAGCCACAAAAGCAAGTCACGGGGGAGCATGTGTATGAGATACGTTACATTTACACAAAGTTCAAGACGTTAAAAACATACAAGATGCATCAATATATTGTTAGGGATATACGCATACATGCATATGTAGTATGTATATACACACACGTGACAAATGAAAGAAAATCAAGGAGAATGATAAACACTAAATTCAGGAACGTAGATGTCTCCGGAGGCTGGTGGGAGAATGACAGCAGGGAGGGGGAATGGGGACTTCAGAGCAGCAGGAAGGTTCTATTTAGGAAGCTGGATGGTGGGTATACAGGTGTTTAGTTTTTACTGGTTTGTCTACCTTACATATACATTATATATTTTGTATTGATAAGAAATTTCATTTTTAAAAAACCAGCGAAACCCACACGTAAAACTCTGGGTCTTAAGGAAAATGCCCACTAGCCTGGAACAAAGTCCCGTGCCTCCCTGCCATGAACCTCCAGGAAATATTTGGCCCAGTTAACATCTCATTCAAAATTATAAAACTGGAACCAACACAAATGATAATAATAATAACAACAGTAACAGCAACAACAGCAACAGAGAACATTGCCGCTGAGCAGATAAATATTGCCCGTGACCAACATTTTTACTACAAATTACACAAATGTATAAAATATATCAAAGAGATACAAGAGCTCAAGGAAATGATTAATGAGGCAGAGAGAGAGAGAGAGCTGTGATGGAAACGTGAACTGGCAGAGCCGAGGCAAGAAGTGAAAAAAATAACATCCCAGATATGAAGTCGATATTGGAAATAACACTAGGAGAATGGACAGGGCTAAAAACAGGGACAGGAATAAAAGGACCAACCGAATGAAATGGAGATAAAGAGGGAGAAAGGATCAGTGGGAAAATGATTAGGCACAGAGGTAGAAGAAACACCAGTAAGGAATCAGAATGAATTACTTAAAGACATAATTCAAGACCTTTTCCAGAAATAAAGCAAGAGTTGATCCATAGATTGATGGAAAAAAAAAAAAAGATACAGAACGTTCACTACTAAACATAATAGTTTTGTTTGATAGCATTTCTAGTCCCAGAACCCACGCACGCAGAGGGCTGAGCATCGCAAGGGGGCCTTGTTAATGCTTAGGGTCCCTTACCGTGAAAGCCGTGTGATACTCTCTGTAAACGAGCAGAACAAACATGTTTGTTTTGAGTCCAGAAATGTTTCTAGTTTGTGCTTGTTTGTGTTATCCTCTCCGCTCCCTCAGTCTTTCTCTGCTTCCTTGCTGTCCCTTCGCAGCGACAGACTTGCGGGGTAGGGACAGTGCAGCTCTGCAGGCAGCTCTTCACCCCTCTCGCTACACAGTGGGGACTGAACGCTCCACTCCAACCTTAGTGGCCTCAGACCTCACCTTCTTTTGTCACTTCCGGGCGGTCAATTTGTGGTCTGGTCACCACCATCCAGCATATGAGGCCTTTACCTCTGCAAAGCCCTGTGATGATCTGGAAGCTGCATTTAGACTCAGCTGGGCTCAGAAGTTCTCAGAAGCCCCTCCCTTCCTTCCTTCTTTTCTCTTTCTCTCTCTCTCTCTTTTTTTTTTTAACAATTAATTAAACTTTTCTTTCTATTATATTATGACAGATTTCAGATACAGAGAACTACAGATACAATACAACAGACAACCGGGTTTGCCATATTTTGATTCAGATCGCTCTATTTAATAGGTGAAATGTCACAGCTGTGTCATTCCTTCTCCCTCCCTGCCCTCCTCAGAAGTGTTCTCCATCCTGAGGTCATATATCACACCTGTGCCTACGTTTATATTGTTACTCTGCAGAAAAGAGGTTGTATGAAATGTGTCCCTTTTTTTTTTTGAGGTGAAATTTGCATAACATAAAACTAACCATTTTAAAGTGAAAAATTCAGTGGCATTCAGTGCATTCACAAGGTTGTGCAACCACTGATTCTGTCTAGTTCCAAACATTTTCATCACCCCCAAAGGAAACCGTGTACCCTTTTAGCAGGCTGCCCTATGCCCCTGCCTCTGGTGACAACCGATCTGCATTCTGTCTCTATGGATTTGCCTATTCTGGGTATTTCATGTAAATGGAATCACACAATATGTGACCTTTTGTGTCTGGCTTCTCTCAGCACGTGTTCAAAGCTCATCCACATTGTAGCAAGTACCAGTACTTCACTCTTTTCTATGGCAGAATAATATTCAGTTGTGTGGATATACACTATTTATCCATCCATCCAGTGATGGACACCTGGGCTGTTTCCACCTTTGGCTTTGGTGAATAGCGCTGCTATAAACGTGTGTGTCCATGTGCTGAACACGTCCTTTTAAGGCTTACTTCTCAACAAGGCCCCAGCCTCTTTGCTTGTCTGAGTGTCTCATCCCTGCAGTGTGCATGGTGGTTTTGGAGAAGGGGTCATGGCAATTCAATTATGGGGAAACTGCAGGTTTTCAAAGACTCTGCTCCCCTAAGGGCAATGTGAGAGGCAGGACGGCAGCAGACTAAGCCCCATTCTCTTGACTGGCTAAACCCTAAAGCAAGTTAGAGAAGGGCTCGATTTCATCATTCCATGGAGAAACAGGCCCAGGAAGGTGAAGAGATCGTGTCAAAAACCCACAGCCAGTCAGTGGCAAAGCAGAGACAGAACAGGTCCCTGACCCTCTTCTGTTAAAATGTACCCATGGTGCAGCCACTATGGAAAACTGTATGGAGGCTCCTTAGAAAACTGAAAATAGAATTACCGTATGATCCAGCAATCCTACTCCTGGGCATGTATCTGGAAAAAACTATAATTCAAAAAGGTACATGCACCCCTATGTTCATAGCAGCCCTATTTACAATAGCTAAGACATGGAAACAACCTAAATGTCCATCGACAGATGAATGGGTAAAGAAGATGTGGTACATATATACAATGGAATACTACTCAGCCCCAAAAAAAGAATGAAATAAGGGGTTTCCCTGGTGGCGCAGTGGTTAAGAATCCACCTGCCAATGCAGGGGACACAGGTTCGAGCCCGGGTCTGGGAAGATCCCACATGCCACGGAGCAACTAAGCCCGTGCATTACAACTACTGAGCCTGCGCTCTAGAGCCCGCGAGCCACAACTACTGAGCCCACGTGCCACATCTATTGAAGCCCGCACGCCTAGAGCCTGTGCTCTGCAACAAGAGAAGCCACCGCAATGAGGAGCCCATGCACCGCAATGAAGAGCAGCCCCCGCTCGCCACAACTAGAGAAAGCCCGTGCGCGCAACAAAGTCCCAACGCAGCCAAAATTAAATAAATAAATTAATTAAAAAAAAAATGAAATAAGGCCATTTGCAGCAACATGGATGCAACTAGAGATTATCATACTAAGTGAAGTAAGCCAGACAAATACCACATGATGTCACTTATATGTGGAATCTAAAATATGACAAAAATGAACCTATCTACGAAGCAGAAACAGGCGTAGAGAACAGACTTGTGGTTGCCAAGGGAGAGGGGGCATTGGAGGAGGGATGGATTGCGAGTTTGGGGTTAGTAGATACAAACTATTACATGAAGAATGGATGGACAACAAGGTCCTACTGTATAGCACAGGGAATTATATTCAATGTCCTGGGATAAACCATAATGGAAAAGAATATAAAAAAGAATGTATGTATATGTATAACTGAGTCACTTTGCTGTACAGCAGAAATTAACATTGTAAATCAACTGTACGTCAATAAAAATAAATAAATAAATAAAATGTACCCATGGGATTTAAATGTATGTAGGTGACTGAATGCCATTAAAGAAGAATTTATTACTTACATTTCCTAAGAGAAGGGGTCATGCCACACCACGCAGGGCAGAAGGAGAAGCGAGGGGAAAGCCAAGGCCACAACCCTTATTGGGTTTCCATGGAAAAAGCAAGGCAGGGCAGGGTCAGCAATTGAGGACTGCCTGTGGGAGTCATTCCAGCGGGCTTCAGGGCGTGGGCGCTGTCCCTCATTGTCTGGTACCCGGCCCTGGGTGATTTGCGGAAATATTCATTTGGGGAGTGAGTTATATAAAGGAAGTGGTTGGGGGATTCAGGATTGGTTGGAGAGTTTGCAATATGATTTTTGCATGCCTTCGAAAGCTGGATCACAGGGGAGGTGTAACTTGTGATGAATGGATGCCAAATAGACAAATACAGACTCTAAGAAAACACGGTGAGAACACCCCTGGCGCACTGCTCTCAGCACTGCCCACGTTGCATCTGGAATTAGTGGCCCTGCAATTCCCAGCAGTGGTTTTCCTTCTTCCTCTTCATCTCGTTAACCCCTGGCAGCGTCGTTTGTGGTTTCCTTGCCTCTGCTCCCTTAGGAGAAGGACTGGCCAACTGCAGACACCCTGACCCGAGGCCCTGAGCAGCTGCAGTCGGATGTAGGTGACCCCAGCCCCTGGGGACAGCACTGAGGCCAGGGCCCTGGTGGTCAGGGACGTCAATCAGGCTCAATCTTTATTGGGTGCTGGAGCGCCCTCTGGTGGGAGACCAAAGAGCAGCGCAATTCAAAATTCCACTTCAAGGCCGGGCTTGAAGCCCGGTTATGTTATCAGGGCACCGCTCCTCTGAGGGCTTCTTTCTTGACGTGCCCCTCATGGGATTCACCCGGGGGCTTGTTGATGAAAATATATATGTCAAATGTCCACTATGCACAAAGCACTTTTCCCCCCTTATAAATGAGTCAGTAAGTACCGAGTTGCCTGACTCAAATACCTGCCCCAAGGAGCTCATCAGTGAGTCAAACATGCAAGTATCTATATTTACAGGGGACAATGTGGTAAAGCTGAGGTGAGAGCAGGGAGCTGGTGGAGGACACGGAGTGGGGCATCAACTGCAACCAAGGAGACCAGGGAGGGCTTCTTGAGGGAGGCAGCATTTGAGCTGAGCTCTGAAGGGGGACTGGATTTCAGACGTGGAGGAGGCAAAGCTCTTTTCAGGTGGAAGGAACAATGAGAGACCAGCGCCCCTCCCTACCGTTCTGTGTTCTCTGGTTCCTGCCCTGTCCTCTTTCTTCCTACCTCCCTACTAGCCTGTCATGGGAAGTCTCCCAGTCACGAGTCCTTAAAATGGCTTCTTCCCAGGGGAACATGGTGGCTGGTCCCATCTCCTGCATCTTGCCCCACCCACATTGCACCCTGACTCTGCTAGTAGACACTTGGATTCTGAATCCTGCATTTTGTTGCCAGCCCTGGCTCCACCTCTCCCCCACTGAGGGACCTTTAAGCCACCCCCCGGCTCGGTCACTCTCAGGGCCTCCCCCCGGGTAACCCCTTACCTCCTCATAGTCCTTCACTTATCCGAGTTCACAACATGGGCCTCTGAGGAATATTTCACTAGGAAAAAAAGGTTTTGATTCTTTTAAGGCAAGTTTTCAATGCAGTGGATTACATGCATGTTCTCTGAGTGTCTTTCTGGCAGGGGGAGGGATCTGGGCCCCAGCCCTTGTTCTCCTTTGCTGTCCCAGGGGCTCCTCCTTGCCTCCCCCTATTTTGAGATCATCTTTTTCTCACCCCTTACCCCATGTATCCAGATGACATTTTTCCACAAAGAATTCAGACTGGGCTGCCCCAAGGACTCTGGATCCAAGGCAGCTGTTCAAGGGATACTCCTTGGGACCAGGGCAGGGAAAGAGCCCACCTGTGGCTGAGGAGACCCTGGGTTCACAGAGAAGTTCACAGTTCATCACCATCATCAGCCTTATTAGTAGTAGTAGTAGTACTGTTGCTGTTTTATTCTTGTCCCTCTTCGAAAGTGGGCTTGGCTCTGACATCTGCCCTGCAATAAGACAACTGGCCACAGGGGGGCAGCAGAAGGCATAAGCTTTGCCTGAAAATAACTCAATTGCAGCCCCGCCAAACAACACAGGTCACAGAATCCCAGGAGAGAAGGACCCATTGCGCCTGCTTGTCCCAGAGAGAGAAGCCACAGCCTACAACTGGTCAGGAGAGTGAGGCAGAACTAGAATCCGAAGACCCTAACTTCCCCCACCCCACAAGGCTCCAGTCCTGAGCTGGGCCTCGACAGAGGGGTCTGGGCATGGGTCCTGGTCCACATCCTTCTGAGCACTATGGGGTCCCCGGGGAGACTCACTGAGCTCCCAGCCTAACGGAGGAGTCAGGACTGCAGACCCACCCAGGAGTCGATGGGAGAACAAGCCCCTCTGGCTGCCCCAGAGTCCCTGAAAGCTGGAGGAATCAGAGCAAGAGAGAGAATCGGGGGTAGCTGTTCTCAGGGACAGCTTCCTGGAGGCTGGCTTGGGCTGAGGCTGGGTGAGATGTCACCTGGTAGGGCGGGGCTCACACTTCAGGTCGGCAGGAACCACGGGGCCGGGTTGGGGCGGGAGACGAGGGCTGGGGGCAGCGGGGATGAGCGGGCGCGGGGCTCTGGCTCGGGATGCGGTGGAGCAGCTCCGGCCCTGGGAGCCGGCCTGGGGGTGGAGCCGGGAGAGGGAGCTGGGCGCAGGTGGAGCTGGGCTTGCAAAGACCGTCCGGGGCTGGCTGGGCTGCGGGGTTTGGTGGGGGCTGGGAGGTGGGCGAGATGGGGAAGGGGCTGCGGGAGACCCTGGGCCAGGGAGCTCCCCAGCACTTGACAGAACCCTGGCCTGCGGAAGAATTCTAGAACCATTTGTGGAATTAGATCAAATGCTTAAGGCGAAGGGTGTCCTCAGCTCCGCATCAGCTGGGGTGTCATGGAGGATAATGGGGCAGGCCTGGGAGGACTCCATGGGCAGATAAGATGGGAGAGAATCCAGACGGCCCTTCCCAGGTCCCCCTTCTGCCTGCGTGCAGCAGACGGGAGGACCTGCTGGCCTCTTGTCACCCCTGCCCTGCTCGTCCCACAGACCCCCTCAGCCCTACCCCTGCCCGGGCCTCCCCTCATTAAGATGGTCTGCACACTCGAAGCCTCAGTTTCCCTCTCCGACCTGGACAGGGCGAGACTATATGTTCTCTGCGGGCCCTTCCAGGGCGACAGGCCAGAGTGGACAGAACACGCTGACCCAGACTGGGGGAGAAAAACTTTAATCAGAGAAGGGGACAAGGGGCCTCTTTGTCCTTGTAAGGCCTCCACCGGACCCAGGGAGCTCGGGGTTGGGATAGTGAACGTGGAGGCGGGAAGACTCCAGATGGTCCAGGGAGCAGTCAGGACGGCTGGGCGGCCAGGTCACGTGGCTTTGTGGTGTTTTTGCAAGTGCTTGACTGCCTTTTTCACCTGCACGTCCTTGGGGTCTGAACAGATGGATCTGCCGTGGAGAGTCACCAGCCTACACAGAGGGAGAAAACCGTGCGGGCGCTCAGGGCAGGAAGGCCTTCCAGAGGCCCAGGACCAGCCTCGCCCTGCACTGACGAGGACCCTGAGCCCGCAAGAGGGGCAGGAACTTGCCTGAAGTCACCCAGGGCATCAGCGGCAGCTCTGAGACTCCCGGCTCTGTCCTCGGTGATTCCTGACCCCCCCGGGGTCCCTGCCAGGCCTGACCCTCCCAGGGAGCTGGGGCTGCACGACTTTGCCCCACCCCTCAGACCGCCTGCACCCACCTAGGCCTGGGAACGAGGGGTGCCCGGGAGGGGCCCAGTGCTCAGGGCTCAAGCCCAGGTCCTGGGAAGTGACCACATGGGCCGCTGACCGCCCTGTGATATGGGGCTGTCCGATCTCTCTCAGGGCCTCAGTTTCCCCATAAATCAATGAAGAGCTTAGACCTCACAGCCTGGGGCCCTTTGGGGGCTCGCAGTGTGGGGTACGGGGGCTGCCCTGAGGAGCAGGGCCAGGGGGTCAAGGGACGAAGGCCCTGCTCTCTCCTCTCCTCTCCCCAGTGGCCCTTCTGGGAGCTCCAGGCTCTGCCTTCTCCCACACTCAGCTTCCAGGACAGGGGCAGGGTGGGGACAGGCAGACTCACACGATGGCATCCCTGGGACAGTCCCCTGGGGTCCGGTACCACCTCACCAGCTTCCTGAGAGGAATGGCCCCTTTGAAGTACTGCAGGCAGCACTCTCGGCCCACATTGGCTCCTCGAGCTGCGGGGAAAACAAAGCAGGAGCAGCTGTGTCTGCGTGGGGAGGGCATGTGCATGGCTATGGGGTGGAGGCGCTGTGAGGGTCTGCACGTGTGTGTGTGTGTGTGTGTGTGTGTCTGGAGTGGAGTCTGTGTGTGCATATCTGCATGTGTGTTGGTGTGCCTATGTGTGTCTGTGGTATCGGGGTGGATCCGTGTGTGTGTGTTTCTGCATGTGTGTGTCTGTGTGGTTGGGAGGGGTCTCTTGTGGGGGGGGTCTGTAATTGTATTTCTGTGTAGGGTGTATGTGAGGGGTCTGCACATGTGTATCTGTGTGTGTCTGTGTGTGTCAATGCGTGCACGATTGTGTGCATGAGGTCCTGTGTGTGCTTTGGGGGGCCCTTTGAGTTTGTGTGTCTGTCTGTTCACGTATCTGTGTATGGGAGGGTTTGTGTATGCATGTCTGTGTGTGTGCCTGTGAGTGTGTGTCTGTATGTGTGCATATTTGTGTGTGTGAGATCTCTGTGTGTGTGCATGTGTGTATCTGCGTGTGTTTGGGGAGTCTGTGCATATATGTGTGTTTCTGCATGTGTGTGCATCCGTGTGTGCTCACACTCAGACCAGCCCCGAATCACCAAATGTTGACTCTGGGCCAGGCTCTGGGCTGAGCCTTTGCTACCGCTGCCCCTTCAGCCCTCAAGCACATCTGGAGACAGGTGCTGTCACTACCCCATTCTACAGATGAGAAAGTGGAGGTCCGAGGTGTGAACACACTTTCCTGGGACTCAGGGTCCTCATCTTTGCACAAGAAAAAATATCCAACACTTGCTAACTGGCAAGCTGGTAATCTGTGACTTCAATTAAGGCCGTGACAGAGTGTTTTCTAGGAAGCCTCTGACTGTCCTCTGACCACTTCGGGGGTGGAACTTGGTTTGACTAACACGGAGCTGACCAGGCCCAGCGTTTTACGAAGTGAGAGTGAACGTGCAGCCAACTCTGAAGACCACCCCATTAAGATAACCCCGAAGACTGCAGCTGTGTCACCATGTCACCACGCAGGGCGCTAACCAGCTTTATTTCTAAAGTAACAATCTTATCTCAGTCTTCCTTTCCCAACTGAGTATAAAAATCTCCTTTTTCACCTGCTCTGGGAACCAGTTCTCCTGCCTTAATGCTGATCCCCTCATTGTATATAAGACCCATTAATAAAATAGACTCTAACAAATACTTGTGAGAATTCTTCCTTTTCCACTGTCAAAACACAACCACAGTCACTGCCTCACAACATTTGCAGTGTGAGACATGCAAGTACTTTGTTCCTCGGAAGCTGAGCCCCAAGTCCTGGGGCATCCTCCTCCTCGTCCTCATCTCCATCCTCTTCCTCCTCCTCCTCCTCCTCCTTCTCATCATCATCATTTTCCTTTGAATGCCTCCCTCAAAATCCTATTGCTGCCGGCCTCTCGCATCTTTGTAGGAATAAGTGGGGTGTAGGAATAATGTGTGTGTGCAGCTGCTGTAGCCTCAGTGCCCCCACTCCTCCTTGCCCTGTGTCCTTTCCTCCTGCTGCCTCTGATCTGCCCTCACCTGCGTGGGTGTCCTGCAGGGAAGCCCCCAGGAGGAGGGCGGCCAGGAGCAGCATCTTCAGGGAGGTCATGGTGCCGGGAGCCCAGGAGAAGGTCTCTGTGTGTGGGTCTCTTTGCTCAGGGGAGACCAGGATGAGCACCAAGTGCGGAGGTGACCTATTTAACTTCTTTGGGGATCTTGCCCCGCCTCCTGTCACCTCCCCCCACATCCTTCCCTAGACCCATGGAGTTCGACGCATTTGAGGTGATTCGGCAGAAGCCCAGTCTTGGAATATTTGCGGCTTTCCAGAGAATAGACACTCAGCTGGGGACAGAGGTGGGTTATGTGTGTCCGGGGGCCGTGACACACTTCTCCTTTCACAGGAGACATTTCTTGGTTCCTCAATTAGCAGAACCAAAAAGCCTCCATCCTAAGCTGCGTGCACCCCTGCTCTGAGGCTGGCGAGTCTCCTTCACGCACGGCGCCCTGGGCTGGAGGACGGCCAGGCAGGGGCCAAGAGGGGCTGCTTAACCTGGGCCCGGAGGGGCTTCAGGGTGCCAGGAAGGCCTCCTCAGGCGGTCGGCAGGCTGCACGGGCACACGGCGTCTCTCTGCAGGGAGAGCTCCGTCTCATTCTGAGAAAGGTCTGACGCCCAGACAGACTTGGTTGTGGGTCCTTCCCTAAGCTGGGCCCTGGACCACAGAAGGCCAGAGCCCAGCAGGTTTGAATCACCATGTAGTCCCAATCTGTAGAGATTGGGAAGCCAAGTTCCCTCTGGCTCCTAGCAGAGCCAAGTCTGCACTGGGCATGTGGTCAGGGTCCAGTCCCAGCCAGGCCCTGAGCAGAATTTCCACGAACCCCATGGGCTACAGCATCCCTGCATCAGGTCAGTCTCCTGGCCACCAGAGAAAATGGCCAACAGTCTGCTCAGGGCTCCCCCCGAACCAGATTATGGGAGTCCCTTAGCTAGAAGGAGAGTCCCATGCCCACCTCCACAGGCTGCATCTCACCAGGGCCACCCTGGACTTTGATTCTGACACGTGGGGTCTAGGCTTGACTCCACCCCGTCCCTGAGCAACCAGAGGCAGCTCAGAATGACACCCACCCACCCCTGCAACAGGGTGTCTGGTGCATCTGACCCTCTCAGGGTCAGCTCTGTGTTAATCACTGAGCCATTATTACCATTTCATTGCCAGTGATGAAAACAACAGCAGGTGCTGTTGTTTTTGTTTTGTTTTGTTTTTGTTTCTAATTGACCTGTAACACTGTTAGTTCCAATAGTACAACATAGCGTTTCAATATTTCTATACATTACAAAGTCACCAAAGTTATTACAATACTATTGACTATATTCACTATGCTGCACATTTCATCCCAGTGACTCAATTATTTTGCAAACTGGAAGTTTGTACCTCTTAATCTCCCTCACCTATTTCACTCATCCCCCTGCGCCTCTCCCCTCTAGCATTCACCTGTTTGTTCTCTGTGTCTATGAGTCTGTTTCTGTTTTATTATGTTTGTTCATTTGTTTTTTGGATTCCACATGTGAGTGAAATCATATGGTATTTGTCTTTCGCTATCTGATTTATTTCACTTGGTATAATACCTTCTAGGTACATCCATGTTGTCACAAATGGCAAGATTTCATTCTTTTTTATTTCATTCTTTTTTATATGTATATATATACCACATCTTCCTTATCCATTCATCTATTGATGGGCACTTAGGTTGCTTCCATATCTTGACTGTTATGAATAATGCTGCAATAAACATAGGGGTGCATATATCTTTTCAAATTAGCGTTTTTGTTTTCTTTAGATAAATACCCAGGAGTAGAATTGTTGGATTCCATGGTAGTTTTATTTTTAATTATTTGAAGAACCTCCATAATGTTTTCCACAGTAGCTGCACCAACTTACATTCCCACCAACAGTGCACAAGGGTTCCCTTTCCTTCACACCCTCACCAACACTTGTTACTTGTTGTCTTGTTGATTATAACCGTTCTGAGGTGTGAGGTGATAGCTCATGTGGTTTTGATTTGTATTTCCCTGATGATTAGTGACGATGAGCATCGTTTTCATGTGCCGGTTGGCCATTTGTATGTCTCCTTTGGAAAAATGTCTATTCAGTTCCTCTACCCATTTTTTAATCAGGTTGGTTTTTGTTTGTTTGTTTGTTTGTTTGATGTTGAGTTGTATGAGTTCTTTGTATATTTTGGGTGTTAACCCCTTATCAGATATATCATTTGAAAATATAATCTCCCATTCAGTAGGCTGCCTTTTTGTTTTGTTGATAGTTTCCTTTGCTGTGCCAAAACTTTTCAGTTTGATGTAGTTCCATTTGTTTATTTTTGATTTTGTTTCCCTTGCCTGAGGAGACCTATCCAAAAAAAATATTACTGAGACCAAAGTCAAAGAGTGTACTACCTATGTTCTCTTTTTTATTTTTTTTAAACAGCATATATGGTATATTTTATAAAACTGTACATTAAAAATGTAATCTAAAAAAAAAATGTAATCTATGCACACAGATAAAAAGTACAGGTTATATGCCAATACTGGTTATTTCTCAGTTCATGAGAGCATGAACTGAGCCTATGTTCTCTCCTAGGAGCTTTATGGTTTTAAGTCTTACATTTAAGTCTTTAATCCATTTTGAGCTTATTTTTGTATAGGGTATGAGAAAGTAGTCCAGTTTGATTTTTTTGCACGTAGTCATTCAGCTTTCCCAACACCATTTATTGAAGAGGCTGTCTTCTCCTCGTTGTGTATTCTTACCTCCTTTGTTGCAGATTAATTGCCCATATAAGTGTGGGCTTATTTCTGGGCTCTCTATTCTGTTCTATTGATCTATGTGTTTTTGTGCAGTACCATACTCTTTTGATTACTTCAGCTTTGTAGGATAGTTTAAAATCAGGCACTGTTTGTTGAAACCCAACTCTACCAGGAGCAGTGCTCAGACTATAACCTCATCAGCCCTCACGGCTCACCTGTGAAAGGAAACCATGACGCTGGACTAGATCATAAGAGGATGTCACGTGCTCTTCCTCCTCCCCCAGGGCCACCTCCCCCAGGCTGGGCTGCTTCAGTTCCTGGTTGGGGGAGTCCTCCTGTCCATGGTAGAACCACCCTGTGGGTGGGATGCTCTGTCGTGTCCTTGCTGTGTGACCTCAGGAAGCTCACAGGCCCTCTCTGGGCCTCAGTTTCATTTCCTGTAGGGGGACTCAGGAGACCCCACCAAGGCTGTAGGTCTGAGAAACATGGGGTCCTCCCTTAGTGGAGGACAATTTGTCTGCTTCTCTTAAGGTCACATCGCCTGCCAGAGACCCCTAACCCCACCCACTCCTCAAGCCACAGCCCAAGAGGGTTTTCTGTCCCCAGCCTGTCCCACTGGCCGTTCCTCCTATCCCCAGGGCAGGTTTCCATTTGCACATGCAGTGGAGCAGAGGGGAGGGGAGTGGCATCTTCCTGTCTGTGCACATCTTTGGCACCAGCTTCCTACAGATGAGGGGGCAAACTGTACCCCCCACAGAGGAGTGCCCAGCAGCCCCCCTCCTGCTGAGTCAGAAGAGAACAGGCCCAGCTGGGGAAGGGGTGCTGGTGCCCTCAGCCACCCTGGCTGAGGAGGGGAAGCTCTGGCCTGGAGACAGAAAGGAAACACAAAAGCCCAGAGGTGCTCGGGGAGGGCCTGTGTCCTGGAGGACGCAGAGGGGGCATGTCTGCTGATGCAGCCCCTCCTGGATGGAAGTCTCTGCATCCTCTCTGCTTCCCATGCCCTCTGCCTAGTGGCTTCTGCCCCCCGTCTTGTGGACACTCCACCTCCCACCGGGGCTCTTCTCTGTTGGACAACAGTAAACGGTTATGATGGTGATTAGCAGCTTTATTAACAGCAAGGCCGCCCCAGCACCCACTGCTGGGAAACCCCCTGAGTGGGTTTCGAGTTTCCCTTGTTTCGCCACAGACTCAGAACTTTTCTCTGGAAGAACCCAAGTTGCCCTGTCCCTTCTAGGGAACAGGTTACAGGAGCAGGAGCAGAGGGTTCCGGACTAGCTCTGGGCGGGCGCAGCCTGCCTAGCCGGGGACGGGGAACAGAGCAGCAAGTGTGTCAGGGAGCCCCTGCCGCGTGCCCAGCACTGTGCCAGGGCTATGGGGCGGGCAGAGGCCAGATGCCACCCGTGCCCTTGGGGGAGTTCGCAGGAAGTGAGCGTGGAGAAACAAGGCCTGGCCTCACAGGGGAACGTGCAGGTGAGGTAAAGGGCTGCAGGGCCTGGGTGCGGGGCGAGGTTGGCCACGTTGGAGGCCCCAAGGAGGCTGCAGCCAGTGAGCTGGGCCGGGCGGGTGGGAGGACTTATACCAAGAGGAGGGGTGGGCATTTCACATGAGGGGAGCACGGAGCAAAGGTGCAGAGATAAATGGGGGAAACAGCACGGAACCCTAGTGCGGAAGATGGCCTGGATGTGACACCGAGACAGTAAACTCCGTGGCGACAGGAGCGTGTCTGCTTTCTTTACCACCGTGTGTGTCCCCAGCGCCAAGCACAGTGCCTGCCATACAGCGGGCTCGCAACGAGCCTTGACTGAGTGAGTACAGGACGGAAAGGCAAGCTGGTGACACGGCGTAGGAACCGGGGTGTGGGGAGAGGGCCTGGAGGGATGAGTGCATCTCTCAGCCTAACTTGCGAGAGACAGAGGTGACCAGGGACATTTTTGAGGTGGTTTCCTCACCAGGGATTAACCCACTTATTCCCCTTTGGTTCTCCCAGCTGTGAAACAAACTCCAAGGGACCTTCCAGATGAGTGTCCTGGAGGGTGGGCCTGTGATAAGGGTCTCAAAAGGCCTTTATGGTGCTATGTGGCCTCGAAGGTCTGTCAGGGGGATCAGGAATGCGCCCTGGAAGAGGGAGAGGGAGGGAGGCCGAGAGGGGCCGCAGGGGAGGGGGCGCTCCAGATGGAGGAAGGGGGCGGGCACAGGCAGGGAAGCAGGCCAGATACAGGCCTGTTAAGAGAACGGCATCACAGGGGAATTGCATCGGAGCGGGAGGAAGTGGCGAAGCTTCCAGAGGTCTCAACACCTCTGCCTCAAGCCGCCCAGACACCTGCCTATTCACCTGCCACCCCTCCTGCCCCAGCCCTGCCACCGCTGCCACGGGCAGTCCCTCGAGGGTAAAACCAGCTAGCAGGGTCAACATGCCCCGCCCCAGATCTAGCTTGAAGGAGCCGGACCAGCCTGATTCCGGCTTCCTTTCAGGTGAAGGAGGGAGGGAGGGTTCCTGGCCCACCCCTGGCTCTACCACGGGCTGGGCGGGAACCAGGGATGCTGCTGTCACACCCCCCAAAACTTAGCCCCAAGCCACCGAGCAGGGACCGGGTTGCTGGGGTGTGGAAGCTCTTTATCATCTTCAAATTGCACAGTTGTCGCTGGGGCAGCAAAGTTGTCACTGTGGGTCACACCCATGTCAGCTGAGGCCCAGGGTCTCCTGCAGGAGATGGAGCGTTTTGTCTACTCAGTTCCATCCTCTGGCAGCTGAAGCTAGATTCGTCCTGCCCTGCCCTGCCCATGGGGGCCGAGGTGTGCAGGTCCCCAAAGTTATCTCCATCCTCCAGTCCCAAGATATGTCCCACTCCCCTGCCCCGAGGGCCTGATGTACTCACTGATGCACTGATATCTGTTGTTCCTGACAGGTTGCGGGTCTGCTTGGTTCCTCAGGTCAGAAACGCAAGGGTCATCCCTGCCCTGGGGTCTTCCCCCACTCCCCTCCTACTGAGTCGGCCACCTAGACATGTCTTGAATCCATCTCCTTCTCACCATCCACATGGCCACCCCTGCATCTCTCTGCTGGACCACGGCCCCACACTCATCTCCCCGCTCCCAGCCTTGCCCTCCAGTCCATCCTCTCTAAAGCCCAGTGATCTTCCCTAAACACAAATGTCAGCAAGGCTCTCCCCTTGCAAAATCCTTCATTACCCTCAGGATGAGGTCCAGATTCCCACCGACTTCTCAGCCTCGACTTTTGTGCCCAGCCCTGCCACCTACCATGTCACTTTTTTCCAGCCACATCGATGATTTTTCAGTTCCTTGAAAATGCCAGGCTCTCACTGACACTACTCAAGCCTTTGCACAGCCTGTCCCCTGCTTCCCATCTAGAACACTCTCTCTGCTCCCCACACCCCACCACCTTTCATTCCTACCCTCCTTCAGATCACAGCTTAAACTCTCACTTCCTTCCTTCAGCTCCAATTTTCCTTTGTGTCATCATAGGTCACTGACTTCCCCATTATGCTCTCTTTCCATTGCATTGTGATGGCTGGTTTATTGCTGTGAACTCCTTGAAAACAGGATCTCTCTCTCTTTTTTTTTTTTTTAACATCTTTATTGGAGTATAATTGCTTTACGTTGTTGCGTTAGTTTCTGCTGTATAATAAAGTGAATCAGCTATATGTGTACATATATCCCCATATCCCCTCCCTCTTTCATCTCCCTCCCACACTCCCTATCCCACCCCTCTAGGTGGTCACAAAGCACCGAGCTGATCTCCCTGTGCTATGGGGCTTCTTTCAGCTTGTACCTCCAGGACTAGCACCCAGTAAGTACTCCATAAAATATGCTTATTGAATGGATGAAGAGGTGGGTGGTTGGATGGATGGGTGAATGGATGGACGAATGAGGGAGGGATGGATGGATGTATGGCTGGGTGAGTGGATGCATGGATGGGTGAATTGACGCATGGATGTGTGGATGGATGGATGGATGGATGGCTGGGTGAGTGGATGCATGGATGGGTGAATTGACACATGGATGTGTGGATGGATGGATGGATGGACACTTACACATTTCTGAAGTACAGCTTGGGCCCAGCTTCCATTCTATCTAGTGGTTCCTTCACCCCAGAACAAGTGACTTTTTTTATTTATTTTTGGCTGTGTTGGGTCTCTGTCGCTGCATGTGGGCTTTTTTCTCTAGTTGCAGCGAGCGGGGGCTACTCTTCGTTGCGGTGCGCGGGCTTCTCATTGCGGTGGCTTCTCTTGTTGCGGAGCACGGGCTCTAGGCACATGGGCTTCAGTAGTTGTGGCTCGCGGGCTCTAGAGCGCAGGCTCAGTAGTTGTGGTGCACGGGCTTAGTTGCTCCGTGGCATGTGGGATCTTCCCGGGCCAGGGCTTGAACCCGTGTCCCCTGCATTGGCAGGCGGATTCTTAACCACTGCACCACCAGGGAAGTCCCAAGGACAAGTGATTTTTGATCTAGTGTGTCCCACCGGTTCATGAGATACACCTGAATCCTTCTGTCATGGATGAGGTGGAGGAACCCAACCAAGGCACTCTTTGACTCTTTTTCCATCTAGTTCACAGCTTCCTTGTGGGTTGTGGCCATTTCCTGCCTCTTGCCAAACCTAAATTGATTCAATTGTGGCTTTGATCTCATCCCTTCTTCGTTCCAGAAGGTCCTTCTTCGTTCCATTACACTCCCACCTCCTGGCTCCTCACAATCTCCCACCCCACGGTCCCCTTCCCCTCTGCTGATGACATGATCCCATTTCTCTGCTTCCATGAAACCTCTCCTTGCCCCCAACTCCCCTCTCTCCTAACCCCCAGCACACTGTTCTCCTAGTTCCCCTTTTATTCAGGACCAAACTTCTCCTATGTGTGGTCTACATCTCCCACTACCAATTTCCTCTCGACCCACGTGTGATTTAATTCTTAGACTGTGGCTTCTGGCACTGACACTCTGGGGAAGTGACTCTCTCTAGGCCTCTCAACATCACCCCCTCCATGGCCACTCCTTGAACTTCCCATCCCCTCACAGAGGGCAGTGGTTACCAGCAGGTGCTCTGGAAGCATTACCTACAGCTCCAGTCCTTCATCTATCTGTCCCTGGTTGTGTGACCCAAGAACAAGACTATGAACCTCACTGTCCCCATCTGTAAAATGGACATGTTGGTAGACTCTCCCTCATGGTATTGCTGGGAAAATGAACTGAGATGATATATGTAAAGTTCTTCATCCCCAGCTGGTTTGATGAGTCTCCTTGTCATCACCGAGAACCCGCTTCCCTTCTTGACATTCCTCCCCATGGGATTCGACACATGGCTCCTGCCTGAGCTCTTTGTGGGCTCCTCTCCTCAGAAACATCCCTGAGCTCTCACCCCAGGTTGGGTGAGATTCTTAGCAGTTACGTTTATGGGTGAGTGGATGCATGGATGCATGGATGGGTTTACTTTGTCCTCACAACAGCCCTAGGAGGTAAGAGCTATTATTATCTACATTTTACAGATGAGGAAACTGGGGGCCAACCACAGTGGTTAAGAAACTGGTCCACTTCAGAAAGAGAAAATCAAATACCGTATGCTAACAAGTATATATATAGAATCTAAAAAAAAAAAAAAAAAAAATGGTTCTGAAGAACCTAGGGGCAGTACAGGAATAAAGACGCAGACATAGAGAATGAACTTGAGGACATGGGGGGGCGGGGAAGGGTAAGCTGGGACGAAGTGAGAAGTGGCCTTGGCATGGACATATATACACTACCAAATGTAAAATAGAGAGCTAGTGGGAAGCAGCTGCATAGCACAGGGAGATCAGCTCAGTGCTTTGTGTCCACCTAGAGGGGTAGGATAGGGAGGGTGGGAGGGAGATGCAAGAGGGAGGAGATATGGGGATATATGTTTATGTATAGCTGATTCACTTTGTTATACAGCAGAAACTAACACACCATTGTAAAGCAATTATACTCCAATAAAGATGTTAAAAGAAATTAATTACTTTAAAAAAAAAAAGAAAAAGAAACTGTTCCAAGGGTACAGAGCTAGCCTGTGGCAGAAGCATGCCCGGGGCTCTGTCCTAGGGTGTGTTTTCACCTCAAGCAACCCTTTATCCCTCCCTGATGTCTCCACTCAGGCCTTTGATCTTGGGATGGATGCTTCCTAAATCTCTTTCCCCAGAGATCAAACACACACCCCTGGACTCCACCCCATCCTCTGGCCTCCTCTTGCCGGCACTGTCAGCTGCCTTAGCTCTCTCTGCCTTGCGATCTAGCTGGCTCTGTGCACGTCTGTCACCCACATTGACTGTGAGCCCCAGAGAGGAAGAAAGCTGTCCACTCATGGTTCACTCAGCCTCAAGAACCAGAAAGGGAGAAACAAGTTCCCTTTCCACCAACTTCCCTCTTTTCTGTTCAAGCCAGTATCATTCCCTACCTCCCCATCTGCCTCACTGGTCTGAAACTTTGCCCTTGACTCATTCCTCGCCTCCAGCCCCCACATTGCATCAGGCACAGACTCTGCTCAGCGATGTCGTCAGGCAACGCTCAGCTTTCTCACTTCCTCTCATTCCCACTGGCTCAACATGAATCCTTCACACCCAGACTGTATCAACAATTTCCAATCCTATTTCCTCCTCTCTGGTCCTCTAGACGCCACCCACCTGCATGCTTATGTCTGATAGGTCTTTCTCAAGGGCTGCTCTGACGACATACTGCCCCCCTCAAGAACCATCGATGGCTCCCTGCTTCCTTCTGCCTCCACTAGAAACTCTTCGGGCCAGTCTTTAAGCCCTACTGTCAATCTGATCCATCCCTCCCTAGTCAGTCTCATCTCACGGATCCCCAGGGTTCACCTTATACTCTGTGCCTGGGTTTGCGGCTCCTGTCCTCTGCTTTTCTAGATTACCCATCCCCTTCTCCGCAAACCAAATTCTACCCATTTCTCATATATGACATGCCATAATGGATTAAGCAAGGGGGTCACTGTGGAGCCGAGGGGCTGGGAACAAAGACTCACAGTCAGGTAACCCGGGTTTGAATTTAGCTCTGCCATCGGCAAGTTGGGGGATTTCAAGCAAGTCATTTCCCTCTGAGCCTAGGTTCCACATCTATAAAATGAAAATAATAATAGTAACTGCATTAGAAGGTTTGAGTTCGCATCAACTGCCTTAGCACCTATATCTGGCAAATAGTACGTGTTCCTGACTTTAAATATCATCTCTATGCCAATGACTCCCAAATTCCTCCCGCCAACTCCAGACTTGTATATCAGCTGCCTACTCAACATGTCAAACAGATGTCTCAAACCACCAAGTCCAAAACTGAATTCCCCATTCCCGTTCACTCCCACACCTGCTCCTCCTCTGTTCTTTGCCAGCCCCTTCCGTCCGGTTACTTGGCCAGAAACCTGGGTGCCATCCTTGACGCCTCTTTCTCTCACCCCCCGCTTCCCATCTGTCCGGTGATCACCTGGCTCTGACTCCAGAATCCATCCAGAGCCTATCATCTCTCCCCTGGATTCCTACACTGCCTCCTGGCCGTCTCCCCACCTCCATCCTTGCTCCCTACAGTCTATTGTCAGCACAGCTGCCACAGGGAACGTGAGTGTCCTCTGATCAGAGCATCTCCATGGCTTTCCATCGCACTCAGAGGAAAAACCAAGGACCCCACGGCAGCTACAAGGCCCTGTGTGCTCTGCACCCATCCCTACCCTGCTAACTTTGGCATGTTCTTTCCCTGGATACCTGTGTGCCTCGCTCCTTCACCTCCTTCAAATTTTACTTAAATGTCACTTTTCAGTGAGGTCTACCCTATTTAAAACTGCAACCCACCCCCACCTCTTCCTCTGCTCTATTTTTTCTTTTTCTTCTTGCTGTAATACTTACCACCCTCAAACATACTATACCACTGACTTACTTATTCTGCCTGCTGTTCATTGCCTGTCTCCTACCCGTATCCCCCTACCCCCATCCCCACTGGAATGTAAGTTCCACGGGACAAAGGCCTTTCAGTGAAGCATATCCCCCGGCACATAGTGGGCCATATTCTACATACTGGTAGAATTCAGTGAGTGGATGAATAATGGCTGATATTGTTCGGGGGGCAGAGTACAGAAGCACTTCTCATGCAGTCTCACTCTTACCGGTGATGGACTTGTCTCACTCCCTCTCGTGCCTGGGCTTTAGCACTCCATCTGGGCTCCCGCTCCAGCCCTGTAAAACAGTTCCTCTTATTCACTGCTAGAGTCCAACTCTCTCTTTCTGGGGAGCATTTGTCCCAGTTTCCAAGTTATTTCACAGGCAGGTCTTTGGTCTCTTGACAGCACTGGGACAATTCCAGGCTGTGCTGCCGAGTGACCGGTTCAAGGCACTCAGCCCTCAGGGAGCAATGACGGATCTTTCGTTCGGATGTCAGAGGTCTGCTGCAGCCTGCTCCGAGCCTGGCAGCCTGCCTGGGGCGGGTGGGGGTGGGGGTGGGGTCCTTCCTATCCAATCTGACCCTCGTGCTCCCAAGAAAGGTTTGTTCAGCACCAGGGTCAGCGCTCAGAGCCCAGCATCCTGGAAGGAGAACATGGCACCCTTTCTAAGGAGCCTGGTGGATCTGGTCTCTTTGAAAGTCTAGGGGTTTCCCCGCATTCCTGTCCAATCTGAGTCACTGCAGACAAGCCAACAGGGACAAGAGCAGCGGCGTTGGGCCATTCGACATGTGGCACAGTCCTGCGTGGATCGTGGCTCCCCCAGTGAGGGCTGAGGGTGCAGAGGGGGTGTGGCCACTGCTGAGCAGGGTCCAGACCTGGGAAGTATGAGCCCCCAGAGGAGGCTAAGGCCCTGTTCCCTTTCCAGAGAGAAGCCGGCGCCTCAGCAGCCCTCCGGGCCCAGCCACGTGGGTTGTGGCTTGTCCTACCACACGCGGGGCTTTCCCCTCAACCCCACTTGCTTCAGCATCTCCCTCCTTCCTGCCTTGCCTCCGTCCCATCAACTCTCCAGACTCATTGTTTTTTTTTTTTTTTCAGATGAAACTAAAACTATCTAAACTAACTCCAAAAATAATTTGGTATTTTTATTGGGATCACATTGAGTGTATAGATGTCCTTAGGGAGCTGGGTATCTGTACCATCTACTCCTTGAAGTTTTTCTTAGCCTGTCCGACCTCTCCTCCCCCAGCCAGCTCCCCCTCATCCCCGCCCTCCCTGTGGGGTACAGGCTGGGGAGCAGGGTGACTGGCTCTCTCTGGTGTCTGAGGTTGGCCTGTTTAAGGATGTGCTCTCAGGGGAGATGGGGAGGAGCATGGGAATGAGGGCAGGGAAGGGATGGAAGCCCAGAGAAGGTGTGACATCAGGCACAGCCCCCCAGGGAGCTTCTGCCTGGCCCCGCGGGGGCTCTAAAGTGAGAGTTAGAAGCAAAAGCAGCCAAAGGGAGTGGGGCTCCGGGCGGGACACCAGCACCGTTAACCATGCCCATGAACCCGCCACCAGGTAAGCGTCAATATTACTGCTCTCCCCTGTTCCATCCCTCTATGCATTAGAGAAAACTGAATTGGGCATCCATTAGTCCCATGCATTTCTTCATATTTTACTAATATGTGTATGTCCCTAAACAATATACAGCACTGTTTATGCATGTTTTTACGCTTCATATTAACACTGTCATACTGTATCTGTACTTTCACATCTTGTAGTGTTGAACTTGAGAGTCATGTGTGTTGACAGGTATCCATGTATTTCTTTCTTTTTACATTGTACGCTGTTCCATACAATAACTATACTACAATTTACAAAGAGTAGAGTGGGATCTCTGGAGTTGGACTGCCTGCTGTTGGTCAAGGTAAGTTCCCTTAATCGGTCTGTGCCTCAGCACTTCCATCTAGAAAATGGGGCTCCTATTAGTAGGACATCATCTGAAACCCGAGGAAGGGATTAAACGAGAAAACTCATTCGAAGGCACGCAGTGGCGTGTGACAGGGACAGTGAAGCCCCCGAGGAGGACGAGGCCAGTGTCCTGTTCACCGGCGTCTCTGGCGATAAATGAATGACGCCTCCTCCTTCCCCTGCTCCCCATCCCGCCCAGGGGCCCCACTGCTCCTGGCACCCTGGAAAGAGGACCCGGGCCTACGTACCTGGCCTCTCAGTGCTCACGCAGACGGGACTCCAACTCCATCACGTCGATGGCAGTCATGATGATATATAAAAACGAGGAAACGGGCCACACAGGGACAGTGAGAACCGGGGGTGGGGAGGAGAAGGGAAGACCCGGGAAAATGGACAGGCAGGCAGAAGCGCCCACGCTGAGACTCCTGACATCCCAGGGATGCTAGGTCCCCCCTCCACCTGCTCACCCCTCTGTGGGTTTGGGTGACAGTCAGAGCCTTGACCCAGTCCAGGCTTCCCAGGGGTCCTTGCTGGGCCTGAGGAGCAATTTCTTGACCAGGATAAGAAGCCGGAGGGTCAGAGAGTTTCCGGGGTGACTTGAACACATCTTCACAGAAGGCCACTTTCAGTCTCTGACATCCCTTTGAGGCAGTTAAATATTTTCACCAGGAAATGCCTTGAAATGCACCTTCCCGCCATGGATGGGCGGGCTTTGAATAAATCAGAAAGGGGTGTGGCACAGGCACCAGGTCAGAGAGGGCCAATGGACACAGACAGCTGTGGGCCCTGGCCCTTCCCCTCTTTCTCTTCTTCCAGGACCTGTGGCGGTCACTGGAGCACAGAGGGAAGAAGACACACACGTGCCTGCTCTCACGGGTCTTACGGAAGCACCATGAAACAAGCTGGGTCACATGAGGGACATAATGGGCGCAGGTGAGGTGAGTACCCGTGGCAGGGAGCCTTCGTTAAGCTAAGTCAGGGAAGGCCTCTTGGAGGAAGTGACATCTAAGCTGAGACCAAAGGATGAGTAGGAGTTGGCCAGGGCAACAGTGAAGGGGGAAGTTATTCCAGGAAGAGAGAACAGCCAGTGCAATGGCTCAGAGGTATGAGAGAGAAGATTGACTTGAGGATGTTAAAAAAAAAAAAAAAAAATGTGTGCCAAAGGTGATGTGGGGGCATGGAGTGAGAACGGGGGAACCAGCATCAGGGGAAATGAGCCTGGAGCCAGCGGGCCAGTTGAAATCCTCTAGGAAAACAAAGACACGGAACATGCACTTGTCAGTCCCTAGAACTGTGCTCGATTTCTGTGCCAACAGGCCTAGGTTACCCTGGTTGGGCTTCTGGGCTTAGGAGGTACGTGAAAGACTGGTTAATGCAGATCATCTGGCAAACAGCTGGTGCTCAATCATTTTAATATTCTTCTCTCTATTTACTTCCTTGTCTGCTGCAGTGATCACCAGCGTATCTGAGTCATTAGAACTCCCGAGTATCAGTGTATCTCAAAGCAACTACAAAACCCTTCTCCTTTCCAGCTCCACTCAGTGAGAATCCCAGATAAATCCATTGACAGCTGGTGGGCTAAGGATGAACTTCATCCCGTCTGCCAAGAGAGCAAGTGAAGAGAGGTGAGCTTGATAACGGAAAGCTTGTTTACCCCAGTTAAGGGAATGGTTCGAGCCTTTTAACAGCATCATGCACATTACTGACAAGTCACTCCTACTTAGACCAAGTAATATATTTCTTCTTCCTGATTGCTGCATCAATCAGGATAGGCTAGGTTATGTTGCAATGACAAATAGCCTCAAACTCTCAGTGGTTTAAAACCACAAATCTTTGTTTCTTCCACATAGATCTGCTGGGGCTCTTTCTGTGGCTGGGGGTTCTGAGTCATCCTCACTCTGGGACCCGGGGTAATGGACCTGTCATCTTCTGGAATATTGCCAAGTTCTGGACCCAAGGAACTAAAAGTTCTGAAGGCTCTCTCACCGATAATTAAATGTTTGAATCTGGTTTGACAAACTTTACTCCCACTGCCAGTTCAGAACTGGTCATGTGGCATCTCACCAACGCCAAGGCGGCAAGAAGAGCAGCCCTCTTGAATGCCTAGGGGCAGCAAGCCAGAAAAACTCAGAGAGACTGATGTTGAAACTAACTTCCCATTCTGTCCAAGTCTAAGATGCAGGTGTCTTGCTAGTCTGCTTCTAATTAGTTGGGATTCGTGAGTTTTGACCTTGCCAAGTTCAAAAGCAATTTAGAGGAAAAAAGTTACACCAATTTGAAGAGCATCTATTAGCTTAGGGAAAAAATTATGCAAATTACAAATTATTTTTATCTGCTTGCTGACACTATAACATGTCTTCATCTTACTTTACCGAAAACCAGGAAGACTGCTTTTCTTTATACACATCCTATAATTCTATAGTCTTGTTTGGGTAACCAATAACAAAAGTGAATAGAAATAGGATGTTTTGAACCCTTTGGAAACAGCTATCGCATGATCGTAGATTCTAATTTACCAAGAGCTCACTATGGGCACGTCATTTTTCTAAGTGTTCAGCAAGGATTATCTTATGACATCTTCCCCTACAAGGAGAGTTGTTATTATTCCTATTCTACAGAGGAGAAAATCAAAGCTCGGAAAGGTTAAGCAACTTGCCTAACGTCATGCAGCCGAAGATCACCATGTTACATTACACTCCTGTATGGCTAAAAAACAAGAGGCTCATTATAAATAATTCTGTTCTGTCCTCTGGGGGCAACAGATCCCTTGAAGGTAAGAGAGGGGCATCTCTTCCAAAACATTCCCTGCTTTGGAATTCTCCTAGGTTCAGAGGCATCACCACCACCAGCCGATTTGCTGAGATTAATAAGATCCTGCATGGGTCTGGCCGTTGAAGTTTGCGGTCATCTGGGGAAAGCCAGCCTAGCACTAGATCTTTACTTTAATCCCAGCAGCTGAAACATTATTTATCCAGGAAAGCACATGACTGAGAAGAAGTAAATGGGGCACAGGTGGTCTCCTGTGCTATTAGTCGCACAGGGGCAGCAGGGCGTGTACGTACACACACACACACACACACACACACACACACACACACACACTCACGTATATCGTGGCTCCCAGATGCCTATTAATTCAGCCTGTGCTGGAATTTCCCAGCCATTTGTGTCTGTGTTTTTCTGCCTGGCCTCACCCTTTTGGGGAATGTACAGAAAACAAAGGAGAGGGAAAGGGGAATAACAACAAAGGGCAGCGGGTGAGAAGAATGCAGGTAGCTACCACCCAAAGGACCCTGCAAACCTGGGAGGGGTGGGGGTGGGCTGGCCTGGTGCGGAGGGCTCTAAAACTTTGGCTAGGAGCCAAATCCCCTAATTTGGAAGGCAGGGCAGTGGGGGAGGGGGAGAGGAGGGGAGGAGGGGGAAAGGGGCAATGGCTTGAAGGTACAGATTCCCAGCTCTCCCACCCCTGCAGTCAGAATTCAACGGGGCTGAAGTGGGGCTTGGGAGTCTGTACTTTTGACAATCTGTGGCCCACGCTTTCAGAAATAGTGATTAAGACTGAAGTCCTGGGCTTCCCTGGTGGCGCAGTGGTTGAGAATCTGCCTGCCAATGCAGGGGACACGGGTTTGAGCCCTGGTCTGGGAAGATCCCACATGCTGCGGAGCAACTAGGCCCGTGAGCCACAACTACTGAGCCTGCGCGTCTGGAGCCTGTGCTCCACAACAAGAGAGGCCACGATAGTGAGAGGCCCGCGCACCGCGATGAAGAGTGGCCCCCGCTTGCCACAGCTAGAGGAAGCCCTCGCACAGAAACGAAGACCCAACACAGCCAAAAATAAATATTAAAAAAAATAATAATAAATAAAAGAGCCTTCCCTAAAATTAAAAAAAAAAAAAAAAAGACTGAAGTCCTGGAGAAACACTTCAGGTCATATTCCAGCTCTGCTGCTTACAAGCTGTGTGACCTTGGGCAAGTCACGTAGGCTTTGAAAGCCTTACTCTCATCATTTGTAAGATGGGAGCCCTTGTACGTAAAGAACCTAGTATATTGCCTGGCACATGGTAAACATTAAATAAACAATGGCTATTTTAATAATAATAATAATATTACTATTATATCTCAGAGCCCTGATCGCTCTATCCAAGATTTCAGAGGCCTCCAAGTCTCTATCGAACTCTGCACTAATTATGGGGAATCGCTTCAGCTAAGGTTTAGCTCTGTAACTGAAAGAGAAAATAAAACACAAACACCCAGCATCCCTAGGGAGGTGCTCTGGACTGAGGGAGAATAAAATTTCCCCACTCTCCATCCTCTTCTGGCACATGAAGAGTTTGACCTTATCTGAGAATGTGATGAAAAGACAGGGACAAGCATTTTCATTTCAAAGCCTCCGTTGGTGTCTCATGTTGCTGAAAGGGTGGTATTCGGGGAGAGGTTGGGGGGTTGTGACTTTGCCTCCAAGCTCCTTCCTGGGGGTGGGAATGGGCAGAAGCAGGAGGGACTGGACTTGGGGTGGAACAGGAGAGCTACTGCGCACTGCTAAGGGCAGTACTAGAATTTGCAGGGTCTTTCCTGGCGGTCCAGTGGTTAAGACTCCGCGCTTCCACTGCAGATGCCACGCAGGCTGCAGCCGAAAAAAAAAAAAAAGAAGAATTTGCAGCTGGTGCAGAGGCAGCAATCTCAGATTCTTGCAGAAACCTCCAACCCAAATGTCTATGGGGCTTGGCAGGTAGTAAAATGAGGGAAGCAATGTGTAAGAAAAATTATGTGCCCATCATATTCTGTCTTTCCTTGTCCTACTTTTGATGAAGACTTGGGCTCAGAGAAAAATATCCTTAGTATAAGAAAAACAAGAGAACGGAGATGATAAATGAAAACTGACATGGCCACAGGACCACTGGACCGCCAGGGAAGTCCCGCTTTCCCAGAGAGTGTTGGCCTCTCCTTTGTTCCATCCTCCCAGAGGCTCTGGTGCTGAGCCTGCCCTAGGAAAAGCAACTTTATTTGATTCACAAGACTTTTCAATTTTATTAGTAAAATACAAAATGGCACAGACATTGGTGATAGTGTTGGAAAAGCAAAATGATCAACCGACTCCTTCTAAAGTCCTCCCCAAATCGTCTTTGTCCCTGTCCTGCTTGGGGGAACTCACAAAGTCCGTGCAAGGGGGACACGCTGTCCCCAGCTGCTTTCTCACAGAGAGGAGCCCCTTCACGGGTGCCCGTCCCTTGAAGGCTCCCAGGCAAGAGGAGCCCCAAAAAGTGCATTCAGATCCGCCGTCTTCCTCTCTGAGCTGTCAGAGTGCCGCCAACCTGAGCCAGGCCCAAACATCCTGTGCCGTGACCTGCAGGGGGGCGCAGGAGAGCCAGGCGGGCAGGGAAACACGGCTTCCCTCTCTCTGTGGACCGGCGCCCTGCGTGCTTCCTCTCAGCATCTGTCTACAAAGGAGCATGTCACCTGTACCTGGGGGAAGCCTAGCCCATGGGACACTCCTCTGGTGGAGGGCAAAGAACACCTTCAGAGACAATCAGAGGGAGGTGGGGAGCTGCCGCCAGGGGCCTGAGAGGTGAGGCCTGCAGGTCCGGCTCTGACTGCGGGGTGCTGGCCAGCCCAGTGAGCCTTTGGTCCCATTCAGGCCTGCACGAGTCTTCAGTGCCAAAAAGAGAACCTCTGACTTCATGCCCACAACTTCCCCTCCCCTGCCGGTCCCTCTCCACAAGACAGAGTCCCTTTCAGAAGTAAACACGGGAACCTCAGCTTTCCCTGGTGGATTCTGATCTCATGGAAATTCCTGGCCCTGCCTGCGGGGGTGGGGGGGTGGTGAAGGTGAGGGGAGAAGATCTCAGAGTGCAGAGGACAGTGTCTTCAGGCCGCGATAGGTGGAAGAGGCACCCAGGCCGCAGGAAAGAAAGAGAAAATGCCTGACTCGGGTCCCTAACGAAGGAGCGAAGGAGCGTGGCTACCGCCTGCAGCTGCTCCCCAGCCCCTTCCTCGGAGCCCGCAGGCCTCCCCTCCTTCCTCAGCCTGGCACTCGTCACTGTCACTTCGTCTCAGAGCCAGCGGGGGCGGAGGGGGGGCCTTCAAAGTTGGTCTCTGCGTCTCCAGCGCCCACAGTGCTGACAACGGGGCAGGACCTCCAGGTCACAGCGTCCATGGAAGTGCCGGTCTCATGATTGGCAGAGACCATCTCTTCTGATGAAGGTTGAGAGGCTGCACCCAGGGTCTGGGGAAAGGGGTCTCTGGATCAACTAGTGATGCCTGCCAGGGGTACAGGCTATTGCCGCGTATTTGCCGTCCCTCTCCCCTTTCACAGATGGGAAACCAGAGGTATGAATGCCTTGATGGATTGGTGGTGGGCCTGGGACTAGACCCGCCAACCTTCACGCTCATAGTCAATGTTCCTTCACAGCACAGACGGGGCACGGCAGCGGGTGGGAATCAAAGCCACCGGATAACTTCATCTCCCATTCTCATGATGCCTACCTGAGGGCAGATCCTTCGCTGGGATCAGTCCCAGGAAACACCACACTAGCCTCATGCAAAAAAAGACAGGTCCCCGGCTGGGGCATGGGGTCTATACAGGGGGCAGGGGAGCTAGCACCGCAGGTGGCCGGGGTGACTGGCAACCACAGCGGGACCGAGAGACACGATGAGGTCTGAGGGAGTGGGGAGAAGGGGCCTGGCCTGAGGCTCGTTTGTAAGAAGGGATGACTGTGGTACCCGCAGGGGTGTGGGTCAGAGGGGCTGGGCGTTCAATAAATAATTGTTCACTGGGGCTGGCACGGCATCTAAGGGACCCTCTAACCAGCCAACAGCAGAGGGGAGTTTTCTGACTTGGGACGTTGGAGTGAGTTGTGGAGGCCACCCCCTCTGTCCGCAGTAGGTCAAGGATGGTCAAGGGCGGCCTCCAGGAGCTGGGGGCAGTTCCACCCAGAGGGTCCCACCTCCTTGCCCCAGTCATCCCAGCTTGGGCCAGACCCTTGGGTGAGGGTGAGTGTGAGGATGGGGGACCCCAGGCAGCTGAGTTGAACAACTGGATGCAGGCAGGCGGGCAGCTCACACTGGCACCAGGACGTACGAGTTACTGCCACAGCTCCGGGGAACGTAGCGAAGCCCCTCCACCATGTCTCCTGCCATCTTGCGGGGGCAGCCCTGAAGGCTCTGGTAGGCAAACATGGCCACCCCCAGGCAGAAGAGGAGACCGAGGAAGGCCAACAGCCCCACTGCCTGCCTTCGGGTGGCTGCCTGGGAGTCGGGGATGGGAGTGATGAGGACACCCAGCCTCTGGGGGTCCACGGTGGCGTGAATGGGCTCCTGGACCTTGGGGGTCCAGCTGCCAGAGGCCAGTGGATCCGTGCTGGGGGCCGCTTCAGAGGATACAGGGACCACGAAGACATCAGACACGCTGCCGGGCCCCATGAAAGCGTCCGTGTGAGCTGAAGTGGGACCCATTTCTTTGGACCCTAGAGAGTTCTCTGGCGTGGGGTGCTGTCCCTTGATCCACCCAGGTTGGCCTTCGGGCCCAGTGTTGTCCTCTGGGACTGTGTGTGAAATAGTGGGGGCCTGGGTGGAGGGGGCCTGGGTGGAGGGGGCCTGGGTGGGGAGGGTCTGGGTGGAGGGGGTCTGGGTGGAGGGGGCCTGGGTGGAGGGGGTCTGGGTGGAGGGGGCCTGGGTGGAGGGGGCCTCAGAGGCTTTCCCCTCAGCCTCGAGGTCTGCCCCAGGTTGGTAGGCGGTAGAACTCTGCCAAGACGTGGTGGTGGTGACGGCAGCCTTGTTGAAAAGCTCAGTTCTCTCGGGCCCTCCATCCAGAGTCTTTGAAGTGGAGGGGGACCTGGTCCCCCTGGAATCAGCCACTTCTGGTGGCAGTTCTGGGGGAGTCCCGAAGGCCTTCTGTGCCTCCTGGCTACTGCTGTCGCTTGTGAATTTGGTCTCTGAGGCCTCAGACCAGTCCATGCCCCTGGTGGCTGGGCTGGTCCTGGGCTCACCCACGCCGATTTGCTTCTCGAATGTGCCGCCATTTGGAGCCAGAGCAGCAGCCTTGCGGTCTAGATGCTCCATGGCTTTCTGGACCCATTTCTCCTGTGGGTCAGCACAGAATAATTTTTCCTTCATGGTCTTCAGGCTGCAAGGAAGGAAGACAAGGGACCCAGTGATGCCCAGATGCCATGCAGAGTAGGGGTATCATGCACATGCGCTGCAGGTGAGCAGACCCGGCTAGAAATCCTGCCCCCACCACTTACTGGCTGTGAGCTATGAGTTCTTAGCTGGGGCAGCTCAGCTTACGGAACTTCCGCGTTCTCACTTGAGAAGGGGAAAGAGAGCCCTACCTTCCGCGGGGTGGCCAACCATCCCAGAAAAACTGGGACTGAGGGCGTTCTCAAGATGCGGGTCTTTTTGTGAAAATTCCAGCAAACTGGGACAAGTTGGTCACCCTACTTCTGTGTTATTGTAGAAGACGAAAATGATGTAAAGCCCCTCGTTGAGAGTAGGAGATCAGTAAAATAATAACAATGTTAATAATAATGTCATTAACATGAAGGTGGGGGCTGTGGGCTACAAGTTTTCTGATTGGGAGAAGATGTCACCAGTGTTCTCTGCCACCAGGTGTAAGACTGGTAAGCTTGGTGGTAGGGCCTCCTCACTCTGGAAAGGACTCGATGTCATAACGTCCTCTTCCTCCTCTGCCTCAGTTGCAGGCTGCCCTCTGGACTTCTACCCTCCTCTCCTAGTGTGTATCCTCAGACTGAAAGGGCCCCTAGGGAGCTCCAACCCTATATATGGTGGCCCTGCTGGGACCCTGAGTGCCATCCAAATCTTGAGCTTCCTTTGAAGCTGCTTGTGGCTGGTTTACTACCGAGACCACAGCTCAGAGCTGGCGGGGACCGTTGCTCCACGCCATGACCTGTGCTAGGCATTTTGCCTCGTTAAACTTCACACCCATCCTGTAAGATGGCTACCACGTGCACCCCCATTTTACAGATGAGAAAACCAAGGCTCAGAGAGGTAATGTAAATGTGCCTGGCTCCAGTATGCTAGGAAGCCAGAGAGGTCCAGAAAGCAAGCATGACCCTGTAGGCCCCACAGGTGCAGTGCTGCCCTTGTGCCATCATCCCCTCTCTGGAGCGTCCCACTTCCCCTTCGCCTACAAAATAGAAGCAAATACGTGGGGGGGTCTGGGGGAAGCGAGTCTTGACAGGTGAGCAGAGAGGTCAGGCAGTAGCACACTTGCTCCTCTTAGTAACAATCAGTGGGAGGAAGTACAACTTCCTTTAGCTGAGCCCCTACTTTGAAGGCCCACTGGCCATTTCCTGTTGCCAGGACTCAGTGTCTGGTTGAGTCTGGCCGAGGCCACTTTAAGACCCAAAGGTCAGTCCTGGGGAAAGGCCTCAGGGCTGGGCGATTGGCAGTACTCAAGAAGGACCCCAGAGGAGCAAGCAGCCAAGATGGCCAGGGATCCCAACAGCCAGAGGGGAAGCTGGCTTGGCTTGACCCCTCCCCAAAGTCTCAGAGGGATTCTATTTCCCCATCTGTCCAATGGTGATAATAACCTTGGCCTCTCCTATTGCCAGCAGCTTCTGGGCACCCTGCCAAGCACTTTAGTTTCATTATCTCCTTTCAGCTTCCCCAAACTACCCATTTTACAGATAAGGAAACTAAAGTGCAGAGGGTAGGCAACATGACCAGGGCCACCCAGTCTGTAAGTGGTGAAGCCAGGATTTGCACCAGATCTGTTGGCGTCTGGAGCCTGCACATTCAGAGCACCGTGTTTTCATTCCCCATGAAATCCAGCAGGTTCGAGGGCTGCATAAACACCCTTCGGCCCAGAAGGAATCATCACCCTCGGCGGCATCTCCAGGCCACGGCCGTTCAGGAAGCCACAGCTCACCTTTGCCCTGTGGCACAGGTATTAAGATTGGCGAGGAGGCCAGCAGGTCAGGAGCAAGAGGAGCGTTTGCAGAGGCCCTGGGCCAGGAGCCCAGCTTTGGGTGACAGGATGTGGACGTGGATTAGCGGAGGCCAGGGAACCATCCCTGGGGCCCGAAAGGAATTCAGAGGCCAAGAAGGCAGTACCTACATGATGGCACGTTTGCCGCATGATTCTTGATTTCGTTGGTAGTGAACTAGACGAGCCACGGGGATCTCCGAGGTCATTTTGCTGCACGTGATGTTACACTTCTTCACACCAAGGTGCTGTCCTGAGCCCACAGAGGCCCCCAGTCAGCAGGACTGTCCATGGGCATCTGGCTTCCCAGCCCCATGCCAGCTTGTCCCCGCCACGCACCCCCCAAACCAGAATCGATGCCCCACACCCTTGACCTCAGCCCCCTGTCCCGGGCCAAACTTCTCTATGCCTCAGTTTCCCCACATGTAAAATAGAGACAGCAATAGAACCTACCTCAGAGGGTTGCTGTAAGGTGATGAAAATGAATTCTTACTTATAAAGCTCTTATTGCCTGGCACCTTGTGTTTAATTTTAAAAATTAAGTCGCTATAGTTGGTTCACCCAGGGGAGAGGAGTGTGAGACTGTCAAGGATCTGCCTGAGGTCACACAGCCAGCAAGTGATGGAACAGGGTCTCCTGCCAGGCCTGGCTCCCGCCCCTTCTGGACCCAGGACGCTGCCCTTGCCCCCACCATGCTTTTACTCCAGTAAGTCACCTGCTCAACTATCGCCCCCTCCCATCCCTATCCCATCCATGCCTCTCCGCTTGATCCATATTCATGGATTTCCACAACCTCTGGGACACACCCAGACCTCCGTCCATCCACACCCCACGTATATACCCTATGACACACACGTACACTCATAGCAACAAACACAATGACACATATATATATGCCCCCCCCCAAAAAAAAACACATAAAGGCATACATGCAACCAGGCACACATAGCGGATAATATAATTTTTTAAATATATAAGTACAACCACCTTCTAAGGAGTGTGCTGAGTAGGTGATCCTTTGTTCTGCCATTAAGAGCCAGGATGATTTTGGAAGCAGTTTCTGGAGAGGAACGCAATGGGCCATTTGGATTCCCGGGGCAAGCTGGCGGAGCAGGAGTAAGGAGGAGGAATGGAGATGCGTTGTACATGGAGTGGGGACAGAGTGAGATGGGCGGGGGCCTGCAGATGGCTGCGTCCCACGTGGAGCCAGACAGAAACCCCAGGACAGAATGACGGTGACTCAACAGATAGTTGAGAACCCATACATTTTATATAAACATTCGAGTGGTTTGCATTGCATTTCCGCCTTCCCCTAAAATCTCCAGCAAAATTTACTCTGTTTGTTGTAAGCTGTAGAGGGGTATGCAAAAAATGAGGAAGAACCTGAGTGTAAGATCTGGGTCAAGGTCATATGCAGCCGAAGCATGACCTCAGAGGGTTTTGCAAAAATCTAGAGGCCAGGACTTCCAGGGCAGTGGAGCTGAGGGAACAAATGTATTTAGCTCTGCAGAGCTAGGGAGGCCCCAGGTGACCCCCCCGGCTTCCACCAAAACACCCATAGCTCACACACAAATACTTATGTGTGTGAACATGCAAACCAAACACGCTCCGCCTTCCCAAATACAGGCGTGCACACACACCTTCTAGAATCTGCCACCCCTTCTCTCATCATTTCCCCTGCCTCAGCCCACCCTGCTTTGTGGGAAAGGGGGTGCAGGGCTTGCAGGATGGGGCTGGGCCATTAGGGGGTAGCACTAGTAGCTCCCGAGGTGGTCGGGGGTGGGGGGGGGCTCCCTGCAGCTGGTCCCTGAGTCACCGGTAGCCCTTTCTCTCTGAGGAACCAGGATGTGAAAGAAGCTTTATCACCCTCCTTCTCCCACAACGGGACCTCAGAATGACTCAGCTGCAGCCTCCCCAGGTCCTGTTGAGTAGAGCCAGGAGCCGGCCCCTGGACTGGTGTGGCAGGTGACTTCCAGAGGAATCCCCAGAAGAATGGTACCCCCGGATGACCTGGAGCCGGGAGAGGCTGTCCAGCGGGCAAGAGGGATAAGCTCGGGCAGGTCAATTTGCTCTTCTGACTTGCTTCCACTGCCCACCTCCAGGGCTTAAAGAGCCACAGAGGCGGCCTGTCCTAAAGTCTCCACCCTCTGCCGTGGTGCCTGAATGGCCCTGACCAGGCTCTGTTCTTGGTTCTGCTTGAGAAGGTTGTATAACTAACTGGGGTGTCTTTTCTTCTCAGAACTGAAGTTTTCTTTTCTGTAACTGGAGATAATGCCTCCACCAGCCAGTCATCTATTACCTGTCTGCCATATGAGTGTCAGGAGGACAGGGACCTTGTATGTCTTGGTGTCACAGTGTTTCCCAGCATCCAGCATAAGGTGGATATAAATATTCATTGAAGGAAATAATGTCTCAATCTACTTATCCCTTCACATACCTCCCCATCCATCTATCCATCCATCCATTTATCTGCCACCCCCTCGTCAGTCCCCTACCTGTTCCCTGCCACCCACCTGTCTACCTCCCATCCATCCCTACTCACCCTGGTCCATCAACCTATCCGTGCCCCACTCACCCACCTATCACGCGTCCATCCCCTACGCATCCTACACCCCCTTCATCTACCCACCCCTCCATCTCTCACCAGCCCACTCACACATCCTTCATTATCCATCCATTCATCCATCCATTTCCTGATTCAGGCAACACTTGTCTGAATTACTTTTGAGTATATACAAAGAGCCAGACCCTCTTGTCCTTAACCATGAGCTCCTTCTCCCAAAGGTGCTGGTGCTGAGCTTGGAGAGAGCACCTCAATCCCAATAAATGCTATCAGATCGCCATGTTTACTCAGTCAACCAACAAATGCCGACCTGGCTCTTGCAGGCCCTGTGAGGAGTAGAGGGATGAACAAGGCCCATCTCTGCCCTCAGAAGTCTCCCAGCCTGATAGACAGCTAAGACATAACCACAAAGTATCAGAGCTTTTCTTAGTAGAACACCTACTCTGTTTTGGACCTTATGCTCAGCACACACACATCTGCTCTCATTAATTCCTGCAAAAGGATGATTTTTATCCCCATTCTAAAGATGCAGAAACTGAGAATCAGAGAGGTTTAATGACTTGCCCAAAGCCACACAACTGCTTAGTGGCAGATCTGGTTTTCCTCCCAGCCCCTAGACATCCACTGTTCTAGGCTGCCTTAAACACCAGGTAAAAACACCATGTTCCAGAACAGACCCCAAATTGTGCCAGGGTTTACAGGAGGGAGAGACCACTTCCAACTGCAAGTGATCAGGAGACGTTTCTTAGAGGAGGTGTACATTAGGCTGGACCTCAAGGACTGGAGGATTACAGGCAGGAAAAGATGGGAATGTTCCGGGTCTCTGGGTATTTGGGTGGTAGAGAAGGCTTGAGCCATTGCTCAGCTGTGTGTCCTGGATGAGTGACTGAGGTTCTCTGAGCCTCCATTCCCTTACCTGTAAAATGGACATGATAATACCTGCTGTGCAGGATAGTTATGAGAATGAAGCTTTAAAAATATCTGGGCCCTTAGAGCAGGGTTTTCCCAACAGCAGACGCCACTCACATCTCGGACCACATAATTCTTTGCTATGGAGGCTGTTCTGTGTCCCGTAGGACACTGGGCATCATCCCTGGCCTCTCCGTACTAGGTGCCTGAGCAGCCCCCAACCAAAATGCAACAACCAAAACTGTGTCCAGAAATTGCCAAATGTCCCCTTGGGGGCCGAATCCCGCACTGAGGAGCGCTGCCCTGGAGACACCCATGTGTCCCCGCCCGGCTCCCTCAACGCCCCCTTCTTCCCTGACCCCCTACTTAAAATCTCAACACCTTCCCCACCACCCCCGACTCCCTGCTTTTTTAAATCACAACGCTTTTTTCCTTCTCACAGACCAAATCTGTTTATTTTGAGGATTGTCTGTCTTCTCCAGTTGATGCTCAGCACGCTGAGGGCTGGGATCTCTGGCAGTTTTATTTACTGATGCGGCCCCAGCACCTAGAATTGTGCCTGACACATAGTAGATGCTCAGCCAGTGAATGAATCAACAAAATGCACAAGGAAGCACTTTGTGACATATAAAATCCTAACCAACGGAGACATAGAGGAATTTTAATTTAAGTTCGACTTGGGCCTGGACCTGACCCTCTGGATTTATCCTCCCCTGCCTTCCCCCCACCCACACCCTAACCAGGGGGGCAGACGACAGCAGCTTAATTCAGGGTTTATTTTTGCTCTCTTTCTTGTTGGAGCTTGAGTGGGAGTGAATGCGTCAGTGCTTGGGGAGAAAAATTCACTGCTCTGACTTGTATCTGCAGGTTCGTTATATAAAGCAGAGGAGCCTCTTGCCTGACACAGCCCTGCAAACCCACATTTGGGAACTGACGCAGCCACCCTGCACCTGCCAGGGCAGTAGCCACGAAGTCCCCAGCCCCCTTCCAGGCCTCTCTGGCTTGTGGACCACTCGCTAGTCCTGCAGGGGTTCCCAGGGGCTCTCTCAGAGCCACAAATGTCAGCATGGCTAAGGACTTCCAAGATGAGCCCGGCCCAATGCCCAGTCTTAAAGGAGGAGAAACTGAGGCTCGGAAAGGTTGAAATAATGTGAGTATCTCCCAGCAAAACCAGTGACCAAGATTGGGGTGGGAACCTGATGATTCTGAAGCCTCGGGCTGCTGGATAGAGCATCCAGAGTCCCCCCAGGATCCCCTCTCCATCCTAACATAGAAGACCTCCACCCCCAGCTTAGTATAAGTAATCCCTCCTCCTCCCACTTTCAAAGCGTCCTCATAGGCATTAGAGCCTCACCACATGGAGGCAATAGCTATCTTTAAAGGTGCAGCAGCTGGGACCAAAGAAGGCAAGACCCCACTCAGGGTCAGGGCTATGGCAAAGCAGCCTCCATCGGAGCCCACGTCTTCCAGTACTCACTATCCCCAACACCTCGGAGTTCAGTGTTCTAGCCCAGGAAGCAGGAAGGCCAGCGGCACGAGGCCCACACCACCCCACCCACCTGCTCTCTGCCCCACTGATGGGCTTTCCCCAAACAGAGGGACTCGGGGGACAGTTTGTTCCACGGAGGCGCTCTGGAAGCTGGAGACTGGGTTTCATTTTCCCAGCCTGGCTGTGTGCCCTAAGGCAGCCTCCCACCCTCTCTGAGCCCCAACCTGCCGGATGGTCCGGGTATTCCCTGAGGATGGGGCTGACTCAAACGGTTCTTGAAGGCAGTGTGATCCACAGAGGTGGTGAACATGCATCCACACTCTCTCCTGCACCCACTCTTACCCTCTCCTGCCCTACTTGCTGGCTGTGCATCCTCAGGCCAGTTTCTAAACCTCTTTGGGCCTCCATCTTACTCATGTCGGATGGGATGGATACATCATGCCCTATCAGGTCCCAGGCTCCAGAAAGCAAGTGACTGGAGGTGCAAATATTTCTAAGCTATGCTTGTAGGAGAAAGGCAGTATCATGGGGGAGACACAGGCAGAGGGACTGGGGGCTACAGGCCAGAGCAACAGTGATGAGTCCAATTCATGAGCTGCAGTGACCTTGACCTCCACTGGTCCTGGGCCCCCTACTCCTGGGAAGGACTTGAAATCAGGGCAGGAGAAAGTCCCAGTGTGGCTTAGCCCGGGGCCAAGCTGAGACTCAGGAGTCAGGGCTGAGGGTTACATATTAACCCCGGGCACGGAGACCAGCCCACAGTCTGCCAGGGCTCCCACCCCAGGGCCCACCAAGAGCATCCTCGGGCTTCCCACAGCCCCACCTCCTGGCACCCCTCCACACCCGGCATCTTGTGCTGCCCGCACCACCTCTCTGTGCTGCCACGCGGTCGCCACCTTGCTCGCTGGGCCGGGCAGGGACAGGCTCTGGAGACGGTAAACCTTTCCAGCCGGAGGGGCAGTCCTGAGTCCGGGACCGCCACCAGGGAGATGCCCAGCCCTCTCCGGCATATCAGTCAGGAAGGGGCTGCCACGGATCTCAGCCTTACGCGGGCAGGGTCCGGGGGCCCTCATGGAGCCCTGAGGGGCAGAAGCGGGGCTGGGGGCTCCCCAACCCCGCTCATGCCTGAGTCCACCCCACTCACCAGCCAGCAGCACGATCAGATGGCAGAGGGCAGTCAAGCGGAGCAGCCGCGAGAGAGGCAGAAGAGCCATGGTCGAGGGGGTCCGGGGGGTGCCGGGGCGGGCGTGGGGGCCCTCGTCGGGGCTCGGTGCAGTCCTCTCACTGCCTGAGCTCTGCCGCGGTTTATAATGGGGCTCCACTGCCTCTGCCTCTGCCTCTGCCTCTGCCTCGCTCGCCCCCACAGGCAGCAGGCAGGCGGTGGGAGGGGAGAGGAAGGGAGCGTGTGCAGCGACTGAATTCCTTAGGATGTTGCCAAGGAGCTGAGGCGCTCCCAGGCTCCGGGTGAGGGCTCCTGGGGGGGTAATGGGCTGGCTTCTCATACGGGGACCCGCCTGGGAGGCTGGACAAAGCCTGCTAGGGTTCAAAGGGCCTCCTCTCCTCCCATCTGCTGGGGCCACCTTCCTACTGGGAGCTGGCACACGCCCTAGGGTCCAACCTGGGGCCCTAGCTCCTAAGTGGGCAGTAAACCAAAGGACAGAAGACTAGAGAATGCTGGCTGCGGGCAAGCCAGGAGGACACAGGGCCCGTCAGTCTGGGTCTGACGAAGTCTCCTTTGGTCTGGGAGGTAGCTCTCCCACGCCAGGAAGGACCTCCAGCCCTTACCTCTTAAAGCCCCAACACCTGGGGGACCTTGTTCATCGAAGTATCCTCCAAGCCCAGCATGCAGCCTGGCAAACAGTAGGGGCTCCGTACAGCAAATGCCTGCTGAAAGAATGATCCAGCCCAACTTCATAGGGACAAATGGGCAAACTGAAGCCCAGAGAGGGGGCAGAATCATGCCAGGTCATAGAGGTCATCAGAGCAGAGAACCCACCTCCCGCTGCCAGAGAAGAGTAGGTGTGAACAGGGCGTGGGCAGTTCAGGCAGGACACAGACAAGAGCCCCGGCCTCCCTGCTTCCAGCCCCCCGACCTGTCCTTTCCTCATTTGCACCCGCTCCCATCGCTGGCTCTGGCCCTCTGTGAGCCCACGGGAAAAACACGGCTGCCAGCCTCACCCCTGGTAACTCAGGGCCTCTCGGTTGGTCCTTAACTCGGCAGCATGCTTGAAAAAGTCCGGCCCCTCACGGGACGTCAGTTCTCCATCTGTACAAGGAGGAAGTTGGGCTTATCCACTGAGGAGGGAGCTGCGCAGCTCTGACTTTCTAGGTTCTCTCTTTGTTAGAGGTGGTGACAACAGAACCAGGCATGATCGGCCATCAGCTCCCACCAAACTGGTATAAGTGCTTGCTGGTATAAATGGGTGCAGCACAGCTGCTTTCACGGCTGCTTTCCCTGCAGGCAGTGGCAATAACGCCCAAGACTCTGGAAGAGTCTAACAGGAGCCTAGCTCAGTCTGGGACAGGAGTTAACTGTGAACCCACTCCCATCTAGGCAAGTCTGGGCTGCCAGCCAGAGCAAAACCAGTTTGTGAGGCACTGTTGCAGGCTACGGAGCCAGTTGGTCTAGGCTGGGCTGGGTGGAGGGGTCACAGCTCCCAAGGCCAGGGTACCTCTCTCTCACCCAAGCACAGTAAAGCTGCCTAGGGTGTGGAGCTAAGAGCCTGGACCCTCCTTGACAGGGAGGAGCATCCCTGGCACTGGCCAGTGTCCCCTCAGGCTCAGAGAATGTGTCGCAGCCCATATGCAGATACGAAGCTAGTAACCTTCACGTCCCTCGGTGTATAGCTGTTGAGGCCCAGAGGGGGACAAGACGTGAAACAAACTGAGGTCCAAGGCTTTCTGTTCTGCCCAAGTAGGAGCAGATGAAGAAAAGGGGGAGGAGGAAGAGGACGAAGAAGAGACGGAGGAGGGGGAGGGCCAGGGGTAGGGGACAGGTGGGAGGAGGAAGGGGGGAGAAATAGGGAGGAGGGAAGGGGGAGAGGGGAGAGGCAAGAGGCAAGTCCTGGGAAGCCCCACACTTCATTAAGGACAAGACCCAGGTTGGGCCAGGTATTTGGGGGTAAAGACCCTTGTTCCCTTGGCCCCGGACTATGCTCTAAAGGATTTAGAAAGCAATGGCTTTGGGATCAGATGATCCTGGCTCTGCCACTATCTCTGTGTGATCTTGGGAGGCTTCCCTGCCTCTCTGAGTTCACACTTACTCTGAGATAGGCACTGTTTTAAGTGCTTTGTATGACTAATTCAGGAAATCATGACAACAAACCCAGGTGTAAGCAAAATACCATTATCGTGGTCCATTTTATGGAAGGGGAAACTGAGGCATGCAGAAGTTAAGGAATTTTCTGAGGATCACCAGCCAGGAAGTGGGGGAGCCTGGATTTGCCCCAGCCAACTGGCTCTGGAGTCTGAGCTCCTGATCACCAGACTACACCACCTCCCTCCATCCCCACTTCGTGGAATGCTGTGAGAATTGAGTTTGTGCCCTTAAGGTGCCGGTTCAGAGCCTGGCACGAAACAGGTGCCAAAACACAGATATAACACTGCTTTTCTTTGTTCAGCCCTTGGGAACATCCCCTATCTTCTACTGGCCCAGCTTTCCCTCCCATAAAATTGGAATGGTCACCCCACCTATCTCATCAGGGTGTTAAGAACTAACTGAGTTTAGATTCAATTCAGACACAGGAGCCAGGCTTTTAGGTTGGTGGGACCTGGAGACAAACATGGCTCCGCCGCTTATGAGGGGTATCACTTTGGGCAAGTGACTTAACCTCTCTGAGCCTCAGCTTCCCCTTCTGTAAAGTGGGATGCTAAAGCCACCTCATCAAATCACTCCCTGGGGGAGTTCATAAAACTAAGGACTTTCAGAGTGCCTGGCACACAGAAACCATTGGTGTTTGTTATTCAGCCCTGATGTGTGCCTGGCACTGTGGTGGGACAGTGTTGGTGGGGGAGCATAGGCAAATAAGCCAAAGTCTTTGCCCCAAGGAGCCCCAGCTCACTGGGAGGGAGAAGATGCAAGTCCTACCAGAGATTCGAAGGCTGCAGGTCTTAGGGAGGGAGAGAAGCCTTTGTTCTTGTGTGGGAATCAAGGAAGGCAGGAATGAGAGACGATATTTTAGTCAGAAGATGGACAGAGGGACTTCCCTGGTGGTGCAGTGGTTGAGAGTCCTCCAGCCAAAGCAGGGGACATGGGTTCGATCCCTGGTCTGGGAGGATCCCACATGCTGTGGAGCAACTAAGCCCGTGCGCCACAACTACTGAGCTTGCGGTCTAGAGCCCGCGAGCCACAGCTACTGAGCCTGCGTGCCGCAACTACTGAAGCCTGTGCGCCCAGAGCCCGTGCTCTGCAGCAAGAGAAGCCACCGCAATGAGAAGCACGTACATCGCTTGCTGCAACTAGAGAAAGCCTGCATGCAGCAACAAAGACCCAATGCAGCCAAAAATAAATAAATAAAATAAATTTATTTAAAAAATTTTTTTATTAAAAAGAAAAAAAAGATGGGCAGAATTTTGCTTTTTTTTTTTACATTATCATTTTGAAAAATTTGTAAACAGTAAAGAAGAAATGAAACAAAGAGCTTTCCTATCTCTACCACCAAGATTCAATGATTAGTGTTTTTTCATATTTGCTTCATCTTTCTTCTTCTTCTTTTTTTTTTTTTTTTTTGCTAAGCCATCTCAGAGTAAATTATGGATGCCTGATACTTTGCCCCTTGAATTCTTCAGCATGTACCTCCATTGTATAGACATTGTCTTACATAAATAGAATACTATTATCCCACCTAACAAAACTAACAATGATTCCTATGTCTTGTAATATTTAGTTAATATTCAAATTTCTCCAATTATCCCAAAATGTATTTTAAGTTTCTTCTCCTTCCCTCTCTTTTTCTCTCTCCTCCTTCTTTCCTATCTCTCTCTCTCTCTATCTACCTATTTATCTAACCATATCTATCTATCTATCTATCTATCTATCTATCTATCTATCTATCTATCTATCTATCTAATGAACCAGGGTCCAATCTAGGTTCATGCATTGCTTATGGTTATTTCTATTTATTCTACGATAGACCTCCTTTACATTTTTCATGACATTGACTTTCTGAAGAGTCAGGACCATTGTCTCACACGCTGTTCTCATTCTTAATTTATTGAATTATTTCCTTGTGATGTCATCTAATTTGTTCCTTTACCCTATATATTTCCTGTAAACTGGAAGTTAGATCTAGAGGCCTGATTAGGTCTTAGCTACAAATCCTTGGTAAGAATCCATTACGAGTAATACTTTGTACACCAATCACATCCACCACGATGGACAGGTTATTCCACTATTCTTGAGAGATTGATGGCCGACCGCTAGATCTCTCCACTGCGGAAGTGTTATTCCCTTTGTGATTCACAAGTAACTTGCCATATGCAGACAGGCAGGATTTTGACTGACCATTCCAGGCAGAGGGAAAACTTAACCAAGATGGAAAGCATAGGACCTATGCAGGGGTTGGGGAACGGTCCAATGCCATTGGTTCTGAGGAAGGAATGGGCAGGGAGGCTGTAGCTGGACACTTTGAAGCTGGAGTGAGGAAAGAGAATGCTGTTCAGGGGCAAAGGGGAGCTGGGGATCTTCTGAGCTGAGGAATAACTAGAGCAGCGCTGGCAGCAGGCAAGTAGGTTCTCTCAGAGTCAGTGGGATGGTAGGGATGGGGGTCTTCCCACCCATACCTCTGCAGGCCCACAGATGGCTGGGGCCCTGCGTGGGTGTCCCAGAGAGCAGGGAGCCTGTGTCGTTCTTGTGGAACATGAGCAATTCCCCCAGCATTGGAAGCAGAACAGAAACAACATGGGGATCAGGGTGGGGAGCCCTGGGCACCCCTGTGGGGTCCCAGGATGGTAGGAGGAATGTGGTGGCCAGGGAGGTGGTCATCTCCAGGGTCCCTTGGGAACAGCCTTCCCTGTCCCAGCCAGTCCTGCCCAGCTCACCTTTTCTGACCAGTAAAAAGGGCTACCCCCATGCACTGGGCATTTCCTCTGTCTGTGCACATGCCTGGCCACACCCTCTTTTTTAGTGTGGTAAAATATACATCACGTAAAAATTAACATTTTAACCACTTCTAAGTGTTCAGTTCTGTGGCATTAAGTACATTCACATTGCTGTGCAACCATCACCACAATCCATCTCCAGAACTTTCTCATCTTGCAAAACTGAAACTCCAGACCCGTTAAACAATAACTCCCATTTCCTCCTGCCCCAGCTCCTGGAAACCACCATTCTGCTTTCTGTTTCTATGCACTTGACTCCTCTAAGAATCATACAGTATTTGTCTTTTTGTGACTGGCTTATTTCACTTACCACGATGTCTTCAAAGTTCATCCATGTTGTAGCAGGTGTCAAAATTTCCTTCCTTTTAAGGCGGAATTATATTCCATTGTATGGATAGACCACATTTTGCTTATGTATCCATCCATCGGTGGACACTTGGGTTTTTTCCACCTTCTGGCTATTTCAGAAAATGCTGCAATGAATACGGGTGTACAAATATCTGCTCCTGTCCCTTTCAGTTCTTTTGTGTGTATGCCCAGAGGTGGGATTTCTGGATATGGTTGTGCTATGTTTAATTTTTTGAGCAACAGTCACACTGTTTTCTACAGCGACTGTACCATTTTACATTCCCATCACCAATGCACAAGGGTTCCAATTTCCCTACACCCTCACCAACCTTGTTTTTTTTTTTTTTATAATAACCATCTTAATGAGTATGAAGTGATATCTCATTGTGGTTTTGATTTGCATTTCCCTAACGATTAGTGTTGTTAAGCATCTTTTCATGTGTTGGGTAGGAAGAAATTTTCCTCTACACTTCTAGGTTCTCCTGGCTGGTCTAAGAATTAAATTGGCATGAGACAGATTAACAGGAGAAAAAAATCAAACAGAAGTTTAATAACTTGTATATATGGGAGAGGCCCAGGAAAACTGAGTAACTTGCCAAAATGGCTGAAACCTTCACGTTAAATGCCATCTTCAGCTAAAGACAAGAGGTCGCTGGGGGTAGTGGTTGGGGACTTCAAAGTGGAAGAAGACGATCCACAGGGAGATAGAAAAGCGAATGTTTGGTAAATAAATGTTTGCTGGGTCATGCAGAGACAACGGGACACAGAGCGGACCCTGATCTCCAGACGCTGCCGAGTCCTCCCCACCACAGTTCGCCCCATATTCTTTGCAGATGCCTCTGGCGATAGCTCTGTAACTGTGACCAGTCCTTTATCTAAATTCTTTCAGGCAGTTAAGGCGGAAGTAACAAGGAAAACTTCCCGAGTCTTCTGTTTCTTAAAAATAATCAGCCTAAATTAGTCCTCATGCCAAAGAGACACATTCTGGGGTGGCAAATATTGCTCCCCTACAATGTGCCTGTTAACCATCCAAGTCTTTGCCCATTTTGTTATTGGGCTGTCTGTACCTTCTTATGAGATTCTCACATCTACATGCACCATGTGCTTTTATCGCCCCCTATTCACAGAGGGAGAAATTGAGGCTCAGAGGGACCAAGTAACTTGTTCCAGACACGCAGCCAGTGAGAGTTCCTATATCTGTCTGAATCCGTGACCTGTGCCCTTCATCATACTTCTCCATGCCTCCCAGACAATGTTCTATGTGTCTGTAGCTTCAACCCTGGAAATCCCACTGTGAGAGCCAGATCTAAAAGGGAACAAAGGCCACTTGTGCCAAGATGTCCATGGAACAGTATGCACACCGAGGAAATAATGAAGATGCACCAAGGGCAGAGGAGTCCTTTTTTGTTGTTGTTTTGGCAGAGTGAGCTGTGTCCAGGAACTTCAGGGAAGCAGGCCCATTTGAGGGTCCAGGGAAGTTAGCGCCAGATGAACTGGGTTTGGAGTACTCCCCAAACCCACTCCCTATCTTCCTCCTGGACACACAGCTTGGCTGTACTTCCCAGCATCCCTTGCTGTCAGGGTGGTCATGTGACTAAGTTCTGTCAATGGCACATGGGCAGAAGTGATGAGTCCCTCTTCTTGGCCCAGCTCATAAAAAACCTTCCCACAAGCCTCTATTCTCTTTTCCCGTCTGCTGGATGAGGGAGAGGAGACCTGGTCCTGGAGGTGGGCAGGGCCATGAGAAGGAAGCAGCCTGGGTCCTTGAATGACCACATGGATGGAAGGTCGCCCACAGACCAGGAATGCCTGATAAGACTTCGTGTGAGAAGAAAAAAACTTCTATGGGGTTGAGCCACTGAGATTTTGGGGGTTGTTTGTTGCAAGTAGCATTTCCTGACTGATATACTCTCTTCTGCCTCTGTGTCCACCCTTGAAGTGGGAAGGTTGAGATTGGGTTATTGAATGAATGGATGAATATGCTGCTCAAAGATCTAGACTTGAGGACTGAATGAATGATTTCATCAGCTCCTCCTGACAAGTGGTCCCAGGGTGGACAAATGTCTGGGGTTCCCGGCTGACACCTGCTCAGCTACTTCCCAGGTCCTCATGTCTAGCTGGGATTCCCCACCTTCTCACAGGGTGACCTTGGGCAAGCCAGCTCACATATAAATGTCAAGGGCTTCCCCACTGGGAGAGAGGGGCCATGGGTCCCCTGCCCCACCTCACAGGAACAGCACATGCCAAGGAACAAAACAGACATTGTTGTAGAGGATTTATTTTCCAGAAGGCTTGAGGGGCAAGGGCAAGGGCAGGACAGGAGTGGAGGGAGATCCCAGAACAATTGAAGGCCCTGTGCGTGGGCAGTGGCCAGGTTAACACTTCCGGTGCCTATAGTGGGCAAATGACCTTGGGCTCCCGGGGGGACACAAGCCCTGGAAGCCACTGAGTTTCATGGCCGGCAAAGCCATATTTTCTGTGACTTGGATCTGAGCCCCACAGCAATCCCATAAGGTAAGTATTCTCACTCTCAGGTGAGGCTCAGAGAGGTTAGATGGTCTCCTCAGGGTCACACAGCAACAACCACCCTGCCATACTATACCAGGCTCCCTCGGAAAGGAACAAGCACAGATACCTGGGGAAGCCGTGGTCCTCAAAGAGGTGTAGATAAGTCCTAAGTCCCAGTCCTTAGCCTGGCCCCAGCCACCTGAGAACAACCTCCATCCAAGGCTCTTTCACTTAACTATACCCCACACATTCCTGGTCCAAGGACCAGGAAATCTCTGCCTTGTCTCCCTCCCACACATTTCTTAAAATTCTTCCAGTCATCCATTTGGCCTTTTAAGCATTTGCCCTCTTTTCTTATACAAATATAACTAGAGCTTATAATACCAAGCCAAGGGTACTCATTCACCCCATAGCAGGAATTTGGTTGTCAGCTTTTTGGGGAAGGAGGAAGAGGAAATTCGGGTCTCTGAAGAGGTCAGGCCTGGATGTTGGAGGTTGGAGAAGCAGTAAAAAACCCAAGGGAAGCAAGAAGTTTAAAGAGGTAACATGGGGAAGAAAGGTGAATCTGGGTAAATTTGAGGCTTCATAATGAACCCCGCCAGCCCTTCTCTAGATGACCTTGAGTCTCTGTATCGATGTGTGAGAGCCCTTGAGAGGTGGGAGACGGACATTACTTTTATTGATTCAATCTGCAGCCTCTTATTGAGCACTGATTCTGAGCCAGGCCCTGTGCTCTGTGCCAGAGGCCGGGAGACAAAAGTAGCTCAGGTGTGGATATTGGTCCAGCTGGTGGGGCTGGAGGACAAGCTCCCAGTTCCCGAGAATTCTGGGCAGACTGTGATCAGGGCTGTTAAAAGGGGGCAGAGGGCCAGGGGAAGTCTAAAAAATGACTCTCAATTACTGGCTGCTTAGGTTGAGTGATGCCCTGGAGGGCTGGTGGGGTTGGACATGTGCAGAGGATGGGGAGACATTCTGGGTGTCAGGAGCAGCTCGGGAAAAGAGCCAGAAGTGGAAATGTATGACATGGGTTGGGAGAACAGGGAGCCGGAGTCCAACATGCATGAAGGGAAATGAGGCAGGGCTGGAGGCAAAGGATAAGACCCAGATCTGGAGGGCAGGGATGCCAGGCTCAGGAGCTCTGACCTCGGCCTAGGGCAAAGGGGAGCCATGGAAGGATTTTGAGCAGGGGAGTGACTGACCAGGACTGTGGACCCTCTGGCTTTGGTGGGGCAGAGGATGGGTTGGAAGGGTAAGTGGGGAGATGAGAGTGACAGTTGGAGGCTTGACTGGGAGTGACAGCTGCAGAGATCAAGATCAGGGACCGCTGAGAGGGTTGTTGGCACAGGGTTGTGTCGGGGAGCAGCTGTAACAGCAGGGAGGTGGGGCTCCATGAGCCTTCCTGGAGGAGCCAAGGCCACGGTCATCAGGGCAGGGCCTGCCTCATTGGTCCAGCCTCTGGAGAGCTTTCTTCACCCAGGGCAGTCTGGGATCAGCACAGATCTCTCGGTCCCTCACGGTTAGCAAGCTGGAAGGCGGAGACACCAGGGAGACAAGGAAGCCCCATTAGCATGCAGCAAGGATGCCACAGCCCCGCTGCAGAACCTTAGCAATTATGAGTCACCTGCTGTAGGCAAACACATTTCTTAAGAAGGAGAGGGGGAGATAAGCAGCAAGGACTTCCCATACCTTCAGCCCCAGCCATGAGTGCCAGGTCAGGCCAGGAAATAGAATGCCCAGGAGTCCCATAATCTTTGCTGACATTGCTTTGGAAGAGAGTATTGGGTAGTGGCCAAGAGCATGAACTTTGGAGCCAGCCTATCCAGATTAGAATTGTAGCTCTGCCACATGTTAGCAAGTCCCTTAACTTCTCTGAACCTCAGTTTCCACATCTGTAAAATGGGCATGATAATTCTGGTCCAACCTCATAGGAATTCGATGAAGATTTGTTGAGTTAATATAAACTGGAGTGCTCAGAACAGTGCACAGCAGACCGTAGGTGATATATAATTGTGCCAGGGCCTGGCCTGAACTTTTAACATTGATTTCCTTAATAAATCCTTACAACAACCCTATGAGCCTCCAATATCCTATCTACTTCATAGCTGAGGAAAGTGAGACCCAATGGGGTAAAGCAACTTGCCTAAGTGCCAGAGCTGGTAAGACCTGACTCATCGTGCTTGCTGTGAACGAGCATCCCTATCCAGGCCCCTCTGAGAGACCTGAGCACAGAGAGGGGAGGTGAACAATAGCCCAAGACCACATGGCAGTAGTGGGCTAAGGCTTCCACTTTTGCCAGAGCTCCAACAAGCACCCTTGATCTGCACACACACACAGACACCCCCAGATGACCAATGAACAGAAAGAACAAAGAAGGCAGCAAAGCAGTGTTGACCTTGGCCACGTGGACAGCCTGCCCTGGCTGCTTTGTGACACTGGACAAGGCTCAGACCCTCTCTGAGCTTTGATCTTCTCATTCATTGAGCCATATTCTTTCTAGAATCCCTTCTAGCTCAAGATCCAATAATCACATGTGTACCATCTCTCACTGAGTATCTATTATATGCCAGGCATTGAGTAGTACACCTCCCACTTACTATTACTGTGCCCTGTGATGCTTGAGAGGCCCCATAACTCGCTGTGCACATTTATGCACCTGTAAAAAGGGGATTGTAACAGTACCTACTACATAGGGTTGCTTGAAGGATTAAATGAGTTAATGTTTATAAAGCGTTTATAACAGTGCCTAGCACTTAACAAGCACTCTCCACATGTTTGATTAAAAAAATAAATGAAAGTGATCACTCCCGCTATACTGATGGGGAAACTGAGGCCCAGTATTGAAGTGACCAGAACTGTGGCAGACCTTCCCTTTTCAGCCTTCTTGTGTTTTACCCACAGACCCCTCTGAGGGACGGAAGATGAGTGAGAAGGATGAAGATGAGAAGATGACAGGGCCCCAAAGGGGGTCATAAGTCCCCAAGCTCAAACATTCCCCACTCTGTGGTCTGGCAGGCAGCAGGCTCTGAGGAGCCAGAGCAGCAGACAGAGGGGCTGCCCCAGAAAGGACAGGTCCCGTCACCCAGCCAGGGGCAGGGGCAGGGGGAGGGGGCGGGGGCAGGGGCAGGGGGAGGGGGAGGGGCAGGGGCAGGGGGAGGGGGCAGGGGGAGGGGGCGGGGGCGGGGGCAGGGGGAGGGGGCGGGGGCGGGGGCAGGGGGAGGGGGCGGGGGCGGGGGCAGGGGCAGGGGCAGGGGGAGGGGGCAGGGGCAGGGGCAGGGGGAGGGGGCGGGGGCAGGCTCCCGGCCGAGGAAAAGGAAGCAGAGAAGCTGAGAGAAAGCAGCAAAGGAGAATAAGAACCTTAGGAGAAAGCCCTAAACAAGGACCCAGGAGTCCTGGTTCCAGCCTGGGCAACCTTGAGCAAGTCACTTCTCCCCTCACCCTGCCCCGAGCCTGTTTCTCCATCTGTAAAATGGAAAGAATAGCACCTTCTTGTAGGATCATTGTGAGAATTAAACAGTCATGCTCAGAACAGTGCCTGGCCCTGAGGAAGCACTTAGTGTCAGCTCTTAATACGCTCCTGGTAAGAATAGGCTGCCTCACATAACTGACTCCCAGGGCACTGGGGATCCAAGATGCTTCTGATGGGAGCATCTTTGCTGACTCAGTGGAACCAGGCATACTGCCCGTACCCTGAGCCCTACACTCTACGGCAGCTCTGCACTACCTATCTGCCTTGCCGGCGTGGAGCGGCACCTTCTGCATCCTCAGAACCTGGCACGCTGCCTGGCACGTAAGAGGTGCCTGATAATATCTGTTGAATGATAACATGATTTTTTTCTTGTACACCCAAGCCTCAGCTGAGCCATGTAGTTCAGCCAAGTGCTCCCAGCCGACATCTGGATGCCCAGCTGCATTCCTCCATCCCTGGGTGCACCCCACCCACGTGCACCTGGAGCCTCCCAGGCCACACCCATCAAGCTCTCCAAGGTCTTGCCTCCCCGGCTTCCTACTCACACCACGCCAGGCCTCCGGCAGGAGTCCGAAGTCCAGTAGTAATATTTCACCAAACGCAGGGGCAGGGGGTGACGGATGTAGTCCCGGCAGCAGACGCTGTCCTCCACGTTGGCACCGTAGGGGCCTGGGGGGGAAGCGTGCTCAGAGGAGTCACAGGCTGCTCTCCCTTGGCCCTAACCTCTGACCCAGCTTTTCTGTTCTCATGTGGAAGGTTGGTGTCCAGAGGATTCTGGGCCCTCAACGTCCCCACTCTTGGGGCCTCTGAGAAGCCACTAAGTGCCCAAAGTCTACACTCTGCGTCGGTCAGCTCAAGGGAGAGGGATTCAGAACGACCGAGCATCAACAATGCCCTAAGCTCTAGATGGGACCAGAGACGCTGAACAGGAAGGAGCCTTAGAAGCTTGTTATTCAAGTTGAGGTCTGTGGACCCACATCGTCAACATCACCTAGGAGCTTGTCAGAAAAGCTCCGGGCCTAGTCCCAGCCCTGCTGAATCAGGGGGACATTTTGAAGAACTTCCCAGGTAATCTGAGAACTTCCCTTCAACTCACATCTACTCTAATCCCCTTCATGATGCAAATGGTGAGGCTGAGGTCCAGAGATGGGGGAGGACTTGCCCAGATCACACAGCACGACCCTGGAGAGTCAGGACAAGGGCTCAGGCAGAGTCCAGGCACGGAAACCCGGGTTCGAGTCTCGCTCTGCCCTGAGTCACTTAACATCTCTGAGACCTAATTTCCTCCTCAGACCCAGGGAGTAATAATAGTACCTACTCTACGGGGCCTGTAATGCAGGGAAGGCGCTCAGGAACCCCATAACTGAGCAGTTATTGCTCCTAGCTCCCTGACTCCCAGTCCAGTGCTCATTTCCCTCCCCATCGTAGGGCAGAAGAGTGTACATTGGGGTGGAAAGAGAAGTCAGGAACCCAGTGTTGAGGGCAGGTTCGGGAGAAAGATGGGGTGGTGAGAGGGCAGGACTAGTTTTCCAAGGGAATATCTCTTACCCCTGCTCCTGCCTTTACCCACCCCAGCTGGCCTCCTTCAGTGGCTCCCTCTCCACATCCCAAGGCCCTACCCTTGAGTTCTCTGGAGTAGGAGACCCTGGGCCATGCCCACTACAACCCCGAGCCCAGCTGAGATAGATCCTAGACTCCAAGCCTTCAAGACTATCCATTTAACAGATGTGTAAACTGAGGTCCAGAGAAGCAACGGGACTAGCCCAAGAGCCAGTGGCAGATTGGGGTCTTCTGCTCTCAGTTCAGTGCTCTTTCTACCACATGAGGAAGATACCCCAGTATCTGACCTTGACCTCTGCAGAGAGCCCTCCCTCTTCCCAACCTCACCTGCCTCTGTTGCTTGAAGTATCATAGCAAGGAGGATGAGGGCAGCCAGGAGTGGGGTCTGCAGGCTGGCCATACTTTTGTCCTTTGTGTCCCAGCTCAGGTGTCTACAATCGCCAAAGGACAGGAAGCTCTGGTATTTAAGTGTTTGCTACACCCACAGGCCTCAGACACTCTTAGTCACCGGTGAGCCCAGAATCTCTGACATTCACATTATGAAAGAAGAACTCCCACTTCCTCCAAAGAGAAGGAAATTCTCTGTGGCCAGGAACCACTCAAAGGGGACCCCCACGCTGACCTCCCCCCCTGGGTCCCAAGAGACTTGCAAAATCCCCCTTGAGCTGGGCCTCTTGGAGGCCTGTGCTCCCTGGGGTCTGCTGGCTGTGTGGCCTTGGCCATGTCACTGGATGTCTCTGGGACTGAGTTTACCCATCTAGAAATGGGGGAGATGGTTTTACAGTCCTATGTATTTACCCCAGTGGTTGTTTGTAAATCAAGTGAGAATGTGGACAGGAGCCAAAGAGCCCTAAACCCTCACCTGGAACTGAGGCCCATGTTGATGAAGCCTTCATCACTGATCTGTCGTCAAAGGGAGAAGCCTATGAACCCACTGGGTTAGCTTCTCTGCCGCATCACCGGTGTCCTCTAGGGCTTCTCACAAAGTCTCAGCTTGGGCCAGTTCATGGTCCACTCAACAGCTGTAAACAGCTTCCACACATTTCCAACTTGCCTGTTCTTCCTTCGCAGCTGTCTCCACGCTCTTCCTCACCCACCCCCTTCTCAATCTACTGCCACGTCCCACTGATTCTACTACCTCAGTCTGTCTCGGATCTGTCCCCTTATCTCCATCCCCACTGTCCCTGCCCAGTCCAGGCCACCGCCACCCCAGGCTCAGATGCTGGCCCCTCGTTCCCCTCTCCACACTGCAGTGACCAGAGTGAGTAGCCCGGATTCAAAGCTGCACATGCCTCTCTCCTGCTTCAAAACCCTGCTGTGGCCCCCTGAACCCATGCTCCTGATTCTGGCCCTCAAGGCCTCCATTCCGGACACGACCCCACCGCCCCCGCCCAACTGGTCTCCCTCCCCTGAGGAATCACATCCACAGTCCTCATAGTTTCTCAAAGAGGTCTGTGGTTTGTCCCTGGCCGTGAATGCCTTTGCCACTTCTCTACCGTGTAAACTCCTACTCGTGCATCAAGAGCCATTTGAAATGTCACCCTCTAGGTAAACACACCCCCTCAGGACTCCAAAATTCTCTGAGGTGACCTAGAACGTGGACTTGAACAGACTACGTCAGATTTCCTCTTTCTCAGTCTCCTCCCAGAAGCCAAACTCCAAGCTCTTAGAAGGTGGGGCCTCCCTTTATTTGTCTTGGCATTCCAGGGTCTACCAAGAGTGGGGTACATGGTGGGTGCTCAGAACACACCTAGTGGAAGAAGAAACCCAGGCTCAGAGGAGGAGGGGCCTTGCCTGTAAGTGGATAAGCCATCCTGGAGTTCAGGACTCAGCACTCCATTTGTAGAGGGATCCATCCACTCATTCATTCATTCAACAAATATTTATTGAGCCCTTGGTCGACAGAGTAATGAACCCCCCCAAAATGTCCATATCTAATTCCCCAAACTTGTGAATATGTGACCTTACATGGTAAGAAGGACTTTGCAGGTGTGTTGAAGTTAAGGCCCTTAAAACAGAGACTTCCTTGGGACTTTCTTGGTGGCCCAGTGGGTAAGACTCCGTGCTCCCAATGCAAGGGGCCCGGGTTCGATTCGTGGTCGGGGAACTAGATCCCACATGCACGCCACAACTAAGAGTCTGCATGCTGCAACTAAGAAGACCGCATGCCGCAACTAAAGATCCCACGTGCCGCTACGAGGATCCCACGTGCCGCAATGAAGACTCGGAGCAGCCAAAATAAATAAATATTAAAACAAAAACAAAAACAGAGGGACTTCCTGGATTCTCTGGATGGACCCAATGCAATCACAGGGTCATTATAAGAGGGGCCAGTGAGTGGGTCAGATTCAGACAGGAGATGGGATGACAGAAGCAGAAGTCCAAATGATGTGACGCTATGCGCCCGAGAAGGTGGGAAAGGCAAGGAAACAGATTCTCCCTTAGAGCTTCCAGAAGAAACACAGCCCTGCTGACACCTCAGTTTTACTCCACTGAGACTGATTTAGGATTTCTGACCTGCTGAACTGTAAGATAATAAATTGGTGTATTAAACCACCAAGTCATTTGTTACAGAAGCAAGAGGAGAGTAATACAAGCACCTGCCACGTGCCAGGTACACTGCCAGGATCTGGGGACACAACAGTGAATAGGTCCCTGCTCTCATGTTTACCTTGGAGACAAACAATAAACAGGCAAAAAAACCCAAAAAAAACAAAACCAAACAAGGTAATGTCAGGCTGCGGTGAGTGCCGTGAAGAAAATGAAACAGAGAAAAATAGACAGTGACTATGGGGAAGCAGGTTTGGGTAGTCAGGAGACGACTCTGTGAGGGCTGACATGCAAGCTGAAATTCAGAATATACTAAGAAACCTGCCAGGGAGGAAGGGGCAAGTGCAAAGGGTGAGAGGGCTGAGCAGCTGGGGCAGAGTGGGTCGGGGAGCAGGGGGCAGCCAGATGGGAGGGGCCTGCAGGCAGGGCTGGGCAGGGCCTGTTCAGCTGCAGTTCCTATGAGCCTCCTGATGGACGTGCATTGGAGGTGCACAGCATCGCCTTGGAAGTCCTCTTGTCAAAAGGCGTTACCCAAAGCCAGTCACAGAAGGACAAATACTGCATGATTACAACTCTGTGGGGTTCCTAGAGGAATCAGATTCATAGAGACAGAAACTAGAATGGTGGTTACCAGGGGTTGGAGGGCGGAGGGAATGGGGAGTTAGTTTTGTGGATTATTTTTTAATAAATTTATTTATTTATTTATTTATTTTTGGCTGCGTTGGGTCTTTGTTGCTGCACGCGGACTTTCTCTAGTTGCGGCGAGCGGGGGCTACTCTTCATTGCGGTGCGCAGGCTTCTCATTGTGGTGGCTTCTCTGGTTGCAGAGCATGGGCTCTAGGAGCGCAGGCTTCGGTAGCTGTGGCACGCGGGCTCAGTAGTTGTGGCACGCGGGCTCAGTAGTTGTGGCGCACGGGCTTAGTTGCTCCGTGGCATATGGGATCTTCCCAGACCAGGGCTCGAACCTGTGTCCCCTGCACTGGCAGGCGGATTCTTAACCACTGCGCCACCAGGGAAGCCCCGGGGAGTTAGTTTTTAATGGATACAGAGTTTTGGTTTGGGAAGACGGAAAAGTTCTGGAGATGGATGGTGGTGAAGGCTGCACAACAATATGAATGTACTTAATGCCACTGAACTGTACACTTAAAAATTATTAAAATGGTAAATTTTACATTATGTATACATTATCAGTTAAACTGCTCTCTGGTCCAGTGATCATGATCCTTGGTATTCACCCAAAGGAGTTGAAAACTTATGTCCTCACACAAGCCTATATTATAGCAGCTTTATTCACAACTGCCAAAACTTAGGGGCAACCAAGATGTCCTTCAGTGGGTGAATAGATAAAATGTGGTACATTCAGACAATGGAATTATTATTCACTGCTGAAAAGAAAAGAGCTATCAAGCCAGGGAAAGACATGGAGGAAACTTAAATGCATGTTACTAAGTGAGAGAAGCTAATCTGAAAAGGCCACAAACTATATGACTCCAACTATATGACCTTTTGGAAAAGGCAAAGCTACGGAGGCAGTAAAAAGATCAGCGGTTACCAGGGGTTAGAGGGAAGAAAAGATGAGTAGGTGGAGCACAGAGGATTTTTAGGGCAGTGAAAATACTGTGTATAATACCACAATGACGGATACACATCATTATATTTTTGTCCAAACCCATACACTATACAACACCAAGAGAGAATAAACCATAATATAAACTATGGACTTTGGGTGATTATGATGTGTCAAAGTAGGTTCATCATTTGTCACAAAGGTACACTCAGGTGGGGGAGGTTAATAGTGAGGGAGGCCACGCCTGCCTGGGGGCAGGAAGCATGTGGGAGATATCTGTACCTTCCTCTCAATTTTGCTGTGAACCTAAAACCGCTCTAAAAAATTAAGTCTTGAAAGAAAAACAAAAAGAAAAGGTGTAACCCAGAATCTAATCAAGCCTCTAGTCCTAACTTCCAGTTTACAAGAACTACAGGGGCCTTCCAGGTCTCCTACAAGACGACTGTGTGGGGATCAACAAATAGTCAATGTTCTTTTTTTAAAAATGTGGATTAGGGACATTGAAGATTAAAAGAGATTGAAGAGACATAACAGCCAAATATGTACAATATGTAGATTTTGATTGAATCCTAATTTTGAAAAACAGTTATAAAAGACCTTTTGGGGACAAATGAGGAAATTTAAATATTAGATGATATTAGGGCTTTATTGTTGATTTTCTCAGGTATGATAAAGACTTTAAAGGTGTGTAAGAGAATGTCCTTGTTCTTAAGAGATGCACTTGAAGTATTTAGGGGTGAAGTTCATGATGACCCTACTTTCAAAGAGTTCAGGTTCAGAGGAAATATGTGTGTGTGTGTGTGTGTGTGTGTGTGTGTGTCTGTGTGTGTGTGTGTATGTGTGTATGTGAGTACATATAGATGTGTGTATGTAGAGGGATATCCCTCTACATGTGTGTATGTGCATATATATATGTATGTATATGCATACATGCATGTATATGCATGTATGTATTGCCTATATATGTATATATGCATATGTATATATGCCTATATATGTATGCATGTATGTGTGTATTGTATACATGTGCGTGTATGTATGCACATGTGTGGTGTGTGCGTGTATGTACATGTGTATATGTATGTGCAAATGAGTTGTACGCATGTACGCATGTACGTGTATGTATGTGTATAGGTATATCATATCCCAGAGAGAGAAAGGGAAAGACAAAGCAAACATGGCAAGATGTTAACAATGTTGCAGTGAGGTAGTGAATCATGGAACTGCTCTAACAGCTTTCCTGAACATTTTAAATGTTTCATAACAAAAACATGGGGAGAAAAGAAAAAAAATATTTTTTAAATGTGGAAGTCATCTTGTAAAACTGGGCTGTCACTGGAGGACTGCAAGTGAGAGACAGAGAACTGGTTTGACGGTTCTTCATCTGAACTCGGGGTTTCCTTACACGGGGCCCTCATGGAGGCCCCTCCAGGGGGTGGGCCCAGGGGCTCCCCCCTGGAGAGCACCTGCATCCCCAGGGACTTGGCAGGGCCCCAAGGCTTTCCTGCTGGCTCAGCCTCTGCTACCCAGCACCCCATTTCCCTGGGGCTTGTAAAGACGGTGAGCCACACGTGCAGCCAGCAGGCCTTTGCTCCCCCAGGGCCCTTGGCCTCCCTGGTGCAGAAGAGGCAGGTACTGCGTTCAAGGAGCCCTGAGTTACCAGGCAGGGCTCAAGGGACCAGCTTTCAAAGAAAGGAAAGGGGAGTTTCTCTCTCGGGGCTGAAGGCGGGGAATCACGGGCAGTTGCCAAAGAAGGGGATGTTTTCCCTCCTCTTGTCAAGAGGTTGATGATGCCCTATCCTTCTGTCCTTCTACAACACTGGCAATGCATGGGAAGCTCCCAGATCAAATCCTCTTTCCCCCAAACTTCCTTCTTCTTTTATTTAAATTAATTTTTGTTTATTAAAAAATACGTAAAGGTGGAAACAACCCAAGTGTCCATCGATGGATGAATGGAAAAACAAAATGTGATAGACACACACACACATTGGAATATTATTCACCTTGAAAAGGAAGAAAATTGTGACATATGCTACAACATGGATGAACCTTGAGGACATTATGCTAAGTGAAATAAGCCAGTCACAAAAAGAAAAATACTGTATGATTCCTAGAGGTATCTGTGAGGTACCTAGAGGTAGTCAAATTCATAGGGATCAAAAGTAGAATGCTGGTTGCCAGGGGCTGGGGGAGGAGGGAATGGGGAGTTATTGTTTGATGGGACAGAGTTTCACTTTGGGAAGATGAAAAAGTTCTGGAGATGGAATGTGGTGATGGTAGCACAACAATGTGAATATACTTAATGTCACTGAACTGTACACTTTAAAACAATTTAAATGGTAAAGCTTATGTTATGTATATATTACCTCTATAAAAATACACTTAATTACATGTAAATGTGGATTTACAGAAATGCATAGCTTATATTTGGAAAGATATACAAACAATCCATTACATTAGTTGCCCTTAAGGAGGGAAACGGGGTAGTGGATGGGGGCAGCTGCTCAGAGGAGGAAAGACTTACTTTCCACCCAATACCTTTTTGAATGATTTGAAATTTTTTTCCATATGCATGACTGACCAATTCAAAAAGATAAAATTTTAAATTCATGCAGCCAAAAAAAGGGTAGACTGAAAAGTAATTTTCTCACCTCTGACCTCCCAACCACACTTCATTTCCCCTTCTCAGAGGCAAACGAGCTTAATGATTTCTTATTTTTCCTTCAGAAACAGTCTATGCAAGCACATATATAAAGGCATTCCTTTGAAAGAAATGGGAGAAAGGAAGGAATGAGGAAGGGTTCTTTCCAATGGCCGTCTGGTTTTTCACTGGACCTACCAAGCTTCATAGAGCTGGTCCCCTTATTGATGGATGTTTTGGGGTTTTCCGGTCTTTTGCATTTACATAAAAATGCCGAAATAACCTTCCCTGAGCATACTCACGAGGGAGAATGCAACTGGTGAATAAATTCCTAGAAGTAGTGTCTGGGCTTTTGCTTCCACTGAGAGGCAAAGAGAAAGCCCCTGCCCTGAACAGCTGCCTCAGAGCTTCCCCTTTTCAGCAAAGGCGAGGGGCCCCAGGAGAGAGCTGCACGTGGGGCTGTGAGGACCACGCCAGGCTCCTGATTTCTGAGCAGCTAGGAGCCAAAGTTTTCTGGGGGACATCCTGCCATCCATCTACTTGGCAGGGAGGAGATCAGCACCCCAAGGTTGTCCCACAAATGGGAGGAAGGATGAGCACTTTTATCTGAGGGCCTGGAGTGGCAGGCTGACAAACCTGGGCCTTTGTGAGCAAAGAGAATTGGTTAAGAGCCCGGCCAAGAGGCAGCTGAGTCCAGACCACCACTTGGGCCAGACGAGTGGAGTGGGAGGCAACAGGGAAATCCTGGGATGGAGAGAGAGGGGTGGGGAGGGAGAAGTAAAAGACTTTGGGGTTAATTGGCCACAGTGGCAACCACTACAGTAATAGGAGGAAGAAGAAAGAGGAGGAGGAAGGGGAGATGAAGAAGAAGAAGAAGAAAAGACGACAGCAGCCCATTGGTACTTACTGAGCACCAGAGTGCCAGATGTACTGTGTCTTGTGTTTTACACCAACTGTCTCATCATCTTCCCACAGCAACACTTAGAAGGGGCCACCATCATTATCCTCATTTCTCAGATAAGGAAACTGAGACTTAGATTCCACAGCCAGTGAGTGGTGGAGCCTGAATCTGCGCTCAGGTCTGATGCCAGAGTCCAGGTGCGCAGTAACCACTCATTGTTGCAGCCATGATCAGACTAGGAATAGAGGCACCTGTGAGAGTAACAGCCCCGTTAGACGGGCTCGTTAGATGGCCTGAGAGTCCATCTCAGGTGGGTGCAGCCGGGGTTACTGTAAGTCCCCTCAGATGAGGAACCAAGGCTCAGAGAGTGGAAGTCATCTGCTGGGACCACACTGGATTTGATCCTAGGTTTTTTGGTTTTGTTTTGTTTTTTGGCCGCGCTGCATGCAGGATCTTAGTTCTCTGACCGGGGATCGAACACACGCCCCCTGGAGTGGAAGCACAGAGTCTTAACCATTGGACCACCAGGGAAGTCCCTGGTTTTGTTTTTTAATTGAGATATAATTCACATACTATGAAATTCACCCTTGTAAAGGATATATATAATTCAGTGGTTTTTAATATATTCACAAGGTGTATATCCATTTCTGCTATCTAAATCCAAAACATTTTCATCACCTCAAAAAGAAACACAGTACCCATTAGCAGTCGCTTTCCATTTCCCCCTCTCCCCAGACCCTGACAACCACTAGTCTACTTTCTGTCTCTATGAGTTTGCCTTTTGTGGACATTTCATATAGACAGAATCATGCAATGGGTGGAATTGTGTGTCTTCCTTTCACTTAACCTGTTTTCAAGGTTCATCCATGTTGTGGCATGTATCAGTACTTCATTCTTTTTTATGACTGAATAATATTTCCTTATGGATATATCATATTCTGTTTATCCATTTATCCACTGATGGCCATTTGAGTTGTTTCTACCTTTTGGCTGTTATGAGTAATGCTGCTATAAACATCTGTGTACAGATTTTTCTGTGAACATATGTTTTCAACTCTTTTGAGTATATAAGTAGGGATAGAATTTCTAGGTCATACGATAATTCTATGTTTAACTTTTTGAGGACCTGCCAGACTATTTCCAAGGAGGATCTACCATTTTATGTTCCCATCAACAATGTATGAGGGTTCCCATTTTTCAGTTTTCTTGCCAACTCTTGTTCTTGTCTGCCTTTTTGGTTATAGCCATCCTGGTGAGTATGAAGTGGGATGTCATTGTGGTTTTCATTCACATTTTCCTAATGACTAATGATGTTGAGCATCTTATATGCGTATTGGCCATTTGTACATCTTCTTCAGAAAAATGTCTATTCATATCCTTTGCCCATTTTTAAATTGGGTTGCTTATATTTTTGTTGTTGTGTTGTAGCAGTTTTTTACGTATCCTGATATTAGATCCTTATTTTCTCCCATTCTTTGGCCTTTTTTAAAATAATTAATTAATTAATTAATTAATTTTTATTTTTGGCGGTGTTGGGTCTTTGTTGCCGCGTGCGGGCTTTCTCTAGTTGTGGCGCTCGGGGGCTACTCTTCGTTTATGTGTGTGGGCTTCTCATCGCGATGGCTTCTCTTGTTGCGGAGCACGGGTTCTAGGTGTGCGGGCTTCAGTAGTCGTGGCATGCGGGCTCAGTAGTTGTGGCTCGCGGGCTCTAGAGCTCAGGCTCAGTAGTTGTGGTGCACGGTCTTAGTTGCTCCGCGGCATGTGGGGTCTTCCCAGACCAGGGCTTGAACCCGTGTCCCCTGCATTGGCAGGCGGATTCTTAACCACTGTATCACCAGGGAAGTCCCTGGCTTGTCTTTTTACTTTATTGATAGTGTTCTTTGGAGCCCAAAAGTTTTAAATTTTGATGACATCAATTTATTTTTTCTTTGGTTACTTGTGCCTTAGGTGTCATATCTAAGAAACCATTGCCTAAGCCAAGGGCATGAAGATTTATCCTTATGTTTTCTTCTAAGAGTTTTATAGTTTTAGCTCTTACATTTCCATTTTTGATTCAATTGGGGGTAATTTTTGTATCTTATGTGAGGTAGGGGTCCAACTTCATTCTTTTGCATGTGGCTATCCAGTCCCAGCATCATTTGCTGAAAAGACCCTTCTTTCTCCATTGAATTGTCTTGGCACCCTTGTTGAAAATCAATTGCCCCTAAATGTATGATGTCATTTCTGGACTCTCAGTTCTAATCCACTGATCTGTTTATCCACCCTTGTGCCAGTACTACACTGTTTTGATTACCATACTTTATAATAATACACTCAGGTTTTTTTTTTTTTTTCAAGTGAAATCTTTCAAACATACAGAAAATTAAAATAAATCTGAGAACTCACAACCTAGATTTAACAGCAGTTGATATTTTGCTGTGTTTTGGTTCAGCTTTTTTTTTTTTTCATTAAGAAGTAAAATAAAAAAATATATATATATATATAAAAAAAAAAAAAGAAGTAAAATAGTTTAGATACAACCAAAGCTATCTTACTCCTACCGCCACCCATTTCCCCTCCCTCTGTCTCCGTGGGTAACCACAAAACCATCACTCTGAAGCTGCTGGGGGTCTTTCCTTGGATACCATTATCCTATTATAGCCTCATAATATATTATAGCATTGTTTTGTGGGTCTTAATATTTTATGTAAGTAGCATCGTACTGAATGTAACCTTTTACAACTTGCTTATTTCATTCAAGTTTATGTTCATAAGATTTTTTTCCATGTTGATCCATGTGGATCTAGTACATTCATTTTCACTGTTGTGAAAATGAACTAGTTCTATTTTGAACTAATCTATTGTTTATTTATCCATTCCCCTGGCAACTGACATTTAGGTTGTTTCCAGATGTTGACTGTTACTGAGAGTTCTGTAATGAATGGACATCCTTGCCTGTGTCTTCCTGTTCTCTTCATCTTTTTGCTCACTTTTTTGCTCTAAGCTGGGTTCTCCCCTGAGGATTCTGCTTCCCCTGTGGATTCTGCTTCCCTTGCAGCTTTCTTAGCAGTCGCTGTTCTCTCCCTGAGGACCATCACACCACAAGACTGGGATAGGATAGGCATCCTCTTTGCTATTCATAGCTACTTCCAAGCCAGCCATTCTTCCTCTCTTCTCCCTAAAACCCCAAGATTCTTTGACATGCATGTCACCAGACTCTCCATCCATTACCCACCCCTTGTTGCAGCCATGTACACCCCTAGACACTCCCTCTCCTTCACTGATAATTTTAGCTCCCAGCTCATAGTCATTCCCTCTAGCATGATTCTTTCACAGTCATGGTGATTTCAACAACCAGCCTCTCAGTTCCATGACCATCTCTCCCCCAAAAAACTTATCCTCCACCTACCTCAGCCCCTCACTTCCAAGGTCACATCTTGACCATATCATTACCAGTACCTGCAGTTGCATAATCTCAGTTTCACACACCCCACTCTCTAACTACCATCATCTCTCAGCCCAGCTCATCATTTTGAGTACCCAATTTCAACTATCCTTCCACCGTACTCAAACTGATCCTATCTCTTTTCCCCACTCAGGTCCTTGCTTCTCTCCTAATTCAACTCAACTTCCCTGGTCTTTCATTACAAGCATCATTTACCTATACCTTCAACTCTCTTGCCCAAATAACTTCAACTCCCATTCTTGCTACCTCCTGACAAATCCAAGACCAGGTGGAAACCCAACTCTTCACCCACTGCGCCTGCACCAGTGCAGCTGAACATGGCTGGAGAGAAGTATCCAGTCATGCTAACTGAAAATTCAAGATCACTGATCTCTTGAGGTCCTTCCATGCTGCCCCAAAGTCCTGCTACATTTTCCTGGCTTGTTTGCTTTCCCATTCTCCTACACTATTTCATTCTTTCTTCTCTCCACTCAAACCTTTGACCCCTTTTCCTTGATCCTCACTCTCAACTGATGACCCTGATTCCTATTTCCCTGAGAAAAGAGAAGTTACCAGAAGAGCACACCCGCCTGCAACTACTGCATCTACCCATGGACATGCATCTTCCTTTCTCCTGACTAATCCCCTCTCCTACTCAAGGACACTCCTCCTCAGTTCTCCCATTCTTTCCTGCATCATCAATTTCCCCCTCTCTACTCTATCATTCTCATCTGCGTGCAACATACCATTATTTCCCCCATCTTAAGAAAACAGTGCCTTGACCACACATCCACCTCCAAATACTGCACTTTTATAGTAAGACTCAAAAGAATAGTCTATACTTGCTGTCTCCAATTCCCCTTGTCCTAGGCTCTCCATTCCCATTCTGATTCCAAAGATTCCTTTGGAATTCCCTGTGATGGCAGATTCATGAGAGGAAGATCCACTTCAGAGAGGGGAGGGGGAGATGAAGCTCTGGAGCACACTGTATTTTGAAGGTATGGACAGAGACATAAGAAAATATATTTGGTTTATGGGGGATGGAGAAATTGTTAAACACGTGAAGGATATAAAATGTCTTTTGTGGTTAAAAGAAAACCTGTTGGAATTAGGTAAACTAACATGTATTAGATGATGGAACACTAGATGCTGTAACAAACAAACCCCAAATTACATAATGGCTCAGACATGATAAAAGTTGACTTCCCACCACACAGAGTCCAAAATGGGTATTCCTGATTAATGGGGCAGCTCTTCTCTTAGTGATGATTCAGGGACCCAGGCTCCTTCCATCTGTGGCTCTACTATTGTTAACAGGTTACTGTGCTCATCTGCAGGAAGCCAAGGAAGGGAAAATAGAGCAGGGCATGAAGCATGGGAGGATTTTATGGTCCAGGCCTGGATGTTGGGGGGCATCAGCTCTGCTAACATTCCATTGACCAGAATTCAGACACTTAACCACAGGGAAGGCTGAGAAACTATCTAGCTGACTGCCCAAGAAGAAAAGGAAACAGGCTCGATGAAGAGTCAGCTAGTCTTTGCAAATGATGGAAGTCCTCCAAGGGCTTCCAGTGAGCAGGCAAGAAAAAGATGATTCATCCTCCAGCATCTTATCCTGAATGAATAGCTTGCTCTGGCCTGGATTCGGAGAGGAAGTCCCATTGTAAAACCACATTTGCTTTTTTCTAGGAAGAAATCCCTTCGAAAAGCAAACAATCCTAACATTCCATTTATCTCTTCTGCCATTTGATATGTTTTGTGGGTTTCCAGTTTGGTTTTTCAGTGTTCCATAAAAACAAGAGGTACCTTAAAGCCTGTAGGGTGTGACTAGCGTGGCTATACCCTAAGACTGGGACTCTGGCATGGCTCCACTTCCAACTGGCAGCAAGAGCTTGCCTACCAAGCCTCATGCTCCTGGGGCTCAGGATCCAACTCTGTGAAACGGGGATTAGTAACGCTTGCCACTGCCATGTTGTTGGGGAATCAAAGATCTGCTCGTTCTCTGCTCCAAATGATCCTCACAACAGCCCTTTGGAGTTGAAAGGGCATGAATGGCCATTGCTCATTTCACAGATGGGGAAAGTCTGAGCTGGAAAGGTGACATGACTGGCCCAGGAAAACCCCAATTCACAGTCCCTAGATAAGAGGTGGTGGCTTGTGATTTGTTCTCCCTGATGCCTGGTGATCTGTTCAAAGAGGGGGGACTACAGAGAAGTAGAGGGGTAACTAAGGGCATCTGGAATCCCCAGGAGCCTTCAGGTAGGAGGATGACCTAAATTAATATTGACTCCCTGGTCAATAGCTGTCTGTTTGAGGAAAGGATCCTCCAGGAGGAACCATGAAGGAAAGAGACCCTCCTTTTGCATTCTTTTATTCTGAGCTCCAGGTAGTTACTGCCCCAGGTATGCTGTATTTACTGCATGGGTCTGTACCCCTTATCTGAAAAGGGAGAATGATTTAAAAAAATAAGTGACAAAATGTTAACCAGGAATCAGAGTGATGGGAATACAGGAATTCTTCATACTATTTTTGCAAGATTGCTGTAAGTTTGAAATTACTTCAAAACAAAAAGTAAAAAATAAATCAGAAGATTATAAGCACCTAGAAGCCCCCTCATGACCTCTTCCAATCACTACCTCCTCAAGGGAAGCCACAATTCTGACTCCTAATATCTAGACCAGTTTTTCTATTTGAATCATGTAGAAATCATTCTTTTGTGTCTGACTTCTTTCATTCAAAACTGTGTTTATGAGATTCAGCCATGTTGTTGCCTTTTTTCAGCTCTCTCATTCTCATTCCTTTATAGCATTCTATTGTAAGAATTTATTATATAGGGGTGGGACTTCCAGAATGACTGAGAACCTCTGAAAATGCTCACCCGAAAAGTACAATGATAAAACTATGCAAAATGGCCAAAAGCAACCATTTAAAACTGGAAATTTATCAAAATCATATGTGGTAGGCAGAATAATGGCCTCCCAAAGATGTTCATGTCCTAATCCCTGGAACCTCTGAATATGCTGTTATATGGCAAGGGGGAATTAAGACTGAGGATGGAATTAAGCTTGTTAATCAGCTGACCATAAAATAAAGAGACAATCCTGAGTTATCTGTGTAGGTCCAGCGTAATTGCAATGGTTCCTTAAATGTGGAAGAGGGAAGCAGTGTAAGAAGGACTTGACTGGTCATTACTGGCTTTGAAGATGGAAGAGGACCACAAGCCATGGAATGCGGGCAGCCTCTAGAAGCTGGAAAAGGCAAAGAAATGGATTCTCCTCTAGGGCCTCCAGAAGGAAGGCAGCCTTGTTAACACCTTGATTTTAATGAGACCCATTTTATATTTCTGACCCACAGAACTGTAAGATAATACATTTTTATAATTTTAAGCCACTAAGTTTGTGATAATTTGATATAGAAGCAATAGAAAACTAATACATCATACAAGAAATTGAGAAATGTTTACTCAAGGAAATCTACTGAACCCTAGTAAGAAGAGTATGAATCTGTGGTGTTCAGCCTGAGGCTATGCCCATCTATCTCCTCCCCTCAGCTTCATAGTATAGAACGGGGTGGCTTTATTGGCTCAGAGTGCAGAAAATTCCATGCCCAGAGGAATTGGTTTGAAAACTTATTACAAAGTTATAATAATCAAAACACAAAACAATGTGGTTCTGGCATTAAGATAGACAGGTAGACCAATGGAATAAAATAGAGAACTCAGAAATAAACCATCACTTTTTATGGTCAAATAATTTTCAAACAAGCATGCCAAAACCATTCAATGGGAGAAAGGACAGTCTCTTCAATAGTGTTGAGAAAACTGGGTATTCACATGCAAAAGAATGAATTTGGACCCTTACCTTATACCAGACATGGAAATTAACTCAAAATGGATCAAAACCCTAAATGTAAGACCTAAAACTATAAAACTCTTAGAAGCAAACATGGGATGAAAGCTCACGACATTGGATTTGGAAAAGATTTCCTGAATGTGTCACTGAAAGCACAAAAGTGAAAACAGATAAACTGGATTACATCAAAATGTAAAACTTCTGGGCTTCCCTGGTGGCACAGTGGTTGAGAATCTGCCTGCCAATGCAGGGGACACGGGTTCGAGCCCTGGTCTGGGAAGATCCCACATGCCGCGGAGCAACTAGGCCCGTGAGCCACAATTATTGAGCCTGCGCGTCTGGAGCCTGTGCTCCACAACAAGAGAGGCCGCGATAATGAAAGGCCCACGCACCGCGATGAAGAGTGGCCCCCATTTGCCACAACTAGAGAAAGCCCTCGCACAGAAACGAAGACCCAACACAGCCATAAATAAATAAATAAACCCAAAAAGTTAAAAAAAAAAAGTAAGACTTCTGTGGATGAAAGGACACAATCAATAGAGTTAAAAGGCAACCTAGGGAATGGGAGAAGATATTTGCAAATCATATATCTGATAAGGGTTTAATATCCAGAATATATAAGAAACTCCTACAAATCAACAACAAAAAAACAAATAACCTGATTAAAAATGGGCAAAGGACTTGAATAGGCATTTCCCCAAGGAAGATATACAAATGGCCAACAAGCATATAAAAAGATACTCAGCATCACTAATCATTAGGGAAATACAAACCAAGACCACAATGAGGTATCACCTCACATCCATTAGAATGGCTAGTATTAAAAACGAACAAACAAATAACCAAAAATACCCCAGAAAATAACAAGGATATGGAGAAACTGAAACCCTGTGCATTGCTTGTAGGAATGTAAAAATGATGCAGCTGCCATCAAAACGGCATGGTGGTTCCTCAAAAAATTAAAAATAGAACTACAGTGTGGTCCAGAAGTTTCACTTCTGGGTATATACCCAAAAGAATTGAGAGGAGGATTTCTAAGAGATAGCAGCACACCAGATTCATAGCTGCATAGTAGTCAAGAGGTGGCAGAAACCCAATTGTCTAGTGGCAGAAGAATAGATAAACAAAATGTGGTGTATATATAAAATGGAACATTTTTAGCCTTAAAAAGGAATGAACTTACGACATGTGCTATAACATGGATGAATCTTTTTTTTTTTTTTTTTTTTGGCTGCGTTGAGTCTTTGTTGCTGCACGTGGGCATTCTCTAGTTGCGGCGAGCAGGGGCTACTCTTCGTTGTGGTGCACAGGCTTCTCATTGCAGTGGTTGTGGCGCAGTGGTTAAGAATCCACTTGCCAATGCAGGGGACACGGGCTCGAGCCCTGGTCTGGGAAGATCCCACATGCTGCGGAGCAACTAAGCCTGTGCGCCACAACTACTGAGCCTGCACTCTAGAGCCCACGAGCCACAACTGCTGAGCCCGCGTGCTGCAACTACTGAAGCCTGCGTGCCTAGAGCCCGTGCTCCACAACAAGAGAAGCCACCACAATGAGAAGCCTGCGCACAGCAGAGAAGAGTAGCCCCCGCTCACCGCAACTAGAGAAAGCCTGCACGCAGCAACAAAGACCCAGTGCAGCCAAAAATAAATAAATAAAATTTAAAAATAAATTTTAAAAAAATCATGATAAAAGTGTACTGTTGGGGTTATGACATACAAAGATGTAATATATGTAACAGTAATAGCATGAAGGAGGGAGGTGAGTTATACTGGTGTAAGGAAAGTACACTAGATGTTACCCTGAATTCACAGGAAGAAATGAAGACTACCAGAAATCATAAATATGTAAGTTAATTTAAAACCATTATAAGTATGTATTTTCTCTTTTCTTCTCTTAACTTCTTTTAAAGGCATAAGACTATGTAAAGAAATAATTATAACACTATACTGTTAGGTTTATAACACATAGACATATATATGACAATTATAGCACAAAGGAGGGGGGAGATTCACAACTAGACACATCACAGTAAAACTGTAGAAAGACAAAGAAGGAATCTTGAGAGTAGCAAGAGAAAAACAATTCATCTCATACATATGATCCTCTAAGATTAACAGCTGACTTCTCATCAGAAATCATGGATGCCAGAAGGCAGAAGGATAACACATTCAAAGTACTGAAAGAAAAAGACTGTCAACCAAGAATTCCCTGTCCAGCAAAGCTATCCTTCAAAAACAAATTAGAAATAAAAGCATTCCTATATAAACAAAAACAGTGAATTTGTCACTAGCAGACGTGCCCTACAAGAAATACTAAAATGAATTCTGCAAACTGAAATAAAAGAACCTAAGACAGTAAGTCAAATCCACAAAAGAAATAAAGAGCACCAGTAAAGATAAGTACACAGATAAATATAAAAGACAGTATAATTTTTTTTTGTTTATAACTCTTTTCTTCTCTCATCTGATTTAGAAAACTGCATGAAGCAATAATTGTCAAACTGGGTTGATAGATTTAAAATGTATAAAGATGTAATTTATATGAAAATAATAGCACGAAGGAGAGGGGAGGGATTGAAGCAAAGGTTTTGTGTATTACTGAAATTAAATTGATAGTAATGCAAATTAGATGCTTCTAAATTAAGATGTTAATTGTACTCCCCAGGGGAAATACTAAGAAATAGAAATATATTTTTAAATAATATATAAAAAACAAATAGAAAAATGACAGACACAACTCCTACCTTTTCAGTAATTACACTGAAATCAAATGGATTAAATTCTCCAATTAAAAGCAGAGTATGAGGGACTTCCCTGGTGGCACAGTGGTTAAGTATCCGCCTGCCAATGCAGGGAACACGGGTTCGAGCCCTGGTCCGGGAAGATCCCACTTGCCGCGGAGCAACTAAGCCCGTACACCACAACTACTGAGCCTGTGCTCTAGAGCCCGCGAGCCACAACTACTGAGCCTGTGTGCCACAACTACTGAAGCCCGCACGCCTAGAGCCTGTGCTCCTCAACAAGAGAAGCCACAACAAAGAGTAGCCCCTGCTCGCCACAGCTAGAGAAAGCCCGCATGCAACAATGAAAACCCAACGCAGCCACAAATTAAATAAACAAATAAATAAATTTAGGGCTTCCCTGGTGGTGCAGTGGTTAAGAGTCTGCCTGCCAGTGCAGGGGACACGGGTTCAAGCCCTGGTCTGGGAAGATCCCACATGCCGCGGAGCAACTAGGCCCGTGAGCCACAACTACTGAGCCTGCGCGTCTGGAGCCTGTGCTCCGCAACAAGAGAGGCCGCGATAGTGAGAGGCCCGCGCACCGCGATGAAGAGTGGCCCCTGCTTGCCGCAACTAGAGAAAGCCCTCACACAGAAACGAAGACCCAACACAGCCATAAATAAATAAAATAAATTAAAAAAAAAAAAAGTAAAAACTTAATATTTAAAAAAAAAAAAAAAAAAAAAAGCAGAGTATGAAGAATGGATTTTTAAAAACATGATCCCACTATGTTATGTCTACAAGAGACACACTTGTGAGCCAAAGATACATATAGGTTGAAAGTAAAAGGATGAAAAAGATATATCATGCAAATAGAGATATAAATGCAAAAGAGAACTAGGGTATCTATATTAATATCAGGTAAAATAGACTTTAAGACAAAATTTGTTACTAAAGTCAAATAAGGATATTCTATAGTGATAAAAGTGTCAATCAATCAGGAAGACAACCATTATAAACATATATTCACCTAACAGTACTCCAAAATACATGAATCAACAATTGACAGAATCCAAGGGATAATTCAACAATCATAGAGACTTCAATGTCCCATTTTCAATAATTAATATAAATAGGTAGAAGATCAATAAGAATATAGAAGACTTGAACAACACTATTAAAAAAACCAGACCTTACCGACATCTATAGAACATTCTAACCCAACGATAGCAGAATAAACATTCTTCTCAAGTGTACATAGGACATTCTTCAGGATATACCATATGTTAAGCCATAAAACAAGCCTCAATAAATTTTAAAAAACTGAAATGATCCAAAGTATGTTTTCCAACCACAATTGAATAAAATAACAGAAGGAATTTTTGGAAATTCAGAAATATATGAAAATTAAACAACAAACTCCTAAATAACCAGTAAGTAAAAAAGAGATCACAGATGAAATTAGAAAGTACTTTGAGCTGAATGAAAACAAAAACACAAAACATCAAAACTTAGGGGATACAGTTAAGACAGTGCATAGAGGGAAATTTACAGCTCTAAATGCCTATATTTAAAAGGGAGAACGATCTCAAATAACCTAAACTTCTATCATGAGAAACTAATTTAAAAAAAGATCAAAGTAAATCCAAAGCAAGCTGCAGGGATGAAATAGTACAGATTAAAGTGGAAATAAATAGAAAAACAACAGAGAAAATCAACGAAACCGAAGGTCGGTTCTTTGAAAATATTAACAAAACTGACAAACCTTTAGTTAGACTGACTAAGGAGAAAAGAATACACAAATTAACAAAATCAGGAATGAAACAGGAGATATTACTACCTAGAAAATATTATGAGCAACTGTATGACCACAAATTAGATAAACTAGATGAAATGGACAAATTCCTAGAAAGACAAAAACTACCAAAACTGACTAAGAAAGAAATAGGAAGTCTGAACAGATATATAACAAGCCAAAAGATTGGATTAGTAATCAAAATTTTCCCACAAAGAAGAGGCCAGGCCCAGATAGCTTCACTAGAGAATTCTGACAAAAGTTTAAGGAGGAATTAACACCAATCCTTCTCAAACTCTTCCAAAAATAGGAGGGAATACTTCCCAATTTATTCTATTGAGATAGGCTGGGACTTGGGACCCAGCACCTGGGACCCTTCACTGGAGTGCTTGCACCTGGATAAATGTCTACTCGAGAATACAAAGAAACTATAAGGGACTAAAAATAACTGCATGCATGTGCGGGTAGGGCAAATTATGAATAAGATACAAAAAGGCCAAAACCAGCTGCCATTTCTGAGGTGCCAAGAGCAAAAGCTCTGTGTGATCCCTGCACACAGCACCACCAAGGGGGTGGGCAGCCCACCTAAGCCATCCCTCCAGCCCAACCCACCAATCCACCCCTTACACTCACCCCATTTAAGGAATCAGCCTGATCTCCTCAGAGAGCAAGCAAGGGCACCTGTTTCTTGTTTTCACTCCCTCCTGCTGCAGCCAGAGCCCAATGAAGCCTTGCCTGAATTTCTCATCTGGCCTCTTATCAATTTCTATTGATTGAAGACTCCAAGTACCTGGGTCAGTAATACTGTGAGGCCAATATTACTCTGATACCAAAACCAGAAAAAGAGATCACAAAAAAGAAAACTAAGGAAAACAAAAACAAAAACAAACAAACAAAACTAGGAAAACCAACATACCTTATGAATCTAAATGCAAAAATTCTATTAAATAAAAAATTAGCCAACCAAAATCCAGCAAAATACAAAAAGGATTAACTATGATCAAGTGGAATTTATCTCAGGAATACATGGTTAGTTTAACATACAAAAAACAATCAATGCAATACACCATATTAATAGAATAAAGGACAAAAAACACATGATCATCTCAACAGACCCAGAAGAAGAATTTGACAAAATCCCATACCCTTTAATGATAAAAAATACTCAACTAACTAAAAATGGAAAGGAACTTTCTCAATCTGATAAAGGGCATCTATGAAAAACCCACAGCCAACACATACTTAATGGTGAAAAACCAAATGCTTTCCCCCTGAGATCCGGAACAAGACAAGGATTTCTGCTCTAGTCACTTTAAGTCAATATTTTATTGGAGCAACAAAGAGAAATAAGAGGCATCCATACCGAAAGGGAAGAAGTAAACTATCCCTATTGGCACATGTCATGATCCTATGTACAGAAAATTCTCAGGGGATTACAAAAGCAAAAACAAAAACAAATAAACAAACAGAACCACAAAACCCTAGTAGAAACAACAGTAGTACAGTTGATTGCAGAGTAGAAGATCAATATACAAAAATCACCTGTATTTCTGTACACTTATGAACAATCCAAAAATGAACAGCTCCATTCACAACAGTATCAAAAGAATAAAATACTTTGGAGTAAGTTTAACAAATGTGGGGCAAGATTTGAAAAGTGAAAATTATGTCTTTGCCAAGAGTAATAGAAATCTAAATAAACAGAGACATTCTGTGTCTATGGATTGGAAGACTCATTATCTACAGGAAATTCTCTTCTATTTGATCAACAGATCCAACTCGATCCTTATCAAAATCCAAGCAAGTGGGGGGGGATGAACTGGGAGATTGGGATTGACATATATACACTAATATGTATAAAATAGATAACTAATGAGAACCTGCTGTATAGTACAGGGAACTCCACTTTGCTGTACAGTAGAAACTAACACAACATTGTAAAACAACTATACCCCAATTAAAAAAAAAAAATCCAAGCAAGTCTTTTTCTTTTCCACAGAGATTGACTAGCTGTTTCTAAAGTTTATATTAAAAGGCAAAGGGCCGGGCTTCCCTGGTGGCGCAGTGGTTGAGAATCTGCCTGCTAATGCAGGGGACACGGGTTTGAGCCCTGGTTTGGGAAGATCCCACATGCCGCGGAGCAACTAGGCCCGTGTGCCACAACTACTGAGCCTGCGCGTCTGGAGCCTGTGCTCCGCAACAAGAGAGGCCGCAATAGTGAGAGGCCCGCGCACCGCGATGAAGAGTGGCCCCCGCTTGCTGCAACTAGAGAAAGCCCTCGTACAGAAATGAAGACCCAACACAGCCAAAAATAAATAAATAAACAAATGTGGGGTTTAAAAAAATTAAAAAAAAAAAAAAAAAAAGGCAAAGGGCCTAGAATAACAAAAACAATCTTGAAAAAGAATAACAAAGTTAGAGGATGTAACTTCCCAATTTCAAAACTTACTATAAACTACAGTAATAAAGAGAATGTGGGACTGAATAAGGATAGACGTATAGATCAACGACACAGAAATAAACCCTTACATTTACGGTTAATTGATTTGCAACCAAGGAGCCAAGAGACAGCGAGATAGCTACACACAAAAGAATGAAGTTGGACCCCCTACATCACAGCGTTCACAACATTTAACTCAAAATGGATCAGAGACCTAAATGTAGAGTTAAAACTATAAAACTCTTAGGACGAAATCTTTGTGACCTTGGATTAGGCAAAGCTTTTGTCACCGGCAAAGCCCACTGGGGTCCAGGGAAAAATAAGATTGAATCTAGGTGATAAGGTCTAATTTCTTCTTTGATTAGTCTACTTTCCCTTGCCTGTAGGGGACCAGGTACAGAGGCCTTGCACCTAATACCACGGATTAGAGTTTCCATCGCAGAACCACTAAGCCCAGCACCCCAGCTTGGCAGGGCCGTGTGCAGGGACGCTGCACCTGGCACTGCGATCTGGAGCGTGAGCAACACGCCTGCGCCAGACCTGCAAGAACCCCGCCCCCTCTCCACTTGACAAGAACCCTGTAAAGCGGCCCCGCCCACGGCCTTGAGGGAGGCGGGTAGCGCGTACTCTAGAGCCAGAGCTTGCACCTGTCCATTCTTTGATTTGACCAAAGAATCAAACTTTCCTTTGCTTTAAAACCAAACTTGGGGCTTCCCTGGTGGCGCGGTGGTTGAGAATCCGCCTGCCAATGCAGGGGACACGGGTTCGAGCCCTGGTCTGGGAAGATCCCACGTGCCGCGGAGCAGCTGGGCCCGTGAGCCACAACTACTGAGCCTGCGCGTCTGGAGCCTGCGCTCCGCAACAAGAGAGGCCGCGATAGTGAGAGGCCCGCGCACCGCGATGAAGAGTGGCTCCCGCTTGCCACAACTAGAGAAAACCCTCGCACAGAAACGAAGACCCAGCACAGCCATAAATAAATAAATAAATAAATGAAAATGAAAAAAAAAAAAAGATTCAGACAATCCAAAACAGAACATGAAGTCCCCTTCACCATGACCTCCCCTGCCCAGCTTTTGACAAACACAAATTTTTGCTTTAATGTAGTCTAATTTAACGATTTTTTTTCTTATGGTTAGCATTTTTTGATATCCCCAGTTGAGATCTCCTATATCTAGGTCATGAAGATATTTTCTTGTTTTCTTCTAAAGTATTTATTGTTTTACCTCTCATGTTTAGATCAACAATCAATCTGAAATTGATTTTATATATGTAGTTTGAGATACAGGGTCAATATTCCTTTTTTTTTTCCATTTAGATAATTGATTGATACGACATGTTTGGGTTTTTTGCTTGTTTGTTTGTTTTGCTTTTTAAGCACAGCAGCTCTATAGTAAGTCTTGAATCTGATGGGCTAGTTGTTCAACTTTGCTTTCCTTCCTCAAGATTGCTTTGGCCATTCTTAGCCTTCTGCCTCTCCAAAGAAATTTTAGAATCTGCATGTAATAAAAACTATCCTGGGAACAAACAATCCTAAAATTTGTATGGGACTACAAAAGACCTTAAATAGCCAAAACAACCTTGAGAAAGAAGAGCAAAGCTGAAGGCATTATGATCCTTGATTTCAAACCACATTACAGGGACTTCCCTGGTGGTCCAGTGCTTGAGACTCCATGCTTCCACTGCAGGGGGCACGGTTCAATCCCTGGCCAGGGAACTAAGGTCCCCCATGCTGCACGGCCAAAAAAAGACAAAAACAAAAACAAAAAAAACACATTACGAAGAATGAAGTCTTGCCTTGAGGACCTCATGCTAAGTGAAATAAGTTAGACAGAGAAAGACAAATACTGTTAAATGTCACTTACATGTGGAATTAAAAATAAAAAACAAGTTTATGAATACAGGGAACTGGTTGCCAGAGGTGGCAGGTAAGGGTGGGCAAAATGGGTAAAGGGGGTCAAAAGGTACAAACTTCCAGTTATAAAATCAAAAGTCATGGGGATCCAATGTACAGCATGACTATAGTTAATAACACTGTATTGCATATTTGAAAGCTGCTAAGAGAGTCAATCAAACTTAAAAGTTCTCATCACACATACCAAAAAATTATAACTATGCATGGTGACAGAAGATGTTAACTAGATTTATTGTGGTGATCATTTCACAATATATACAAATATTGAATCATTATGTTCTACACCTGAAATATAATGCTGTATGTTAATTATACATCAATACATTTTTTTAATTTTAAAAAATTAGTTTATTATTAAACGGTTAGAGAAGAAAATGTCTCAAATGATTATGGAAAAACATTATTACAATAACATTAAAAAAGAAAAAACAAAAAAATAATAATTTGCAAGTAAATTGTAGACATCGTGACACTCTAATCTTTTTTTTTTTAATACTCAGTGAGTCATGCATGCAATGATTATATAACAAACCTGTAGCACTATTGTTTCCAAGGTTACCTTGAAGCTGCAAAAAGCCTAGCTTTCAAACAGGAAAAGGAGGTATCTTCCTTTCTGTGTCCTTATGAAGACTCTTCCCACGTTAGATTTATATAGATGTTTCTCACAAGCTACATGAAAGAAATTTTAGGCACAGCGTTCTTTCAGTGAAAGGAAGCTATAGTCATTGGGTCAGGCATGCAGTGAATTGTATAACAGACCTGTAGCACTAGTGTTTTTAAAGCTGCTTTGAAGGTGGGAAAAGCCTAGCTTTCAAACAGGGACAGGATGTATCTTCCTTTCCATCTGCATGTAAAGGCTTCTTCCTGCATTAGATACATAGATGTTTGTTACACGCTATATGAAAGAAATTTTAGGTAGAGTATTCTTTCAGTGAGAGGAAGTTATACTCAATGATGACACTACATTCTTAAATATTTCAAACATGTATCTTTCTTTCAAGAATAAAGACATTCTATACATGTGCAAAAAAAAAAAACTGGGATTTTTTTCTACTGGAATTGCCTTAAATCTATAGATCAATTTGAAGAAATGAGGAGTAGACTCTTTATAATCCTGAGTCTTTCAATCTATGGCCATGGTATAGTCCTCCATTCATTTAGCTTTCCTGTAAATTTTTTTCAAAAATAGTTTGTGGTTTTCAATGTAGAGGTCTTGTACAACTTTTATTAGATTTCTTTCTAGGTTTCAAATTATTTATGGTACTGTATAACATTTTAAATTTTCCATTAAAAATTTTTAATCATCTCATCTTTAAATTTAAGTATCTATTTGTATGTTGCTTGTTTATCGAAATATAATTAACCTTTGAATTAACCTTGGATGCAGAAACCATGCTAAATGTCCTTATCAATTCCAAGAGCTAGTGTGTAGATTCTTTTGGAAAGTTCTCTGTACTCAATCATGTCATGAGTAATGATGGCTTTTTTTTTTCCTTTCTAATTCTTATACCTTTTATTTCTTGACTTATTGCACTGGCTACCATTCTAGTACAATGTTAAAGAGAAGTGGTGAGAGTGATCTAAATCACTTGTCCAGTATACTATCCTAATTGTAGTAAAAAGGGGAACTGGGGCTATATGTACATATATGCTTAAAACCTTTGGATCTTTCTGGAAAGATATACTAAAAACTGGTAACCTATCACTAAGGCAGCAAGTGTTGGGACCAGGGGTTAAATCTAGAGCCAATGGTAGCCACCCCAGACCTGCCCCAGGCATGCTCTGGAATGGAGGAATAACCTGTCTCATCAGATTTTAAAGCCCACAGAGCAGAATCACAGTCAAATTCTCACACCAGGAAGAGAGGCCCAAATGGGATGCAGGAATGGGGGCTTTCATCATTGTTTAGAAGGGAAAGTGGCCCAGAGAAAAGACTCTTCCCTCTAACTATGTTTTCTGGGCATTTCATGGTCCTGCTTTCCTACTGCTTTCTCTTGGGACTTTTCATCAGCCTCACAGAAACTCTCAAATCACAAATCAACATTAAAGTTATTGTTGAAGAAACAGGCAAGAGTAGTTACCTCTGGGAAAAGTAACTGGGGGTCAGGGGACAGGGAGAGAGGTTTGTTTTTTACTGTTATACCATGTACGTGTGTTATGGACTGAATGTTTGTGTCCCCCCAAAATTCATATGCTAAAATCTAATCCCCAGTGTGATGTTGGAGGCAGGGCCTTAGGGAGATACTTAGGTTCTGAGGGTGGAGCCCACATGAATGGGATGAGCGTCCTTATAAGAAGAAGCCTGAAAGCTAGTTCACTCCCTTTTTCCACCATGGGAGGATACAATAAGTCAGCAGTCTACAGCCCGGAAGAGGGTCCTCACCAGAATGGACCATGCTGGCACCATGATCTTGCACTTTCAGCCTCTAAAACTGTAAGAAATAAACTTCTGTTGTTGGTAAGCCACCCGGTTCACATTATTTTGTGACAGCAGCCCAGCTGACTAAGATAACATGTAATACTGATTCAAAAACAAATTTAGTATTTATTTACCTTATAATAAATAACTCAATTAGATGTTAAATCACTCAGTTGGAAAGCCGAATTTTGGGAAAACACCCCTCTCGGAGAGTGTGGGGCTGTCAGCCCCTCTCCCCAAACCCCGCTGTGCTTCTGACATGGAGAAGAGAGGGGCACAGAAGCCAAGACCTCCTTGGCTTCTGCGGGACACCAGTGAGCAGGGGCCACAGCAGTGAGGGATGTGAGGACGGAGTGCCACGGCTGACCTAGGGAGGCTGAGCAGCCACGGAAAAAGACCCAGAGACCCAAAGAGAAGCTGAAGCACAAAGATGGCAGAGTGCCTGGCACAGGAAACAGGAGTTCCTGTTCCTGAGTGGGGAGGACCCCCAAGGCATCCTTAGAGACACACCCATCTCCTCAAGTCCTGTCTCCTGTGTGTCCCTATGACATATCCCCACCCCAGAAGTCATGAGCATGTCCTGTTCCTCCAAGACACTGGCTCAGGTGGGGCTCTTCCATCGACCCTTGACCATACCCCCCGCCGGCTGGTCAAGGTGGGCTGCTGACTCCGGAGGCCTCCCGCCTGCCCCAGACCAGAGGAGGGGGCTGAACTGCTCCAGGCAGCCCCAGGGCTGCCCTGCCCTCCCCGGCTGTTCCCCACCCCAGTTGTTTCTGGACATTCCATGTCCCTGCCTGGGAGGCCCAGGCAAATTCTTTCTGTGTTTACGAATGGCCGTAAATCTGTGACCTCCCTCTGCAGCTGACCAGTCCCGTAAGAGTTTTCCGGAGCCCTTAGGCAAGAGGGCCCCTGTGTGGGGTGGGGGGGGGGGGTGTCTCTCTGCTCCATCTGGAGCAGCCCCCCTTCCTATACTCCCACCTTCCCAGAGGATCCCCTCCTCTCTCATGTCCTAACCCCTGCGGCTGGATCCCAATCGACAGCTGGGACTTTCCAAAAGCTCCACTAGGCCTATTCCCAGAATCTCCCCCTCTCCAGGCCACCCATCAGGGATCTTGAAGACTGGGTGAGGTGAGGAGAAGGTTTCTTGGAGCCCCAAAGAGCAAGATGGAGCCAAGAACAGAGGAAAGAGCACTGGACCACCACACTGAAATTCTCCCTGAACCCAATTGCAGCGTTGTTAATAGAAGTTGAGAATACATGCCTCACTCTCTTTTATGTGGATTAATTTATTTAATCCTCACAATAACGCTTTGAGGTGGGTACTACTGTTTTCCCCATTTTACAGAGACGGAAACAGGCACCAGGACTTTAGAATGCTTGCCAAGGTCCACAGCTCTAAGTGACAGAGCCAGGATTCAAACCTAAGTAGTTTGATTCCAAAATCTCGGCCTTCAACTCATACATTCTACTGCCTCTCAGAGTCCCTGGGCACGATCCCACCTCTGAGCTTTTGGTCATGCTGTTCCCTCCTTCTGGAATGCTTCCTCCCTTCTCCACCTGTCAAAACGTACCCTTCCATGCCCACACAGTGCTTTCCCTGATATGTTCCCTATCCTCCTCTCTCCCCCACTAGACAGAATTGCACGGCACCCTCCTCTGGGCCACCAGGCTGCCGCTTCCTTCCACCATGGGGTGGACATGCCACAAGGTCTTTGCCCAGTCATGACGTCACTCCCCACTGAGCCATGAACATTTCCAGGCAGGGCGTGGGCTTTGTCCATCTTGATGTCGCCAGCCTCACACACAACAGACCTCTCCAAGAGTTGTTCAATGTCCCAGATAGGGCTGGCCTCAGCCTCCGACTTTCTGCGGGACTTTGGATAAATCACTGCCCTTCTCTGGTCTCTCTCAGGAGTGAGATTTTCCTCTGTTCCTCAGCTGCTGAAAGCCCCATCTCTCCCTGCCAGATAAATCACCTGGGGACCTTTTCTCCACACTCTATGGTAGAGAGACCGGGAGCTGCTAGTTGGGTCAGCCCAAGGTTCTGGGATCTCAGGCTGGACTTGTCCCAGAGGAAAGTCTGAGTCACCTTCCTGCCTACGGATGGAGCCTGGCTGCTTTCTCTTGGGTGATGAAGGGCCAGGAAATGTCCAGACCCCTCCATCCAAACCCCCACTCCTCTTGTCCAGGCCCGGGGAGAAGGGTCATCCAGGTACAACACCCCACTGATAATAATAACTGTTACTAGGTATCATACAACACCGCCCCCCATTCATTCACAGTGCTGCGTAGTCCCAAGCCTGGGAGGCAGAGCACTAGGATGGTTAGGACAACAGGCTGGGGTCGTGCCAGAGCTTCAGCTCCAGGGCTTCCACACCTTCTGAGCCTCAGTTCTCCCATCTGTAAAATGGGTCAAGTGCCTTTCCTCAATGGGTCGTCGCTGTGAAGAAAATATGCGTGAGCCGCACAGTGCCTGGCACGTAGCTACGGCTCAACGCCTGGCTTAGACCACTGTATGGATCAGAAGATCTGTGAGCAACCTGCGGGCAAACTGCAGGTGTTCTATTCACCTCCCTGCCCCCAGCACCCTGTACATGATAAATATCCAAAAGACCGAAGGAAATGTTCCCTTTTCTGCTCTGCCCTGGTGGCTGTGTGTCTTTGGGCAATCTGCTTTTCCTCTCTGGGCCCAGCCTCTTTGTCTGGGGGTTGATGTAAAGCTGTCTAGGCTTACACTTGAATATCAACACCCAAGGGAGTGGTAGGTCACATTAGGGACCGTGCGGTCGGCAGAGCAGGCCTGGTATGATTTCTGTCTCCAATGCTAACTAGCTGTGTAACACAGGGTACTTCCTTGACCTCCCTAAGCCTCAGTTTCCTTATCTGTAAAACGCGTAAAATGTGTCCAGTTTCTCCCTTCCCCTCAGTGTTGTTTTGAAACTTCAATGCATGAAGACTGCTTGGCACAGACCCAGAACATCGTAAATGCTCAATTAATTAAAGATTATTTGAGTGAAAGGAGGAAGTGGTGGGGACCGGGGAAGGATGGTTGTAAATCACGAGTTGTGGGAACCTAGAAAGACAGCAACAAATTCCAGCTGGTGAGGCGTAGAGAGGAGCTCCTTGGGAAAGATGAACCTGGAGGCCCAGAGAGGGAAGGTGACCTACCCAATGCTACACAGCTGTTGTGGCAGTACTGGAAGGGGGCTCAGTAGATTTGGTCCCAGTTTGGGCTGGGAGGCAGCGATCTGTGACAGGGGCAGGCACTGTCTCACAGATGACAACCGGGGAAGGCGGGTGCTGTTTTCTAGTGTGTACTTGGGAAGCTGTGATTTCCTCTCTTCCTTCTGAGAACCAAGGGCTCTTAAACACATCTTGGTAAGCTCTATTTCACTCAGTGAATTTGTTTAAAATAATATCTCTGAGTGGAAACAGTTCATCCCTGATGATTTCACCCTCCAACTTGAGGAACGCTCCCCAGACTGTGAGGCAAGACGGGGTTCTAGAGCTCTCTGGGCCTCAATTTCCCCTTCTGTAAAATGACCAGATTCTATAGGCATTCGTGTACTCTTGCAAACAACCACCAAGATATATTGTTAAATGGTGGGGTCGGGGGAGGAATGGAGCAGAGTGTGTAGGAAACTACAGCATCAGGAGGGGAAGGAGGGGAAATACCTATACATAGCTGCTTGTACGTGCAAAGATGTCCTGGAGGGCTGCATGAGGAACTGGGAACAGGGAGTGCCTCTGGGGAAGGAAACTGGGGTCAGGGATGAGAGGAAAGTGCTTCACTGCTTATTCTTTTGTACCTTTTGAAAGTCAAGTTATGTAAATGTCATGCCTGTTAAAAAATTTTTTAAATATGTAAAAAAAATAATTAAGTTTTGGAAGCCAGCATTTTGGGATTTTTAAAAATTATATAACAGTGACTGCAGTTTTTATTTCATTTTCACATACTGCGGTTCGAAGAAGAAAATCTCCAGTGGCAGGCTCTCTGGCCAGAGACTTCCTGATACTAGTGAGAGGAGGAAGCAGGAGCACAAAGAGGAAAAAAGGATTTGGTTCCAAAATTCAGACCTTACTTTGAAAGGTACAAAATGAAAAGTGAAATCCTTCCCTTTCCCTCCCCAGACATAACCTCTGATAATAGCTTTTTGTGATTCATTGTGGGGAGGAGGAGGACCTAAAAAAATAAAAATAAAAGGAGAGAAAAGAAAACAGACGTTGTGAAAGGCAAGTTTCCATTTAATTTAACCCTTAAGTCTGTTTCTGCAGGCGATTTTGTCCCGTTTCTCCGGGCACCGGGCTGGGACCGATTCTTCTTGGCCAAGAACGCAAGTTTGAAGGCTTCCGAGAAGCAGCATTCCTGTCTCCTCCAAGTTAGGCAGTGACATCCCTAGCTGGCTCCTGGGGAGAGGAAGGCCACCCAGAGCCTGCCTGGTCTGAGGATCTGACCCTGGCAAATAACCTCACACCCAGCCGTGTCCACCACGGTCATCTGTCAGCAGAACCACAAGCATCTCCCCAGCCAGACTGAGAAAGGTGGTAAAGGTTTCCAGAGCACAGATGCCTTTTCCTAACATCTCCACCATAAAAATCATACACGCTCTTGGTAAGAAATTCCAAGAGCACAGAGAATGGAAACTCTTTTCTCATTTCCTCTCCCCAGAGGGAGCTGAGTTACCTTGGCATCCGCCCAGAGTGGTCTGTAGGTCAGCCCTGGGAGGCAGTGAGGGTAACGATGCCCATTCTACAGAGGAGGAAACTGAGGCTTGGAAAGAAGGAGAGACTATTGAGGACACAGCTGAAACGTGGCAAAGTTGGGACTTGAACTTGGCTCTCCTGCCCTCAAGTCTACAAATGTCCACAAGTTTCCAATGGTGTAAGCTCTAAATGGCTCCATCCCGAGTTTATAGTGCTTCTTTGCCCCATCCCTTGTCACGCGTACACACAAAACACATTCACATGCAGCACACACACATGACTAACTCAGCCACACAAAAATGCCCCACATACGTATACACACACTGGCCCGGTGGGGTGCCCACACTCCCACAGACACACATCCATCTCTAAACCAGCATACACACTCACCCGTTTAATCACACATGTGCACACTTCAGACACACACACATCCTCACTCCCAGAGACACACGCTTCTACACACCCACAGACACAGACACTGGGACATGCCCTGTCCCCACCCAGCTCCCCTCCTACCCTCTGTCAGAGCCTACCCCTCAGAGAGGCCACAGTCTCCCGCTCAGCTGGGCTGTCCACAGAAGCTCTGCCCTCTCTGCCCAATTGAATTCCAGCTGCTGTCTTCTAGACCACATTTTGTGCCAGCAGATGCCACCTGTCCCCAGCCACAGCTGGGCCCCCCACCTCCCCACCCTTCCCCTCCTGGCCAAGATTCTAAGGCAGCAGAATTCTAAGGCTCCTGTTCTCCCCTTGCAGCCCCGGTGCCTCATGGAATTTTGGTGAAGAACCTCGTGGTTCACCACTCCCACCTCCTGAGGTTTACATGCACAGATATCTTGAAGGGGACCTTGGCTGGGAGATAAAAACCCCAACCCTAGGTGGAAGCCCAGCCCTAACCCTCACTCCAACCCCGGTGATCTTCGTCTTCTCCAGTTGCTCCATTTGTAGAATGTTTCCAAATCCCTTGCCTCAGTTTCCCCCAATAGTCCTCATGCAATAAGGAAGAACCTTTGTATTTGAAGTTAATCACCAAAGGGATGTTGCCTATAAGCTTAAAGTATACATAATGGCCCACCTCTGGGAACCCTGCCTCCCAGAAAATGAGTGGTAAGCTAAAACACCTTTGTTTAGCTCGCAGGAACCATCCTGACCAGGCCCACCTGTGAATGACTGCGGGGAGGGAGAAATTAACACCACCCCTCCAGAGTCTGGCTGGAACCAGGACTTTACCCCTTCCCCTTTTGGTATAAAAGAAGCCTGAGTTCTAACTTGAGGAAGATGGTTCTTTGGGACACTAGTCCCCCAACTTCTCCGTCTGCTGGCTTTCCAAATAAAGTCATTATCCCTTCCCACAACAGCTCGTCTCTTAATTTATTGGCCTGTCAGGTGGTGAGCAGTATGATGAGCTCAGACTCAGTAACACTCAAGAGGATGGAAACCTGTACATTCAGTCTGACTCGAAGCTCTCCTATAAATGTGGCTTCTTAACGCACCAGAGACTGGGATGAACCTCGTGAAAACGCCCTCCTTCTCCCACACCTACTTGGGGTCCTCAGGGCTGGGGCAGAGTGGGCACTCAACCAGGAGGCTGAGTAGGAAGGTGGAGAGAGGAAGGTTCCTCTCTTCTGTAGCCTGATGTTAACTAGGAGAGACTTGCTTCCCCTGAAATGTAATCTTGAAGATTAGAGCACAAGGACTGAGGTCCTTATTTGGGGTGCTGTAAATATCTGGGGGGGTTAAACTCTGAATTTAGGATTCATTTGCTCAATTAACAAATATTTCCAGGGTGCCTACCTACAAGATGCCAGGTGCTGGGGATCAGTGGTGAATGAATCAGTGGTGCTGGGGATCAGTGGCGATTCTCAGTGGCCTGAGAATCTCACACACACACACACACACACACACACTCACGTGTGCCATGCTGAGGGCTCTGGTGCAGACAGGGGAGCTGACCCAGGCTGGAGGCCAGCTTCCCCAGGAAGGGGTTGTCCAATGGACAGCTAAGGGCTGTAAAGACGCTGAGGCCCTTCAGCAACGCAAACTTTTTGTGACCGCCTGATGTAGAAAAATATTGCATCAGACTCTGTCTCATTTTTGTGGGGAGCTTGATAAATCAAGATACTTGCTCTATATCTCTGTGGAAATCTTTGGAGAACAAACGAGACGTCAGTAATGCTCTTTTTTTTCAGAATGAAAAGTAATTTTCATGGCTTTTTTTCTTTTGCATTGCAAAAGGTGAATTGGGGGGACATGGCTCCCCCAGGACGTCTCTGGCTGGGGGACAGAGCACCCTGATTTCGTACTACTCAGTGATGCCCTACTGGGACTCAGTGAGTCCACCTGTCACCTTTCCAGGCCCCTGCTGGCATGTCCTCTGTTGAGTTCCAAGGACATGAGTATGTTTTCTAGGAGCTGGATGCCGGCAGCCACAGAAAGGGACTGCAGGAAACAGGCCTAGAGAAAACAGAAAGCATTAGGCATAATCGAAAGATCAGAGGGAAACTGGGAGCTATTTGAGGATGAGAGAATTTCCAAAGGAAATGCTGAAACTCTGAGTGGCTCCGTGCTGGTGGGAAAGGCCTGCAGATTCTGGCTCCTGTCCCTCCCCAGAATTAGGGCCCTTCTCTCCCTCCTTGGAAGCCCCACTTTGATGGGCGAAATCGACGGCCCATCTTTTTTTTTTTTTAATCTTTTGGCCACGCTGCGCAGAATGTGAGATCTTAGTTCCCTGACCAGGGATTGAACCCGCACCCCCTGCATTGGCAGTGGGGAGTCTTAACCACTGGACCACCAGGAAAGTCCCTTGACAGCCCATCTTAACCCTCAAGGCTCCCTTATTCCACCCTCGTTTCTCCTCAGACCCCTCTCCTGTTAGTCCCACGCTCAGGCCTTTGCTCATGCTGTGTCCTGACCTGGAATGCCTTTCCCTTCCTCTCAACCCCTGCAAAGCAGACCTATCCTTTTGTGCCCACCTTCTTCAGGAAGCCTTCTCCTCCTTGGCATCTTTGGAGTGCTTTTCTGGTGGGGAGGCATCATTATTTGGGTAGGCTCTGATCTCTTGCTTCCTGATATTTTACAGGTGGGTCATCAGGGCCAGCACTGTCCAACAGAAGCATAACACAAGCCACATACACAAGTAAGATCTTCTACTAGTAACACTGAAAAAGTAAATAGAAACAGATGACATTCATTTTAATAATATGTTTTAACACAACATAGCCAAAGTATTATCACTTTAACATATCAATATTAAAAATTAATGAGAAAATAGAGTTGACCCTTGAACGACATGGAGGTTAGGGGTGCTGACCTTCCCCAGGGTCAAAAATCCGTGTATAACTCAGTCTGCCCGCTGCACCTGAGGTTCCTCCATACCCGCGGTTCCTCGCTACCTGCGGTGCAGCATCCATGGATGGATTCAGCCAACTGCAGACAGTGTAGTGCTGTAGTGTTTACTGCTGAAAAAATCCACACGTAAGGGACCCACACCGTTCGAACCCTTATTGTTTAAGGGTCAATCGTAGTTTACATCTTTATTTTCATACTTTCTTTGAAATCTAGTTTGTATGTGACATATGATCTGTCTCAATTCAGTGTAGCCACATTTCAAATGCTCACTAGTCAGCTCCTGACTACCATGTAAGCCAGCACAGATCTAGGCCATATTAGTCTTTGGGTTACAGGTGACAGAAGTTCACATTAAACTGGCTTAAGTGGAAAAGGGCATTGGCTCATGAAACTGAAAAGACCAGGGGCGGATGGTTTCAGGCACAACTAAATCCAAGTGTTCGAATAATATCGATGTCAATAGAGTTCTGACTTTCCGTATTTCCCAGCTCTTCTCAAGCAGGCTCTGGGTGGCATAGCAATGACAGCCACCAGCAGCCTCAGACTTTACCGGCTCAGCCACCTGAGCCCCACACCCACTTTCTCTTCTCCAAGAGTTCCCCCTCTCAGGGGATTCCCTGGTGGCGCAGTGGTTGAGAATCTGCCTGCCAATGCAGGGAACACGGGTTCGAGCCCTGGTCTGGGAAGATCCCACATGCCGCGGAGCAACTAGGCCCGTGAGCCACAACTACTGAGCCTGCGCGTCTGGAGCCTGTGCTCCACAACAGGAGAGGCCGCGATAATGAGAGGCCCGCGCACCGCGATGAAGAGTGGCCCCCGCTTGCCACAGCTAGAGAAAGCCCTCGCACAGAAACGAAGACCCAACACAGCCAAAAATAAATAAATAAATAAGTAAAAAACCAAACAAACAAAACTAACAATTCATGCTTTAAAAAAAAAAAAAAAGAGTTCCCTCTCGCCAGACTCCCATTGGACCAACTGGTCACGTGCTCATTTCTGAACCAATCACTGTGTAGCTAGGTGACTGGAACTGACTGGTCAGACCTGCGTCACAAGCCCATTTCCCCCCAGTAAGGTAGGAGAGTGGAGTCCGCTTCACATGACCTCCCTGGATAGAGAGTGGGGGAGGGGTTGTTTCCAATGGAAAATCAGGGGGCTGGTACCAGAAGACCGGGGTGGGGAGCGGGAGAGGGAGGGGTGAGTGGTGGGAGTGGGAGGTGGCCAGAGCAGGGGTGGGATTGAATCCAAAGGGGCTCCCAGAGAGTAGTGGAGCATCAGGTCAAAGAGGAAAGCCATAATGTGGTCCTGCGGAAATATTTAATATCTTTAATGACTTGCATCGCACCTGCCCATGACGACGGACGACAGCCTTTGTGCTGGAGCCGGCCGGGAGGTTGGTGGACTGCAGGCATCGGGAGTGGGGAGGGGCCAGGGTGGCGGTGGGGACTCAGGGCGGCCCTGTTTAGCAATTTGTACAGCAGTACTTTACTCCGTCGACAGGGCTGTGGTCACGGGGAGGGAACCAGGGTAATAACCAGTCCCTAGACCTCAGACACCACGTCCCCCTTCACCCCTGCACTGAGTACTCAGCCCACCCTGAGAGAAGGCCCTGGGCTGGTGGAGCCCTAAGCAGAACACCAAAACGTTTTAGCCAAAAGAGGCAGAGCAGATGGGGCCTGAGAAAGGTCTGGAGGTCCCTAAGCCCCAGATGGGCAAAAGGAACTGATGTGTCAATGCAGAGAGCTGGGCGTGTGAGTCTGAGCTGAAGCCTCAGGGGAAGGCAAGGGGTCATAAATGGCCTCACCTGAGGAGGCTTCCTGAGCTCCACCTGAGACGGACAGAAAATGGACTTGAAGTGCCCAGGGAATTGACCCGCCCATCCATCCATCCATCCATCCATTTGTCCGATCATCCACTCATGCAGTACTTATGTATCAAGTTCCTGCTACGTGACAGGTACTGTACTATCTGCTGGGAATACCTGGTGAACAAGATGGCCACAGTTCCTGACTTCACAAGAGCACAGTGGCTAGTGGGAGAGAAACGTGATCATCAAATAAGCCAGCGAATAAGCACAGTAACTTTGCATCTGTCAGAAGGAGGCCAGATTGAAAGTGAGTGGGAGGTGGGGTGGGGGGCCATTTTCACCCGGGGGCTGACCTGGGGATGATGAAAGGAGCCAGCCCTGCATGAGCTGGGGGAAGATGGCTCTGCATGGAGGAAACAGAAAGCGCAAAGGCCCCGAGGAGGAATGTGCGTTGTGGATTGAAGGAACAGAAAGATGGGGGCAGGGAGCTGGAAGTGGGAGATGAGGCTGGAGAGGTGAGCAAGGCTGGCTCAAAGGGGGCAGTCAGGATGCTATGGTTGTCGGGATGGCCCTATAGACACTACTTCTGCAAAGTCAGTTTGACAGTTGGAAACTTGCTCCACAATATTCAGCAGGTGCAAGAAATGGTACATTGGGGACAAACAGCAATGTAGGTGATGGTCTGAGACAGCACCACCAAGCTGGGAACTAGGGAGATGGCCGAGACTGACCCCAAGGCCATACAGGATCTCACCTCGGTGGTGCGGACACCCCTGCAACAGATGCAAGATAAATTTCAGACCACGTCCGACCAGATCATTGGAAGAATTGATGACATGAGCAGTCGCATTGATGACCTGGAGAAAAATACCACAGACCTCATGACACAGGCTGGAGTGGAAGAGCTGGACGGTGAAAACAAGATCTCTGCCACACAGAAGAGTTGAAGGTTGCTCATCTGCACTGGAATCTGGAACAACCTTTTTACAAGCCAAGAGAAGACGATGGTTTTTTGCAACTAACTACTATGTGTAGATAGGTTTTATATTATGAAGGGTGCATTCTTCTTACCACATACTATAGAGTTAACTTATAGAGTGATTTCCCTCCTGTGCCCCCCACGTTTCCTGAACACGGTAACTTCATATCTTGGACCTTGGTCAGTTGTGCTATTAAACACTAATACTTTGGCAGTTCCTGGGGGGGAAAAAGAAAGAAATGGTACATTGCTTTATTTTTCTAGGCTAACATTTAAAGCATTTATTCTATTCCAGGAACTCTAAACGTTGAGCATGTATTAACTCTTCAATCTATACAACCCTTTGAGGCAGATACTATTCCTAAATTCATTTTACAGATTGGGAAACCGAGGAACAGAGGGACAGAGAGGCTAAATAACTCCAGATGGTCACAGAACTAGCAGAAGCAAGATTTAAACTCAGGTGGTTCCAGAATCCACACGCTGAGCCACTCAGCCATGCTGCCTCAAGTCAAAATTGGCTCTACACCTCTTGCTTATCAGAGTGGCATGCTACAGAGTCTCCCACATTCCTGGGGTTCTCTTTCTAGGGTGATCAAAGGCCTTGGGGGCATGATAAGCAGTTTACAGAACTTGGAAGTGAGCTTCTGGCCTTTGGTCCATTCTGGTCACCACTGTCCACATGATCCATTCAAAATCGGGGAACTGGGTTGCTCAACTCTCCACACCAAGGGGGGACCTGGGGTCTTTGGCTCTGGCTCCAGAGGGACGAAGCAGTTCCTATCCCACCCCATCAGAGATCCACACCTGCTTCATCCGCTTCACCCCTGAGGTCCCCCCTCAGTGGACCAAGATGCCCAAACCAGGCCTTGGCAGGGATTCACTACTGGCGCCTGATGGCTTCTGTCCCTGAACCTTGGCCAAGGAAATCAGAGCCTGAGGCACAAAAACTTGGCCTTGCCACTTGGACTGGCTTGCTGGGAAAAGCCTACCCTTTCTTTTAAGTCTCCTCCAATAATGAAAACAGAACTAAAATTAACGTCTCCAAATCTAGCCTGCCACCTTAGTTGGCAAGCCCTCATGGCTTTTGCTTTTAAAAAGAAACAATGTAAATAAAGTACCTATCACAGTTCTAGGCTCAGAATAGTTCTAGGCTCAGAATAGTTCTCAAGAAGGAGTATTAAAAAAAAGAGTATTAAGCCAGAAAAATCAGGTTCCACTTATCATCTGTGTGACTCTGGGTAAGTTACTTTGGCCTCTCTGAGCCTCATTTTCCTCATCTGTAAATGCAGGTAATGATATTCGGTGTTGTGGTGATGTTACGAACATTAAGTGAAATAATGGCTGTAAAGGAGACATTCGCTAAAACTCAGCTTCCTGCCACTCTTTTCCCAAGCAGAGATGGGTATGTGTGCCAAGGTCACAGGGATGCTAGGATTCCCCCTTTCAGGCCCCTGGGCTGGCTGAGCACCAGGTCCCCACGGGGACTGACTCCATCTGTCCCTATTAGGGCGGAGCAGGGCCATGCCGGGACTTCCCCAGTTGCTGGTAGACTTTCCAGGCTGAGCTCAGGGGACTTTCCTCTCCCAACCTGGACAAATGCCCAGAGTGGAAAATGAGTGAGGTCTGTCCCTCGAGGATCCATCGTTGGTGTCTAGGCTGCTGATAAGGGGAAAATGGAACAAACAGGAATAGTGACCCTTTCCCATTTTTGGTCTTGGGGATCTGAAGCTGGAATGGGATCCTAAAATGGCTTCCTCCACGCCACAAATCTGGCACCTGAAAGGTGTCAGGGGAGGACAGCTGACCATCCACCCAAACGCAGGAGGTAGGGCTGAGTGGGGCCTCAGCACCTCCATCCAATGAGCACTTTCTCCCAGCCAGGCCAGGAGAGGAGCAGGCAGAGCGGGTCTGGCTTGGGCTCCAGCTCTGGGCTTGCCACTGTTTTCTTACCTCTAAAACGATGCGCCCATAGAAAGGTTGGTGGTGTAAGGCATGAGGGGAGGGTTCCAGAGGTGGAGAGCACAGGGCTTCTGCCCCAAAGAGGATGTTGGCAAATCACTCAGCCTGTGTGAGCCTGAGCTCCCTGGAGTAGGAGTAGGGAGCAGCTCCTGCCCACAGCACTAATCTCAAAGGGAAGTTGTGAGCATCTGATAACCTGTATGATCTTGGTGACTTTCTGTTGCATCCCTGCATCCCCTCTCTCCACATTCACGCTCACACACACAAACACACCAGCCAGCCAGCAGGGCTTGTTCATTATACCTCCAAAACACATCTTGAATCTTGAACTTGACCACCTTTTGCATCTCCACTTCCCTGGTCCAGCCTCCATCATCTCTCATCCTCCTTTCCATGGCCTTCTCCCTGGACTCTTGACTTTTCTCTTGCCTCTCATGTCCTTTCTCCTGCAGCAGCCCAAGGGATCATTTTGAAAGGCCAACTGAATCATGTCACTCGCCTGCTTTTAAACACTCCAGTGACTCCAACACACACAGAAGAAAAGCCAAACTCCTCTTCCTGGCATCCCAGCCATGTGTGATATGGACTTCAGCCTCCTGCCACCCATACCCTTGCCCCATTGGCCTTGCTGCCCCTCCAACAGACCACAGCCCCTCCCTGCCTCAGGACCTTTGCACTGGCTATGCCTCCCACCTGGAAGACTGCTACTCCCGGCTTTGACTGTGCTTGTCTCTCCCTTTGGAACTCATTGTCACCTCCTCTGAGAGTGGCCCTCCCTGACCACCCTTCCTATGAGAGCCCCTAGTCACTCTTTTTTCTTTTCATACATCTTTATTGGAGTATAATTTCTTTACAGTGTTGTGTTAGTTTCTGCTGTACAACAAAGTGAATCAGCTATAAGATATATCCCCATAACCCCATCTCCCCTCCCTATCCCACCCCTCTAGGTCATCACAAAGCACCGAGCTGTAGCTATCTGTTTTACATTTGGTAGTGTATATATGTCAGTGCTACTCTCTCACTTCGTCCCAGCTTCCCCTTCCCCCCACTGTGTCCTCAAGTCCATTCTCTACGTCTGCATCTTTATTCTTGCCCTGCCACTAGGTCCATCAGTACCATTTTTTATGGTGGGAGCCCCTAGTCACTTTTTTTTTTTTTTGGTGGGGAGGCTGCGTTGGGTCTTTGTTGCTGCACAGGCTTTCTCTAGTGGTGGTGAGCGGGGAGCTTCTCTTCGTTGGGGTGTGCGGGCTTCTCATTTCAGTGGCACCTCTTATTGGGGACCACGGGCTCTAGGCGCGCAGGCTTCAGCAGTTGCAGCACGTGGGCCCTAGAGCGCTCGGGCTTCAATAGTAGCATCATGCGAGCTCAGTAGTTGTGGCTCACGGGCTCCGCCACATGTGGGATCTTCCTCGACCAGTGATCAAATCCATGTTCCCTGCACTGGCAGGCAGATTTTAACCACTGCGCAACCAGGGAAGTACCCCTAGTCACCCTTGATCGCTATTAAAAGAGACTTTTTTAAAGGTAAAATCGTGATTCTCACATAATTATAAAATGAACACAAGTCAAAGATTTCATTAACTCAGTAATTTGTGGGGAAACCAGTAAGATGTTACAACCGACTCAAAGGACACACATTTATTGGCAATCACAGATGATGAAATGGATTTATAATACAGATGCAAAAATGGTCAATATCCACAGGGCAATAATTAATTGCATTCCACTCCAACAAAATCCACTTGCATTTCCGTGAATAAGAATCATTTGTATGTAGAAGTAATGAAAGGTGCAGGCCCTTGAGAATCAGCCAACCAGGACTGGTGCCCCAGACGACACCCAGTTATCTTTCTTGGCCTATTTCAAAGTCTCTTGCAAGTGTCCTGACATCCTGTTTCTTGCACTTAGCAGCACCTTTAAACTTTTCTTTCTTTCTTTTTTTTTTTTTTGCCATTTTACCTTTCACGTATTTCTTATCTTTCTCCCTTCCCCCCAGGCTTGAATGTGTCTTAAGGGCGGAAATTCTGTTTTGTATACAAGCCTCCCCGAAATCCCGTGGAGAAAGTTACCCTCGCGACCTGAGGTCTTCTGGTCCCTGGGCAGAGCCAGTGCGTGGGTAAGTCTGGGGTTAGGGAGGAGACGTGAATCACGAAATGACGCAATGCGGGAAGGAGGAGGCGAGGGACGGATTAATCACGGACATTCCCTGCACGCCTACTGTGTGCCAAGCAAGGTTTGCGAACTAGGAACACGGTCAGGAAAAAGGGTGGATCTGGCTGTGCCGCTGCAGGACTCGGTGTAACCCGGAGCCTGAGTAAATGAGTTAAACACACATACAAATGTGAAGTTGCAGTTTTGACGAATGTACGCGTGCCAAGAGACCCTGCGATATCCGGGCTTCACCTGGTTCGGGCGCCAGCAGAGATCTATAAGCCGGTGCGAGTGTGCGGACTTGACTGTTTCTCTCGGAACAGGCAACAGGGCATGTATGCAGAAATGCAAGGGTACTTAGAGATATGCAAGAATCAAAGCTGATGTGAATAGTAAATGCATGAATGTAGAATGAATGCCTGTCGGCGGCACGCACGCACACGGATCGAAGTAATAGTCCTTGGTCTCTCCGCCGTTCAGGGTGTCCAGCACACCGCGCGCGCCCTCTGCCGGTGCCCAGGCGCCTAGTTCTGCACCTTCTCGTTCCGTCTCGCTCCTCCCCTTCGAGCTAACGCCAGTGTCTAGCTCTTCCCAGCGCAGGGAGGAGAACGATAGTTCCCGCGGTTCGCTACGCATGCGCACACTAGAGCCATTTTGAAGGGGATTGCTCACAGCCAAGTAAGCCAGAAGTCAGGATGGCCGAGCGGTCTAAGGCGCTGCGTTCAGGTCGCAGTCTCCCCTGGAGGCGTGGGTTCGAATCCCACTTCTGACAAAGCTTCGTTTTCCTCTTTTTTTTTTGCTTTTCACGTAAAGTGGCACATCAAATAGGTAATACTATTAATCTTTTTACGAAATAAGTATTTCCTTCTTAAAAGGTGTTTTTTCTTAATGATATTTATTTGACTTTTGGAATGTAAAAGAGAAAGATCCGATCTGAAACCGCAAAGACACTCTCCTTAGACCCTGGAACTGGAAAAGAGAAAAAACAGGAAGGTTGTCAGAAGTGGGATTCGAACCCACGCCTCCAGGGGAGACTGCGACCTGAACGCAGCGCCTTAGACCGCTCGGCCATCCTGACTCCCGAATGTATACTTGTGGCGTCTTTTTTAGTGCATTGTATGGTGCGACGCGGCTTGGGAATTATCCAAATAATTTTGAGGTCCCTGGTAGCTCCAGATCCAACCACACAGCCCCTCGTCAGCCGCAATCAATAACCACCCGCGTTTCCAAGATTTACCGTTATCCTTAAACTGGTTCAGTCTTTTTACTACTTATATGTTTTAACTGGAAACTCTAGCCTGAACAGAAAATGAAAATTAGTTTCTCTTGCCATCAATAGAAAATAACTATAAAAGTAAATACAATGGAAATGAAACTGTATTATTAAATTCTAGTCACTTGCCAATGCTCGGAACCTGAAGTTTTGACATTATTTTTAATGACAAATACTATCGAAAGGGTCGAGACTATTGTTGAGCCCCTGGGGGAAGTGAGGAGGGGGTCTACATGATTCTTTTTGGAAGGGGGTGTGCTCGGTTATGGACTTTGCCATAGGCTCCTCCATGGATGGGAAGACACGGGCAATGGGATCCCATTCCACAAGTGTTTAGCTGAAGCCTCATCAAGAGAAAGTTGGCTTTTGTACCTTTTTGTAAACTGGCCAAGGGAAAAGCTGGAGGATGTTAAACCTGGAGAAGAGATAATTTATGTCTATAAAAGCCTCATGTGTACAAGGGATTTAGATTGTGTCTGTTGATCCTTGCTCTGAGAACTGGGGCTTGAGGTGGGCATGCAATGGGTGGGAGGTTACCACGGAGGAAGGTTTCCACAGAAGAAAGAGCTTGCTGGAAAGAAAACAGGGTGCCTGTGGAGATAGTGATATCCCCATCATTGGAGGCATTCAAGACGAGGCTGGACATTCACTGGCAGAAAAACTGGTAAAGGGATTTGACAGTTCCTGTTTCTTATTGCTGCTGTAACAAATTACTACTAACTTAAAGACTTAAAACCACACCATTTATTATCTTATAGTTCTGGAGGTCAACACTGTGTTCCTTCTGGAGTCTCTAGGGAATATCCATTTCCTTTCCTTTTCCAGCTTCTAAAGACCACCACATTCCTTGGCTCATATCCCCACATCACTCCACCTTCTGCTTCTGTCTTCATGATGCCTTCTCTGACTCTGACCCTCCTGTCTAACCTCTTATTCTCACCTAACGCAAGTTTGTGTGCCCAAAGCACAGTGAGGCCAAACACACCTGAACATCAGAGTTTGGAGCAGAGAAAGATTTATTGCCAGGGCCATGCAAGGAGAACGGGTGGCTTGTGTTCAAAAGGACAGAACTCCCCCATGGGTTTCAAGGAAGAAGGTTTTATACGGAAATTTGAGGGGGGGAGGGCTGCAGGGTGTGTAACCTTCCTCTAGTTGGCGGTGAGGTAACAGGGTGGTGTTCTAAGAATCTCAATCATCAGCCTTCCGGTTCCAACCAGTCTGGGGTCCCAGTGCTTGTACTGAGCCTGAAGTTACCATCCTCTACCTGGGCAGGGCCCTTAGTTCCTATAGAAGAACTCAGAGATGTATGTCAGGTTTTCCTTACATCCCCCCAGGAGGAACCAGGAGCAGGCCCCATGGCTGCATTATGGTTTCTTTCTGTATTCCCTCACTCTAATTACTAATTGAATCTGCACTTTGGAACTCAGAGAAGGTCTTGGAGACGGAAACCTTTTTCCCACAAACAAGAAATGGGGGGTACAGAAAGGCCTTTGTACTTGGGAAGGCCCCACAGGGTCCTGTACAGTTTCAATTCCTCCTTTTCTTTGATACTCCTCAGTCTTCAGGGGAACAGGTGTTGAATAGAGAGGTCAATCATAAACTTGGTAGAGGAACTTGGTTTTAGGGGAACTTGGTTTCATTATAAAGATGCTTATATTTACACTGGGTCCATCCTGATAATCCAGAGTAATCTCCCCTGTCTCAAAATACTTAATTTAGCCATATCTGCAAAATCCCTTTAGTCATGTAAAGTAATATATTCACAGGCTCCAGAAATTGGAGGTAATTATCTTTGGTGAGGCAGCCTGTGTGTGTTTGAGGGGGGAAGAGGCAGGGTGAGAGGGAGACTTGCATATTTAAATTTTTGTATCATGTGCATATATTCTCTAGTCAAAAATAAATATGATTTCACCCGGTGATCAAGGTCAACATCAATAGTGATAAGTCAGATTGATAGTTTGTCAGATTGATTTGATGTGCCCTTAAATGGCACTTGGGCCCTGTAGACTTCCTCCCCAAAACACAATTACTCTGAGTCTAATCATGAGAAACATCAGACAAATCCCAATTCAATAGCATTCTACAAAATACCTGAGTAGTGCTCCTCAAAACTAGCAAGGTCATCAAACACAAGGAAAGTCTAAGAAACTGTCGCAGATAAGCCTAAGAAAAGACATCACTAGGAAATATAATCTGGTATCCTGGATAGGATCCTGGAACAGTAAAAGGACATTAGGGAAAAACTGAAAAAATCTGAATGAGGTATGGAGTTTAATAATAACGTATCAATGTTGGCTCATTAATTTTGATAAATATACCATACTATAACTGAGCAGGATTCTAAGGGACCTTCCCAGGACAGACCCCTCCCCCATATCCTCTGCTTTAGCTCCTCTCTGAAGTATAGATAATAGTATCTGGTACACATTTCCTGAGTTGTTTTACTGATGCTAAAACCACCACCAAATGGAAGAAATTAACTACTTGATGATCATGAGCATGTAGCCCCCAGACCTATTGGCACCTAAGGATTGATAATGTTAACCCCTGTGACACCACCCTGTTACCTCACCATAAACCAGTCAGAGAATTGTGCACGAGCTGATTGCATAACCTGGGACACCCCATCCTCACTTTGCCTTTAAAACTGCCTCACTGAAACCCATTGGGGAAGTTCAGGCTTTTTGAGCATTAGCTGCTCTGGACTCCTTGCTTGGCGCCCTGCAATAAATGCTGCACTTTCCTTCACCACAACCCAGGGTCAGTAGATTGGCTTTACTGCACACAGGTGAGCAGACACAAGTTTGGTTCAGTAACACTGCTAATGCAAGATATTAATAACAGAGGAAACTGCGTGTGGGGTATAAGTGAACTCTCTGTACTCTTTGCAATAATTCTGTAAATCTGAAACTATTCTGAAAAGTTTAAAACTCTGAAAAATAATACAATTTCATAGATTATATATTAACAAAACATATAAACTGTAAAATATATAACTACATTGTTTATACATTTATATTGTATATAAAATTATTTATTTAAAAAATATATATAACAAAATGTGTCTATTAAAGTCTCAGAGGCCATAAAAAGTCCGGATCTGTGATTATCTCTGGATGGTGGCATTTATTGTGATTTTTTTCTCATCAGTTACCTGCATTTGAGATTTGTATAATGAACATAGATTACTTGGGTAATTCTTTTTTAATTCAAAAACTGTCAGGAAAAATTGGAGAAGACTTTGGAAAAGGCAAAAAGATTCCTGGATGTTCTTTCAAAGGAATGTTATGTGTTGTCTACAGCTGTGCTCTCTAATACAGAAGCCACTAACCACATGTAGCTACCGAGCACTTGAGATGTTTTGCAATCTTGGTATGAAAAAAAGAATGCAAAATATCTCAATAATAATGTTTATATTGATGACATATTTAAATGATAATATTTTGAATATATTGGGTTAAATATGATATATTATTTTAAATTGTTTAAAATTCAGTTCGTAAGTATGCAAACAAATCTTGTCTGGTAAAATGGAATTGATTCCATCCTTGGTAGAGGCCAGTTTTGCATTTGTTAGCAAATTCATTTCAGCATTCCTGATTGTGAGAGATATGTACATATATATATATGCATATATGTGTGTGTACTACACAGTTCACTGGTATTAACTACACATATTGTTGTACAAACATCACCACCATCCATCTCCAGTACTCTTTTCATCTTGCAAAACTGAGACTCTATACCCATTAAACAATAACTCTCCATTCCCTCCTCCCCCAACCCCTGGCAACCACCATTCTACTTTCTGTCTTTTTTTTTTTTTTTTTTTTTTGGCCACACCACGCAGCTTGCAGGATCTTAGTTCCCCAACCAGGGATCGAACCTGTGCAGCCTGGCAGTGAAATCATGGAGTGCTAACCACTGGACCGCCGGGGAATTCCCTATCTTTATTCATTTGATTACTCTAGGTACCTCATATAAGTGGAATCATATAATACTTGTCCTTTTGTGACCGACCTATTTCATTTAGGATGTCTTCAAGGTTTATCCATGTTGTAGCATGTGTCAGAATTTCCTTCCTTTTTAAAGCTGAATAATATTCCATTGTACATATATACTACGTTTTGCTATCCATTCACCCATCAGTAAACACTTGGGTTGCTTGCATGTTTTAACTATTGTGAATAATGCTGCTATGAGCATGGCTGTATAAATATCTCTTCGAGATCCTGCTTTCAATTCTCTTGCATATAGTATACCCAAAAGTGGAATCTCTGGATCATATGGTAATTCTATTTTTATTTCTTTGAGGAACTGCCATACTATTTCCACTGCACAATTTTTTTTGCATTTTACTTTAAAAATGTATCCTTTAACAAAACGTTCTCAACATCCAGGAGGAGAATAGAAGGATGGCCCATCTACAGATGGGTACTTAACTACAGCATCTACAGAACATCGTATATAATTAGGATACGCCAATTTCCTGTTGGGCAAAGGAGGAGAAAAAGGAAAATTGGGGCAGTGGTGGGGGTGATGGAGATGGTGAAGCTTGGTGTCCTGGAGAAGAGGTTTCAGGAAGAGTCCTGGAACTGTGGGCATGGGTGGGAAGAGCCAAGGGAGGATGGAAGATGGAGGCAGCTCCCAGAAGCAGGGCCCTGGGCCAGAGTGGGGAGAGGGACAGTGTTGATGCCCCTATGGCTATAGCTGGATCTTGCACCGTTGGAAGGGAGGCTGAGGAAACTGACAGTGTTCCTTCTTCTCGTGGTTGCTTCTCATATGTCACCTCCTCCAGGAAGCCTTCCCTGATGCTTCTTTCCTTTGACTAGGTATTTTGGCTTCCTCTGTGTTCCCACAACCCCTGGGCTGACCCCTCAAAGCACTGGAATTGGAATGGCCTCTCTAGGTGTCTTCCTGCCCCTGAGGCTGAGCTCTTCAAAAAGGCAGAGATTGCAAGTCTCATTTGACCATGAATTCCCAGGGCCTAGGACACAAAAATGTGGAGAAGGAGCTGAGTACAGGTTGAATAATGAATGAATGATACAACAGGATGGGGAGGGCCAGGGGGCAGGAAGTCCTGGAAATGCCACTCCAGACCTCCTCATGCATCTGGCACCTGGACAGGATGCAGTCAGTCCACCCAAGCCCTGGCCTGGCCATCTCTCTCAGGAACATGAGTTGTGGATCCCTGAACAAATAGTTAATCTTGATGTCCTCTCTCTGGAGCTCTGACCTCCCATCCCAAACAAGCTCTGTCCCAATCCTAATGGGCTGAAGGGGCCAGGCAGGGAAAATGACCAAACTGTGTGTCCAACCTATGCCTCATTCTGGGCAAATCAGTAACTGGCCCAGAGGTTGGCAGGCTCATGCCAGCATCCCACCCACTCTGTGCATACCTCGGCTGCATCTCTCAACACAGAGACTTGCTCACAAAGGCCATCAGCCCACACCACTCTGCATGCCCGCCCTTCGCTCTTGTACATCCACCTAGAACACCTCCTTCTCATATGGCTCTTTTCAAGGCTCTGTTCAAATGGCACCTCCACCCTGAAGGCCTCACATCTTCTCTTACCCCAGGAGGTTCAGGCCTGGCGGCGTTGCATAGACTGGCGTTCGCCTAGAAGTAATAGAGCCCCCTCTCCCTAAAGCTGTTGCTCTGTGATCTTCATGCGCACCGAGTTGCAGCCTGCTCCTTGGATGCACCCCCAGGGGGATGCGCATGAGTGACAAGAGGAGCCACCTGGTCCCTGGTCACATTGCTCATGTACATCTTGAGCTAACTCTTGTCCGTCTCTGAGATGGACAGACATTCCAGCAGTGCCAGGAGGGCATTGGACGAGATCACTCTTCCTCAAACTTTAGGCATTTATTACCCTATTTTCCCCTATCTACATATCACTGTGCACCTAAAAATTTTTTTTAAATTAGTTATTATTAGTATTATTATTATTTTTTTTTGGCTGCGCAACATGTGGGATCTTAGTTCCCCGACCAGGGATCGAACGTGGGCCCTTGGCAGTCCTAACCACTGGCCCACCAGGGAATTCCCTGTACACTTTAAATTTTTTTTCTTTAACTGTGATAAGATACATATAACAAAATTTACCATTTGTAAGTGTACGGTTCTATGGCATTCACTGTTATGCAACCATCACCACATTCCATCTCCAGAATTTTTTCGTCTTCAACTGAAACTCTGTCCCATCAAACCATAACTCCCCATTCCTCTCTTCCTGAAGTCCCTGGCAATCAACATTACACTTTCTCTTTCTATGGGTTTGACTGCATTTTTTTTTTTTTAATATTTATTTATTTGGCTTCGTTGGGTCTTAGTTGCAGCGCACAGGCTTCTCTCTAGTTGTGGCACACGGGTTAGTTCCCCGACCAGGGATCGAACCCACTTCCCCTTCATTGGGAGGTGGATTCTTAACCACTGGACCACCAAGGAAGTCCCTGTTTTGTTTTTTGATAGCAGCCATCCTAATAAATGTGGGGTGATATCTCACTGTGGTTTTGATTTGCATTTCCTTAATGATTAGTGGTGTTGAGCATCTTTTCGTATGCTTGTTGGCCATTTGTATATCTTCTTTGGAGAAATGTCTATTCAAGTCCTTTGGCCATTTTTAAAATCAGTTTTGTTGTTATTGTTATTGAGTTGTAGGGGTTCTTTATATGTTCTGGAAGTTAGCCTCTTTTAAGATATATGATTGGTAAATATTTTCTCCCTTAGGTTGCCTTTTCACTCTATTTAACTGTGTCCTTTGATGCAGAAAGTTTTCATTATGATGTTATCCAATTTATCTATTTTCACTTTTGTTGCTTGTGTTTTTGGTGTCAAATCCTAGAAATCATTGCCAAACCCAACATCATGAAGCTTTTTTTTTGGCTGCGCGTGGGCTTTCTCAAGTTGCGGCGAGCGGGGGGCTACTGTTCGTTGCAGTGCGTGGGCTGTAGGGCGCAGGCTTCAGTAGTTGTGGCTCGTGGGCTGTAGAGCGCGGGCTCTAGAGCGCAGGCTCACTCAGTAGTTGTAATGCACAGGCTTATTGCTCCTCAGCATATGGGATCTTCCCGGACCAGGGCTCGAACTTGTGTCCGCTGCATTGGCAGGCTGATTCTTAACCACTGCACCACCAGGGAAGCCCATGAAGCTTTTCCCCCTATGTTTCCTTCTATGAGTTTTATAGTTCTAGGTCTTACGTTTAAGTCTTTGATCCATTTTGAGTGAATTTTCATATATAGTATAAAGCAAGGGTCCAATTTCATTTTCTGTATGTAGATATCCAGTTTTCCCAACACCATTTGTTAAAAGACTGTCCTTTCCCCGGTGAATGGTCTTAACACCTTTGTCAAAAATCATTTGACTGTATAAGGGGTTTTACACACTTTTTGAAAATTAAATATTTTCTTTAAGTGGACTCATTTTAACTGTAATAAATGTGTTTTTTAAAGAAACTTACGAGGACTTCCCTGGCAGTCCAGTCATTAAGACTCCGCACTTCCACTGCAGGGGACATGGGTTCGATCCCTGGTGGCCAAAAAAAAAAAAAAAAAAAGGAGATTAACAAAATTAGATGGTAAAGACATATGATCACCAAAAAAGGCTTTCTCCTTGGCATAATCAGATTGAAAGTGAAATTAAAAACAAAGTACTCCTAATGAAGCATTTGAAGTATTTGATGACTACCCCTGGGCCATCAAAAATCATCTCACATCCCACACAAGGGTCTTTTCCAGGGGGATGCACTGCCCTCAGATCTTAAAGGGGATTCTTGTCAATGATCCCCATTCCCCAAGCCTTTCCCACCTCTGTTTGGTACATTCTGGTCTGGGGTGGAGATGGCAGTAGATTGAAAGCTGCTCTGGCCTCCACCTCCTACTGGGGCTGGATGACAGAAGAGAGGGTAAGAAGGGGCAGAAGCAGATGGGGAGGCTGGAAATGGGAGGGGGATACTCAGGCAGGACTGCCTCTCTCAGGATCACTGCTGGGGATGAGAAGATGTAGATGCTAGTTCTGCTGTTGCCTCTAATTCAGTAGGTGACCCTGGGTAATTCACTGCCCTTTACAAATGAGTAAAACCAGTTGGTGAACAGCCTCTTTGGAAAAATGGTGCAGCCACTTTCGAAAACAGTTTTGCAATGTCCTATAAAGTTAATGATACACATACCACATGATCCAGAAATTCTACTCCTAGGTACATACCCAAGAGAAATACAAACATATGTTCACACAAAAAACTGCATGTGAATGTTCATAGCAGTTTTATTCATAGCCATCCAAACTGGAAAGAACCCAAATGTTCATCAACTAGTGAAAGGACAAAGAAATTGTGGTATATCAATACAATGGCATACATTCCTTAATAAAAAGAAACAGTCTACCTGTACGCTCATCAACATAGATGGGTCAATGAAAAATTAATTAATAGTCAATCTAAGAAAGAAATAGAAAATTTCATCCAAGCCAATCTGAGGAGATTGGCTTTCCAATCTCCAAACCAGGGAGATAGCCTTTCCAAAAGCTCTGAGGACTGACTGTTCCACCTGTTAGAGGTCAAAGCAGAGTTATACACATTTTTGAGACAAAGGGTTATACATCACATGATGTATTGACAGTTTACACAATCCAGATCTGCATGTACAAAGCAAGTAGCGGGTCATTGTGACCCCTTACAAGATTAAGAAGGAATGTTATCTCCTATAGAGGTCTGGTTAATGCAGACACACAATACACACTAAAAGGGAGGGAGGAGAAACATACGAAAAAACATTTTATGTTTAAATTTGTCTTGTCTTGCCATAAAATATGAATTTTATTTCATCAGATGAATTTCAAAAGCTTTATGTTACATAAAAGAACTTTCCACAAAAGACTACTGTATAAGTTTCCTCTCGCTGCTGTGACAAATTATCACAAATTCAGTGGTCTAAAACAACACATTTATTCTATTGTAGATCTGGAATCTAAAATGAGCCTTAAGGGGCTAAATCAAAGTGTCAGCAAGGCTGGTTGCTTCTGGAGGCTCTAGGGAGAATTTGTTCCTTGCCTCTTCCACTTCTAAAAGCTACCAGCATTCCTTGGCTCCTGACTGCATCCTGTCAATCTCTATTTCCGTGCTCACATTACTGTCATCAAATCTCCCTTTGCCTCCCTCTTATAAGGACATCTGTAGTTACATTTAGGGCCCGCTCAGATAATGCAGGATAATCTCCTCATCTCGAAGTCTTTAATCACATCTGCAAAATCCCTATTTCCATAACAGGTAACAGTTCACAGGTTCCAGGGATTAGAATGGAACATCTTGGCCTGCCACAACTATATCATGTAAGATTCTATATGACATTCTGGAAAAGGCAAAACAACAATGACAGAAAACAGATCAGCGGTTGCCTGGGGCCAGGGTGGAGGTCACAAAGGAACTTTTTTTTTTTTTTAAACATCTTTATTGAAGTATAATTGCTTCACAATGGTGTGTTAGATTCTGCTTTATAACAAAGTGAATCAGCTACACATATACACACTTCCCATATCTCCTCCCTCCTGCATCTCCCTCCCTCCCACCCTCCCCATCCCACCCCCCCAGGCAGTCACAAAGCACTGAGCTGATCTCCCTGTGCTATGTGGCTGCTTCCCACTAGCTATCTATTTTACATTTGGTAGTGTATATATGTCCATGACACTCTCTCACCCTGTCACATCTCACCCCTCTCCCTCCCCATATCCTCAAGTCCATTCTTTAGTAGGTCTGTGTCTTTATTCCCATCTTGCCACTAGGTTCTTCATGACCTTTTTTTTTTTTTTTTTTTCTTAGATTCCATATATATGTGTTAGCATACTGTATTTGTTTTTCTTTCTGACTTACTTCACTCTGTATGACAGACTCTAACTCCATCCACCTCATTACAAATACCTCCATTTCATTTCTTTTTATGGCTGAGTAATATTCCATTGTATATATGTGCCACATCTTCATTATCCTTTCATCCGATGATGGACACTTAGGTTGCTTCCATGTCCTGGCTATTGTAAATAGAGCTGCAATGAACATTTTGGTACATGACTCTTTTTGAATTATGGTTTTCTCAGGGTATATGCCCAGTAATGGGATTGCTGGGTCGTATGGTAGTTCTATTTTTAGTTTTTTAAGGAACCTCCATACTGTTCTCCATAGTGGCTGTATCAATTTACATTCCCACCAACAGTGCAAGAGTGTTCCCTTTCCTCCACACCCTCTCCAGCATTTATTGTTTCTAGATTTTTTGATGATGGCCATTCTGACCGGTGTGAGATGATACCTCATTGTAGTTTTGATTTGCATTTCTCTAATAATTAATGATGTTGAGCATTCTTTCATGTGTCTGTTGGCCATCTGTATATCTTCTTTGGAGAAATGTCTATTTAGGTCTTCTGCCCATTTTTGGATTGGGTTGTTTGTTTTTTTGTTATTGAGCTGCATGAGCTGCTTGTAAATCTTGGAGATTAATCCTTTGTCAGTTGCTTCATTTGCAAATATTTTCTCCCATTCTGAGGGTTGTCTTTTGGTCTTGTTTATGGTTTCCTTTGCTGTGCAAAAGCTTTTAAGTTTCATTAGGTCCCATTTGTTTATTTGTGTTTTTATTTCCATTTCTCTAGGAGGTGGGTCAAGAGGATCTTGCTGTGATTTATGTCATAGAGTGTTCTGCCTATGTTTTCCTCTAAGAGTTTGATAGTGTCTGGCTTTACACTTAGGTCTTTAATCCATTTTGAGTTGATTTTTGTGTATGGTGTCAGGGAGTGTTCTAATTTCACAAAGGAACTTTTTGGAGTGATCAAAATGTTCTATATTTTAATTTTGGTGGTGGTTACATGACTGTCACATTTATCAAAATGCCACAGAGTGGGTGGGAGAAACAAAGTAGGAGAAAACAATAGCAACACACAAAAGTGACAATGGGGAGAGGGGATCCAAAATATAAAAGGAGCTCCAAAAATTAAAAAAAAAAAAAAACACAAACTGGGCTGCAACTTTGGAGGGAGTACAGTACTCCACAAGACCACTGGCACTTCTGACGCAACTGCAGGGTTCGGGGGGTTCCCAAAACCACCCTCAGGTTCAATAATTCATTAGCCAGAAGGCCTCACAGAATGTACTGCAAGCTGTTATACTCACAGTTACAGTATGTTACAGATAAAGAACACAGATTAAAATCAGACATGGGGTGATGGAAATGTTCTGGAATTAGACGGTGGTGATGATTCATTATAGTGAATACACTAAAACCACTGAATTGTATACTTTTTTAAAGGGTGACTTTTAAGTTCCGAAAGTGGAATGTCCGTTGTCCTCTCCCCAGGGAGTCACGGACTCCATGCATTACTTCCCCAGCACTGATGTGTGACAGCACACGTGGAGTACTGCCAACCAGGTAAACTCACCAGCTGCCTTGGTGGCCAGAGCCCTTCTTGGGATTTCATCACCTGGCCACAGTTGATCTCAGTGTCCAACTCCTCCAGGTGGAGCTACTTGAGCTGATGGCCAGTGCCTCCACCCTAAACAAAGACGTTTCTATCAGGCATGACGTTCCAAAGGTTTAGAGATTACCTCTCAGAAACTGAGGAAAAATGGCCAGACCACCCTTTGGGCAAATTTAATTCTTCACTACACAAAGGCAAATGATTCAAACCTTAAATTCACAGAAAAGGAAATATGAAAGGCCAATATTCAGCCACACTAGCTAAGTATTAGGAAATTACAAATGGAAACAATGAGACTTTTTTTTTTTTTAAGCTCACTACATATAACCATAGGGGCAGGCAAATAGTTAAGCTCACTTACTCTTTTTTTTTTTAATATTTATTTTTTTATTATTTTTGGCTGAGTTGGGTCTTAGTTGTTGTGCGCAGGCTTAGTTACCCAACGGCATGTGGGAATCTTAATTCCCAGACCAGGGTTCAAACCCACATCCCCTGCATTCATTGGAAGGTGGATTCTTAACCACTGGACCACAAGGGAAGTCCCATAAACTCACTTACTCTTAATGGGGATGTCAACTAATATGGTCTTTTGGAGCAATTTGGAAGTATCTATTAAAAAAAAACAAAACATGCAAATACCCTCAATCCAGTGGTTCTGCTTTGAAGACTGGATTCATGTGTGTGCAGAGACGCATAAATAAGAAGGCTTATATAATATTGAAACCGCATAACTCAGATGGGATTCGAACCCAACCAAAACTCAGATTGGGACTTGAACCCATGGGCTGGGACTTGAACCTACTGTCTTTTGAGATCACACACCTGGTTTCAGGACTTAACGAAGTTCAGGTTCTTTATGTCTCAGCGCAGAAGGAATTCAGGGAGAGGTAAAGTGATAGGTAAGAAGTGTATTTATTTAGAGAGATACACATTCCATAGACAGAATGCGGTGTGTCTCAAAAGGCAAGAGCAGCTCCAAAATATGGAGTGGTTAGTTTTCATGGGCTGGCTGTGTAATTTCATAGGCCAACAAGTGGGAGGATTATTCCAACTATTTTGGAGAAGGGGCGGGGATTTCCAGGATTTGGGCCACCTCCCACTTATTGGTCTTTTATGGTTAGCCTCGGAATTGTTCTGGCTCCTGTGGGTGTGTCATTTAGCATATGCTAATGATTATAATGAGTGTATAATGAGGGTCAGGGTCTACTGGAAGTCAAATCTTCCGCCATCTTGGGACTAATCAGTTCTAACCAGTTTTTGTCATATCCTCAATGGCTATGTCATTCTTTTAAAGGTTGTGCCCTGCCCCCTTCCCTCCTGTTTCAATATTACTCGTAATGAGGAACTGTTGGAAACCACTTACCTTTTTACCAATAAGGGAAGGGATAATGTAATAGCCAGTCTATCAAATATTATACAACATATAAAAAGAATTAGGTCAGTCTTCAGGTGCTGTCATGGAGAAATTTCCAAGATACGCTAAGTGAAAAAATCAAGTTTCAATGTATACAGTGTAATCCCATTTTTTTGTAAAAATGTTTAAAAGTTACAAACAAAGCAAGTCTCTAGATTTCCATATATTGTATGATAGTGAAAAAAAAAGAAGAAAGAAAAGATCTGACAGGATACTCCAAACTCTTCTCAGTGATTAGCTAGGGGTGAGGGTGCAGGTTTGGAGATGTGTGTGTGATGTGCAATGAAATAAACTAATGAGTTAATTGGGCAATTAAAAATAAAGAAACCGAAACTAACCATCCCCACAGCACCAAGCATAGGGCCAGCTGGAAAAGTGTTCAATCAATGTTTGCTGATTATAATCAGCAACCTCCCAAAGCTGGCTTCTGGAAATTGTTGGATGACCTCCAGAGGAGTCTTTCTGTGAATTTTTTAAAATTGGAAACCAAACAGTGTAACTGCCCTCTAATGGTCTGTTTTTTAATAATAAAATCCAAGAATTCTCTGGCGGTCCAGTGGTTAGGACTCCATGCGTCCACTCCCGGGGACACAGGTTCAATCTCTGGTAGGGCAGCTAAGATCCCACATGCCATAAGACGCGGCCACAACACTCTCTTACCAAGGGTTTAAGACCCAGGTGACCTGGCCCCTGGCTTCCTCTTGAACTTCATCTCTCCCCAGTCCCTTCAGTTTATAACTTTATGTCCCTCCTCAAAGACTCCAAAGTCTTTCCTGCCTCAGGGCCTTTGCATGTATGGTAGTTTTCTCAGCCTGGAATGCTCTTTTCCTGTCTGATTCTTAGGCATCCTTCAAGTCTCTGCTTAAATGTTTACACTTTGCCTGACCCAGCTATCTAAACGACACCCCCAAGTCTCAATTATTCTTTCCCGTGGCATCTTGTTTTTTTCTTGTAGTAATGTCATCACAATCTGTAATTATCTATTTATCTGTGCGTTTGTATATCTAGAGACGGTCTCCCCCATCAGATTCCCTGAGGGTAGGGTCTCTGCTTGGATGACTCTCAGGGCTGTCCCCAGTGCCTGGCGCACCCAAGGTGCACACTAAACATCTGCTCAGTGCCAGAACCCCACAGCCTCGCCAGTATGCTCCATCCCCACCCCAAGGGACAGCAGGCCCAGTACACAGTAGGGGCTTGGCCAGAGTAGGGAGCCTTCATAGAATTAAGGAGAGGTGAGACAGGACAGGTGCTGCAGGTGATCTGTGTGGAGATGGCCTGCGCAGACCTGAAGAGGGGGGACTAGCTCTGGGAACGGACAGACCCTCTCCTCCTCATCCCCAGCTGGCTCTGTCCCCCCACCCCCATCCCAAGAACCCAGGGCTTCCTTGGTGACAGTGGGGGCTCTGGGTGGGCATCAGGTTCCAGCCTGGGGGCAGGTTCCTTCCCACTTTTTCTGACTGGGGGCGAGTGAAGTTGGTTTGGAAGAAAAGGTCGAAGGAAAAAACAATACAGTGATTGAGTCTTGCTCGCTGCCATTTGAAAAGAATGAAAGTGGGATTAACCAAAAACACAAAATCCAAACCAGAACCAAAACCAAAATACCCTACTGTTTTAGAATCTGCCTCAGAAACAATCATCTTACTGTTTTCCTTGTCACTGTAAAATTAAGGGTTTACCCCACAGCTTTGTTCTGCGCTTGGGCTCACACAGTCTGCAGAGAGGCTGGGCTCTGGGTAATGATTTTGCAGCTGCCAAGAAGCACTTCTCATTCCCTGAGTACCTACTGTATGTGTGGGGTGGAGAAGAGGGTCTCAGGTGCATTGGGGGTGGGGAGTGGGCGTTGAACCTCCAGTTGAGTAAATATCAAAGGTCATCTTCTCTGAGAGGTCATCTTTGACCACTCGGTCTAAAAGTTGCCTCCTGGTCAACTCTGTCACACCCCTCTGTTTTATTTATTTATTTACTTCTGTTTTGGCCACACCACGTGGCATCTTATTTCCATGACCAAGGATCGAACCCGCCCCCAGCAGTGAAAGCGCTGAGTCCTAACCACTGGACCGCCAGGGAATTCCCTGTTTTATTTTAGTTACAGGATTTGTCACTACCTGAACTTATTTTTTCTCTCCAGTTTATTGCTTGTCACCCCCAGTAGAAAGTGGGATCCAAGAAGGCCTTGGGTGGTTTTTTGCTTGCTGTATCCACATGGCCTGGGATAGGGTCTGACATATAGTAAGGTCTCAGCAATCATTGGTTGATGAATAAATGAATCAATTATCTGTGCAGGTCGATATGGCCTGAGGGGTGTGTGTGTGTGTGTGTGTGTTTCAGGGTGCAAGTGGAGCAACGAAACCGTAAGTCCAACATCATCTCCCACCTTCTGACACCTTCACTGCCACCCCCCACCCCTGGCGTGGCAGGAGCTTTCCGTGCAGTATTTCATTTATTTTGCACAGCGGCTCTGTGGAGTGAGGTCCATTTATATCCCTATATTACAGACGAGGAAACTGAGGCTCAGCGATCTTCTAAGTTACTGCTCAATCAGTTCAGAAGAGAAAACCACATCAACTGAGTCATAAAAGGGCCTCCCCCTTCCACGCACACCCACAATTTATCCAGACCCTCCCCTCCAGGATGCTCGGTCACCCGGGACTCCTTGGGAGTCTCTGCACAGGGATGCCGATCCCGCTTTACGGGGAGACTTCAGAGAGGGGCAAGGGCTCGCCCAAGGGCACACAGCGCCAGAGAGGCATTCGGCAGGGAGCCGGTATTTGCCCGCTCTGCTAGCGGCCGCCAGTTTATCCCGAGGCTCGGAAGCTAAGGGCGAGGAGGGAGCGAAGGAGCGGTCAAAGCTGCCGCGAATGCGGGGGATATTGTCAGCAGGCGGCTTTCCCGGGGAGAGAAACGGGCAGCTATCTAGGCTGGTTCTGGTGGAGCCATCTCATTGACCACGGCCTCAGTTTCCGCGTCAAAGAGATGGCGACTTGGTGTGGCTCCGGGATGGACCGGCGGGCGGTGTGCGAAGGGTTAAAGGGGAGGGTTTCGTGGCGAGGGCGGGGCCGGGATTCCAGCCGCACCTGGCTGCTCCCGGCTTCTCTCCCAGACGCCGCGCGTAGCCCCGGGAGCCGTATCGCGAGCGCGAGTCCCCTCGGAGGAGCCGCGCAGAAGCCGGCACCCGCCGCGGGGAGGGGTGGCGACGGCGGCGGGAGCAACCTCTGGAGGCGAGCGGAGCCGCCATGGCTGAATTCCCGTCTAAAGTGAGCACGCGGACCAGCAGCCCGGCGCAGGGAGGCGGCGCCGCGGTTTCGGCGCTGCGCCCAGACCTGGGCTTCGTGCGCTCCAGCCTCGGTGCGCTCATGCTGCTGCAGTTGGTGAGCGCGCGCTTGGGGCCTGGGGTCCGGGACCGGGGGGTGGCGGGGTGTCCCGGGGATCCAGGAGGGGTCGGGGGCTCTAGAGCTGCCCTTTTTCTTTGCTTCTCGCACACCCCCAACCCAAGTTCACATGCGCCCCGATGCGCCGTTCCTTCCTCGGGGGCGCCTCTAGGACGGACGCCCCCGAGATCACCCTGGAACCCACTCACCCCGAGACGTCCTAGTTGCCGCCTCTTCGAGCACACATAAGGTGCACCAATGTCAGAGTGCCCACCTCAGCGCCCCATCACTCCCTCCCAAGTGGTCACCAAGAGGTCACCCACAGAAGCTCTCACAAAAGCCACAATCACCGCGCGCCTCTCTCTCTCTCTCTCTGCCTCTCTCTCTCTCTCTCTCTCTCTCTCTCTCTCTCTTTCTCTGTCTCTGGCTCTCCCTCTGCCAGGACTAAGCCCTCAGCCCTCCAGCACCTAGCCTGAGGCAAAGGTCACTCTCATTTGACCCTCTGCTGAGCTCCCAGCGGCTCCCCGTGGCTACACCCCAGAACCGAGTGGGCACATCCGGTCCAGCACAGACCCTTCAGCAGGGCCCTATGGGCTCCCACGCGGGAGCCCGGCCCTTCTGGCTTCCACTGGGTAACCTGCCGGTTTCCGGCCGGTTTGACTGGCCCCTTGGGGCCGAGATACCGCGCCCAACGCTGGGAGAGGGATTTGGGGGAAGCCAGAGGCAGGACACCTCTATATCCAATACCCTTTGTAGACCCCAGCCGAGGCCGAACGATGGGAACACCCCTCTCCCCACACACCAATTTCAGGCTTGAGGGTGTTAGCTTTCTCCCCATAGTACCCCTGGGGCGAGTCGGGAAGCTGGGGGGCTGCCCTGTGGGAGGGGCTTGGTGCGTTTTCAGAGGACTGGGGGGAACTGGAGGTGGGCCAAGATCCATTTTGCATCAGGGCACCTCCTGCTGTCCCACTGCTGGGTCCTAGCAAGGCTGCCAGGTTTAGGACTGAAGGCAGGGTCCGAGACCAAACCTCCCTGCTTACCGCAGGTGAGCACTCTTCCTCCTGGGCCGGTGCCGTCTCTCTTTCAGAATTCCTCAAATCTCTTCCTGTGGGGCCCCTCCCCCACCTCAGCCTCAGACTCTCTCGGAGGTTTAAAATGTAGATCTTGGTCCCCACCCCCGGGAAAAATGTGGAATTGGAATCTCAGTTACTACAGCCCAGAAATCTACATTTTTGACTTCTCTCTGAGCAGTCTGGCAGATTCTTTGTGAAGGGGAGGGGCGGGGCGGGGGAGAGGTCCCGACTGGGGACTAATTTAAATCTGCAGGTAGGAAAAGCCGGTCCGGAGCACTGCTGAGTGCTCGGCTCCCGCGTGGTTGTGAAGGTTACAGCAGCCAAGCGGGAAGGGAGTCCCAGCCCCAGGGGTGAGAAAGGGCAGAGGAGAGGGATGATCAATTCTGAGTCCAGGGAGGCTCATGGAGGACAGCTGGCTTTTGAGCAGGGACTTCACTGAAATCTGAGGCAGAGGTAGGGAAAGGGTGTTCAAAGGGCGGGCCACTGTGCGGGGCAAGCCTTGGGGCTGGGGACGTGGAAGGGAAGTGGGGAGAGTAGCCAGCAGGTTGGTTTAGCCAGTGTAGGGGAGGAAGAAATTTTCCTCTACCCGTCTAGGTCTTCTGGCTGGTCTAAGAGTTAAATTGACATGAGAGAGATTAACAGGAGAAAATCAAAGTTTAATCACATGGGGAAGACCCAGAAAAACTGAGAAACTCGCAAAATGGCCAAATCCCTCCCCTTAAAAACCGTCTTCAGCTAAAGACACAAGAGGATATTGAGGATGGGGAGCCAGTTATGGGAGGTGAGCAGGAAAAGCACAGTAAACAGTTGTGACGCAGATTTAAGTTGTTACTTTTTCCAAGGATATGTTTCTAGAGATTTGGTCAACCTCTTGGTACTGTGAGGGAGACACCTTTACAGATGGAGATTTCCCTTACACATGTAAATGCTTCTTACAAAAGGGTAAGAAACCTTGGTTTTCAGTTTTTCCCATGTCTGCTGTTTCTTAGATCAGCAGCTTAAAATTATTATGCCAAGAGATGAATTTTGGGGTGGCAAATTTTGCTCCCCTACCCTGGAGCTGAAGCACTTGTTTCTGGGTGGCCAGAAGCGGAAGGCTTGAATACCTTGCGAGAAGTGGTGACCATGTTCTGTTCGCAGCCTTAGGGGGTTTGGAACAGCAGAGGGATCCCTGCTGGGCTGAGCAGGATGAGGCTGCCTGGTGGGTCCCCAGGGTTAGCTCCCGGTAGGCAGGACCTGAGCGTCAGCCTCTTTTGCATTTGAACAATGAAACTTGGAATAAGGGGAACTAGAGGAAGGCCCTGCTGTGCCTGCAAGGACTGGGGTAGCTTCCTGTGGCGGAGGCTTGTGTCTCTGATTTAGGGATCCCCGTGGGCTGAGCATCTGGGTCCCATCGTGCAAATGTAGACACTGAGGTGTCCATGGAATGCAGGACTGGCCTGGAGAGCTGTGGTGGATGGAGCTTGGCACTTAGACTCCCAGGGACTGAGTGTGAGTGGAATGGCCTTCTTCTGCCCTCCCTGCAGTGCTTTTGGGGCCCGGGGGAAGGGGGACAAGGGTCTCCCATCAGAGTTCTGAAGACCTGCACCTTTTAGTGCCTTCACCAATTGGCTTGTGGGAGAAGCTGCTTCCTGAACTGTTTCTCTGGCAACGGACAGTTCCACTGGGTCTGAGACAAGGAGGGTTCCACTCAACAGGCACCACGTCTTCTGGGAAGCCATCATAGCTCCCATCACTCAGGTGCAAACTAAGCTCCAGGCCTTCTGCCAAGAGCTTCATATTCTCATATTCTCCTCCACTTTACAGGTGAGGAAACTGAGGCTCAGGGGTCAGTTCTTTGCCCAAGAGCTCATAGAGTGATAGAGCTGGGATCTAAGCCCTGAGTGGCCTGACTTTTCTGATCCGCGCTCTATTACCACACTCATCTGGGCTCCTACTGGGCACTGGGTGTGGTGCTGTTGTGGGAGTGATGGAGACCCCAGGCCCAGGGCCTGCTCTCCAGAAGCTCTTTGTCTGTAAGCTCAAAGGGTGAGCTACCTGTGGAGGGATCAGGGAAGGCTGCCTGGAGGAGGCAGTACATGGGAAGGTGAAAGCTAATTCTCCATCAGACCCTTTTGTTTCCCAGGATCTGGTGAAGAGTTCCAGATGTGGGAGGAGGGCGGTGGGAAGGGGAGGTAGAAAGGCCCCAGCTTCTTGAGAAGGAGATGTGTTCTTTGTTTATTTTAGTATTAAATGTGTCCTGAAGAACCAACCTCAGTGTTCACTGATTTATCGCTCCCCCCACCCCATCTAGCTCCAGAAAGAACATGAGATGGAGTATGATATCAAGTCACATAATGACAGAAGAGTTAACGTAATATATTTTTAAAAGTTGGTGGTGTATGTGTGGGTTGGGTAGGGATTGACTTAAAGAGAGCTAAAAGGAGATCTGGAATCTGTCGCAAGTTTAAGGCTGTTGATTCTTTGTTGAGTTTCCTAGCAGCCTAGGCAAAAAGGGAAACATGAATTTATGCAGATAGCATGTAAAAATGGAAGCAGGCAAGTTTGATCTAGAGACAGCTCTTGGTCATTAAAAACCTGGAAGCTTTTTTTTTTTTTTTTAATACAGCAGGTTCTTATTAGTCATCTATTTTATATGTATTAGTGTATATATGTCAATCCCAGTCTCCTAATTCATCATACACCTCCCCCCACAACCCACCACTTTCCCCTGGAAAACCTGGAAGCTTTTGATGCTGCAAATCTTTGTGTGGCTAGGGGGTGAAGGAACTTTGTGGAAGGTGTGGTTAACTTGACTGATCCCAGAGCCTTTATAGAGTAAGTATAAAGTGAACGCTATTAAGTGCACACATCTTTCTTATTTTTTTAATCTTCCCCGAGCCCCGGGGAAAAAGGTGATCTACCTGGGTTTACTGATGAGGAAACAGGCTCAGAGAGGTTGAGGAACTTGTACAAGGGCACACAGGGTAGAGTGGTCAATCTGGGATTTGCACTCAGATCTGAGAATCCAAAGCCTGGCTCTAGCTGTGCTTCCTTTTTTTGTTTTGTTTCTTTGCTTGTTTGTTTGGTGAGAGGTAGGGTGCTTTGGACCGGGAAGGAGAGGAAATTCAGGAAGGGGAACTCATCAGGGGCCAGGGCCACTAGGGAAGGCTTCCTGACAGAAGTGGGCCCTGAAGTGTTTAGTTATGTGGAAGGGGTAGTAAGGAGGTGCAGAGCACATGAACCTTGGAATACCTCGTATAAAGGCCCAGCAGTCAGAAGGCATCCTTGAGGCTCAGGACATAGAAGCCATATGAATGGCCTGTGTCGGTAGGATGGTTGTGTTTGTCACCTTTTGTCCTTCCTTCTTGCCCTATCTCCTGGGATTGGGGGTGGTCACATGATTCCCAGTTGGCAGGTGAATAAACAGATCAGAAGCCTCACCTGCCACTTGATCACAGTGATCCATGGGTGGTGGTGAGAGTATTGGTGGAAGCAGAGAGCTTTGGGTTCAAATCCTGGCTCTGTCATCTTGGGCAAGTTCCCTAATATCCCTGAGCCTCAGTTTCCTTGTCTGTGAAATGGTGATGGTGGGATTGTGAGGAATGTGGAAGCTGATACCTGCAAAGGGCTTAGCTAGCGCTGTATATGTTAGAACGAAGGGCAGTTAGGATTCACAGGGTCGTAGAATCCTAGGGCTCTTACACTTGCTCCCAAAGGCCCCTCGGTGTGTCCTCAACATGAGCTTGCATTCTTCCAGGGACAGGGAGCTCAGTCCCTCTAAAGGCTACCTGCTCCATCCTTATGCACCTGGGAGTGTGAGAAAGTTCTTCCTTGTGGTAATCCTGACTCTCTCCAGCCCCACAAGGCATGGCAGCCCCTTTCCAGGTTGGGGGCAGGGCAGAGGCTGAAAGTCAACTCTTTAGGTTGGCTAGACAAGGTTGTTGGGATCTGCGAGGTGTGAGCAGAGGTTGGCCGTATTGGGATCACAGTGCTGGGGACTCACAGGGTTTTCCATAGCACTGAGTTTCGTGGGTTCAGCCTCCTTAGGGCAGCATTCCCCACCCTGCATGCTCCCCACCTTCCTTCCTACTCCACTGTACCCAGCAAAACAGTGCCTGTATTGTTAGCTCCGCCTACCCGCCCCACTTATTGTGGCTAGGAGTGTATTGAGTGTTTGGAATCAATTTATAATTATGTAACAATATGTGGACACATTATCCTTAAAAAGCAAAAACCTATTACAGGTAAGGCTAAAGTTATTCTTGGATCCCCTACCCCTCTCCCCAAGGGAACTGCTGTGTTGGGGTGTTTCTAGTTCTTTTTCCTGTGCAGTTTAAAAAACATTGATGGTTTTATTCTGTATCCTTTGTTCGGTTGCTTTTCTCACACCCAGGGCACCTGCATCTCTTCATGTTATGCAGCGCTGTCTGCCTCCTTCCTAACTGTTTCAAGCTACCCCAGGATGTCACGGTAGGGCCCTAGCTCATTTAGCCATTTCTCTATTGATGGGCCTGTTTTTATTCTTTGAAAAAATTATACAGACATACGGCAAAAATGTTCCAGCAGTCCAAAGCATTATCAATGAAAATGTAATCTCTCATCCCAGTCGGGTCACTCCTCCCACCCCATCCCCCGCCCTTCCCCGAGGCATCATGGGTGTGGCATTCCAGGGTGAGTCAGTGCAGTTATTTCTACACATAACACCTATCAAAACACAGGTAGGCGCACTCTGCCTGTGCCCTGCCACGCTTTTACCCCCTTGGCAATACACCTAGGGATGTTCTATATCATTGCACATAGAGCTACCCGTATCTTTCTTTTTTTAATCTTTTATTTCCTTAATTTCTTTAATACGTAATGTATTTACAACAGCCTAGAATAAGATAGAGTGGGAAAGAGCACCGTGAAAAATCTCTGTCCCTTTTGGTTAGAGTTGACCACCCCCATGCCCATTCTTCTCTGTTTCCTGTGTAGCATTTTAGGCTTTCTTTTAAGGAGATCTGCAAATGTGGCTATAGATCCCCACCTCTCCCCACTTTACTCCAGGGCTATGGTCTATCCACATCCTTCTGCACTTTTCCTTTTTCACTTAAAAGTGTGTCATGGAGGTCTTTTCGTCTCAGTACCTGAAGCGTGATCACTTCTCTTGCGGCTTCTGTAGCAGCCCATCCCGCAGCTGTGGTGTGAGTTGTGTGGCCCGTCCCTTTGTTGACAGACACTTGGGTTTCCACTCTTGCTGTTCCACACTCTGTCACGGTGAATGATCTCGCCCAAGCCACTGAGTGCGTCTGTATGGTACATTTCCGGAAGGGGGACCACTGGCTCAGGTTATGTGTGTTAGTGATTTTGTTAGAGATTGTCAGATGCCCTCCATAGGGGTCACATTTGTGCCCCTCAGTGAGCCTTCTCGTAGAGTGCCTGTTCCCCACAGCTCCCATCTGACAGGCGAAATGGCAGGTCAGGGTAGCATTGTTTTGCATTTCTCTTATGAGTGAGGTTAAAGAACCTCACTTTTTAAAATAAGTTTAAGAGCCATTTGCATTTCCTTGTATGTTTGCTTCTTTCCACATTCTATTAAGTTGTTGGTCTTTGTCCTATCAATTGCTAGGAGTGCTAGATGATTTGCAAATATTTTTTTCCTAGTTTGTTTTTTGACTTTGCTCAGGGTATTTTTTTTTGGTTTTTTTAATGGTGGTTTTTGTTTTTTGTTTGCTTGTTTGTTTTGTTTTGTTTTTGGTCAGAAAGACCTATTTTTGTGTTGCCGAATTTCTTGTTTTCTTTCCTTTTTTCTTTCTGGCTTCTGGAAACTGTCAGAGTTAGGACTTTCCCACCTAGAGGTAAGAAAAATTCTCCCATGTGGGGCTTGGAAAGTGTTGCATCAATCACAGTCCTGGAAGATTGCTGGAGGAGACAGCCTCATTTGGGTGCTAAAGTGTCTTTAGTGCCTTCCCAACACTTTTTACATTTAAATCTGGAGCTCTGGATCCTGGGAAGACAACTGTATCTATCTGGGATGTATTAATATTGTTAATTTTTGTTGTATTTAATTTTATAGTTAGCTTCTATTGTGGTAGATAATGCAGGTTTTCTACTTTTTAGTGATTTAAAAGTTTCTTTTTAAAATTATTATTTGTGTGATAAATCCACATTCATCAATGAGGACTAGTTAAATAAATTATGATACATTTGTGCGGTGGCATACGATACAGTTAGTAAAAAGATAACTTCTTACCCCTCAACGAAAACAATAAGGCAGCTCTGTATGTATGTAATGATGGACAATCTCCAGTGGAAAATGCAAGGTGAAAACCTGTGTGTGTAGAATACTGTCATTTGTCTGGGAGAAATACACACAGGCTATATAAATATACACACTTGCCTATCTGAAGTGTATGTGTGTGCATGCCTAGGTAGTCTTTGACAAGACACTTGAGAAATCACTCTTGGTTGCCCCCAGGGAAGAAATTGAGTATCAGGGGAGGAGGGAGACATGCTAAAAACACCATTTTGTTACCTATCATGTCATATATATTATGCATTTTAAAAAATAAAATAACTTATCAAAAAAATCTTTCAAATAAATGAAAATAGTGGGTAAAAAAATAGGACAGGTCATTTATGGGTGCAGCAAAAGCTATGGAGATGGCACTTGAAGGCTCCCTCAGGCCCAGAGAGGGGAAGGCACTTTCCCAGGATCACAGAGCAGCAAGCAATGGCTTTGAGTTCAGTGTTACTGTCTGAGTGACCTTTTCTTAACCATCTGTAAGTGGAAAGAGGTAAAGGCTGCGGAGCTGTCCACGTGCGGTGGATGCCCTCAGCTTCTGTTGGAGAATCAGGGCCAGGTGTAGGTTACTCCTTGTCAGCTGGTGAGTTGTTTGTGGTAGAATTCAGTGAGGACTATGCCCTGATTTCCTGCTCTTAGATGGTCTGAGGGAGCTGCAGGGGGTCCTGCCCTGGTCCCCATGGCGATTTGGAACCTGAGTGTTGGGGGAGAGCCTGTTTTCCTTGGCAGTCCAGTGAGCCCAGCCCTGGATATAAGCTGGTCCTTTGCTGTTGGGCTGAGCTGGCCCCTCCTGTTTGCCCAAGGGGTGGGAGGGCAGGGTGGTACAGGGTCTTACGGAGAGGTGAGAGCAGGAAGGCCAGGGCTGAAGGTCAGGCAGGGCCCAGTTGCTAGGGAACAGACCTGGGGCTGTTCTGGGATGTTTGAGCTTCATTCAGTTAGGAGCGGAGAGGTCAGATACCAGATGATCTGCCAGCCTGTATGAGATTAGCTAGATGGGGTCACTTGTCTGTCCTCGAAGTTTAGATGGGGTGGGGCTTGCTCAATGTCACCCCAAACATAAGTGACAGAGTCAGGACTAGAGCTAGTGTCTGAGGAAGGAAGTCCAGGGAATAAGGAAGACCCTCACTTTAGGCTGCCCCTCCCCGCAGCCCTGTTCCCCAGCAGGTAGACAGGCCAGGTCTCATGGGGCTAGTGAAGTTCATACGCTCCCAGCAGCCAGCTCTCTCTGGAGGGCCGATGGCCGGACGGGGACCTGCCTGGGGTGCTGAGAACATAAGATTCTGTCACCCCTCTCCGCCCAGGGTCAAGGACTGCCCCTGCCTCTTCTCTGCTCCCACCTCCAGGGCAGTGATGCTTCCTCCAAACAAATTAGTCTCCAGGGAGTGTCCCTACCTCCTGGGATTTGGAGTTTTGTCTTCCTTTGGGCGTCTCTATCTACTGGGTCACAGAACTGTCCCCACGCTTACCGTGCATGACCTTGGGACACGTCCATCTCTTCCGAGAGCTTTGGTTTCCTCATCCGTGAAATGGGCCAAGTGCTTTACTTGAGAGAGTTGGGCTTCCTGGGAGTGAAGCACTGGAGGGGGGCTGGATTTGGACTTGACCTGGGCTTTCAAGGGGACTAAGGCCTTCCTAGGAAAGCTCTGTGTCGCTGTAAGGGTCTTAGTGCTGGGGAGGCACAGGTTGACTTTCTGGGGAGGACCAGGAGACCCCCAAGGGAGGAAAGGGAGGAAGGTGAGCAGGTCTTCATTTCTGGAACCTCACCCAGGGGGTGCATTGCTGCTGGCTCTGGGAGCCAGGGAAGGCCTTGCGGATGCCTTGGGGATGCCTCTCTGTAGAGGGGACCTGCTTAGTCTCTGGCCCCAGAGTGCAGAATAGGAACCAGCAAGGGGGTAGGCAGGAGGCAGCTTGAGCTTCATGTTGCGAAGATTTTTCTAGAACCCTGAGAGAGACCCCAAAGGAAGAGTGGTGGCAGTGGGCTCCTTGACATGCGGGCTGCACACAGGGGCCGGAGGTCCTCATGAGGGGCTCTGGGGGCGGCGGGGCCATGGGGGCAGAAGTGTCTTTCATCTCTAGTTCTGAGACTCGGGACTCAGGAATAACAAGCAGTGTGATAAAGGCTGCATTTGGAAAGCCCTGGAGGTGAACCAGGCCCCGAGCCAGTGTTCCCATCCTCCTCCTCCTCCCTGACAGCCCAGGCTGGGAGCTGGGTGCTCGTGGGTGGGGACTCTGGTTGCCTGGCTCCCCCCTGCACTTCGGGGCCTATAACAGCGCCTGGCAGAGAGCGGGCCCTCGGGAGAGTTTGTTCAATGACTCGATTTGGTAACTCACGTGCCTGCTTTTCAGGTAACAAAAGGGAGGCTTGGCCGAGTTAAATACCACCCCAGACCGGGTCACTTGGCTCGGGCTGGGTTCTGAATCTGCCCTCGCACCTCCTGTAGAGCTGGGGTGTGATGGCCTAGGATTCTCGAAGGCTCATAGTGTACAGAGCGGGAATTCCAAGGAGCCTTTCCCTAGAGCCCGGCCCCTCTGCACAGGGAGGAAGGAGGTGGTATGTGGAGTTGTTGTGGCCACCCAGGCACCCGGAGCCTCTGTCCCCTGCGCCTTTGTCTCCTGGGACACAATGGGTGGCTTTTTGTCCCCATAAAGTCCCTTTCACTGTAGCAAGAAGGGCCAGGGCGGGGGTGGAGTATGGGCCTGGTCAGGCCAAGTTCTGAGTGTCCTCAGCTGCCCAGATGTGTCCCTGTGAGGGGGAACCCCGGGAAGGGTTCACGTGGTCCCCTGGGCCTCAGTTTTCTGGATGGTGCAGTGGGGAGAAGGGAGTCCTGGGGGCTGTTGGATGGGCCCTGCCCTCAGATTGTTTCTAAAACATTTGGTTTCATTGCCAATGTTTAAAAAGCTGACGATTTCACGTAGAAATTCGGATTTCTAACGTCTCTTGAAAAATCAGAAGTTCTTGGGACTGCCCTGGTGGTCCAGTGGTTAAGACTCTGAGCTTCCAGTGCAGGGGGCATGGGTTCAATCCCTGGTTGGGGAACTAAGATCCGGCATGCTGCCTGGCGCGGCCGGAAAAAAAAAAAATCTGAAGCTCTGGCTGAACTTCTGGCCTGCGTTCCCCCAGACACCAGCAGGCTGCTCTCAGCTCCGCAGACCTCCCCTGGCCCACCTTAGTCACTTCTGTGACCTGCGTGCCTTGGCGGCTGCTGAGTTTGAAACCCTAATGTCAGCCTCCAGGCACTGAGGTTTTGTCCCCCACGTGGACGCTGCAGTCTGGGGTTTACTCCCTCTAAGCTGTCTAACAGCCCTCCTAGCCACTCACAACTTCTACAACTTTTCACTTTTTCCTTTACAGTATTTTACTTGCATGACACACCTATGAGGTGACCAGGAGAGGTGTACTTGTGCAACCCCCTCACGTGTCAGATGAAGGAACAAACCAGAAAGGTTAGGTGCCTATTCTAAGACCACACGGCAAATCTACAAGGGTCTAACTCAGCCCAGGAGGTGGAGAGGATTAAAAGGAGAGTTGGCGTGACCATCTTTGGGCGGGAGAGGAGTTGGCCAAGTGCTCATGGGATTGGTGGAGTCCGTCCAGTAAGTACAAGGGAGGGAAGGCTGTGGGCCCCCCTAGAGGAGGCCTGTGTTGAGGAGTGTCAGGCCTCAGACTTAGGGGATCCTTGGAGAACACTGAGCAGACCTCCCTGCTCCCATTGTACAGGGGGGAAGACTGAGGTCTAAAGGGGTGAAGGGTTCTGCCCAGGGACCCTTGGCCTGTGAGGAGTGGAGGGAGTGTAGCTGCAGGAGGTGTCTTAACGTGGGGCTGGACTGGGTTCTGCTCCCTACCACCTGCGCACCTCCCTGCCTTTGGATAAGCCCAGCTGCCTTATCTGAAAGGTGGGCGGGGGGGCCCCACTGGCTGAGGGCCCTTATCTGCCAGGAACTGTGCCTGGTGCTTATTAGATGCATTATCTCTCCAAGGCCTCACACCCCTAGGAACTGCACACACTATTACTACTGCAGGAAACCAGCCACAGAGAATGGATTGGGAAACCCATGTTCTGACCTCTCAGAGTGATAACATTAGAGCACGGCGAGTGTTAAGCCTATGTTGGGCATTGGTCTAAGTACCTTACATATATTACTTCATTTACATCTACCCTGTGAGGTAGGCACATTTTGAAGATGACACTGAGGCACAGAGAGGTTCAGCAACTTGCCCGAGGTCACACAGCTAGTAAGTTGGCAGGGCCAGAGCTTGAACCCAGGGAGTTAATAGACCACCTTTCCATTAGAGTTAATGCCAACATCCCCCAGTTAAATCAGATCATAACAGCCATTCGTAGACTCAAAGAGTAGCTAAGAAAGATGTATTCATTTCCTACAGCTGCCATAACAAAATGCCACAGACTAGGTCTCTTAAAAAACAACAGAGGGACTTCCCTGGCGGTCCAGTGGTTAAGACTCCGTGCTTCCACTGCAGGGGGGCATGGGTTTGATCCCTAGTCAGGGAACTAAGATCCCACATGCTATGTGGTGTGGCCAAAAATAAAAAAATAAAACAAAAATTTATTGTCTCACAGTATTAGAAGTCCAAAATCAAGGTGTTGGCAAGGTTGGTTCCTCCTGGAGGCTCTGAAGGAGAGTCTGTCCCATGCCTCTCTCCTAGCTTCTGGTGGTTGCCAGCAATCCTTTGTGTTCCTTGGCTTGGAGACACATCAGTCTAATCTCTGCCTCCATCTTCACATGGTGTTCTCCCTCTGTGTGTCTCTTTGTCCAGTTTCCCTCTTATAAGAACTCCAGTCCCTGGATTGGGGCCCACCCTAAGTGAGGAATGCCTCTTGGTCAGGCATTTGTGACTAATCCCTCTCCTCTCTGACCCTGCAGGTGCTTTTAACAAAAATATCTCTGTTATCCAGTCGTTGAGAAATTTTTGTTTGGAGGTGCAAAGGTCCTGGGGCATGTGTGAATGTGACCTTTTTGACAGCCATCATTTAAAGAGAAAATTCCTAATCTGAAATCTTTAGGTTTTCAGGAAGACAGGGTTTTTTTTGGTTTTTTTTTTCCTTCAAGATTTCCAGACCGTTCTCTTTGTTGATCTGAAGTGCATGCCTGAGGAGGTGTTGCTGGGGCCTCAGAGAGTTTGGAAGGACCAAGGGGATGAGGTTTGGTTCTGTGTATGTATGTGTATGTGTATGTGTGTGTGTCTGCCTTTAAGAGTAAGCAGATATATGTGTAGACCCCCACAGAGAAACATGGGGACAGATGAACACGTAGGCAAAAGAGACAGGGACCCCCGGAGGTAAAGGCACAGAGTTCTGCTCTTCGTCACACGGCTCCCTCCCTTCACCCCTCACATGCCAGGAGAGCAGGGCTTTTCATGTTTTGGCTCACACACACAGTGATAGGTGCTCAACAGATACTTGTTGAATGAGTGAACCCAGAGGGATGCACACGGCAAGGCCTGTGGTCAGAGAGGGTGTCAGAATTGCAAGAGGGCCTGGGTGAAGCCCTGCCTGCAGGTGGCAGAGTCGGGGCCTCCTGCCTTGCTCTCCACCCTTGGCATCCTACTGCCCTCCCCCTGCACAGTGGGGTTTGCTGTTCTGTACTGGACTATAAGACAAGTCCTCTGGCCTCTTCCAGCTAGACTGTGGGTCCACAGTAGGAGGGAGGGGTCCAGTGGCTCCTGGAGCTTCTGCAGATGAGGCCTGGGCCCAGCTCCCCATGCAGGGCCACCCAGGCCAGCAGAGGGTCAACACATGTAGGGGTGCCCTGTCCTGGGCTGGGGCACTTCCTGCAGATTCTTGGGGCTGGGGGTGAGGGGACGGGAAAAACCAGTCTGTCTGGTTGAGATGGGGGAGGGCAGAAACCAAGGCTGCTCCCTGGGCACAGGGCCAGGGCAGCAAGGCCAGAAGGAACACCAGAAATTCCCACTGCTTATCCAGCAGCTTTGTCTCCCAGAGGCTGTGCTTGCCGATCTGGAAATCAGGGCTGGGCAGGAGGGCGAGGCAGAGAGACCAGAGAGCCCGGATGCCTGCGGGGCCTCGCCCCTGGGAGCCAGCGAAGTGTCCTCATTTTTTATACATCACTAAGTAACTCTCAGTAGCCCAGGTTCCAGAGAACGACAGATCTGGGTTCAAATTCTGCCCTGCCCTTTACCCACGCGTGACCGTAGATGACTCATTTTCCTCTGAGCTCCGTTTGGAAAATGGGGATAATACATAATACTGACTATTGAGAGGGTTATGGGGAAGTCAATGAAATAAAAGGGAAGGTGCTTACCTGAGGCCTGGCACACAGCTGGAGGGCATTGTGTGGTTATTGTGACCAAGCCCATGAGTAATATACCAACAATTTATAAGTGTACATTAGTGTAAACCCAGATCGATCCTTTCTTGATTTTTCAGTTCACTGCATTTTCTAACTTCCTTTCAGATAGTTGGAACCAGGCAACACGATGGCATGGAGGCCTGTAAGGACCCTGCTTTAAGTGAGGAGATAATTGTCTGCCCCTGACACGCTCAGTCCTCCCCTGGGAGGGTCCTGCGTCCTGCTGCTTCGGGAGTGTCTGTTCTCCTTTATAACAGTGACCTCCCCCAGCCCTGGGAGCTCTTGGCCCCGCTGATGTGTCTGTTTCAGGCAGGGTGTCCTAAGGATGGGTGGTAAAAGGTTGGGGGGCTGTGCTGAGACACCCGCACTCTGGGTCCTCATGGGTAAGGGCTCTGCCCCCAGCGGTGTGACTGCCCTCAAGGCCCTGCTACCTGTCCCACCTTCCTCGCCTGCAAACTGGGCCCCATGGGCCACCCAGCCTGTTGGTGGTGGCTAGAGGAGAGCACTAGAGGCTAGAGGTAGGGCAGGGGAGGCTGGCAGGGTGCAGTGTGGGGTGGGCGTCCCTGGGGTCTCACTGCCCCCCCCCACCCCGGAACGGGAGGAGGAGCAGGTGCAAAAATCTGGAGAGAAAGGGGAGTGGGCGCTTTCCCGAGTCTCCCACTCCCACCCCTGTGTGGAGGGAGGCAGGGCCGGGAGCACATTCAGCGATTCACCCCTGCGTCCTCTTGTGACACACAGCACCTGTGGGGGGGCGGGGGTCTGACCTCTGTTTCCTGGATAAGGAAACTGAGGCCAGTTACCTCCTGAGCCTGTGTTTATCGAGCAGGTCTATGCGCCAGGCACTGCCGGGCACTGGAGACACGGCGATGACCAAAGAAGGATTCCTCGGGGGCCTGCGTTCTAGCAGGCGGACTAGAGTTGCCCTGGTGAGCCGCACAGAGCGGGAAGGCACTTGTCTGGCGTCCCATAGCCCAGGCAGGATGAAAGCCCAGCTCCTGACTCCCAAGCCCAGGGCTCCACCTCTCACTTCCAGGTGCTGGGGAGAAAGGAAAGTCGTCACAGGGGCTGCTGGACTCCTGGCCTCAGCTAGGCTCGTTCCTGCCCTGACCCCACAGGTGTAGGGGGATCGATAGAGAAACTTCCCTTTTGGTCCTTGACAGGGGTGCTTCGGTGGGGTGCCTGGCAGGCACCCATTCTGGCTGCTCTGGGGTGACAGCTGTCCTGTGTCTGGTCTAGGAGCTTGCTGCGGGGGGACTTTCTGTCCCCCAAACCAGCAGCAGAGGTGGGTTTCGCTCCTGAGCCACTTCCCTGTGATCCGACTGATGGTTGGCTCATCCTCGAGTCGGTGGCAAGGTCACTGGGAGCCTTGGTGTCACACGCTATCCACGGGAAGAAGAGTGACAGCTCTCTCTGTGTCTTCATCAGCAAAGCAGCCTTTCTCCACAGCCCCCCGGTAGATCCTCCCTCTCAGTGGCCAGTCCCGAGGCCTGCTGCCGGCCAGGGATTCTGGAGAATGAATGCCCTTGTGGTGAAGGAGGACATCCTGGCCTATGGGGTCTCAGCCAGCAGGGAAGGGGCCAGGAGAGGCTCGGGGGAGGCTAGAACGGCCACAAGTGAGGTACCACCCTGCCAAATTCCCCACGAGGCCACTGGGGCGGGGGGGTTCAGCCAACCTACCCGTGTAGAATTCCCTGCAGCACAGCGTCCCCAGCTGGAATTGTTCGTTCATGTGTACAAACCCCCATGGGTCCTGAACCTGTGAGGTAGGTATGCTCTTTATACTCATGTGACAGGTGATGTGTCCAGAGCACAGAGTGGTTGTGAGCTTACCCAGTGTCACACAGCTGGTAAGGGGAGTGCGTTTTAAATCAGGCAGTCGGCTCCGGAGGCCATGCTGTTAGCCGCTACACACACTACAGGGATGTTGGGGCCCACCCTGCCACATAGGAATGGCGTGATAGGTCCTTTTGCTTTTCTGAGGCCCAGTTTCACCTGTAAGGCGGGGATGGTAACACCTGTATTGAGGGGCAATTAGGAGAGTCGGAGAAGCTGGGGGTGGAAGGGGCTTGGTAGGGCACCAGGCAGAGGTCACTGTACCTCTGGGACTCTGTGATTGTGTGTCCCTCCCTCAGGGGTGTGCTGGTGACTTCATCTTTCTTTCAGAGGCTTTTACTAAGCCCCTGACCAAGCTCCGGTCGTGTACTGGGTGCTGAGATGCACCTATGAATGGGACAGTCATTGTCTTGCCCGTGGGGAACTGGGCAAGCCTGGGACACCACCCCTCCGGGGCTGCAGGGGTCTCACCCTGGAGGCAGCAGGGTGGATGGCACTGCTGCTGTGGCTTCCAGTCTGGGGAAGGAAACAGAATTACAGTCTTGGGTGGTGGGTGCCTGGGGGGCCATGTGAGCACAGAAGAGGGTTCTGGAACCCAGACTGGAGAAGCAGGGAAGGTGTCCTGGAGCACGTAACATTTCAGCTGAGATCTGAAAGGAGTACGTTACCAGGCAAGGGCTTGGTATGTATTGGTATGCAGTAGGAGCCAAATAAATTTTTCTTGGGCAAATGAGAAATGTGTCCTGCAGAGGGCGCCCCACGGCAAAGGCCTGGAAGCCTCTGGCCTGTGGCCTCCAACCTGAGTGCTGGGGGCTCTGGGAGACGCTGGCCCTGTCTCGCTCCCTCCAGGTGCTGGGGCTGCTGGTGTGGGCCCTGATTGCCGACACCCCGTACCACCTGTACCCGGCCTATGGCTGGGTGATGTTTGTCGCTGTCTTCCTCTGGCTGGTGACAATCGTCTTCTTCATCCTCTACCTGTTTCAGCTGCACATGAAGCTATACATGGTGCCTTGGCCGCTGGTGGTGAGTCTGGGTAGGAACCCTGGGGGTGGGTCCAGGCTGACCCCTCTGCCTCTGGGTGTAGCTGTGACAATGCAGCCTTCCCTAAATGAGAAGTGGCAGGTGGGGGCTGGCTGAAGTCCTTGCTGGCCTGTAGCTCTGGGTGGGGGAGGGAGGATTGATGGTTCAGGTGTCCAGTTTTTCTGAGCACTGAGAGCCATGAATCCAGGAGGACTTAGGCTTGACTTTCTCCCACGAAGGGAGTAGAAGTGAGGGGCCGTTGAATGGAGAGACCAGAGGCCATTTGGGATCTTGAAAGTATTTTTCCTTTTGGGGGGTAGTTGGGATTTGAATCTGTGGGTTCTGACTGGCAGCCCTGGGCCTGGAGGTTGGGCTGAGCTGGCAGGAATCACCGAGGCTGGGCCCGGTGTGTGCAGGATGGGCTGGGCTCAACGTGCCATCTCACCCCCCGCACCCCGCTGTCTGCAGGGTGAGGCCCCTGCAGCCTGGCAGAGGATGGTGTCCCGGGTTTGCCCGGGTCAGTCTCCTTAGCACACAGAGCTGTGAGTGTCCATAGGAAGTACCCTGGCCAGACATAGAGAAAGCTGCTAGGGCTTTTTTCTCTGACCCGGAAAACCCCTGCAGCTGGGGTCTGAGGCTTTCAGTGAGCAGAGAGAGGCAAGAGAGGCACGTGATTGTAAGACAAGCAAAGCTGGGACTAGGCAGCATTGTTTGCAATTCAATGACTTTTGAAGCTGAGGAAACGTGAGTCATCCTCAAGACAGACCGGGTTTGTTAGATCTTGACATCACTGGCAGGAGCCAGGTGGTGTTTGCGGCGGGCACTGGGCTTGGAGGGAAGATCCTGGCATGAGGAGGGGGCGGCCTGACTTCCTGGCTAGGGTCCAGCCCCTGCCTCGTGTCCTAGGAGCCTTGAAGAAAGACATCTCCGGAGATGGAGGGGCCTTGGTGTTTCTTAGCACTGATCTGGGGCCCAGCCACAGCTGCTGATGGAAAGGAGGCTCCTTTCCCAGGCCATGATGGCAAGGCAGTGTCTCACCCTCCTAGAGGAGGCTGAATTATGATTGCCAAATTGGGCTTTTCTGGGATAGGGGCTACAAGCCCCCTTCCAGGCGCAGGTAAGAGGCGTGAGTGAAATAGGTCAGGAGGGGTTAGTGGGAATGCAGGTGCCAAATCTTGATATTTTAAGATTGAAAGTTTTATATGAAATCAAAGTTTTCGTATGAAATCAAATTTAAAATGTTTGTAATATTTTTTAAAAATCTATGGGATGAGCCAAACATTCCTGAGGGCCACCAGTTTGCGATCTCTGCTAAGAGTGTCAACTGGCTCCGGGGGCCAAGCGTTGGGGGAATGGGGCCTGGGCCTGGTTGTCAGCCCAGGACCCTTCCTTGCCAGCCTGGCTTAGGGGGTCCTCACCCTGGCGTCTGACACGGGGCCTAGAGCCTAGGATGTGGCCAAAAGGCAGACACAGGTTCTTCCCACTGAGGGCAGAGAGGGACGTGAGGCACCACCGCCCCCGCCCCGTGGGCCAGCCTCAGAGCCAAGTCCTCAGGGGCAACAGGGAGGGCTGGGCCTGGCTGGGAGCCAACACGAGCAGGACCCTGGTTCTTCAGCTGGTGCACTCAGAGACAGGCTTGGTTTGGCCTCTTGCCATCAGGAATGGGTTTTGCCTTGTGGAACTGTTGCTGTCCTGACCAGGTCACTTTAGCAGCCCATCCACACCCGCACCATCTCTTGGCCTTCGGTATGTTTACATTCCCTGCTCATATGGCTTCCAGGCTGACCTTGTGTAGACCGCTGTCTCTTGAGGCCTTTTTAGTGGGAAAGACCCACGTGTCTCCATCCCCATCCTTGAGCCCCAGCCCCTGTTCTGGCTACTAAAGGGATGTGCTCGTGGGGACCAGGAGGTTCCACAGTTACCGGAAGAGTCTCATGTCTTAAGACTGTTCTCTCCCCCACCTACCCCCAGTTAATGATATTTAATGTGGGCGCCACCATTCTCTACATCACGGCCTTCATCACCTGCTCTGCTTCGGTTGAACTGACGTCCCTGAAGGGCACCGGGCAGTATAACCAGCGTGCAGCTGCCTCCGTGAGTATGGCTCCCTGGGGCACCCTCGGCAGTTACAGGGGAGACGGGCCAAAGCAAGGTCTGTGCCCCTGGACTCTCACTGCTCCCTGGTCCCAGGCCAGGCACCTGCCACATGCTGAATTACCCTCCTCTCAGTGGGCTCAGTTTTCCATAATTAACAGCCATACCCTGAGGAACCAGAATGCTTGGGAAATACTTGGGTGGCACAAATGAAGTTTGGGTTAAATTTACTGTAAGTCATGCTACAATGATTTAGGGTCATATGTCCCCTTGGAGAATCTGTTAAAAGTGCTCTATCCTCCCCCCTTGAGAAAGGCACACACAAAAACCTTTTGGTTTAAACCATTTGGGAGATCCTCAGGCTGTCCCACGCAGCTCGAACTCGGGCTCCAGGTCGGGTAGCCAGTGAAGTATCAGCATCCCCTCCGTACCCGGCACGCCTCACCCACGGGCCCCTGCAGGCACTTCCTGTGTCCTTCCACTCCCTCAGTGGGGAGGGGGACAGGGACTGCCAGTCCTTTCGACAGACCAGGAAACTGAGGCTAAGAGAGGTGAAGGGACGCGCGGGAGTTAGACCAGGACTTGGGTTTCCTCACTCTTTCTGGTGAGGATGGTTTTGAAATCTGTGAACTCAGTCACCAGAATAGAGACATGGAAATTCTGAACGTGGCCTTAGGTGCTAGTGCAGGGATACCTATGAATTGATTCCAGAAAACTCCTAGGGTAGCTGAACATTGCCTTTTTAAAACTAAATCCCTGAAATGTGTCTATAAAGTAGCTCCTACCCCTTGGTGACTCTTAGCACACTGTCCAGTTATCCCTCTCAGTCTAAGACACACCTTGCTGGTGTGGTTAATGGTTCCCCCACTAGAATATAAAGTTGGCACCCCAGAACCTGGTACCCATCAGCCCCCACAGTGGTTAAATGGGTGTATGGTTAAGGAGGAGGTGGTGTGGCTCCAGAGCAGCTCATTCTGGTTAATTGAGGGGCCCCGGGTTTCACTGTCTGCATCTACCTTCCTGGTGCTTGTATCACTGTCACAGCCCCCAGCCCCGTGTGCCGTGCTGCGGACAGACTCACCTTTGCTGTCTTCTCTTTCAGTTCTTTTCGTGTTTAGTGATGATTGCCTATGGAGTGAGCGCTTTCTTCAGCTTCCAAGCCTGGCGAGGAGTAGGCAGCAATGCAGCCACCAGTCAGATGGCTGGCGGCTATGCCTAAACCACCGGTGCCATGGGCCACCCTGGGCCTGAAGGCTGTAGCCTGGTCCCTGTGCAGGTGGCCCCGCAAGCCCGAAGCCTGAGCCCTGCATGGAGTCAGCCCGGAAGGGACTACACTTGCTCTTCTCTGCTCGTCAGACTCCCTGGGCTCATCCCACACTCCCAAGGAATCAGGATCCTTCCTCTGGCAGGCACATGGGCCGGAGAGAGGCCAACAGCCAAGACCTCTCCATCCTCCATATTCAGCAGAAGGTGATGGGGGATACAGGACTCTCTCTGCTTTGTCTTTATGACTTCGGTGTCCAAGGCTGGGACCCAGCCTTCTCATTGGCACTAAATACACTAACAATGACTCCAGACTTGCAGCCCACCATAGAATGAGCCTAACAAGCAGCAATTATTTATCTCTGTTTTTGTTCTGGGAAGCTGAGCAAATTCACGAAACCGTTCTGATTCCTTAAAACATAATCCTGGCCTGACCCTCCCCCAAGCCAGCATGTCACTTGTAGGGAAACTTGTCGAAAGAGGGTTATGATGCTGACAGCATGGTCTTCCTTTCCTACATTTCAGACATACCAGTTATTTTAAACAAATCAGTTTTAAGTGACTTCTCAGTGATGAAAAACTTATCCAGGTTTCCCTCCCTTTCCCAAGCCCTTGTTTGTAGTTTTCCCTTTGGGAAAAGCTAACATCAATGCCTACTGCCTCCTTGACACTGTTAATCAGGCACCTGGGACATGAGGGAGGGAGGGAGGGAGGGAAAGCAAGGCCTTGCTAGTGAGTTGTCCTTTGCTTGGTGGCGACTTTGTTGTTTTTGTTTTTTTACAAAAATAAAGATGAAAGAACTTATTTGGAAAAGATGTTGGGGAATCACGGTTATAGATGCTTATAAACTCCAGGAAGCTGCAGCGTAAGTCAGTACAGTCGGCCCTCCATATCCCTGGGTTTCACGTCTGAGGATTCAACCAATCGGCTGACATGCAGGGTCCGCTGTATTCAAAATGCTCGCCTTTTTACATAAGGGACTTGAGCATCGGTGGGTTTTGGTATCCCCAGCGGTCCTGGAACCAGTCCCCCACGGATACCAAGGGACAACCGTACAAAGGTTCCAAATGCCTATTTAAAGGCAGTTCCAGTTCTGCAGTCTCAGCACCACCAGCCACTTCTTTGGCCTGAGGTAGGATGACCAACTTCCTGCCTGCTTTGCTGGGACAGTCCCGTTTATGCCGCTTGTCATGGCATAAATTTAATAGCACCCCCTTTTATTCTGAAAAGGGTCTCAGTTTAACAGTAAATCATTTAGTCATCTTGATGAACTTACAATTGCCATGTCACCTACCTTGACAGTTTGTGAAGTTCAGAGATCAGACAATCCAAGTGCCTGACGCGCGGAGCTGCTACAGACAGTAGAGGTGGGGGGAGCAGCAAAGAGGGGGATACTCTCCTTCTGAGCTTATTTTCCCACCACAGCGCAACATGCTCTGAATAATAAGCCACAGGCATTTCTGGGCACCCCTTGGTCCTGTCTTAAAAAACTGGAAACAATTAGAATGTAACCAGATTCAAACAGTTGCGGATGAGCGACTCCATTGCAAAGGGTGGTGGGGGAGGACTAAGTCTGATACCCATGTCCCAGTTGGGTCCCAGGCCTAGTTTGTGCCTGTTGTCCTGGTGTGACAATTAACAGCATCCCTTTTTACTCTCCAGTGTCTCAGAGTTTGAATAACAAATTATAGTCATTCTAGAATTAAGCCATAAGAGGATAGTTTTAAGGAAGACCAACCAATTTTCTTTAGAGGCTTAAGAGAAAACAAAACCCTTGGCAAGTCTTACCAGGTTTCTGACACCCTAAAACACAGCCTATTTTGGTGGAGATGTTAGCATGCTTTGTCAAACAACTACCTGTTGGTTCAGGCCAATGCATCCCCCAGTCCTTAGCCCCTGGCCCTGCAGTTTGGGTGAACAGTGCTTCCCATGGCTGAGGAGGCCTAAGCAATAGGAGGCGGCAAATGTCTCCTGAGGCTGGGCCTGCACGTTGGGCTTTCTCATCCTGACCATGCCTGAGCCCCTCTGAAGGTGGCACATGATGACCTAAGTTCCTGAGCAGATGGAGAGAGTTTTAGTTGTTTTAAAAAAAATCAGAAAGCCTGTTTTCTAATATGAAGCTACAACGGACTTGCCTGCTTTTTTTTTCTGAGTGGAAAAGGATGAAAAAACCATTTGCCTTTTTTGTTCACTTTTCATAATTTCATCTTTGGATTTGTCCACCTGCCTTTTCTCAGCCAGACTGAACAGAGGGTGCACTTCATCAAGTGCTTCCAACATGCCTGGCCTGCGATGGGCAGTCCCGTTTATAAAAAGAGCAAGAAGGGTAGGCAAGGCCAGGAGAGGAAGTGTTTTAAAAAGCCTTCGTCTTGAAAGACCAAAGTACTGATAACCTGATGGCAACAGCAATAGTAAAGAAGGGATGACTCATTTAGAATGATGGTTTTTGTTTTTGCAAAACACCTGAAATTTTACTCATGGTACAAAAGTATTTAATAAGCGCCACATCGGTACAGAAAAACGCACAGCCTACAGCTAGCTCATCCTTTAAAACCAGAACAGCCAAGTGAAAAGTCAGTAGAGATTCTTATTTTTACTTGAAAAATAAAAATAAAAACAACAACAAAAAAACTAAGGTACACGTTGAGAATTAAACTACTATAGTATTTCTTTCTAGAAAGACGACATCCATGTTTTCTGGTCAGTAATGTTCTATCAAACATTGTACTAAACCAGTGTACTAAATCCAAGCAGACAGATGACCAGTAAAGCTGTTTGCTATCTCCTACTGAGCTAGACCAGTGGAACACTATCTTGGTAAGATTATTTTGACAGCAAGAAGGAAGTGCAGAGCCCCTACCCCAACAGAAAACCTAAGGAGCTGTTTTACACAGAAAGGGTTTTAAGCAAACCTGCACAAATACTAACATGCTCTAAGAAAAGGAAACCTTTTAGACTACTTCCAGCATACATTCATTGGTGCCCAGTAAAAGAGGAACACCAACATAGAAAGCATTTTTGCTTTCATAGCACTTAACAGCTAAAAAGCACACAGCAATATAATACTTTGATCTTGAAGTGGGTAATCATGGAAGTTCCAAGATTATATCCACTAGGTTAGCCTGAGTATTCATCTATAAAAATGTTTTCAAAAACATAAACGAGTTATAGAAACAATGGGAGTACATCAGGACCAGTAGAAGACAGTGAAGTGATATAAGGACTGTACATGTAAGACTAGGAACTGATTTTCACAAGTACCTTTTTAGGTAAAGGACAACTCTAAGTCGATTCCTACAGCCAAGACTAGCTGTGATAGTAGGAGTTTCAGAAATCTTGAGATGGGCACCTAGCTGGAGTTAAACCCTAGATAAATACTCCCAGTCAAAAAGCCCATTGAGGCTGCAGGACTGAAACTCTGACCCATATAAAAACCTGTGAGTGCACAAAAAGCCTGGCGGGACATGCAAGGCCTGCTGGGCCAAGAGAGTTGGTGATGGGGGGTTCTTCCAACATGGACACACCAACACATATGCTGGGGAAGTGCCCCCCAGGTGGAATGCTGGACTTGGGCTTGGTGCAGGAGCCAGACTCAGAAGCTCCTGAAAGAGGTGTCTACTCAGGTAGGAGTACTAGGGTTACTGAAGACAAGAATGTGTCCCTGGAAGGTCAGGTCATTTTCTTCTGACCCATCAATACTTAACATTAACGAAGAGTTGCAGAACAGTCAGTCATTCCAAGATGTATTCTTCTGACATCATTAGCCAAAGCCTCTCCCAGTCTATTGGGCTGGTGATGTCTAGAAAGATCCCATTACCTGGAGGTGGGACCTAGAGCCGCAGATTGTTCTGGGAAGCTGTCACAGAAGATTTGCACAATGAAGTCACCACTAAACCGCTGCTTAAGTCCAGTCCCCGGCCTTCTTTTTCCTACAAGAGAAGAGAACAACTTTAAGAGGCAAGAGATAGAAAAAAGTCCTTTCTAGCTCATAACAGGGAAGGAGGTGTTCAGGGTGGGCCACCAGGGAGAACACAGGAAGAGGGAGTATGTGATTTTGCATTTTTATTCAGAGCTGGTCACTCTTTAAAAATGCACCTCTTGGGGACTTCTCTGGCAGTCCAGTGGTTAAGACTCCACACTTCCACTGCAGGGGGCATGGGTTCAATCCCTGGTCCCTTGGTCGGGGAACTAAGATCCCACATGCCACGAGGCGCAGCCAAAAAAACAAACAAAAAAAGACCTCTCTTCACCGAAAAACATTTCTTTTTCCTATTAAGAACCTGCATTCCAAGAAAAGCAAGGCAATTAGACCTGATTTTTGGCTTTGTCCTTTTGATTATTTAGGGACCCTATAAGGTGCCTGGGACCTGTTTCACCAAAACCATGAGAATGTAATTCCTTGTAAGGGTCCCAGGCCCCGGCCAGCAGAGGACAGCAGCTCGCTCTGCTGACACGTCACTCACTGCTGGGCTGATACTGGCCAGTCTTACAGAGAGGAGCACAGGGGGTGGTTTGTGCTCGACAGGTCTACTTGGAACTTTCTAAGCGGTTCACTGTGACTAAAAAGACAAGGAGAACTTACTGCTCTATAGTCCAGAAACATTTCTTTAAAAGCCAGAAAATCCGTAAACGTGAGCAGCATGTCGAAAATGTCACCAGCCACTTCATCTTTATGGTGCCTGCAAAAGAAAAGGGTGGCTGCTTCATGAATGAATGATGACACAGACGTCTACTTGGAGATTTCCCTCAAAGGTCTGGAGGGCCTCCCACCCAGGACCTAACCAAGTGCTCTAAAGCTTGATATTCAAGCATTGAGGAAAACAAGGGGGAGGGGTCTTCTTTCAGAGTTGAGGAGGAGGAGGGTAAAAAGGGGTAAAAAAGCAGAGTCAAGCTCAACTCACTGTAAAGTTGTAGTGAAAGCCGCCATATTAAATCCAGGAATCCGCTCCAACAGCTGTTCTTCTATATACTTTTCTACCAAAGAAATCTGTAACAGTGGAAAGGATCTTGGTCAGACTGTGCTTTAAGAAAACAAGGCTTCTCTTCAGAAAGCCTGTCCTCCAGCCCTTTGAAAACATTTCCTAAGAGCCTATTCTGTGTGCCTGGCTCCCTGCCGAGTGCTGGGGGCACCAAAGAGAACCCAAACCCAGCTCCTGTCCTCAGTGAGCACACCCCGTGCCCTGGCCCACCCGTGGGAGAGGCATTTGCAGGTAATTACAAGGTAACAAGAGGAATGCTCCAAGGAGGGTAGGGATAGGGAGCAGAAGGGCTCCCACTCCCCACGGCAGGAAGTGAAGAGTGAAGTAAGTGGGGGCTTTTCTGCCTGGGTAGACGGAATCTGTGCAGAAAGAACATACAAAAAACCATACAGTTGGAGGTAATCGCAGGTTCCTTAAAAGCTGAGGCTTGGCTTAAGAAACCTTCATCGACTCTGCCACACTTCTGTGTTAAGGGAAGAAAGTCCTGGAGGCTCAAACCTCTTCTCGGACAGATGAGATCATAACAGGAGGCTGCACGAGGCCTTGGCATAGTGCAAAGACCCTAGGGGTCAAGAGTCGAGGTTCCTGGGTTCTAATCTTGGTTTTGCCACCAACTAGTTAGTGATCTTGGTCTTGGTTTTCACTTTTATCTAACAGTCATGCACACCTGACTGGATTATGTAGTAGGAAAAAATAGTGTGTGAAAGCCAAAAGGTCAAAAGTATGTAAGTGCAAGGTATGGTGAATCCACACACTGTAACTGAAAGCAGGATTATGATAAAGCCAAACATGTTTTAAAACAGAAGACGAAGTCATAAAATATTTGGAAAACAGCCCCAAGAACTGTGCAGAGGAAAACAACAGGAGATGAAGACTAAATCAGATTCTAATTAGACTTCCCGGCAGGGTGCTGATGGCAGATTTTAGAAGTTGAGCAGATTTCAACATCATTTGATCCTAAATTCATAATTTAAAGAAATCCTAATCTCCAGTAAGAGAAATAGGAATCCACTTACATATTCATTAAAAATAGGTGTGTAGGCGAGCTTATTCTCTTCCGTGTCTTCAAACTCCTGGTAGTACTTGTCCATGAAACTCCTCTGTAATAACTGGAACTCATCATCTGAACCGCAATAGGAAAAACGTACTCCTTTTAATGGAGACTAAAAACCATTCTGATTTCTAAACAGGCAGGAAGAAATGTCAGCAGAACTGCTTTATGGATGGCCAGTCTCTAGGAGGGGAAAGCTGAAGGTGTTAAGCGTACAGTTTCGCGGCATGAAGAGCCTTCACGCTGCTGTGCAACCACCACTATCCTCTAGTCCACTTTAATCAGAGCCACACAGGGTGGCCTGGGAACTCCACAAAGAGTTCTCTTAATATAATTTCAGCAGCAGTGGTGTAAACAGTGTAGTGATTAAATGGATGGGCTCTGATAGAGGCTAGACCACCTGGGTTCAAATCCCACCTCAGCCACTTACAACTGTGTGACCTTCGGCCCGTTACTTAATTTCTCTAAGCCCCACTTTCTTCATCGGAAAAATGAGGATATCAGAGTACCTATCCTGTAAGATTTGCCAGGTGGAATTTAGATGAGAATTCACGTATAGAGATTGGTTCATAGCAAACATTAAGGTTTACAGTATTTAGGATATTTTAACAACCAAATAGAATATAACTTCTAAAAATAAAAGGAAAGCTTCAGGGGCTTCCCTGGTGGCGCAGTGGTTGAGAATCTGCCTGCCAATGCGGGGGACACAGGTTCGAGCCCTGGTCTGGGAAGATCCCACATGCCGCGGAGCAACTAGGCCCGTGAGCCACAATTACTGAGCCTGCGCATCTGGAGCCTGTGCTCCGCAACAAGAGAGGCCGCGATAGTGAGAGGCCTGCGCACCGCGATGAAGAGTGGCCCCCGCTTGCCACAACTGGAGAAAGCCCTCGCACAGAAACGAAGACCCAACACAGCCATAAATAAAATAAATAAATAAACATAGAACAAAAACCTGTTTTAAAAAAAATAAATAAATAAATACAATTGATGGAATAGTATTAGGATATATTTAAAAAAAAAAAAAAAAAGGAAAGCTTCATAAATGATCTAGACTTTGGAATAAATACCCTGGGCTTTCCCACAGCACACAGGGTACTCATAGAGGCCAAAAGAAAGTATTCCTCAGCATTCCCCAGAAATCCTCAGATCCACATGGGATCTTAACAGTGAAACATCTGCATTTAGGAGTTAAGGGTATGAACCTTTACAGGACCCGAAGGTAAAACGGTTGGTGCCTATTACTGCTTATTACTTAGCAGGACTTATGGATGCCAAAATGAATCCACGAATTCGAACTCAGAACCCAGCTGAAGTATGACATCTTGTTCCTCATGGACATGTGTGCTACGGCTATGGTATTTTTTAATTAATTAATTAATTTTTGGCTATTGGGTCTTCGCTGCTGTGCGCAGGCTTTCTCTGGTTGTGGCGAGCTGGGGGCTACTCTTCCTTGCGGTGCATGGGCTTTTCATTGCGGTGGCTTCTCTTGTTGCAGAGCACGGGCTCTAGGGCACAGGCTTCAGTAGTTGTGGCTCATGGGCTCAGCAGTTGTGGCGCAAGGGCTTAGTTGCTCTGTGGCATGTGGGATCTTCCTGGACCAGGGCTCGAACCCGTGTTCCATGCACTGGTAGACAAACTCTTAACCACTACGCCACCAGGTATAGTCCCAAAGGCTATGGTATTACACTGTGCTTTATGTCACAAAATATTAAAACTCAAGACTAAAAATTGATTTTACTCTCTGAAATAAACTAGGTTAAGATTTTCTGAAGTTTTGCCAAGAGCCCCATAACTTCAAGGTGCCCCATTACCTGAATAAGTCCCTTCAGGGGACTGAATCTATGGTTACTAGTTACTTAAAGGAGTAGGGGCTGTAGCCTGTAAAGCAAAGCACAGTAAGGCTTACTTTGTATTACAGTACATTACATTAAACATTACATGCAGCTTCATGTTTTCTCTCTTTTTAGAAATTAAGTCTCCAAATGGATTTCAACGTCCTTAAAAGCAAGGGCCTAAAACCTAAAAAGCACAGGCAAGGAAGCTTACCCATGATAATGTCTTCTAAATATCCAACCACAGCATCAAATTCTGCATCAGAGGCGGAAGAGCTGAAAAATACACCTGGATTAGGAGCTGTTTCAGATAATTCCTCTTTTTTTCAAAATGTATTATGGACACTTTCAAATGAACTTCCCATCAACTAGCTTCAACAATTAATAATGATTACTGTCTAATTCAGCAATGACACACAGAAGAAAACACATTTGACACATCTGTGACATCAAAGTTGAATGCAATGGCTCCACTTTCAGAAAACATGATATGATACAAGGACTTACAAAAGGAACAAATAAAAGGAGCAAAGGCTCACAGCGGACATGTTAAGGCTCCTCGCATTTATTTCCTTGGGGTTCTACTCACCGCATCTTCGCTATCACCCCACACCAATCTGCTTGCGGGCGGGCGTAAACTTGGTGCGGTTAAGACACTGGCCGGGGGAGGGGGGCAATTTGAGTCCCTGGGGGTAGTGGTGGTGGAGGGTCTTCTGACCCGTGGTCGGGCCTTGGCAGCTCAAACTCGCCAGGTTTTGCTGACGACCAAGGATTGGAGGCGAGGGGCATTGTGACAGAGGCGTGTATCATCGCATGACACCGCACTACACTCCTGTCCTCCAGGCCTGAGCCCTGCGGTCGTCGCGGCAGCAGAATCGACCGCGGGAACTGGGGCGGAGTCTTGTTGGTCTCCCACCCATACCGGGGACACTGGTTTCACAGGGCGGAGGCAGAGGCCGAGGCCAAGCGCCGGCAGCTCCGGCCTTCAGCCTCCCGGGGTCGGGCGGCGTCACTCACAAGGACAGCGCGAAGCTCTCTTCCTCTAGGGCGTCCATCGCCGCCGCCGCATCCACCGCGCGCAGGGCAGCGGGCCCGCCGGCCTTCTACCCCGCCCGAGGCCCGGGCGCAGCCTCCGCTCTGCTCCGCAGAGCCCCAACCGGCATCGGGAAGGTCTCGCAGCCGAGGCCTCGGCCGGCTCACGGCCCAACCGAGTAGCGCCTGCGCACGACTCCCCGGCCTCAGGCTCCCTGGCTGCTGCCACGCGCCGGCCGGTCCTCCAAGCCCTGCCAGGCCACGCTAAACCGGCCGCTGCCGCCTCGGGGTTCCGGCGTCAGTTACCGCCCCCCGCCTCCCGTCACCATGGCCTTCCCGACCCTTCCACCGCCTCTGGGCTCCCAGTAGCCAATCACAGGCGTGCGTTGCCCAACGCCAGGGGCGGGGCAAAGACAGGGAGAGGAAGTGAGGGAAAGGGATGGAGGGTCGGGAACGGAAGTTGGACCTTTTTGAGAAGGTCAGGGGCTCTCTGACGTATACTCACTCTGTGGGGCGATTAAATCTGACGTCGTCCCCATTTTGAAGAGGAAGGAATCCAAGCCCAGAGAGAGCCTCGATTTCCTCACTTGCAACTTGGAATGAAGTACAAGATTTAAGATGAAGCTTAAGTCGTTTAAAGCGGGTTTTAAGAGCACTGTAAATCGAAAATCTCTTCAGAGCCAATCCCTTAGCTTTTGAGCCAGATAATGCAGACCTCTGATTTGAGAGACAGTCACTCCCTCTCGTGGAAGGATCGCCCCACCGCAAGAAGTGGAGGTCTTGTAATTTACATCATAAATATAATATTCACATCAAAAAGATTATTCGGCACTAACTGGTTTCTTGGGTAATTAGGCAAGATAAAAGTTGACAGAACCACTTTGAGCAATTACATCACGTGACTTTGCTCCAGGAAAAGTCCCCCTCCAAAACTGACAAATTTTGCAAAAGGATACCCTAGATCTGTTTTCTCCTGATTGGATCACTAGACATTGTGTCTCTTCGGTTGCATTTTATTTTTTAACCAAATGTCTGGTACATGTCTAGAGGAATTTTAGGTATGGCTTAAGTTTGATCTGTGGGTCAGATGGCCAGCCTGAATAAATTGACATTTTTTTTTTTTTTAAGTTTGATGTGACTACAATTTTCACATTTTTTTTTAAGTTTTATTTTATCTTATTTTTATTATTTTTTAAAATTTTATTTATTTATGGCTGTGTTGGGTCTTTGTTTCTGTGCGAGGGCTTTCTCCAGTTGCGGTGAGCGGGGGCCACTCTTCATCGCGGTGCGCGGGCCCCTCACTATCGCGGCCTCTCTTGTTGCGGAGCACAGGCTCCAGACGCACAGGCTCAGCAATTGTGACACACGGGCCCAGTCGCTCCGCGGCACGTGGGATCCTCCCAGGCCAGGGCTCGAACCCGTGTCCCCTGCATTGGCAGGCAGATTCTCAACCACTGTGCCACCAGGGAAGCCCCTAAATTGACATTTTTGAATGGACATAAAATAGATATCAGTGGGATGTGGAACTAAAAATGGTTACCATGACACAGTTGTATCCAGGGTGAGATCAATTCTCAGAGGTACTACCTCTGCTTACCACCAAGTAGAAGGCAGGCAGCCAGAAAGGTTTGCTGAATAACTGGACCGAGTTCTGTAAGTCAAACACAGGTCACACAGCTCAAGGCAAACTCAGCAAATTTCCTCATGACCTACTTTCTCTATAAACCACACTTACTTCTGCTGGACTAAATGAACTTGCCCACACGTTCTACTGCTAATACATATACGGGATCAGAGCAGAGGAGGAAACTTGATTTCATCTATTCTGGTTATCTAATGCTGTTACAAGCCACCAGAAAACTTATTAGTTAAAAAAACTCAATTATTTTGCTCTCTGGTCTGCAATTTGGACAGGACTTGGTAGGGACAGCTAGTCTCTGTTCCACTTGGCATCAGTTGGGGCAGCTGGAATGGGGCTAGAGAAGCCTCTTCCAAGAAGCTTACTCATGTGGCTGGCAAATCAGTATTGGCTGGGGTAGCTCAGTTGTGGATGTTGAACAGAGGACCTGGGAGGTGGGGGGTGGTCACCGTTCCTCTCCACATAGGTCTTCCCATGGATGCTTGGGTTTTCTCACACCATGGCAGCTAAGTCCAAGAGCAAATATTTCAAGAGACGGGAAGTGGAAGCTGCCAGTCACTCAATGGCCTGGGACCGGAAACTGGCTCAGTATCCCTTCCACTGCATTCAATTGGTCAAGCAAACATAGAGCCCACCCAGATTTAAGGGGAGGGGGCAGAAATTTCATTTATAGATGGGAGGAATGTCAAAGAATTTGTGGCCCTCTTGAGTCCACTTCACCATCTCTGGCTCTAAGAACAAATGGGAATAAAGAATAATAGGTACCCACCTATTCAGGCATGTGCCAGATACTGTGCTACACATTTAAAAACACATTGTTTCCTTTGAAAATACTTGAAACCCTATGAGAAAAAACCCCAAAACTCTAAGAAGTATTATCTCCATTTTACAGATTAGGAAACTAAGGTGTAGAAGTTAAGTACTTGCATACAGGTGATAGGCGGCATAGTGGGGTTGGAACCTGGGTCTGCCCCACTCCTAAGAGCCTAACCATCAAGTTATGTATGGTCCCAATCCCCGAGTTGTCAAATAATATTCCTGGAAATCAGAACATGATGTTTTTCTGCTGAAAACAGAATGGCGGACTTTTTGTAGAAAAATAGAAAATTCACTTGTATATATTAAATATTTTCCATTAATAATAATTTCTTCATTTTGGGTTGGCATTAAGAATTGTTTTATGTGACTAAATAGCAAGAAAATGGACAATCTTGGAAACTGCTGATCTTACTTAGTTTTCTTGGTTACATAATCAAGATGGTTGAAATTCATGCAAAAGTCATTTTCTGCTAATGAAATTGTTTTGGTTTCTGTGATTGAATCATCATTCCCTGGCATTCTGCAAATGGCACCATGACTTTATCCTGCTCTATCAATATCATTCAAAAAACACAGCAATTCTTAAAATCTTTTTGGCTGGAACCCTGGGGGCATTTCCCCAATGACTCACTGGAGAAATTACTACAAATTACCTATTTTTCCATCTACTTTTTTCTCTCTCCACTGAATTTACAGACCACTTTTACCTCTCTGCTGGACTACTTCAAAGTCTCCCTACTGGTCATATTATTTCCATTTTTTGCTTGTTCTCTATACTGTGGCGCCCCGCCCCCCTTCCAACCCCACTCCAATTCCATTCTCCAAATAGAAGCCAGAGCCATCTTTTAAACTTATTTATCAAGGCATAGTTCCATGCTTAAACTCTTTTGCTTTCTATCGCACTTAGGATAAAATACAAAATCCTGAACATGGCCTTCACGAGCAGTTCCCTGACCTCTCCAACCTTGGAGCACGCTTTTCTACCCACTCAGTTCCTACCTTACTAGTTCAGGGTACTTCCATCTGATCCTGGGGCCTACTGAGCTCCTTTCCTCCTTAGTTAAGGCCTTTGCCTATAATGTGTTCACCTAGCTACCAGTCCTAGAAGCCTGTCCTCAGTCTCTCTGCCTGGCTACATCCCTAGGTCCTACTTCCTCCTTTTTTTTTTTTTTAATGGATTTACGATTTTATTTATTTTTTAATTTATTTATTTTTGGCTGCGTTGGGTCTTTGTTGCTGTGCGCGGGCTTTCTCTAGTTGCAGCGAGCGGGGGCTACTCTTCGTTGCAGTGCACGGGCTTCTCATTGCGGTGGCCTCTCTTGTTGTGGAGCACGGGCTCTAAGACTGCAGGCTTCAGTAGCTGTGGTGCACGGGCTTAGTTGCTCCGTGGTATGTGGAATCTTCCCGGACCAGGGCTCAAACCCGTGTCCCCTGCAGTGGCAGGTGGATTCTTAACCACTGTGACACCAGGGAAGTCCCTCCTCTAAGCTTTTACTAATATTACTCCTTCAGTGAGTTTTCTCCCTTTCCCCTCATCTAAATTAGGTTCCCCTTGTTCTTTCTCAAAGGCACCCTATTTTCTTTCAGGGCACCAAAAATGTATTACAATAAAGAGAAATATAGTTTTCTCCCCACTACCAGACGTCAGCTCCACGAACAGATCTGTTTTGTATACCATATAGGTGCAGAGCCCAGAACATATTAGGTGTCCAATAAAGGTTTGCTGGATGAATAAGTGATTAACCTTGTTTCTTAATTCTAATACTTGATTCTGTCCTACCCCGGAAAGTATAAACCTGAGAGTATAATATCTTGGAACCTTAGCAGCAGGCACCAATGAAAGTTGTGAAATCTTAGTCAAAAAAGGCAACAAATGTTTTATTTCTTCAATGCAAATTACTGTATTCACCACAAGCTAAAGAAGAGAACATATATATATATATATATATTTATATATATTTTTGAATTTACGGAAGACTAAAGACATGGAAAAAATCCAGCACCCCAACAAGTACGGCCAGGAAGGAAATCAGCTCTGTAATAGGACAATTTAATGAACTACAAACAAGAAAGGGTGGGAAAGGAAGAAAAAAATGTGCATTGAATTTAAGACACTGTAAAACTCAGAAGACATATTTACTATTCAAGTATAAACTCAGTAAGGACTTGGCATAAATTGAAAGGCAGCTGCTGAGGTACACCATTATAAAATAAGTTCTATGAATTTACAATTCTACCTTCCAATTTTCTGGGAGAAAAAACCAAACTCTTGAAGGTCTTCACCAGAGACCCTGAGAGGGAATAACACTTTGGATGAAGACATAGTCAACAATCCATGATTGAATTTACTATTCAAAAACATGTATTTATTTTAAACAATAGGAATACATGCTCTCAGACTGTCCTCTAAGAGTTTTTGAGACTATTGGTTCAAGAGTTGCAAAGTATATTACTTCCAAAAACAATACTGATTTAAAAAAATTTTTTTAAACAAAAAACAGAGAGACCTCATTTGATGGTAGCTTAAAAATACCCTAAATACCAAATTTTCTCCAGGCTAACATTGCGATTAATTTAAGAATTCCTCCTGCATTGTTAAAACATTTTTTCCTCACAAAATGTGGGTACTGAAATTGGATAGAAACACCATGAATGTGAAAATACCACCAATTTTCTGCAGTTAAAAAAAACTAGAATGTTCTTTGGAATCACTGAAATATCAAAAATTTGGGTTTTTTCCTACAGTCTGTGCACCTTCTTTCAGGCCCTCCACGTTGCTTGTAGTATTGACCTGTGTGATTCTAGTTTCATAGCTTCAAGTCTTGCAATATCCATGCTTAACACACCGGTGGCTCTCTGACCAATGAGAAGTTATGCTTAACCCAGAAACGCTGTCATTTACTTCTCCATAATGACTTTTGCCCAAAATAAAAACTTTAGAATATGAGACAAAACATCCTGTGTTAAACAATCAAATGAACCCAACCTGGAGAAATCCGGTGTGGTTTCAGCACTCAGGAGGGCATTGTCTCCTATTGTTTCTCATGGAAGTACCGCAGGCCTAGCTGTTAGCATGCAGCTTTCCTTGGCCTTAAAAGGAATTTCTCAGGGCTGGCAAGTTGGGTTAGATTCTAGGAGAATTTTGTCTTTGACAAACTATCGTTTTTTAGCATAAAATCTGGCCATGGCTGTAAGTTTCAATGTGCGTACAACTGATTAGAGAATTTTTTTTCTTTGTTTTTCTTTTCAACATTGGCTGGAATTGAGTAGAAGTAAGTCCATGATGCCTCTTCACGTGTGTCATGAAATATGAGAAATCTGTCTGACTCTAGACACTATTTCTTTACGACACAATGGGCAGGTCTCCAGTTGCAAGGCACAATCCATGCACAGGTCACTGAGGAGAAAGACATAAATGCCAGTTAGGTCAGTGCTTCAAAAGGTCAGACTGACGATCTGCTGACTCCACCTAAAATGTTAACAAGCATGTTAACTGAAAGGGTAATAATCGCACATGGCTAAAACAAAAAGTAAATATATAAACAGCAAGTCTCTCTTCCATTTCTGATCCTCAATCTTCCTCTTCTGAGGAATAAGTTAGAAGTTCATGTGCATTCTTCCAGAAAGTCTATATGTACATAGCCTATACATAAGATGTATATAAGTAGGTAGAGATACAATGCTATTTTTTCCCAGACAGCTAGCCATCTATCCCAATATCGTTTGCCGAATAGTCCTTCTCTCACCACAGATTTGACATAACGCCTTTATCATATGTTAAATTTTTCTTTGTGATCAGTTCTATTTCTGGGCTTCTGTTCCATTGTTGTGTCATTCTTTTCACATACTGGGACAAAACTATTAACCTTTCTTTAAGTATAGTTGATTTACATTATTGTATTAGTTTCAGGCATACAACATAGTGATTAAAATTTTTTATAAATTATACTCCAATTAAAGCTAGGGACTTCCCTGGTGGTCCAGTGGTTAAGAATCTGCCTTTCAGTGCAAGGGACGCAGGTTTGATCCCTGGTCGGGGAACTAAGAGCCCACATGCCGCGGGGCAACTAAGCCCTAGCGCCGCAACTACTGAGCCCTTGCCCCACAACTAGAGAGCCCCCGTGCACTGCAACCACTGAGCCCTTGCACTCTGGAGCCCGCACGCCACAACTAGAGAGAAGCCTGCGCGCCACAACGAAAGATCCCGCGTGCCTCAATTAAGACCGGATGCAGCCAAAAATAAATAAATAAATACATAAAAAAAAAAAGATATTGGCTATAGTCCCTGTGCTGGACAATATATCCTCGTAGCTTATTTATTTTATACATAGTAGTTCGTACCTCTTAATCCCCTGCCCCTATCTAGCCACCCCCCCTCCCCACTGGTAACTGCTAGTTTGTTCTCTATATCTGTAAGTCTGTTTCTGTTTTGTTATATTCACTCGTTTGTTTTATTTTAGATTCCACATATAAGTGATAACGCACAGTATTTGTCTTTCTTTGTCTGACTTATTTCACTAAGCATAATACCTTCCAGGTCCATCCATGTTGTTGCAAATTTAACATTTATTTTAATATATTTTAAGATGTGGTAGGTAGGGTTGGTCCTCTCCATAATTCTTCTTTTTTAGAATCTTCTTGCCTTAGTATCATAAACTTTTAAGTTAGCATTTCTATTTCCAGAAAAAAAATAAAAACAACCCCAAAACCCATGTTTTCCTTTTTATATGGACCAAATTAAACTTAGAGTTTAGGGAAAACTGTCACCTTTACGACACTGAGAGGTCTTCCTATCCAAGACCAGATCCAGTTATTCAAGTCTTCTTTACATTCCTCGGTAGTTTAAAAGTTTTCTTCAGATAGGCAGCCTATATTTCTTGGAATGTATTCTTAAGCTTTTTTTTTGGCTATTGTAAAAGGGACCTTCAAATATTTGTTCTAATTGGTTGTTATTTATATATAGAAAGCTATTGTTTTAAGTTTTTTTTTGAAACCAGCTAGCTTATTCAATTGTCACAATGATTCTAATAGACTTTTAGTCAATTCTCTTGATATCTACCTATGTAATCTATTATCTCCAAATGACGATTTTGCTCCTTTTTCCAGTTTTAATCCCTTTTCTCTTTCTTGTCTGTTTTAGCTTATACAATGCAAGTCACAGTGCTGATAGCAGGCATCCTTGTTTTGTCCCCAGCATCTCTTGCAATTCTTCCAGTGTGACACCATTAAAAAGATGTTAGTGTTCGGCTGAGATATATATATCTTTTATATTGCTAAGGAAGTATCCATCCATTCTTAATTTATACTATTTTATTCCCTACATCCATTTCTGTTTTGCAGTATTCCATCCATTTGGGACGGATACTGAATTTTAACAAATACCTTTTCAGCATTTTTGGAGAAAGTGTTAATTCTCTGCTCCACTGTCCCTTGGCCTATTTGGGAAATTATATGAATTGATTTCCTATATTGTACTAACCTTGCATTCCTGAAATAAGCCCCCCTTGGTTGTGTTGCTGGGTCCTATTTGGTAATAATTTATTTAGGATTTTTAGGTTTATATTCAGAAGTTTTCTTTCCTTTTTTTTTTTAAGATTTTTTTTGATGTGGACCATTTTTAAAGTCTTTATTGGATCTGTTACAATATTGCTTCTGTCTTATGTTTTGGTTTTTTGGCCATGAGGCACGTGGGATCTTAGCTCCCGGACCAGGGATTGAACACACACCCCCTACATTGGAAGGCGAAGTCTTAACCACTGGACCACGAGGGAAGTCCCACATAAGTTTTCTTTTTTTGTGTGTTTTGTCAGCTTTTCATATGATTACGATGCAGGCTTTGTAAAAAGAATATTGTAGTCTTCCTATTATCTCTGTGGTCTCGAGAAGTTTAAACAGAATCTATCTATTCTCTGAAAGTTTGAAAGAATTCACCTGTGAAACCATCTGGGCTTAGTGCTTTTAGCAGCGGAGGCAAAGGTAGCTTTGATAATCATCTCAATTTCTTCTATGGTAACAGGAATGCTTAGATTTTCAGTCTCTTCTAGGGGTTGGCTCATGTCATTCCGTTTAGCCAGATTTCTCTTCTTAACCTCTACCCTTCTAAAATTGTTGTTGTTGCTGAAAGTGGAGCTAAATTTTCTTATAATTCTTTTATTTCCTCTTCCAACTCTGTTTTGGATATATCTAGGAAGGAGACTGTGGTCATACTGAAGATACCTGGTTCTAAGTTTTTAGATTTCAGCCCTCTTTCATGAGCCCTTATTGTGCACAAAACCACCAAGAAGGGCCAGAAAGCTCAGAGATGAATAAGCCCAGATCCTGAGGCGTTCCGGGCTAGAGAGTTGATATAGAGGAATAATCACAGCTGGAGTCATTGTGCCTTTCTTTCAGAAGAGAGACTGGTATAGCTAGTGGTGAAATGAGATAAACTCACTGCATGTATGTCCCTTACCAGACGATTAGATAACAACACATTTCATAAGATGGCAAATGTACAGAGGCAGAGTCAGGGGCTCAGGCTGAGTCAGACCTGGGGGAGACAAACTGGGGTCCATCACTCCAGGCTCTGGACCTGTAGGCAACCTGCTAGCTAAAGCTATGTCAAGAATAAGAGCAAGGCAGGGTATGGGATGTGATGAATTACAGGGAGCTGGCCTGGAACATCAGCATAGGTATTGATCATATACAGTCAGCACACATGCCTGGGCTAGGCCAAGGCCAGCACACTGCCCAACTCCTCTTCCCCTTTCTAACCTTAGTTGGGATGGTCTTTTTAGGGACTGTCTTACTTGCTGCTCTTGCTGATGTTTTAGACACTCTGTTCTATAGGATCCAGGCTGCCCTTATCTCATACAACTGAAATGTGGTTAGATGGCAGGGAGGTGCTGCCATCTCAGTGCTTAGGAGGGTGAATAATGAGTAAATGAGAAGGCTCTAAAACTAAAAGGGATTTCCCAAGAGGCTCATAATTAGCATTAAACCTTCTACATTTTGTGAATAAAAACTGTGTTTAAACTATAGTGTTGAGTAAATTAAGTAAAACAAAAACAGGCCTTCCATATCAAGCAGCTGCTTCTATTTCAGGTACTTTCTGGAAGACAGCCATGTACTACTTGGCAAACTCTAATTCCTCATTCAGCCCACTTTGGATATTATAAACCTTGATGAACAGCTATGGAACTGGTAACACTGTAAAAAGCAATTCAGGAACAGGATGAAACTTTGTCTAATGTAATGTACAAAAGACGAAATGACCAAACAAACCCTCTTACCTGTGTCCACATGGCTTCAATTGTGTGTCTGCTACCTCATCGCAACACAGGGAGCAGCAGTTTTCCCGGATACTAACTTGCTTCAACAGAGCAAGACGCCTGTGCCTGAGTAGAAAACACAGTTTGAAACTCATTTTGTCAACAAATAAATGGGGCCTCTTAGCAGTGATGCATACGAAGTGCCTTGAAAATGCTCTGTACATGTGAGTCTACCATTTATTCCCTAAGCTTTGTTCAGTAAAGTTTTCACACAAGACATCTCATTTCAATCTTACAATGATTTTCTAAAATAGAGAATGAAGGAGGCATGGTCATTCCCATTTTACAAAGAAAAGGGCAGGAAATGATTTGCATAAGGTCACAGACAAGGAAATGATTTGTATAGGTCAGACACAGTAAACAGATTCAGGAATCAAATTTAAGTCTTTTGGTTCTAAGTCCAGTGCTCTTTTTATTTTACCAGCAAATTAAAAAAAAAAATTTTGTTTATCTATCTATCTATCATCTATCTATCTATCTTATCTATCTTGGCTGTGCCGGTTCGGCACTCGGACTTCTTGGTTACGGCATGCATGCAGGATCTAGTTCCCTGACCAGGGATCGAACCCGTGCCCCCTGCATTGGGAGCGCGGAGTCTTACCCACTGGACCACCAGGGAAGTCCCTACCAGCACATTTTAATGTTTAAAGTCACACATCTCTAAGTGTTTGAGGAAATGCACAGAGCATTTCCCAAGAAAAATGCACACACACATTTTCAAGGTGTTTATGACAGCTCATCATAGTCACCCTGGAAGTCCAGACACCTCGGGTTAGAACCCTCACATTATACTTTCACTCAGCTTGGAATGGAAAAGCAGACATGCAGAACTGCTCTGCTGAAGGTACAGCCTGATGGATGGGCAAGAGAAACAGGAAACAGACATTCGTTCAATTCACATAAGGCCTTATTACGTGCCAGGCACTGTTCCAAGCTTTGGAGATTCAGCAGTGAAGAGAGGACTAAAAAAATATCCCTGCCTTCAGAGAGTTTACACTCCAGTGGCGGTAAAACAGACAATAAATCAGATAAAAAAGTAAGGTATGCAGAATTTTAAATGCTAATGAGTAGTGTGAAGAAAAAGAAAGCAGGGAGGAGAATAAGGAGTGTGTATGTGAGAGGCAGGGAGTTTTAATTTTAAATACGGCAGCTAGGGAAGGTCTCACTAAGATGACATTTAAGTGAAGACATGAAGGGAGTGAGAGAGTGAGCCTTGTGGGCATCTTGGAGAGAAACGGTGATTTATGATAAAAAATATATTTTGTTTACATCTGCATTCCTGGCACAGATTCCTAAAACCCTCTAAAACCCTCGACGATTCATAAGTTAAGAGACCTAGAAAGGTCTTTTGTTCTGTTAATGAGGCGGCTTTTAAAAAGCCCCCTAGGTACCTAAGGATGGGACTGGGAACCAACCAGGTGATAAGAAGGTTGGAACCTTTCAGTTCCCTCCTCTCTCCTCTGCCCCACCTCCTGGGATGGGAAGTGGGCTGGAGACTGAGTTCAATCATCAAAGGCCAATGATTTAATGAACCAGCCCTGTGTAATGAAGCCTCCCTACCAACCCAAAAGGACAAGGTTCAAAGAGTTTCAGGGCTGGTGAACAAGTGAGAGGCAGGGAGACTGGCATACACAGATAGCCCGTTCCTGAGTTATATCCTATTATAATAAACCGGTAACCTAGTAAGAAGTAAACTGCTTTCCTGAGTTCTGTGGTGGTAGCTCTAGCAAATTAATCAAACCCAAGGAGGAGGTCATGGGAGCCTCCAATTTACAGCCAGTTGGTCATAACCTGGACTTGTGACTGGCATCTAAAGTGGGAGAAAAGAGCAGTCTTTGCAGGACTGAGCCCTTCACCCGTGGGATCTGATGCTATCTCCAGGTAGACACTGTCAGAATCGAGTCAACTGCTCAGTGGTACTGGAAAACACACATCAGAACATTCTAGTAGCAGGAAGCATTGCGACAGCAGAACATTCTAGTGCAAAGGCCCTGGGGCTACAATAGTAGACCTGGTATGCTTCAGGAGCAGCAAGGAGGCCAGGATGGCTGAAAGAGCAGGAGCATATGGGAGAGGGTCGGAGGTCAGAGAAGTAATGGAGGAGAGGAGCGGACAAATCGTATAGAGTCTGCTAGGATTTAAGCTTTCACCTTAAGTGAAAGAGGAAGCCACTAGAGTCTTTTCAGCACAGAAGTGCATGATCTGATTTATGTTATAACAAAATCATTCTGGAGCTGTGCTGAATAGACCCAAGGGGGTTAAGGCAGGAACAGGGAGACTACAGTTTAAGGGCAGGGCAAGAACAATCCAGGTGGAAAATGATGGAGGCTTCAACCATGGTGGTAGCAGGGAGAGGGACAAGAAGTAGTTGGATTTGGGATATATTCTGAAGGCACAGCCCACAGGATTTGCTGAGGGATCTGTCGTGGAAATGGCAGAAAGTCATACCCTGCCTTGTCAAGGATACTCTAGGATTACAGCCAGGGAAACTGGAATGACAATGGAGCTATTAACAGAGATGAGGGAAAACTGTAAGAGAAGCAGGTGGTCGTGAGTGGATGACTTTTGTAGCTGAGAGGTGGGTACATGGTGCTTTATTGTACTATTCTTTTTTTCTTTTGTGTGTATCTGAAGTTTTCCATAATAAAAAGTTTAAGAAGAAAAAAAAAAGAATGAATAGAAGAAGAGATAGAGACAGAGAGGATTTACAATATAGAACAATTTACAAGATGCCAGATAGAAACAGGACCATGATCTCCGACCCTGAAGTCAGAAAAGAATACTATTACTATGAGTAAAAAAGGACCCCTTGGCATTAAGGAGGCCACTCAGTCTCCAACAACTCCTGTCTTGGTGTCACTGTCACAAAAAAACAAAGTCTAGTGTATTATAGGACTGCCCTAGCTTGTAACTCTGCTGTTCTTATTCAAGGCAGGCTGCACTTTGGGCGCCAAAGTGAGGTGGTACCCAGAGAAGCTGCCCATAAAAGAAGACTTTCCGACAGCTGGCGACTATTGCCATCGGACTTTTGGAAAGTTTAATTCTGCAGGGGCGGTTAACTAAATGCTGAAGCAGTTTTAACCAAGGCCAGCCTCCAGGGGAACTCTTAGATGGATCGATTGTACCTTTCAGGGCGTATGTGAGAAGGCAGACTTGTTTATGGGCCACATCCAAGAAGACAGGCTACATAAAAAAAATGATGGGGTATGACAGATGAGAAAGGTGTTACTTCACACTTTCACTAAGAGGAATCTGAAGTTCAGAATCCCTGTCAGGCACCGAGACAAGGTGAAGGGAAGTTCTAAGAATGAAACTCAGATCTCTGAGCTGGGATACAAGTGGCCCTTCTGTTCCTGGGATATTATGGAGGCTCTGCCGCTGCAGGCAGGGCTGTCGTCACTGTGTGACATTTTCTAGTTCATCTGGAAACTGCTGACTGAGCCACTCTCAAGTCTTGGGAAACTGAGTCCAAGGGTGAAGTACAGTGCAGAAGGGCTCGTTACAAACCTGCTTTTTGAGCCAGAACAGGAGCTAGGATTACAACATTACGTTATAGATACCTTTAAGACCATAAAGGCCCAACACTGGCTATGTCATGGCCAGTGTGGTCTCCTTGACTGCAGATTCCTTACCTAGGCAAAATGATTTTCTCTTCAGCTGTTAGGAAGGCGTAGTCATTAAAAGTGCTAAATTTCATAGATGGTGGATATTTGAATGGTTTTGCTCCAAAATTGAACTCACATTGTTGATATGACATGAAACTAGCTGCAGCAAAAAATCCAGATCTACAAGTAAAAATGAACAGAGGTCAAGAGAATTCATAAAAACAAAATAAAGCTCATACACAAAGTGGAGTTCAGAAAGTGGGAATAAGTCATACCCGAGCAGAAAGAAGGGTGACATTCTGTTTATTAACCTAGACAGGACTGTGAACCAGAGAACATCCTGCTCTTACCTTCCTATATCAAACTCTGGGATAGTTTTAGGTAAGATCAAATGGGTCTCCAATTACTTGAAATACAGTGATTTCTCATCACAACTGACTACATAAATGGACAAAGTTTGTTTTTTTTTTTCTGGAGAAAAGTACATTCCATGCATCTGCTCAAATTTTTGACTGACAGAAGGTACTTACACAGTAGATGAAAAGACTTGCTTCTCAGGAGGCAGCTGGTTGCCATTTAAAAAGAAAATCATTTGCTTTTCATTCAAGTCTAACAGAAATCCTACTGTGTCTCCTAGAGGATAAAGTGAAACACTGTTAGGATATGGAGATTCTGCTGTCTCAGGGTTTTAATGTCACTGTATTAAGTCTGTTTTTATAGCCCTGTACTCAACATATTCATCGTTTTTGCTTCTCTGCAACTGATCTGACCCATTTACATCAATATTTGGATGTACCATTAAGAGGAAAATGCTGCCAACTAATCTATGAAAAGCCATCAATTGTAAGATGCATCCCAATTTCAAAGATGTGAAAATGTGGGGAAAATGTGCATTTTGGGATCAGTAAAATATGGTAAGATCAAAATCATGAACTTTTTTGCCTCTCTGGTGAGAGTAAAAACTCTCTGAGAGGGAATTCCCCGGCAGTCCAGTGGTTAGGACTCCATGCTTTCACTGCCGAGAGTGAGGGTTCAATCCCTGGTCTGGGAACTAAGATCCTGCAAGCTGTGAGGCACAGCCAAAAAAAACAAAACAAAACAAAACAAAACTGTCTGACATAACAACTGCCCCCAAACATGTTTTTTTTTTTAAAGCATTCATATTCACTCATAAAGTTTTTGCTTTTTAAAATGTCAAAGGGACTTCCCTGGTGGCGCAGTGGTTAAGAATCTGTCTGCCAACGCAGGGGACACGGGTTCAATCCCTGGTTTGGGAAGAGCCCACGTGCCACAACTACCGAAGCCTGCGCGCTTAGAGCCCTCGCTCCGCAACAGCAGAAGCCATCGCAATGAGAAGTGCTCGCACCACAATGAAGAGTAGCCCCCGTTTACCGCAACTAGAGAAAGCCCGAGGGCAGCAAAAAAGACCCAATGTAGCCAAAAATAAATAAATAAATAATAAATTTATATAAATAAATAAATAAATAAATAGTCAAAGATAAATACATGAAATTATAAAGTGATGACAGGAAAAACTGACACTCAATGGTACTGGAGGAAAATCTGGCAATATATGGCAAAAGCCTTGAAATTCTGTATACCCTTTGCCAGAGAAGATTCACTTCTAAGGATTTATCCTGAGAAAATCCAGAATGGTTTATAATTTTTTTATAATAATAATTTTAAAAGGCAAAAATGTAACTGTCCAACCTTGAGGCATTGATTAATATAGTACTATTATATAATGGAATATTGAAAAGCCATTAAAAACAATGTTATTTAATAACCTAGAAAGCTGTTCAAGGCATAGTAAGTGTAACAACAAAAAATATACACCATACACAAAAATAAACTCAAAATGGATTAAAGACCTAAATGTAAGGCCGGATACTATAAAACTCTTAGAGGAAAACATAGGCAGAACACTTTTTCACATAAATCCCAGCAAGATCTTTTTTGATCCACCTCCTAGAGTAATGAAAATAAAAACAAACAAATGGGACCTAATTAAACTTAAAAGCTCTTGCACAGCAAAGGAAACCATAAACAAAATGAAAAGACAACCCTCAGAATGGGAGAAAATATGTGCAAACAAAGCAACCAACAAGGGATTAATCTCTGAAATATACAAACAGCTCATGCAGCTCAGTATCAAAAAAACAAACAACCCAATTAAAAAATGGGTGGAAGATCTAAATAGACATTCCTCCAAAGAAGACATACATATGGCTAAAAAGCACATGAAAAGATGCTCAACATCACTAATTATTAGAGCAATGCAAATCAAAACTACAATGAAGTATCAACTCACACCAGTTAGAATGGCCATCATCAAAAAATATACAAACAATAAATGTTGGAGAGGGTGGGGAGAAAAGGGAATCTTCCCACACTTTTGGTGGGAATGTAAATTGGTACAGGCACTATGAAGAACAGTATGGAGGTTCCTTAAAAAACTAAAAATAGAGCTACCATATGATCCAGCAATCCCACTCCTGGGCATATATCAGGAGAAAACCATAATTTGAGAAGATACATGCATCCCAATGTTCATTTCAGCTCTATTTACAATAGTCAGGACATGGAAGCAACCTAAATGTCCATCAACAGAGGAATGGATAAAAAAGATGTGGTGCATATATACAATGGAATATTACTCAGCCATAAAAAAGAATGAAATAATGCCATTTACAGCAACATGGATGGACCTAGAGATTGTCATACTGAGTGATGTAAGTCAGACAGAGAAAGACAAATATTACATGATATCGCTTATATGTGGAGTCTAAAGTAAGGGTACAAATGAACTTATCTACAAAACAGAAATAGAGTTATAGATGTAGAAAACAAACTTATGGTTACCAGGGGGTAAGGGCGGGGGGAGGGACAAATTAGGAGATTGGGATTGACACATACACACTACTATATATAAAATAGATAACTAATAAGGACCTACTGTATAGCACAGGGAACTCTACTCAGTACTCTCCAATGGCCTATATGGGAAAAGAATCTAAAAAAGAGTGGATATACGTATATGTATAACTGATTTGCTTTGCTGTACACCTGAAACTAATACAACGTTGTAAATCAACTATATTCCAATAAAAATTTTAAAAATTATTTTAAAGGTAAATTAATAAAAAAAATACATATCTATATATACACACTAGATTGTGTTTTAAAGAAATCTCTGGATGGAGGAATTACATGAGATTTTGGTTTCATTTTGCTTTTTACCCCTATTTTCCAAATTTTGTAATAAACTTAAGAAATCTTTTAAAAAATCATTTAAAAAACAAACAAGACAGTCTTTGCAGACAGTGCCTCTATTTTATGCTTTGTTAAATGAAGAAGTGTTGGACTTCCCTGGTGGCGCAGTGGTTAAGAATCCACCTGCCAATGCAAGGGACACGGGTTCCATCCCTGGTCAGGGAAGATCCCACATGCCGCAGAGCAACTAAACCAGTGCGCCACAACTACTGAGTCTGCGGTCTAGAGCCCGCGAGCCACAACTACTGAGCCCGCGTGCCACAATTATTGAAGCCCATGTGCTTAGAGCCTGTGCTCCGCAACAAGAGGAGCCACCACAATGAGAAGGCTGATGAGAAGGCTGCGCACCGCAACAGAGAGTAGCCCCTGCTCGCTGCAACTAGAGAAAGCCTGTGCGCAGCAACGAAGACCCAACGCAGACAAAAATAAATAAATTTATAACGACAACAAAAAAATATCAGAAAAGTATTTAAAAAAAAAATGAAGAAGTGTTATGTTCCTTTAACCTGCAAACCCTTAAAATGAGGGCTTATGTCGGCTTTGCAGGTTTTTTCCTTTCCACACTATTAGTTAATTAAGAGAAGCTGTCCCCTCACAGCAAGGGTCAAATTCCTGCTCTCTTAGCATGCCTGAAAATTCAGTTTACATCTATAATGCTGATTGCGGCAGGAAACAGAGAGAGGGAAGCCTGGAGAAGAAGCTGGGCTATATCCCCCATCTAGCTCCAATGCTGGGAATAAAATTTTTCCGGAGGTTCCATCCCCTACCATATGACTCTATGTCTTCAGAACAAGGCAGTGCACCAGGAGGCCCCTTGAGAATACTACCCTCCAGTGCAGTGGCGCTGAAGCAGGGAAGCCCTGTTTTCACTGTATTTAGTTGGGGGTAAAAACGCTCACCGTAAATTTTTTGGTATAAGTGTTTAACAAATCAACTGTGGCTCTAACTATGCTGTTTGAATCTTTCATTAATAAATGTTTTCATGGGTCTAGGGCGTTGGATATTGCAAAGCAGTTGGAAAAAAAAACTGAATGGGGCAAAAAAGATCATGCTGTTGATAAGATATATTCTTGCTAAAATCCTAGAGCCTTGATTGAGAGTCCTGGTAGCCTATGCCCCTACAGCATCCGGAGCCCGATGTCTGGAGAAATGAGGCTGGGCAGAAGTGTTTGAGACTAACAGTACTCAAGTCACCCTTAAAAGCTGCCCTAGAGAGCCCCGGAATGTGTCCACTGAATAGTGCCGATTCTCTGAAAATAACCTTATTTTATTGGCATTACAATTTCAGTGTCCTCAATATCTCCACGGCTGCTTTGATTTAAGACATATACCCAGAGAGGAAACTAGAATTCATATTAATCTTAAGATGATCATTTTCCCACTAAATTAAGAATTTTATAGTCTGAAATGTTTTGCTAAAGGAAGGGCTCCATCAGAGGTGACTATCAGGAGAGTACGGTTCACATCTATGGTAGGGGATATAAAGGCTAATATCCCTTTTCACATTTACTCTTTTTCCATTAAAAGATTTTAAAGCCTAACATAATAAATGCCTCATCATAACCAGATGTCTTAACCTAATTAATAAATTCATGATGGAGAGGAATGAATACCTTCTTTCCAGCAGGGGTGTTGGTGAGGCTTACTTCTGGCGTTGTACCAAATCAGCTGCCGGCAGCCATCGTATGCACAGGAGTATTCGTCGTCCCCAATGCCGTAGCCTTCCTGGAGGGAGAGAGGGCCCAGAAGATTAGCAAGGCTCTGCCTGATGTGTTCTGAGAAAACAGAGTGTATCTTTTATAACCATTAACCTGGTGGCTAGAATTCTAAGCTTTTTGGATGAAGGGAGAGAGCCTACAGTTCTTGGAAGATACCAAAATTCTGACATAGAGTCAGAATAGAGTGTGACTTCACCAACAAATTTTTCCCAAGTTTCATGTCTGTTAGTTCATTTAATTCTCATGAACCACCTTGAGGCTGGTGGTATTATATTCCATTTTAAGAGGAAATAAGGCTCAGAGAAGTCAACCAGCTTGCCCAGGGACATGTTACTAAAAAAGTCAAGTTTGGACCTTGGAATTTTCTGATTCCAAGGCTGGTGTGGGCAAACACCTTTCTTTCATGTAGTACACTTCAAAACACCCACATGCTCAGAGATTTCAAAACTGGAGACAACAGAAGGTTACAGTGGGTAATCAGCTAATAGGTATTCTGAGATATCTGAACATCACACAGGTCCTTGGCAGCTTCTTTTATTACTTACTGCCTTTTAATTATTTCACAATTATTTTATTGTTAACATAAAAGGGTAGGTGGGATCTTAAGAAATTATTTTGAGCACTTATAAGAAGAAAATAGAAAATACAGAGGAAACATGCAGATCAGACAACTGCTATCTTTAAGGCTCAATGGTGAAAGATTCTAGTGGAGAAAGGCATTGAAAATGTGGGCTGAATCCAAGTAAGATCTCAGATCCTGGTGATGGTCTGCTTATTCTATGCGACAATGAAGTGAGGAGATAGACTGGAAAAAGGGCTCCAAGATGCTTCTTGACTACTCGGACCACAACATACTGAACTCGGATGAGTGTTCTCCAAAGTGAGGCTTCTGAATTAGCTTCTGAATGCACTATTCAGACTATTCAAGAGTTAAATGAACCTGCATAAGTTCTCAGCATAAGGCCGAGAAGATATTCACCAGTCTATTAGAAAAAACACCTTGCTATTCCTTTCAAAGCCTGAACAAATAAGTAAAAACTTATTTTTTATTTGTGGGTGTTGGGGCATAGGCAAAAGGCAAGCAATTCTTTTCTATCTTTCCTTTCTAATGTCCTATGAAGTCCTCCACTGAACACTTGAAAGAAATTCCTAGAAGATTCCCAGCCACCAAGAATTGGTTAAGAGCAGACTTTACCATGCAATGTCTTCTATGCCTGGATGCATTTCACAGTAGAGTGGCATTTGGAGACAGAGGGGGAACTCTAATCATTCTAACCACAGATCAACTTCTACAGGCTAAGAAGTAGGTGCCTCTGCTAAGCAGAGATACACTTTATTATTTTTTTAAAATTTATTTATTTTATTTATTTTTGACTGCGTTGGGTCCTCGCTGCTGTGCACGGGCTTTAGTTGCAGCGAGTGGGTCCTCGTTGTGGTGCGTGGGCTTCCCATTGCGGTGGCCTCTCCCGTTGCGGAGCACGGGCTCTAGGCACGCAGGCTTCAGTAGTTGTGGTGCCTGGGCTCAGTAGTTGCGGCTCGCGGGCTCCAGAGCACAGGCTCAGTAGTTGTGGCACATGGGCCTAGCTGCTCCATGGCATGTGGGATCTTCCCGGACCAGGGCTCAAACCCATGTCCCCTGCATTGGCAGGCGGATTCCCAACCACTGAGCCACCAGGGAAGCCCAGAGATACACTTTAAAAAGTCCTTTGAGCTCACATACCAAAGAGCAGTCCAGATGTACTACACCCTATTTCAATGTGAAAATATTCCCAGCAGAACTATAACTATGGTCTCCATCAGCTGAGGCAGATAAATGAGAGAACAGTGTAGCTAGCTTGGTACTTGGGGTGATTATTTTGATCCGCCTGTTTCTGGTCATGTATACTTTAGTAATAGCAACATTACTAAAAACAAACAAAAAAAAAGCGTTTATCCATAGTTTGTTGTTTAGGAAATATACTGACTCCTACCCTATGTGGTGGACACCATCTTTTCTTCTGCTCTCCAGTATCCCTACCACTTCCTGCTATGGGGAATGTAATGAAGATGCAGTGTCCTGCCTCCTGCTCTGGAGATGGAGGGGTAAGATGTGACCTTGGCCAACCGGACCCTCCCATCAGACACCTAGTGTCTGTGACCCCACATGGAGGAATGGTTAGGACCTTTGTGGCAGCAGTGTTGGCATCCTGGTCCCTAAAACACTGGCTGTTGTACTTCTTGTGTCTTGGCCTCTGACGCTGCCTTGGAGCCTGTCTGGTTCCCAAACCCCTCAATAGTCTGGGAGCCCCCAGTAGGCTTCCAAGTCATTCTTTTCCTGTTTAAGATAGCAGAGTCATTTTCTCCATGGCAAGAGGCTTCAACAGGGAAAGAAGCATGGGCTGCCTCGACCAGGGTTTGAATTGTTCGCCAGCAGTTGGAGGCTAGGTGACTTTGGGCAAGTTTCTAAATTAATTTCTTTTAACTTCATTCTCATCTTTAAATGGGAGAATAATACCTTCCCAAACTCTCAAAAAGATTAGAGATGAGTATGTGAAAGACCTGTCACATGGTAGATGCTCATGAAAAGGCAAAAGATATTTTAGATAAGTCCAAATGCACCCTTGGAGACTTGCTCCTCCCAAACCCCCATAAAGATATACAAGATAACTATTCTCTAAGTGACCTGAACAAGAACTATCCTTTAGCTTCTCAGATTAATGATCTATGTCCAAGCCCAACACTTTGATCATCTTTTCAAAACCGAAGCCCAAGCAGTAGGAGTTAAAATAAGTCTATGAACAGACTTCAAATTTTTAGAAACTGCGTGTATCCTAGGAATGACTTATTCCATAAAACCACACCCTATCTGTACAGGCAAAAAGATTCAGAATCATCAGAACAATGCCCATGTGAAGCAAAGTTGTAAGTATGGCAACATCATTAAAATCCTACATTTGGGGAAAGATACATCAGACTTCACCATTTTCTAACCAACCAGTACTTGAATCAGGGAAAAATGTTTCGTTTTTGTTTGTTTGTTTGTTTGTTTAAATTTTATTTATTTTATTTTATTTATTTATTTATGGCTGTGTTGGGTCTTCGTTTCTGTGCGAGGGCTTTCTCTAGTTGCGGCGAGCGGGGGCCACTCTTCATTGCGGTGCGCGGGCCTCTCACTATCGCGGCCTCTCTTCTTGCAGAGCACAGGCTCCAGACGCTCAGTAATTGTGGCTCACGGGCCTAGTTGCTCCGCGGCATGTGGGATCCTCCCAGACCAGGGCTCGAACCCGTGTGCCCTGCATTGGCAGGCAGATTCTCAACCACTGTGCCACCAGGGAAGCCCTCCTTTTTGTTTTTTAAAGAAAGAAATTAAGTCTATCAAGCAATCTGGAGGGTAGGAAGATAGTATGTTAAGCCTCTTAACTTGAGAAGCCAAAGTTGTTGCAACTATATGGCAGAAATTAGTTTCATCCATCAGATAAAATGATCTAGCTTCATTGGCCATTAAAAAAAAAACAGTCTGCAACATTCAGTCTCAAATATACTACACTCAGACCTGTAGTGTGCTGCCAAATTAGGAGAGGCACATTTTATATCGAAGCTTTCTCCCGAGAGGAATCCACATTTCTTCTAGTTCCCGAACAAATCTTTACTTCCAAATGAGACTAGCTACTTCTCTGAGACTCTCCCCACTTTCAAATGCAAAGAACACAACTATTGTAGAATAGGAAGGGGACTGAATTCTAGTCCTAGTTTCTTTTTGTCCCAGTCTTAGTCTCAGTTTTCTCATCTGTGAAATGGAAACTGTGACAGTAAAAACTGTTGTGGGAATCAGATGATAGGCTCTAAAATGAAGGTGCTCTGGAAATTAAGATTTTTTTTTTTAAGTCCTAAAAAATCATCTTGAGGACATCATTTGGGGCAGGCTGTCAGTGTAACTGATACTGTCTTCTTTAAATTAGTGCCCAAGTTGGGCACTAAAAGACTAACTGGCATTGCTCTCCAGACCCACTTACTTCTGACTACACGGTGCCACAAAAAAGCCCCATTCTTCCAGGTTTTAGTTAAGGCCTAGTGGACTAGGAAGCGCTGCATCAGGGAAGGTTCCCAACAAAGCAATGGCAGACTGGGGTCCAGTTTTCCATCCTGGACAAAAATCCAGACCTGACCTCTCCCTGTGCCCTCTTCCTCCAATTTGTCTCTTTCCAGCAAGGAGTTTAGTAAAATGCCACGAACAATTCCAGGATGCTGTACAGCCTTGTTGAAAGGGCACTTTAGAAACTAGCTTTATGGGAGGCAAGTTTTAGTTTGATTTTGTTGGAGCACTTCTAAAACCCATCCCAGGACCTTACATATGGGATGGGAGGCTATTATTTAGATTAACATAAAAAAAAAAAAATCTAAGGGACTTTTCCCAGCTCAAAGGGTAAAAATCATATGTCCACAAAATATTCCTGATCAAAACTGGATTAATTCCAAACAGCTTATAATATGACTATAAGAAGAAAGCCAATTGGGTTGGGCATTAGAAGGGTATAAAGTGGCAAGAAATTAACATTTGTAGGAAAGCGAAGAACCCCAACCTCTCACACCCAGGTAGAGGCAGCCCAATTCTGCTTCCTCTAGTGGACTTAATTTTCCCTTATAAATTACAGCTTTGTATAGCAAAAGATAAATACTGAATATTGAAAACAAATGTGCCTACTAATTACAAGGTAAAAGTAAAGTAAGAGGAGTCAAGACAACATTTAGTATTTTATGAAAGCAATAGAATTCCTACAAAGTTCCTAAAGCTTAAACGCAAGGTAAAAACCATCACTGGACCCAATATAAAAACTGAGCCAAAGATGTGGCTGGGGCTGGAGCAGAGCCGAAAAAGAAAAAGAGGGGCTTCCCTGGTGGCGCAGTGGTCAAGAATCCGCCTGCCAGTGCAGGGGACACGGGTTCGAGCCCTGGTCCGGGAAGATCCCACATGCCGCGGAGCAACTAAGCCTGTGCGCCACAGCTACTGAGCCTGCACTCTAGAGCCTGCGAGCCACAACTACTGAAGCCCGCACACCTAGAGCCCGTGCTCCACAGCAAGAGGAGCCACCCCAACGAAGAGTAGCACCCCCTCGCTGCAACTAGAGAAAAGCCCACGCGCAGCAACAAAGACCCAATGCAGCCAAAAACAAAATAAATAAAATAAATAAGTTAATTAAAAAAAAGAAAAGGAAAAAGAGCACATCTAAACTCTGGGTGGAAGATTAACATGAACTTAAAACTTGAGGGAAAAAAACAGCTGAAGGGCAATTTCACCTGTGTTTTCCTATTTCTAAATCAGCTTAGAAAACCACTGTTAGGGATTTGGCACCATGTGATTCAGCCCAAGGAACGATTATTGTGCAAAACTATCTGAAAAATGAGTATCCGCCACCCACTCGCCAAAAAAACTGCTGCTGCTCTCATCCGCACAGGTCTCCAAGGTACTCACGTGATTGAGAAATTTGCTGTCTCGTGTGGCCCAGCCGATCTGCATGACGCCAGAAGTGACCACTGTTACTTCGTAGTACCACACCCCAGCATCCACACAAAAGGTGCAGCGCACACTTTCAAAAGAAGAGGCATCACAGCGAGCCTGGCAAAATCAAAGAGCATGGCAGTCCACCATCAATGCCTGAAGACCACCAGAGATAACCGACTGCTCAGAAGGTGGAACCTATTCTTCCTCATTAAAGCTCCTGGTGGACTACTGTCTTCTTCCCTGTGCATTCTCAGTGACAAAAAGTACAAAACCAAAGGAAGGACACTCTACTTTATAGTTTAATTTCCAGAGAGTTCCAGATTGAAAGGATTGGAAGACCTCAAAATAAGAATTAGTGAAGGCTACTGGCTTCATTTTTAAGTACTTACAGAGCTTTGCTCTTATAGTAGAATCTTTTCCAAATGCATAAACATTGCCTTAACCTGTACTTGTTAGGGAGGGAGATGAGGGAGAGAAGGATATTGAAGGGTATAAGATGGAGTACCTAAAAATAATCTAAAGCAGAAAGCTACGTAAAGCATTTGGCAAGATGTAAGATCAAAGAGCCTATGTGCAGCCATTCTTCAAACGGCTCTTTAACCTTGACATGTCTAGTGCCTAACGGTACCTTCCTGTATATTAAGCAGCTCTTTCATTAACCTTCACCCCCAAATCAGCAACATTTTCAACATACAGGGAGAAGGTGAAGCTCTAGACTGAATACAATTGGTTATGCAGGGATTTAAAAAGGGAAGGGCCTCTTTTAGAAACACTAGTCTTTGTACCTTTAACTGCACAAAATGGCAGAGATGAAAATCATACATATTTAAACCAATCAAACATTATAGCATGTACTATATGTATAGGACCATGTGAGATATGAAAGAGTAAATAATATCCCAAACACGCTCTCTCCCACCACTTCTACCTCTAAACACTCTTTGAGTATGTAGAAAATTTCCATCTATTTTGCAAGGATTGCTTTTGTTCAGAACCAGGGCACGAAAATGAGGACAAGATTTTTTCCCCAGAATGGTCCGTCTATGGAAGCTTTACCTCCAAGCCATGAGGCGAGATCTTCAGGTACTCGCTGACATCGTTGCTATTTAGCATGGCCTTAATGCTATTCAAGTCCACTTTCTCATAGGTCAGCTGCCTACCTTCTTTTAAAACTGCAAAAGAAAAAGTGGGCACATTTCTAAGGCAGGCTGTTGTGGAGAAAAAAGCTACTGTCATCGCTAGTTGCCATTCTAGTTAAGAAGTGGAGGTGCTCATAAATGGCAGAATTGGTAGACTTATATCCTTAGCTTTGCTGCTACACTGCCATATGAAGATTAATTAAGCAAATACTAGTAAAGGCAGCACTTCTAGGTTTATATTTCTGTTCCCTATAGTCATTATTTTGCATGTAGCAAAATCCAAATGGTACTTTTTCAGAATTATTCTTTAACTGGCACTACACAGGCTGGGCACTGAGCTACTCCGCATAATGTTGCAGTAGGAGCAGAGGGGTCACATGTCCAACTGTGCTTTAGCACAGTGCTACCTGTGGGAGGGGGAGTGAGGTTAGAGCAGTAATATAGTTTTAGTTCTTGCAGCCCTTGGAGGAGAAAAAGAAACGTTGGGAGCAACTCTCACGGTATAGGTAAGACATGACTTGAGTTTTGAAGAGCAAAGCTGGGACAGAGAGAAGAGTAAAGAGGGAATTCCAAGTGAGGGGAACATGCCCAGGGGTAGGAATGATTGGGAACTGCTTGTAGGACAGTGAGAAGAGTTTGTGTTGGAAAGAGTTGATTAGACAGTGGCGTCTGATTAATAGCCTGGATGCAGGAGGAAACAGGGGACCAGTAAAAGTTTTTGAACAGGAGAGTGCTGCAATTAGAAGCATTCCATCTAATAGTCTGAAGAGTCCCTAGGATACTTTACTGCTAGAATATAGCCAACCCACCAGTAGAGGAACTTATACGGAAAAACTCACACTGTCACAAAATAAAGACCTGTGATCCTATTTAAGAAGTGGATTTGGAAATGAAAACAGGCATTTTAATAAAGGACAACTCCTACTTACAGAGATTGTCTAAGCTCCACTGGGCACAGAAACCAACTTGACGTTTCAGATAATCAGGATCATCAGCCCAGGACTCTAATGTGACAAGCCGGTCACTAATACTGGATTCAGATATAGTCAATTTATTTTCACCTGTTGGGAAGACATAAACCTTAAATTAACCATGAAAGAGTAGGATGATTTGCTGGGTAGATTAATGGAGGGTAAGAGTGAGGAGAGACAATTAGAGAATCTGGAAACTATAATAATGACAAAGCCCAAGAGCTCTATTTTCTAGAAAGTAGCAATATGATCACTAAATTTTTAGCTATAAAAAGTGGGTAATCACGGTCACCAAGTTTTGATTCTTTTTATATATATATATATATATATATATATATATATATATATTTTTTTTAACATCTTTATTGGAGTATAATTGCTTTACAATGGTATGTTAGTTTCTGCTTTATAACAAAGTGAATCAGCTATACATATACATATATCCCCATATCTCCTCCCTCTTGCGTCTCCCTCCCACCTTCCCTATCCCACCCCTCTAGGTGGTCACAAAGCACCAAGCTGATCTCCCTGTGCTATGTGGCTGCTTCCCACTAGCTATCTGTTTTACATTTGGTCGTGTATATATGTCCATGCCACTCTCTCACTTCGTCCCAGCTTACCCTTCCCCCTCCTCGTGTCCTCAAGTCCATTCTCTACATCTGCGTCTTTATTCCTGTCCTGCCCCTAGGTTCTTCAGAACCATTAAGTTTTGATTCTTTAGGTGAGAAAACTCTTCCCTTTGTCACTGTTACATCTTACTGGCTTTGAGATGTTTACCCAGACAAGTCAGAATGTATGCATGCTTCTTATTTATTTATTTGGCTGTGCCACACGGCTTGAGGGATCTTAGTTCCCCAACCGGGGATTGAACCTGGGGCCACAGCAGTGAAAGCCCAGAATCCTAACCACCAGGCCACCAGGGAATTCCCCAGAATGTATGCATGTTTGATGGGGTTCAAAAGCATAAGCTCATCCAGTAACTATGAAAAATAAGATTTTTAACAAGCAATATAGATCATTAATGTAAGAAGTCACTATACCTACTTGTCTGTGCAAACTTTTCCAGTGCGATAAGTGCAAAAAGCATGACTGTGGGGTGGGACTGTAATTTCTGAAAGACAACAAAAGATTAAAAAAAAAAAAAAAGCAAGAAAAAAATCATTGTCCTGCGGAGGCAGCAAGTTATCAATTTCCTCTTCTTACCCAATGTGTGCTAGATTTTTTTTTTTGGAGCAGTAGGAAAAGTTTTACTCATTCAAGTCCATGATTATCCATTTGCTAATATTGTTAGTAATAAACCAAGATAGAGTCTCTTAAAATCTTATATTATTTTCTTGAAGTTACTGTGTTCGTTTATAGATATGGAAATTTCAAAAGTATCTTATTAAATGTACTGTTATTTTACTTAGTAACATTTATATATTAAAGCTTTGTTAAATAAAATCATGCTGATTCTTATATTCCTTTAAGCAAGCCAAAAAGAAGCCCAGAAATATAGCTAAAAATGGCTTTTTATTCAGAACCCTAAAAGGAGCCATTCATCACTACCAAGTTCCAAAATTATAAATAATGAAATTAACAACTCATGGCTTCATTTTCAATCTGTTCTCTGAAAGGAATTCTACAAATGCTGATGGTAGGTGGGAGAGAGCAACAAGTGAGCTCTTTCAGTTACATTTAAGTTCATGTCACATGTGTTCACATTTGAAGGAAGGTCTATCTGCTTAACATCGTATCTTCTCCCAGCCATCCTTCCCCACAGCTATGCTAGGTGCCTGCGAAAGAGCTCTAGAACAACAGATGATTTCCACTCACTTTTCTGGTGCCCAACTGGGTTCTACAGAGCTCATGTAACCATCGCCCTTCCCTGCTGCAAAGCCTGTTTAGCACGTCAATCCCTCTGTCTGGTTTTTCAGGCCCTGAGCCCTCCCCACCTGGCTACTAAGTCTATGTCCTCCTGTCTCTGAACACTGTCTTCTGATCAGATAATTCTCCATAATATGATGGGAACATGGCCATTTCTGGCTCTAGGCTTCTTCCGGTGATGTGCCCTTAGCCAAGAAACCCATTTCTTCCTCCTGTGTGCACAAACAAATCCTAGCCCTGTGGTGTGACCCAGCTGAGGTTCCACCTTCACCAGGAAGTCTGCCTCCCATGACTCCCAGCCTCCTCCACCTGTTTCTCCCACCTCCCAACCACCTTCTCAGATCCCTTGGCACTTGGTCTGAAGGAAGCTATTTTGCCCTTGATCATATCCTGTCATAAAATGGAGGCTAACTGTCTTGTCTGAGTAGTTTTGTTCCCCTAACCAGGAAACTGCTTGAGGGCAAAGGACTATTAGACTACTTCTGTACCCCTACAGTGCTTACTTAGCATAGTGTCAAGTGTTTTAAGTACATATCATATAGGTCCTGAAAAATAGGGTCTTTCAGATTTTAAAAAAAGGCCAATGCACAGCAGGTCTGCAAAAATAACTTTAAAAAACACAGACCAGTCAAGACTGCAGTCAAGCAGTGTGAGAGATCCGATAGCACAGCCTTGGCAAACCACAAGCTTCCCAGACGATATATCAAATAATCAACAATAGTTTTAAGAGCAGTAGTGGTGGGAGGGAAGGAGGAACAGAGATTTATATACACTGGGAACCTGACCTCACAGTTTCCTGGCTTGGAATGCCGTGTAATTTCGTTCCCACTGTGGAGGTTCCTACTACCATTTGGCAGACTCTAAGGACGCACACACAAAAAAGCCAATCATAGCACCTATCTTATGACTAAATTTAAAACCAGACCAACTCAGCTGTTTTTGCTTGCAATAAATTCCTATCCTGCCCTTACTTTTTTTTAAACACAGGAAGGAATAGATAAACACTCAGGAAACACCTGCAAATAAAATTTATAGCTGATTCCATTCTCTGTGCCAGTGGCTAAGTGGGCAATTTTAGAAAAATGCACAATTCTAGATGACTAAGAATAACTAGCTTTGATGTCTCACTTACCAGACACTGTAGCAAATATTCCAGTATTCCTGGGCTAAGTAAACCTATACTTGCAGGACCTAGACGAATACAACAAACACTGGATATAATTAAATGTGTTACATTATTTTGAATTTGTAACTAATACCAATAAAATTGTAGGGCTCTTTTACAAAGTACTCTCATGTGCATTATCTTATTCAAGTCTCCTACTTAAGGTAGGGAATAGTACTATCCCCATTTCACAGTTGAGCAACTGAGCCCACTCCTGAGACACACTCCTGAAGTGACTTACTCCAGGGTACTTGGGGAGCACATGGCAGAGGCTGAACCAGTACCCATGCTTTGATTTCTAATCCATTGTTTCTTCCACCATAAATGATACAACTAGCTGGGTTATTCACCTATACTTTGATGTTAACTTTCCTAAAATGGGTAACATTCACAGACAAGTAAAAAATCTGCTTGTCTTCTCAGGAATTGCTCCAATTTAAAGTTCCTTTTCTTCTTCCCCTACCGAATATGTCTCTATTGCCTAGCTAAACTTTATAAAGTGTGTGTATATGTATATTATATATTACATACAATCTTTATTTATCATATGAGCTTAGCCTTTTCTCTTATTTTTAATTTTAAAGCAAATAAGGAGAACTTTTTCTTTTAAATTTCCCTCTGAAAGTCCTCAAAGCTAAATTAGTTTGCATTTACCTCTGTGGCCTTGAGTAATTTTTTTCCAGTTAGGCCCTGTTGCTCAATTTTATTTTATTTTTTTAGAGACACTTCTTTCTGGTAAAGCAGGTTTGATCAAAGACCTGCAGTGCCATCTTCCCCTTGATGTTAAACAACTTAAGATCTTCTTTGGTGGAGCTTCCCAGAGTTACCTGCTAGTTTCTCAGCCAAGCAGCCTAGGACTGCAGATGTGTTCCTGTGTTTGGCAGGATGCCCTGAGTCCTGGCAAGCTACTTCTCCATTTAAGTTGAGAATTTCAGTCAATTTCTGGAGTGCATCCTAAAAACAAAAATGTACAAACGGATTTGATAAATATATTACTTAGGTTTTTTTTCTCAAGGTAATTCTCTGACACAAAAGCAATAACAACGTGTTAAATTAACTCAGAATGACCATACAAAAATGATATAATATAGCCACAGGATACCATTATTGATGGGAAATATTATTTGATCAACCTGAAAGTTTTCTTAAATGAATTGCTAGATTCCATTTCATTCAAAATGTACCAGTTGTATCAAATATATGCTATATACTTGAGTCGTTAAACAGACTAAATCCACCCAAATGCCAGTATGATTGATAACAATAGGGCCTAGTGATACTGAAGTAAAAAGTTTCTTACAAAATTTTTTTTTATCAATCAAGAACAAATATCACCAGAATTTTAAAGGCAAAGACTTTAAAAGACCAGGCAAAGGTCAATTCACCAGTGACAAGGCCAAAGACTTTTCCCTCTGTCCATGTTTTCCATGTTAGGCCCAAATGTCTGAGGCTTAAACAAATGAAAGATGCCAGAATCCAAAATTTTTAAAAAAGGATTCCATAGACCATATGGAATAAGGCAATGTAAGTTAGATACTTTCGTTCTACATAGGGGATAATCAAAGTTATGCCAATATTTAATATGTTTAAGACTCAAAAGTGCTTTTGGTATAACAGTGTTTTCTCTTAATAGAAAATGTTTAAAAAACTTTTGTTATGAGGAAATTGTTTGGAGAGAGATAAGAAAATCAGCTCAGCAACTGAACATTCTTTTCTAGTTTCAAAGATTGCCATTTCAGATATAAATGCTTCCATTTTTAACATTTTTAAAATTTTAAACTAAAGTTTTAGAGTAAGCTATTGACAGAAAGAGGATGTAGCAATTTATTAGTAATAAAAAACAAGTTTACATAATGAAATTAATATTAAATAAATCAGACCCAAAATATATAAAAAGAAATGCATTATATCAAATGTTCTTTGTGGTCATTCACCCTGTGTTTAAGCGTAGATGTCAGTTTCATAAAAGATAAGTATTAACTTACTTTAGTGGGCAATGGACATTCATCTAGTAATAATGTTATAACAGCTGGTCCCAGTGGATCTTCCAATGGAATAACTCTAATTAAAGACTGGACAACGTCCAACCATCCTTCATCTAGGAGCAAATCAAGAAGATTATACGATGGAGCCATATTTTTAAAATGTGAAAATACATAACTTACAACACAAGAGGACTTCACATTAAAATAGAAACACTCTTGGAAAATAGAAACATCCTATAGCTTTTAAGCAGCTAGTATTTGGCATGCACATGGTCAATTGCTAGCCATCAGAGTAGAGACAAAGAATCCTAACTTACAGGAGTCTGGTGATTTGGGGGTATCTTTATTTGAAGAAAATTTAAGCTATGGTTCTGGGTTCTCAAATTAAATAGTTTCCAGCATCTTATTTATGACATAGGAGTTAACTGAGAAGATTAAGTATCTGAAACAGTTGGCTCTATTTTCAGAATGACATTTAGGAAACTGAGGGACAAAAAAATTATCCTACCCATTCTAGAAGAGTTATAGTCGAAGATCTGTCAATGCCAAAAATAATTTTATTTTAATAATTTTAGTGAGATAAGACCATTACTGAAATATGCAGCATATACTCAGGATACAATACAGTGCTTATTAATTATTGTCCTCATACAAGAAAATTTCCATAGACTAAGGGGTTTTTTCTTCATCATGTGTGTTAAGTATTTTTGAAGTCTTTTATTAAAAAAAAAAAAAAGTGGCTACACTTCTTCATGATCATTAATTAGGAAGTATTTTAAAAAACTTTAAAAATACCTGTTTCTGCCATTTCGTGCAATGTAATCATTGAATAGGGAGGTTCCTGATCACTGAAAAACAAACATTCAATACATCAAACTTGAAGAAATAAGAAATGACAATTTCAAATAAAAGTTCAAACTGGAAGTGTGGGGGTAGGAAGAGAAAGAAATGTACATGAGTGAGCGTAGAGAAAGAGATGGAGGAGACAACCAGAGCTATAATCTATAAGGACAAACGCACACCATGTGTGCTCATTTCCAAGGTTACTGTCTATGATGGCCCACAAATAAAATGGGCACAAGGGCACATGAAAGGACCACCATGTAGCCTGAAGTCAAAGCACGGGACTAATACTGGAGCCCAGAGCCCACTTTCAGCTTTACCTCTAGTGGCCCCATGCCAATAGAGACAAGCCAGGGAGGCCAACATCATCTTCCTCATATGTACCTCAAAGAATCACCAGGAAGGGAGATGACAATCCCAAATGAGGACTTACAGAAGCAAGGGCCTACGTAACATCTTCATTTTTAAGTGTTCTTCTGGTAAATATCACTATGTGCTTAAACTTCATAAAATGGTGTTAGAAGAAAAAGAAACCAAACTTAATTAAGGAGCTACTTAATCTTCTAGACACTGCTCTAAAATGGCATTTTCCCCTTAATTCAGTGGATTTTCAAACTGTGATCTCAGGAATCCAAAGAGGTGTTTTAAGGGAACTTTTAATAATGAATGAAATATTTCCCATCAAACAATGATAATCTAATTATTTAAGGAGTATATTCACTGCTTATTTGTTTACATATTGTGGCTCTCTGTTTCACTGTGAAAAAAAACAAAAACAAAAACTATTGTCTTCCATCTTTTAATCCTCAGAATAACCTTGCAATATGTGAATTACTAAATTCATTTCAGGTACTCATTAGGTCCCGGTGTTGGACACATCCTGTGCCTTTTCATAATAAGGGAAAATTCTTATTTAAAAGAATTGTCTTAAATGATATAACTAAGTGATACAAACGTTGCTCTGGGGCAATCTGGCAATAATGAAATTAGTATGCATATACTCAACAATGCTAGAGAAATTATTACACAGGTGCATATGAGGTTATTTGCTGCAATGCTATTTGTAGGAACAAAAAATTCAGAAGTAGTAACCTAAGTGACTGTCACCAGATTATGTGATAACAAAATATAGTACTTTTGAGCATATAAAGGAATACTCTGTAGCAGTCAGAAGCAGTTGTAGCTTTATATACAGCAACATAGGTCTCAAATATAATGTTGAGAGAAGTTAAAACCAAAGAGACTTCTCTGTTATGTAAAATTTTAAAATCATACACAAAACAATATTTATAAACTTCCTATACAGACATAAACAAACATATGCCAGGCATATTGGAAGAACATACCTTAAATTCAGTAGAATGATTACCTACTGATATTTGGAGGTGGGTGGTAAAAAGGACAATGGGATTAGGGAAGAAGGGCAAACTAATAAAAATATGACAAGGTCAGTGACCAATAAGGAATATGAGCACCTGAATTCTATACAGACACACTTAAAGGACATACACATCCCTACACTCAAAAAAACAAGATAAAATTCTTTGTGGAACAGAAATAGTGCAGAAACTTCCGGTGGGAGGCAAAAGCTAAAGTCATAAGACTACTGGGCTCTGGGTCAGGAACTAGACAGAGGTCACCAGGAGCTTTATGCCTGCAAGGCAGGTAATGGGGACCAAAACCCCACCTGTGCAAGTGATGGAGCAGACTCACCAAATAAAGTGGGAACAGGGTACTGTTCTCAGTGAAAGGCGTTGCAAAGCTCTGAATGATAATCTGAGCTGCAACCGGTATAAACCTGCAAGTCTCCGGTGACAGAAAAAGGCAGAGAAAGCCATGCAGCAGGACCTGGGTTTCTTACAGTGGGATGGGAACTCAGAACCACCACTTTTAGGTTCAGCTGTGGACTGAAGGTCCCTGAGACCCAGACGGAGACAACAAAGGTGACAGAGAGAAAGGGAGAAAAAGACAGGGAAAACAGACACACACACACACACACAAACACACAGTGAGGAAAAAAACTTCCATCAGGAGGAGCCTGCAAATTAAAATTCCAAAGTCATGAGAATAACATTAATACCATTAGCAATCTGAGGGTAAAGTTACTACCAAAAAAAAAAAAAGCAAATAATCAAACTTCAGAATGATTTTAAAATAAGGGTACTTCAAGTGTATTTCCTATAGCAGGTCTCTCACTATGCCATTAAGAACTGTACTGTCCTCTCAAATCAAGGTTATCCTCTCCTAAGTAACAAGGAGGGAGGAGAACAATAAATATAGGTCATTTTATAATTGTGATATCTGCATACACCCTTTTACATATATTCTTACTAAGCCCATCTGTCCTTTTTTTTTTATGGTTTTTTTTTAACATCTTTATTGGAGTATAATTGCTTTACAATGGTGTTAGTTTCTGCTTTATAACAAAGTGAATCAGTTATACATATACATATGTTCCCATATCTCTTCCCTCTTGCATCTCCCTCCCTCCCACTCTCCCTAGCCCACCCCTCTAGGTGGTCACAAAGCACAGAGCTGATCTCCCTGTGCTATGCGGTTGCTTCCCACTAGCTATCTGTTTTACATTTGGTAGTGTATATATGTCCATGCCACTCTCTCACTTTGTCACATCTTACCCTTCCCCCTCCCCATATCCTCAAGTCCATTCTCTAGTAGGTCTGTGTCTTTATTCCCGTTTTGCCACTAGGTTCTTCATGATCTTTTTTTTTTCCCCTTAGATTCCATATATATGTGTTAGCATACTGTATTTGTTTTTCTCTTTCTGACTTACTTCACTCTGTATGACAGACTCTAACTCCATCCACCTCACTACAAACAACTCCATTTTGTTTCTTTTTATGGCTGAGTAATATTCCATTGTATATATGTGCCACATCTTCTTTATCCATTCCTGTCTTTTATGTTTAGTTTTAATAGCCTTATAAACTTCGCAGGTTAAGAAATTCTTTTCTTTAGCAGTTAAAAAAAAATAAGCTATGTAACTATGTTTACAAACTGTCTGAACCCCATTTTGCCATTATATTCTCCAACATGTCCCTTCATACTTGCTCTGCATCTGCCTAAGTTTTCCGTTCTCAGAAGATTTTTAACTATAATTCAGTACAAACAGGTTTAAGGTAAAAGTTAGGCTGTTATTCAAGTGTACACTACTTGCCTCACATAAGTGGATTATGTGCTTTAGCAACAAGTTCTCTTATAATTTGTAATATTCTCCTGAAGCTTGGAAATAAAGCTCCTCCTGCTTTGCCCCCACACTCTCTTAATCACCCTTTTAAAAAATACAGCAGAGTCTATTCTGTACCTGTTTTTCCAATGGGCTTAAATAACACTGCTGTGGTTTACTTCCTTATTTGGGAAGGACAACTTTTCATTACAATTTCACAGCACGTTTTAAATGTCACCATGAAGAAACTTTACATAACAGCTTCTAGACCCTTGCTTGAATTTAGAGGATGTAAATGGCATAGATTTATATTCAACAGATATTTCCCACAAACATATAAAGATTACATTAAATTAATTCAGGTACCAGAACTACTTCAAAGGCAGGTTTTAGTAAACTTAGGAAGGCCTTTCTGAATTGGTTATGGTGAATATTTGTAAGAACTACCTTCCCCCAGCATGCTCTATGGCAGATAGAAAAATATGCAAAATAAATCTATTTCTATGAGGAAAAAAAATACTTCAGAATAATATGCACAGGTATACCTTGCTTTATGTTATACTTTCTCAGGAATAAACAAAACTGTGTTTTTATAAATGTGATTATCAAATATTTAGATACTTAAATATATAATACTAGCTGACCCTGAAGCAAAAAGAACCCAGATAGAACTTTTAAAAAAATAGTCTTCTTTTGAGCAATTGTTAACATGCAAGGCACCAGACTAGATGCTTTATATATATTTTATCATGATAATCCTTGTAAGAAAGGTATTATTCTCCTTTTATAGATGAGGAATCTGAGGCTTAAAAGAAGTAATTTACTCAGTGTCATATAGCTAGTTAAGGGGCTGGGCTAGAATTTGAACCTTTGTCCACCATGGTTCTAAAACTTACTCCTAACTACTGTGCTATAGGGTTAAGTTAAAATATTTTTTTCAACTTGAACAATGCCCTTTAATTTCACTGTTATTCAATGTGGGATTTCGTACTTAGACAAAGCAGAGGGGAAAACAAAATAGGTACAGGTGTGTCCTGCAGTTTCTTTTAATTTACAAGCTTCCCAAATGGATCTAAGAGGGCCAACTAAGGGGTAAAAAAGAGGGAGAAGGATGAAAACTCTCCTTGACCTAAGTCCTTCCATTGCCAACGGAAGTTGCATGCAGCTATGCTCTTGGTAAAACAACTCATCTTGAATCTCTGGTCAGTGGAGTAGATAGTCAAGCAAGATAAGAGTGAGTCTTCGTGAAACCATTACCTCTTGTAACTTCAACACAAACTCACTCCATACTGACTACGTTCCCTAATAAAGATCATAGCTTTAAATAGTGTTTTCTGCTACAGAAATGTTTACACATTTCCCGACCAGTGTAGATGTTAGCAAGTAAAAACATCAAACCTTATAATTTACTCTGCCATAAGAGGAGAAATAAAATATTCTCCCCTTGCCCTATGAGCAACAAGCCTTGGCAAATATATCCTAATGAACCGAAGGAGTCCAAAAGTTATGGTTCCTGGCAGAAGGCTTTTCATTAGATAGGAGGTGACCGTGAGCCAGATACTTACTTATCTACAAGAGTCCGTATGACTGCCAGTGTGTCCAGCACTAGCCCGTCTACATTTTGTTTCTTTCTCCTTGGCTCGTGAGGTCCTCGGCCCCTCCTTGGTGGCCGAACAGGGTCCCGGGGTTGGCTCCTCATGTCAGCAGTGGGTACTGCACTGTTATCGGCCTGCTGCTGCTGGGTGTCAACGCTGTCTTCTGCTCCACTGTCGTCTCGGCAGATACAGGAATTACCCATGGTAGCAGTGGCACCTCTAGTCCCCAGGAAGCGGGCTATGTGCTCCTCAAGAGTCAACAGCAGACCCTGGCCAAGGCTTCTGCTAGCTAAGAACACAGCCCAACCAAAGATAATCATTTAGATAGTTTTCAGTTTTCCAAGTACTGTTGTCATAATCTGGATTTGAGGAACCTGCATCCTATTTGTTTTTAACAACTGAATGCTGAAGAAAGTTGCAGAGTTGATCTCCAACATTATCAATTACAAGGAATCCTGGTCATCCAGTGGCAGTTCTAAAAGAAAAAATGACAAAGAAAATGAATAAAAGATTCTTGCCTACTCAATTACTCAAACTTTCTTAGTGTGATATTATAGATATTAGGATTACAATGAAGAATCATCTTTGGTTATTTTTATAGGTTTCTGACGCAAAGAGGTGTCTTTATATAAGAGTTAACAACCAGTGATTCCTTTCTATCATTATAGTATAAAGTTGATTGCTAAACTATATCCTTGTAAACCATAGGAGTTACCACAGATTTTTTTTTAAAAAATCTCTATCGATACAGAAATACATGAGAAGAATGTGTGCAACTGTTTTAAGGGCTCCTTTTGTGGATTAAAAAAAAATTGTCTCCTTTCTTAATTTAAGTGTATGAGAAATTTTAATATGTTTCAAATAAAAATATCTAATTACAGATGTTTGTCTACATGGGGAAGGATGGCTACATGTATATGTATGGCTGAGTCGCTTTGCTGTACGCCTGAAACTGTAACAATGTTGTTGATCTGCTATACTCCAATATAAAATAAAAAGTTTAAAAAAAGAACAGAAAAAAATAGTTATGATACCAACGTGATAGCACCCACTTTATAACAAGAATAATAAAAGGATAGAGTGTTCTGTTTAAATTACCCAAACTGCATAGACTTCCCATTTGGAGGCACTCTTGAGAATTTACAGAAATCATATAAGTAGTTACAAAGTTTTTCTGTTATGTAAGCAAGACTCTGTTTTGGGGAAGGTAAATATATATCACAAGGTTACATTTTCACAATGATAAGTTTGTTGCACACAACTGCTACAAAGTTAAGAACAGGGATGCACCAATGATCTTTGTCTGAGCACCTCATATCAGGCACCTGGCTGGCACTGGGAGAATAAAGATGAACAAGGTACAGTCCCCACCCTCCAGGAATTTGTGGATGGCCATTCTCATCCCACACAGCATGTTTATCATAAAAAAAAAAAAGCCTAATGATAGAGCCAGCTCTTCATTAAGCTGAGGAAATCTGGTTACGTGTAAAAAGAAGTAAAGATTTGGAAGCAGGAGACTAACGTGGGGCTGGTAGCAAAAAGTAAAAAATCATGTTGAGACCTGAAGACTAGGACCCATAAGGACACAAACAGACACATAAGGATTAGAGACTGGTACATAAGGATTAGAGACTGGTAGTCTCTACTCAACATTTGGCTATTTACAATTACATCCTCATATCTTGAGCACTGGCTCAGAAATAGATATAAATAAAATAATTTAGTGGGATCAGAAGCAAGAGAAAACTTATTTGTTATTTTGGACAGATTTGTAGTAAATTCTTTTAAATATTTTCCCAGTCTAATTACTGCTCATAGGGGAAAAATGGAAGGGAAAAAAATATATATAATATTTAATCTAATCTAATATGTAGAGAGGGGGAGGGACAGGGTAAGGGAGGGAGGGAAGGAGAGGAGAGAGGAGAGGCAATGGATAGACATTATCTCCCTCCAGACTACCAAGACAGCAATGGCTGAGCCAAGCAATACCACAGATGTTCCTGGTTCTCCCAAAATAGTCAGGCTGTCTTCAAAATTTGGAGGTTGTACTTTAAAGGATGTGACTAAAGTATAGGTAGGAATATGATGCAAGGATTCAGCTGAAAATAACCTTTTAAAAGAGAACACAGTGGGAATTCCCTGGTGGTCTAGGGGTTAGGATTCGGCGCTTTCACTGCTGTGGCCCAGGTTCAATCCCTGGTTGGGGGACTGAGATCCTGCAAGCCATGTGGCACAGCCAAAAATAAATTTAAAATAAATAAATAAACGAAAGAGAACACAGTCTAAAACAGCAAAGAGTGGAAGTAATACCATACCATTCCCATCACTGCAGGGACCAGGGTATATAATTCCCTCCAGAGGGTAGATAACCAAGAGATTTCAATGCTTAAAAGGAGACAGAAATCAGAAATAACCCTTTTAAAGGGTCCTTGGTATAAATTTCTGTTGATCTTATAAATTATGCTGGTTTCTGAGAAAGACCAAAAAGGAACATTTAAGAAGTGATGCTTTGGAACTTCCCTGGTGGTACAGTGGATTAGACTCCGTGCTCCCAATGCAAGGGACTCGGGTTCAATCCCTGGTCAGGGAACTAGATCCCACATGCATGCCGCATCTAAGAGTTCGCATGTCACAACTAAGGAGCCTGAGAGCTGCAACTAAGACCCGGCACAACCAAATAAAATTTTTTAAAAAAAAGTGGTAAAATCTCAAAGACAGCAAGCATTAGGTTAAAAAAAAAAAAATGATGCATTGGCCCTTCTCACAAGAAACTTCACAGAGAAGGCACTGCTGGAACAATTTGGATGACAGGAGGTAAGAATCCAAGGTTTCTGGCAGGTCTGCCACTGGGCAGTAGCCTAGCTAATGTCACTTCATTGAAATCTTAAATTATTAGATTAAAATTTTTTCATCCATTGATTTTTTAAAATTAATTTTTATTGCAGTATAGTTGCTTTACAACGTCCATTGATTTTTTTAAAACATTTTTATTGGAGTATAATTGCTTTACAATGGTGTGTTAGTTTCTGCTTTACAACAAAGTGAATCAGCTATACATATACATACATCCCCGTATCTCCTCCCTCTTGCGTCCCCTCCCACCCTCCCTATCCCACCTCTAGGTGGTCACAAAGCACCGAGCTGATCTCCCTGTGCTATGCGGCTGCTTCCCACTAGCTATCTATTTTACATTTGGTGATTTTTAAAAAATAAAAAGTGAGAGGGAATTCGCTGGTGGTCCAGTGGCTAAGACTCTGTGCTTCCACTGCAGGGGGCACTGGTTCAATCCCTGGTCAGGGAACTAAGATCCCACATGCCGAAATGCGGCCCAAACAAGCAAACAAAAACAAAAAACATAAAAAGTGAATACATGTTCGTTTTAAGACCTAAATGCTGTAAAGGTCTTTTGCTCTTTTCTGAAAGGCTTTCTTCATAGCCCATTCCCTTCCTGGAGGTAACCCCTGCTAAAAGCTTCATGAATCTGTTTCCACACCTATTATTATGTACTTACAAATTGGCTTTAAAAAAATTAATTAGAACATCACCATATTTTCTATGACTTGCTTTTCCCCCCTTAACATCTTTCTATACCAGTATATATAAAACGACCTCATTCCATTTAAGGCTGAACAGAAATCCATACTCTGGATTAACATAGTTTCTTAACCAATAGTCTATAAACGTCTGTGGCTAAACCAGCTAATACTTTGCGGATGGCAGAACGTAGTGGTCCAAGATTTGCTACAAGGGAACTCTACTTGGGAATGAACGCTCTATCTCCTGGGGAGGTGCTCTCAGTGTTATCAGAGCAGGAGGGAATTCCACTGGCTTCTCTAAAGCTCCAGAGCCTTTCCATGCAATCAGTATGGAAGTTGGGATGGACATGACATGCAAACAGTAGATTCAATCCAACATGACACATTAAATTGGGGAAGGCATACCTGAGGAAGGGAGACAAATCAGGTACTAAAAATATCGGCAATGATTTGAGGATGTCAAGGTGAGATTAAGTCTCAGAAAACAAAGCCTTGAAGGGGAGAGAACAGGGGATCCTATAAAGTTACAGTTTAATGCTAACACTTGTAGAGCTATTTAGAATAACTAACAAGAAACAATGTTGGGAGTGATTGTGAGGAAAGCAGTGGGTTATTTGTAGACATTGAAAAACAAGTGGAAAAGTGTGAGTCATGATATATACATGATCTGTTAGGATACAACTAACTATCCATGTAAGGGGAATGAGATTCCTATCACAAGCCATATTTGAAAATTCCAAATGGATGAAAATTTTTAATTTAAAAATAAATACATAAGAAAGAAAGAAAGAAAGACAGAAAGAAAGAAAGAAAGGAAGGAAGGAAGTTTGTTGGATCTCAAATTCTTTTTTTTTTTAAACATCTTTATTGGAGTATAATTGCTTTACAATGGTGTGTTAGTTTCTGCTATATAACAAAGTGAATCAGCTATACATAAACATATATCCCCATATCTCTTCCCTCTTGCATCTCCCTCCCTCCCACCCTCCCTATCCCACCCCTCTAGGTGGTCACAAAGCAAGGAGCTGATCTCCCTGTGCTATGCGGCTGCTTCCCACTAGCTATCTATTTTACATTTGGTAGTGTATATATGTCCATGCCACTCTCTCACTTCGTCCCAGCTTACCCTTCCCCCTCCCCAAGTCCTCATCAAATTCTTAAACTTTATTCTATCCAAATTATTTTTGCTAAGGCTTATTTAAACTGAATGTAGAATAATTAAATCCATGCAGATTTCCATTTAGTACATTTCAAAGCAAATGGAAGATATCCAATAATACAGGTATTTCTAAAAATCTGACTAATTTGGAGGTGAGGAGAATTAAATGTAGTGGGGTTTTGTTTTTGTTTTTGTTTTTTTTCTATTTCCAAATTGAACTCAAGTATAGTTCAGGTCAATTTTTTCCAAAAGAGTCATTTTCCTTAAATGGCCTAGAAAATGATGTCAACTACAAAATTTGTCAGAGAAAGAAATGGAGTAGAAAAATACAAGTATTTTCAATATTTTAAAACCAAAGACTCTTTTTTAAGGACTACCTGTAAAGACCAGGTATAAATAAGTTAATTAGGGGGAAGAAGACAGGAGGCATTTCAAAGCAAAGACTATGAAACATACAAGGAAAAAATAAGAGCTGTTATCTTTAATTTTTTTCTGAAATGAGCATACAGAGTACTCTTGAGGGTTACAGCCAAAAGCAGGACAAATAAGTGAACAAAGTGTAAGATCTTTCAGGTTTATTCAGCACTAAAAAATGTTTAGCTTTTCATCTGGAAATGGCTGTCACTTATGACACTTCTCAGAGACTAAATTGTGAATACTTTAGGCAAAAGACTGGGTGGTGAAGCTAAACAATTATACTTTAGACAGCTTCATTTTATCTCATTCCAAAAAGCATTATGTGGCCCACTTTCCAAGGACCATTGTTTTAAGACAGTAACATTCAGTGTACAGATCTTGTACGGGATGCCAGAGGCCACCTACAGTACAAGGGCACTGGCTTTGCAGTCACACAGTTAGGGCACAGGTCCCAGCCCTGCAGTATTTCCAGCTACGCATTCTAATTATCCTGACTACCGACACACTCTAAAACATGGAGGGCTTCCCTGGTGGTGCAGTGGTTAAGAATCCGCCTGCCAATGCAGGGGACACGGGTTTGAGCCCTGGTCCACGAAGATCCCACATGCCGCAGAGCAACTAAGTCCGTGCGCCACAACTACTGAAGCCTGTGCACCTAGAGCCTGTGCTCTGCAACAAGCACTGCAATGAAAAGCCCACGCACCACAACGAAGAGCAGCCCCCGCTCACCACAACTAGAGAAAGCCCGCATGCAGCAACGAAGACCCAACGCAGCCAAAAATAAATAAATTAATAAATTAATTAAAAAAACAAAACAAAAAACATGGAGATGGTAATAGTTCTTACACCTCATAGTAGTTCTATGAGGATTAAATGAAATAGTATGTGTAAAACACATGGCACAGTGCCCAACATGTAAAATGGATCCCAAAATGCAAGATGTTATTATAAAATGAGCAGGTAGCTAATCAGAAGTAACCAGATAATCTGGGAGGTGGGGGCTATGGAATCAGATCTGTCTTAATTAAGAGCACTAAGATAACTAACAAACTCATCTTTTATAGAACTCATCTACCCTGTACTGAAATAATTTTTACTTATCTATACTTTTAGACAAAGAACCTTGGAAAAGATTGTAGCTTAATAATCCCAAAGGTGATGGGCATTAGAGTCACTTAGGTACTTCTTAAAATCCAAATTCCTGGTTCTACTCCAAATAGCCAGCATCTGAATTTCTAGGATGTGGCCCAAGCAAGTGTTTTCTTAAAAGCTCCCCAGGTGATTCTGATGGTGGCCAGGTCTGGAAATCACTGTGCTACAGAACCCAACACAGAAACTGGCACTGTAGGCAGGACTTCCTGACTGAATGAAGGGACAAATTGAAACACTAAAGGGTGATTCTTCTGGGGTCTAAAAAGTTAATCTCCTTTTCCAGAAAAATGAACTGAGACTATCTTTGAACATAGTCTTTTGGAGAAGTTAGCCAAAATAACCATTAGAAAAGTTACATCCATTAGTGATTACGTACAGTACATACTAACACAATGAAACAGCCCCCTATATTTCCCACCACGTCCATCCTATGAAGCATCATACTGGACCTAGATGGTACCCTGCTTATGGGTAATGTTATCCAAGGGTTGACAGACTGAATGGAATGGAAAATGAGTAAGACTAGAGATTATGTAAAGGCAACACATTTGTAATACCTATATACTTCACCTTAAGTTTGAAGGCTACTTAGCATTAGATGGTCAAGTCAGTTTTGAAACCAAAAACAAAAGCTAGTCACATAATTTAAATATATACAACTATCAGATTTGCAGCTATGGCAATCATCAACTGATTTCATGATAGTGATACCACTGGATGCCATTGCTTAGTAGAAATACTTTTCTTGGGCTTCCCTGGTGGCACAGTGGTTAAGAATCCACCTGCCAATGCAGGGGACACGGGTTCGAGCCCTGGTCCACGAAGATCTCACATGCTGCAGAGTAACTAAGCTCGTGTGTTACAACTACTGAGCCTGCGTTCTAGAGCCCGCGAGCCACAACTACTGAAGCCTGGGCGCCTAGAGCCTGTGCTCCTCAATGAGAAGCCGCGCCCCGCAACGAAGAGTGGCCCCCGCTTGCCGCAACTAGAGAAAGCCTGTGGGCAGCAACAAAGACCCAACACAGCCAAAAATAATAAATAAAAATAAATAAATTTATTAAAAAAAAAGAAATACTTTTCTTACCATCTAAATGGTAATGCTTTTTAAATCATTACACTGTTCATGACTATTCTGCTAAAAGGGCATAATTACAAACATTTCCTTTGCAAATCTACTTCTCTGAAGTTTAGTATTTATTTTTATCCTCCCCCTTTGAAAAAAGAAAGTAAAGACTATTCTTTCCATTCCTATATCATTTATGATTTATTAATTTTACATTTTATATGTTTTAAAGCCGCTCTGAGAGAGGGAAAAAACAAACTTGGGCTCTCAGTAAGTTTAGTGTTAAAGGAGTGAGGTCTGGTTCTCAAAACACAGACCTCTACCATCATAAACAGCTCACCACAGAGACATCTGCCAACTGGCCTAACCCTCTCTAACAAATGGTCCAGGAATCAATGATTCATCTCTTCAAATATTTGCTTGCATTCAATCATAATACAGCTCAGTGACTTTAAGAATACTTTCTTTTCTCTGAAAATAAGACTTCAGGATTGTGCTGCCAAGACAGGAGAGGCTGGTTAAATGAATGACCATAGGAAGAAAAACCAAATTTTGGGCATAAAATTACTATTGCTGTCATCTTTACCTCATTGTTCCAAAACAGTGGATGCAGCACTTTTTCCCAATCCACCACCCAAAGGTTAAATCATATAGCATGAACAGTAACAATATATAATACACTGGAAATTTTAATGATTTTCTCTCCTTAGAAAATGTTTTGGATTTTTCCCCTAAGACAGTGAATGCATTACAAGTGGTAGCTTCTAGTGTTAATGTTCACTATGCCCCTCCGACATTTTATTATGAAAAATTTCAAACATATAGCAAAGGTGAATTTTACAGTGAACACCTATATACCCACCACCTAGATTCTACCATTTACATTTTACTATACTTGCTTTATCACATCTCTACACATCTCTATCCATCATCAATCCACCTACTTTTTTTGATGCATTTCAAAGGCATCAGTATACTTCCCCCTAAAAAATTCAGTATGCATATCACTAACTGGACTTCAATGTTTTGAGGTTACATTTATATGTAATAAAATGTACAGGTCTTAAGCATGTATGTGCAGAACTTTGTCTAGTGTGTACACCTGTATAACCCAAACCCTATCAAGATAGAGAAACTTACCCAGAAATATATTTGCTTTTAAAATATCCTGCAGGACGCCCCAATGACCACAATTTTCTTGTATTTAAATGGGGAAAACTTGGAGGGCAACAAGATTCTTTGGTAGCAAAGTAGATAAGAAAGGTGTATTGTATATCAAGAGTACACTTGCCAGTTGAAACAGAAACCACCTAAAGACATTTTAACAAGAGCATTTTTTGTCTCTAGACTCTAAGGTATCTGATATTCAGGGGAAAGGGAAGTGAAAGATTGTGAAATATTTGGTTGGAACTTCACTTTTCCCCCAAAAGGAAAGGCAGCTCTGATAAGATATTTTTACATGTCATCCAGGTGTCCAAAACTGTCTGCAGTGGCACTGGGCACTTGAGGTTTAAGTCACATAGAGTATTCTTATCCCCTGGATTGTAACCTTCAAGTTGTCTGGGAAAAGCACTGAATGATTCTGATATTTCTCTTATGCACTGAGGTTGGTTTAAGAAAGTATATCTTTGAGGGAAAAGTAGATAATTTTTCTGGTTGAACTGTTAGAGAAGAGTATTTATGGCTAGGACAGAGTAAGGGATTTCCAGAAGCAAATAACAATAAAAAAGAGAGAGAGAGAAAAAAAAAAGGAGAAATGAATAATCCCTGTCTGGTCTCAAAGGTTGAAAAATTTGCCTTGGACCCAAAAAGGAAATGCTAAGGAAGAACTGAAGTAAGCGGTAATGATGGCTACCATACAGAGGAGAAAAACAAATGTAATAATACTCCATGCTGTTTGGAATTTTCACCTCCAGGAGACCAAATAACAGGAAATAATATAGATGTGTCATTCAAACACATACATGATTAACAAATCTGAAGGAAAAGGATTTTTCTGTTATAGGAAACTCTTTGCTATTAAGAAAAGCAAACAAAATATGTAAACAGTATGAATAGCAACACTTTCCTTAATGAGATCCACTTAAAAGTGGTGTCTGAAAACACTCAATTGCACACTCGACTGTATACCTACCAGAACCTAACAGGTATTCAATAAGCATTTTAAGTGAGTTTATTCTAAAATCTGTAAAGGGGATATATGTATATGTATAACTGATTCACTTTGTTATAAAGCAGAAACTAACACACCATTGTAAAGCAATTATACTCCAATAAAAATGTTAAAAAAAATCTGTAAAAAACATATTTATCTCTTTGAGAAGCTGAGACAACATCACTCAATAAATATGAATCTAATGCTTATATGCCAGGCACAGAGCAAAGATGAAAAAAGGTACCTCGTGCTCTTCTTAAAGGGATGAAGGAAGACAACACAGAATGCCCAACCCATAATATAGCACCTGCCACAGAAGCCCATGCATATAGTGTCAGGTTCACTAGGAGGAGGCCTCTCGCTCCACCATTCTTCCAGTGGAAAAGGAACTTAGTAATATTCAAGTATCTCCACAGGAGCAAGTTTTTAGGTGACTGTATAAATCAGCATTAGCAAAAGAGGAATGAAGGATTTATATTTGCACTGCAACATATTCATGTCTTAAATAAGCCAAAATATTGTTGGTACAAATATCCCTGACCACACAGTGAAAGGTTAACTGAAAGTCCATAAATTAAATTGATAAAGATGAAGCTAATAGTAACTCTAATGAAAAATAAAGAGGAAACACGATGAAAAACCAAGATCAATTTGAGACAATACTGATGATGCATCCCAAATAAGCATCATCCCTTCCTGAATATTGTAGGAATCTCCATTCTGCATATGACATGTTGGAAGCTTTGCACTGGTGCCAAGTTTCCTATGACAGTACTTCCTGGGAGAAAAAGGTATTAGAGCCAACAGTAAACTCTTTAATGTTGTGCTAGTTTTGGTTTATGAATATTATGTTTTAGTAATCCTTAATAATTTACTTGGCAGGTTATTAATAAGTAGCCTTAGGCATAGGTAGGTATGAGCAACTATGAAGCAATAAGAATTGAAAAAAAGGAGAGGGGCCAGGTAGGAGCCATACTTTGAGAATCACTGCATTAAAGGAGCACAGAAGAGGAAACTTAATTCTTCAGGAGGTAGAAGGGGTAAGAAAAAAAAACTAACACTGAAACATTAAACTGAGGTAATAAACCTGCCAAGTAAGGTATTTCAAAACCTTCTACTTTATGTGTATACGACCCATGAAATTATGCTTGGAAACTATAATTTCAAGCAATAAGAAAGCTACATACAGGGTTCATTCCTTAACAAACTTAAGGAGTGCATCAATCCTTTGCTGTCTCAAATGCATTCTTAGTTTTCAAAAGCTTAGAGAGGGAGAAAGGGGAATATTCTCTAAGAGCTTATCACTATTTATTAGATAACTTTATCTCATTTAGCCTTGTATATATCATAGTTATCTACAGTTAAACATGCTTTCACATACCGAACCAGCAAGCATTCCCTTTTGGAATGGACACTGAGAGTAAAATATAACAAATACGTAGTTTTTTTCTAATCATAAAGGTTGGCAAGAAAACTATATCAAAAGCCAACTTATTGAACAGATAAACCGAAGGGAACATATTCACTTTTTTGCCTTCCTAAAAGTTGTGAAAGTCTCCTCCTAAGGTTGTGGCCCAAGTTATGGCATTTACTACTTCAGAACTGTTCTGTTCTTCAAGTTTCTAACTTGCATACCAGGAAAAAACTATCCAAATTCAATGGTAAATGCCTTGAAAAATGCCCAAATATTTGAAGAGAAGCTAAATAGATACTTTACTACCCACCTTTCCCCGGCCATAACTCTTTTGAAATAGATTACTGTGGTTCTACTGTGGTTCCTGTCTGTGATGCCTAATGACTTTTCACTTACTTTTGCAACCCTGTGACAGTCACATCCTACTTTACAAGAATCCCACCACAAAACAGAAAATTTCCAATTTAAAGTAGCGTTAATAGTGGGACTTCCCTGGTGGTGCAGTGGTTAAGAATCCGCCTGCCGATGCAGGGGACACAGGTCCGATCCCTGGTCCGGGAAGATCCCACATGCCGTGGAGCAACTAAGCCTGTGTGCCACAACTACTGAGCCTGTGCTCTAGAGCCCGCGTGCCACAACTACTGAAGCCCGCATACCTAGAGCCTGTGCTCCACAGCAAGAGAAGCCACCTCAATGAGAAGCCCACACCCTGCAACGAAGAGTAGCCCCCGCTCGCTGCAATTAGAGAGAAAAGACTGGGCGCAGCAACGAAGACCCAACACAGCCAAAAAAAATAAATTAAAAAAAAAAGTAGCGTGATAGTGGTTACCATCTCAAGAATTCCTAATAATTTTTCAAACTATACAGGTACTAGATTGTCCAAGAGAGTTGTATTTTAAAGAATGCAAAATGACTTCTCATTTCATTATAACAAATTACTTCATTATTAGGAAAAGCATAGGCAATTCTTGATAGACTGAATTAAGCTCATGAGTTGAAACAGACTGTAATAAATTCACTTTAGGAACACACAATGAATTTTTTTTGATTATACTCTTGCCAAAACATACTTCAAAGTTGTTATTTTCCCCTATTCACTACAGAATAACATACTACTACATAAAATACTAAGTTTTTATTTTCTCTTGATTCTTGGCCAATTTACTAACTGGAAAGTTATTTTGCTGACAAAGCAGAAAAAGTCCACATAAAGTATGCTGGAACACTTCCTATAGTCAATAACGTAAAAATAATCATGGAGTACAGAAATAATGAAAACAGCAAAAGCAGGACACAGACCTTAAGCAGTAGGTCTGCACGACATGTACCCTGGGAACCAGAAAGCTCACAAAATCACCGGTGATTTTTTCAAAAAAAGACTCATGGAGCATAAGATTAGAAAAACAGGAAGTTCAAGTCGGCTTTTTGTTTAAAAAAAAAAACTTCAAAAATCACAAATTACTAAATATTTGTTAAACCAGCTCTAACAAATGCAACTAACCAAAAATTAGGAAAATGTCAGACATGGGCACAGTACGTATAACCTCACAGAGGGAGCTACAAGGCAAGATATCACCCCAGGAAATGCAAACTATATATGGTGAAAAGTAGAAAAAAACACTGTGGAAGAGAAATATAAAAGCAATTGCTAATGCGCTTCATAATCTATAGTTTGGGGCTACTACAGGAAGGCATAGTATTCATGGAAATAAAAGGAGCTCTCATTTCTAAAATCACAACTGAGGGAGGAAACATGATATTCACTACCTGTAGACATCCAAAGGCCACAAATACATTTATATGGGAAAAGGGGAGGTAGTTTACAATATTGAGATCAAATTACCTACAGGAAAATTTCAGCTGTCAGAAAAAAAAATTCCCGAAGGAAAAGATTATATCATAGGGCTATCTTCTGCCAGTACCATCAGAAGTTCAAAGTAAATTAAAACTCTGGGAGCAAAACTGGAAATCCCTCTACCCCCATCTAAGCAGGAGTTGAAATCATGGGTTTAAGATTATATGACCTACAAAGCTGTAAACCTTGACGCTTTCAGTACAATATGGCTCCCAGCACTCCATAGGTGATCAACAAGTGTATTAATGCTAATCCCTTACATCTACATACTGCTTTACAGTTTAGAAAGTGCCTTCACTTTCATTTCCCAACAGCAACCCCTTTGATGGTAGAATCACAATACTTTACTTTCACACAGCTTGTAGTCTGTAAAGTACTTTCACACACTGTTATTTTACAGAAGAGACCCAAGGAGGTTAAGGAGGAGGAGATGGTAGGTAAGGGGCCTGGACAACCAAGGGACTCTATTCAGTCAGTTAAATAGACACTTCTAACCTTTAGAAGTTCAAAGTACAACACTCCAGGGGGAGCAACCTCATTCAGACAGCTATACAGGATAGAACGCCAGAGTCTCAGTGGACCATTTCTGTCTCTACCTCCGCCCCCAAAGACAGGGAAACTGAGGTAGCAGGTAGAACAAAAGCCTGATCTAGAGTCACGCAGGGCGTGCTGGTGGGACGGACTTCCCCCACTCCACCTGCACTATGCCCAGAAGCGGCTGAATCCTGTGTTTGAGAGGAAAACGCTTGCCATTCCCGCTTCCCTCTCACTATTCCCCATCCAGGCTTTCCTATGGATGGGGGTCTTTTCTCCCCGGAACCGCGCAGCAAATCCCCTCTCTCCAGGCCCTTACCCATTTGTCACATGGGGCCTCCGAGGTAGAACCCGCTAGCTCTGGCTCCCAACTCCTAGCCTCTCTCTCTGAGGCGTCTCTTGACCCTAAGGCACGTCTAAGCTTCCCCGGCTATGGTCTACCTCCCACTCGTGCCACCTAAACCTCAAACTCCACAAAAGGAAACCCTCCCCAAGCGTCCTCCCACCTACCTCCTCCACCCTGGGCACCCCTGAGGAGCACTCCTAAGTATCAGCAGCCTCCCAGGAGCTACCTGCTTCTCACCTGGGCCCCTTTAGCCGCGGCCTCCTCAGAAGGGCGACCCCCAACAACCTCCTCGGTCAAGAACCCCCTAAAGGGGGAACACCCTCTTCCAGAAACCTCTCCGGGCGCCTTCAGCACGGCCCTCGCTGGAGGACCTCTGGGCTGTTTCCTGGGCTCTGCCCAACGCCACCCCCTCCCAGGCCCCTTCTCGGAACCTCCCCCAGCCCCAGTCCGGTCTCTCCGCCGCAGACTCGGGCGGCTGTTCCCCTCCCTCACGGACGTCCCCAGCCCTGGGGTTCCCCCCACTCCGCGTCCCCAGGGGCTTCCCGGAGCAGCGTGACTGGGCTGCGGCACTGACTTTCTCCAGCTCCCGGGCCCACCCGAGGGAGGAGGCGGCGGCGGCGGCGGCGCAACTCCTTTGTGACAGGTCCGAGAGAGCGGTAAAGATGGACGCGAGGCCACGGCGCTGCCATTACGTGCTGGGCCCACCCCCGCTTCGTACCGCCCAGGCCCTCCCTCAGTCCCCTAGGAAACGCCCCTTCCTCGGTGGCAATCCCTCTTCCTGACAGCCAATCATCTTTCAGAGACCACGTCACGTGACATCGCCGCTCGGCCCGCCCCCCTGGAGGAAGCTGGCCAATCCCCTTGCTGAAATGTGAATGGCCCAATCAAGTCTCTCCCGCTAGCTTTCCAGGGACCGGATTTCCATCTGTCTCCTGGGGAGGAAGAGAGGTGCGGATTGGGTTACGCTGCCGGAAGGGGGGAGGAGCTCTGTTGTGGCGGTGAGGAAAAGGAATCTCAGAAGGGTTGGAAGAAATATAAAAGCAAAGGCTGTTTTTCTTGCTTTCTTTCTGTTTTTACTTTCTTTCTTTTTCTTTTTCCTTAAGAGCGAGCGGCCCTTGCGGTGGCGGTTTGGGGTGGGCGCCGCCGAGGTGAGGGGGTCTCGCCTCCCGCACGCTGGTAGGTGAGTGCGGCCTGGGCCCTGGCCAGGCAGCGAAACCTGGGCTCCGGCTTTCTCGCTCCGGAGGTGAGGGGCTGCGTCTGATGGGAGGTTTAGGGCCAGGTCTGCCCTCAGTCCGCTCTCTCGCCCAGTGTTCCGAGTCACCGGGGACAGGGGCTTGCGGGGCCCAGCCTGAGGGAAGCCGAGGGAGCCCGCGGGAATGCCTTCAGGTCCTGTGGAGGAGGATGCAGACCCTTTCAAGCGGTCCTGGGACTTTGGGCCTCTAGTCGGCTCCCCTGTACCTTTTCTGTCAGGTGGGGCCACCCAGGCTCCAGGTGAGGAGCGGGCTCTTGTCCCAGAGGTCTTGGAACGGCTCCAGGCTCCTCGGGAGATGTGGGGGGTGCCTGATTGGAAATGATTGAGTCACAGAATCAGTGCAGGAGGAGAAACATTTATTATGTACCAGTAGATGTGCTCAGTGCGTTTTCTTCTAATAGAAAACAAACCGGTGTGCTCGTTTTGCAGAAAATTTAGGAAACTAAGACCGCGCGGGTTGAAGCGTCTTGTTTGAGAGTTGCTGGCCCAGGTGAATGTCAGTGCGCATGGCGGGAAAGGGGGAGACCTATTCGTTCAGAGCACTGGTTCTTAAACTAGTAGAAAACAAGAGCTTCTGCGGCCCTTTTAAAATGCAGATTCTCGGACCCCACCCCAGATAGTCGGACTCGGGTCTTGGGGGGGACCCAGGAAGCCAAGTGCGGCTCTGGTGGTCAGAATTCCCAATGACCTCTTGTGTACCAGCTGTTGGGTAAGATTTGTTGATAATTCATTCAGCTGTTTGCCTTATTGCTGTGTTAACAAGGACCCCGTGAAATGGTTTGGAAGGCACTGCTTTTGAAACCCTTGAGAGGAATTAGTGTGTAGGCCCCTTTTTGATAACAAGCAATTGAGCTGAGGTAAAGGCAGCTTGTACAGTCTTTCAGATGGAGCTTGAGGTTAACAATTTGTAAGGGTCTGAAAGCAGAGGCTGCCCAATTATCTTTCTCACCTGAGGTGTTGGTGCCTCAGGTGAGAAATTCTTCGTGGTTGTAAGAAAGGAAGAATTATGTCAATACCATTTACCTGGTTAGCAGTCTTTACCTTTAGCTTCTAAGAATCTTGCTGTTATGGTTAGAATCAAGCTGCTGCTTCAGAAATTGAAAACCACGTATCTGGTAAATGAAGTAATTTAAGTGCATGGTTCAGCCATAGACTCAGTTGTGTGTAATTATGTCTTCATGGCAGCTAAATTAAACAATTTTAGTGTGCTCACTGTTGATCACCTTTTGTACTTACTTTGTCTTAATTGTCAAATATGATGTGTCACTTTTTACTATAGGATGTGTTTTACAGATTATTTTGTGCTTGTCTTTGGTTTTCTGCATTTTCATTATGATGTATGCAACTATGGATTTGTTTCTGTTCAATTAGTTTGGTGTTTATTACACTTATTAATTTGTGGATTGGTGTCTTTCATTAGTTCTGTAAAATTCTCAGCCATTTTATATTCATGTATTGCTTCTGCCCCGTTGTTTATCTTTCTTTTTTATTGATTTAACATAGACCTTTTCACTCTCTTCTTTATGCCTCTTACTCTTTTTATTTTTCTATACTATATTCTGGATGATTTCTTCTTTATTAATTCTCTCATAGGTTATTTCTAACCTGTTACTAAACTCATCTGTTGCAATCTTAAATTCAGTTATTGCATGTTTTAGTTACTGAAGTTCTATTTTTTTTTTCTTTTCAAATGTGCCATGCCACTGTCTTACAGTTTCTTATTCTCTGCTGTTAATTTTGAGGCTTGGTTTTTATTTCTTTAAACATGGTAATCATAGTTGTTTTGTAATCTATATATGTTAATTCCTTTGGGAATATAAATTTCCTTTGGGTCTGTTTCTGTTACCCATTATTCCTGCTTTTTTTCTTAGCAGTTCACCTTTACCTTGATGGTGTAGTTCTTTGGGGTACCAGATTAAGATGGAGAAAAAGGTGGTTATCAGACTCCGCACACCCTGGGTGGGCTCCCTGCTTTTGAGTTTTGCTTCACAAGGGCACCAAAACAGCAGCTTTCAAGATCAGAGAAATCCTTGGGATGAAAACCAGTTTGAATATTGGACTTAATGTGGTTTTCACCTTGTCTTGGGTTTTTGGCCAAATTCTTTACCATCTTGTTAGCTTTTCTATTTGTTTAAAAATTATTTTAAAAAATTCTTCCAGTTTTACTTATCATAGAGGTAGGAGATTGGTCTCAATTACCTAGCCCACTATTTCTGGAAATGAAGGCCCCCTTTGATTTTAATTTTAGAGTGTGAAATATGTCATTTCAGGGAAACTTGAGTTAAAGATAATTTTTCTTAATATATCTAAACTTCCACCACTTTTCACTGTGCAGTGTCATAGCTGCAAAATTAAGCTTCCCCTGTGCTTTTTTTCTAGTCTTCCTTATCTAACTTCTGTTCTCTTAGAGCATTTAACCTCATTCTGCATTTCCTTAAATTGCTCATGTACCAACCTTATCTCTTTTATTGAATGCAGGTTCCTCACTTGCTAAAAAGTAGTGCCAGTTTACTACCTAGCACTGTGCCTTGCACATAATAGGTTCCCTGTAAAGATTTACTTCAAAAATACAGCTGAATGAGTTAGTGGGCCTTGTATGATTGGTGTAATGTAAAACCTTTTTTTGTCTTTTTTAAATTTGGCCTTAAGAGAGGAGATACATAAAGCCTGGAGGGTGGGGGTGGGAAGGAGTATGATTTAGTGTGGGTTAGGTTCCAAAGTTAGCCCAGATGGTAAAATAGTGTGTAATCAAAGCTATCCTCGAAAAACTTTTAGGGAGGCACCATGTTGGATGTAGGTATACCAGCGCAGCAAAATTCCAGCATGGCCAGAGTTTCCTCCAGCTTTGAAACAGATGCTGTTTTTCTTCCTTTGAGTCCCAGATGAAGTAGTTGGTTTGCATTTAGGAATTACAATGTGTAAAAAAATATAACTAATATTAGAATCACACATAGTGAGGGAAGTATTTATACTCTGAGAGGCACACATGAATTGGGGAGCTGAGAATTAGCTAAGGGAACCAATATTTAAGTTCTCTCTTTTTTTCTTCCAGTGGATATAGATGAATTCAGAGTAAATGCACATATGATGAGATTTTTTGTCTTGTGCTATGGAAAGATAAATGTATATTTAGTTTTTTTTTAACTTTTAACTTCATGTGTTTTTTAGATGCCTAGACAACCAGAAGTTTACTTCAAATTGCTCTTTATAGTAAACATTCTAAATATGAATTACATTGCTTATGGTGTACCTTCATTTTGAGATTCTTTAGTCTCCTTTGCTAGTGGAATAGGTTAAATAAGCCTCAGTGTTAGAAGAGTGACTAAGGATTACTTTGTCTAGTAATAAGTGCTGACAAAGTGTTCTCTGTTAGTAGTTGTCATTCATTCTCTTAAGTTTTATTTATTTATTTATTTATTTATTTATGTTTGGCTGCGTTGGGTCTTCGTTGCTGCCCGCGGGCTTTCTCTAGTTGCCGTGAGCGGGGGCTACTCTTGGTTGCGGTGCGCGGGCTTCTCATTGCTGTGGCTTCTCTGGTTGCAGAGCACGGGCTTTAGGCACGCAGGCTTCAGTAGTTGTGGCACATGGGCTTAGTTGCTCCGTGGCGTGTGGGATCTTCCCAGACCACGGATAGAACCCGTGTCCTCTTCCTTGGCAGGCGGATTCTTAACCACTGCGCCACCAGGGAAGTCCCTGAAGTTTTATAATACAGGGAAAGTTGGCTTGATCTAAACTGCTGTAGCTTGGTAGAAGTGCCTTCTGGCCAGAAAGCAGTCTTTATTTGGAATATTTTTGAGTTTGCCAGATGACAAATTCCTCTTAGTTGCTGTCCTGCATTTTGAAATCCCATGTGACTTGAACATCAGGATAAAAGTGTTGAAAGAGCAGTACTAAAGTATATTTACTGACAGAAAGAAAGTGGATTGGCCTATTGTTTTTGCTCCCCAGAGGGAAGCCTTAGAACACCATAGCACAGAGATCTGATCCTCCCTGGTGTATTTTTACACATCCAGTGTATCTAATGTTAGAAATTAGGAGGGTATGGTGGCTAGTGATGTAAACACTTAGGTAGTCTGCCATCACAAAATTCAGTTCCATAGGAAACCAGATCTCATTAATTTGTATCATGGCACGAGCTAAATGGAATAATTTTCAGGTCAGCAGTGGCAATTATTTTGGGAGCAGCAATGTAAGTTTTGTTTTTTAAAACTTGTATAGCATGCTATGTATGAGTCCATTCTGTCATTCTGTCCCACCAACCTGGAAATTAAATACTTCAGTCTCCAGTACAAATACAGTAGTGCAGTGTTTAACATTTACTTCAGCTTGAAATATAAGAACTTTGTTTCTTTGGCTGTCAAGCAAATTTGAAAACTCTTTGCATCAGTTTGAAACTTTTAAGTTGGGACAAAGTGATTTTGGTATGGTTTTGGTTTTCCATGAATTCCATATTTGAAGAACTTAAATAATCCTTTTAAAAATAATGTAATGTTTAATTTGATAATTAAATTTGAGTCAAAAAAGCTGTGTGAGTAAAGGAACATGCAAAAAACTATGTGAGTAAAGGAAAGTTGACAGCATTTATTCTTTCTAAAATTAAACACAGTAAAGACAAAATAAGCATTCTCAATGTAAATCCTCTTAATCCCTAAATGAATTTTTATAATTAGATCCCCACACCCCTGGGCTTTTGTTTGTTTGTGTTTTGTTTTAAATTATTCTAGCAAACAAAAGAGGAAAATAAGAGACTTGTGAAAAATTAGATAGGCTGTAGGAATTTGAAATAGACAATTTAATTTCTGGTTTCTCTGTCTACTTCCAGAAGAAGGTAAGTTGTGGGTACTCATCACCTTTCTAATGCAGAATAAAGTCAGTGAATGTTGGACTTGTCAGAGAAAAATGCTTTGTGTGGGAAATATTTATTGCTTAGTGTGAGAGCATTTTTTTAGTCAGTTGAAATTAAAGGAAAGTAGCAAGAGTTTTTTTAAAAAATTATTTATTTATTTTTGGCTGCGTTGGGTCTTCATCGCTGCGCACGGGCCTTCTGTAGTTGCAGCGAGCAGGGGCTACTCTTCGTTGCGGTGCGCGGGCTTCTCATTGTGGTGGCCTCTTGTTGAGGAGCACGGGCTCTAGGTGCATGGGCTTCAGCAGTTGTGGCACACGGGCTCAGTAGTTGTGGCTCGTGGGCTCTAGAGTGCAGGCTCAGTAGTTGTGGCGTATGGGCTTAGTTGCTCCGTGGCATGTGGGATCTTCCCAGACCAGGGCTCGAAACCATGTCCCCTGCATTGGCAGGCAGATTCTTAACCACTGCACCACCAGGGAAATCCCGCAAGAGTTATTCTTGAAGATGTCAGTTATCTAATATAGTAACGTGATGTAATCTTTGGTCTTGTGTTTCCTATTGCACAAGTTGTATAGTGTTTGAATAGAATTCCCTATGGGACAAAGACGCTTTGGTGAATATTTGTTTAATGACTACCATTTTCTATAATTTACATTGGACAGTATCTAAGAATATTCATGTGAGAGCATTCCTCCCTGCTCAGATTCTTCAGATCCTCTCCATGGTTGGTTTATTCAATAAGTATGTCTTTATATTTAACGTGTGGCAGACACTGTGCTAATAAGCACTGTGAATAAAAAGAGCTGTTGGAATAGTCATAAATGATAAAACACAATGGGTAAGTGCTATAGTAGAGTAATAAATAGCTGGAATGGGGGCCAGAGGAGAAACAGGGAGACTAATGGAATGCTCTTGCAGTAGTTTATGCAAGATGAGGCCCTGAAAAGAAGAGATTAGAAAGGAAAGGACTCTTAAAGGAGAGGATGAATTAGAAAGAGATCATTATGAGGTAGAAATAACAACTTGGAGACTGGTGGCATGTAAGGGAAAAAGGAAAAAGGAGTCTAGATATATGCCCAGGTTTTCAGCCTGGGAAGCTTGATTGATCCATATTTGTTCCCTTCATTACTGCCTCTTACCTGTACTGTTCACTTTGGTAATTTATTACATACACTATTATCTGGTATTAACTAGTGCAAGAGTATTAACTCTTAAAGTTTATTTTCTTTATCACCCCATAGAATTTGGCACAATCCTGGACACAGTTCAGCATTCAGCACAATGTTGAGTTTATTTAATTTGAATTAATAATAAAACAGTAAAAGAGAGAACCACAGTAAAGGGGAAATATAGAATTACCAAATATGTATACATGCACGTTTTTCCTAATCTCTGTTGTGGTCCCTTTCCCACTTCACATATCATGGTTGTTTATGTCACTGATTTATTTCGCCTGCACTCCTTGAGTGCAGACTGTATTTCTCTCACTCCCATAACCAGAGCTTAGCATAGCACTTTGTAGTAATGGCAAACCTTTCAAAGCATTTTTAAGCAGGTGCCAAACACTGTGCTAAGTGCTTTACATGAATTCTCTTGTTATCCTCACAAAAGCTTTATGTTGTGCAGTACTATTTTAATCCCCACTGGTGAGTGCAATCTGTGGATTAGGAAACTAAGGCTCAGAGGAGTTAAGTGACTTGTCCAGGATCATACAACTTATAAGTGGCAGAACCGAGGTCTCTTGATCTCAGAGTCTATAGTCTTCATCATTACCTGTATCATTACCTCTTGTAAGGAGGCTGCAGCAGAAGGTATTTGTTATATATTGGTTGAATTAGATTAGGTTGTAGTGAAAGGTGTCTTAAGTTAAGCTGACTTCTTGGCAATATTTATTGACAGTGAAGTTTTGAATCCTGAAAAGACCTGAATATTTCTGGAGAAGAAGTATTCTGAATATTATCCAGAATACTCAGGAGTATGACCACTTGTTCATGAACATTTTCTGTCCTTTAACCTCTCCTAATATAAAAATTAATTAGCCAGAGGGCCACTGGTGGCATTGAAGGCAAGAAGGGAACAACAGTAGTTGAAGTGCCAGGGAATGAGGACCTACAGAAGATGTGCAAATTGAAGAAAGAGATGGATAAAGCAGTCTATGGTTTAGTCTTGGCCCTTTTAAACTCACAGAAATTTATTATAATTAGGTGTGGCCATCTTGTTTTATTTTGGGAATGAGGGAATGTCAGGATTATATTAGCTTTAAAGAACAGAGTTTTGGACTTCCCTGGTGGGGCAGCGGTTAAGAATCTGCCTGCCAATGCAGGGGACACGGGTTCGAGCCCAGGTGCGGGAAGATCCCACATGCCACGGAGCAGCTAAGCCTGTGCGCCACAACTATTGAGCCTGTACTCTGGAGCCCACAAACTGCTAAATAAATAAATAAATAAATTTAAAAAATAAATTAAAATAAAGAACAGATTTTTTACAAGTGTTCATTAGTTTTTACTGTGTGAGTGTTTTCTCAGGAAATCAACCCTTTGAGAGAAGTAGAGTTTCTCTGTCAAATTCTAAATCCATTGTCTTTAAATTTCCTTTTTTTAATGTGCTTCTGCCTTGTTTTCATATTCATTAGCCAACGGTGATCCTTGATTTTGTCCTTATTTGTGAAAGATGGGGAAATAGCACAGGCTAAACTCTTTGGGTAGAAGTTGAATTCTAACACTTTTTTAAAAAAAAAATCTCTTTATTTATTTATTTATTGGCTGCGTTGGGTCTTTGTTGCTGCTCGCGGGCTTTCTCTAGTTGAGGCGAGCGCGGGCTACTCTTCGTTGAGGTGCGCGGGCTTCTCATTGCGGTGGCTTCTCTTGTTGCAGAGCACGGGCTCTAGGCGTGCGGGCTTCAGTAGTTGTGGCATGTGGGCTCAGTAGTTGTGGCACACGGGCTTAGTTGCTCCACGGCATGTGGGATCTTCCCGGACCAGGGATCGGACCTGTGTTCCCTGCATTGGCAGGTGGATTCTTAACCACTACGCCACCAGGGAAGTCCCGAATTCTAACACTTTGAGAAAAAGATTGATGAAAAGGAGAGTAAGAATGTCTTGGAATCCCATAAATTTGTCTTTTCCCAAAAGTAATTGATAAATGTTGGGAAGATTCTTATTTTTCTAGAGTTTCTGTTTCAAATTCAAACCCTTGTTTACATGTATTCTAAAGGCTCTGTCCCTTGAGTTTCAGGGATCTTTGTTAAAGTTAAATGAAGGTAGGTTCTTCTTTTTCCAAAAACTCAACAGGCTATGAAAATTAAATAAATGGTTTTATTTCCTTAATTTTACATTATAAGAATAATCTTAAGAGTCTCTGAATTCTTATTTAGATTGAAGCATGTAAGATTCTAGGTTTTTATTTTGGCCTTTTAGAAGAGTTCTTTCAGTATTAATATTATATTTTCATTTTTTAAGTGTAATGAGAGTGAAGAGATGCATTTAATGGCATACCAGTTGCATTACCATATCCTAAAATTTATTTCCCAGGTTTACATCATATGCAATTTGTTAAGTTCACTGCTTTGAGACACTTTTTCCTCTATTTTATAAGATTAAAGGAACTAGAAATGTTTGACCTAGAAAAGCGACAAATTAGGAGGAAAATGGGAGTTGTCTTCAAACAACTGCAGCATTGTCATGTTGAAAAAGGCATTTGGCTCCTTTTGTGTAGTCCCAGTGGATTGAACCTGTGTGTGGAATTTATAGGGAGACAGATTTCAGTTCAGTTTAAGGAAGAACTATCCTACCAGTCAGATCTGCTCAGAGAGAGAGTCAGCTGCCTGGGAAGGGAGTACAGTTTTAAAGTATGGGTTGGATGAAAATCTCCTGGGTATGTATGGTGGGTTCTGTTGCCAGATGGAGAATTGTTTGAGGTGAGCTATAAGGACCTATTGCACGCTGAATTATTTACCAGGAAATAAGGGTGAGAGGACAGCCAATTTAGGGTGAGAAAGGAGAGCTACAGCTAAGAAAGGAGACATTGAGGGCCCAATATGTCTCTCCCATCCACTAGAGTTCTACATAGTTGATGTTTTCTCTGCCAGAGAGATTTAAGAAAATGTTGGCTCTTGTTCCATAAGAGGTCATTATGCAGAACTTGAGGAATTTTTGGCATGATCACAGAGACAGAACAATTCTGTTTCTGTAATAGGCCTCTGGCTGGAGACATCAAGTAATGCTAAATCAAAAGTGTCCAGGTTGTGGGCTTTAGGTGGGAGCAACAGCTTCTGTCAATTGATTTGGTTTTCTTTCTAGTAAATTTAAAAATTTTCTCATTGTTGTTTCATTGAACTAAACTTCAACAGTAGGATTTAGGTGGAGACTATCCTTTTGTTCTGCATGTTTGGATTTATTTTCTCAGTTTCCATTTTCGTCTTTACTAGAGAAAAATGTTTCATGAACATTCTCATCACTGGAATTTGATGTAGGAAGAAAGCTGGAATTGACATGTCCTTCTTTTCAAGGAGGATCCCTGGTTTCTGGGAAGGGGTATGGTGAAGTGGGTAAGAGTATGAATTTTTGCTCTCAGGCCTGGATTTGCTTCTCAGCTCCACCATTCACCACCTTTATCACCTTAGACAAGTGACCTAACTTCTCTGGGCCTAAAGTGCATAAAGTCGTTGAGGTCATTGTGGGAATGAGAAAAAAGAAGGATGGAGGATAGAATCTTAAGTGGGGCAGATTTGGAGTTTACAGGGAGGAAGGTCAGGAAGAGATGAAAGAGGAGTCATTTTAGTAGAGTACAGAGGACATGGAACCTGAAGTGGGGAGATCTGGGTTCTTCTAGTCTTACTTTCTCCACTCTTGGTCTGTGTGCCTCTAGGCATATCACTTCCCTGCTGAACGGACTAGACTCATCTCTAAGGCTCCTTGAATATCTGAGTTTCTCCTTTCAGAATCTACTTGGAAATAAAAACAGGTGAATCAAGGTGGTGTAATATCCCTGAAACAGGGATTTCGAGAAGGAACAATGTCAGGGTGCCCAGGAGGCCAATTTGTCTATATTAGAGCGACAGAGAAAAATCTGGAATGTAAGGTTTACTGTGGCATATCATGAGAATTATTCCAGGTCCTCTCGCTGAGTTTGTAGATAACATAGATGTTGATAAAACTACTTGATACATGAGGAAAATGTAATCATGTGCTTTCATCAATGACCTGTAAATTAAACTGCTTGAGGATTTCTCAATTCAAGGTTAAAGGAGTTTTGAGGTAGTCTATTGCTGGGGGAGACAGAGCTCAATCTTCTTGTTTCTCTTTAGAATTTTAATTGCAGTTCTCACTTGAAATGGTTTTTTTGTTTTTTTTGTTTTTGTAGACTGATTGTTCCATTATGGATGGAGGGGATGATGGTAACCTTGTTATCAAAAAGAGGTTTGTGTCTGAGGCAGAATTAGATGAACGGCGCAAAAGGAGGCAAGAAGAATGGGAGAAAGTTCGAAAACCTGAAGATCCAGAAGGTATAGAGGCTTGTAGACCTTTAATCTTTACAACCCTGCAAAGTGGGTATTAATGTCTTCGCTTTAGAGTAGAGAAACTGAGGCTCAAGGGACCTATGTAAGGCCGCCATAGCTGGGAGCAGAACCAGGGTCCTCACATCTTTGCCCTTTCCACTCTGCCACATTCCAGGAGATTCCGCTAGTCTATTCCATCTATTCAGGTGGATCCAGGATCTGAACAGCTGAGAATGCTGCTGCCATGCAGGGTTTGGGTGCATCCCTCATCCAGTTAACTGTCTCAGGCCATGGGCCCTATTAACATTGATAGTTGGCTTTGAGAACTGCTGGCCCCTCTCTGAGGTCCAAAGGGAAGCTGTGGACTTTGTACTATTTTTGTGTTATCTTTGCCCTCAGATCATGCAGAGACTTGACTTCATCTTTAAAATCCTTTGTGATTCCAAAATAATATGAAAGGATTCTAAAGTATGTATTTTTCCCCCTCCCTTTCTTTCAGAATGCCCAGAGGAGGTTTATGACCCTCGGTCTCTATATGAAAGGCTACAGGAACAGAAAGATAGGAAGCAGCAGGAGTATGAAGAACAGTTCAAATTCAGTAAGCTTCAGAAAACGCAGTGTCCAAGGGACTCTGCAGGGCCTTTTTGGTGCACTTTTGCCCTGTGCAACACTTATACTAACCAACCATGAAATTGTCTTGATTATCTTTAGATAAAATTGTCTTTAGATGCTTATTTGGTGGAAAAGAGACAACTTTCTACCATCTAGACCACATTGAACATTTTTGTTTAGAACTCAAGATACCCATTTTAATTTTACGCTAATATCTAGTAATGGGAGAGATGCCTTGATTTTATGTCATGTTATCTATCCAAAAGCTTTGGTGTTTACAAATTCTTTCTTCTAATCCCCTGAAGTATCTGCTATTTATTAAAAAATAGGACAAGGAAAATTCTTATTTGACTATATTTTTCCTTTAGCCTGTTAAGCGTTCCTTGTTTAATTATTTCCTCAGAGAACATGGTAAGAGGCTTAGACGAAGATGAGACCAACTTCCTTGATGAGGTTTCTCGGCAGCAGGAACTAATAGAAAAGCAGCGAAGAGAAGAAGAACTGAAAGAACTGAAGGAATACAGAATATCCTTTGTACTTTGTGAGGAATGTATAAGGTGTCAGTTTCTCATCAACATCTATGCATTTTAGTTTCTTCATAAGTAGAATGAGGGTCTTCTGCCTGGTGATCTCTAGTTCCCTTTCAACACGGATGTTCCTATGACTCTGAATAACTGGCAGTGATATGTAGAGTTATGTTGCATGCAGGAGTCTGTTGCAATCAAAAGTCCAGATCCTTTAGGATTAACTAAAGGCCTAAATCCTAATAGTCAGGACCAGGGTATTCTTGCCTTGTGGGATTAGACTCTGGAACAGGTGGGTGATGCAGTGAACCTCATCCAGGGGAGACACTGGCTTCTACGTTTTAAAAGGAAATGTTTAGCAACCCTCCTGTGTCCTTAGTAAGACCTTCCCTACAGATACAGCCTGGTTTGTCCCCATAGGTGGGTAGAGAAAGCATCCAAGAGAACTTTGCTTTGGTTCACTATTGCCTTTTTGGCATCCACTTGAATGTCTTAATAGACATCCCAAATGTAACTTGGCTGAATCAAAATTCTCAATTCCGTGCCTCATTACCCCAACTCTCATCACACCACCTCCCTCCCCCGCGACTCCCAATCTCTTCTTTTTCTGGTCTTCCCAATCTCAGTAATGGTACTCCTATACCCCCAGGTGCCTAGGCCAAAAACTACCTCCAAAATGTACTCCAAATCTTGCAGTTCTTGCTTTCTCTGCTGCCACTGCAGTCGTCGTAGACCTTCTCTGGACTACTGGGACCATCTAATTGTCTCTGCTTCTGCTCTCCTCCCCCACAATCCATTCTCTAGACAATAGTCTGGGGAACTTTTGAAAACATACATGGGATCATATCACTTTCCTGTTTGAAACACTAGTGGCTTCCTGTTGCATTTAGTCTTAAATCTGCATTCTTTACCAGGTCATACAAGGCTCTGCGTGATCTTGGCCAACCCACCACCCTGTTGTATCTTGAACTACTCTTCCTCCTGTTTACTATACTCCAGCCTACTGGCCTTCTTTATGTTCCTCTCATACTGAGCTCTGTGAGGCATTTGCTATTTCCTCAGCCTGGACTGCTCTGCCCTCAGAGTTTACAAGGCTGGCATTTCATGACACTTGGGTCTCAGCTCCGTTCCTCATAGAGCACCCCACCTAAAATTGCACCCACCCCCATCACTGACTATAATGTCATTTTTTTAATGATCTCTGTCACTACCTGAAAATCTTAATTTATATGCTTACTGGTTTGTGTGCTTCTTTATTGCTGGAATATAAAGTAAGCTCCATAAGAACAAGGACTTGATCACCACTGATTTCTCCAGTGCTTGGCATATAGTAAGTTCTCAGTATATACGTGAATATATTAATGAATGACTCATAGGAGAGGTTAAAAGGACCACCTTAGCTTTTTCCTTCTGTGAGAAAGCTAATTTGAGTATTTCATGCTTGTATGTTGAATAACCTCACTCGTGTGACTGAACAGGCTTTACCTCTAAGATTGATGATATGACTGTGTATGTGTGCTAGTTGGTATTTTTTGCAGAGAGTGTGCAGTAGGTTCCATTAAAGAGTTATGTAGGAGAAAATGTGGACAGATTCCCAGGGATTTGGTTTAAGACAAGGTGACTGACGGTGATCGAGATAAGGTGGCAGCACAGTGCCGCAAAACCTGCTCTGAACTGGTAGCGGAAGACCTGGCTTCAAGTCCCAGTTCTTCTCGTGGAATTCTGGTATACCACTAAGATAGGAGTTGATGGAAAGTCACACCTCCATCCCAACTGTAGGATTGAGCTTGATTTTTCTGAAGCTTCCCTCCCGAACTCTGTTCCGTGGTGACCCCAGGATGATATTATGTGTTGATATATCTGAGATGGGCAGATATATGTATTGCATTGTTTCAGGCACCTGGCTTTTTCCTCTAAAGAAAAATATATTAATTACACTGTCATTTGAATTATGTCTTGTTTCATGTGCTTAATTTGGTAGGCAAGCAAATAAGCCAGAGTGTCTCCTAAAGCAGCATTTTGGAGAGTATTGTTGGTGTGGTATGAGTGTGAGAGACCTTTCGGTTTTCAATTCAAAAGGGAAGAATGAACATGGCAGCCATGAGGCAAAAGATACTTTTCTGTCCTGGTAACATTACAGCACAATATTGAAGAGGCTTCAGGGGTATTCGTTTTTTTTTTAATATTTATATAAATTTATTCTGTTTATTTTTATTTTTGGCTGTGTTGGGTCTTTGTTGCTGTGCGCAGGCTTTCTCTTGTTGCAGAGAGTGGGGGCTTCTCATCCCGGTGGCTTCTCTTGTTGCAGAGCATGGGCTCTAGGTGCGCAGGCTCAGTAGTTGTGGCGCACGCGCTTAGTTGCTTCACGGCATGTGGGATCTTCCCGGACCAGGGCTCGAACCTGTGTCCCCTGCATTGGCAGGTGGATTCTTAACCACTGCGCCACCAGGAAAGCCCAGGGTATTAGTTTTTATTGGAAACTTGGAACGTTCTGACTGTCTAGAAAAACTGAAGCAAAGCAAGCCTTCCAACCCACTGATGTGCTAATCCCAAGCATGCATGTAGCCAGAGTCATGTTGAAATAGGAATTGAAGGATTAGACATTTGTTTATTGAAGCTCTAAATCAGGAGCTGGTTCTTGGCTTTGCTTGGTTGCTATAAAATGATACATTTTGTAATGTGATACTTGTGAATACAAATAAGCTATGGTTTGTGCCAGTATAAACAACAGAACTCTTGTTTCTTTCAGGTTAGAGCAGTATTTATTAATATTATGTGTGTTTTAAAACAATGTGATTTTTAAAAAAATGCTCATATAATGCATTCCATGAGATTTTTGAGATGTGTTTGTGTATTTAAAGCGTTTTAGGGGGAGAGGGACTTAGGGGAAAAAAGGGCTTATGCTTTGGATGTGGATCAAAAATACAACTACCACTTCCCTTCCTGTCCACCAAAAAAGAAGAGGTTGAGGGCTTTTCTTCACTTCAAAAGAATAGAAAGTTAAATGTTGGTTTTTGTCTTTGTCTTGGTATTATAAATGTGTGGTTTTGTTATATTTTTTCCATTTTTGTTTTATTTTTCAGTATTTAATATTAAGAATTTTCTTTGAGAGTTTCTATCCTTTAGTGATGGAATTGTAGGTAAAAATCGCAGCATGCTCATTGTTTTTGGTATTCTGTACTAGAAAGATGAAATTTCTGTTTCCTTCATTTTTATTCTAAAAAAATGAACATTTAGTATTAACATATTATCAGTTTCCATGATGACCTTAAAAACATTAAATTGATGAAACTCAGAATAGTACTGAGCATTATGCATAATCCGTATTGAATATTACAAATGTTTAAGATAACTGGTGCCCATAAGAATCGAGTTAGTGTCTGAAGAGTGATCAGAATTAGAATTTCCTAATTTCTGGTACCCAATTTCTCTGTTGTTCAAAGATACAGGAATAGCTTAGACCATTTACCTCTACCCCCACCCCTTTGGGCTGGTAATACATACTTCTTAGATATCTTGGGCACTAGATGTCACTATTGTTCCAGCAAGGCATTACTGCATCTTAAGTAAGATGTTCCAATACATGTTTCAGTACTTATCTGTTGATTGATATGTTGTGGGAGAGCATGAAAGGGAAGGAGGGGAGGGGGTTGGTGGAGAGAACAAAAGAAACTGGCAAAGCTTGAGGGCCAGAGATTGACATGAAGCATGAAAAAAGTATTTTACAAGTGAACTGGTTGTTTTATGCTTTTAAAACAACTTTTCAGTCCTGTGTTGTGTTGCATATGCCCTGGGGTTTCTCATTAAAATCACCTTGAGAGTGTTTAAAACAGGTTCCTGGGCCTCTGGAGGTCCTCATTCAGTAGGTTTGGGACAGGGGAGGGACTCTGTCTTTTAATGAGCTGTAAGGTGATTCTGATGTTGTCTTGCACCAGCAAAGTAGGAGTTAGTCTTCATGATGTCTAAAATTGAATGCCACTGGTAGTCATAGGACACTCCGCAAAATTTGATTTTACCCTTGGGGGAAAAAGCAATTATTTTTATGTTTTCAGGTAAGCTACATTTTTTTCTGTTGCATCTTCAAGATCTTTGTTTTCTCCAGCAAGCATGATATTGGCCATGTCTTTGGTAATAGCAGGTTTTCTGGCCGTACTCAGATTTTCATTGAGAATCAAAGGGAAAAAGTTTGCTTCTCTGTATAATTTTGGGCTTGATTTGCTGGTTTCCTCCTAGTCACCTTTATTTATTTAAAAAAAAAAAATTTATTTTTTTGGCTGTGCCGGGTGTTACTTGCGGCATGCAGGATCTAGTTCCCTGACCAGGGATCGAACCCGGGCCCCCTGCATTGGGAGTGCAGAGTCTTAACCACTGGACCACCAGGGAAGTCCCTTCATTTCTTTTTAAATCAGCTGGATTTGACTGGCAGAATAAGGAGGGGAGGGCATTTTTAAAATAAGTAGGTTGAACATTCCATGGCAGAGCTGAAGTACTCACGGGTTATATTTGCCTTCCATCTCTTGATTTATCATTGTCCTGCTGTAGCTCTTCTTTTTGCTTAGTTTGACCCTTAACCTGTAACTCACAGTAATCTCAACAAGGTTGGAATTTCTCAAGACAACAAGAAGGAAGTGGAGAAGAAAGTGGCTGTGAAACCCACAGAAACCAAGACCAAGTTCTCCCAGGCAAAGCTGTTGGCAGGAGCTGTGAAGCATAAGAGGTCAGCCTGAATTCACACAACTATAATCTCCTTCTGACTGTGTGCTTTGAAATGCCAGATTAATGGTAGCCAGAACAAAAGGTTACCTAAGCATAGGTCTTGGTGAAGTTCCTTTGGTGGTCTTACCTCTCTCTCCCCTACCAGATTTGGTGTCTTCTATAGCCTTTGACCCTTGTCTCTCTGTTCATTCAACATAATAGCTACTCTTCATTGGATGCCTGCCATGTGTCAGGCATTGTGTTAAGTTCTTTCCATGCATGATTTCTTTTATTACTCTCAACAAGTCTGTGAAGTACAAGTTATTATTATCAGATGAAGAGACTGAGAATCTCAGAGGTTGAGAACCTTTGTCCAAGGTCACAAAGTAGCAGAAGAGGTGGAGTTCAATACTTGAGCATCTGTTTCTAGGCAAACAAGGTAGCAAGTTCTATGGAAGGATTTATATAGGGTGTAATGAGATCAGGGAGGAGGAATAACTCTGCCTGGAGGTGGATATATGTGCTCATGTTGGGGAAGTTAAGGCATTAGAAAGAAGAGGTTGATTAGGTAAGACGACTAGGGCTTTGACAGGCAGATGGGGAGAGCAGAACACCCCAGGAAGGGAGAAGAGCTGAGGCAAGGGCACTATGATCTGTAAGAACATGGCAGCTGTGACAGGGTTACACACCTGGCTGGGGCTCTGCTTGTTTGGTGTGGGGTGGCAGCGGTGCCTTGTTTGCTCCTCTCTTTTCAAGTCTTCAAATGGCACCAAAGTGATTAAATCTGGTCATTTCAATTTGACCAACCCTACCACAGGCAAAAGGATGTTAAGCTTAAGTGCAGACTATTAGGAAAATCAATGTGGTATATTGGCGACCAGCCACATGTTTTGAAGAAAGTGTGTTGTTGCAGTTTTGTGGTTTGGCACACCTTCTGTCTCCTGATGTTCCCAGGAACATTGCTAGGAATGTTGCTTACATGTAAAAATGTTGTCATGGTATAGCAGCCAAGGGGAGGAATATCAGTATCCTGAAAAGGGCCAGTTACCCAGCCATGAATTATTCCTTTCAAGTTTTCATATAAGCTTTCTTGCTGGCCCAGTGTCTTTGAGAATTTGGATGTGGGTCAATTGTACTGGGCTATACCAAGAAAGGGCTCTCTAGGTGGTCAGTTAGTTACCTCTCAGCAGTGTCTTGCTTCTAGCAGAATGTGTGTTGTAAGTAGCTCTCCTAGTCCTTAGATCAACTTTTATTAGATCATCCTTTATTGTTGTTTTGTGTAGCAAGGTGATAAATTAGTCTCCTGGGGCAGGAGTTCCTAATCTACCCAGCCTTGGGTTTATTAGAGTCACCTGGGAGTTTGTTAATACTGTAGATTGCCTCACACTAATTCTGTCTGGCTCAGTAAGTTTGGAGTGAGCTCTGGAAGTCTAATTTTTAAAGTTCCATGGATAATTCCGATGCTTGGTGAAAGTCTGATGCCTGATGTGTGTATGTTATGAAGCATAGTAATAAAACAAGCCCCCCTGAACCCATCACCCAACTTAAGACCTAGAGCATTATCAACAATATGAGTCTGCCTCTGTGCTCCTCCCCATTCTGTCTCTGTGCCTTGCCATCCTCACGCCACTTTCCTATATCTAGTTTACCATTCTTTTGCCTTTCTTCACTCTTAGTAGTTTTGGGGGTTTTTTTGTTTTTGTTTTTTGCTACCTATATAGGTACCCATAAACAATATAATAGCTTGCTTGTTTTGAACTTTATAAAAAATGATTTTATTATATATACACCACCTTCTGTGAATTTGGTTTTTCAATCAAATTGTTTCTCTGATTGAAACAATTTTGTATGTGGGTATGTATGTGTATGTACAGCTAAAATTTGTTCACTTTCACTGCTGTATAATAGTGCATTATTCGAGATACCGAAATTTGTTCATTCTCCAGTGAATGAATGTTTGAATTATGACAGATGGTGCTGACAGGTCAAGGACATGCTTTGTTACATATGTACATCTGTTTCTCTAGAGCTGTGTGTGCAATATATTAGTCCCTGGGCACCTGTGGCTATCTAAATGAATGAAAACTAAATGAAATTTAAAATCCAGTTCCCTAGCCACACTAGTCATATTTTAAGTGTTAAATAGCTACACGTGGCTTGTTGCTGCCCTCCTGGACAGCACAAATACAGCAATAAAGTGATTTATAAAATAGTATCTCCTTATGGTCTTAATTTGCATTCCCCTGTTAACAAATGTAGTTGACATATCATATGTTGATTTGCCATTCATGTGTCCTGTTGTGTGGAAGGTCTGTTCATTTATATTGCCATTTTTCTACTGGGTTATTTGTATTCTTCTTATTGATTCATAGTTTTTTTTTTGTTTTTAAACATAGTCCTGATATTTTTTTTCTCCAGTTTATAGCTTATCTTTTTACTTTAAAGTGGTCAAATATATTTAATTTTAAGGTGGTCCGTTTTTAAAAATTGAGATGTAATTGACATATAACACATTAATTTCAAGTGTACAACATAATGATTTGATAATAATATGAGATATATACATATATATATAGTGAAATGATCCCCATAGTAAGTCTAGTTGACATCCATCACCACACATAGTTACACATTTTTTTTCTTGTGATGAGAACTTCTAAGATCTGTTCTCTTAGCAGCTTTCAAATATACAGTACAATATCATTAACTATAGTCACCATGATGTACATTACATCCTCACTACTCATTTATTTTATAACTGGAAGTTTGTACCTTTTGAAGGTGGTCCATTTTAAGGTGGTCAAATCCATCAATATTTTCTTTTTATGGTTAGAGCCTTTTATATTTTGTTCAAGAAATTCTTTCTACCCTGAGGTTGTAATATAGTTTTTCTTGTAAAAGTCTTAGAATTTTTGTCTTTCACATGTTAGTCTTTAATCTATCTGGAATTGATTTTTGTGAAGGGTATGAGGTAGGGATCACATTGCAATTTTTTCTTCAAATGAAAAGCCAATTTTCTAGCAATTTACTAAATACTTCTGCCTTTCCTCAGTGATCTTCAGTGTCACCTCTGTCTTATAACAAGTTTCCATACCTATATGGGTTTGTCTGTGGATTCTTTTTTCTGTTCCTAGGATCTGTTGGACCAGTATCACTCTGTGTAATTACTGTAGCTCTGTACAGATCTTGATATCTGGTAGAGCAAGTCCCCTTACATTCTTCTCAGGGATGTCTTGTCTATTCTTGGCCACTTCATTCTTCCATATACATTTTAGATTTAGTTTAAATTCTTTAACAATCCCTATTGGGATTTTTATTGGAATGTTATTAAATTGCTTGATAAATTTATGGAGAGAACAGATCTTCATGGATTTGAGTCCCTCTCTGTCCATGGCATATATCTACATTTATTTGTTTCCTTTAATTAAAGTCATCCAATAAAGTCATAGAGTTTTGCTGTTTTTTTCCCCCCCAAAAATTGTACATGTCTTTTGTTAGACTTATTCCTAGGTATTTTATATTTTTTTGGTTGCTGGTGTATAAAAGTGCAATTGATTTTGGGATATTTACATCCAGCCACGCAATTCTTATAAACTTTAATAATAACTCTTGTTAACGTTAATAATTTATCAGTGGATTCTTTGAAATTTCTATGTAGAGAGTCACCATTTGTGAATAATGACAGTTTTATTCTCTTCCTTAATACCTTTTAGTTCCTTTTTCTTATCTTATTGTGCTGGCTGGGACCACCAGTAAAATGTTAGAAAGAAACAATTACTGTGCACATCCTTGTTTTATTTCTAATTTTAAATAGAATGTTTAACTTTTTCACCACTAAGAAGAATATTTATTGTTTTTGTTTTTTCAGATATCCTTTAAGGTTAAGGAAGTTCTGTTCCTAGTTTCATAAGAGGTTTTTTGGTAGCCATGAGTTGTTAAATTTTGTCAATTTTTTTCTGCTTTTGAATTGATAAAATAAATTTTTCTTTGTTACAGTGAAAAAATAAAGATTTTTCTAATGTTGCATTCCTGGTGATAAACCCAACTTGCAGTGATGTATTTTCTTTTCTTTCTTTTTTTTTTTAAACTCTGCTGGATTTGGTTTGCTAATGTTTTGTATAGGTTGTTGCATCTGGAATCATGATGGAGACTGGCCTGTATTTTTTCCCCCCCACTTTATCTGATTTTGATGTGTAGATTAAACCTAGCTTCATAGAATGATTTAGGGAGTGTTCCTTCTTTTTCTGTTTTCTGGAGGAGTTTGTATAAGATAGTAGTGTTCATTTGTGGCAGTTTGGTAGAACTCTATAAAATCACTTTGGTCCCTGTTCTTTTAACTTGTGATTATAGTACTATCTACGCTTTTCCATGTCTTTTTGAGTCAGCTTTATTTAGTTATATTTTCTGGGAATTTGCTCATTTTGTCTTTTTTCAAGTGTGTTAGCTAAATTGTCAGTATTCCTTATTTTTGTGATTGCTGTTCTGTCTGTAATTGTCCTTTTTTCATCCCAAATATTGATGAATTATACTTTTATTCTTATTTTCACTATTTTCATGAGAGGGTAGTCTCAGTCTTATTAGTCTTTTCAAAGATCTTTTGGGTTTACTTCTTATTTTTTCTATTTAATTAATTTTTGCTCTTTAATATCTTCTACCTTCTTTCTTTGGAATATTCTTTACTTTCTTCAAACTTATACTTTTATTATTTCTGTTATAAACAACTGTCAGATACCAAGCTAATTAATTTTCAGCTCTTTCCAGTTATAAGCATCTAAAGCTATAATTTTTCCTCAGCTTTCATTGTATACAATTTGGTATTTCCAACTAAGTACTTTTAGATATCCATTATGATTTCTTTGTTGACTCATGAATTAGAAACTTTTTTAAATTTCCAAACATATTGAGGTAACTTAACCATATTTCACTGGTTCTAAGATGAACCTGTTTCTCCCTTACATTTTAATACCTTATAATCAGTGGTGTCTTAGAGTATATGAAATATAATCTTTATCTTTTGTTACCAATTTCTACCTTAATTGCATTATGGTTTATATGTGCTGATTCTTTTGAAATTGCTTTAGACTAGCTTTGTGACCTATTCCTGAGATTAATTTTTGTGAATGTTCCAAGTTGAGGAGAATCTGTGTTTTGTAATTGTTTGTTCTGGGTTCTATGTAGGTACAACAAAACAAACTTATTGATTGTATTGTTCAAATCATCTGTTTCTTTACATATTTGTCTGCTTGTTCTATCTACTTGAGGGGAGTTTTTGAAATCTCCCACTGTAGTAATGATTTCTTGATTTTTCTTCAGTCTTTTGAACATAGTATATTTTTAAGCTCTTTTAGAAGCATAGATGTTCAGGATTGTTATTTCTTCATAGTGAATTAAACTTTGTTTCATTATAAACTAACCTCCTTTATCCCTTATAATACTTTTGGTCTTAAAGTCTATTCCCTTAATATTAATATAGGTACCCCAGTGTTCTTTGGATTAGTATTTGCCATAGTAACTCTTTTTCCATTCCTTTACTTTCAGTCTTTCTGGGTCTTAAGTTGTTTGTTTTGCTTCTAAATTTTTAGGTGTGTCTCATAAATAGCTGATTTAAAATTTAGTCTGTTAAACTCTCTTTATAGGTAGGCTTGGACTTATTAGGATTTTTTATACAATTCTACTATCTGTTTTTAAAAATTAATTAATTTTTTGGCCATGCCACGTGGCTTGCAGGATCTCAGTTCCCCAACCAAGGATTGAACCTGAGCCGTGGCTGTGAAAGCCTAGAATCCTAACCATTAGGTCACCAGGGAACTCCCCAGCTTCTACTATCTTAATGTTATTTGTTTTTTTACTTAAAAAATTTTTTTCCATGTATTCTTTTTATAAAAATTGATTACAATTTTAAAATCTTTTATTCATTTTCTTTTCTTTCTACTTCTTTGGATTTTTGTATTCTATTTCTATTCACTTGGTGGCTTACCTTGCAATTTATCAAGAATACTTAGTAAAACCTAAAGTAAATAGCTATCTTACTTCCCTGCAAAATTATCCATGGACCTTAGAACTTTTAGCTACAGTCACCTTCTTCCTTCCTTACATGCTGTCCAGGACTTTAGTGTGGTCATGTTTAATACCACAAATTAGATACTGTTTTTTTATATAGACTGTTTGTTTAGATTTGTATTTACAATTTTCTTTGTTCACCATCCCTTCCTTCTGGGATTAAGGCCTTCCTCCTGGGACCATTTCCTTCCTCTTTGGAGTGCATTCTTTTTTTTTTTTTGACCTAAATTTTTTATTAGGTAAGAATTTACAAACATTACTTAATATTAGTGGTAACAGTGGAGCTGGAGAGCATTGTGCCTTCTAGCTGCGTGGCGAGAGAAGTACATTCTCTAGATATTCTTTTAGTGAAGGTCTTTTGGGTGACTTTCAGAATCTCTAGCATGTCAGTAAAGATATTTCTTTCAATCTTTAATAACTTAACTGAATTTTTGTCATATATAAACATGTCCAGATATTCTTAATCCATCTGTGGTTCTAACCAAGATGAATGATGACAACAAAGAATCTGATGTTTTGGTGATGCTTGAAGATGTAATGCTTCACCCCTTGAATTGGTCAGAGGTTTAAATTATCTTTATAACAATAATATAACTGGAAGGAGATTAAGAACCTGAAATGGAGACTTTTCATTTCAGATCATCTCAGCTCCTTGAGGCTGCCTAAGACCCATATAAATAGTTATTGGAGCTCCTGATTCCCAAAGTTTGATCCCCAAGATTGGACCTAGCTCGAATCACCATATTTTTTTGTTACAGCTCAGAGAGTGGCAACAGTTTGAAAAGACTGAAATCGGACCCTGACCCAGATGATAAGAATCAAGGTGGGTGGCAGCTTTCATTTCGTTCTTGACTCATCACATACGTGAACCATGGTAAAAGGCTGGAATGCATTGTATCTGCGGAGGAATGCGTGCATCTCTAAGCAAACCTACCTAAACTTAACTTACCAAACCATTTTTAGACCATGCAGGATTTAAACCTAGCAATATGTCAGCTGCCCTGCAAAGTAATATGTTAGAAACCAGTGGAACTGATAAATGACAATTGTGTTCTCCCATGAGCGCTTACAAAGCCAAAGCCCTGGTCATATCACCTCTACTCACAAAGAGTTTTTCTCTGTCTCCCTTAAATGTCAAGTTTCTTCATTTCACCTGGCTGGCTACCAGTGAGAGCTAGCATGCCTGGCTTCTGCTGTTGGTTGGATTGGACTGAACCGAGAGGCTACAAAATACAGTTTCCAGGAGTACACTTTCTTTGGTGGTTCCTTTTATGTGATCAAATCTGCTACTGTGTTAAGTGGCACGAAGTTATAAGTGAAAGTGAGTGTTACTCAGGACTGAATCAAGGATAAGAAATTCAAGAGTGTTTTCAGTTCTACTCCTGACTCCCTGTGGAATTGAGACTCTGAGCTGAACTCAAAGGGTCATCGATAAAACAGGGCTTACATTTATTTCTCTGTCACACACACACAAAAAAGGATATTTTAAAATATATTTTTTTCTTTCAAAAAAATAATGATTATTTTAAAAAGTATATCCACTGAACTCCAGTAATGGTGAGCTGTTGCTGATATCTTTTTACTCTAGAATTTACTTTTGAAAAAGATACTAAGCGAAGAGCCTCCCTTCTACCTGTATGTCCTCTTCCATCCAATTCTCCTTCCCAGTGGGAAATAGTATTGTATATTTTTAATGTATATATGTATATATCCAGAGCTATTCTATGTATGTATAAGCAATTACAAATATTCTCTTTTTTTTTTAAAGTGTTTTATTGTAGATAACTTAAAACATTCAAATATTGAGATGATAGTATAATGAACCCCGTCACGTACCTTCAACAGTTTTTTTTAAAATTAATTAATTAATTTATTTTTGGCTGCATTGGGTCTTCGTTGCTACGCATGGGCTTTCTCTAGTTGCAGCGAGCAGGGGCTACTCTTCGTCGCAGTGTGCGGGCTTCTCGTTGCAGTGGCTTCTCTTGCTGTGGAGCATGGGCTCTAGGCACACAGGCTTCAGTAACTGTGGCATGCGGGCTCAGTAGTTGTGGTTCATGGGCTTAGTTGCTCCGTGGCGTGTGAGATCTTCCCGAACCAGGGCTCGAATCCGTGTCCCCTGCATTGGCAGGTGGATTCTTAACCACTGCGCCACCAGGGGAGTCCCAACAATTTTTAACACATGTCCAATCTTTTTTTTTTAAAGAAAGTTTTATTTATTATTTATTATTATTATTATTTTTTGGTTGCACTGCACGGCTTGTGGGATGTTAGTTCCCCGACCAGGGATTGAACCCAGGCCACGGCAGTGAAAGTGCTGAGTCCTAACCACTGGACCGCCAGGGAATTCCCCATCCAATCCTATTTCATTTAAATCTCCCGACTGTAGTATTTTGAGACAAATCTCAGACATCAAATTATTTCATCTATAATTCTTCTGTATGTATCCCTAAAAAAAAAAAGGATTCTTTGTTTTTTTAACATAATTGCAATACTATTATCACACCTGAAATAATTATAGTAATTCCTAAATGTTATCAAGTACCAGATTAGTATTCATTTTCCTCAGTTTTCCCATACATTTTTTTCTTGACAGTTGATTTTTGTTTTTAAGATTCAAATGCAACACTGTGATCACTTAATTGTTTTTTTAAATTGTATTGAAGTATAGTTGATTTATAATGTGTTAATTTCTTCTGTACAGCAAAGTGACTCAGTTATACATATATATTTTTCATATTCTTTTCCATTGTGGTTGGTCATAGGATATTGAATATAGTTCCCTGTACTATATAATAGGACCTTGTTGTTTATCCATGCTATATATAATAGTTTGCCTCTGCTAATCCCAAACTCCCAATCCTTCCCTCCCCCATCCTGCCTTACCCTTGGCAACCACAAATCTGTTCTCTATATCTGTGAGTCTGTTTTTGTTTCATAGTTATGCTGATGTGTGCCATGTCTTAGATTCCACATATAAGTAATATCAGATGGTATTTGTCTTTCTCTTTCTGACTTACTTCACTTAGTATGATAATCTCTAGGTTCACCCATGTTGCTGCAAATGGCTTTATTTCATTCTTCTTTTATGGCCGAGTAATATTCCATTGCGTGTGTGTGTCTGTGTGTGTGTGTGTGTATGTGTGTGTACACACACATACACACACACACACACACAGACACACACACACTACATCTTTATCCATTCCTCTATCGATGGACATTTAGGTTGTTTCCATGTCTTGGCTATTGTAAATAGTGCTGCTATGAATATAGAGGTGCATGTGTCTTTTTGAATTAGAGTTTTGTCTGGGTATATGCCCAGGAGTGGGATTGCTGGATAATATGGCAACTCAATTTTTTTTTTTTTAATTATTTGCTTTATTTATTTTAAAATTTTATTTATTTATTTATTTATTTATGGCTGTGTTGGGTCTTCGTTTCTGTGTGAGGGCCTTCTCCAGTTGCGGCACGTAGGGGCCACTCTTCATCGCGGCGTGCAGGCCTCTCACTATCGCGACCTCTCTTGTTGCGGAGCACAGGCTCCAGACGCGCAGGCTCAGCAATTGTGGCTCATGGGCCAAGTCGCTCCGCGGCATGTGGGATCTTCCCAGACCAGGGCTCGAACCCATGTCCCCTGCATTGGCAGGCAGACTCTCAACCACTGCACCACCAGGGAAGCCCGGCAACTCAATTTTTAGTTTTTTTGAGGAACCACCATACTGTTTTCCATAGTGGCTGCACCAATTTACATTCCCACCAACGGTGTAGGAAGGTTCCCTCTTCTCCACACCCTCTCCAGCATTTGTTATTTGTAGACTTTTTAATGATGGCTACTCTGACCAGTGTGAGGTGGTACCTCATTGTAGGTTTGATTTGTATTTCTCTAATAATTAGTGCTGTTGAGTATCTTTTCATGTCTGTATGCCTTCTTTGGAGAAATGTCTGTTTAGGTCTTCTGCCCGTTTTTGGATTGGGTTGTTTGTTTTTTTGTTGTTTGGTTGTATGAGCTGTTTGTATATTTTTGTAATTAGGCCCTTGTCCGTCACATCATTTGCAAACATTTTCTCCCAGTCCATAGGTTGTCTTTTTGTTTTATTTATGGTTTCCTTTGCTGTGCAAAAGCTTGTAAGTTTGATTAGGTCCCATTTTTTAAGTTTTGCTTTTATTTCTATTGCCTTGGGAGACTGACCTAAGAAAACATTGGTACGGTTTATGTCAGAGAGTGTTTTGCCTGTGTTTTCTTCTAAGAGCTTTATGGTGTCTTCTCTTATGTTTAATTCTTTAAGCCATTTTGAGTTTATTTTTGTGTATGGTGTGAGGGTGTGTCCTAACGTCATTGGCTCTAGGCACGCGGGCTTCAGTTGTTGTGGCGCACAGGCTCAGTTGTGGCGCGTGGGTTTAGTTGCTCCGAGGCATGTGGGATCTTCCCAGGCCAGGGCTCGAACCTGTGTCCCCTGCATTGGCAGGCGGATGCTCAACCACTGCACCACTAGGGAAGTCCCACATACTGATTTGAGTATGTTGAACCATCCTTGTGACCCTGGGATGAATCCAACTTGGTCGTGGTGTATGACCTTTTTTATGTATTTTTTGATTTGGTTTGCTAATATTTTGTTGAGAATTTTTGCGTCTATATTCATCACAGATATTCGCCTGTAACTTTCTTTTTTTTGTAGTGTCTTTGTCTGGTTTTGGTATCGGTGATGGTGGCTTCATAGAATGTCAACCCATTGGGAGTGTACCCTCCTCTTCAGTTTTTTGGAAGAGTTTGAGAAGGATCGCTATAAGTTCTTCTTTGTATGTTTGGTAGAATTCCCTAGTGAAGCCATTTGGTCCTGGACTTTTGTTTGTAGGGAGTTTTTTTTATTACAGATTCTATTTCATTTCTAGTGACCGGTCTGCTCAAGTTATCTATTTCTTCTTGATTCAGTTTTGGTGGCCTGTATGTTTGTAGGAAAGTTGTACATTTCTTCAAGGTTGTCAAATTTGTTGGCATATAATTGTTCACAGTATTCTCTTATGGTTTGTTGCACTTCTGTGATATCTGTTGTGATTTTTCCGCTTTCATTTCTTATTTTGTTTATTTGGGTCTTCTCTCTTTTCTTCTTGTCGAGCCCAACCAGAGGTTTGTCAATTTTGTTAACCGTTCAAAGAACCAGCTCTTGGTTTTATAGATTTTTTTCTATTGTTTTTTAAATTTCTATTTTATTTATTTACTCTCTCATCTTTCTTATCTCCTTCCTTCTGCTGACTTTAGGTTTTGTTTGTTCTTTTTTTTCTAATTCTTTTTGGTGGTGGGTTATGGTGTTTATTTGAGATTTTTCTTGTTTCTTAAAGAAGGCCCCTATATTGCTATGAACTTCCTTCTGAGAACTGCTTTTGCTGCATCCCATGGATTTTGTATGGTTGTGTTTTCATTGTCATTTGTCTCAAGGTATTGTTAAATTTCTTCTTTGGTTTCATTGTTGATCCATTGGTTTTTTAGTAGCATGTTTAGTCTCCATGTAATTGTTTTTTTGTTTTGTTTTGTTTCTTTTTCAGTGGTTGATTTTTGGTTTCATGCTATTGTGGTCAGAAAAGATGCTTGAAATAATTTTTATACTCTTAAATTTGTTTAGGCTTGTTTTGTGCCCAAGTCAGTCCTAGAGAATGTTCCACGTGCACTTGAAAGGAATGTGTATTCTGCTTTTTTTGGATGTAATGTCCTGAGTATATCAATTAAGTCTAACTGTTCTATTCTGTCATTTAGGATCTCTGTTGTTTTATTGATTTTTTGTCTCGAAGATCTGTCCATTGATACAAGTGGGGTGTTAAAGTCTCCTACTATTATTGTATTCCTGTCAGTTTCTCCCTTTATGTCTGTTAGTATATGTTTTATATATTTTGGTGCTCCTATGTTGGGTGCATATATGTTGACAAGTATAATATCCTCTCCTTATATCGATCCTTTTATCATTATATAGTGTCCTTCGTTATCTTTGTTTTAAAGTCTATTTTGTCTGATATGAGTATTGTGACCCTCGCTTTCTTGTCATATCTGTTTGCACGAAAGATCTTTTTCCATGCCCTCATTTTTAATCTATGTGTGTCCTTTGCCCTAAAGTGTGTCCCTTGTAAGCAGCATATTGTAGGCTCTAGTTTTTTTATCCAATCTGCCACTCTGTGTCGTTTTTTTTTTTTAATTTTTAAATTTTATTTTACTTTTTTTATACAGCAGGTTCTAGTTAGTCATCAGTTTTATACACATCAGTGTATACATGTCAATCACATTCGCCCAGTTCATCACACGACCATTCCCACCCCCTGCGGCTTTCCCCCCTTGGTGCCCGTACGTTTGTTCTCTACATCTGTGTCTCAACTTCTGTTCTGCAAACCGGTCATCTGTACCATTTTTCTAGGTTCCACATACATGCGTTAATATACGATATTTGTTTTTCTCTTTCTGACTTACTTCACTCTGTATGACAGTCTCTAGATCCATCCACGTCTCAACAAATGACTCAATTTCATTCCTTTTTATGGCTGAGTAATATTCCATTGTATATACGTGCCACATCTTCTTTATCCATTCGTCTGTCGATGGGCATGTAGGTTGCTTCCATGACCTGGCTATTGTAAATAGTGCTGCAATGAACACTGGGGTGCATGTGTCTTTTTGAATTATGGTTTTCTCTGGGTATATGCCCAGTAGTGGGATTGCTGGATCATATGGTAATTCTATTTTTAGTTTTTTAAGGAACCTCCATACTGTTCTCCATAGTAGCTGTATCAGCTTACGTTCCCACCAGCAGTGCAAGAGGGTTCCCTTTTCTCCACACACTCTCCAGCATTTGTTGTTTGTAGATTTTCTGATGATGCCCATTCTAACTGGTGTGAGGTGATACCTCATTGTAGTTTTGATTTGCATTTCTCTAATAATTAGTGATGTTGAGCAGCTTTTCATGTGCTTCTTGGCCATCTGTATGTCTTCTTTGGAGAAATGTCTATTTAGGTCTTCTGCCCATTTTTGGATTGGGTTGTTTGTTTCTTTAATATTGAGCTGAATGAGCTGTTTATATATTTTGGAGATTAATCCTTTGTTGATTCATTTGCAAATATTTTCTCCCATTCTGAGGGTTGCCTTTTCATCTTGTTTATGGTTTCCTTTGCTGTGCAAAAGCTTTGAAGTTTCATTAGGTCCCATTTGTTTATTTTTGTTTTTATTTCCATTACTCTAGGAGGTGAATCAAAAAAGATCTTGCTGTGATTTATATCAAAGAGTGTTCTTCCTATGTTTTCCTCTAAGAGTATTATAGTGTCCGGTCTTACATTTAGGTCTCTAATCCGTTTTGAGTTTATTTTTGTGTATGGAGTTAAGGAGTGTTCTAATTTCATTCTTTTACATGTAGCTGTCCAGTTTTCCCAGCACCACTTATTGAAGAGACTGTTTTTTCTCCATTGTATATCCTTGCCTCCTTTGTCATAGATTAGTTGACCATAGGTGCGTGGGTTTACCTCTGCACTTTCTATCTTGTTCCATTGATCTATGTTTCTGTTTTTGTGCCAGTACCATATTGTCTTGATTACTGGAGCTTTGTAGTATAGTCTGAAGTCAGGGAGTCTGATTCCTCCAGCTCCGTTTTTTCCCCTCAAGACTGCTTTGGCTATTCACGGTCTTTTGTGTCTCCATACAAATTTTAAGATTTTTTGTTCTAGTGTAAAAAATGCCATTGGCAATTTGATAGGGATTGCATTGAATCTGTAGGTTGCTTTGGGTAATATAGTCATTTTCACAATATTGATTCTTCCAATCCAAGAACATGGTATATCTCTCCATCTGTTGGTATCATCTTTAATTTCTTTCATCAGTGTCTTATAGTTTTCTGCATACAGGTCTTTTGTCTCCCTAGGTAGGTTTATTCCTAGGTATTTTATTCCTTTTGTTGCAGTGGTAAATGGCAGTGTTTCCTTAATTTCTCTTTCAGATTTTTCTTCATTAGTGTATAGGAATGCAAGAGATTTCTGTGCATTAATTTTGTATCCTGCAACGTTACCAAATTCATTGATTAGCTCTAGTAGTTTTCTGGTGGCATCTTTAGGATTCTCTATATATAGTATCATGTCATCTGCAAACAGTGACAGTTTTACTTCTTCTTTTCCAATTTGTATTCCTTTTATTTCTTTTTCTTCTCTGATTGCCATGGCTAGGACTTCCAAAACTGTGTTGAATAATAGTGGTGAGAGTGGACATCCTTGTCTTGTTCCTGATCTTAGAGGAAATGCTTTCAGTTTTTCACCATTGAGAGTGATGTTTGCTGTGGGTTTGTCATATATGACCTTTATTATGTTGAGGTAGGTTCCCTCTATGCCCACTTTCTGGAGAGTTTTTATCATAAATGGGTGTTGAATTTTGTCAAAAGCTTTTTCTGCATCTGTTGAGATGATCATATGGTTTTTATTCTTCAATTTGTTAATATGGTGTATCACATTGATTGATATGCGTATATTGAAGAATCCTTGCATCCCTGGGATAAATCCCACTTGATCATGGTGTATGATCCTTTTAATGTGTTGTTGGATTCCGTTTGCTAGTATTTTGTTGAGGATTTTTGCATCTATATTCATCAGTGATATTGGTCTGTAATTTTCTTTTTTTGTAGTGTCTTTGTCTGGTTTTGGTATCAGGGTGATGGTGGCCTCATAGAATGAGTTTGGGAGTGTTCCTTCCTCTGCAGTTTTTTGGGAGAGTTTGAGAAGGATGGGTGTTAGCTCTTCTCTAAATGTTTGATAGAATTCACCTGTGAAGCCATCTGGTCCTGGACTTTTGTTTGTTGGAAGATTTTTTTTTTTTTTTTTTGTTGGAAGATTTTTAATCACAGTTTCAATTTCATGACTTGTGATTGGTCTGTTCATATTTTCTGTTTCTTCCTGGTTCAGTCTTGGAAGGTTATACCTTTCTAAGAATTTGTCCATTTCTTCCAGGTTGTCCATTTCATTGGCATAGAGTTGCTTGTAGTAGTCTCTTAGGATGCTTTGTATTTCTGTGGTGTCTGTTGTAACTTCTCCTGTTTCATTTCTAATTTTATTGATTTGAGTCCTGTCCCTCTTTTTCTTGATGAGTCTGGCTAATGGTTTATCAATTTTGTTTATCTTCTCAAAGAACCAACTTTTAGTTCTATTGATCTTTTTCTTTTTTTTAACATCTTTATTGGAGTATAATTGCTTTACAATGGTGTGTTAGTTTCTGCTTTATAACAAAGTGAATCAGTTTTACATATACATATGTTCCCATATCTCTTCCCTCTTGCATCTCCCTCCCTCCCACCCTCCCCACCCCACACCTCTAGGTGGTCACAAAGCACAGAGCTGATCTCCCTGTGCTATGTATGCGGTTGCTTCCCAGTTCTGTTGATCTTTGCTGCTGTTTTCTTTGTTTCTGTTTCATTTATTTCTGCTCTGATTATGATTTCTTTTCTTTTGCTAACTTTGGGTTTTGTTTGTTCTTCTGTCTCTAGTTCCTTTAGGTGTAAGGTTAGATTGTTTACTTGAAATTTTTCTTGTTTCTTGAGGTAGGCTTGTATAGCTATAAACTTCCCTCTTAGAACTGCTTTTGCTGCATCCCATAGGTTTTGGATCATCGTGTTTTCATTGTCATTTGTCTCTAGGTATTTTTTGATTTCCTCTTTGATTTCTTTAGTGATCTCTTGGTTATTTAGTAACGTATTGTTCAGCCTCCATGTGTTTGTGTTTTTTACGGTTTTTTCCCTGTAATTGATTTCTAATCTCATAGCATTGTGGTCAGAAAAGATGGTTGATATGATTTCAATTTTCTTAAATTTACTGAGGCTTGATTTGTGACCCAAGATGTGATCTATCCTGGAGAATGTTCTGTGAGCACTTGAGAACAAAGTGTAATCTGCTGTTTTTGGATAGAATGTCCTATAAATATCAGTTAAACCCATCTGGTGTACTGTGTCATTTAAAGCTTCTGTTTCCTTATTTATTTTCATTTTGGTTGATCTGTCCATTGGTGTAAGTGAGGTGTTAAAGTCCCCCACTATTATTGTGTTACTGTTGATTTCCTCTTTTGCAGCTGTTAGCAGTTGCCTTATGTATTGAGGTGTTCCTATGTTGGGTGTGTATAGATTTATAATTGTTATACCTTCTTCTTGGATTGATCCCTTGATCATTATGTAGTGTCCTTCCTTCTCTCTTGTAACATTCTTAAATTTATTTATTTATTTATTTATTTATTTATTTATTTATTTATTTATGGCTGTGTTGGGTCTTCGTTTCTGTGCAAGGGCTTTCTCTAGTTGTGGCAAGCGGGGGCCACTCTTCATTGCGGTGCGCGGGCCTCTCACTATCATGGCCTCTCTTGTTGCAGAGCACAGGCTTCAGACGTGCAGGCTCAGTAGTTGTGGCTCACGGGCCTAGTTGCTCCACGGCATGTGGGATCTTCCCAGACCAGGACTCGAACCCGTGTCCCCTGCATTAGCAGGCAGATTCTCAACCACTATGCCACCAGGGAAGCGCTCTTGTTACATTCTTTATTTTAAAGTCTATTTTATCTGACATGAGTATTGCTACTCCAGCTTTCTTTTGATTTCCATTTGCATGGAATATCTTTTTCCATCCCCTCACTTTCAGTCTGTATGTGTCCCTAGGTCTGAAGTGGGTCTCTTGTAGACAGCATATATATGGGTCTTGTTTTTGTATCCATTCAGCATGCCTATGTCTTTTGGTTGGAGCATTTAATCCATTCACGTATAAGGCAATTATCGATATGTATGTTCCTATGACCATTTTATTAATTGTTTTGGGTTTGTTTTTTGTAGGTCCTTTTCTTCTCTTGTGTTTCCCACTTAGAGAAGTTCCTTTAGCATTTGTTGTAGAGCTGGTTTGGTGGTGCTGCATTCTCTTAGCTTTTGCTTGTCTGTAAAGCTTTTGATTTCTCTATTGAATCTGAATGAGATTCTTGCTGGGTAGAGTAATCTTGGTTGTAGGTTCTTCCCTTTCATCACTTTATCATGCCACTCCCTTCTGCCTTGTAGAGTTTCTGCTGAGAAATCAGCTGTTAACCTTATGGGAGTTCCCTTGTATGTTATTTGTCATTTTTCCCTTGCTGCTTTCAATAATTTTTCTTTGTCTTTAATTTTTGCCAATTTGATTACTATGTGTCTCGGCGTGTTTCTCCTTGGGTTTATCCTGTATGGGACTTGCTGCGTTTCGTGGACTTGGGTGGCTATTTCCTTTCCCATGTTAGGGAAGTTTTTGACTATAATTTCTTCAGATATTTTCTCTGGTCCTTTCTCTCTCTCTTCTCCTTCTGGGACCCCTATAATGCGAATGTTGTTGCATTTAATGTTGTCCCAGAGGTCTCTTAGGCTGTCTTCATTTCTTTTCATTCTTTTTTCTTTATTCTGCTCTGCAGCAGTGAATTCTACCATTCTGTCTTCCAGGTCACTTATCCGTTCTTCTGCTTAAGTTATTCTGCTATTGATTCCTTCCAGTGTAGTTTTCATTTCAGTTATTGTATTGTTCGTCTCTGTTTGTTTGTTCTTAAATTCTTCTAGGTCTTTTTAAAACATTTCTTGCATCTTCTCGATCTTTGCCTCCATTCTTTTTCCAAGGTCCTGGATCACCCTCACTATCATTATTCTGAATTCTTTTTCTGGAAGGTTCCCTATCTCCACTTCATTTAGTTGTTTTTCTGGGGTTTTATCTTGTTCCTTCATCTGGTACATAGCCCTCTGCCTTTTCATCTTGTCTATCTTTCTGTGAATGTGGTTTTTGTTCCACAGGCTGCAGGATTGTAGTTCTTCTTGTTTCTGCTGTCTGCCCTCTGGTGGATGAGGCTATCTAAGAGGCTTGTGCAGGTTTCCTGATGGGAGGGACTGGTGGTGGGTAGAGCTGACTGTTGCTCTGGTGGGCAGAGCTCAGTAAAACTTTAATCCGCTTGACTGTTGATGGGTGGGGCTGGGTTCCCTCCCTGTTCGTTGTTTGGCCTGAGACACCCAACACTGGAGCCTACCTGGGCTCTTTGGTGGGGCTAATGGCTGACTCTGGGAGGGCTCACGCCAAGGAGTACTTCCCAGAACTTGTGCTGCCAGTGTTCTTGTCCCCACGGTGAGCCACAGCCACCCCCGCCTCTGCAGGAGACCCTCCAACACTAGCAGATACGTCTGGTTTAGTCTTCCCTGGGTTCACTGCTCCTTCCCCTGGGTCCCAATGCACACAGTCCTTTTGTGTGTGCCCTCCAAGAGTGGAGTCTCTGTTTCCCCCAGTCCTGTCGAAGTCCTGCAATCAAATCCCACTGGCCTTCAAAGTCTGATTCTCTAGGAATTCCTCCTCCTGTTGCCAGACCCCCAGGTTGGGAAGCCTGATGTGGGGCTCAGAACCTTCACTCCAGTGGGTGGACTTCTGTGGTATAAGTGTTCTCCAGTCTGTGAGTCACCCACCCAGCAGTTATGGGATTTGATTTTGCTGTGATTGCACCCCTCCTACCGTCTCATTGTGGCTTCTCCTTTGTCTTTGGATGTGGGGTATCTTTTTTGGTGAGTTCCTGTGTCTTCCTGTCGATGATTGTCCAGCAGCTAGTTGTGATTCTGGTGTTCTCACTAGAGCGAGTGAGAGCACGTCCTTCTACTCCACCATCTTTGTTCAGGCTCCCTTATTTATTTTCAATTTGGATGATCACTGTGTCTTTTGATTGGAGAATTTAGTCCATTGACATTTAAGATAATTAATGATAGATATGTATTCATTGCCATTTTAAACCTTGTCTTCCTGTTGATTTTATATTTCTTCTTTGTCTCTCTTTGTTTTTCCTTTTGTGGTTTGATGATTTTCTTTTGTATTATGCTTATGTTCTTTTTGGTTTTCGTGAATCTATTGTATGTTTTTGATTTGTGGTTGCCCTGTTTTTCAAGTATGTTAACCCCTTCCTATATCTGCTTGCTTTAGACTGGTAGTTATATAGGCCCAAAAACATTCTAGGAAAAAAAAAAAAAAAATCTACATTTTCGTACTCTCCTCCCCCACATATTATGATTTTAACGTCCTCTTTTGCATCTTCATGTTCATCCTTTTGCTGTTCATTGTGGTTATCATCACTTCCACAGAAATTTTTTGATTTTTTTTTTTAATCTGTGTACTGTCTTATTTATGTGATTTACTTTCCAGTTGTGATTTTCTCTTTCCTATAGATTTTTACGACTTTGTATTTAGAGAAGACCTTTCAATATTTCCTTTAGGATAGGTTCAGTATTTCCGTATTCTTTTAGTTTTTACTTGTCTGAGAAATTCTTTTTCTCTCCCTCTGTTCTAAATGATAATCTTGCTGGGTAGAGTATCCTAGGTTGCAGATTTTTCCCTTTCAGGACTTTGAGTATATCTTCCCATTCCCTTCTGGCCTGCAGTGTTTCTGTAGAGATATCAGCTGGTACCCTTATGGGTGTTCCCTTGTGATTCTGTGTTTTTCTCTTGCTGTCTTTAGAATCGTCTCTTTAACTTTTGCCATTTTTATTATAATATGTCTTGGTGTAGGTCTGTTTGGGTTTACCTTGTTCAGGATCCTCTGTGCTTTCTGTATCTGGATATCTGTTTCCTTCTTTAGGTTTGGGAAGTTTTCAGCTGTTATTTCTTCATTTTCAATCCCCTTTTCTCTTTCTTCTTCTTATGGGATCCCTATTATGCATAGGTTGGCACGCTTTATATTATCCCATAGGTCTCATATTTTTTTCATTTTTTTTTTTCATTTGGGTTTTTGTCTCCTGTTCTAATTGGGTGATATTCATTATTCTATCTTCTAGATCACTTATTCGTTCTTTTGCATTATTCATTCTACTATTCATAGCCTTTCAGCTTTCATCTCTTCAAGTGAATTCTCTAATTTTTCTTTGCTCCTCCTTATAGTTTCTAGTTCCTTTTTATAGTAATCTGCATTTCTATTGATAACCTTTCTTAATTCCTTCAGTATTTTCATTATCTCCTTTTTGAATTTGGTGTCTATTAGACTGAAGATGTCTGTTTCATTGTTTATTCTTTCAGGGGAATTCTCTTGATCTTTTCATTGGGAGTTGCTCCCCTGCTTCTGCATTTTACTTATATTTCTCTTGCTCTATGAGTTTAGGAGAAACAATTATCTACTGTGGTCTTTGAGGGCTATTTTTATGTGGGAACATCCCTGTGTAGCCTCTGTGGGTTTAATATTTTTTGGTGTGAGGGCTGCTTTTAGTTTGGATGCCTGCCACCTCTTTTCTCAGTGTATGCAGGCCATTATCCCCTTGCTAGGAGGTGTGACTGATGTTGTGGTAATTAAGAGCCTGCACTGGCTATTGAGCGGGGCCTCCTCTTTGCTCTGTGGTTGTCACTGCCCTGTCCAGGGCAGGGCCTGATCCCTGGTTGTTGGAGTAGAAGCCCCCAGCTCCATTTCTGAGCTGTGTTTCTGATCTGTGGTGCGAGGTAAGCGGGATTGGAGTGCTCCCACTGGGAGAGGAGCCACTGAGTATTCCTCCGCTGGAGCCGTTCACCTGTGAGTGTGCTCTGTTGTGTCACCTTTCACCCGTTGTGTGGGCTCACAGAGTACACTGTTGTTGGCACTGCCCTAGGCCCCACCTCAGTTGTGGGTATGCTGGCAGTTGGCCCTGGTGCCTCTCAGACTTTGTTTTCACAAGGCCACCAGTGCAGATCCACTGAAGTCGCGTCCCAGGACTGCAGTAGTTGCACACCTGGACCCGCTATGGGAGCTATGGAGGCAGCTCAGACCCTGGCCTGGACCAACCCCTGTGTGTACGCGCCCTCAAAGCCCATAGCTGTTAAGGCCAGACCTGTCCCAGCCACGGGAGCACCAGTTGTCCGTTCACATGTTCCGCAGGCACTGAATTCACAAAGCTGGCAGTGTAGGCGTAAATCTGCGGTTTGCACAGCCGTGGGGAGAGATTTCAGCTCTGCTTCCTAAGTTGCACGACCCCTGGGGCTCAGCTGTGATTTCAGCCCCATCTCTGCGTGTGGGCAACCCACTGGTGTCTGTTCCCAAGACCGCTGAGGCAGCGGCCGGAGCATGCGAGCCTGCTCTGGCGGGAGGGGGCCGGAGCAGCTTGGGTGCATGAGCTGGCCTGGGCTGGGGCCCCGCATGGAGCCCGAGGAAGCAGGAGACGGCAAGTGGGGAAAGAGACTGCAGTGTTGGCCCCACCCCTCCCTTTTGCATTGCCACTTAACAATGGCGCTTCGCTTCTGTGGCAGCCCAGGGTTCTGCCATGAACACTCCTGGTTGCAGCACCCCACACTCCAGCCCCTTCAGGCTGTCTCTGCACAGCCCCCAACAGTCCTCTCCCCAGGTCTGTCCTCTAAACCCTGTGTTCCAGCACCCAGCCCCTGCCCATACCAGTGGACATGCCTCTCAGGCTGGGGTGTGCAGAGTGGTGACACAGATTGTCTGTGTAGGTCTCTCTCTGTCCTGCCTGCCACTAACTAGTTGTTGCGCTCTCCCTCTGAGCCTCTGAAGCTTCTTTTTTGTCCCAGCTGATCTCCCCGCCCATGAGGGGACTTCCGAGGGTGTAGGAACCTCTACTCTCCTTCAGCTCCCTCCCAGGGTTGCCAGACCCGTCCCACTTTCTCTCTCTCTTTTTTTTTTTCCTTTTGTCCTACCTGGTTACATGGAGATCTTTTTTGTCCTTTCAGGTGTTTGAGGTCTTCTGCTAGTGTTCAGTAGGTGTTCTATGAGAACTGTTCCATTTGTAGATGTATTCTTGATATATCTGTGGGAAGAGGTGAGTTCCACATCCTGCTACTCCACCATTTTTATTCCGATCCGACAATTGGTTTTTTTAAAAACTTAGTATCCAAGGAAGGATTAGACATTGTATTTGGCTTATATGGCTTAAAAAAATGATTGAGATATAATTCACATACCATAAAATTCACCCTTTTAAAGGATACAGTTCAGTGGTTTTTAGTATGTTCAGAAGAATCTGTATTTATCACCACTATCTAATTCCAGAACATTTTCATCACCGCAAAAAGAAGCTCCGTGCCCATTAGCAGTTATTCCCCATTCTTCCCTCTCCACAGCCACCAGCAACCACCAATCAACTTCTGTCTCTATGGATTTGCCTTTTCTGGACACTTTTTATAAATGAAATCACGCAATATAGGGCCTTTTGTGTCTGACTTCTTTTCACGTAACATAATGTTTTCATAGTTCATGTTGTGGCATGTAGTAGTACTTTTTACAGCTGAATAATATCCCATTTTATGGTATGCCACCTTTTTGTCCACTCATCAATTGATGAACATTTGGGTTGTTTCCACGTTTGGGCTGTTACAAACCATGCTGCTGTGAACATTCATATCCAAGTTTTTGTGTGAAAAACTGTTTTCAGTTCTCTTGGGTATATACCTAAGAGTGGAATTGCTGGGTCATACAGTAAACCTATGTTTAACTTTTTGAGGAACTGCCACACTGTTTTCCACTGTAGCTGCACCATTTTTATATTCTACCAGCAGTATATGAGGGTTTCAGTTTCTTTACATCCTTATCAACAGTTGTTATTGTGTTTCTTATATCCATCCATTGGGTGTGAAGTGATACTTTATTGTGGTTCTGATTGGGGTTTCCCTAATGACTAATGATGTTGGCATTGTGTACTTAATGGCCATTTGTTTATCTTCTTTAGAGAAATACCTACTCATATCCTGAGCCTGTTTTAAAATTGGGTTATTTGTCTTTTTATTTTTGAGTTGTAAGTGTTCTTTATATGTTCTGGATGCTAGACACTTGTCAGATAGATGATTTATAAATATTGTCTCTTTCTGTGGGTTGTACTTTTACTTTCTTGATAGTGTTCTTTGGAGCACAAAAGTTTTACATTTTTTTTTTTCATTATTTATTTTTTCTGGGTAAACTGCACTCTTTTTTTAAAAAATATTTATTTATTTATATATATTTTTAACATCTTTATTGGATTATAATTGCTTTACAATGGTGTGTTAGTTTCTGCTTTATAACAAAGTGAATCAGCTATACATATATATATATCCCCATATCTCCTCCCTCTTGTGTCTCCCTCCCACCCTCCCTATCCCGCCTCTCTAGGTGGTCACAAAGCACCAAGCTGATCTCCCTGTGCTATGCTTCTGCTTCCCACTAGCTATCTATTTTACATTTGGTAGCGTATATATGTCCAAGCCACTCTCTCACTTCGTCCCAACTTACCCTTCCCCCACCCCGTGTCCTCAAGTCCATTCTCTATGTCTGCATCTTTATTCCTGCCCTGCTCCTAGGTTCTTCAGAACCCTTTTTTTTTTTTTCTAGATTCTATATATATGTGTTAGCATACGGTATTTCTTTTTCTCTTTCTGACTTACTTCACTCTGTATGACAGACTCTAGGTCCATCCACCTCACTACAGATAACTCAATTTCATTTCTTTTTATGGCTGAGTAATATTCCATTGTATATATGTGCCACATCTTCTTTATCCATTTATCTGTCAATGGACACTTAGGTTGCTTCCATGTCCTGGCTATTGTAAATAGAACTGCAATGAACATTGTGGTACATGACTCTTTTTGAATTATGGTTTTCTCAGGGTATATGCCCAGTAGTGGGATTGCTGGGTTGTACGGGAGTTCTATTTTTAGTTTCTTAAGGAACCTCCATACGTTCTCCATAGTGGCTGTATCAGTTTACATTCCCACCAACAGTGCAAGAGGGTTCCTTTTTCTCCACACCCTCTCAGCATTTATTGTTTGTAGATTTTTTGATGATGGCTATTCTGACTGGTGTGAGGTGATACCTCATTGTAGTTTTGATTTACATTTCTCTAATGATTAGTGATGTTGAGCATCCTTTCATGTGTTTGTTGGCAGTCTGTATATCTTCTTTGGAGAAATGTCTATTTAGGTCTTCTGCCCATTTTTGGATTGGGTTGTTTGTTTTTTTGGCATTGAGCTTCATGAGCTGCTTGTAAATTTTGGAGATTAATCCTTTGTCAGTTGCTTCGTTTGCAAATATTTTCTCCCATTCTGAGGGTTGTCGTTTTGTCTTTTTATGGTTTCCTTTGCTATGCAAAAGCTTTTAAGTTTCATTAGGTCCCATTTTTTAATTTTTGTTTTTATTTCCATTTCTCTAGGAGGTGGGTCAAAAAGGATCTTGCTGTGATTTATGTCATAGAGTATTCTGCCTATGTTTTCCTCTAAGAGTTTTATAGCGTCTGGCCTTACATTTAGGTCTTTAATCCATTTTGAGTTTGTTTTTGTGTATGGTGTTAAGGAGTGTTCTAATTTCGTTCTTTTACATGTAGCTGTCCAGTTTCCCCAGCACCACTTATTGAAGAGGCTGTCTTTCTCCATTGTATATTCTTGCCTCCTTTATCAAAAATAAGGTCACCATATGTGCATGGGTTTATCTCTGGGCTTTTTATCCTGTTCCATTGATCTATACTTCTGTTTTTGTGTCAGTACCATACTGTCTTGATTACTGTAGCTTTGTAGTTTAGTCTGAAGTCCAGGAGCCTGATTCTTCCAGCTCCGTTTTTCTTTCTCAAGATTGCTTTTGCTATTCAGGGTCTTTTGTGTTTCCGTACAAATTGTGAAATTTTTTGTTCTAGTTCTGTGAAAAATGCCAGTGGTAGTTTGATAGGGATTGCATTGAATCTGTAGATTGCTTTGGGTAGTATAGTCATTATCACAATGTTGATTCTTCCAATCCAAGGTTTTACATTTTGATGACGTCAATTTATTTTTTCTTTGGTTGCTTGTACTTTAAGTGTCATATCTAAGAAACAGTTGCCTAATTCATGGTCATGAAGATTTACGCTTACATTTTTTTTTAAAGAGTTTTATACTTACATTTTGATCTTTGACCCATTTTGTGTTAATTTTTTGACTCAATAATTTGTTGAAAGGACTGTTTTTTCTCCCACTGAATTGTCATGACACTTTGTTGAAAATCAGTTGAACAGCATGTTTGGGTTTATTTCTGGACTCACTTTTCTCTTCCATTGATTTGTATGTCTATCCTTATGCCATCACCACACAGTTTTGTTTTCGTTTGTTTGTTTCTGTTTTGTTTTATTTTTTGGCCATGCTGCACGGCTTGTGGGATCTTAGTTCCCCGACCAGAGATTGAACCCAGGCCCTTGGCAGTGAGAGCACAGAGTCCTAACCACGGGACTGCCAGGGAATTCCCTACCACACAGTTTTGATCATTCTAGCTTTGTAGTAGGTTTTGAAACCAGGAAGTGTCAGTCTTTCAAGTTTGTTCTTTTTCAATATTGTTTTGCTATTTGAGGTCCCTTGCATTTCCATATGAATTTTGGGATCCACTTGTCAATTCAGGCAGCTGGGATTTTGATAGGGATTGCTTGAATCTGTTGATCAGTTTGGGAAAATTGCCATTTTATGGCATCTTAACAGTAGGCTAATCTGTCTTTTAAGTCTCATTTAACCTATGGGTTCTTCCTCTTTCTTAATTTATTTTTTGTTTCCTTTATATTTTACTTGTGAAGAAACTGGGCCTCTGCCCTGTGGAGTTTCCCGCACTCTAGATTTTGCTAATTGCATCCCCATGGGATTCCTTTATAGCCTGTGTTTCCTATAAAATGGTAATTAGGTCTAGAGCTTGGTCAATTCACGTTGATTTTTTGGCAAGATTTACTTCATATGTTGTTTTGCATTTCCTATCATCATCATTATTTTAATTAACATACTCTTCTGTTCATTGCTTACTTACCTTGGGAATCATAGCATACCTGTGCATAAAGAGCTTCTTCATTCCTTTTTAAGGCTGTGTAGTAATCCATTGTATGGTTGTACCATAGTATATTTATTTCGTTTTTTATTGATGAACATTTAGATTGTTTCCATTCTTTCTCTATTATGATGTTTCATTAAATAACCCTGTACATGCATCATTTTTCACATTCACAATATGTCAGGTTAAATACTTAGAAGTAGAATTATTGAGTCAGATATACATTTGTAACTTAGAAAAATATTGCCAAATTGCCCTGCTAAGAAGTTATTCCAGTTTACATTCCCATCAGCAGTGTAACAGTTCCATTTAACTGGGATCTTTTTAATATATAAAAAACTTGTTAAACTGTGGCTGCTTAAATAGGATAAGTATATACTGTGTGTGCACACATACACAGAGGTATATAAAACTTCATAGAAATCTAAAATATATTTCAACTAGTTACCTAGTAGCCCTGTATCTGGTGCTTATTCCCTAATAGGAATTATGTATATCAATTAATGGAAAGGGAAACTTGTATGGCTGCTTTAAATTCTCTCAGGCAGACACTTGTATTTAAGAGCCATCTTATTTTTGTCATTCTGAATCCCTCCATTCTTATAGCAGAAACTGGACAAGAAATATCTTTTGCTAGGAGCTAAGGCCCCACGAGAAGACTATCCCCTGAAGCTTCTGTTAGAGTCTTGACCTCGGCAGTAGAAGACTTGCCCCTTTAGTCCCCCAGAAGATAGCTCTGTAGTCCTTACGGAGATTCAGGCTTCCCCCACTGGAGGCTCTGACTTAATCTCTGAGCAGAGCCAGTGAACACACAAGTTGGTCCCATCTACTCTCAAGTCACGCATCTGTCTGAATCCCAAGAACATTCTCCATTAGTAATTTTCAATGTTAATTTGGTATGACAGTGTGGTCCTGCAAACGCAGAAGTTGGCAGGAAACTTCACCAAATGGGCGAGATCAGAGGGCACCATTTTGTTCTCTGTGGGCAGTTAACTGCTTTTGTTTTTTTTTTTTTTTAAGTCTTTATTGAGTTTGTTACAATATTTTATGTTTTGATTTTTTGGCCCCGAGGCATGTGGGATCTTAGTTCTCTGACCAGGGATCGAACCTGTACCTCCTACACTGGAAGGCAAAGTCTTAACCACTGGACTGCCAGGGAAGTCCCAGTTAACTGCTTTTGGAATGAAATTTGTTAGAGTTGCAATCTCTTTTCTTTCTTGAAACTTCCTAGATAATTGGGAGATTTGGTCCTTTTGCTTAAACTCTGCTAATGCCCCTGTGGTCCAGATTCCTTTGGTTACATTTCTGTGGCTGGCTTCCATCCTTCCCTTAGGCCGGCTCTAGTCCTCCACAGGTATTCTGAACTTGATCTTTCTTTTCTAAGATAGACCCTAAAATTAAATTCACCCTTGAAATACTTAATAAAAGGACACATTTCACTGAATAACTTCACATAAATTACTTTTCTAAGTAACTGATTCATACCCTTATGATATCAGGGTTTTGTTTTGTTTTGTTTTTAAACAACCCAATTTTTCTCACAGAATACTGAAAGTATCCTTGTATGTGTGAAAATAGTAATACAATGAATGTTCAGGTAATGAATGGTTTATAATTTGATGTTATGTCCCAAATTTTCACATTCCCCCCACCCCCACTCCCACCCCCAAAATTTAGCCATTTGCAGTGAAACTCTGTTACGCATTTTCCTGCATTCTCACACATTGTGAATGTTGGCCTGCTCTGTGCCAGGCCCTCTGCTCTATGCCCAGGGGATGGGATAGAGAAGAAGGAGCCCTTGCCCTCCAGAGACTTACAGTCTGAGGAGAATATGGATGAGGAGAATATGGATAAGGAGAAGATAGCCATTAGGACTGTCAGTCTTCTACAGCCTTCCTGGCTGTAATACAGGGATTACAGAGGTAAGAGGGGGGCTGTTCCTTCTGAATTAAATGGCCTAGGATACTCTTTGAATTGTGGCATTTGGCTTTCTTAAAAATTGTCTAAATAGGCAGTTATATGCACCCAATAGTAAATTGAAAAGGGACACAAGAGTGTGGAATAAAAAGTTGTCTCCCCTGGTCCTCAGCCACTCAATTGCTCTCCCCAGAGCAGCCACTGTTACCAGTTTTTAATGTATTTTTTCATACATTATCATGCATATTTAATGTCCCCCACGCCCCCCAGATTATAACTTGTACTCACCCTGCCTCTTTCATTTAACACATGGTATCTTAGAGATCATTCAATACCAGTACACACACAGATGCTTTATTCTTCTTAATGGCTGAATACTAGTCCATTACACTGGTCCTCTATCAATGAACCTTTTGGTTTCTACTCTCAACAGTGCTGCATGAACATCATTTAAGTGTGAAGGACTTAGCCAAATAGTCCTACATTCCCTCAGCAACATATATAGATGCGTATTCCTCCGTATATATTGTTTATTCTATGTTTAAAAGTCATTTGTTTCTTTTTCTGTGAACTATTCGTGTCTTCTGTCTACTTTTCTGTTCAGTTGTTGGTTTGTTGTTGGGTTTGGAAGAACTCTTTGTATCGTAAAGAAATTAGCTTTTGTGATACTTATTGTAAATATTTGCCTGTTTTCTTGTAGCCTTTGTTACCTCTTGTAGCCTCTGCAATCATTGTGAGCTCTCACTTTTCTACATCTCCATGTTTTCACATTACTTATCTTTAGCAGCTTCCTTTCCCCTTATTATTACTTCCTGTATAAGCAAATAAACTATGTGTACTGGCTGTTGGAGATCTCTTTGCTTCTCAGTGATATTTTTTACTTACTCCTGATTTCATATACTTGGAACCATGTATCCTTTTCACATTTACGTGAAGTGTTAGGGGTTTGTTAAGGCAAAACCCTAGAAGGTAATATGCTTGTCAGCCTGATACAGTGTTTGAATTCCAACCCTTACTCTACAGTGAGCTCTGGGATCATTTTAGTACATTATCTTTTGATTCAAATTTAGTTTAATGTTTTCTACTCTAAGTGGCCTTTAACCTTAGCTGGGTTTTGGACCTCCCTCATCATCAAAATGGGGGATCCCTATATACCAGGTTGTTGTAGTGATTAAATGAGGCTGGAAACAGGGAAGAAGAAGGGATGGAGGAGAGTCCTTAACTTTTCCTCTAACCTTCAAGTTCTGTGTTTTCTAGGTTGAGGCTTTCTGTCATGGAGGTTCTGCTGTGACTCTGGGTTTCCTGGGGCGAAAAGAGCCCCAGCTACTTGGTGATATTCTGCATGGTCTTTAAATGATCTCTGCTGTGGCTTCAGTTTTCTCAGTTGTAAACTAGGAACATTAAGATGAAGATGATGATAGTGTCGACTGCATAGGGTTGTTTTGAGGCTTCCAACATAAAGCCCTCTACACATGGAAAGCACACCATCACCTTTGGAAAAGGGTGATGAAGTAACAGTCCTGCCTCCTTTTTTGCAGAAGCCCCGTCCTGCGTGTCTCTTGGAAGCACATCTCTGAGTGGTCCCTCCATCCACTGCCCCTCCGCTGCCGTCTGTATCGGCATCCTCCCAGGTTTGGGCGCCTACTCTGGGAGCAGCGACTCTGAGTCCAGCTCAGACAGCGAAGGCACCATCAATGCCACCGGCAAGATCGTCTCCTCCATCTTCCGAACCAACACCTTCCTCGAGGCCCCCTAATTCCTCTGTTCTTACCGCAGGGAGCTCCTCCCCAAGAGTAGACTGGACAGTTTATTCTGCCTACAGGCATTGCCTCCCACAGAAAAGTCCTTTGCCTGCTCCCTGTGCACACCATGACATTTTTAACCTCATCTAAAAATGTCCAGAATCCACTTGTGGCCCGACTTGTGTTTGTTTTCTCTTTCTACTCCAGTACAGATGCCCAAACCTGTCCCACGGCTTCTGTCCTCACTGATTTAGTAGGGCAGAGGTCAGGGCCCAGCAGAAATTCCACTAAAAATGCCCTGGGAAGATAGGTACCAAGCAGCTTGCAAAGGGTTTGGGTTCTGTTGCTTTCTTGTTTTTTTGTTTTTTGTTTCTTTTTTTTTCCTTTCCCAACACCACAAAGAAGCAAGGACAGTTATTGAACAGGTATCATTTAAACATTCTATTCTAGACGAAGGCGCCGTTTGACTATACTGTGTTGTGGAGTGTGCAGGGGGGAGAGAAGGTCCCAGGTGATGGAATGGCGCACTGCCCTGGAACTAACCTATTCTTGATGTTGTGTGACTAAGTAAAGGTTCTAAACTACATCTGCAGGGGGTGTCACTTAACACTCATCGTTCATTGTGAAGTTTTCCCTTACCCATGGCTATTCCTTCTCCCTCCACCTAATCCCATTTAAGACACTAAACCTTAGAGAAACAAACATAGGCCTTATTTTGTTGTAGCCAGAAATCAGAAGTGCTGGTAGGTGTGTGGACGAGGTGACTTATTTCTGGCAGCTCCTGGAATTCTAATATTGCAAGCCAGTGCGACCCACCCTGCATATTCTAGCTACAACCTGTTGAGGCCCCTCTCTGTTGGCTACATTTCTAGTTGTGGCTTCTAACTGTGGAAGCTGTTTCTAGCCTAAGGGTGCTACGCTTGTCCTTTCCTCTGCTTTGACCTGCTGCCCTTCCTGCTCTTCCCTTCCCATACAGAGCAGCCAAGACCCAGAGGTGCTGCTTCATCTCCATCCCCTAAAGGGAGGCAGGAGCTCTCCCTTTGGGAGGGAGGGAAGGGCAGGGGGAGACAAGGTATGGAGGCCCTGAGGACAGAGGTAGGCCATGAGCTTTTAACAACAACAACAAAAAGCTGTAGGCTCCCCTGCTTCAGAAGAGTGATCCTGTGCGGTTCTTTCTTCCGCTGGGTTCCTACGTCAATTGTTTCTACTTCCTTGGGTGTGAGACGGAGAGAGACACACACAGAATGTGTTGACACTGTGATGCTGGCAGGCAGAGAAGCTACTCAGTTTTAACGTGGGCAGAGAGGCCCCTGGATCTCCTCCAAACCCACTCCTTTTCCCTCCCAAAGCAGTGACACTCTGGTGCCCACTGGCAGATGGTGACTTCCCTTCACCCATAACTGATGCCTTGTGAATTCTTTTTCCTTTTCAGAGCTACTCCGTGCTAATTGTTCCTGACTGTCAGTACAGGCACATCAGCTCCATCCTTACAAACAAGACGTTGAGGTAAAACTGTGTAGGCACCTTCTGCTCCTCCGCTTCGTTGTTCTGCAATTGTGCTGTTGCTATTACAGCCCGTACCCAGAGCAACGTCAGATCATTTCAGGAGGCAGACCGAGGAACCAAAGTCACCATCTTTATGTGGTTTGACTTATGGTTTTTTTTTTGGCCGCACCACACAGCATGTGGGATCTTAGTTCCCTGACCAGGGATTGAACTCATGCCCCCTGCAGTGGGAGCACAGAGTCTTAACCACTGCGCCACCAGGGAAGTCCCTGGTTTGACTTTTAAGAGGCCATTACTATACCTCATTGCCTCTGTCGATGTTGGGAGAAGTTGACAAAGGGTTGCAGGGATTAAAAACCTACATTAATTTGAAAGCTAATAAACCTGTCGGAGAATAACATCTTGCTTTTCCTGTACTGGATCTTGTGCTCCCACCTCTGTCCCCATCTACTGTAACAGCTAGATTGTGTCAAGGAGGTTGAGACTCATCAGATTGAGATTTCTGCTCTTGGTATCTCAGGAGAAGTTGAGAATCACTGGTGATCATTTCATCTTTTGCCGTACCTGTTAGCAGAGAGCCCTGGAGCTGAGGCATGGGTTCTGTAGAAACCATGAACAGCAAAGCAGGGTCTGGTCTCCCAGTGGAGGAAGTCACCTTGGAAAACGTCTAGTGTAGACTGTGTGTTTCAAACCCAAAGAAGAATAGGAAAACCTGGGATGGAAGGAAACACTGCTTTAAATCACAAGATGCAGCTCTCCTGCCTTAATAGATAATTGGGATTTAATAACTAGGTGATAAGGGATAAAAACAAGGTTTGGGGTGGTTTCTTAAAACTTGCTTGCGTTGTCCTGAGTGGTAGTCTTCTTACAACTTTGAACCATGTGAGGGAGAAAGCTTGTCTCTGAGGAATCCTATTGCCAGCTCTATCTGGATTATCTAGCTTGTGTCATACCACGGCCTCTCTCTCAAGCACTTCCTGCTAGCATCTACCTTTGGCCCTGTCACCCACCTGGGTGGGGAGGAAGGGAGCATGAAATCCAAAGCATCCATTTTTCCATCTGTTAAAAGCAGGGAGGGCAATGTGACTGGACCCACAGAGCTGGCTGGTGACCTGTTTATGTCTGCCTTCCCTGGGCCCAGACCCAGGAGGAGAGAAAGCTGGCTTCTCAAACACAGAGTTGGGAGGGCATTCTAGACTTTTTCAGGAGCATTCTAGACTGAAAATTCCCTGACTAGGAGTGGCTTAGGCTAGTCTCTTGCGTCCTCATTTCTTTCCCTTTCCACCTCGTGGGTTCTTCCCTTCTGGCTACCTCTCAGGAATCTCAACTCGGTTCCTCCTCCTGTGGGTACACCACAGTGGCTATGAGCTTGAAGCCAGACATTTACTAGCTGGATCACTTGGGCAAAGTCCTTAACCTCTCCAGGCCTCTGTTTCCTCCTCAGTAGATAGGAATCAGGACACCAACTTCCTAGTGAGGGTGAAAGAGGATCTATAAGAGATACTTGGTGTGGTATGTGGTGCTCAGAAAATGGTAGCCATCCTCATTAGTACTGTTACCCTCGGCCTCCCCCATTTCTGGGTAGATCGTCTAGAGCTTCTGTTAGTGGTGGTTTATGGCAGGTTTATCCATCCTACTGGCATTCCTCAGTTGGCAGGTAGAACACTGACATGATGACGGGTCAGATCTGGTCATCAGAGCTCCAACCACCCGCTTCTGCTGTGTGCTTCCCTCTTAGCTAAATGTTAATTGCTCAGGCACACCCAGTTCCTTGGCTCGGGTGTCCTAACCGTGGGTATGTGGCTCAGCTGTCGTCTTAAGCCCCTCCAGAAAAACAAAAAGGAGCGAGAGCTCAGCGGCAGTACACCATCACTTGGACTTGGATCTTTCTTGATTTCTTGGCGTGCCCAGCCCACTTACACGTAACAGTATGGAATGCAAGTTCTGCTTGGTGGGAGGCTAGATCTTGGCAACACTTTCATAGTGTTGAACACAAGAAGCCAGTCGCACATTTATGCCTTAGTGATGCTGGCAAGGGCTAGTATTTTGCTCCCTTACCTGCTGGAGCAATGGTTTAGGGAAAGAGGGAGCCTCATAGCACTAATAGGCAGAAGGCGGCCCAGCATCAGAGTTTCACAGAGCCATGGGCAGCACAACCCAGAGACAACCTCCACTGTGAGTTTTAGCCATCGGCCGGGCATCTCCCTCACTGTTTCAGACATGGTCATGCACATCATTATCCCTTATGTCGGTTTGTTTATCGGTGAGCATTTACTGAGGGCCCGCTATGGACGAGCCAGGCACTGTTTGAGATGTTTGCAGACTGTAGTGTCTTTCATCCTGAAAAAAAGTCCTGTGAAACAGCCCTTCTCTACATTTTATAGAGGAAACCGAAATTCACAGTGATTCAATGACTTGCCCAAGGTCACACAGGTAAGTATCAGAACCAGAATTTTAATTTGAGCCTTTAATTCTAAGCCTGGTTTTCTGTGGTTTCAATGAAACTTTAAAACAAATGCCAGTGCCAAGGCCTCAGTGGAGGTGATTCAAGGGTAAAGGAGCCTTTTAGTCAGATTTCCAAGTTCACTTTTCATCATACTATCCATGTACAAGAACCAAATAGCAGCACCAAGGCTTGGTTTGTTTTTACTGAAATACAGTTGACATATAACATTAGTTTCAGGTGTACAACGTAATTATTCAATAATTGTATATATTGTGAAATGATCCATCACCACACATAGTTACCAAAACATATTTTTCTTGTGATGAAAGTTTTTGAGATCTACTCTCTCAGCAACTTTCAAATATACAATCTCCTATTATTAACTATAGTCACCATGCTGCACATTACATCCCCAGGACTTACTTATCTTGGTTTGTTTTTTAAGTGGTGATTTGCCTGGTCAGGAGTTGAGGACATTCCTTTCCCTGGTGAACTCAAACCAGCTGGGAGTAGAAGGCTTGTTTGACTGATCCACCCAATCTCAGGCAGAGAAGGGGGAAGAAAGATGGCTGGGTCTGCTCCCTCGTGCACCTGCGAAGTGGGGGCCGCCGGCACCACACTGAGGTAGGTGGTCCATAGGGGTTCGAGCATTTATGATGGGCCCTGATGCAAGGCAGGGAGTCTACCTTAACCCGGCCCAGTAGATGTCAGTCTCCATAGCTTCACCAATCTGGTAGATTATTCCCATGGGGAGGTGTAAGGGAGAGGTCTGCATCAGGTGTCGCCCCAGTACACCCATCCCCTGAGGGCTAAGGAGGGGATGTGGGGCTGGGAGGAGAAGGCTGTTCCACTATAGAGGCCTCTGGTCGATCAGAACTTGACAGATTCTCCCAGGCTGAGTTGGATACGAACTTCCCTGGATCTGACATCCAGCTAGACACTTCAGCTACCAAACAGGAGGGTAAAGGAAGCAGTCACATGGTGTTATTTCAACCATCATGCAGTCTTGCAGCTGTCCTGAGCGAGGGCTGGGTGTGAACCAGAGGAGGCAGATGCGCTGGTCCTGGGTTTCTACCCATAGTGCCGAGCTGGCCTCTGGGCTGCTGTGCTGTGATTTCCCAGAGGTCCCTGAGGAAATCACAGCTCCCTGCAGTCCTGCAGCCCTCTCAGGAGAAGTGAAGGTGTCCCTCGAGGATATTTCAGCTGGCTTTTAGTGGCCACGGAATCAGAAGAGGCATTGGAAGCCTAGGATACAGATGTCCCTCGCTTGCTCCCACCAGATAAACACCGGCTCCTGAGCTTACCAGGCACCTGGAGCTAGGAACCTGCCTGGCGTACCAGCCAGGTCTAGCAGGCCACTGGTAAGAATTGCTGACCTGGGAGAGTAGGTCGAGATGTCCGACTGCCCAGTTTCATTGGAGGGGAAGGACAAATTCAGCAGCAGGTTGAGAAGACTTCCTCGTAGAGTCACGGGAAGACATTCAGTGCAGTGGAACAAGTGTGGGCTCTGTGGAATTGGCCAGACCTGGAGCTAAGTTCTGGCTCTGCCTCTAATAGATTCGATTAGCCTCTCTGCTTGTTTCCTCATCTCTGAAATGGTCACAGGCAGGGGCTGGTGGAAAGGTTCAAGATTATGCCTGTAATGTGCTTAATAGGGAGCTGGAAACCTAGTGCTTAATATGAATGTTAGTTGTTGGTTGCACATGAGCCTGTGGCAAAGGGGCTGACTGGAGCTCTAAGGAGGAGGTAGACAAAAGAGAAAGATGTGTTCTTTGGAGGAGAGAAGGGAACAGGCCAGACGGCTGGGGTTTCAGAGATGCGTCGCCTAGCTGGTTTCGTGAGGTTGGGCCCAAGCCCGGGGTGGGGTGTGCGATAGAAACCAACGGCTGCTGCAGGGACAGAAGCAGCCCTGTTTAGCATCCTGAAGCCAGAGAGGCTTTCACATGCTGCAGACCACAGGGTGTACTCCAGTGCCTGGGAGACCTGCAGGAGGAGCAAATGGGTGGCAGCGACTGCCACTGCTGTGGTGGGGTAGGGTACATAAGACAGCGTGGACCACGAGGAAGAAGGGTGGGGCACCGTGTGCTGTTGGCTGGGCCAGCATGGGCTCTGCTGGGGCCCAGAAGGCTGGTGAGGGCCCGTGCATTTCATTGCCCCACAGATATTTATTGAGCATGTACAATGTGCCAAGTTCTGTGCCAGTTTAACAGCTGCATTACTGTTTGTGTGGGATGCATGTCCCCAAGTAGAAGTGATTATACCAATTTCACAGGCTTGCTAGGGGGAAGGGGTTTTCATGTTTCCTTTCCCAGATCAGTGAGCCCATCAGGTCCCAGCTGAGGAAGGAGCTGACACAGGGACATCTGAAACTCCTTTATTACCCTGAGTATAACAAGTAGAACACGGTCACAGTATTAAAAAACAGAGCAGGAATTGGGTGCAGGCTACCACACAGTATGCACCGGGGACACATTCCTTTGAGTCTGCAGCTAGTTACTTGGAAAAAGCCAGTTATGATTGTAAAAATTTTATTCTCTTTAATAACAATTCCACTAAAATTATACAAAGTACATTCAATACTTAAGAGTGGCAAGGGTGGGGAGAGGAGGAGAGGAAGCCACTTTGGCCTGGAAGTATCATCAGTCGACTCCAATAAAGGAAGCCCAGCTGGGCTGGAGGAAGTTGGGGGTGGAGGGCCGGTTGTAGAAAATAAAAATGTGGATCAGTTTAAAAGAAAAAAAAAAAGGCCACCCACAAGGAAGCAGGGTGAGCGTGCATGTTCCTGGGGAAGTTGGGAGGCCCAGCCGGCATGCTGCTGCTGGGTGAGGGCTGGCACTCAGGCGGGCTCCGAGTTGGTGGGGGGCAGGTTTTTATGCTTGAAATACTGAACAACTTGTTGGGGCAGCTCTGCCAGCACAGCTTTCGCCAAGGTCTCTTTTGCCGCCTGCAGGGTAGGGTGGAGAGAGGAGAAAGGATCACTGGATGAAGTGGTGAGGGGCACCATGCCCAGGGAGCTGGTACAGGAGGTGTCCCTGGAGGACAAAACCAGAGCAGAGGGCCAGAGCTGTCTAAAACTAGCGTTCCTCAGCCCAGCCCAGGCCTGAAATCCCACCCTTAGCAGTGCTTTCCTTCACATTAAGTATAACTCTTACCTGAGCACTCGAGGTGCCTGGGAGTAACGTTTCAGGATGAATTTGTCTATGGGAGGCTTTTGGGGGAAAGAGATGGTGGAGGTGAGCTGCACAGCCTACTCATCTGGCAAACATTTCCTGAGCACCTTCTTGGCTGGTATTAAGAGGTTGTGACTGTCTGATTCACTGCTCGGCACCCAGTCACAGGCTGGGCACACCAGGAGCTCGTTCAGTGTCCATGCAGTGCCTGGGTGGCCAACACCCAGCATTTGTCCTCAGGAAGCTCACGCTCCAGAGGAAGGAACTGAACCAGCTCAGGCAAACCCAGAGGGTACTGGGCAGAGATGTGAGCACCAGTGGTTACAAATCGGAGTGGCCAGTTCTTGCTGGGACTGGCTCCCAGGACCTGAGCCACAGCACCCAGAGGCTTACAGCTGCGGCAGCTGAGGCCAGGAGGAAAGGTCAGGGACTTGCCCAAGGCTATACAGTGTGCCTCTGGTCAAATGAAAGCTAGGCCCCAGGCTGGCATCTGACAGACTGCTCCCTCTGGGGCTGCCTGCGGGCCCAGCTGCAAGGGCAGCAACCAGGAAGCTATTGCCAGCCTCCTTGTAAGCAGACCTGGGTCACCTGCAGATAGGACCAGAGCCACCTCCAGGAGCAAGGGAGGCCACCAGTTCCTCCTAGAGCGGCCCTCTGGGAGAGGAGGCCATCCTAAGATGGGCCTTGTTTTCCACCTGAAGCGAGACGGTTGGCGAGGTGTGATTTCCAGGAAAGCCCCTCACACCTCTGGGCCTTGCTCCCATCTCTTTCTCCTGGAATGCTTTCCCCCGCATGGATGACGCCGACTTCTGATTCAGGCTTAGAGGGTAGGTCCTCTGGGAACCCCTGTCCTGGAGCCCCAGTCTGGACTGGGCACTACTCCCTTGAGTTCCGTCAGCTTGCTGAAGCAAGTGCTCACGCAACTGTCATATGGCCTCACCTGGGGGCAGGGCCTCGCATGGCGCCGGGAGGGTAGTAGGCTCTCAGGAGGTGAGTAGTCAACAGAGCTGAGGGTAGAGGAGCCTAGGATTGGGCAGACAATCCCAGCGCCTTCATTCTGGATTATTAACTATGGTTGTTGGGGTCCTGTAAGCGCCTCCTCCCCAGCCCGGGCCCACACTCACGTTGCGGAATTCTCGAAAGGGCACGAACTGCACGATATCGCGGGCTGCCTCCTCCCCTGTGTGGGAGCGCAGCGTGCGGCTGTCCCCGTCCAGGAACTCCATGGCAGCGAAGTCGGCGTTACCCACGCCCACGATGATGATGGACATGGGCAGCTTGGAGGCCTGCACCACGGCGTGCCGCGTCTCCTCCATGTCGCTGATGACACCGTCCGTGATGATAAGGAGGATGAAGTATTGCTGCGGGGGGGGTCAACAGGCACTCAGCACAGCCCTCGGCCTCTGGCCACCCTTCCCCTCCGTCCTTTCCCAATCTCCCCAAACCCTCTGACCCCTGGGAGGAAGATGGCTCGTCTCCCCGAGCTGTTGCCGAACCCCAGCCACCTCCCTAGGCAGCCACCTCTCAGTGCTTGGGCCCTGTAGGCCTCTCCTCCGTCACAGCTGGAAGCACAAACTGCTCTCTTCCTCCTGCCCTGTGCAACATCAGACTCCCCGGCTTGGGAGTTTGAGAGCCCCGGACTCCAGGCCTGGCTCTGACAGTGGCTACACCGTGGGACTCTGGGGAACTGACTCAATTCGCCGTGCCTCAGTTTCTTCATCTGCAAAGTGGAAGTTCCTGCACCTCTCAAAGAGACCACGCCGGGCGTGTGGCAGCAGCTCGGTAATCGACAGCTGCATCTGTGGCAGAGTGAGGCCCACGGCTGTTAAGGAATATGCATTCTGGCTTGTGGACTCTGGGAGCAGCCTCCCCTTCTCTGCTCCACCTTCACGTGAACACCTGTGACGCTGCTCGTTCCCCATTAGCACAGCCGGCCTCAGAGACCCCTTGCAGGAGCTAAGCAGATCATCTAGGTCAGTGCTTCTGGGATTGTGGGACTCTGCTGGCAACAAGCAGACCTGGGGGCACACCCCAGACACAGCATCCGTCACAGTGGGAAGGGTATTGGTTTTGCAGTGGTCTTTGAATTCTACAAACTGCAGCCAGGAGGAAGTCGCAGTTTGGTGCTCGTGTGTCCCACTTGCTAACCTTCCTTATTAAAAAAGAGAGAAAAGGCAGGAAGCTCAGAGCTCCAGGGACAGCAGTCTCTAGGTAGACTTTGATACCACTGTGCAGCCTGGTGTATTTATTTTTATTGTTACTCTCTATGGCAAGTGATAAGTAACTTTTCCCTTACAGTGGGTTATAGTTTCTCTATAAAATTATTTACATGAAAAAAATAATAATTAGTGTAGGTGACAGGTGGCCATAGCATAGACTGTGGAGGTGGGGAGTGAGTGAATGAAGTTCAGGAAATCTCACTGGATGATCTGTGGGCAGAAGCCCCAGCATTCCTAGCTGCCTAAGACCTCATTTTCAACTTGGCTCTGTGCTTAGCACCCTCTGGCCCCTTTTGGGGAACTCAGTTTTCCCCATACATAAGATGAACAGAAAAGCCCTTGTGGTCCTAATGTTCTCTGTCTGGGGCTTCTGCCTTCTCTTCTGACCCTTCTGATTCTCAGGAGAGGAAATGGGGACCCAGACTAGTCAAGGTCATGGAGCTAAAAAGAGAAGAACCAAGCCAGCCCCCAAGATAGCATCTGGCCACCTTCTCACCCAGCAAAGCCGTCTGCTCCCTGGGAAACATACAGAGACCACAAGTTCAGCCATCTAGGATGCCTTGCTCTCCTGCCTGTCCCCCAAGCACAACCTGAAAGGAATGAACCGTGAGGAGGTACGAATGCCACCATCCTAACCCCCAACCCTCGACAGCAGTAGTCCAACTCCTCCTGAACTGTGCCTTTAAGAGGCCGAAAGCTTGGCTGGAGATGGATACCTGTTGCTATGGAGATGGCAGCCTGAATTCCTGTAGTGGAGGGCTGCTGCTGTCAGTCCCCATTCCTGGGGTTGAGGGGCACCTCATAAGCTCATCCAGACCCTTGTCCCCTCATAGCCCACCATCATCCTGGCCAGCACCCCTTCCCTAAGTGGCCCTCTAACCCCACTTCCATCCCACCAAAAATAGTCCATGGCAGTATTTCTGGGGCACCTAGGCTGGCAGGAGGGAAGGCATTGAGAGGCCTAGCAATGAGGACAGAAAAGAATACTTGGCCTTGGGTGACAGGCCTCACCACTCGGGGTGGGACTGGTCTCCAAGCCCCCTCCAGCTCAGATGGCTATCTCCCACCCTCCTCCCCACATGGCCCTCTTGGCTCTCCCTTTCCACCAGCCACGTGTCTACATTAGGAGACTTGGAGCATGCAGGCCAAGGCCTCCCTCACAGCCTTGTAGCCTTCTTCCCCATGGCCTGGGTTCCTGCAGAACAGTAGGCACCAACTGAAAAGGTGAGTCACGGTGATGGTGACCACACATGCTCCGTGTCATCCTCACGCTGGGATTCTCCTTTTGGAGGTTGGGGAGACAGGCTGAGAGAGGTTCAGTGACTTGCTCAAGGACTCACAGCCAGGAACGGCACAGTTGAGATTCAAGCCCAAGCCTTAACTCCAAAGTTAGGGCTCTTTCCACAATGGCATCAGTGGCCAGTAGCTGTCTCTCCAATAGTGGGGCCTGGCAGGGAGAAGCAAAGTGCCGCTGACAAGTCCTAGGCTTCATGCCCATCCCAGGCAAAAATGAGATTGTCCAGGAGCCTCTAAGGTCTACTGCCACCCCAGGGGTCCATGATCCCATCCCCAAGACAGATCAGAGGGGAGGTGGCGGGGTTGGGGGCGCTGTGGAAGGGGAGAAAGAAGGGTGGAATCAGGCAGGAGGAGGTGGGAAGGGCCTCTGCTGTCCCCATGGATAGTCCTGGTCTACCCTACCCCAAGCTTTCCCACCTCCATGCCTTTCCTGGATTACTTCCTTCTGCCTGGCGTACCCTCCCCAGCCACAGCTCCAAGACCTCTCTGGGCGTCTACTCCTCCATCCCCAGTGAATGCGAAGGCTCCCCCAAGCCCTGAGCTCTGCTTTCGCTGCCAGCGATTACCTCTTGGGGCGGGCTTCTCTGGATACTCCTCTCCCCCCACACCCTAAGAGCTCCTCAGGGCAGCCCCTCCCCTCACACCTCTGCATCTCATGGGCCTGGCACCCTGTGCGGGCTCCATAAACACAGCCAACTGCTGCCAGGTCGAACCCAAACCCCAAATTTCCAACACATTTCAAGGACAGAGTATCTCTAGCATTTACCCAAGAGGTTCTTCAGGCTTCTAGGGCTGTAAATAGCCACTTCCCCTAATGCATTTAACATGTGATTTGATTTATAAGAAACTGACTTGACCACGACAGTTCCAGGCAGAGTCCGGGGAAGCTGCACTCATCCCTAGCTTATTTCTGAGAAGTTGGCTGCTGAGGGCCCTGGGGAGTGGAGGAAAACTTCCAGGGTGCTGGCTGCTTCCCAGTTTCCCCTCCACTATGGCACCAGTTGCCTAGGTAGCCAACCAGCAATGGGCCATGGATGGGAAGGCCCAAGTCACATGGGTCAGAGCAGAGGGAAGGATGAGGCCCCACAGTAGGAGTCCCCTGGTACCACCCAAACCTCTTAATACCTTTCAGTGACTCCTCACTGCCCTTAAGTGAAAATCCAGATTCCTTACTGCCTTCAAAGACATCTGTGGGAGCTGGCCTACCTTCTCAACCTCACCCCCCCCTCTTACATCACACTCCTTCCCTTAGTTACGCCACACACCATGCCTCCAAGCCTTTGCCTATGCTGTTTGTTCTGCCAGGGACACTCCACACATGCACATGCACACACATACACCCTTTATGAGACTAACTCTTAAGCATCCTCCAAGTCTCAGCTTGGACATCACTTTTCCAGGAAGCCTGCCCTGAGCCCTCTGTCTGGGTTAGATGCCACCTTTATAATCCTATAATTCCGTCATCACAGTTTTAATTGGCTGGCATCACAGCTGCTGTTCCTGGCCTGGCTCCCCACAAGACCACAGGCCCTGGAAGGGCAGAGGCCATGGCTTGTGCATCATGGTCTCCCTAGTGCTGCAGAGAAACACACGTGGTAGAGATGAGCTGCGTGAATGAATGGCAGAACACAGGCCTGCCTAGAGAGATGCTTCCACCATCTGCTCTTGATTTCCTGTGCGTGGGTGTGCATGCACGTTCGTGTGTTGGGGACAGGGAGGATGAAGCCACACCAAGTGTTTCCCAAAAAGCAGCTGTATGAAAGCATCAGGTAACGCACAAATTATTTCCTTTTGCGTTAGGCCTACATGGGCTCAGCATCACCAAATGCCAGCCCAAGAGGTGTCCTAAGAAGATTCATCGGCTCACGTTTATTAGGTGCTATTGTGTGCCAGGCGCTGTGCTGAGCAATTTGGATGCCGAGCTGGTTGAATCCTTGCAATGCTTCTATTAGGCAGGTACTATTCCATCATCCTCATTGTACAGGTGAGAAAACTGAAGTTCAGAGAGCTTAATAAGCAACCTGCTCTGGGTCACAGTCAGGAAGTGTGGGAGCTGGGGTTTGAACCAGGTCAATGGGCCTCCAAACCTTGAGGCATCCCCACCTTCAGTGCACGGTGAGATGGACGGAGTAAAGGCAGGAGGTAGAGAATTATCTGTATCTTCTTGGACATCAGAGTAGGAGAGGCCAGTAGAGACCCCTGGCTCGCCTCCTGCAGCCCAGAGATGCTGGCCCAAAGTCACACAGCTGGGGTGGGTGACAGCGCTTCCCCAGGCTAAGGGAGCCGGGGAAGGCTGCCTCCTCAGGTTGGGAGGACCTGGTCACGACGAAAGCGGCTGGGGTATTGTGAGGGTTAGGACTGGTGAGGATTAGGACTTGTTCACAGAAAGGGCCCAGTTCTTCCCTCTGGAGGGCCCTCAGCAGTTGTTCCCCAGAATGAAAAGACACCTTCCTGGTGGTCCCCAAGCCCCTCCAGACTTAGGATCCAGCAGACACAGGCCCCTTCTCCCCAGGACCTCATCTCCTGCCCAGTCCTGCCCCTGCATGGCAGGTGAAAGAGCCCGAGAGGAACACTGGGCTTCATTCCTGCTCCGCCCCATTTTTTTCCCTTAAACGAGAATGCAGGCCTTTCTTCCATCCCTCTGAAAGCTGGTTCAGGCAGATAAAAGTCTGGGCGGGACAATGGCCTGGCTGGCAGCAGGCATCCAAACGGTGTGCAAGCTGAGGGGCTGCCCCTCACTCTGCCCTCTCCATCCAATTCTAGCCCAGCACCCCAGGAATTTAACAAAGCCACTCCCAGGTCCTCCCCAGTTACTGTCCCATTCAGATGGGCTTACTTGTCCCATTTCATAAAGGAAATAGGCTCAGAGCAGGAAGGGACTTGTCTCAGGCCCTCAGCTGCCACCACCAAGGCCAGGACTACAGCAAGTCACGCTCCCTGAAGCAGAAGTGACCAGGACCATCTTCCTTCAATCCAACATCGTGCACTGACCTCCCTCCTGTCCATCACTGGCATCTGCCATTCCCTCTGCCTGGGGGGCTCTTCCCAGAACTCTCTGCCACTCTCTTCCTCATCCTCAGGTCTCTTTGGGTACCAGCTGTTGTGTTATCACATTTAATCCTAACACCACCTCCTTAAGGTAGGTCCTATTACTATTCCTATGGTACAAACGAGGCTCAGAGAGGGTAAGTTTTACCCAGGTCACCCAGTGAGGGATGGGCAGGGGCTGGATTCAAACCCTGGCAGGCTGACCCCAGGACCCCCTTTCCCACAGACCCTCTGCTGCCTCCCAGACAATCAGACCACATACTGCTGTCCTGCCCTCCCCAGGCTGGCCCTGGTGTCCTCTTCTCTTTCCCATAACCTCCCCTTCTTTTATCTTTGTCTCCATCTTCGGGAAGGCAACCTCTACCTCCTCAGTGACCGAGCAGGTGCCTCCCTCCTCTGGGCAGTCCCAATGGGACCAGGTCCCTTTCCTTCTGAGAGAGGCCCTGGCTGAATCACCTCCTCCCAGCTACTCGCACAGTGCACAGCACACGACAGGGGCCAACTTGAATCCATCCGTTCCCAGAACACGAGCGTCTGCCACAGCACAGGCCACCAAGTAGATGACGGACCACACACAGACACAGCCTGGCCCTGTGGGGCCGAGAGGCCAACCAGGGAGACACCCAGTAGACAGAAACACGGAGTATGTGAAGGAGATGTTGCCACCGTCATCAGAGTCCAGACGGGAATAAACAGAGAAGGCAGGAGATAGGCTTCAGGTGGGTGGGCAAGGAAGGCTGCAGGGAGGTGGCGTTTGAGGAACACTGAGGGATGGGACAGAGCAAGCCAGGGAGAGAGGAGAAGAACCTCCAAGCAGAAGAGACGGCAGAACAAAGGATCTGTTGGGAGACAAGCTTGGTGTCTTTGAGGGATAGGAACAAGGTCAGTGGTGGAATGGTCACAAGTAAAGGAAGGGGTGTGGGGTTGCGGGGAGGAGAGGCCAGGAGGGGGTAGGATCTGATGTGCGCAGTTAAAGGACCCTCTAGCAGGAGCATGGATAGGAGGGGCAAGAGGGGTGAGGGGCGGCCGTGGTGTCCAGTGAGAGATGACAGTGGCCGTGGCAATGGGGAAGCGGGCGAGTTGAGGATAGTATTTTGGAGGCAGGGTGAAAAGGACAGTCAGCAAAGGACTTCAGCACTTGTGCAGCAACCCTTTCCTTCCAGGGGAAGAGGAAGCCCGGACAGGGGCAGAGGCTGTGGCTCGGGGGCCTGGTCAGGTGGGAGTCGGACCCACGTCCCAGCCCGGGCTCCACCACCCTAGGGCCGGGTGCCGGGTTCCCAGACTTGGCTCAGCTCCTCGCGGCAGTAGCCCTGGGGCAGGGGCTGGTGGATGGCGGGCGAGGTGGGCAAGGTGACCCTTGGTGACTCCAGCACTGGCACTGGGCCTGGAGCTGGGTGCAGGGAGAGGACCTGGGATGCAGCTGCCCAGGATGGCCATTTGCCATATATTCCAGATGCCACACAGCAGCCCTGGCAGTCTCAGGCTTGAGCCTTGTCACTGAGCGCCGGACCCGGGCCAGACGGTTCCAAACCCTTCAGCGTGAGGTGGCAGCTGCTCTAATGGGAACTAGGTGGCCCAGAGGGTCAGCCTGAGGGCTGTAGGGACTACAGTCTCCGGGTTTCCCTCTGCCTGGAGGCATGCACCATTAATCACAGCCCCTATTTCCTACTAAGCACCAAACGAACGGAATTGCTGTCTGTCCTGGAGTCTGTGCTCCAGGAATCCAGAACCAGTCAAGTTGAGCTTCTTCCAACCCCCTTCCCATCCCTGCTGGTAAACTAAGGTGGAGAGGCCGGGGCTCACCTAGGATTTTAGAACAAGGGGAGGCAGAACATCCAGCTCGCCAGCCAGCCCCATGGGTGGGTAGGGTAGGAAGGACAGACCTCCATCTGGCAGGGAAGGCCCAGCCTGTGCCAGCCCTATCCTGCACGTCCACGCCAGTGATCACCTACTCACCATGGCTGTCTGCTGCTGCGTGGCTTGGGCCGCAAACCGGGCCACGTGGTTGACGATAGGCGAGAAATTGGTGGGACCATAGAAGCGGATGTGGGGCAGGCAAGCCGAATATGCCTGGGCGATGCCGTCCACGCCTGCCTCGGGGAGAAGGCTCTGGATCAGCCAGGTCCTCCCTGACCCTGCACCCACTCTCATCCCAATTGCTGCCCACCCCAAATGCCCCGGCCGTGCCCAGTCTGTGCCCTGTAGTACTGGAAGCTCCAGAGGGCAGGGCCAGAGTGGTGTAAAGAGCCCTGAACGTGGAGTCTGACCTGAGTTCCAATTCCTGCCTTTACCACTTCTTAGCTGTGGGACCTGGGGGAAGTTATTTAAGCCTGTTTCCTTGTCTGTCAAGGAGACTAGTAATCTACACCCTTGGGAAGCTGGCAGGAGGGTGTCCAGCAGGCTCCTCCCAGAGAAGGGGCGGGCAGAACCTGCAGTGACACTTTGGGGGTCACACGGAGCCACCTGGAGGTCCATTCGGGACACGCTATGGCTTCTCAGGGTTGCTGGGGGAACTGAGATGCTTGCACAGCTCTGCAGACAGTAGGTGCTCTGTAAATAGCCACTGTTACAAGGCTAAGAATACCCCCCCCTGCCTTGCTGTCCTGTCCAGATGGCCTCTGGCCAGAGATGAGGTTGACCAATCTGAACTTGGATAAAACATCTCTGCAGACCTGCTCCAAGCCAGACAGGCCCCAGCAGGAGGACAGGGCCACGCTTTCAGCCAACAGAGGCCCATGGCTTCTGAGTCACAGCATCATCCCCATCGTGGTGACTTGATGCATTTCCCTTCCAAGTACAAACCTGACCCAGCTTCAGGGATTCCCAGGGAAGGTAGATGCTACACCCAAGGCAAGTCCTAGGCTGAAAGCTCTCATGGTGTCAGGAACCACCCTCTTCCATACCCACCTGGGAGCCCCTTCTCTTTCACTGTTTCTTAACTGACTCTGGGAGGCTCAGAAATCCTCTTAGGCCTGGGGCAGGGAGAGCACAGACACCACTTCCGCTGCCTGCCCCTCCCTCTTGCCCAGCACCCCCGCCCAGGCCATGCTCAATCCTTAGGTGCCAAGGCTCCCTGTGGAAGGTGGGGAGAACAGGGTGGGGCAGGACAAGGCTGGGCCCTCCCAGTGAGGGCAGAAGGGAGGTGAGAGGCAGGTGTGTAATTTGCTGCTCTCACCTCCTCCTGGTCTACACAGGGCTTTCTGTCAGTGCTTCCCTTAATTCTCACCTGACCACCCAGTGAGGTGAGCTACCCTGGTATCACACCTCCTTGAGGCAGGTGAGGAGGCAGAGGCCCAGTGGGGTGCAGTGATCTCTCCGAGGTCACACAGCCAGGAAAGGGCAGCAGCTGGCCTTGAATCCAGGGCCACCTGACTCCAAATTCCAGCTTCTCCCCATCTGCCACCCTGAGCAAGTGCGAGGGGAGGGGAGGGGAGAGAAAAGAACAGAAACCCGTACTCCTCCCCCGCGTCTGCCCAGGGAGATGGCCAGGCCTGGCGTAAACCCAGGGCAGAGGCAGGTGGGCTTGACACTCACCTGAGCAGAAGGGGTTGGTGGGGTTAAAGTTGATGGCAAACTCATGGGAGACCTGAAATGCAGAGAAAATGATGAGCTGAAAGCCCAGGCCCACCTGCTGCCAGGCAAGGCTCCCTCTGAGGGAACCTGGCTCTTTGCCACCCTGACCCCAGGTCAAGGCTACTGATACCCCTACATCTGCTTTCACCTCCACTGCTGGGTCTGACCCACAGAGAGGCCCAACCACCCTCACTTCATAACAGAAGAAACAGAACCTTCCACACCACCCCAATCTCTTCCAGGGGGTCAGGGCTGTCTATGCCTCCTCGCCCCACTATAAGAGTCCCTAGGGACTTCCCTGGTGGCGCAGTGGTTGAGAATCTGCCTGCCAATGCAGGGGACATGGGTTCGAGCCCTGGTCCGGGAAGATCCCACGTGCCGCGGAGCAACTAAGCCCCTGAGCCACAACTACTGAGCCTGCGCTCTAGAGCCCGAGAGCCACCACTACTGAAGCCCGCGCGCCTAGAACTCAACAAGAGAAGCCACTGCAATTGGAAGCACACGCACTGCAACAAAGAGTAGTCCCCGCTCACCGCAACTAGAGAAAGCCCGCAGGCAGCAAGGAAGACCCAAAGCGGGGGGTGGGGGGGGGGTGGAAGAGTCCCTGAGTAGGGCGGAGATGCATCTGAGGGTGGCGGGCTCAAGGAGCAGTTGGAGTGCTCCTTCGTCACCTGCTTTCACTGTGGTGGGGCTACAACTAGAGTTCCACTTCTTCGGGCCTTGAGTGCTTTTCCCCATCCTACTAATAAGCACGAGTGCTTGGAAGGGAGCCCACCTTATGCCAGCGAGCCAAACTGGGGCTTAGCTGACAACCCACTTAGAGCTGGACTGGGGGATCAGGAAGCATAATGGGGCCAGAAGGGCAGGGAATAGAGAGCCCTGTCCCAGTTCCTGCAGACCCAGCCCCTAGCCCGGGGGCATCATCAGAGGCTGATCCTGCATACTCCCGGATGCCGCTGGCCCACAGAGGGACTGATAACTAGACCCCCATTCAGGACTGTGGGTCAGACTTTGGTGGCTGCAGAACCTAGGGCCTCAGGAGAGGCCAGAGCTCAGATGGGAGGACCACCCTCCCTCCCTCCCCTGCTGCCTCCGTCAAAATCCCCACTCGGCCCCTTCCCTGTGAACTGTGTGCCACAGTCCACGTTCAGGGCTTTGCTAGCATCCCCTCACTCCTTCCTCGCAACAATCCAACGGAGGAAGGCCTGGTATTACTCCCTTTTTCTGATGTAAAACTGAGACAGAGAATGGACCAGAATGTTCCCACATTTACTGAAGGGGAGAGTGGGGACTAGAACTGAAATCAGGCTGCCTCCTGAGCTCACAATCCATAAACCCACTAACCCGAGAAGGTGTTCCTCTCCTGAGGAGTTTAAATGGGAGGGTGAAGAGATGCCCAGGGGGAAGGGACCCCACCCTCAGAGGCTGGAGGAGCGCTCCAGTCCAGGCGCAAACGATCCCAGGCAGACGCTTTAGCTCCAAGACACTGCAGCGGGGTGCTGGGAGGCCCTACCAAGCCCAGCATCCGCATTTTACAAGTAAGCTGACTGAGGCCCAGAGAGGGGAAGCCAGGTGCCGAGGCCACACAGAAGAACAGACCTGAGGCCCAGGCCCCTCAAGCCTGGTAAAGGGGTTGGGCTGCTGACCTTGGGGAGCCCTCCTGGGCCAAGACGGGAAGGACTCAGCAGAGGAATTCACCCCAGCACTGCCCTGTGCCTAGCAGCCTGAGGAGAAGACCCCTACCTGTTCAGGGGAATGGGCTTTTCTGTTCTTTGCTCCCTCAGCCCTAAGTGCTTGACATGGAGCCATACCCCTGATGCCCCTCTTGGGCCCTGTTCCTGCCCAGGGACCCTCTTCACCCTGTCCCCAGCCCGGGCTCCAGGTGTGGGGGCTGGAGGTCCTTGTTGCCATGGAAACTTCATGAGCCTCTATAGTGACTAAGAGGGGGGGGCTTGTACAGAGGGGGCTGAGAGAGGAAAATGGTTGCCAGGGAAACAGGCAACCTTGGGCCAACGACTTCCTGCAAAATCAGATTTTAGGAGATTTTAGAGACCAAGGGGGAAAAGCCCCCTCCTGATAGGGACGGATTAATATTCTGTTTTCTCGGCCACCCAAATTCCTCATTCTCCATTTTTTTCCTCTATTAAGGGGAGAGTGGGGTCTGGTGGTCAAGTGGGTGGGGCTATGGGTGGTTACCCATCTACCCTGGTGGCCTCCCAGGTCATCTACTCCACCCAGCAGCTCCATTTCACAGGTGGAAAAACTGAGGTTCAGAGGGGGCCAAGGAATGCCCAGGTCACACGAGTGAGCCACAGCAGAGACGGGACCAGATCCGGGGGACAAGAGTTCACGTCTGTAGCAGCCCAGCCTCATCCCACACTTGCTGCCCTAGTTTGCCCGAGAAATGCCAGCAAACATGACAAGCTTCCTGGAGGCCACCCCAAGCCGATTAGGGGCCCCTGGGGACTGGCCAGCCACAGGTCTTTGCCCTGGGACTCCCTGCTGCTTTCTGACGATCAATGGTCCTGTTCACTCCACCTGGCCAGGCCCAGCCCATGGTCTTGAGTTACTTAAAAGGCTGTTCCCTCTGGTCTTGGCAGGGCAGTGGATGGTGACATGGAGGGAGTCGAAGGGATCTCAGAGTGACCATCCCCTCTGAGCCTCAGTTTTCCCATCTATAAAGTGGGGAGAGTCATAAACTGTGCTCCTCTCCACCCCAGACCTTTGTGCAGGCCTGTCCTTCAGCCTGATCCCTCTCTTCATCTGACTAACTCTGGCTCATTTTGAAAGGCCAATGTTTCCTGAGTCCCTCAGCCACTACCCAGGTCAGGGGTCCTCTTGGGGCTCACCTGGACCAGGCCCAGGGAGGGACTGAGGTCCTGAGGGCGGGCAGCCGAGTGGCACGCTCCTGCTAGCTCCTTCCAACTTCCCACACTCAGAGAACCAACACCTCTGTCTGCTCAGGCCACTGGGCCCCAAATTTACTGTCAACAATCACGTACTGCATGCCTGGAGCCAGACACAGCAAGAAGGAGACAACGTGCCCTCCCTGAGACAATGAGCAAATCAACACATACAGAGTGACCACAAAGTTCCGGGGCAGGGAGGAGGGGCCCCACGTGCGCACGCTCAAGGTAGTCCTTCTAGAGGAAATGATCTCTCGGCTAAGAAGCAGCAATGGGAAGTCAGTGAAAGGGGGCAAAAGGCCAGTGGAAGACCACATGTAAAGACCCTGAGGTAGGAACGAACAGAAGAAGGTTCATGTGGCATGGCAAGGTGAGTTAGAATGAGAGGGAAGGTAAGGGGCCGGGAGGGGCCAGGCCTGGCCAGCTCCAGCAGCAGGGGGAGGTGGGATAGAGCATCTGCCCTTTCCAAGCCTCGTTCCAGCATCCCTCCTGGCACCACCGGGCACTCCAGCCTGGCCAAGCCCCAGCCTCCCCAGAATTGCCCTGTGACATTTCCAAGGAGGCTTTTGCGCAGGAAAACATCTCATTCAGCCAGAGTTCTTTGAAAGCTGGCTGGTGTCCTAGCAACGAGATCGTGCTGGGCCTGGCTGCACCAGCCCGCCCTGCCCCCAGTGGCATCACCATGTCTGCCCAGAGGCCCAGCTGTGGTCCACAGGGTCCTGCCCCCTACCATACAATGGCCAGCAGGCCACAGAGCCACTCCCTGAAATTCTAGGTGAAAACTGCTCTCCCCGGATAGGATGGGAGGGGAACGCTCACTCTGGAAACAGCATGTGGTACAGCAGGGCAGACAAGAGGGGCACTGGCTAAGACATGTAGATTTAGGAGTCCTCTATGCCCACAGCCCCAGGCTTCTCATCAGAAGGGTAGCACATTCTGAGAACAGACATGAGAGTCCACCTGCCCAGTTGGAATTCAGGCTCCCTGTTTTGAACATAACCTTGGACAAGTCATTGAGCCTCTGTTTTTTCACCTGTAATGGACATTGCCCCTTCTCTCCAACCCTCCATCTTGCCCACCATCACCCCAGCCAGTCCCCACTCAGCAGCCAGAATGACCCTTCAAAAATGCCAATAACACCCCATGTAGCCCCACCCATTGCTTGCTGCACGGCTGGCTCCCCACCTCTCCAGCCACATCTCTCTCCATCCTGCCCATCTTTCATGGAGAGTTCATCACGCCCACCTTCTTTCAGTTCCTCCAACCACCCTGCTCCCTCTGCCTCCCAGACTTTGCACAGGCTAGTCTCTCTGCCCTGAACACTCTACCTGCCACGTCACCACCTCAAGTCACTCTGCAAACTCCTACTCTCCTCTCCCCTCTTGGCTTAGACCTGACCTCCTCCAGGAAGCCTTCCTGATACCCCCAGGCCAGGTTGGGGCCCTCCTCTAGGGACCGCTGCCCCGTTCAGCACTGATGACACTGCCTGTCTTTAGGGCTGCCAGACAGAATACAGGATGCCCAGTTAAATTTGAATTTCAGATAAATAATAGATAATTTTTTAGTATAAGTATGTCCCAGACAATATTTAGGACATACTTAAACAAACTGTTTATATGAAATTCAAACTTAACTGGGTATCCTATATTTTTATTTGCTAAATCTAGCGTCTTCCCCACCTGACTGGGGTACCAGGGGACAGATATCATAACTTATTCCTTGTTCTAGCCCCACTGCCTGCGTGACATTCAGGCTAAGAAATGCGTGTGCGTTTGTGGTAAACGCAGAGAAGGCAGGGTGGCTGGGCCATAGCCCAACCTTTCCAAAGCAGATCCCAGAGAGGCCATACACACAAATCCCATCTCAGCCAAAAGAAAACAGTCTGGCTTCACTTACCTTCCAGTCTGGGGGTAACTGCGCCCCAAAGCCCAGAGCTGGAAACATCTTATCACTAATCAGAGAAAGGAGAAAAAATTACTGTGAGACAACCAGACAGGGGCCTCATCTACCCACGCTCACCCTCCCAACCCCCTACCCAGGGCTGGGCCCACTCTGCCTTGCACACCTCCATGGACAAAAAGAAAAAGCTCACCACCTCTAGAAAAAGCTCTGTTTGAATGATCTATTGAGCCCAAACCCACTTCTGGGTATCTGGTGAATAAGAGGCTTGACCCCCATCTACACCTATGGCAGACATTGCTAATCAACCACAGCACTCCTAACCATGGACCTGGGTACAGCTCGATCCTTCTCAAACAGGGACCTTGGCAATCACTAAACCACAGTCATGACGCAAGTGAAATGTATTGGCTGTTTCTTGACGTCCCTTTTATGGCTGGGAAAAATTCTAAAATGAGAACACTGGCTTGGCGTTCAAGACCCTTCATCATCTAGCCCAAGAGCCTAGTCTCATTTTCTACCTGCCCTCCCTCATTCCCCACTCCCCCAGCCCTGGCCACTGGCTACTCACTGTTTCCCAAACACACAGGGCATCTTCATGCTCCAACTTCAATCCTATTGCACCCCTTCTTGAACTACCTCTCCCCAGTCTGTTCCCTGTGGCAAACTCCTACTCATCCTCTAAGGCCCAATTCAAATGGCCCATTCTCTGTGGGTTTCCCTGAGACGCCAGGATGTCTCTCTCTTTGGTGCTTCCATAGCTCCTGTCTCACATGTAAACTGGTCTCTTGGAACCCCAGTGATTTCTTCCCTATCTTCCTCCTCGAATGGGAACTCCCTGAGGGCAGGGACCGTATCTCATTTGTTCATTCATTCAACATGTATTTATTGAAGAATCCTCTGGCTGCTGTGTGGAGGACAAACTGTCAGGGACTAGGGCAGAAGCAGGAAGACCAGTGAGGAGGTTACTGAATCGCTCTGGGCAGGAGGTGATGGTGGCTCAAACAGGCTGGTAGCAGTGGGGGTGGGAGAAGAGGCTGGATTCAAGCATATTTTGAAAGGATTTCCTGAAGAAATGATGGGGGAGATGAGGGAAAGAAAGGAAGTGAAGGGTTTTCAGTGAGTGGTAGTGCCTCTCCCTGAGATGGGGAAGAGGGTAAGAGGGGTAGGGGTGGGGCAAGTGTCTAGCAACGCCTGAATGCCCATGAGAAGGCTCAGCAAAGGGGCTGAGTGGGCAGCTGGATACAAGGGTCTCTGGAGCAGCAACAGCAGGCTCCTCCACCGACCATGCAGGTGGGGACTTCCACCTCCCCTGCTCTGCATGCCGTACCTCTCTTAATGTGGCCTGGGGTCACAGCCACCCCTTAGGCCCTGAGCCCCCTGGGAGTCAGAAGCTGGACCTTAGGCTGCCTCTCTCAAGGAGGCTGAAGTGCACACAGGATTCCTGAGCCTGCTCTTGTTCCTACCAAATCTGTGGCACCTGCTCCTTTCTCCCCTGCTCCCCATGTGTCCTCCTGGTCATCCCACACTCTGACCTGGAGGTCCGAACAAGCACCACCTGTGACAATGACACCACAACCCTCAGGTGACTTCTAGATCCTCCAAGGCCCTCTTGACTTTGCATCTGGCCCATCCTGTTGGTGGCCACACCCTCTACACAGCTTTCCCCGACTCTCCACTGTCCCCCCCCCAACCCAAAGATCTCCAGGAAGCGTGGTCATGGGAAGAGGACCCACACATGCTGGCTGCTCCTCTGAAGTTCCCAACAGGAGTGAGACTGTTAGGCCATTAGGTGGCGGGTACAGGAATCAAAATGTCTGGGTTCCAGTTCCTTGATCTGGGTGACTTTGGATAAATTCTCTATCTACATCCTAGGCCTGTTTTCCCTCAGCTCTAACAGTGGAGGTTGCAGCAATAGCAGACATATTTCATTTTCTATCCTGACTCATTTTCTTACTCGGTGTACTGTGTGGAGAAGGATCTCATTATGGATCTGGGCTCAGTAAGTCAGAGATCAGCAGTTGATTAGCAATGTCTGCCACAGGTATAGGAAGGGACAGTAACTGCATCCATGTCCTATGCTACTCATTCCTAGGTTTGTTGATCTCTGGGTCCCTTCTAGCTTTGAAAAGCTGAGCTTCCCAGGATGGATGGAGCCCAAGCTGACTAGTCAGAGTCCCTCCCCAAGCTTACCTGTCATAGTCCTGAATGATCTGCCCAACAGCCCAGATGGCTGACAAATATTCATTGGTGCCCATGGGGTTGATATAGTGCAAAGAGGAAGGGTCGAGGGGATTTCCATTGGAGGCTGTGAAGTCTATCCCAACCTGCAGAACGGGGGAAAAGGCCACCCAGTGTAGCCAGAGACTCCAGCTCCCTATCTCACCTCCAGGGAACAGACAGGCTGATAGGACACAGGAAGCCCACTTCATCTCCCAGCCCTGACCCACCCTTCCAAAAGATGGTCCAAAACCTGGAAACCGTCTGACTGTATTACCCCTCTGGCTCTAATGCCGTCTGTGGCTCCCTATTGCCCAAGCATAAAGTCTATTGCCTAGATGTGATACAAAGCCAACTTACAGCCCCAAATTCCTTTTCCCCCTCACTGTCCCAAACCCACACACTCATCTGCTCCCATTTCCAGGCCTTTTTTCATGAGTCTCCCTCTAGCTGAAGAGCCAGGCCACCTCGTCTCCCTATCTAATTCTCCTCCAATTTGCAGGCCCAATTCAGATGCCACTGCCCCACTGAAGCCTTCCCAGACACCTTGCCCCCGCACCAAGCCATCTCCCCATCACCCCTCAGACCACCAAGGGGCACCAGGACCTGGAGCTGCCTGGTAGGGCAGTGCCCACCTTCCCAGTCAGACTGGATGATCACTGCAGGTAAGACACATGGCCCTGGAGTCAGGCCCAGGGCTGGGCACAGAGCACCAGGTGGGTGCCCCACAGGGAGCTAGAGCTGGCGGGTGGGCAGGGTACTGGGCTCCACCTGCTCTCTCAGCCCCGAGGGAATTCCAGCACAGAGGGGCGGGCAAGACTGCCCAGCTGGGGAGGACTAGGAGAGGGACCCAGGGCATGAGATGGCCACCTGAGAACTCAGGATCAGTCAGGGACTCCTGCAGGTGCACGGCCTGGAGTCTGGCACACAGGAGGTGCTTGGTATCATTTGCTGAGTGAACACATGCACGCAGGAGGAATAATAGGGCCTGGCCTCTCTGCAGGGGAGGGGGGCTGTGGTGACCAGTGGGGTTACAGGTCAACAAGGCCAATCCCCTGCGCCTCCTTATAGTCCTGCAGATGACTTCCAGCCCGCATGGGATCAGAAGCAGTGACAGAGAGCAGGGAGGCTAGGTGGGAGGTGGGCAGAGTATGGGACCCTGGCAGGTTCTCCCCTGGGCTTGAGGCCTCCCTTCAGGTGAGGAACGGGAGAAATCTATGGGGCATACACTCCAGGCCACCAGCAGAGTGACAATTCATTCTTCCAATGAGCATATACTGAGCAGGTGCTATGTGCCAGGCACTGAGTGATTCACCGAGGGTGGAGGGGAAAAAAAACAAAACAGTGGCCCCGCACTCAGGATACCCACAGTCACTAGTCGCTAGTGGGACAGGGACAAGTGAAAAATACTTAAGAAAATTCAGAGTGGCAAGTGCCCTGAAGATAATAAAACAGGAGAAGTGACAAGAGGAACAGGAGGCATCGGGGGAGGTGACCTCTGTGTCACAGCCTGCAGGATGGCAGGGCAGCAGCCAAGAGAAGGTTCTGGGGAAGAGCATTCCAGGCAGTGGGAACAGCAAATGCAAAGCCCTGAGACAGAGCAGAGCTTAGCGTGTTGGGGGAGGATCAGTGTGGATGGAGCCGAGTGAGCAAGGATGAGGGCACAGCAGATGAGGCAGGAAGGGAAGTGGGGAGGAATTTGGCTTTTTTTCCTTCTGAGGAAGTGTAAGCAGTGACACTCTGAGGGCTGGGCAGCCAGGCCCTGACCTGCAGCTAAGCTCTGACTCAGGCCCATCCACCTACACCCTCTCCTCTGGGCCAGACACACCCCTTGCCCTGGGGAGGATCCTTCCTGAAGTTTATCCCAAGTCCCTCCTGCTGCAATCACGGCCCAAGCCCTCAGGGAGGATCCTCACTGGGGTGGGGTGGGGTGGGGGAGAGCCTTACAGTGAACATGAGCTGGCAGCCTCCCAGGATGTAGTCCAGGAAGGAGTAGTCCCGGTTTATCTGGAAGGAATCAGAGGGGTGAGTGGGCCCGTGCTCTGTACCTGAGGGCTCGCCTTCACTTGGCCACACTCCACAGACGACCTTTGGGGAGTTGCTGCTCTGTGCCCTGACAGGGGTCAAGGAGGCGGAAAAAGGCAGATGGACCTGATCTGATTACAACAAAACCCAAATCCCTCTATAACGAAGCACTCAGAGCAACGGTTACCAATAGGTGGGACACACACACACACACACACACACACACACACACACACACACACACACACACACACACACACGCATGATAAGTCCAGGCAGTGTCCCAGGGCCCAGTGTCAATCATACCTACCAATTACATGACAGAGAAAGTCTCAATTTGTTGCCATTTGGTCCTTAAGCCTCTCTAGCCCTTACCAACCTTGACTTTGAACAGAGAGAGGCCAGGCCTCTGGCTCAAGGCCTTCTACTGTAAATTAATAATTAATAAAACTGCTAAAACATTGTTTGTTTGGATGGTCTTTGCCTCCTTTTGGCAAAGGATACTGGCCTTCCAATTTTGGTGGCGTTAGAAAGGTTACTTTCAAAATAAATGTATTTAAGGGTTTCCCTGGTGGCGCAGTGGTTGAGAATCTGTCTGCCAATGCAGGGGACACGGGTTCGAGCCCTGGTCTGGGAAGATCCCACATGCCGCGGAGCAACTGGGCCCGTGAGCCACAACTGCTGAGCCTGTACGTACTGGAGCTTGTGCCCCGCAACAAGACAGGCCGGGACAGTGAAAGGCCCGCGCACCGCGATGAAGAGTGGCCCCCGCTCGCCGCAACTAGAGAAAGCCCTCGCACAGAAACGAAGACCCAACACAGCCAAAAATAAATAAATAAATAAATAAATAAATAAATAAATAAATAAATAAATAAATAAATAAATAAATAAATTCTAATACCAAATATCTAAATAAATAAATAAGTAAATGTATTTAAGTAAAAAAGACACCAAAATGGGGGGAGGAGGGGCTGAATACAAAACATAATAAGGCAGGTGGAAGAAATCATGAAGGGGGATGTGAATGACCCAAGTTTCAGAAACAAGGACCCGAAATCATGATGCTGCAACCTGCCAGCTTAACTTCTACAGGGCACTGCTACGTTGTGACCTCACTGAATGCTCACGTAAATCCTAGTCTCCAGACAAGGGAACTGAGGCCTGGGGTCAGTCAGCTGGTAGAGAGTGCCAGGACTTGGAACCTTCAGGCCCAGGGTTCTTGTTGCTCTGGCCTGGGCTGCCTTCCTTAACGTCCTACCCGATTCCAGCAGATACGTGGCCACCAGATATCCAGGGGGGCCTGGCCCCTGACCTCAGCCTGGCCACTGCCAGTGCAAACTTCACTGTCTTTGTGGACTTCAGTGGCCCCAGTTACACCACGGGCCAGTAACCTCAGCCCTCACTAATGTCACTGCCAGAGGAAAGGGCACCCTGGCGTGATATCCTCTCCCCCTCTGACGCTGAACATGCAGTGGGCAAGCTTGGGAAGCAGTAACTCCCTGTAGTTACCCTCCAACAAGGAGACCCTGGAAGGTCATCTCATGCCCTCCCTGACTTCCACACAGGAATGTGATATGAGACTAACACTTTACATGCTTTACCTTGTTAACCTTCCCATTCTGTAGATGAGGAGACTGAGGCCCAGAGAGGTTAAGCTCAGGTCACAGAGCCAGGACATGGCAGAACCAGGATTTGAACCCAGGCCTTGCTGGCTCCAAACCCAATGCTCTGTCTCTTCTGCAGCAATATATCTCTGTGTGACCCCAAACCGGGACTGTGCCCCATGCCACCCACGCTGGCTCACCTTGCAGGAACGCAGGATAATGATGCCCGAGTTTTTATAGTTCTTCTTCTTCTTCTGCTTCTTGGGGTTGATACACTCAAACTCCCGCTGGGCAACACAGGAGAAAGAGGAGCTCAGCTTGGGGTTTCTGTGGGGACTGACCCTCCCCTGGGCCCCAGAATCTACTCCACAGCATTGACCAAGGGGCAGCATGCCTCCTCCAGGAAGCCCCCCCAGAAATGGTTCCTGCCACCTTGGGCTCATGCCAAGCTATATCTGCCCAAGGTCAGAAGATGTGCATCTGCCCTCCATCCCCAGACAACTCATCCATGTCATGTCCACTCATGCACCCAGAACTGTCACCCAGAGCCTGGCTTCTCAGAGTTAAATAGACAGCTCCCGAGTACTCACTATGCACTAGGTACTTTACCTGTTTAATCTCATTTAATTCCCACTCTATTCTTCTGCCTCCACTTGACAGATGGGGAAACTGAGGCTCAGAGAGATTAAATGTCTTGCTCAAGGTCATAAGGCAGAGAGGTGGGATCCGAGCCCCAGCCTGCCTGATTCAAAAACCTGTGCCCCTTCCCCATCCCCTGCTGAGGTCCTGTGGTCACGCACATGTGCACATCTTACCGGGATGCCGTCATGAGCCTCGCACATCTGTGACACCGAGGTCTGGAACTCACCGATGAAGTCATGGCCCCCATCGTTGTCATAATCATAGCACATAACCTGGAGTGGGTCCAGCGAGGTCACCCCAGAGCTGCCCCACAGGAGGCACTCGCCAGCTCCTCTCAGCTCCCTGAGCAAATCCCATGTCTTTTTTGGGGGGTGGGGGCTCCCTCTCCCCACCAGATCTGACTAGCTGGCTTGGGATGATGCCGGTAGCTCCTGAACTGAACTGCCTCCTGCAGGAAGCCTTCCATGAGTGCTGGGAAAAGGAGAAAGGGTGCCCACTCTAGTAATGGAGCCCATTCCCTCTGAGCAGGAAGCTGCACACCTCCCACACGTGACACTGGGCTGATAATCTATCCTGGGTTGTGGCCCACCTGGCCTCATGGGCCATGGTCTGGAGTCCTCCCTAGACTGGTATTTTTTTCCTGAGATGGGCACAGAAGTCCCAGCTTGTTATGCTCTCTAATTTAGCAGCCATGACACTCCTAGAAGGAAGGCAGGAATTGTTGTACCCATTGTACTGATGGGTAAACTGAGGCCCTGAGTGGGAAGCACTTGCCCAAAGTCTCACAGTGGCAGTAGCAGACCCAGAACTAGAACCCAAGTTTCCTGGTGCCCTATCTGGGGATCCCTACATGGTCTCGGGGCCTCACCCCACCTCGTCTGCTCTCAGACACGGCCCCTGAGGACTTAGGGCTTTCAGAGACTAGTAATCATCACCTTCATCACAGCAACAACACTTGGTTGTTTCCAAGGTGATTCTGCATTCATTATCCTAGCTAGCAGCACACAGCCCTCCGGGAAAAAAAGAGCAGTCACTCTGTTCCCATTTTAGACAAGGGAATCACAGAGACGAGGGCCCTGCCCAGATCACTCAGAGGGTCAGGCAGACCTGGGACAAGGACTCAGGTCTCCTGCCCCTCCCCCCACAAGGGTTCTTTTTCCATCTTAATAAGAAAGAGCTTTGCCAAGGCACCCCCAGGAAGCCTCAGATAACCAGGAGGCCAGAGCTGGTAGGGTGGGCAGCAGGGTTCTCATAGCCCCCTCACCTGAATGGGCTTTTCCATGTCCCCATCACACAGGGACACCAATGGCACAGTGAATGGCTTCCACACGGGGTCCAGCGTGTACTTGATCACCTGCAGGACAGTGAGGGGCAAGGGTGAACTCAGGCCCAGGGCCAGTACAGCTCTGGGGTTGGGCCAGCCCAATGGGACAGGGAGTGGCAAGGTGGAGAGACCCACAGCCATGCCTCTGGGGATGGAAGCGAGCATCCCTGTGATGGGGAGGGAACAAGTCCTTTAGGGGCCAGCTTGGGTTTTCCTGTGTACCGCAGAACTGTGACTGCCTAGCCCCGTCCTGAGCTGTCGGGTGTGGCCGGACGGACTACAGACCCACTGGCTCAGAGACCCCTGGAGCCCCACACACCCACCTCAGTCCTGTGGACCAGCATCCACTTGCCATCACCTCCTGGTTTATAAAACTCGAGAAATGGGTCTGACTTCCCAAAGAGGTCCTGGAGGAAGCGGGAGGATGTGGGTGAGGAAGGAAGGCATAACTCCACCGGATTCAGATGGGGTGGGGGTGTGGCCCCGCTGCCTCCCACACCTGGCGTCAGGAGTGAGGGCTGTGGGCAGAGCCAGCCTGGCCCCTCTCCCCTCAGCCTCTGCAGGGCTCAGCAGACGCCCAGGGCAGTTGCAGCCCCGTGGGACCAAGCAGCAGCCCCAGGAGAAACCGCCCCATCCTGGGGTTACCAGAGCTTGGGCTCAGAGACCCTAAGACCTGGAGCCTGTAGAAGTTACAATTCCAGCATCTTCAGTGGGGCAGGACGTCAAGAGGGAGACTGTTCCCAGGGCAGAGGGAGGCACCCAGCAGGATGGGATTTTAATTTATTTTAGTGGGATTCTGAAAAACTGAAACTATCCTAGCAGAAAAGTCCTTTAAAACTCCATTTATTTAAGAAAACATGGACTCTAAAGAGGCTATATTCAAGAGGGGGAGACATAAAATAAATGAGTAAGTAATATACATGAGGCAGCAATTAGTGTTAAGGAGACAAATAAAGGAGGAGGGGGCGGGAAATCAGGGACCACTGCAATCTCAGGGAAGGCCTCACTAGGAGGTGACATGGAGGTGAGGGAGGGGCCTGTCATGAGACTATTCAGGGTAAAGAACATCCCAGGCAGAAAAGACAGCAAGTGCAAAGGTCCTGAGGCAGGACGGTGCCTGGTTTAATCCTAGGACAATGAAGAGGCTGATTTGGCTAAAACAGAATGAAAGCAGGGAATGTGGAAGGGGTGAGGTCAGGGAGTCGGCGGGGGGGGGGAGCTGAGGACACATCAGGTGGGGTCCTGTAGGTTACTGTAAGGACCCTAGCATTTACACTACGTGGGATGGGGAGCCCCAACGAGTGGGTTTCCAGCCATGTCTTGAATATCTCTAAGTGATAGGAAACTCACTACCTCAGTGGTGAAGCAGTTCTAATTTGGGGTGGCAGTAGGGCCGTGTGCTGTGGACTTGTCCCTGGAGGGGCAGTGAAGGTGGTGGCCAGAAGTCCCAGGCCACACAACCCCAGGGCTGGGGGAGGGCTGCTGCTCCTTGATGGAGAGCCCCCTCCCCTGCCTGCCTCACCTTCTTATCCAGCTTCCTGCCCACCAGGCTCAGCGTGATGACCCGGTTGTCTGAAAGCTCCTGGGCAGCAATCTGTAAGGCCAGAGGAACGTCGGGGGTTGGGGTCTGTCCTGAGACTCCCTCTGGCCTCCGTTCAGGCAGGGTGGACATAGGTTGCCCCAGGAGTCAATTCTCCAGGGCTGGGAGGGGAGTGGTGGGGAAGAGTAGTGCCAGGTGACCTGGGACAAGTCTCTCGTCTTCCTCAAACCTCAGTTTCCATCTTCTGGAAGATGGGGGTAATAACTCTTCTGGATATGAGGAATCAGAAAGTGACCCCAATGTGGCTCAAGAGATGGGCCATGAGATGGTGGGGGGGAGATGAAGCAGGGACCAAACATGGAGGGTGGTCTTGAGCCCTAGGGAGACGTTCTGGGCCAGCGAGCAGCCTGACAGACCCTCTCATGTCCCCACTGCAGATCCAGGGAGCACACACAACCACCTCAAAATACCAAGGCGTCGGAAATTCTAACAACTTCACTGTGCAGCCAGGGAAACTGAGGCCCAGGGCAGGGAAGGGACCACCCGAGCTCCCTCTGCTGTCTCGTCAGCTCACACCACTCATCTATCCTCCATGCCCTCCCCATCAGCCATGGCCCTCTGCCCCAGGCCGGCCAGTGATGCACCACCTGGATGACCTCGAGGCTGCCATCTGCCCTCTCTGGCCTCTCCCCCTCCCCCTCCCCAGAGTGGCAGGGAAGGCCCTCTGGCCAACAGCAACCCAAGTGGGCTGGGTCCTCCCTCGGCTAGGACTTCCTCTGCTCCCACACCTCTGGGACACCTAACGAGCTATTTGACCCTGAGAACCACAGACGGAGGCCAGGCTAGAGGCCTCTTCTCCCCTTCCTCCCCTCCAGCTGAGACTTGCTCAACAACCCCATAGGGTAGGCCCTATTACTGCCCCCATTTCACAAGAGGACGGAACCCAGGTCTGGAGGCAAACTGCTGGAAATGCTGGAGGATGGCATACCCGCTGGGTGGGGTCCTTCTGGGCTGGCTTCCATGTGGAGGGCAGCTGGCTTGTGGAGGCATTTAGATGGGGAGGTTTTGAACCCCAAGAGGTGGGGGAGGCTGGGAGGGGACATTCCAGGTGGCAGGAACAGTGGATGAGGGCCTGGGGTAAGTGCAGGGTATGCTAAGAATTCAGTTTGCCTTGAACCCAGGCCATGGACATGAACGGGGTAAAAAATAGCTGAGACTGCTGGGTCCCTCCCAGCCTGGAATGCATGGCTCCACAGGCAGCGGGGAGCCAGGAAGGCTCCAGGGCAGGGGAGTAATGCCGTGTGAACACACACAGGTACAGCCCGCCTCCCTGCAGAACCCCTGGCGTCACACAGGCTCTGAAGAGGGACAATCCCGGAGCGAACCTCACTAGCTGAACCGCCCAAGGGCACTTCCTCTCTGGGTTTCAGTTCCCTCATCTGTAAAACCAGGTTTCCCTGCCTTCTGGGGGTCTAATGACTGAAGAGCTCAGCCGCTCAAAGGGCCTGCGCATCGCAAGAATCACTGTGCTTCGCAGGGATCACTGCGCATCAGAGGAATCATTGCGCATTGCAGCCACAAGCAGAGTTCCGATGGGCAAGGCGCTCCTGAAACGCCTGAAAGATGCCCAAGGGGCCAGTGCCGGGAGTGGATGCAGGGAGGGCTCTGGAAGCCTCCAGGGAGGAGTAGTAGCGCCCCTGCCTGGGGAGCCACCGTGGGGACCCCTGGCAGTGCCCCCCACTCCCCAGTTTGGCAGCCCCAACGCATCATATGTGGAGCCAGGAGCCCGTTGCTAAGAGACCTGTTGCTAAGTTGTAAGTTGGGCCTTTTTACTCCAAACAAAGCTGGTGATTATCTGCCAGTGAAGTGGCCCATTGATGGGGGAGGGCAGTGGGCAGTGTGTGGGGGGCCTGCAGAGAGCGGGGAGGGGGGCTGGTACCGTAATCAAGCCCTTCCCCGCAGGCTTGTCATTCATCAGCAGCAGAGGCTGAGTGATCTTCTTGCTGGAGACGATCTGGAGGGAGAGAGGAGAGGCGCTCACTCTGAGGGCTGGGGAGGAGACCCAGGGAGGAAAAATCCTCAACAGGAACTGCTCACAGCACGATGCTCCATGCCAGGCGCTGGCTAAACCTCCCCCTGCGTGATCCCCGCCGTGGGAGGCAGACAGCAACCACTGCTAACCCCACCGGGCAGCTGAGGAGACTGAGGCCCAGAGAGGTTAAGACACTTGCCTGAAGTCCCACAGCTGGGATAGAATCCCAGCAGTCGGATTCTGCTGACAGGATGTCCCCAGGAAAAGGCTCTTGTAAGGCTCACATTCTGGAGACTACCGAAGAGAGGTTAGCCGCGTAACTGCGGCTAACTGCCTCCCCGCATAACTGCCTCCCCCAGAGTCTTCCAGAGACCCCCACCCTCCCTCAGGGTGTGATCCCTGATGGAGAGGATCAAACCCTGACTCCTCCTATGTATTTTCATTGCTTTGAATAGTGAATACATTCACACAGTGTTCAAGGATCAATACAATATAGAAAGGACAAGTGGAACACATTGTAAATCTCCCTCCCACCCGTCTCTGTACACCCCATTCCCACACCCTCCATGTGCCACCACGGTTCTGTTTCTTGGGGAAAAGGCCAGTGTTTCTTTGTGCCAATGTGAGCATGTTCCTAGTCTCCCTGTGCTAGTTTTTCTCCCTAGGTCCACTCTCTGCCCTTCTCCACCTTCTCTATGCCACTGTGGACTGCATCACCTGGCTCCCCTGTCTTACAGCTTCTCGGGGTTCAGCCAACGGGGGTGCCAGCAGGAGCCAGGAGAGCAGGAGGGGAGAAGGGCTGGGCTGAGCCTTGGCGGAAGCTTTGCTGCTCATCATCGGCCTGGCTCCAGTCCAGAGGCCTCCCCGTGGTGGCCACAGCTCTCCCCAGGACCTGGCAACACCACTTCCTGCCCCGCCCCTCCCTCCAGGCTAGGGGTGGCCGGGCTTCTGGCAGGTGTCAGCCCTGTAAAGGTTTCCTCACCCCTTGTCAGTTCCTGCCCCTGCCCACTGGTCCTAAAGCTCTCTCCTCCGTTACCCTTTGAGGGTGTAGACACATGGCGGGGACCCTGAGAGACACACCCCACTTCTTACGTAACTGCTGGGCCCTTGCTTTTTTCATTGAACATCATCTCCTGGAAGGCCCAGGGCATTTCAGTCTCCTCTAGAACCTCTCGAAGCATTTTCCATCTTATTCACCCACCATCCCTATAGACTGGGCAGAGAGGTCATCGCTATCCCCAAGTAAAATATGGAGCAAGTGAGGCTCAGAAGGGTGTGGGGCTTGCCCTAGGGCACACAGCCATTAACAGTGATCGGAACTTGTATCAGGAGCTCTTAGCCCTGCAACCTCCATAAGCTCAGCAAGGAGTGAGCTGGAGGGGGAAATGTGGCCCAGAGAGGGAAAGGAAGATGCCCAAGGTCACACAGTGAGCCAGCCATCAAGTGGGACTATCATGGGTGTCTTGGTGGCTGGTCAGATGCTCCCATCCCAGGAAGTCAAGACCACACTTGCTTACTTCTACCACTGAGAAGCTCTGGCCACAGGGCGCCCCACTCCTGTATGGCACTGTGTTCAGTGTCTTCCGAGGGGAACACTTCAGCCTGGCCCCAACCCCACCTGCCTACTTCCCCCTTTCTGTGCCTGCTGGCCCCCAAGGCTGTCTGCATTTGTGATGCCACCTTGGGAGCCAGGCGGGAAAATGGGACCAGGGAAAGCAGGCAGCAGCAGACTCTCCAGGGGGCTGCCCCATCCTTGGGAGCCAGGTGACTTATGGTGGCACTGCACTGACCCCACCCTCCTGGAGGAGCCCGGCTCACCGTGCCCAAGCTGCAGGAGAACTGGCCCAGGAAATCGTGCTCCTCGAGCTGCGTGCTGGACTTGTCCTGGTCGAACAGGGCAAACTTGAGCTTCTGCACCTCCTCAAAGTGGTAGTCAAGGACGAACTTCTTGGAGAAGGCGGGGTTGAGGTTGTTGACTGCAGTTTCTGTCCTGTCATACTGGCAGGGGGCAGGGAAACAGGTGTCAGAGTCAGGTAGCTGGTTCAACCCTTCTTGGGCTACAGGGAATCATGGTGCTTACTTGCTGAACACCCAATTCTGTGCCAGGCACTCATGGCCAGTTACCCGGGTGGCTGAAACAATCATTACTCCCAGCTCACAGATAAGGACACTGAAGCACAGAGAGGTTAAGTGACTCACCCAAGGTTGAACAGCTAGAGGGCAGGGCCAAGATTTGAACCCAGTCCTGACTCTACCATTCACACTTTTAACACACTGGTCCTGACTCCATACCCAGGTTCCAAGGTAAGAGGTCGGACCCTGTCCCTGCCTAGGTTAAGTGACAGAGGGAGTCCCTTTTCCCATCTGGACCTCAGTTTTCCCTTCTGTAAAATGAAAGGATTTGACATCTGTGGCATTCATCCTTTTTATTTGGGGAGAACTCTTTTTTCAAACCACATTTTACATGGAAGCTGAGAGAAGAAACAGAGAGAAGGAGGGGTACTTAGGGGGAGGTGAGGTCAGGGGCTCCCCATCTTCCCGGAGGCAGGTGTTTGTACCTTCCTCAAACCCTGGAATGTCAAAACCAGGAACCGAGCGGCCCCCACCCCCCACCTACTGTGGAGACCGAGGCCTGGGGAAGGACAGGGCCTTGCACTGTGTATCTCTGGTGGGGCTGGGACAGGAACCCCGCCTCCCGGCCTCTCTGCACTGAGGCCCCAAACCGCGGAGTCTGGGTGACAGTCTATTTTGGAGCCTGGGCTGTGTTGATTTTTCCTCCCACCCATCCCATTTCCAAGGGCCAGAGAGCAGCAGGGACGGAAGAGGTCTTGGCCCTGGGCTATTTTTAGACAGGGTGTCTGGCCTGGGTGGGAGGGAGATTGTCACGGAGGGTGGGGGGCATGCCATGAGTGGGGGTGGGTGCAGTGGGGTAGGACATCACTCCCCGAGGGGCGGGGCGGGGGCAGGGGGAGTTCCGGAGACCTGTCAGAGGGGACTCTGGACATGCTGGCCTCAGGCCTGGGGCTTCCCCCAGCAATCCTCGGCTGACCTCATGCCCCACCTCCCACTTCTGGCTGTACCACCAACGTGCTGGGTGAGACAGGTAAGTCCCTCCCCGCTCTGGGCCCCAGTTCTCCTCTGTAAAATGGGTCAACAATCCCAGCCCATTTCCTTGGCATCATAAGAAGGAGCCAACATCTGTGGAAACTCTTTGTAAACCACAGTATGTTCTGTGGGACGCCCACCGAGGCCTCATTAAATAACTATGAAAAATAGAAACATATTTTGGAAAATTTATATGCATGTAAAACTATCTGGAAGGCTGGATACCAAACCATTAACAGTTGGTTCTCCCTGACAGGCGGGTTCCCAACCATTTTGATTTTCTTCTCTAGGTCTACCTGGATTTTCTAAATTTACTGCAATGAATATAGACCCCTTTCGGAATAGGAAACAAAGCCATTTTTAAACGTTGAAAGTCTTAACAGTTTGGATTTCTCAATATCCTTCCTTAAGCTGCATCTTTCCCCAGCCCTCAGGCCAAAGTCTTCCAGCTCAGAAGTCCTTGGCTGTAGCACCATCAACATCCCCAGCTCTGGGACTCTCCAAGGTAGGAGGGAAAAATATCCTCATTTCACAGATGAGGAGACAGGCTCAGAGAGGGATAGCCACCTGCCCAAGGCCACACAGCAGGGAGTGACAGAGCTGGGTCTTGGGCCAGCTCTGGGACCAAAGCCTAAGTTCCCTATTTCTCTCTTTGCTCCTCACTGACTGTGCTCATTTAGGAATAAGAGGGCAAAGTTATTTTAAAAATGAAAGCAAGCATTTTGCAAAACTCTAAGGTTTTAACTATATATTATAGTAACTTAAAATACTGCAAAACACTAAATTTAAAATTATATAAATATAAATCTATGAATTATAATAAACACAAATATAATTATTTTAAGTACTGTTATAAACATTTTAAATAAAATTTGATTTTCAGAATAACAATCTTCTAAGTAACCCTCGGCCCACACTGCAAGTACTTCCAAGGGCCTGACCCCAGGTCCCTGGGATCCAGTGAGAGCCCCTCCCCAGTGACCGAGCCACCCTCCCTCCACCCATTGCAGCTGCACACAGAGGGGCCTCACCTCGCTCCACCTGCCATCATTCTCTGTGAAGAGGACACAGAAGGGGTCGGACTTAGAGGTGACGTCCCGGTCCAGCAGGTTCTGGCCACTCACTGACAGCTCCACCTTGCACACGCAGTACTGGGAGCCCACGGGGGCCACCCCCGGTGCTGGGGCACCTCCACCCGGCATGTAGGCCATGGGGGTTGGCAACGGCGGCAGCAGCTCCTCGCAGTCTGAGGGGACAGCATTGGGGGTCAGAGAGGGGACAGCCATCTGCTACGCCACTCCACCCTGGGGAGGCGTCACCACCTGACCCTCAAGATGTGGGTAAAGATGGAAGAAAAGGAGTGTGTGTGGGGTGGGGTGGCAGTGGGGATGACATGGGCAAAAGCTTGGAGAAAGAATGCAGGAAGGGACTTCACTGGTGGCGCAGTGGTTAAGAATCTGCCTGCCAATGCAGGGAACACAGGTTCAAGCCCTGGTCCGCGAAGATCCCACATGCCACGGAGCAACTAAGCCTGTGTGCCACAACTGCTGAGCCTGTGCTCTAGAGCCCGTAAGCCACAACTACTGAGCCCACGCACCGCAACTACTGAAGCCCGCCTGTCTAGAGCCCGTGCTCCACAACAAGAGAAGCCACCGCAATGAGAAGCCCACACACCCCAAAGAAGAGTAGCCCCTGCTCACCGCAAGTAGAGAAAGCCTGCGTATAGCAACGAAGACCCAACGCAGCCAAAAATAATAAACAAATAAAATAAAATAAAATTAAAAAAAAAAAAAAGAATGCAGGAAATGTGTGAAAAAGGAGTCTCTTGTAGGTGTGTTTAGTTTGTCTTTGAAGTCATTCTCTGCTTTGGTCCATCTTTACCTGTGAGATACACACAGGTCCAAGCTGCCCCTGTCGGATCAGCAACAAATCACAGTGGACACAGGCATCCCATTCATTTTGCCAGGAAAACCTGGGCTTCTCCTGAGCAATTGACATATCAGCATCTTGCGGCTACAATGGAGCTTGTAATTGCTCAGGTTTCCCTCACTGCTTTGGCCACTAGGAAGCTACTTTCTGGTCACTTATCCAAAACTTGACTTTGTTCATTATCTGTCTTGTTCATTCTGTATCACCAGCCTAAGCACAGTGACCGGTCCATAGGAGGCACTCAGTTTATATTTGTTGGATAAAAAAAAAGGTAAGTGTATAAATCAACGAATGGACAAACGCTCCATATCGCTCAGATCTTGCCTGAGTTGGTCCTTATCCTCAGCTCTCTGTGCCTCAGTTTCCTCATGTGCTCACGACACATCATGATACAGTCCTACAAGGTGTGGTCAGATCTTATTTCCACTGGCACATCTGAAGTTCACCCAGGCCCGCCTTCCAGCATCAGCCACCCGGCAAGATGTCCATTTTGGACATCCCTATTCCCCGTTCCCCTCGCCGGGTCACGGATTCGCTCATCCCTCCCTGACTTGGCATGGCCACCCTGCGGCACACACGCAGCTCTCCAGCCCCTCCGATGGAAACTAGTTTTCACACGACAAGAATAAACACTGCAGGCAAACTGCAGTGCTGTGCTGATGCTCTGGGCTCGTGTGACTGTGATGAGGTTCTGTTCTAGGGACAGACGGTGGGAGGGAGCAGGCTGAGCACGGGCTTTGTCACTGTCCAGATCCTCTCCCTGCCAGGTATGCCCAGGGCGCTGTGTCTGGAGCGGAAGCGGGGACCACGCTCGCGCAGGCCTCCTGCAGACCGGCGCTTCGCGTGCCCAGCGAGAGGCTGGCGCTCAGGAAGCGGGCCCAGCGCTGCCACCGTGGCTCGGTCCTTCCCGCATGGATGAGAGCCACCTCCTCGCCAGCCTCCCTGCTGCCTCTCCTTAGTCTAACCTCCCCTTGTCCCCACAGGGGCTGGAGTGAGCTTTTAAAAACACAAATTGGACCATGTCACCTCTCTGCTTAAAACCCTCCAAGACTTCCATCACTCTCCGAATAAAGCCCCAGCTCCCTCCGGGAGCCTGCAGCCGCAGGACCTGGCTGCCCTCCGCACGCTCTCAGCCAGACTGGAACATGAGGTCCTAGAGGGCTGGAGCTGGGTAGTCTTCTTACCGCAGGATCCCAGCTCTGGCACAGTTCTCGCGACTTGGCAGACACTCAGCAAACACTCTAGAGTGAATGAACGAGCCTCAGTGTCCCCGTCTGGAGGGTGAGGCGATTTTAGGACCTGCCCCACCAGGGTGAATAAGGATTAGAGACATCTCGCGGGTGACGTGCTCAGCTTGTAGTCAGTGCTGGTCAGCGTGGTCAGGTGGGTTCGTGCTCTCAGAAGGAATGGCCTCCTCTCACCTCCCTCCTCTGGGGCACTGCAGGGCCAGTTACCCACTCGACAGTCAGGGGATAAGATATTAGTCAAGGAGTTGGAACCTGGCCCTAGTGGGTAAGTGTTTGGGGGCTGGACTCGTCCACACAGAGGCTGAGAGAACACCTGTTTATGCTTACAACTACCTGGGGTGGGGGGGGCACAAGTCACCCCCATTTTGCAGATAAGGAAACTGAGGCTCAGAGCAGAAGTCACCTGTACAATGTCACACAGTCAGGAAACAGAGGCAGGCTGTGAACCAATTTTCCAGACTCCCAGGCCAACGTACGGCCTTCTGGCCAGGGCCAGGGCCAGGGGACTGCTGGGCATGGTGGGGACCTAGAACCAGGTGGGGGCATCTCGGGAGTCAGCCAGGCCACAGGAAGCCTGAGGCTAAGAAGACCCCGGAGCCCCCAAGGTCACCAGTTCCTCTGGGGTTACCCTGTCTGCACCCCTGTCTCTCCCATCATCACTAATGGGGTGGATTCCAGCTCACCCACCTCCTCTCCACCTCACAGGCCCCCTTCATGACATGCTAGATGCCATGTGGGCCAACATCCCCCCTGCTGCCAAGTCAGAGACCTCTGTTTTCATCCTGTACCTGAGGGGTATCAGGTACACACACCCAGGTTCACACATTTCCTTGTGCACGTCACACTGATACACACGCACGCACACGCCCGCAGACTAACAGATGCAAAGGCAAGCGCTTGTATGAACACTCTGGGGCCACTTCTCCCCCGCCCTCCCCCTGGTCTGAGCTACCATCATCCGTCGCCTAGGTTACTGCACTGTTCTCCTACCCCTCACTGGCTCCAGCCTGGCTGAGGGTGTGGCCAGGAGGGCCAGGTCCAGGGGACGGTCGGGCTGGCGGGGCTCCTCAGAGCCCACTGCGGCCCCACCTGGATCAGCCTGCAGGCCCCAGAGAGAGTGAGTGATGAGTGGGCAGGGAAGGGGCACTCCTCCCCCAGCTAGGGGCAGGTCCCCCATCCCCAACTCACCCTCTGCTTGGAAGCTTCTAGATCCCCGAAACGGGGAGCACATGATGTCTGGAGTTGGGGCAGGCGGGGGTCAGAGTGGGCCCCTCTGTGCCAGCCGGCAGCGGGCAGGCAGGCCAGACCCTGAGGCCTGACGCAATGGAAAAAGAAACCATGGCTTAGGCTGGGCCGGGCCCCCTCCCCTCCTACTCCAGCAGGAGGGCAGGCAGGCAAGGTGTCATTAAGGGAGGGTTGGGCCTGCCATGTGCATCTGAGCAAGATGGAAACGCTCCCTGGTGCAGCACCGCCGCACAGGTAATTTGAGGTTTCAGGCTGAAGAGGGGGCCTGGGGAGCTGGGGCCTGCTTGTGGATGGTCCTGACTCCTGGCCCAGATGGACACAGGCCTTCTGGGGTGACCAGAGCCCCGGGGAAGGAATTGGAAGGCGGGGATACAAAACTAGCAGTCCCGGGCTTCCCTGGTGGCGCAGTGGTTGAGAATCTGCCTGCCAATGCAGGGGACACGGGTTCGAGCCCTGGTCTGGGAAGATCCCACATGCCGCGGAGCAACTAGGCCCGTGAGCCACAACTACTGAGCCTGCGCGTCTGGAGCCTGTGCTCCACAACAAGAGAGGCCGCGATAGTGAGAGGCCCGCACACCGCGATGAAGAGTGGCCCCTGCTTGCCGCAAACTAGAGAAAGCCCTCGCACAGAAACGAAGACCCAACACAGCCAAAAATAAATAAATAAATAAATAATAATTAAAAAAAGATTAAAAAAAAAACAACAAAAAAAACCCTAGCAGTCCCTTTTACAGATGGGTTAACTGAGGCCAAGAGCGGGCAGGGCTTGGGAATTCCCATTCATTCATTCAGCAAACATTCCTTGAGCACTCTCGGGCTTCAACAATGAACAAGACTGAGGCTTCAGCTCCCACAGGGTCCGCTGGCCCGGGCTCCTAAGACATCTTACCCTTTTTTTTTTTTTAAAAACAGGTTTATCAAGATATAATTCATATACCCTACAATTCACCCATTTAAAATGTACAATTCAACGGATTTTAGTACATTCACAGATATGTGCAACCATCACCACAGTCAATTTTAGAACATTTTCATCAACTCAATAGGAAATACTGTATCCTTTAGCTATCACCCCACCCCACCCCTAAATAACCACTAATCTACTTTCTGTCTCTACATTTACCTATTCTGGACCTTCATATGAATGGAATCATATAATATGTGGTCTTTTGTGACTGGCTCCTTTTAGTTACCCTAATGTTTTCAAGATTCATCCACATCCTACCTTGTATCGGTGCTTCATTTCTTTTTTTATGGCTGAATAATATTCCATTGTATGGATTCTTCCCAATTTTGAATAATGGAGAAAAGGTTGGCATTTTAAAAACATTTGCTGAAAACTGCTTTTTAAAGGAAATTTTTAAATGTACAAAGCATAAAAACTGTCACACTTGCCAAGCGTATGTTTTTAACCTTCAGAGGTTATCACTGCAAGAACTGGTAAGACACTTCCAAGAGCTCAGCCAAGAGCTGAGCACGGAGCAGTTTCCTCACATGGACAGAAATACATGAATGAAAGATCACTCTGCCCAACTCCCTATCCATGTTGGAATCCCTTCTGCAAAACCCTAGCTCCTATTTGAAAAGTTCTAGCATCAAAATGTCATTTCTTCACAAGGTGATGCATTCCACTTTCTGTCAACTCTCACGGTTAGAACATTCTTCCTCTTAAATATTGTTTCTGTCCCCATAGGTTATTGCTGGAATGGTGGTGGTTTGGGGAACTCTTTTTTGGTGAGATGGTGAAGTGGGAAGGTAAGAAGCTAAATTATCAATAGTTTCCCTTGCTCTGTTTAATCTGGAAATCACCAGATAGATTATTAGTGGATTATAAACAAACAAATAGACCACTGGCAGATTTTTAGATCAATGTCTTAATGTGAGGTTGATAGGATTTTTAAAGGTTGTGATGGGTGATAAAGATCAAGTCAGGAAATTATGGGAACATGCTATAAAAACCATAAAGTACTCCATATACAGGTGTAAGGAGGTGGCATTCCTGTCACCACAAAACTAGTGGATTAGGCCTATATGCGATGTATGGTGGCTTCAAGGAGAAAGACGGGTAAATATGAGGTGGATGAACCCAGAAGGTAGGTTGAAGTTATAGCTGAACAGCTATAGACGTCTAGCAGGAGACAAGCCTAACCTACCCATTGAAATCCATTGAACTCTACTGAACTATACACACAGGTTGACATTAGCTTTGTAGACGGCTTTGGATGGGCTTATTAAAACTGTGTGTGATACAAAGCTGGAAGGGAGTGCAAATTCAGTAGAATTTGGAGGAAGAGTGGAGCCAATCCAGGGACAAATGTTTCTGACAAATGACAAGATGCAATTTGATAGAGATAACTGTAAGCCTGTGTTCAGTTCTGAGTTCAGTGTGGGGCGTGCCTGGCTTGACAGCTGTTTGCATATAAAGGATCTGGGCATTTCGGATAGGCACAACCTTAGTTGTCCTGGCCGTGTGATTCAGCTGTTAAGAATGTCAGCCAATTATTAATGCATTGCTATATAATGCATTACATGGTGTGGTGTCAGAGATCACAAAACAACAGTCTGTGGAACAAATCTAGCCTCCAGACAGGTTTTGTTTGGCTTTCTAGCATTGACTTGCAAGTGTTTAAAATTTTTTTAATCATTTGCCTGCATATTGGGAGGTTTTACTGAAATGCCTAGATTTCAAGTTTCTAATGAAAAATTAGAAGACTTGGCCATCTCGGGCCCTTATTCCCACGTGGCAACATTGGCTGCCCCCTTTGGATGGGCAGGTGGACATCTTACCCTTTAGGCCGAAGAACAGGATTTGGAGATTCTAGTGCTGAGTCACAGGTCTAGAACATTCCAGTTTTAGCCAGAAGCCTAGGAACCCATCCTCCTTGACCTCTTTCCTTCACCCCCCATATCCCGCTACTGCTGTCGGTTCCACCGCCAAGATGCGTCCAGCATCGTCCCCATCTCCCCGCTTCCACTTCCCTGGCCCATGTCAGGTCTCCCTGAGCAACCCCAGCCCCCAGACTCTCTCTTTTCCACGCCTGCCCGAGCCAGAGGGAGTCTTTAAACATGCAAATCAGATGCTACCACAGCTCTTCCTGAAAATCTCCCAGTGGCTGCCCTTCCTTGTCACACAATCCAGATCCTCCCCAGGCCAACAGGGCCTGACCTGACCCCACCTTATGCCACACTCTCCCTTGCTCCCTGTGCCCCAGCTGCACTGGCCTCCTTCTGCTCTGCAAATATGCTAACCTCTCTCCTGCCTCAGGGCCTTTGCACTTGCTCTTTCCCCTGCCAGAAATGCTTTTCTTCACAGGGCAGGTCTTTTTTTTTTTTTTTTTAATTGATTTATTTGGCTGCGTCGGGTCTTAGTTGCAGCATGCAGGATCTTTCGTCACAGCACGTGGGCTTCTCTCAAGTTGCGGCACGCGGGCTTAGTTTCCCCACGTCATGTGGGATCTTAGCTCCCTGACCAGGGATTGAACCCATGTCCCCTGCACTGGAAGGCGGATTCTCAACCACTGAACCACCAGGGAAGTCCCATCACATGACAGGTCTTAGTTGTCAGCTTCATGTCACCTCCTCAGAAGCCTTCCTTGGTCACCCAAGCTAATGCAATCTCAGCCCCACACTGGTTCCTTCACAGATCAATGCAATCTACAACCATTTTTACTAATTTGTCTATTTGCCTTGTGCACTGTCTGGAATGTAAGTTCCACAAGGGAGGGATCACCGTTTCCCCAACATCTAGAGCAGCACCTACACGGTGGCAAATGAATGAGGAAGGGAGCCCCTCAGGCAGGCTCTTTAATCTGCAGCCCCAGAGCAATCACAACCACCTCCCCGCTGCACACAGCACTTGAGAGATCACAAAGCCCCTTCTCAGTTCTGGGACCATCATAACTGCTCCAAGAGGCCAGCACTAGAGGGGTTCACGTCCCATTTCACAGAGGTGGAAACCAAGGCCCAAGAAGGGGGCAGTGGTGCTTCTAAGCCAGGGAAGAATGGTGCTGAGGCTAAGAGCTAGGGCTGCCCTACTCCAACTTCCCCGCCCATCACTGGCCCCAGCAGCTCAGGACCCAGGAGCCGGGCTGTGCACCCCACCCACTGTGGGGAAGAGACACCGAGGTGGCCTGCAGGGGCCCCAGTTCAGAGACGGGCAGTGACGGGAGACACCAAGAGAGGCAGGTGCAGGGAGAGAGCCGGTAGGGGGCGGGGGAGGCAGCAGCTGAGGTGGAGACCTGGAGACCCAGATGGGGAAGAGGGGGATGGGAGGGGCAGGGCAGGGCCGAGGTGCCCCTCACTGCAGGGGCAAGTGCAACAGCGGGATGGCCTGTCAGAACTGGGGGGCATCATGTGCCCTCTGAAAAAGCATGCTCAACCTGATATCTGAGAAATGAAATTCTGTTTTCAGTGCCAACTGCAACAAGTAACGCTCCACAGTCTTGTTGGCAGCAGTTACGAGGACAGGGGTGCGGTCCTCTGGTCGGTACTGTGCTGAGGGTAAGAGCACTGACTCTGGACTCAGACTGCTGGGTTTGAATCCCTGGTTGTCATTTACCTGCTGTGTGATCTCAGGCAAGTTACTTAACCTCTCTGGTCTTTGTTCCCCTTCTATAAAAACAGGAACAATAAAAGTGCTTTCATCAGGTATTGATGTCGAGGATTAAATGAGGTAAAGCATTTAGAATGACACTATGCAGCTTGTGCTATTATCAGCGATTCTTGATGGCTGGGGGCAGGGGGAGAGGTGTGTGAAGTTTATGGTGTACGTACAGGGGACCAGGAGTGAAAACTCGTTGAGGATATGGTTCTAGGCTCCCTTTCTCAGCTGGAAGACACAGCTCAGAGATGCCAAGGGACACCAAGGTGGTAGATAGGGGGCCAGGGAGGGAATAACAGACTCAGACCCCACACCCACACGCCCTTCAAGGTGCTACTCTCCCGGGCTGAGGGCTCCTGGGTCTTCATCATGCAGCAAATCCTGCTCAGTGGGGCCTAATAGGTGACAACAGAGGATCCTGGGGTGGCCTCAGGCTCTCTCCGCTCCAAGGGTGGTTCCCGGATGGGCCTCCTCAGCATCTCCTGGGAGCTTGTTAGAAAGGCAGGTTCCGGGGCCCCAAACAGACCTGCTCAGAGTCCCCAGAATGGCCTTTGTGTTTTAACAAGCCCTCCTCGTAACACACAAATCCCAGAGGGGTGGGTAGGTGGGGCAGATTCTGATGCAGCAGGTCTGGGGAAGGACCTGAGAGTCTGCAATTCTAACAAGCTTCCAGGCGTTGCTGAGGCGGCCCATCTGAGACCACACTTTGAACACCAAGCTCCTAGGCAGGAGGCTGCTACACGGCCCACCAGTGGCTGACCATATCCCAGGGATGGCTCTGGTTTAGCCCGCTCTTGGCCTAATTAGGCAGATGTCATACTTGGTCCCCATACAAGCCCTGCCAACTTCACACGCTGAGTTCCCGCGAGGTCTCGGCAGATGTCTGAGTTTGCAGCCTCTGGTCTAGATGGTGACACTCTGGTAACTGGAACCTTTGGCTAACCAGATGCCTGGTCCCCACTGGCCCTGATGGCTGCATTTACTGAACTTACAGGGTCAGAACGTGCCTTGAACACATCCAGATCTAAGTTGCCTCCTTCACCCCATCTCCCAGATGAGAAAGATCCAGGAAGACAAATGGCAACTGTATTAGGGTTCTCCAGAGAAAACAGAACCAATAGGATATCTACATATATAGAGAGAGATTTCTTTTAAGGAACTGACTCATGAGCTTGTTGGGGCAGACAAGTCTGAAATCTGTGGGGCGAAACTGAAGGCTGGAAATTCAGGTTAGAGTTGATATTGCAGTCTTCAGTCCGAAATCCACAGGGCAAGACAAGCAGGTTGGAAACTAGGCAAGGTTTCTATGTTGCAGTCTTGGGGCTGAATTCCTTCTTCTGGGAGAAACCTTAGTCTTTGCTTTTAAGGCATTTGATTGATTAGATGTGGCCCACCCATGTAATGGAGGATAATCTGCTTTAATAAAAGTCCACTGATTTAAATGTTAATCACATCTAAAAAAATACCTACACAGCAACATCAGACTAGTGTTTAACTGAACAACTGGTCGTGATAGCCTAGCCAAGGTGATACATAAGATTAACCATCAGGGCTTCCCTGGTGGCGCAGTGGTTGAGAATCTGCCTGCCAATGCAGGGCACGCGGGTTCGAGCCCTGGTCTGGGAAGATCCCACATGCCACGGAGCAACTAGGCCCGTGAGCCACAACTACTGAGCCTGCGCGTCTGGAGCCTGTGCTCCCAACAAGAGAGGCCGCGATAGTGAGAGGCCCGCGCACCGCGATGAAGAGAGCCCCCGCTTGCCGCCAACTAGAGAAAGCCCTTGCACAGAAACGAAGACCCAACACAGCCAAAAATAAATAAATTAAAAAAAAAAAAAAAAAAGCCATGGTTTCCAGTTTCCCCATTCCTGGTTTCACACGCCTACAAGTACTACAGTTTTTAAAAAAAAAGATTAACCATCGTAGCAACCTTCAGGTCCTAGAAGACCTGCCGTGGGGCAGGAAAATAGGGTGCTGAGGCTAGAGTTCTCTGCCAGCACTTCCTAACCGTGGGAGCTAGGAGAGCCCACTCCCACCCTGTCAGCTGGCAGGGAAGAGAGGGGGTGGTATGGCTGTGGTGATGGAGACATGATATAAAATGAGAGTAATAATAACGCCTGCCCCAGGCCCTGTGCCCAGTGTGTTATGGACTTTAACTTCTATAGCTTCACAACATCCTTGAGTGAGGTGTTATCACCGCTCCCATTCTCCCGAAGAGCAAACTGAGGCTTGGAAGGATCTGCATTCCAGAGCCTCTGCTAATATGACTCAGGACAAGTCATGTGGTCTTTCTGAATCTCAGTTTAGTCTTCTTATCCATCAAATGTAAATTACAAAATCCCTGACACACTGTAGGTACTCGCTCAAATGAGAAAATCCTCTCCGGGACTCCCTACTGTTCTCAGGACAATGTCCAAACACCCTGATAGCCTCCGCTCCCCGCCCGCTCCCCCACTGCCTCAACACATTTCTGGCTCTAGCTATGCTGTTTACTACAGAGTTCCAACAGTACTTTTTCATGCCTCCGTAATTTTGTACATGCTGTTCCATCTTCCTGGAATGCCCTTCCCTCTTCTTCACTTAGCTCTGTCATTCTTCAAACTCAGCTCAGCAAAACCAAATGAAATCAATGCCACTATGCCCTCCTGCCCCCACCCCCAGGATAAAATTTTAAAAGCTGGCGATACCAAGTGTTGACAAGGATGTGGAGCAACTGGAACTCTCACATGTCACCAACAGGAGTGTGGACTGGTACAACCGGTTTGGAGAAATGTTTGGCAGTGACTACAAAGCTAACTCAATGCATCCCTTATGATGACCCAGCAACGCCCAGCAGAAACATGCAATATGTTCACCAAAAGACACATCGGAGAACTTTCAGAGCAGCACTATTTGTAACAGCCCCAGGCCGGGAGTCCCCTAAATACCTATCATCTGGAAAAGGGATAAATAAATGGTGAACGTGCACACAGCGGACTACACTGCCACGAGCATGAAGGAAGCACAAGGACAGCAACAATATGAATAGGTCTTATGAACATATTGAATGCAGGAAGCCAGACGCAAGGGAGCATGTCATCCCGTATAATCTCATTACATGAAGTTAAACCCAGGCAAAACAAGTCTAGGCTGCTGGAGGGGGCATTGCAAGATAGTGGGGGAGGGTGTGAGTAACCGGACGGGGCTACCAGGGGGCTTCAGTGAGGGTCACGTTTGTTTCTCAGTCTAGGGGCTGCTAACACGGATGTTTTTGGTTTGTGAACAGTCATTGAGTAGGAAGTCTGCTCTATTTTGTATATTATACTTCAAGAAAACGTTTAAAAAAAAAACACACAACTTGGGGACTGCTCTACAAAGTGCCCCCTGAGCCCCTGGCCCTGGAGAGGGAAGCACTTACATTGTTACCATATTGCAACCACTGGCTTAGAAAATGTCACCCTCACTTGAGCTTAAAGATGGGACCAGATCTTATTTTCATCTCTGCTGTTTCCAGCGCAGAGAGGCATAGAACGGGAGCTCGACAAACATTTGCTGAAAGTTGAAGGAAGAGTGAAGGTGAAGGAAAGAGGATCTGTGGCATCTTGGAATTGCAGAAGCCTACAGATTCACAGATTCACAGAATCCCAAGGTTTGGGAATTCTAGGATTTCGGAAATCAGGAGTTCTCTGAACCTCTGAGCTGAAAGGCTTTACAGTTTATCTGGTACCACCTTCTAGCCTCAGCCCTACCGCCCCAATGTCCCACAGCCCTGGTTCTCTGAAGTGGGGGGGGGGTCCATCCCCAAGGGGCTCATACTCCCTGGGGCCCTCCCTGCACACCCACTGCTGCACTGGCTCCTGCCGGGTGGTGCACAGCCCCTCAGAGAGCAGACCGGTTCTCCCGTCAAGGTGGGGGGCAGGCAGCATCTTGACACAAATCACTTCCCTACCTTAGCTAAAGCTGCTGAGCTCTGAAGACGCTGCACTCCCAACAGGCAGCCAGGCCGACATGGGGATAAATATAGATACAGACAGCATGGGGAGGAGGCTGCTGCAGGGGTCAGCCCTGACGCCCCCCCAGCTCCCCTGAGGCCCCAGCTGTGGCCAGACCACACCCAGAGGGAGGCTATTCTCTGTAGCCAGCACCAAATCACTAAGCTCTGGACTCCGGGGAAGGGGGCCTCCTCCGGATCCCCAGGACCCTGGTTCAGCTGAGCCTTGTTCTGAAGGGCTTGATCCCGGGGTATCTCCAGCCTGTTGCCCCAGGGGCTGGTCCAGCCTCCACAATACCGCCCAAGGAGTCCAGGCACTGGGTTCTGCCCGCTTCTGCTACCCCTTCCCTCTAGGTCTCAGCTCCTTCATCTGCAAAGTGGGGCTGGCGACGCCCTGCCCTCTTGCCTCCCAGCAAGTGCTACAGGGGACGGGCGTGGATGGACTCTGGGATGCAGGAAGTACTTCGGGGACCTCGGGGTGAATCTGGCCAGGCTCAGAGAGGGGGGACCGAGCTAACGGAGGGAGGAGGGCATGGTGACAATGACCACCAGCCGAAGTCATTCCAAAGTAGCTTCGTGTGAAGGGGACTGTGGGGCAGCCTCAGGGACTGGGACCCAGCCCTGGGGCCCTACCCCATGGCATCCACACCCACCCAGGGGCCTACCATGGGGAGACTAGGAGACAGGGGCTCCCAACTCTCTCTGTGAACTCCCCACAAGTCCCTGCCTCTCTCTGCCTCAGTTTCCCTGCCTGTCAGGGTTCAGGCCCCTTCCGGCTGTGGGGAGTCTACATATGTCCCTCAGTCTTTGCTGGGCTGCTCTGGGATTCTAGCCCCAAGCTCCTGCCCAGGAACTCCAGGCTGATTGGGCCTGAAAGGTCACCTGGGCTTACTCAGTACCCAAATCCCCTTGTGGGCGCCTACAGTGGCTGGGCACCCTCTGTTCACATCCCTCGGCAGACTAAGCTCCCCACCTTCTGTTAATGGCTTTCACCCCGCCACACTGAAGAGGCGCCCGTCTGCCCCTTCTCCTCCAGACAGTGGGGAGGGGCCTCTCTGAGCCTCCGCATCCCAGGCAAGAGGCCCACAGCCCAGCCCCAGGCCCTCCTCAGCAAGTCCTCCCGGCCAAGGACATTGCCATCTGCTCCTCAGCCCTGGTCCCAGCTCCCAGGAAACCTTCACTGAGAAGATGGAAATAACAGCATTGACTGAGTGCTTCCTGTGTGCCTGGCCCTGTCCGGAGGTTCCCACCATTCTGTGTAGGCCATCCTGCAACCCCAGCAGATGAGCCCTATTATTACCACCCCATTTCATAGAACAGAGAACTGAGGCACAAAGAGGTTACGTAACCTGCCTATTAGAGGTTGAACTGTGTCCCCCCAGAAGAGGTGTTGAAATCCTAACCCCTAAGATCAGCATGTGATCTTATTTGGAAAGAGGGTAGCTGCAGATGTAAAGAGTTAAGATGAGGACATGCTGGAGTACGGTGGGCCCTTATTCCCACATGACTGAGGTCCTTAAGGGAGGACAATGTTAAGACACAGAGGGAAGGCAGCCATGGGAAGAAGGCAGAGACTGGAGTGACGTCACCACAAGGCAAGGGATACCTGCAGCTACCAGGAGCTGGATGAGGCAACAAGGCACCCTTCCCTAGAAGCTTTAGAGGGAGCATGGCCCTGCCAACACCTTGAATGTGGACTTCTAGCCTCCAGAACTGTGAGAGAATACATTTCTGTAGTTTGAAGCCACCCAGTTCGTGGTGGCTTCACAGCAGCCCTTGGAAACTAACACACTGCCCAAGGTCACTTAGCTAGTCAGTGGCAAAGCAGAGTTTGAAATGAGATGGGGTCCACTGTTCTCTTGCCCAGCACAGCCCTCAGGGGAGACACAGGGATGTGACTTAGACTTGGAAAGATTGTTGGGGGCCCAAAGGAGGGAGAGGTTGGATAGCATCATCTGCTGGGAGCTGAGCATGCACTCTCCTGCGTCATGGGGCAGGTACAGCCAGAGCACAGAAGGCAGGCCAGATGCCCCTAGCTCCTGACAAGACACAAGAGCCACCAAAGGAGACAGAGAGCTGCGTGGTGGAGAGAAAGGGCTCTTGGAATACACTGAGCATGTTCCCACCTCAGGGCCTTTGTATGTGTTCCTTCCTCTGCTTAGGGCACTCCTCCCTCCTTCATTCATTCAAAAATATCCATGGAGCATATCCAGGAAGTATCCTAGTTCCTGCTGGGAACTAGGTAAGCTGGGATACAGCCATGAATGTCATGCCATAGAGTAACATCTCAGCTTAAATGTCACACTTCCTCCTCCAGAAGTCTCCCTGATGTCCCCCACCCAACCCCGCCAATCTCAATCACTTCACCCTGCTTCATTCTTTTTATGGCATTTTCCACTATCTTAAGTTTTCCTGTCTCTTTGTCATTTGCTTGCCTCACTCTATCCCCCCAACTCCATTCAGAGCTCTGCAGTTGTACCCCAGCTTTGGCACAGTCCATAGAAAAGCTGTTCAAAAAACATGTGCTGAGGAGCCTGCCCGGCAAGATGGTGGAGCATAAGGACCTGAGCTCATCTCCTCTCATGAAAACACCAAAATCACAACCAGCTGCTGAACAACCACTGACAAAACGGGACCGGAACCTACCAAAAGATATTCTACTTCCAAAGACAAAGAAGAAGCCACAATGAGATGGGGGCAGACACCAGAAGCAAGAGGAACTATAATCCTGCAGCCTGTGGGACTGCAAACACAGAAAGTTAGACAAAATGAGATGGCAGAGGAATATGTTCCAGATGAAGGAACAAGATAGAAGCCCAGAAGAACAACTCTGTGAAGTGGAGATAGGCAATCTACCTGAAAAAGAATTCAGAGTAATGACAGTGAAGCTATCCAAGATCGTGGAAAAAGAATGGAGGCACAGACCAAGAAGATATAAGAAATGTTTAACAAAGAGCTAGAAAATTTAAAGAACAAACAAACAGAGATGAACAATACAATAACTGAAATTAAAAATACACTAGCAGGGGGCTTCCCTGGTGGCACAGTGGTTAAGAATCCGCCTGCCAATGCAGGGGACACGGGTTCGAGCCCTGGTCCGGGAAGATCCCACATGCCACGGAGCAACTAAGCCTGTGTGCCACAGCTACTGAGCCTGCGTCCTAGAGCCCATGCTCCGCAACAAGAGAAGCCACCGCAATGAGAAGCCCACGCACCACAACAAAGAGTAGCCCCCACTCACTGCAACTAGAGAAAGCCCGCATGCAGCAATGAAGACCCAACGCAGCCAAAAATAAATAAATAGATTAAAAAACAACAACAACACTAGCAGGAATCAATAGCAGAATAAATAAGGCAGAAGAATGGATAAGTGAGCTGGAAGACAGAATGGTGGAAATCACTTCTGTGGAACAGAATAAAGAAAAAAGAATGAAAAGAAATGAGGACAGTTTAAGAGACCTCTGAGACAACATTAAAAGCACCAACATTCGCATTATAGGGGTCCCAGAAGGAGAAGAGAGAGAGAAACAGCTTGAGAAAATATTTGAAGAGGTAATAGCTGAAAACGTCCCTCACATGGGAAAGGAAACAGTCACCCAAGTCTGTACCCAAGACTTGGGTACACCCAAGAGAGTACCATACAGGAGAAACCCAAGGAGGAACATGCTGAGACACACATTAATCAAACTGACAAAAATGAAAGACAAAGAGAAAATATTAAAAGCAACAAGGGAAAAGCAACAAATAACATACAAGGGAATACCCATAAGGTTATCGGCTGATTTTTCTCTGCAGGCCAGAACAGAGTGGCATGATATATTTAAAGTGACGAAAGGGAAAAACCTACAACCAAGCAAGGCTCTACCCAACAAGTCTCTCATTCAGATTTGATAGAGAAATCAAAAGCTTTATAGACAAGCAAAAGCTAAGAGAATTCAGCACCACCAAACCAGCTTTACAACAATTCTAGGCAGAAAAGAAAAGCCCACAACTAGCAACAAGAAAATTATGAATGGGAAAGCTCACTGGTAAAGGTAAACATACAGTAAAGGTAGGAAATCATCCACACACAAATATGATATCAAAACCAGCAATCATGAGAAGAGGAGAATACAAATGCAGGATACTGGAAATGCATTTTAAATTAAGAGACCAGCAACTTAAAATAATCTTGTATATATACAGACAGCTATATCAAAACCTCATGGTAAAAAAAAAAACAAAAAAAAACAAACACCTCATGGTAACCACAAACCAAAAATCTACAGTAGATATACATACAAAAAAGAAAAAGAAATCCAAACACAACACTAAAGATAGTCATCAAATCACAAGAGAACAAAAGAGGAAGGGAAGAAAAAAGACCTACAAAAACAATCCCAGGGGCTTCCCTGGTGGCTCAGTGGTTAAGAATCCGCCTGCCAATGCAGGGGACACGGGTTCGAGCCCTGGTCCGGGAAGATCCCACATGCCATGGAGCAACTAAGCCCGTGCGCCACAACTACTGAGCCTGCACTCTAGAGCCCATGAGCCACAACTACTGAGCTCGCATGCCACAACCACTGAAGCCCGCACACCTAGAGCCCATGCTCCGCAACAAGAGAAGCCACCGCAGTGAGAAGCCCGTGCATGACAACAAAGAGTAGCCCCCGCTCAGCAACGAAGACCCAACGCAGCCAAAAATTAAATAAATAAATAAATAAATTTATTTTTTTAAAAAATCAATTATAAGAAAAAATCTGTAAAAAACACAGACACGTGGAGGCTAAACAATATGCTACTAAACAACCAATGGATCACTGAAGAAATCAAAGAGGAAATAAAAAAATAGCTAGAGACAAATGAAAACAAAAACACAATGATACAAAACCTGTGGGACTCAGCAAAAGCAGTTCTAAGAGGGAATTTTATAGCAATACAATCTTACCTCAGGAAACAAGAAAAATCCCAAATAACCAACCTAAACTTATACCTAAAGCAACTAGAGAAAGAAGAACAAGCAAAACCCAAAGTTAGCAGAAGGAAAGAAATCACAAAGATCACAGCAGAAATAAATGAAATAGAGATGAAGAAAACAATAGAAAAGATCAGTGAAACTAAAAGCTGGTTCTTTGAAAAGATAAACAAAATTGAAAAATCTCTAGCCAGACTCATTAAGAAGAAAAAGGGAGAGGGCTCAAATCAATAAAATTCGAAATGAAAAAGGAGAAGTTACAACCGATGCCAAAGAAATACAAAGGATCGTAAGAGACTACTACAAGCAACTATATGCCAATAAAATGGACAGCCTAGAAGAAATGGACAAATTCTTAGAAAGGTACAATTTCCCAAAACTGAACCAGGAAGAAATAGAAAATATGAACAGACCAATCACAGGTACTTAAATTGAAACTATGATTTAAAAACTCCCAACAAACATGTCCAGGGCCAGATGGCTTCACAGGCAAATTCTATCAAACATTTAGTGAAGAGTTAACACCTATCCTTCTGAAACTATTTCAAAAAATTGCAGAGGAAGGAACACTCCCAAACTCATTCTATGAGGCCGCTACAACCCTAATACCAAAATCAGACAAAGATACCACAAAAAAAGAAAATTACAGGCCAATATCACTGATGAAGATAGACACAAAAATCCTCAACAAAATACTAGCAAACCAAATCCAACAATACATTAAAAGGACCATACACCATGATCAAGTGGGATTTATCTCAGGGATGCAAGGATTTTTCAATATCTGCAGATTGATCAGTGTGATACACCACATTAACAAACTGAAGAATAAAAATCATATGATCATCTCAATAGATGCAGAAAAAGCTTTTGACAAAATTCAACACCCATTTATGATAAAAAATAAAAACTCTCCAGAAAGTGGGCATAGAGAGAACATACTTCAACATAATAAAGGCCATATATGACAAACTCACAGCTAACATCATACTCAATGATGAAAAGCTGAAAGCATTTCCTCTAAGATTAGGAACAGGACAAGGATTCCACTCTCGCCACTTTTACTGAACATAGTTTTGGAAGTCCTAGCCATGGTAATCAGAGAAGAAAAAGAAAGAAAAGGAATCCAAATTGGAAAAGAAGAAGTAAAACTGTCACTGTTTGCAGATGACATGATACTATACATAGAAAATCCTAAAGAACCTACCAGAAAACTACTAGAGCTCATCAATGAATTCAGTAAAGTTGCAGGATACAAAATTAATACACAGAAATCTGCTGCATTTCTATACGCTAACAATGAAAGATCAGAAAGAGAAATTAAGGAAACAATCCCATTTACCATGGCATCAAAGAATAAAATCCCTAGGAATAAACCTACCTAAGGAGGCAAAAGACCTGTACTCCAAAAACCATAAGATGCTGATGAAAAAAATCAAAGACGACACAAACAGATGGAAAGATATACCATGTTCTTGGATTGGAAGAATCAATATTATCAAAATGACTATACTGCCCAAGGTAATCTACAGATTCAATATAATCCCTATCAAATTACCAATGGCATTTTTTGCAGATCTAAAACAAAAAATCTTAAATTCTCTATGGAAACACGAAAGACCCTGAATAGCCAAAGCAATCTTAAGAAAAATGGCGCTGGAGCAACCAGGCTCCCTGACTTCAGACTATACCATAAAGCTACAGTAAGCAAAACAGTATATTACTGGGACTTCCCCGGTGGTCCAGTGGCTAAGACTCCATGCTCCCAGTGCAGGGGGCCTGGGTTCGATCCCTGGTCAGGGAACTAGATCCCACATGCTGCAACTAAGAGTTCACATGCCACAACTAAAAGATCCCTCATGCCGCATCTAAAAAGATCCCGCATGCTGCAACTAAAGATCCCGCATGCCACAACTAAAAGATCCCACGTGACACAACTAAGACCCGGCGCAGCCAAATAAATAAATATTAAAAAAAAAAACAAAACAGTATGTTACTGGCACAAAGACAGACTTATAGATCAATGGAACAGGATGGAAAGCCCAGAAATAAACCCATGCAGCTATGGTCAATTAATCTACAACAAAGGAGGCAAGAATACATAATGGGGAAAAGACAGTCTCTTCAATAAGTGGTGCTGGGCTTCCCTGGTGGCGCAGTGGTTTAGAATCCTCCTGCCAATGCAGGGGACAGGGGTTCAAGCCCTGGTCCAGGGAGATCCCACATGCCACGAAGCAACTAAGCCGCCCATGTGCCACAACTACTGAGCTTGTGCTCTAGAGCCCATATGATCCAGCAATCCCACTCCTGGGCATATAACCAGAGAAAACCATACTTTGAAAAGATACATGCACCCCAGTGTTAATTGCAGCACTATTTACAACAGCCAAGACATGGAAGCAACCTAAATGTCCATCAACAGAGGAATGGATTAAGAAGATGTGGTACATATATACAATGGAATATTACTGAGCCATAAAAAAGAATGAAATAATGCCATTTGCAGCAACATGGATGGACCTAGAGGTTATCATACTAAACGAAGTAAGTCAAACAGAGAAAGACAAGTACTATATGATACCACTTATATGTGGAATATAAAAAAATGATACAAATGAACTTATTTACAAAACAGAAACAGACTCACTTATTTACAAAACAGAAACAGACTTTGAAATCAAACTTATGGTTACCAAACTTATGGTTATATATACACTACTATATATAAAACAGATAATCAACAAGGACCTACTGTATAGCACAGGGAACTCAATATTCTGTAATAATCTATATGAGAAAAGAATCTGAGAAAGAATGGATACATGGGACTTCCCTGGTGGCGCAGTGGTTGAGAATCCGCCTGCCAATGCAGGGGACACAGGTTCGAGCCCTGGTCCAGGAAGATCCCACATGCCGCGGAGCAACTAAGCCCCTGCGCCACAACTACTGAGCCTGCGCTCTAGAGCCTGTGAGCCACAACTACTGAGCCCACGTGCCACAACTACTGAAGCCCGCACGCCTAGAGCCCGTGCTCCACAACAAGAGAAGCCACCGCAATGAGAAGCATGCGCACTGCAACAGAGCAGCCCCCGCTCGCCGCAACTAGAGAAAGCCCGCACGCAGCAACAAAGACCCAACACAGCCAAAAATAAATAAATAAGATAAATAAATTTATTTTAAAAAATAGAATGGATATTTGTATATGTTAAAAAATAGAATGGATATTTGTATATGTATAACTGAATCATTTTGCTATACACCTGAAACTAACACAAACTGTAAATCAACTATACTCTAATATAAAATAAAAAATTTTAAAGTCTATGAATAAACAAATCTGTGGCTCTACCTAAAACAGTAAATAAACCCTTGATATATTATGCTATTAAAACAAAACAAAACACAACACATTTGTTGAGTGACGAATAGATGGCTGCATGGTGAGGGAAGCCTTTCTGGAAGGCAGGGACCTGAAGCCACAGGTTGAAGAGGAATCACGCCAACTGGGCAAAGCCCTCTTTGGTTTACAAGCCCTTTCACAGCTGCCTTAAGAACCACATGAAAGGGGCTTCCCTGGTGGCGCAGTGGTTAAGAATCCGCCTGCAGGGGACACGGGTTTGAGCCCTGGTCCGGGAACATGCCACATGCCGCGGAGCAACTAAGCCCGTGCGCCACAACTACTGAGCCTGCGCTCTAGAGCCCGTGAGCCACAACTACTGAGTCCATGTGTCACAACTACTGAAGCCCGCGTGCCTAGAGCCCGTGCTCCGCAACAAGAGAAGCCATGGCAATGAGAAGCCCCCGCACCGCAACTAGAGAAAGCCCGCGAGCAGCAACGAAGACCCAACTCAGCCAAAAATAAATAAATAAAAATAAATTAAAAAAAAAAAAAAGAAAAAGAACCACATGAAGCAAGGGAACAGCTAGCTCCTGGTCTAAAGCTCCCCATTTTCTAGATGAAGAAACCAAGGTCCGAGAGGTTAAGAGACTTGGCTGAGGTCACCTGGGGGATGGGTAACTCTCCCCAGCACACCCCAGACCTCTGGTTCTGCAGGCAACGGCAGCAGGTGACACCCCACCCAGGTCAGCAGCCGCCATGCCCACCTCCCCCAGACCTTCAGTGCCGGAAGAATCCCACCTTTGCCCAGACTCACGACTTTCCCTTCCCCCAGGCCAGCACTTGCCCCTCCTCCATCGTTGAGACCACTGCCCTCTGACAGTGCCCCAGCACTCAGTATGGTGAGACAGAGATTCCTCCAGAAACCCCAAAGGGTGAGCTCATGATGCTTCTAGGCTCCATCACCCAACATCACAGACCCATTCAACAGGAGGCTACAAGGAGGGGCGGACTCAGCCATTAAGCCAGTAAGTGCAGGGAAAGAGCCCTGAACAAGATGGACACAGGATGCCCTTGCCATTCCTGGAGCTGACCCCCTGGGGAGGAGGGCAGAGAACAAACTGACACACACTTGAATGAATCAGATGACGGGAGAGAGCGGCTAATGCCTCGAGAAAAATTAAGCAAGGTGATGTGATAGCGAGCGAGGGATCAGCATCTAGTCTAGTTTCATCTCAGGCTCTGGAGGCACGTGTGGACGGGGCTAGTGGAGAAACACTCCAGGACATGGGCCAGCACAGCCCTCTTGACGCCACCACAGAGCAGAGGCCGGGTGGCCCAAGGAAGGGAGAGGACACCTGGCTGGGACCCAGGAGGTGCCTCGGACCCCTGCTCATCCCTCAGGCCCTGTAGGACCTCAGGAAGCCATGAATCCCCTTGGGACTCCATACCCTCTTTCTGGACAGCACGGGTGGGACATGATCGTTTTTTCCAGTTGCTGCCTGCCAAGACCCTAGGGTGACCTGGCCTCCTGGCTTCCAAGGAGCCCACCCTGTGTCCTGCAGGAGACCAGGAAGGAGGGGAGGAATCCTGCCCCCTCTCTGAGGCCATATTCTCCCAGCTGGAGGGAGATGGAGTCCTGAAGTGACTGCCTTGACTCAGCAGCCCCTGCAAGGGTTAGAGGAGAGGAGAGCATCAGGCAGATGGGACTCCGGCCCTGGCTGAGGGCTTCACAGTAGGGAACCTTGCCTGACAACCTTGCTCCTGAGGGAATTCCTAGAGAATGCTCTTCTGTTTTCCATCACCCCTTAGAGCTCTGTGAGGCCAGCCCAAGGTGGGGGAAACGGGACCACCCCACTGGATCTACCATCCCCCATGGTGTTCTCTTCAGCCTAGTGGCACCTTCCTGTTCAGGACCCTGGCCCTGGAACAGCCCAGACGTCCAACATTTGGATTCTGAGGCTCCTCTCTCCAGGAAGGAAGTGGGAGAGAGAGGAGCGAGGTGGCCTGAGGAGATCCCAGAAGGAATCCTAAATCAGTAACCCACATCAGGCTTACTAATATTCCCATGAATAATGATAATGATGGTTAACATTAACTGAGCGCTTATCGGGCACCAGTCACAGAGCTGGTGCACAAGCCCTTTGTTGTCTAATTTAATCCTCACAACTACCTTTAAAGAACTACACAACTACCCTAAAAGATTATAAAGATGTACAGAGTACTGCTCTCACTACTTTACAGGTACAGAAACTGAGGCTCTAGCTCCGACCCTCTTCTTACGTCCCTGGAGTTTTAATTCTCGTGGCCTCTGGGAGGGAGGTCCCATGACCACCAGTGCACCCAACTTTGCAGAACACGTGCCCCCTGGCCCAGGTTCTAGTCTCCCAGCAGCCCTGTAAACCGGATTGTGTCATATTTTGCTTCATTTCGCCAATGGAAACGCCCTTAAGCCCTAGGAGTGACACGGCACCCAAACAGGACACGGCAGAGGGCCAGGAGAACTCAAGTGCCACGTTCTTAGCCCATAGTTCTTTCCATGGAGAAAACTGCCTGGGTGACCCCTCCCACTCTGGCCAGCTATGTCACATGCCTGGGACAGTCCCAGCACTCACTGTGCTCCATACCAGAGGAACTGCAATAAAACCACTTTTTATGTTTGCACCCAGCCTCCATATGCACAGGCCCTGGACGATTAGCCCATTTTACAGATGAGGACCTGGAGGCTCGGAGGGGAGGAAGGTCTAGGCCAGGGGCCCACTGCTGGGTAGGCGTTCAGACCCAGGTCTCCCCAGCTCTCCATTAGGGCTGTGCAGCTGCCGAAGGTTACAGCTTGGCTCCTCTCCTCAATTACTGAAGCTGTGGGTGCTCCAAGAAACAGAAAAAGCCCCCCATCCCTCAGTGACAGCCCACACCCCTAGGGGAGCAAAAACTAAGGGCAGACAAACAAAGGGTCACTCAGCTAATTCTCCCAGATCCTTTGCCCTTGTCACTTCACCCAGTACATAACAGGGCTGGGGGAGTCCCAGACAGTAAGAAGAACTTCCAACTGGCTAACAGAGCCCTGGGTTCCAGCACCACCTGTCAGCTTGGGCAAATCACAGCCCCTTCCCCAAAGGGGCTTGTCCAACAAGGCTGGGGGATGAAATGGGAAGAGGAAAGTAAGAACCCTCTATTTTTCAGAGAAGCAGCGCTGCGGGGGAACGAGGAACGGAAAGGAAGAAAGGGCCTTGCTCTCTCTTTCTCCATGCTCCCCCCTCCCCGCCCCCTCCCCAAACACACAGGTGCCAGACAGCTTTTTGAGAAAAAACTAGTTTGCAAACACACTCTGACTTCTGGGAAGCTGCCCATTTCCACTCCCTCTCTTTGCTCCCCCTTCCCCCGCAGGGAGCTGACTCTCTAGCAGTTCTCTGGGGCCGGGGACGGAGGGGGGTTGGGGGGGTGGGAGTAAGGCACGAGGGCGAGGAGCGGGCCCCGCGCCTGCCCGGAGCCAGCCCGAACTCAGCACTTCCGCAGCTGCGATGGTGGCGGGACGCCACCTTCCTGACGCCCCCAGGCGCCTCCGGGGAGGTAGGAGGGTCCCTAAACCGCTGGGCTCGGACCCCGGGCGGCGCCACCGTCCTCCCGGCACCCTGCCCTCTGTTCCCCCGCGGTCGGGGCGAAGCCGGAGCGCCCCCGCGTGGCCGGGTCGGAGCTCAGTCACCCAAACGCCGGAGTCTGGGTGAGCGCGGGTGGAGGGGGCTTGGGGTTCCGCAGTCCCCCGAAGCGGAACCCAGCTTCCTTCCAAGCCGCCACTGGCACCAGAAGCCGAGCCCCAAGGCCGAACTTGAGCCCTCGCGCCAGGGCGCCCCGCCCGCCCCTTTCCCCGCCGGGGCCCCACTCACCCCGGGTCCCGCTACCCTCACCGCGCGGCTGCCGCTCCCCGCACTCCGGGCCACCGGGGCATCCCCGGGAGCTCCCCTGCTCGGCTGGGCCCGCGGGCGCGGGACAGGCTCAGGGCGCTGCCCCCGCGGCCATGGCCAGCTCGCGTGCGCTCGCAGCTGCTCGAGGTCCGGTCCTCCTCCCCGGCCGGGCGGGCGGTGGCTGCGGCGGCGGCGGCGGCGGCTGCTCGGGCTCCTCCCTCGGCCGAGGGCGGGGGCGGGCGTGGGGCGGGAAGTGGGAGGCGAGGCGGGAGCTTCCTGGAGGGGCGAGCGCTCCCACGGGCGGAGCGGGGATGATATCCCGCCCGCCCGCCCGCGGCTGGCGCGTCCAGGCACTCCGGCTTGTCAGTGCCTCGGGGCCCCGAATGTTCGAGGCCGGGATCCGAGGGTCCGAACGTTCGAGGCCGGGATCCGAGGGTCTGAACGTTCCAGGCTAGGACTCCGCGGATCGGAACGCCGCTGGTTCGCACTCGCCCCAGGCCGGCCTCGCCCGAGCCGCTGGCACCTCCGAGTTGTCCGCACTGTGCGCTCAGGGCTGCCGACGCGGGATCCGAGGGGTGGGGTCGGCCCGGGCCTGCCAGGCCCTAGGGCGCCGCCTGCAGCCTCGACCCCAAGGGCTGTTCGGCTCAACGCTGCACCCTCGGGGGATACACCACGGGGTTTGGTTCTGGGCTGTATTGGGCAGCACTACGATCGCTGTGTTTTCTTCCTTTTTTTTCTTTCGATAGTAAAAGAGCTCGGCGTTTTCTTGTTACCGCCAGGGACTGGGAAGATGACACAAGCGTTATTTCTCTGACGGAGACGATAAGATAAACACAGTTCCAACAGTGCCTGGGGCTAGTCAGCGGGAGGGCGTCTAGCGGGTCCTTGAGACCCTAGCGCCGAGTCCGCCCTTCGGCGGTGGCCTTCTTTTCCCTAGAAGAGGCACCAATTCTTAAGAAATTCGTCTGTCGCTGGGCGCTCGTGCTGCAGGACACTCGGCAGTATTTATGTGCTCGCTCCCCCCGCCCCTCTTCCCCATCCAGTGCCTCAGACAGAGGAGCCTCATTTAACCGGATTGTGGGGGACAGAGCTGGCTCAGGGATCTCAAGACCACGTCCAAAGAAAGCCCTTGGCCCCGGGGCTCACGGACTGGGCATCTGGGAGTTAACGCAGAGCACCTGGGTTGTGGGTTTTCCATTCTAGGCAGGTGAGGGTTAACTGGGAGACTCACGCTGCAGCCTGCGAACCTCCCTCCACGGCTGAGTCACAGGCACTTTGTAGCCTTAGAGGGCGGCTGCTAAACAGCCCCAGGGCTCTGGGCTTTGTTCTCTGCCTGCCTCCCCCCGCCACCCCAACCCCGACCTCCATCCATCCTTCTTTTCTCCAAACTCTCATCTTTCTTCCAACTAAAGTCCTCAAAGCCCTCAGCCCAGCTGTGGGGCAAACCAATCGAGGTGTTCTTAGACCCAGCTGCAGCCCCTCTTCCTCCAGGAAGCCTTTTCTGATTGATCTGGCCCCCAGAATCCCTCTCCTCTCCTGGCTCCAGAGCAGGAGAGCCAGGCACTGGGATGGATAGTGGTGAACCCAAGCAGAGAGTGCCTCCCCTCAAGCTGCTCACCTCTCAGGGGCAAGACCATGGCCCAAGCAATCATATTACTGTATGAAAAGCGCAAAGGTTTGAGGCAGGATTGTTCAGAAGACCCAACTCAGCCAGAGGAGTCAGCGAGGCTTCCTCTCGGAGACCTGAAGGATGAGGTCGTTGGGCCTGCTGAGGGGGAAAAAGATACCTGATCCCTGGCCAAGGGGATGGAGTACAAAGGCCACAGGTCACAGCAATTCCACTCCTAGGAAAGGGAAATGAAAACATACATCCATACAGAAACTTGTACATGAATGTTCATTGCAACATGATTCAGAATAGCCAAAAAGTGGAAACAACCCAAAGGTCCATCAACTGATGAATGATAAACAAAATGTGGTCTATCCATACAACAGAATATTATTCAGCCACAGAAAGGTATGCCGTATATACAATATGGATGAACTTTGAGAACACTGTGTTAAGTGAAAGACTCCAGTCACAAAAGACCACATATTGTATGGTTCCATTTATATGACATGTCCAGACTAGACAGAGCCATAGAGAAAGAAGGCAATGATTTTAAATGTTTTAAAATTATAGTGATAGTTACACAACTGTAGATAAAACCATTGATTGTATGCTTTAAAGAGGTGAGTGCTGTAGTATGTGAATTATATCTCAATAAAGCTTTTTATAAAAATGTCAGGGATCAGGAGAGCCCAGAGGTCAGTTGTTTAAGGCCAAGTGTCCATCATGGGTTGATTCTGCAGTCTGTCTTTAATCCACACACAATACAAGGCTGTTACTACAAAATGTTGAAGTCTTTCCTTTCCCTGGTAGAGACTTCTCTGTGCACAATTGGGAGACCTCAATTTCCCTAAACAGGCTGATATTAGGGTATGTGCACGCATGCGCGTATGGCTTGTGAATTAAAGTGACTTGAAATAGCACCACCTGCGTAGCAGGCCCTGGCTGGACTCAGGTGTATGTGAGCGGGGAGAGGATGGAGGGTGTCCCAGTTATCTATGCTACATCTCAAATCACCCCAAGCATTATCATCTCTCATGGCTCTGGGGGGCCTCTGGGCTCAGCTAGGGCAGTTCTTGTTCAGGATTTCTCAAACAGTTGCAGTCAGACCATGACAGGGCCTGGAGTTACCTAGAAGGCTTTCGCACACATTTGCCTGGCAATTGACGCTGGCTGTCAGCTGGGACCTCAGTTGGAACACCTACTGTGACCGTTCCAGTTCCATGTGGCCTGGGCTTCCTGGTAGCATGGTGGCTGGGTTCCAAGAGTGAGTATCCCAAGGGAACCAGGTAGAAGCCTTATTATCTTTTATTGGACTCGGCTTTGGAATTCATATAATGTCACTTCTGCTGTAGTCACTGGCTCTCTCCATAGACCCCGCCCCTAGGTGAGAGGAGTGTCATTGTCATTTGTAGGAAGAGCATGTGGGCGGGGAGAGATTATAGTGGCCATCTTTGGAAAATACCATCTGCCCACAAAGGGGGTTGATGTGGAGACACATCAGCGATGGAGACATCCCCTCAGGGATCTCACGGAGAGAGGTGGGTGTGGCTCACTGCACTCCTACATCTCAGGCGTAGAGTCATGGCCCCGGGTTTGAATCTCAGCCTGTCCAGTTACTGCCTGGGTGACATCACTCAATGCTCTGGGCCTCAGTTTCCTCCTGTGTAAAATGTAAGGATCGATTTGGTATCTGGTGTCTAGCCTGGTACCACGCATGCCTAGACCCCAGGGCTAGCATGTTGTTATTGCTACTTTTAAGATCCAGGGCTGTGGTCACTCTAATGCAGGGATATCCCCTTCCAGGGTCAGGATGTCCATGCCTCCCTCCACCTCCCCAGGCCCTCCAGTCAGCCCCAGACATTTCCATCAGCCCCAGTCTTGCACTATACTATGCATGTGTGTGCAGGGGCGGGGCCTATGGGCACAGCCTGGGAGACAGATTTCTGGCTTAGGGGACTCAACCTGGGGACCCCAGTTGGCCTCTGTTCTCTTGCGAAAGTTCCTCTTCTGTCACCTCCTCCTCAGGGCAAATGTTGATTTCTGGGCAGCCAGGGCAGGGCCGGGGCTTGTGTGGGATGAGCAATAAGGTGTGGCTTCCAAGGGCTGAAGGGGAGGGAGGACTCCAGCTCTGGGGGGCTTCGAGACACACTGGGGTGGTGGGGTGCTGTACTGGCGTGGCTGGGGGTGGGAGGAAGACCAGCTGTCCCTGGGCCCAGTCCTGGGCGGATCTGTACCAAACCAGCCACTGCAAGGTCTTTTCTAGGACGCTCCGGATGTGTCCAGAGGGCATACACAGCTCTGGCTGGGGCCACCGCCCTCAGGCCTGGCCTTGGCCAGGCAAGGGAGGGGCTGGGGGGCAGAGGCAAGGTCAGGAAGGTCATATGGCCCTCTCGCCTTCCTGGGGACCCTTCTCTTTGAACATACAGACCCACAGACCAGTTAAGTCCCCAGCCAGGGTCACCCCAACGCCCTCCCTCCCTTAGTGTTCCAGAGTTGGAATCTGAGCTCCACTGAATGCTTGCTGTGGGATCTTGGGCAAATCTTGTTCCTCTCTGGGCCTTATTTGTAAAATGGAGGACATTGTTATTGAGGTTGTGGCTATGGGTCTAGAGGAGGTCCCAGAGAGTGAAGCCCTACAGAACCGTAACCAGGTGAGGCAGGCGACAGAGGATTCAGATCCCACCTGAGGGAGTGTAGAGATGAAGCATAAGGTCATCTTTGCAGCTGGAGAAAGTAGGTCCTTGTGCTCTGACTCATTTTGCTTGTGCCCTCACCATACAGATGAGGAAACTGGGGCAGCACCTGTGGGATTAAGAGTCACAAAATTTGAAAGCTGTTAAGAGAGTAGATCCTAAGAGTTCTCATCTCAAGGAAAAAACATTTTTTTTCTTTTATTTGTATCTTATAGGAGATGATGGATGTTAATAAACTTATCATGGTAATCATTTCACAATATATGTAAATCAAGTCATTATATCACACATCTTAAACTTATACAGTGCTGTATGTCAATTATATCTCAATAAAACTGGAAAGAAAAAAAAGTTTAAAAAAAAGGTTGTGAAGACCCAGGTTCAATTCCTGGTGCTACCACTTACTAGCTTTCACTTACTATACTTACTAGCTTACCTTTGGGCAAGTTAGGAAAAATCTCTGGGTCTCGGTGTCCTCATCTGGGAAAGGAGGGTCACCAGGATCTACCAGGACAAAAACTAAGGAAGGTAGGTGCAAAGGCTTACCTCGCCTCTCTGAGGGGGAGCATACTCCAGACCAGTGGGCCTCCAACGCTGGCTGCACATCAGAACCACCTGCAGAGCTTTCTAAATACCACTCTAGTCTTAGACAGGCAGCTTAAAAAGCTCCCCAGGTGATTCTAATGTGCAGTCAGGATTGAGATCTACTCACCGGTCTGCAGTTTCACTAAGTGTGGGCCAGCAGCATTACTTGGGGGCTTCTTAGAAATGCAGAATCCCAGGCCCCACCCCAGACCCGCTGAATCAGAATTTGCAAATTAACGAGATCCACAGATGATTCAATGCACACTGCAGTGTCTGTAACTATGATTTTTCAGTTCGAGAGGTACTGGCCTGGACAGTGGATTTCAGACACGTGTATGTTTAGGGGAAGGACAGAGGGGGCAATTTGGCAGGATTTGAGACCGGAGGGAGTGGGAAGGAAGATTCTGTGACTCCCATCACAAAGGTGGGATATTCAATCTGTAAAACCATAGGATGGAAGCCAAGTGACAAAGCAGCAAAATGAGCTGATCCCAGCCTGGCAGTTAGACATGGGAACTTACCAGCCCGATTACCTTCTTAGTGGGAAGAGTCACACGCAGAAACGGGGAGCACCATTTTGATTGCACTGCTTACTGGTCCAGAGCCTTACTTTTCTTTGAATTTTATCTGTTTTCATAGATCTGTTTAAACTGAGCTTACTTTGGGGAGGAAAGGGGCAGGGAGACCTCATCAGCATGGGGTAGAAAAATAGTCCAGGCCTCCAAACAAGTAGGTGGCAGGAGAGGAAGTTTCTTAATGAAATGAGCATGGTGACCGCACCTGACTTGGGCCCAGGCGGCTCTGCAGTGCCGACAGTACTGTGGTTTATTTCAGGGCAGCTGCTGCAAGTTTCTTGGAGTTTAGAACTTGGGCAGAGCTAAAGAGGAAAGAAGAAGGGAAAAGGAAAACAAATAAGCAGCAAATGAAGTGTCTCTGAGCTCTGGGCTCTGTTTGGTGTGCGGTTCACCTGGGCTGGAGCTTCCGGTCGGTGCTCTGTTCCTTCCTCGTCTGTGACCTCCCCGGTCAAAGGCTCCTCAGGCTTTGTGGAATTCATACTCCAGTCTTAGGCAAGGGGAGGAAGCAGTACAACCCCCTTGGCGTGAAGGTGCACCCTGATGGCCTCGGCATCATTTCCCGGAAGGGAAAGACTGAATTGGGGCTCAAGGTTTCCAGGTAAACTTCTTGGATCCTCTACCTGCCCATCCCCTCCCCCAGGACCAGGCTGATGGCCCCACTTGATGCCAGGTGTGCCCTGATCCTGGCCCGATAAGAGTGTCCCTGTGTGGGGTGTGGGGACTTGGCACTTGGCTGGAGGACTTTCTCCTCATGCTTGGCGGGGGACCGAGGACAACATGGAGGGTGGCAATGGTCAGGGCCAAGCCATCTAGGTGAACCACAAGCCAGCTGGGACATCCCAGGTTCCCAAGCCAGGTGGGAACAGCCTCTAGCATCACTTCCTAACTTCATTCTGGGTACAGTGGTGAAGTTATCTCAGGACTCGCCAGTGGGCCAGCCTGCCCTCCGGTGGTGCTCAGTAGTAACTGCACCCTCCCTGCTCCACTTTTCACAGTGGAGTGCAGCTCTGGAGGAAGGCTCCCCAGATATGGACTTGTTCAACCCACAGGTAGGTGATGGAGAGGCGGTGCTGTTCTCCTGCCATTTCAAACACCTCTTCACTTCATACAACATTCAGCCCTAAAAGGGAAGAGAACGAGCATGTAACCAGTACCTACTTCTTCATACTAGGGACTTTGCACACTTTGCTTCCCTGACCCCTCTGAAAGTCCTGGGGGCCAGGGGGTGTTACGAACATGTACAGAAACAGTTCCTGGCCCTGAAGACAGGCAGCAAGGGGTCAAGTCACATTCCATTCTGTGCCCGTCTGACTTCCAAAGCCATGTTCTTGATGTACCACCTGCCTGTGGAAATCCTTTAGCCAGGAGTTCCCAGGCTCTCACAAGGACCAGGCAAGCAGCAATAGTGAGGGGGGATACACTGGGGAGTGGTGGGGACTGCAGCGAACTGAGGGATGTGTGCCACATCTAAAGGACACAGTCATACATCCCCAGCAGATTACTCTTGAGTGGGAATGCTGGACTAGCACCTACGAGAAGCTGAAAATCTGAATTTTGGGTCAAAGTTCTCAATTTAAAATACTGACAGTTAAATCAGAAAAGAGTGTAAATATAATGTAAGCCAAACAAAGACTGTTTCTAACACTATGAGCTTCTACAATACCCTCATGGTGCAGGTGAGCTCTGGAGAGAGGAGGTCACTTGCCTACGATCACATGACCACATATAGAGACAGAGTCTGGACTTGACTCCATGCCTCCTGACTCCCAGGCCAGTGTTCCTCTCAGCATCTCTCTCTGTAGTCTGCCCTGCTCTCCAGTCCCCAGGGCAGGGGGTGAACCACTTCTGACTTTGGTGAGGTGGTGGGACACATCAGACTCAGGCTAGAGGCTGAAGATCACCCACATTTATTGGTCAAACTTGGCTTACAGTGTAGCAGGGCCACCCTTTGGCCCTCTTGGAAGTAATGAGAACACTGTGTAACACATGCAGCCCCTGGGAGCTCACTCAGATTCTGCTGAGGTAGTGGCTTGATCCAGTGGCCTTACCTGAATATTTTGGCAGTCCCCACCCCCTGCACCCTTAGGCCTAGCTTCGTCCCTTACACAGCACGGACTGGGCCTGTCCAAGGTCAGGCTGGCTCTACCTGGACCTGGGCCTAAAGTCCTTGGAAACTAAGGGAGAGTGGGTGATCCAGTTCACAGATGGGAAAACTGAGGCTTGAGGCAGGAGGATACTCATCTGGAAGCCTCATGGCTAAATCCCTGGCTTGGCCCAGGGCCTTGGCCCTCGGGCCACTGGGCTGGTCAGTGCTTGGATGCTCTCCCCATCCCATTCTGGGCGGAAGACATTTTCTGGCTTAGCTGCTCTGGAAATGCAATTTATAAATACATACTTGGTTTAAAAAAGTAATAAATTAGATCTTGGACCAGCCTGAGGGCATCTGGCCAGCCACATGGCACATGACATGGACATCTGTCATGTCTTATATATGGACCACCAATCACATGTAGTGCTAAGACCCATGACATTAACCCACAGGCCACACTGCAGGTTTCATGCAATGTCACATGGAATGCTGTCACGTGTGACCTGTGTCACGCATCACACCATGACATGCTCATTGTGTTACATGTTTCTGACTGGTCATGCATGTCCCATGGGATGTAGGGTAGTCTATTGGCTATACTAGGCTCTTTGTTGCCAAAAAAGTCCTCCCCGAAGACTGTTGCAGGAAAAACGTGTCTCTCCCTCGTGGGGCAGGGTACAGGGACAGCCAGCTGAGGCTCTTTTCCTGAGTCTTCTATCCTGGCGGGTGGAAGCTGGCATCACTCGGCTGGATTCGAAAGGTCTCGAGGGAGCCATCAAGTGCCCTGAGGGACCTGTGGCTGGTTGTCGAAGAAAGCAAAGTCCAGCCTGGGCTCCTGGCTCTGCAGACGCTGGGCCATGTCCGGGGGGATGGGGTTATTCCAGAGGCTGTGGGGCACAGAGACAGACACTCAGCACTGGGAGCTGCTCACCTACTGTCTTGTCTCTGCCCTCTGTCCTACCTACAGATGGGGAAACCAAGGCCCCAAAGAGGAAGAGCTGTTTCCAGAGTTACCTGGCAGGCAGGAGCAGGTATTGGGCCAGCATGGCTACCTTAGGGAGATGGTATCCCCCATGCCCACCCGGACTTCTTCCACTCAATCTTTTTTTTTTTTTTTGGCTGCGACGCACGGCATGCGGGACCTTAGTTCCCTGACCAGGGATCGAACCCATGCCCCCTGCAGAGGAAACGTGGAGTCTTAACCACTGGATCGCCAGGGAAGTCCCCTTCACTCAATCTTCTTCCCCGGGAGCTAGCTTCTTCCCCAGGCCATGCTCATATGACACATTGGACAAATAAGGAAAAAGCTCCCCTTCTGTAAGACACTTTACGTCCATCGTCTGAAATTGTCATAATATATTGAGTTTTATAGAGCGAGGCACTTCACTACTACTCTAGTAGTGTACTAGACGTCTACTATGTAAGTGGTGTCCCTTAGATGCAATACCCTGAAGTTCAGTGCACCACCTATACAACTGTATGTGGTGGCCCTGATGATAGCTACCATTTTAAGTGCTTACTACGTGCCCGGCATTGCGCTCAGTGCTTCATATAATCACTTACTCTGCCGAGCACCTCTCTGAGGTAGATACTATCACTACCTCCATTTTACAAAGGAGGAAACTGAGGTTCAGAGAGGTCGAGTTACTGATGCAAAGTTACGCATTCGGCAACAGGCAGGGCCGGGATTTGATCCAGGTCTGCTTGCTGCCAAATCCCTGATGGTGTGATCCAAGTCTCCTTTGATAATTCCCGACCCAGGTCCTGCCTTCTCCTACAGGAGGTGCCTTTACATTGTAGAGGTTGGTGTGCTCACCCCAGCCCCAGCCATCCCTGCCCCTGCAAGTCCTGTTACCGAATGACTTGGATGCCAGACCCCTGCGCCAGCCCTTCAGCCAGGAGCCGGGCTCCATGAGCTGTGATCCGATTCTTCTCCAGGCTTCCCGATGGACGGCGGAGGAAGGGGAAAGAGACTGACGTGAGATGGTGAGATGGGGAGAAGGTGGCCGGAGGGGTGATTCCCTGTGTCCCTTCCCTGTGCCAAGGTCGGGGGTGGGGACAAAGGCTCCCCATGCATGTGCTTAGAGAACTCAACATTCAACAGTGCAGCGGGAAGGCTGAAGGCCGGGACCCAGGGAGAGCTAAGCTTGACAGGGGCTTGGAGTGGACAGGAGTGAGCAAGTCCAGGAGGGCTTCCTGGGAGTCGGGGGCCTGAGCCAGTGGCCTCTTGGCTTTCCCCAGGACACAGGTCCCCCTTTGGCCCTCCCCACCCCCTTCTGGCTTCCCCGGATGTGCCCCTCATACTCCACTCTCTTCAGCCGGCCCATCCGCGGCAGGACCCGGGCCAGCTCAGCAGCTGCCTCATCCCCGAGCAGATTCCAGGACAGCCTGCAGGGTAGGGGTGCCAATGTCAGTGGCAGGAGAGCAGTGAGGGTAGAGACAGGGGGCAGGTGGGGAGGGCTGGGGGCCACAGGGATGGGGGAGTGCCACGGGGTCCTGCGTGCCCTCCCTGAAGACTTTACAAGGCACAGGAGGCTCCTTCCGACCTCCCAACCCCATTCCCGAGCTGGTCATCCCTCGGAACCCAGACAGCTTAGGAGCTGGCTGTCCTGAGAGTTCAGAACACGAGGTCTGTGGAAACATCATGATCCAAACTTCCACCGTGCATGTGCCTCCATCCTGACTTTGCTACATCCGTGTACCGCCTATATTATTTGTTTCATATTTTTCTTTAAATCAGTCCTCCGTCCCCTCTTTTTTTTTTCACTTTAAGAAACTGATCATAGGAAATATTTATCACTACTATCAATGAAAGACTTGTGTTAAGGACCCTAAGTAGAAGGTAGTTACAAGGATAAATACAGTGCAAACAATGGTATTAACTTCTAGCAGGAACCTGCGTCCTTCCTAAGGTGCTAACCCTGTGGTCTGCCCCCTGCTGGCTAAAAAGGGATAATCACCAGTGTTTGGTGAGTTAGCCCTGATCTGAGACTTTCTCTTTGGTGTAAAGTAATGGGAAGAATTAAAATCTTTAGGATGCAAACCTAAAATCTTGTAATCCCTTGTGTCCTGTACTTAAGGAAATCCCATTTTCTTCCACCATGCTCAGGGTCCCAGGCTAGTCCTGGCAATCTAGTTTATCCCTGAAGCAGTACTCCCAGGCCCCAAGGTCCGAGCACCTCTGACGGCCAAGGGGGAGGTGGGCATGGCCAGTGGGCAGGTCGGGGGGCCTGCTGGTTTCAGCCACTCCTCACTACCAACAGGTGGTTCGTAAATCAAGGCTCCATAAACCCGGTGAGGTAGTCTATCCAGATGCTTCCCAAAGGGACAATCGGGAAATGGTCCTAACCATTTCCATCTGGTCCACTGCCCCTCACCCTCCACAGGTGGGGAAACAGGCAGGAAAGGCTGAACAGCTTAGACAAACAACACTCGCAGCTCAAGTGTTAAAACTTCCTCGAGAGGAGCTTTGAGCAAGAATGACCTTCCCTGTACAAGATGGGAAGACCTCCAGGGAGGAAGGAACCAGGCCCCCAGGTGCCCGCCTTGCCCAGCTCAGGGCTATCCCAAGCACTCACATGATTTCCTCCAGGGCCGGGCAGAGCACGAAGCTGGCAGTGAGGGGCTTGGCAGTCTGGTTGTCAATCTCACACGACACCAGGCTGGAGACGGAGAAGGGGATGGGATGGAGGTATCTGAGTCAGGGGCACCCTCAGCCTAGTGCCCCTCTCCCCACCCTGCAATCACAGCAGGAGGGAGCAGAGTGGCCAGCATCTGGGGCAGGCTGGGAGTCTTAGGAAAGTGCCCCCCTTTTTTTTAAGTTCCAGGCTCCCCCCATACCTGAGGCCTCTGTCACTTCAAAAGCCTTCCCAGGTGTCAGGCTCAGCCAGAGAAGAACTGCCCCTACTGCACCCCAGCTCCCCGGTAGTCAGAGGAGGCTACTTACTCGATCTGCCGGAGCAGTGGGAGCCCCAGACGGAAATGTGGGACCCCTCCGGCCAGGTTGTTCTCTGCCAATCTGCAGGGCAGGGGAGACACCCATGAGAGGAAGCCCCGGACCGCGCCCCCCGCCCCCACCCCGGCCCCCCGCCCAGGCTCCGCGGCCCCTACTCACCTGATCTCTTCCACGTGTGGACATCCATCCAGGGCCTGGCCCAGGCTCAGCGCCCCCTCTGGGCCAAGATGGCTGGATGGAAGGCTGAGGAAAGGGAAGGGGTGAGGGGAGCCTGGGGGACCAGGTATGGGAACTGGGGGGCTAGATCCCCCCAGCCTGAGCCTTGTCTCCGGCTGCACTGCCAGACCTTAGACAGTCTCTGGGTAACTGCCACCCTAACCCCTCTCCCCACCCACACAGGACCTGGGTGGGTATCAACGGCCCTGGCTTTGGGGGTCTGAGATCCCAAGTTCAAGGCCTGGCTCCTTCATGTATTAATAGGGTAAGCTTTCCACACCTCTCCGGGCTTTAGTTCCCTTGCCTGGAAAATGGAGCAAGTAGAAATCCCGGCCTCACAGGGCTCTAATGAGACCATGGACAGAAACTGTAGAGTGGCAGGGCGCTTTTCTCCTGCATAGCCCTTTGCTGACCCTTCCTCACTCACCCTCAGAGACTGGCTCACAGGGTACGCTGAGCTATGAGGAAACTGAGACTCAGAAGGGGCAGGGGCTCGGCCAAGGGCCCACAGGGGGCTGGTGGCAGAGCCAGGACGAGGCTGGGTCTCCTGATTTCCCTGTCCCAGACTCCAGAGGCAGGGGAGAAGTAGGCGGGGGAGGGGCAGGCAGGGGAGAAGCAGGCGGGGGAGGGGCAGCCAGCCCCAGCACACGCCACAGTTTCCCCTAAGGCAGGGCAGCTCAGCCGATGGGGGCCTTGATCCCCTAGTGCTCCTGGGGGATCCCCTCCCGCTAACCCTGCACACACCGCGGGCAGGGGGCCACTCACTGCAGGACCCTCAGGTGCCGGGGCAGCCCCCTGGCCAGCCCCAGGGCTGTGGGGTCTCCCAGGGCGTTGCAGCCGAGCCTGGAAGAGCAGAGGGGATGAAACTGAGCACCAGGCTGGCCTGCCCCAGACCCCTGCCCTGTGCCCACTGGGGGACCCAAGGGCCAGGTGGCCTGCGGGGACACAGAGGGCAGCCCACCCGGGCAGACACTCACATCAGCTCCTCTAGGCGCCTACAAAGCGGGAGACACTCCGCCAGCCGCGCTCCCCCTGCCGGGCCGATGCCATTCGCCGAGAGGCTGAGGAGGGGCAGACGTCAGACCCTTGACTCCCCCGTCCCCCGCCAACCCCACCACATCTGCTAGGGCCCTAAGAGACAGCACTCTCGCCACACAATGTCCCAGCCTGATGGGACAGAGAGGCCCAGGGAGGAGCAGAGGCTGGGCTGGCTCAAGGTCCCCAGATCAACAGTTCCAGGAGGTAACCAGCCCCAGGGCCTGGACACTGATGTTAGCAGGGGAAGCCAGAGTCTCCCCGGACGGTGGTGTAGCTGCTGAGGACCCGTGTCAGGAGGGCTGGCCACTCACTCTATCTTCCTGAGCTCAGGCAGTCCCGGCAGGACAGCAGCTAGGTTCTGGGCACCGGTGTCTCCAATCTGGTTGTGGCTCAAGCTTGGGGAGAGAACAGCAGGGGAATTGCAACCATCAGCCTGCCACCCATCTCATCCTGTCCGTGTCCTCATCCCAGAAGAGGAGGCCGACGTCTAGAGAAAGGCCTCAGCCACAGTGATAAAGTCCCCTCACCCTATGTTGGGTGAGGACTCCAAACTCTTGTCTTCTGTTTAGGATGTTCTCCCTGGTGTCTGACCTAAATCCCTCTTGCTGCAATCAACACTCTCATATCCTATCTTTGGGTTTCCCGAGGTTCTGGGTCTGGGGTGATGCAGTATATAAGTGGGTGAAGGTGACGAGACTCAGAAGTGAAGAGTGTCCTCAAGGGGCCCCTTGCTTCTGTCATCTTCCCCTGCCAAAGTTGTCTTGGGTCTAGGGGAGGGACAGGCAACTCACCCTAGCTCCTCCAAGCTGGTGGCAGCCCTGAGAGCCTTCGAAAGGTGGCAGCAGCCGACGTCACCAATATCACTCCTGCTCAGACTGGAGAAGCAGGGCCAAGAAGCCTTAGTCAGGAGTAAAGGCATTTGCAAGTGCAGTGCTAAGAACTCTACAGTTTGCAAAGCCTTTACACATCCAGGAACTCATATGTCAGTCACAAAACTTCCGAGGGAGGGGGATGGGCAAGGTGGGCAGACTGTACCCAATATCCAGAGGAGAATTCGGAGGCCCAGGGAGGAGCCGTGATGGGCCAGAGACTCCCAGGGTCTCACAGGCAAGGTGGAAATGAAAGGCCAGAGCCATTGGCCTGGAGCAGTGGCCACATTTTTTTGGTTTGGCCAGGCTTTGCCTCAGCCCCTATGTCAGGGATCTTCAGGCCAGCCCGGCTGAATGTCAGTTTCACGTGTCTCTCACAACTCATCCTGTTCTAATCTATAAAAATAGTGGGCTTTTCCTTAAACCCAGTCTATTTATGGTCTTTTCTGCACTTGACCACACCCTGCCTCTGTGAATAGGGGGAAAAAACAAACGAAACAAAACAGCTGATGCAGAGGTATTAGTCTGAGGGTTGTTTGTTTTGTTGTCTTTTGTTTTGCAAATTAATTTTTAGCCTTTCGGTAAATTAATTTGGGGTGAAATGACCTGGTCCCCCTAACTCTCTGAGCTCATCTCCTACACGCTCTACCCTGCCAGAGTCGGGGGCGGGGACTTGGATAAAAACAAAACAGTGCTTTGTGTCATTGCTTGGGTTTGTTTAGAGTCACAATATTTCATATTTTGAAAAATCACACGAAAAGATCATGTGCTATTTGTTTCTCAAAGTGGCCAGGGGCACAAGGGCAGAATATCAAGGTCATCAGCTCTGAGGCTAGAGCATCGCTACTCAAGTGTGGTCTGTGGCCCCCAGAACTGGCATCACCTGGGAGCTTGAAATGCAGAATCTAGGCAACCCACATCCGTGAATCAGAAACATGAACAAGAACAGAGGATGAATTCGTGCACATGAAGGGTTGTCCTAGGACTTGGGCTCAGCCCCTTCAGGTCACTTTTGTAGCGCAGAGGAAGCTGGTGGCAGTAAAAGGCAAGAGCTGTGACACCGACCTGGGAGGGTTATAGGAATGTGCCGAGGACAGGAGCCACAGAGGGTTCTCAGGGAGGGGCCCCAGTGTTTCCCTAGATGGGTGGTCCCAGCAGAACTTGGAAGTACCTCCTCCTACTCACTCCCATGGGGTCACTTGGTCACTCACCGGAGGCTCTGCAGGAGGGTCATGTGGCTTAGTCCTTGAGTGAGTGCAGCCAGGGTAGAGCCGCCCAGTGGGAGGTGGCTGAGGCTGGAGGAGAGGAGGCCACAGGAGGACTTGGCATGCTGGGCTTGGGTCCCTGACGCAGACCTTGAGTGCTCAGCAATGCCCAGTGATCTCCAAGACAGCCACTTACATCCACACAGTGTAAAAAAAACCCCAAAACTGTACAGACAAAACTGCACTGGGAAATCCAAATGCTGTTTTCTCTGTAAGAATTATTACAGTCATCCAGGCAGCAGTTCTATATTCTGAATCACACTAGACCCAGACTACTGATCAGTAATCATAGCGACCACATACCAAGCGCATACTAAGGGCCATTTAGAGATGATGTGATATACAGTTATCCCCATTTTACAGATGAGGCACACTGAGGCCCAGCAGTCACACACAGAAAGTGGCAGCATCAGGAACAGAACCCAAGGCTGTAGGATTCCCATTCCTGGGCCCAACCATGTGTTACCCATAGATCATGCTCCTTACGGCCCCCACCTTGGGCAGGAGAGAGGAATAATAATAATAACAGTAATAATAATAATGATAATAATAATAGCAGCCAATACTTGTAGAGTGTGAATTCTGTGCCAGGCTCTAAGTGCTTCATGGGTGTGATCTCATTTAATCCTCACAATCACTGAGGGGGTAGGTCCAGCTATTATCCCCAGAGTTAAGATGAGGAAGAAAACAGAGAGAGGTTAAGTACCTTGCCTAAGCTCACACACGAAGAGGTGGAACCGAGAGGTGACAACCGTCCTGGTTTGCCCAGAACTGAGGAGTTTTCCAGGATGCGGGACTTTCAGTCCCGGCTAAACTGGGACAGTTGGTCAGTGTGCCAGGAGTTGAACCCAGGTGGTGTGGCTGTTAACTAGCACCTACACCCCTAACCATTTCACCCCGATGGACAGGTGGGAAAAGTTGGCTGGATCTGAGGGGAGCTGCTTGTTGGAGAGGAGACACTCAGAAATGACAGATCTGAAACTGGAAGAGGTCTCTGGGGAGTGAAGATCCATCCCCTTCCTTCAGACAGAAAGGACTCATTGGGACTTCCCTGGCGGTCCAGTGGTTAAGACTCCGCGCTCCCAATGCAGTGGGCATCGGTTCGATCCCTGGTCAGGGAACTAAGATCCTGCATGTCCTGTTCTCTGAAGCACTTCCAGCTCCTGGCTCTGGCCCGGGTGCCCAGGTGAACACACATATACGTTAAACGCATGAATGAGCCAATGAATGACCTCATTGGGCCTCCAACTCCACCCCAAATAAAAGCTTCCAGAAGAATGGGAGGCTGAGCAGAGGTGCAGGCACATGGGGGGAAGCCAAAGAAACATCTCAGTGGGAAGACAGTTGGACCCTCTGGTCAAAGGTCTCCCTAATACCACCCCCTGACCTCTGCCAGGATATGCAAAGAGGGACAAAGTGGAAGAATTTCATTCATTGTTAAGGGGCAAAAAGTCAGAGAGCTGCTTTTAAACTGTATTCAAAAATGTGTCCAAAAAAATCTGGAGAAAAACTCACAAACTGCTCATTTACAGAAGTTTTCCCAGGGGGTGTCATTGGCAGGGATTTCATGTTCATTGTTACATATTTCTATGATGATGGAACTTTTTATAATTCATGTGTATTTTTGGTCAACGGATAAACTTAGAGATTAAAAGCAGAAGATGCCTTGTCAAGTGTTCTGTCTTGATACTGTCATGTCTGTGCAGGATGGGGACCTGTCCTTTAGACTGAGGCTGTTTCCAGCGTTTCTAAGAATTTGGTGACTCCAAATTATAGGTGAGAGTAAAAGTTGCCAGTTACTAAGGAAACGATTGTAGGCAAATGGCAGTGGTCATCTATGGGTTTTTTTTCTGCCCAGAGTTTGTTTCCCTGTCTTGTGTTAATAGTCCCCTGAAATACCACCCCTGACTCAGTCCAGATAATTGGATGGGCATGTGACCCAGATCTGGCCAATCAGATTATCGTGTGCTTAGAGCCACAGTGATTGGTTTAGGGGTGGGCATGTGACCTGGGCTAGTCCAGTGAGACTCATTCTAGGGACTTGTGTTGTAGGTACAGGGAAAAAGGTGCTCCCTTTCCACTTGGCCGGTAGGAAGTGAACCTGCAGCTGCAGGGACAGCCTGCCTGAGGATGAAGTCAAGAGATGGGGGGTGGGGAGGGAGAGGGAGGGAGGGAGGGAGGAGGGGGAACAAATAGAGAACCTGGATCCAACCAAGCCTGAAATCAGTTGCCTTGTTATTTTCTGTGACATGAGTTAACACATTTCTGGGTCGGGTTGCTTTGACTGAGTATTCTGTTTCTTATGATGAAGCATTTTGATAACACCCAGAGCCAGGTAAGGAAGGAAAAGGGAGGGCATTCAGCTCACCTGGGTCCATCCAGGAGATTGACAGTGATGTTCACTAGAGATGCAAAGGTTCTTAGACATGCTCCCAACTCCCCCGCTCTCACCCCCATTAACCACCACCACTTACTCAAGCCTCTTCAGCCAGCACTTGTCCTCAAGGGACCCCGTCAGCACCTTGGTGCCCTCCTCGCCAAGTTGATTGTTAGACAAGCTGAAGGGGACCAAGCATGAGGTGAGGGTTAGACAAGCCTGCCCAGCCCCTGGAGCTGAGCTGTCAAATCAGCCCCCCTTACCACCTCAGTCCCCCCAGGAAGCTGGCTCTGGGTCCACAGATCCCAGACCACCCTTCCTATCCGGGCTCCACAGGGACATTCCTGGCCCCAAGGGTCAGGCTCTGGGGTCCCCGAGGAGGTGGGCACTGCAGTCACAGCTGACCCAGCTGAGAAAGGATGCCCTGGATGAGGGCTGCACCAGAGGAAGCCAGGGACAAGTGACACACACCACACACACACACACGTGCAATGATCCCTTCTGCCCCTTAGCTCTCTCTCTACCCAACACCCAGAGCCGCTCTAGGCAGAGAAGGATGATGAGCCCCATTTTACAGATGAGGCTGTCCAAGTCTAGAGAGGCACAGTCATTCGCCCAAGGTCACTCTGAGTGAGTGATAAAGTCGGGACCAAGAATCCAGTGCTCAGCCTTCCCCGCCACACCCAGAGTTGCCGGGCTTCATCAGGGAGAAGAGCGACAGGCTGAAGTCCCACCACCCACTTTAACCAAAGGCACAGCTGTCCTCCCCACCCCTTGCCTTTAGCTGGGCCATCCCTTCCCGGACCCTTCCACCCCACAACTCACTCCAGCTCCTCCAGGTGGTGACAGTGGCTTAGACCAGATGTCAGGTGGGCTAGCCCATTGGAGCTCACACAGCTGGAGGTCAGCCTGGTGGGGGTCAAAGGGAGGCAGGTCAGGTAGGCGCTCTGGGTCTTGTGAGCTCTGGATGCTGGTGGCAGAGGGCAAGGAGGTGGGGTGGGGAATGGTTCCTGGCGGGCAGTGGGAGGGGACCTTCCTTCCCTTCATAAATCTCTCCCATCAGGGAATCTTTAAGTCAAGATACAGCTTGGAGGCAGGCACATGGACTAGTTGAATACTTCTTTAAACCACAATCATTCAGGTAGCAACTTCACAATGTCTGCCATAATCAGGCATCACTGTAAAGTCTAGCTAGTTACTGTCGTTTACCATGAGCTCTGCATCTTTATTTAAACAAAAAATGTAGCAAGTATTGGAGAGGGTGTTAAAGATATATTGGTACCAAAAGGAGACCTTCTCCCCGATGCGATCGGTTGAATTAAAAGAGAACTGAGAGTTACAAAAGCTCCACTTTGCAACCATCATCCTTGATATTTGATTCAGGCAAGCATTATCAATGGATGCTAAAATTCGTGGGTGAAAGTTTGAGGAAGACCAGGATATTTACATCATCTTAAAGTATCTTCCTACCAGATAACTGGTTAATTACAAAGGGAAAAACAGTAGCTTTGCAAGTGAAGAAACCTGGCAGACACCACCTTAACCAGGTGATAACAGTTAACATCACCAATAAGGGGACAAATAGGCATCATGTGCCTCCTGATGTGACACACTGAGAAGAACACAGCAGCACCTCTGTGATATTCCTGCCCCAAATGCAGAACCTAAATCTAAGCATGAGGAAACAGCAGAGAAACCCAAGCAGAAGGACATTCTACAAAGTAACTGGCATGTAAATGTCATGACAGTATGAAACACAAAGAAGGGCTGAGGACACATTCCAAATTGAAGGAGACTAAAGAGAGATGACAACTAAACACAGTGTGTGATCCTGGATGGAATCCAGGCCTGAAAAAAAAAAGCAATAAACATTATTGGGACAATTGGCAAAATTGGAATATCAACTGTAGTTTAGATAATAGTAGGATATCAATGTTAAATTGCCTGAATTTCATACTTTTACTGGATTAGGGGAGAGAATGTTCTTGTTCTTAGGAAATTCACTGGAATATTCAGGGGCGAAGGGGCATAATTATGCAACTTACTTTCAAATGGTTCAGAACAAGAAAGGGGGGGTGGAGAAGAGAGGGGAGGGGTGAGGAAGGAGGAAGGGAAGAAAAGAGCAAATGTGAAAAAATAATGACAAAGGGTTAATCTGGGAAAATGGCATATGGAGGTTCTTCTCAGTCTTCTCGCAACTTTTCTATTAGTTTGCAATTATTTCCAAACAATAAAGAAAAGAAAAAGAAAGAGCATTCAAAAGGGAATCACCTTCGTGCCACGTGGCCATGTAGATGACCATGAACCCTGGCATCCTCTCCAGGGTCACGTGTGGTCCCAGCCCATGGGATGGGGACACAGAGCTCCTTTGAGCTCAGGGTTGGGGAGAACAGGAAGTGTGGGGGCGGGGCTGAGCTGCAGGGGGCGGGGCTGAGCTGCAGGGGCGGGGCGGGCGGGGGAGGCCCTGAGTGAAAGTCTTGTCTGCATACCGGAAGTTCTTGAGCTCAGAGAGGGACAGCAGGAGGCTTTGTAGCAGCAGAGCACTGGCTTCGCAGAGGTTCACCTGGGACAAGCTGAAAAGGCCCAAGCATATTCCAGAGGATTTCAGGCTGGACACACCTCAGGGATCAAACATCACATAGAGATGGGGAGGCCAAGAGAGGGGCAAGGCCCACCCAAGAGCTCCCAGTGGGGCAGGGCTCCCCTCTGCCACCCTGGGGCTCTCCCCCACTGGCCAGGTGTGATTCTCTCCTGCAGAGGGAAGCAAGAATGCTAGCACAGTCCCAGGCTCTGCTCATCCCCATCCCGCACTGGCCAGCCTCTCACCTATGGCCTGGAGCGGGCACTGGGGTCAATCAGAGAACTCAGGGCCCCAGACAGGGTTTCGGGGTGCTGACCTGAGCTGCCGCAGCCGGGCGCAGGTCTCCATCAGCTGCCTGGCAAGAAGGCTGTGGTGGGTCCCAAGGTCACAGTGAGCCAGCCTGGAGGTGGAGAGGGAGGCAGCAGCTTCTGAACACCTGGCTCAGTACTGGGGACTCAGTCCCTACCTGCAAGGAGCGTTTCTTACGGTGGTAAATAAATGCTAATCGAATAAAGTCCCCCAATTTACTAATCCATCATGGGAAGCACTATGAAGGAGAGGTCAGGATGGGGCACCTGGTATGGCTGTGCAGGTTGTTCACTGCACAAGGAGACCCAGCCAAGGAAGTGAGTTGGGGCTGAGATCCAGGTATGGTCTAGTCCTCACAATGTATACTTGCAGGGCTGCATTCCCCCAAAGAGGTGACATTTTAATTTCCAAAAACGTGCTATATGGATTAGAGGAGCTGTGAACCCAGGCCTCTGTAAGAATGGATGATGGAAGGACTTGACTAAGTCTTGGGGGGTGGGGGGTGGAGGGGCCTCCCTGAGATGGTGGCATTTAAGCTGAGACCTGAAGGATGAGGTCGAGTTAGCCAGGTGAAGAAGGATGAAGAAGGAAAGGGAGGAGAGAATATTCTGGGCAAGAAACAGCCTGTGCAAAGGTCCTGAGGTCAAAGAGAGCAAGGTGGTGTTTAAGGTACTGGAAGCTTAGCTGGAGCCTAGACTGGGGTTTGGGGTGGGGATAGACAGCATGAAGAGGTAGGTTGGGCCAGATCTCACAGGCCATGTAGAGACTTTGGGCATCAAAGGACTCTGAGCAGGGGCATGAGAATTATTGGTCAGAAGCAGCAGTACCCCCTTCTCTCCCCCTCCCTCCATCACCAGCCTCTCTCTTGGGGCCCCAGGTACTGGGTCCCACCTGAGGGCCACGGCTTCTGGGTTCTCCTGATGGGGAAATTCCAGCTGGATACAGAGCTGCTGCTGGGTCTCGGAGATGCTGAGGAGGGAAGGGGAAGCCAGCGTGAGGCCCACAGCAGCTTTCCCGTATAGGCTGTGCTGGGACTGGGGCTGCTCAGCCGACTGAGCTCCCAGACCCACTGGGGACCTGGACAAGGGCAATGAGACACCAGCGCCTTTGCTCTTAGCTAGTCCATGGGATTCTGGCACCTCTGGTCACAGAGCCATGGTGTGTGTTACTGTCACCAGGGGCCCCTTCCAGACAACCAGCAGGGACTTCCAGCAGTGTCTGTCTGGGATCTAACAGCCCTTTGTCTTGAACCCGGGGCTGCCTTCCTCTCTCTGGCCCTGCAGCTTGCCTACCGCACAAGTCCCAACAAGTATGTGTAGCCCCTCACATATGCCCCAGGAGCTCCTGCCATCTTGGGGACCCAGAGAACTCACTAGGGATTCAGCTATTACCCCGCAGGACAAGAGACCAATGTCTAGATGACGGATGGTCCCAATGGTCATGAAAAGATGAAGAACTTGAGGGGCCTCCTCCCTGGACTTACCTTATTTCAGTGACGTTGCCTGAGGCTTGGGCACAGACTTCTAGCAGCGTGAGCACCCCGGCTTTGCCCACCCACGGCTCCTCCACCCTGTCACAGAGGTGGACACAGACAGAGGTCGCCTAGGGTTAGTGGGGGTGGGGAGGAAAGTGCCAAGGGGGCTGCCTAGAGGCTTTTTGGGTTTTGCTGATTTTTAAAACAATAAAATTTAAAATTAGGCATAAGCATAAAACAGAAAATTAACATCATCCTTGTTCTAACAGTTATGCAACCATCCAAAGGGAAAATGTTATTTTTTAAACAATATTTTTAGGTTTAAGAAAAGGTCTACATAACGTCACGTTGCAAAGATAAGGAAATAAAACTCTATATGAAACATGATCCCAATTTTGTATTTAAAAAAAAGAAAAATATATACGGAAAGGGAAAAACACATATGGTGAGGAACAGGGAGACAGAGCTATGAGAAAAATATATTAAATGTTAATGGTGATTGTTTCAATTGTAGAATTCTCCTGAAGGGTTTTTATTTTATTTCTTCTTTAGTTTTCAATATTTTCTGAACTTTCTACAACGTGTATGCATTAATTTAAAGATTTTTTTTTTGATGTGAACCATTATTTTAAAGTCTTTATTGAATTTGTTACAATATTGCTTCTGTTTATGTTTTGTTTCTTGGCCACAAGGCATGTGGGATCTTAGCTCCCCGACCAGGGATCGAACCCACACCCCATGCATTGGAAGGCGAAGTCTTAACCACTGGACTGCCAGGGAAGTCCCTGTATGCATTAATTTAGAAGCAGGAAAAAAGAGAGTTGTTTAAAACATTGCTGCTTCTAAAGTTATGTTGAATTTTTTTTTCAAAGTACTATTTTCTTCTTACGTTCTTCTGGGTTTTCCACAAATTTCTACGAGGAGTACACATTATTTTTAGAGTAAGACAAGTTTTATTTTAAAATGCTATTTGGGGTGATCTAGCAATTCTACGCCAAAGAATTGAAAGCAGAGATACAGAGATATTTGTACACCTATGTTCGTAGCAGCATTATTCACAATAGCCAAAAGGTGGAAGCAACCCAAATGTCCACTGATGGATGGATGGCTAAAGAAAATGTGGTGTGTACACACAGTGGCATATCATTCAGCCTTAAGTAGGAAGGGAAATTCTATAATATGGTACAACAAGGATGAACCCTGAGAATATTATGCTGAGTGAAATAAGCCCATCACAAAAAGACAAATACTGTATGATTCCATTTGTATGATGCACCTAGAGGACTGAGATCCACAGAAACAGAGTAGAAAGGTGAGTAGAAAGCCAGGGGCTGCGGGGAGGGGAAATTGGGGGGGGGGGTAATGGGTACTGAGTTTCAGTTTTGCATGAAAAGTTTCGGTTACACAGCAATGTGAATGTACTTAACACTACTGAACTGTGCACTTAAAAATGGTTAAGATGGTAAATCTTATGTTATGTGTATTCTAACACAATTTTTAAAAATGTCATGTTGGGGAACAACCAGACTCTATATGCCTCATCACGGGCTGAGTTGAGAAGTGCACAGCCTTGGCCATGAAGTAGGTATTTTTCGACACAAATCCCATGGAGCCTTTCCAGTTCCAGGAAAGTCAGGGGTTAGAGGAACAAACTCAATGACATCACAAGGAAGCACCAGACAGAGCCAGAAAGTGGGACGGTCTACAGCACAGGGGACCGGTTTTGTCAACGGTACACCCATTAAGAGTCCGAAGAGCCATCACCACTCCATGCAAATGTGGACCTTGAACCGGATCCTGGATCCAAAGAGCCAGCCGTCCCATCTGGGGAGAGTGGGAAATTTTAGATTGGACTGGGTAATACCTGACACTAAGGAATTGCTACTGATTTTTGTAGGTGTCCTAATTCAACTGTGATTATGTAGAAAATGTCCTTATTTTTTAAAGACTTGTGGTGAAATATTTTGGAGTGATATTTTATGAGATCTATAACTTACTTTAAGACACTTCAGCTAAAAAGTAAAAATACGAGGCAAATATGGAAAAACACGAACAACTGTCAAAACTAGGTGATGAGAATATGAGTTTTCAAAATTGTTTTTCTACTTTTTGGAAACTTCTCTGTTTTTCTGTAAGTTTTAAAATGATCGCAGTGAACATACAAACATGATATTTGTTACATGTTATTTCTGACCTCAGCTCGGTGTCCTTTTCAGTTTCCTCTTTCTCTGAAGTCCCCAAATATAGGCCCCACCTTGGGGAGGGAGGCTTCTCTGAGCCTGAGGGGGTTTCTGGGACTAATGGGCAGGGTGGGTCTACATCCAGGTGGCAGGGCTCTGGATGCAGGAAACGGCTAAGACCATGACCTCGGGGGACCCATACTTCAGAGGCAACCTCTGCCCCCCATTCCCACCACGGCCCCCTCCCAGGGTCACGGGCAGGCGATACCTGAGAGTAAGCAGTCCTTCCGGGCACTTTAGCAGACCCAGGAGGATGGTTAGCTGCTCCGGGCCCACGAAGCACTGGGTCAGCCTGCAGACAGAGGTCAGTTACCAGAGAGGTTCTGGCAGGGACTCTCCACCCCTCAGCTGCCCCCGCGGGCTGGGCCTGGTCACTCACGTGAGCTCCGTCAGCCACAGGGCCTGGCTCAGGCCAGTGGCCAGTCTGGGCACGTGCTCTGGCTCGAAGCTGCACTCGCTCAGCCTGAGGGCAGAGGGCAAGGGACAGAGCTTGGGCGAGGCCTGTTGGGACTGCCGTCCTGCTGCCAGGACCCATGGGAAAGCCTCCACTGAGGGCGAAGGCCTGGACCGAAGGCCTGAGAAAAGGCCAAAGACGCAACCCCTGCCCTTCTCTTCTCTTTGGAGAGACCACCTCCCAAGAAAGTGCGAGGAGTCAGTCATTTACTGAGCCCTGACTCTAAGGCAGGCCCTGTGCCAGCCTCTGGGTGCACATGTGAGCATGCAGGAGTGCCTGTATTACGTGCAGTATCTCACCGAACCCCAAGAGCGTCACCTACAGACGGAGAAAGTGACCAACCCAAGGACACACAGCTGGTAAGAAGTAGGGACAGATTCGGGTTTCAATCCAAGTCAGCCTGACTCCACACCCCAAACCCATGACCGCTTCCCTCGTCTCCAGTACCACCCTAGTCCAGGCTCCCTCGGGGGCAGGAGGGACTGGGGTTCTTGCTGTGGCCCTGCCCTCCCGCTGCCCGGCCCCATGTGGCCGGCAGACAGGCCTCGGAACACTGTCTCACAGACAGACGGGCTGAGAAGAGGGCCCAGCACAGCACCACGGGGCCGCTCCCTCTCATAGGACAGGGGCCACCAGAGGTGTCCAGGAGGGGCTGACATTTGAGCTGGGTCTTAAAGGATTAGGAGAATTTGATCTCAGAAAAGGTAGGGAAGAGAACGTCAGGCTGAGTACCCAGAAGCAGGGAAGCTTCATCAGGCAGTGCGTGTTTGGTGAACAAAGATCCCTCGTGGCTGAATTTGTGCGCACATGTGCTGTGTGTGTGTGGGGGGGGTGGTATGTGGTGTGTATATACTTGGTGTGAGGGTGGTGTGTGTGTGGAGTCGGGGGGAGTGAGGAAGAACACGGCGGGAGGTGACAGCCAGATCAGACTCTGAGGGAGAAGGCCAGGTTAAGGAATTTGGACTTTATCCTGAGGGCCACTGGGAGCCACCGAAGGGCTTACAGCAATGGAGTACCACAGTCAGATGTGTGTGTTGGGAAGATCCCTCCAGGTGCTGTGGGATGATTGGATGAGGCCTAGCCAGAGGCAGTGGACCGATTCAGAGGCCACGACCAAAGGTGAAGTAAGACATGTAGAGGAACTAACCCGAGGCTGAGAGAGAGAGACAGAGCTCAAGGCTACCAGGGGGAATAATAATAACAGTAATAATAAACAACTGATACAACACTCAAATAAGCCAGGGCCTTTCCAAGCACTTTATATATATTAACTCATTTAATCCTCACAATAACCCTAAAGGGTAGGTCTCACTATCATTCCCATTTTACAGATGAGGAATTGAAACACAGAGAGGTTAAGTCACTTGTCCAAGGTCACACAGCTGGTAAGTGGTAGAACTAAGATTTATCCCAAGTGGCTCCAGAGTCTGATCTCTTAACTCAGAAGCCTCCAGACTTATAGTTAGGACATGGCTAAGGGGCACAAATACCACTCAAAGGCCCAGCCCAGGGGCTGGAGGTATGGGGAGAGTGGGGGCAGACGTGGGGGAGAGGCAAACCCAGGCAGTAGCTTGAAGCAGGGTGTGTGAAGGGGAAGAGGACCCAGAGAGGAAGGAGGCACGGAGGCCACCGCAGGGTCAGCCTCCTCTCCCCCGTCCCCCCTTCCCGTCACCCCAGACCAGAAATTACCTCAGTGTCTTCCTAGCCTCCTCCTGTCGGGAGAAGTGAATCCAGAAGCTCTGCTTGGAGCCCAGGCTGCAGAGAGAGGGGTGTATGGAAGCCGAGGGCCCAGCTTCGCCGGCATCCTTGGGACCCAGGCACCAGGGGGTGCGGGAGGGAAGGGGGCTGGGTCTGCAGGGGCAAGGGCGGGTGGAAGCCACGAGAGAGACCCTTGCCGACCAGAGGAGAGACCCGTGCCGACCCGAGGAGACTCCCACCTCCTTCTACAAGGACCCCAAACCTGGTGTTCCCTAACCCGTGGCCTCCCTAGGCCCTGTGGCACACGGGCCTCAGAGGATGGAAACTATGATCCCACGTTCAGTGAACCCTGAGACTCAGAGAGGGGCGGAGGTTGCCCAAGTCACACAGATGGAGGGCCACTGAGTGTGCGAGTCTTGCCTCCCCACCATCAGCAAGTGGCACCAACGTCGCCTTACTTCACTGAGGCCTCCCGGACACGTGGGCAGAAGGGGAGAGTCTCCACCAGGCACAGGACACTTTCCTGAGAGATACCGTTGTGACTTAGACTAGAAGAGAAAAGAGGTTCAGGATGGGGGGTGGGGGGAAGCACCTCAGTGGAGCCCTGCCCAGCCCCCCTCGTCTCTTCCCTTCCAGCTGTCATCTCCCAGAGGAGCGTCCGCAATGTCTGAGTGTCCGTTCTCCAGGTGGAGACACTGAGGTCCAGAGAGAGGCCAGAGGGGCGTTACCCCACACGGGGCAGGTCAGGCACCAGACTATGAGTCTTTGAGAGCTGCCCCTGTGGTCTGAGACCGGGTGATGATGAGGCCAGGCTGGCAACGCCAGCCCCACAGGGGTCAGGGATGCCCAGAGCACAAAGCCCAGTTGCCTAGCAACGGGTTGTATCCTGGCTCTGGCCGCCAGTCTCCCAGGTCACTGGGGAGACTGAGTGAGTGAGGATGACTTCCTAGGGACCCTCCCTGCTGTGGTGACATCCCCAAATCCGTGTCCCATAGATTTGGTCAGAGGAGCTTCAGGGATGGGATGGACCAAAAGCCAGGACAACTGAGATCCTAAAGCTGGCTAGGGATGAACTGTTGCTTCCTACCCGGAGTCAACTTGGGTCACCAAGCTTTAGTCACAGCCTCTCCTGGGTGTCTGGTGGGAGCTCTGCCCATAGTGGGCAATGAGGGAAGGAAGAAAGGACCCAAGGTAGGCAGGGGTCAAGGTAAGAATCAGCCCTTTCCCCTCCCCAGCCCTTGTCCTCTGCAGTTCTCTAGGGATGCCTCAAAAGAAGCCCACTAATGGTCTTGGCCCTGGGGAGTCTTCCCCCTTGCTGTCCTTGAGGCTGCTCATCACTTACTCAAGTGAACCGGAGATGGGCACCTGAGGGAGACATTCCAGGAGGCACCTGAGCCCGGCATCACCCAGCAGGTTTGCTGAGAGGCTGCAAGAGGTACGAGGAGGTTGTTGGTGCTCAGACGTGCCTTCTCTTCAGTTACCATCACTGCTACTCTACCCACCCAGCACCGCCATTATCCCCTCCACCACTACGCACTACTTCTGTTCCAACAGCACCGCCGTTATCCCCTCCACCACTGCGCACTACTTCTGTTCCAACAGCACCGCCGTTATCCCCTCCACCACTGCGCACTACTTCTGTTCCCACAGCACCGCCGTTATCCCCTCCACCACTGCGAACTACTTCTGTTCCCACAGCACCGCCGTTATCCCCTCCACCACTGCGAACTACTTCTGTTCCCACAGCACCGCCGTTATCCCCTCCACCACTGCGCACTACTTCTGTTCCCACAGCACCGCCGTTATCCCCTCCACCACTGCGCACTACTTCTGTTCCAACAGCACTGCCGTTATCCCCTCCACCACTGCGCACTACTTCTGTTCCAATAGTACCGTCATCACCACCAGCACCATCCCGTCGCTGCTACTCGGCGTCACCACCTCCATCACCACTAGAATTATCACCACCACCCCCCTCACCAGCACCACAGTTAACCAGGCCTCATCTTCCCCTTCAGTATCTGGTGACCACTCCCAGGACTCATGTGCCTCCAGCAGGCTTTCAGGGGTTAGAGAAAAACCAATTCGCTTTTACTATGCACTTGGCCTGCATCCGTTGCGAGCCATAATTTTTGAACAAGAGCAAATTCAGGAAAAAGAAAGATATTTGGAGGATGCATTTACCCATCAGATTTCTTCTTTTAATTTGAGAATGCAATATCTGAAATTGCACTGGAAGACTTTCTTATTTCCCTTCATTGTAGCATTCTATGGTTTTAGCTACAGTTTCAGAAACAATATAATCAGCGTGCCCGGGAATATCTGATTTTTGTCCTGCATCTTTGAACTCATTTTGCCCCTGATTATGACACTTTTAAGCCTTGTTTATTTTGTCTTTTCCTGAGAAATTTTAAAAATGAAAAACTAGTTTGTCTCAGGAAGCCACTTACTAAAGTCATCTTTAAAATAAGCAAAAGTTCCCTCTATGATGAAAAAACAGAAAAACTTAAAGACATCTTGCTTATTCATCTTTCTTTAAAATACATGATTTTCGTCAGCCACATTTCTCTCCTTGGCTACATCACAACAGGAACTTAAATTGTGGTTTTTCGGGTAGACAGCTCTCTTTACATCCTGCTTGTCCTAAGCTGGACTCCTAACAGTTTTGAGCGAAGACTGCATCGTACTAGTTGTGTGACTTAGGGCAGGTTCTTAAACTCTCTGTATCTCAGTTCTCTCATCTATAAAATGGGGACAATAGTACTTAGGGTTGTTGGAAGGATAAAAAGAATATGTAAAGCACTTAGGACAGTGGAGAAACTACTCAATAGGTATTAGCTTTTTTTCACCTACCCATGCGGGCTGCACTATTTGGGTACCCAAGACAGGCCACACAGATACCACTTCTCATCAATACGAGAGCCCACAAATCCCCACCCTCCAGGGCCCTCTGCAGGCTGAGGCATTTGTTGCTCTTAACCACCTGCCAGGCAAACCAACGGATCCCTTCTTTCAGACCCCACCAGCCAGCAGAGCTCCAGTGCCCTGATCAACATGAGGCCAAGGGGCTCCTGTGGCCCTTTGTGAAGGGCTCCCCAAATTAGATCAAGGGCATACCCTGAATTAGCTCCACCATGGTGGCAGTGGGGAATGGTAGGGATAAAATGGGGACAGAGAAACCATGTGGACGTGACTGCTTCCCGGCATCCCATGCCCTGTTAGCTGGTCCTGAGAGGTGCTGAGTGCACACACGCACGCATGCACACACACTCCGTCGGTGCCACCCAGGCACACGCTCCCGGGCTCCTCTCCCTCCTCCTCCTGCCCGACTTACTCCAGCTGGCTGAGGTCTTCACACTTGCTCAGCAACCAGCAGAGCGGCTCCACGTGCTCCTGGCTGAGGCCGCAGCCTGTGAATCTGCTGCAGGAAGGGGTGCAAACCGGGGATGGGGCCACTCAGACCCTCTGCCCTGGCTAGTCCTGGGTGTGGCCTCTGAGTTTCAGCGGGGCCTCACCCAAGCTTGGATTCTCTGGAAACATCCAGCATCCACCACTCCCACCTCCCCCCACAGCAGATCCCACCAACATTCTCCCTCTGGGGAGGTGGTTCTCAAAGTGTGGTCCCCGACCAGCCCCACCAGCATCCCTTGGGAACTTGGTGAGAGGCATATTCTGGGAACGCAACCCAAACGCGCTGAATTAAAAGCTCTAGGAACAAGGCTCTCCAGACTGATTCTGAGTCAAGGTGAACTACAGCTCTTGGGGGTCACTTTAATGGACAGACATGAGGGTGGAGTGGAGGAGACTAAGGGTGATGTCTGCTCCTGCAGAGGGTTATTGATGCTGGAATCAAAAGTAATAGTGTCTTTGAGAGGCCTACACCGAGACTACACGATGAGGTAAATGAACAGCTTATAGCCAGCCAGCAACTTAAAAAAAAAGAAATCTTAAAATGAGAAAGTACCTAAAACCAGTATCTCAAATTTTTATCACTGTTACTCTCCTTCATGATTTTTTCCATAGTCCTAAATTCCCTATTACACTACTGTTTACTTCCTATTTTTAAATCAGCTCATTCTTTTTATTTAATGCATTTATTGGAAAAGGAAACCCTGTATCACTCACTCCAATGGAAAACTGGCATTGCATAAGCATAAGGATACAGGAAATGAGAGCAAAATATCATCATTAAATTCAAGCCAGACATTGGCACCTGCTGAGAGCTCTCTCTTTATTTAAAAGGGAGCTTAGCAAACGTTAAGAGGTGTTATAGACACGCTAGCACCCAACTGAGGCTTCTTCTTGGCCTTAATCAGAGAATTGAAAAGGGAGGAATTCAATGAAGCTGAAGTACTCTACTATCGGCCCAACCTCCTAAAAATCATCCCATCCTGGTCTTTTCCTACATTTTGGAAATCACAGACTTGGAAACTATGAAGGTATTCTAGAAGTCACGATAGTGTTGGGTTAAGACAGGAATTGGAAAGTCTACAGCCCAAGACCGCCTGCTTTATAAGACCTGCACACTAAGAATAGTCTTTCCATTTTCAAACAGTTGAGAAAAAAAATCAAAAGGAGAGTAACATTTCATGACACATAAACATTACATGAAATTCAAGTCTCAGTGTCCATAACTCCAGTTTTACTGGCACACAGACACACGCCTTTGTTTACATATTATCTGTGTTGCTTTCAGGCTAAAACGGCAGGGTTGAATAGCTGTGATAGAGACCCTGTGGCCTGGAAAACCCCAAATATTTACAGCCTAACCCTTTACAGAAAATGTTTGCCTGCCCCTGGGCCAGAAGTGCTATAAGACTCCCTGGATTCAAGTCCCAGCTGTACCCCTTCCTACTGCATGACCACAGCTGTGCGGCTTACAGGACGTAATCTGCATGAGGCTCTTAGAATGGTGCCCTACAGATGCTCAGCAAACATCAGCTCTTTATCTATTGTTATTTCGCAACTGAGGAGGCTGAGACACAGAGAGAAGGGTCTGGTCCAAGGTCACTCGGTGAGCCAGTGGCATCAAATGGCTACCAGAAATGTCATCTCTGTACTTAGAGGTTATTCTCTGGCCCCATTATCCTGTGCAATGCTGGCTCCCCTCTCACCAAGGCAACCACAGAGCACTGGTCCAAGAGTCAGCGGTGTGGCGCAGGGGGACACTCATATCTGTGAGTGCCTCTCGTGCTTTACACATTGCCTCAATTCCTCTTTGCCAGCGGCCTGCAATATAGCGTCTCCCTTCTCCAGCTGTGGAAGCTGCGGATCGGAGAGGTTAAGGAACTTGCTCAAGGTGCCAGGCCCTTGCGGGGTGGGGATTTAAAGCTCGGGGGGCAGGTTGTGGAGTCCTTTTCCTCAGACCAGGCCCCTGAGCTCTAATCCAGTCTGCTGTGGACTCCTGGTTTGCCCGTGATGGAGCCCGGCCCTCTCAGTCTGTCCTCTGCTCTGGACATCCAGGAGGCAAGTCTGCTCGTCCTCAATCCCCACTGGCTGCTCGGGCACGGTTCCGGGGGACTTACCCACAGCACCCGCCTTCCTGCTCCTCGCTAGACCTGAAGTGCAGGGTCGCGTGATGCAGGGACCTGGAGCAGACAGCACCTGCGTCAGCCACCCTTGACCACAGCCTCAACATGCCCCCCGGGGGCAGGCCCCCCTCCTCCCGCAGCTGAGTCTCTGACTTGGGTCCCACTATCTCCATCCTAGCCCCTCACATCCAGCAGACTCCAGGCACCACCCTCCTAGGTTCCGGTTGTCCCAGGGCAACGCTCACCTGAGATCCACCTTCTGAACCCGCGGGCACAGGCTGAAGATGTCAGCCAGCAGGAGGGGGCTCCTCGGGGACAGTTCCATCTGGGTCAGCCTGAGAAGGAAAGGGGCGGGGCCCTATGTGAGCAAGTTGGAACCAAGCAAGATCAGTGGGCAAGAAACCTGGACAGGCTGGAGGCAAATGAAAAGGATGGGGGGGCTGGTGGGTCAGCCAGGCATTAAGGAAGGAGACAGGAACTCAGGAGGGAAAAATAGGAGCTTGAGGTCAAGTGGACTGAGGTTTGAGTCCTAGTTCTGCTTACTGGCTGTGTGTCCTTGGATAAGTTACTTAACCTCTCTGAACCTCAGTTTCCTTGCCTGAAAAACAGAACTACTTACACACCTTCCTCTAGGGTGTCATGAGGACTGAATCATATCAAGCTTGTGCACTGCCTAGCATGATACCCACGCTTGTTGTTATTATTATATTGTTTTTATCCCAAGCACTCATAAGTGAGTCCTTGCTGACAAGGAGCGGGAAGCTTTAGGTCCTTAGAGTTTCTCAAGCTCAGCATTACAGAGATAATTCTTTGGATTTGGGGGCTGTCCTGTAGGAAGTTTAACAGCATCCCAGACCTCTACTCACTAGATGCCAGCAGTAGCATGACCTCCCACCCCCTCTGCCATCATGACAACAAAAATGTCTCCATTGCCAAATGTCTCCTGAAGGGCAAAATCACCCCCCAGCTGTGAACCACTGCCTTTGAGAAAGTGAGATGCTTCCATCTTGCCCTTGGAGGCATCCTTGGTGTCTCCATTTCCCTCGCTCCATAAACCCTCCATCAGTTTGTCTTGTTAGTTACACCCCCAAGATCCACCCTGAATCTACCTACTTCCCTCTCTCTTCACCAATTCCCAGCCCCCACCATCTCTTACCCTGGCTGTACAGCCCCCTCCCTGCTCTTACTTCCACGCTTGTCCTGGGTCCCTTCTCTACCCAGCAGCCAGACTAAGCTTTTGAAAACACAAATCTTTCCTCTGCCTTGGGCAAAATCCCAAACTCCTCCCCACAGCTACCAGGCCCTGTGTGACCCGGCCCAGGTTCATTTCTCTACCTTCTCCCCTACAACTCCGCCGGACACCGTGCTCTGGCCACACTGGCCTTCTGCCTGTTCCTTGAGCCCATTGAGTTCAGTCCTGCTTCAGGGCCTCATGCATGCTGTTCCACCTCCTTGGAATGCTGTTCCCTGCGTTTCAAAAGGCTGGCTCCCTCTCTTCCTTCAGGTAGCACCCCAGCGTCCCTCCTCGGAGGCGTTCCCTGACCACCCCCGCCATTGTCTAAATCACCTCCACAATCACTCTTTACCACATTCTCTAGCAAAATACTTTATCACTCTCTGAATTCATCTTATTTGCTTTCACTTTGCTTGTTGACCAGCTCCCTCTACTACAAGGTAAGCTCCAAGAAGATAAGGACCTCGTCTTTTTTTTTTTTTTTTTTCTCTCAGCTGTGTCTCCAGCACCCCAAGCAGTGCCTGGTCCACAGCAGTGCACAAACAGTATGGACTGAATAATACTGGGTTGGCCAAAAAGTTTGTTTGGGTTTTTCAGTAAGATACTACAGAAAAACCCGAATGAATTTTTTGGCCAACCCAATACAAAGCTTAAGCACTGGTGAGGATCAGGCTGGCTACCTCATTCCAAAGACAGATGAGGAGTTGGGGGCTGATGCTGTGTGACTTGGGCATAGAGAAGTCCCTCTCTGGTCTGCAGTTTCCTATCTATTCATGTTAGCCCACAGCTTCTGTGTCCAAAGGAACCCTTCCTGATCCGTCCTTTCCTGTCAGGCTGGGACCACAGTGGGTGCTGTAGTTTGACATGGGCTCTGCCACACTTGCCCACCTCTGGGAAGTCACACATCTCCTCCCTCCCCTCCCAAAAGGACTCAGGGATAAGTGAGATCCTGGATGTGATGTCAGCTGTCTCAGGTGTCCCGGAGATCCTTAGCAGGAGTACTTATACTGATGTTTTTAATGGTGTGATTTAATTTTCTGTTGTATTTTTCCATATCAGCTGTAGCTGCTCTTGCCCCCTGTTGGAAAAATATTTAAAGTAAATCCTTTTTAAATTCTAACCAGTCTGAGCTGAAATTAGAAAATAGAGTTTTAAATACTTTGGGGGATGCTGCTTAAATTCCCCTTTTACAGAATTAGGTGGTGACCTTTAAAAACTGGTGTGTGGGGACTTCCCTGGTGGCGCAGTGGCTAAGAATCTGCCTGCCAATGCAGGGGACACGGGTTCGAGCCCTGGTCTGGGAAGGTCCCACATGCTGCGGAGCAACTAATCCCGTGTTCCACAACTACTGAGCCTGCGCTCTAGGGCCTGCGAGCCACGACTACTGAAGCCCGCGCGCCTAGAGCCCATGCTCCGCAATGACGGAAGCCACCGCAATGAGAAGCCCGTGCACCCCAATGAAGAGCAGTCCCCGCTCGCCGCAACTAGAGAAAGCCCAGCAACGAAGACCCAATGCAGCCAAAAATAAATTTAAAAAAAAAATACATAAATTAAAAAAAAAAACTGGTGGGGCTTCCCTGGTGGCGCAGTGGTTGAGAATCTGACTGCCAATGCAGGGGACATGGGTTCGAGCCCTGGTCTGGGAAGATCCCACATGCCGCAGAGCAACTAGGCCCGTGAGCCACAACTACTGAGCCTGCGCGTCTGGAGCCTGTGCTCTGCAACAAGAGAGGCCGCGATAGTGAGAGGCCCGCGCTCCGCGATGAAGAGTGGCTCCCGCTTGCCACAACTACAGAAAGCCCTCGCACAGAAACGAAGACCCAACACAGCCAAAAATAAATAATAAATTAATTTAAAAACAAAACAAAACAAAACAAAAAACTGGTGTGTGATATATACATGACCTACAACTATAAAGTCTCTTTATAGGAGTAGGTGACCTTTCTGTGGGTGGAGAGAAGAATGATGGCCCATTTGTCACAGGCCTTCCATTCTTCAAGGTGCTTTTAGAGCAACTATCTTGTTTGAATCCCAGTCCTGGGGGAAGGGTTGAAGAATATTAGTCCCATTTGTCAGATGAGGCAACTGAGGCTTAGAGGGGTCAAATAACTCCCCCCTGAGGTTGATAAGGTATTAGGGAAGAGCTGGAAGCAGACTTGAGCTCCCAGTTGTGCCAGGTAAAATGATGAAACAGCCCAAGAGAAGCCGGGAGGGGGTAGAAGGGGATGGCTTTGCAATGCAAGAGCCTCAGCCCTGCACAGTGAAATGGGGAAACCAGTCTTACTGCAGCAGGCTTAGCTCAGGGAGCCGGGGTAGGTGGTGCAGCAGGGTCTCCAGGCTCTGGTCACTCAGGACATTGCAGGACAATCTGTGAAACAAAGCATCTGAATGAGGTGGGGAAATCTTGGGAAAAGCTAGATGGGTCCTAAGCCAGGATTGCCCAAAACACCCCCTCTGAACACTGGATCCTTGAGTTATCATTGAGGCTGGAGGAAAAGGAAGGTCATATATGCTTGGAAAATGCTGGGTTAAGCCCCATTAGTTTTCTTTGCTGCAGGACTTCTCAGAGCCTTTAATCTGCCCTTGTGCATTGTGAATTTCTAAGGGGCTAGAGTAGACACTTTTCCCCCAAAAGGCATGGACTAGTACGATTATCATTTTGAGGGCCATGAAGACTGGTACCCTGCAGAACACACCTGTTAAGAAGAGAATGCCGCCTTAACCCAAAGTAGTGAACATAATGGTGGCAATTCAGGCACATAACAGGTCAGCAAAGGAGAGATGCAGGGTAGCTCGGGTCCCTGACCCGAGAATTCATCAGAAGCCAGTCCACTTAGGAGAAACTCCTGATACCCATCCTTTGGTCTCTGCTCTGGCTGGAGGACTGGGTCAACCAGAGTTTCTAAGCACCTTGGGGTTTATATACAGCCCTCCCTGGGAGTCTGGAGCCACTTCCTGACCCCCAGAGGCATTTGGACTGTATTTTCCTTCTGCCTTCTCCCCTTTTGCTGCCCCTTCTCTCTGTCCCTGTTTCTTTGTCTCCTGCAGGCTGCCGTTTCCCCTCACTGGGGCTGCCAGGAGCCTGGCCCATCTCCATCGCATTACTGTCTGGCTGAAGGGGGACCCAGCTTCACCTTGGGGGGAACAGTAGAAGGGGCCACCTGTGGTTCTGGAACTGGAAGCGAGGAGCCTCTGCCAGGGCCCAGGCTGTAGGCTCAGCTCTACCTGCTCTGTCCTGGGACTGGGCCTGGGGCTCTGAGCACAGGCAGAGCAGAGGCGTTCACTGAGGGGTGGTCTGACCACAAACACCAGTGGCTTTCCACTGGACCCCAAATACACACAGTGCTACGGCCTCTGCTTGGGGTCGATGTGGGGTTTACACACTGTTTTTGCTTGTTTTTTTAAGCAACAGAACCTTTACCTTTATTTGGGCATTTGGAATGCCAAAATGTACACATCACGTACCATGGTGATGAGTGATACTAACAACCAGGGGCAAGTATGGGGGGAACTCTCTGCACTAGTTTTGCAACTTTTCTGTAACGCAAGCCTTAAACTATTCTAAAATAAATGGTTTATTTGAAAATTCATTGGTTCCACACATCTTGATATTCCAGGAAAGCCACAATGTTCTGTTATGAGACAAAAGTTCACTGCAAATCTTGTTAAGATCCTGTATCTGTTAACATCAAAACCCCCTTCCTCGGTATCCATAAGTGTTTGAACATGGAGAGAGGTATGGAAGGACACACCCCAGGTGTCAACATGGATAATGAGCTCGTTGCAAGGGCCAGAGGGCATTTGAGACCAGAGCCAGAAAGCAAGAAAAAAAAAAAAAAACCTGTAGCAAAATGGAAAAACACATATGGGGCGATGTAAAGTGAAACCGCAGAACGCAGCTGGCCTGTGATTTCGAACAGGAAAAAACTTGTATATGCAAATGGAGAAGGTCACCAGGACAAATGACAACACTGAGTTGATGAGGGACGGGGTTATTTAGATGAGGGAGGTTTGTCTTGGGTTTCTTTATTTTAAGGTAATTATTGTAATAAAATTACAACAATGATGAGGGAAGGAAAGTCTGACCGACCACTTTGCAGATGACAAAGCTGAGGCCTGAGCGGTTAAAGCCATTTGCCCAAAGTTACCCAGCTTGTTGGAGGCTGAGCCAGGACTCCTGATTCTAAGCCCAGTCTCTGGTCACAGACCCAGGTGTTCTGGGGTGAGCTGGTAAGCCGGGCTGGGGGATGCCCTGAGGAGGAGCCTTCAGAATGACAGGCTCCAGCCACAGAGACAGGCCCAGCTGGATGCCAGGGTGGGGCTCCAGAGGTGGAGGGGGGCAGACTGGGGCTCCCAGGTGCCCTGAGTTGAGCCGATGGGGAGATGAAGCCCCGGGCCCGGCACGGCCTCTCTCAGTGGGAGGGACGAGGTGCCTGAAGCTGGGGCCATTGGGAGGCAAGGAGCCTTCCACCAATGGGTTAGGGAAATCCCATGGGGTAGGGCTACGGGGTCTGGCAGGAAGGGACCAGGAGGGACCCACCTGGTCTCTAACCAGGACACCCCACCCCAGGTCACCGGGCAGGTGCCCACGTTGTGCCCCTGGGGCTGTGTCTTCCGTACTTACTTGACTTCCAGAGGCCCCGGGCACTTCTCCAGAGTCTCACAGAGGCGGGAGAGGCTCAGGGGCTCCAGCTGACATTCCCTGAGGCTGAAAAGGGGCAGCGGGCAGGGCGAGGGGGTCAGGGAGGGCTCAGGGTCCGTGTCCAGCCCCAAGGGCTCTCCGCTTCTCCCAACAACTCCCCTCCCCAACCTGCAGGCCGCCAGCCCCTGCAGTGCCAACAGCGCACACTCTCCACCCCTCACAGCCCCCAGTCCCCCGGCTCCGACAGAAACAGTCAAGGCCCCCTGAGCGCCCAGCTGCCCTAGTCCAGTCCCAAGTCCTCCCCACTGCCCCTGCCTACATCCAGGCCATCGTTGTCACTCGCCTGGGCCACTTGAACACCCCCTGGGCTCCCCCTCTTGCTTCCCTGCAATCCTCCACCCTGCCAGCGTCTTATCTTTAACAAATACAAATCTGGCCAGCCTCTCCTGTGCTGAAAACCCTCTGTGGCTCCCCATTATCCTTAGGCTAAAAGCAAAACGCCTTTCCCATGTCTTCACTCGCCTCCACTCTCCCCGTATAATAAGCTCTAGCCACACAGAAATGCTTCCCCAGAGCCAAGCCTTCACTCCCCTGGGCCTCTGCACGAGCTGTCCCGCCTGCCTGGGATCCCGCCCACGCTGTCCCCAGAGAACCCTGTTCAGGCCCCAGCTAACGTGTCTCTCTTCTTAGGTGAGAAAATCAAGCCCCAGAGAGGGGAGGAGCCCAGCCAGGGTCTCGCAGCCCCTCATGGCAGAGCTGGGAAGTCTTCGGAGAAAACAATACAGAATCTTCTCTACAGGGAACGCTGGAGCCAGCAGCCCCGTCACCAGCCCTCACACTTGCCCGTCTTTCTTCCCTCTTCTCTCAAACTCTCTTTCCCCTCTCTCCCAGCCCCCAGGCTCTCCACTCCCTCACCCCTTACCCCATTGTGGTTACCCCTAAACGAGAAGTGAGTAAGATGGTACCAGAAGCTCCTGGAGATGCGGCGCTGACCGAACCCCAAGAACTGGGCTCCAGCTTGGAACTCTGGCAAAGATCCAGCAGCCAACAGATCCCTAGGAGTGGGGAAATCATTTTGAAAGGAAAGTTCAAAGCATCCACATTGGAAGACTAGACTCATTAGTCGGGGCTGGAAGGGGCCCTCGGGACAGTCAAGCCCCTCCCTGTACGGATGGGGCAACTAAGGCCCAGGGAAGGGAAGCCAGAGTGAGGACGCCAGCAGCTTATACCCATCCGGGTGGGCAGCACCTGAGCAGGTCGAGGGGAGCTAGGACAGAGCCCTCCTCTTTCTGACCACTGCTGTAGGTATCATCCACTTCTCTGTGCCTCAATTCTTTTGGCTTCAAGAACACAGAGAGTTCCCAGAAATGGAGACCCTAGCTCGGCAAGCAATACCACCCCGGCTTCAGGCAGCCCACCTGCTACGGCAGTGTTTTTCTCTAACACATTAGCTGGAAATGCACTCTGCCCAGCTGGCCCCGCTTTAGGAGCCCTGTGCTTTTGCCCATGTGAGACCAGGGTGCCGGGCTCCACTAGGGGGCAGCCGGGAACACCTGCGGAGAAATAACTTGTTTACTGCAAAGATGTGGAAACTTTTTCAGAGCACCAACGGTTCTTGGCTTCTCTAATGTGATACTCAGAGTGTGAAAGGGCAGGGATTCGTATGAAGTCAGGACGCTGCAAAGTGCTGCAAAGGTCCTCAGTGGCAGAAACACAGCGGCTCCCCTCTACCCTCCCACACATCCGCTCTCCTAACACCTGCTCTGCTGCAGCATCTCCAGTCAGCCCCTCCCTCCCATGTGCACTCCTTCTTAGAAAAGATTGAAAGCAGCTGATTACTGCATATTTATATGGGGGAGGGGGTTACAGAAGTGATTAATTCCAGCCTGCCAGACCTGGGCTAACAGTCAGCATGGGCCTGCGGGTTGGGGGCACCTATAGGAAATGGGGACCAGAGAGAGAGAGGGGAGGCCCCCCAACCTCAGAGCTTTCCCTCCTTACCTGTCTCTTCCATCACCTCTCAGGATGACGCGTTGGCTCTCAGAGCTGCAGGCAGAGAGGAGGCGGCAGCCTGAGAAAGGGCCAAGGGCCCCCTTCCGAGGCAGCGGCAAGAGACCAGACAGGCTGGGTCAAGGAAGACCTGGATGGTGGCCTGTTTTCTCAGCAAATAGGACAGTAAATATACATACAAAGCACACCACCGATATGATTTCCTTTGATTCTCACAATAAAATTGTGAGGTAAGGAAGTGTTTTGTTTTTTAACATCCTTATTGGAGTATAATTGCTTTACAATGGTGTGTTAGTTCCCGCTGTATAACAAAGTGAATCAGCTATACGTGTACATGCATCCCCATATCTCCTCCCTCTTGCGTCTCCCTCCCGCCCCTCCTCTCCCACCCCTCTAGGTGGTCACAAAGCACCGAGCTGATCTCCCTGTGCTATGGGGCTGCTTCCCACTAGCTATCGATTTTACATTTGGTAGTGTGTATATGTCCATGCCACTCTCTCACTTCGTCCCAGCTTACCCTTCCCCGTCCCCGTGTCCTCAAGTCCATTCTCTACATCTGCGTCTTTATTCCTGTCCTGCCCCTAGGTTCTTCAGAACTTTTTTTTTTTTTAAGATTCCATATATATGTGTTAGCATACGGTATTTGTTTTTCTCTTTCTGACTTACTTCACTCTGTATGACAGACTCTAGGTCCATCCACCTCACTACAAATAACTCAATTTCATTTCTTTTATGGCTGAGTACTATTCCATTGTATATATGTGCCACATCTTCTTTATCCATTCATCTGTCGATGGACACTTAGGTTGCTTCCATGTCCTGGCTATTGTAAATAGAGCTGCAATGAACATTGTGGTACAGGACTCTTTTTGAATTATGGTTTTCTCAGGGTATATGCCCAGTAGTGGGATTGCTGGGTCATATGGTAGTTCTATTTTTAGTTTTTTAAGGAACTTCCATACTGTTCTCCATAGTGGCTGTATCAATTTACATTCCCACCAACAGTGCAAGAGGGTTCCCTTTTCTCCACACCCTCTCCAGCACTTATTGTTCGTAGATTTTTTGATGATGGCCATTCTGACCAGTGTGAGGTGATACCTCATTGTAGTTTTGATTTGCATTTATCTAATAATTAGTGATGTTGAGCATTCTTTCATACGTTTGTTGGCAATCTGTATATCTTCTTTGGAGAAATGTCTATTTAGGTCTTCTGCCCATTTTTGGATTGGGTTGTTTGTTTTTTTGATATTGAGCTGCATGAGCTGCTTGTAAATTTTGGAGGTTAATCCTTTGTCAGTTGCTTCGTTTGCAAATATTTTCTCCCATTCTGAGGGTTGTCTTTTCGTCTTGTTTATGGTTTTAAGGAAGTGTTCTTACCCCTGCTTCACAGATGAGGAAACTGAGGTATCAAGAGATGCAGTGACCTGCTCAAAGCGGCACAGCAGGTAAGTGGTAAGCCTGTATTTGAACCTGGTCTGTCTGCTACCGTAACACCCATTCTTGGAAGGCGGAGGGGAGGAATAGATGGACTTCACCTGAAACCATGGATGATCTGCTTTGCCTTCCCCGGGGCCGCTTGGCTAGGTGCCTTCCCTTCTACACTCTCATCAGCTCCAGAGACCCCACAATTCAGGCGGGTCCCTGAGAACTCAAGCTCCCACCAGGGAGCTCCCAGTTTCCTTAAAAGTCTCCCAGAACAATCCAGAGAGTAAGTATGGGAGAGTCGATGGATTGTGCCCCGTGGTGAATTTGGAGAAATTTGAGTGTCCCTGGAGCTATATTTCACTCATTCGTCTATTCATTCATTTCACAGACACGCATTGCATGTTCACTGGACCTGGTATCATACCAGGGCTCTGAGGATGCTATATCGTGAATGGGACAGATGAGGGACAGAGTGGGGTCCCAGGGACACTCTCACCTGAAGTCCAAGTGCAAAAGCCACGGCAGAGTAGAGAAGCACTGGGTCAAACTGAATACAGCATCCAGGGACAAACCGTTCTCACTGAGGCTGGAGAATCAGAGGGACGATGCTGACAGAGGTCACTCAGGACTCAAAAACACCCTCTTTGTGGTCAGAGCACAGGGCAGGGGAGGGCTGTCCCTCCCTGTTCCAGATGATGGAACACACTGAACCCCGGATGGTCAGAGCACCTCTGCCAACTCCCCATTGCACAGATGGGGAAACTGAGGTCCAGAGAGCAGCAAGGTCTTGCCCAAGATTATGAGACATGTTGGTGACAGAGCTGAGATTGGAACTCAGTGGTTCCCTCCGCCTATGAGCCAGACATGTGCCTCAGTTTCCCCACCTGATCAAGGAGGGGCAGTGCCCAGTGCAAAGTGAAAATGTGGGGCCTCTTGTTCAAGGAGCAGGGACAGAGCTTTCCCTTTCTTTCGTGGTCAGTCTGTCCTGGTGGTTTATATTTGCCACGTAACGCTGCACTCCTCGGGCACTGGGAGACTGGCAGGCGAGTGCAGACCTCACAGGCTGGGATCACACCAGGCATTCTCAGTATTGAGAAGGTCACGGGGGATTTGCCCGAAAGCTCCAATTTGCATAAAATTTGCCTGCAATGGCAGCGAGGCCTTCCCCCACCCCCACCCCCCCGCAGGCCCTGAACGGGAACAGAGGCAACCTCCTCTGGTCCCAGCTTCCCAGCGAAAGGCGGCCTGAGCAGGCAGTGCCCACAGGCTACAGCACTGGTTACAGCGAAAACCATAGCCACCGCCTCCAGAGTTTCTGTGTTAACTGACTGGGAACCAGGGGCTCAGAGAAGGTGATGTAATTTGTCCAGGGACACTAGGAACCTAGGGTCTGTGACCAGGTTCCTGCGGCCAGGAAGCCTCTCCCTTGGGCCCAGAAGAGCCAGGGAGGAGGAGGAGGGGGCATGTGAGCCAGGAACTCAGGGACCTTTAAGGGCCTAGAAACTCTGGTTGGCTGCAGGCAAAGTCTGGGGGTTCACGGCCTCCTTCCAGGGCCTCCCTCCCGTAGCGAACATCTCCCCCCTCTCTGCCAGGTGCTCAGGGCTCTCAAGTCTCCCCGGACACCCTTCCTGGGTGTCTTCTCTAGTCCAAACCCTCCCTGCCTACCTGGCCAGGGCCCCCCCCCTCCCCCCTCCCCCTCCCCCTCCCCGCCCCCCCAGGGCCAGAATGGCTGCCAGCTGTTATATTAATCAGGTAATACTTCCCAGCCCTGCCTGCCTGGGCCTCCCAGAGAGCCTGCGCAGAGACAGGGAGACAGGTTTGAGAAATGAAGGCCTAACTCAGAAGCTGGATCGTTGAGTCACAGAGACCAGTGTCTATTTTAGTGAGAAATGCAATAGTAACTACCCTGTCCTGGGCACTTGCCACGCGTCAGGGACTGGCCCGGGTGGCTGACGTGCATCGTCTGATGTAACCTTTACGATAACCCCGGGAGGGAGTGAGATGGGACACCCCCCCACCCCGTCATCTCCATCCCCCCCTTCCCACACACCTCCTCTCATCCCGATGAGATCAAACCTCAGAGGCTTTGCCCACAGGGCTACTCACTTCAAGGACTGCAGAGCGCCCAGCCCCGGAAGCAGCTGAGCCAGCAGGGCCGCACCTTTGTCCCCGAGAGCATTGCCTGATAAGCTGGGAGGGGCAAGGGCGGAGGACAGGTCAGCGGAGGGCGGAGGGTGGAGACAGCAGGAGCTCGCCCTCCACCCCAGTCGCTCAGCTTCTCCTGAAACTGGGATACGGTCCTGGGCTGCCAGGCCGGATCTCAGCACATGGCACGGGGTCAGCTGGGGTCTCCCAGCATGTGGATGTGGGATCTTAGTACCCCTATCAGGGATCCAACCCGCGCCCCCTGCATTGGAAGCGTGGAGTCTTAACCACTGGACCCCCAGGGAAGTCCCTCCCCTCGGGTTCCTATCCTCAGGTTTGTGACCCCTGAGGGGTTAGGCTTGGGCTTCAGAGAGTGTCAAACATGGGGGAACCTGTATTTTAGGGGGAAGAGTCACAACTTTCACCAGGTTCTCTAAGGGGTTCCTGATTGCAGCGGGGAAAGAATAGATGACCCTAAATCTTAAAACACAGAACAAAACGCAACACACCAACACCTACCCACTAATGGGCCCCACCACCCGCCTTCCAGCAACCACTCACTCGAGGTGACAGAGGCAGCAACTTCCTCCCAGTGCTTTGCAGAGGTGCTCTAGGTGCTGGGCTTGCAGGGCACAGTGTGTCAGCCTAGGGAGGGTAGGACCACAGCCCTGCAGTGCCTGCCCCGCTCAACAGAGGCGAGCGGGGCCCCCCACCCCCAGATACACAGGCAGAGAGGCTTGTGGAAAGGGGACTGGGACGCATCGGGCACCCGGACAGGCAAAGAGGGACCGACACACAGCACACGTGAGATGTCACACGGGCAGAGAAGAGCCAGAGAGAGTCAGAGACACAGAGAGAGACCAAGATGGAGACACCGAGATAAGAGAGGGAGGGAAGGAGACAGACACAGAAAGAGACTGAGAGAGAAATTGAGTGCCAGAGGAGGACAGACAGACAGGGAGGGGGATTCAGATGGACACAGAATCAGAGAGGAGGCTGGAAGAGTTGTGATGGGAGCCCTGGGGGGGGCCGAGCTGAGTCCCCAGGCCTAGGCCTCAGGATCGGGAACGAAGGGGCCGCATGCTCCCCATTTTCTCTGTCCAGAGTTCCCACAAGCCCTCAGCTACTGGAGGTCGGGGGAGCTAAGGGGGTGGGAACCGTGGGCAGGGAAGGTGACTGGGGGCCTGCCGTGTGAGCCCCTTCTGGGGTGGGCTGGGCGGGGAAGACGGGAGGCAGGAAAACCAGGACATGACAGCAGGTTGTGTCCTCTGGGGAGCACCTGGCACTGGGGACCCGGGGACAGGCTCTGTGCCCAGGAAGTGGGGAGGCGGGAACCATGCTCGGGGCCTGCAGGCCATCATGGTACCTGATCCTTGGGGGGCACAGGGGCGGATCAGAGGGCATCTGGAACGTAAGGCTGTCAGGAAACGCAGCCCTGGAGGGACACACACCAAGGCCATGCTGAGCAGACAACTCATCCACTGCCTCACACTCCAGCCTTAGCCTCACTTCCCACCATTCAATCCCTATATGAGACCTGGGGACAGTCAGACCTTGGTTCCAGCTGGGCTTCTCGGCTTCCTGGCTGTGTGACCTGGGACAAATCACTTAGCCTGGTACTGGGAGAACATAGGTGAATTGCCTGAGTTTGCTGCTTGGTGCATAGTAAGTGCTCAGTTAACCTTGGCTCTTAGGATCATTAATCTCATCACCAGCAATGCCTTCAAAGATGTCAGCCTCAGCTACAAGCAAGCCTTCTAAAGCTCAGACCCTACAGAAGAGATTGTAGGTGCACACTGAGTAGCAAAGAGCTGAGTCTCTGCTCAGGTGCTGGCCTGGGGCAATCCAGGAAGGAACCCTGGTGGAGGCAAACACCCTCTAAAGGGTCCTTGTGCCAAAGGGAGCCAGAAGTTCTGACCAGAATCAGAGCTACAGGCCAGGCGATCCTCTGGGTTTAGGCTGAAGGGCCTCCATCTCCCATGCGTAGCTCTCTGGCTACCCCACCCCTGCCCCAGTCTACCGTCTGCACCTGGCATCCCAGGGCCCTCTTCAGGTACCACTTGGGAAATGGGGAGGCAGTTTGTCCTCTGAGCCTCCCCTCAGGGCTTCATCCCCAGCCAAGCCTGCTGGCTTCTTGTGCCTTCGTGAATTTGTCAAGGCCCCCCGGCTGTTGAGTTACACTGTCCAGCTGTGGTGGTCAAGGAGGGGACGGTCCTGGCCCTACCTTTTCTGGGTCACCTCCTGCTCCTCCGGCTCTGTGGCAAACTTGAGGACCACAGTTTTGTGCAGCAGGCTGCAGAGAGGAGGGGAGAGAGGAGGCAGCTGCTGGGGGGCCCAGCTGCTGCTGCGTCATATTTTTAGCCTGGCCTCCAGGGACCTCTAAGGTGCCATCCCCCTGCCTCTAGCTGCGGCGCTTCCTCTGACTTTGCCCTGATGTCTTCTCTCGCCTGAGGGTACTCACCCCTGTGCGGTGAGGCCACTGCCAGGTCGGGACAGACACAGAGTCCAGAGCATCCCTAACCTCGCCTTTCCAAGTGAATGTTATATATACATTTCCCATGACAAAAGTTATTCTTCTTCCCTCTGGAGAACTTAGAAAATATAGTAAAATAAGAAGAAAATAAAGAAAAATCACCCACAATCTCTTCCACATATCAATTATCACTGATATCACATGATAACATGTGGAGTGGGTCCTTCAAGTCTTCTGTCTTCTTAATGCAGTTAATATTCTTTCCTTTTCTTTCTTCAAAGATGGGATTAAATTTAGATTCCCTTTTAAAAATTAATATGTCAAAGGACAGATGAAGCAAGGGTTACATGATGTTGATAATTATTGGTGGGAGCTGGGGAGTTCATTACACCATTCTCTCTAGCTTTCGGTTTGATTGAAAAGCTTTATAATAAAAATGAGGAATTAAAAAAAAAGTTTTTTTAAGTTTTTGTTTTTGTTTTTTTTAGCCACACCGCGTGGCTTGTGGGATCTGATTGAACCTGGGCCACGGCAGTGAAAGCACCGAGTCCTAACCACTGGACCACCAGGGAATTCCCCCTGATGAATTAAAATTTTTATGTTTACTTAATATGCCAGAGTCATCCCTCCACACTAAAGCTGCAGCTATATCATGGTTCCATCAGTTCTTCTCTCTGGAGGCAACTTAGTTTACTTAACTAGTATCACTAATATCTTACTGTTAAAGATTTAAGTTATTTTCATTTTTTTCCTATTATAATCAATACTGAGGTGAACATCCCTGCGGGTCAAAGTGTTTGCACAGTCACGGTGATTCCTTCATTATAAATTCCTAGAAGTGAACGCAGTGTCATTTGGAACGCCCTAGGGGCCTTTACTGAATCATTATATACAGTGAACCAAGGCCCCTAGTACCACCCTCGTGGGTGAATCTGGTCTCCATTTCCTCCTTTAAGGGGTGTTCAAAGCAGGAGAGCCCCTATGGGTGGGGACTGTGTTGACATTAATTAGCATCTGTCCTCAGCTGCCCAGACTGAATGCGGAGACTTACAGAAATAAGGTTGGGCCCTGTCTGAGGTCGGGTTCCCTTAGAAGCACAGTCACTTGGTCACTGTGTACGTGATGTACTGAGGGCCTGATCTCAGGAGAAACCAGTAAGGGACCGAGGGAAGCAGAACAGGGCAGGTCCTCAGCCTGATCCCACAGGGAGCATGAATGTAACAGAAGAGCCAAATCTGACTACCTGTTGGATCTGTTTCTTTTACTTTAACCTTTGCTCCCCGTTGCTTTTGTTCGCCAAAAGGATACTGTCGGTACATAATGGCCTGCCTTGGAGAACCCTGCCCCTCTGCCTGAATGTTAAACCAAAGTGCCTTTGTTCAGGGAAGCATCCTGACCCCGTCCCCCTGTGGCCGGCTGCAGGAAAGAAGAAATTAACACATCCCCTCCCCGAGGCTGGCCATTCCAGGGGATATTTGCAAAACGTATGGCCTTTTTACTTCCTCATCTCCTCCCCCTCTCTGTTCTATAAAAGAAACTGGCATCCAAACCCCGATAAGATGGTTTCTTGGAGACCCTAGTCTGCCATCTTCTCGGTCTGCCGGCTTTCCGAAAAAAGTCGCCTTCCTTGCCTCAGCACCTCGTCTCCAATTCATTGGCCCGTCCTGCGGCAAGCAGAGCGAGCTTGGACTTGGTAACGTCAATAGCACTAAAAGTTTGTCCCACCGGAGGTAAGGGGGCCGGAGGGTTGTACCTCTGCCTCTGCCATTGGCCACTCCTGGTTGGGAGGATAAGGGGGTGTGTAACCTCCCAGGCATCCCTGGCTCTTATCGGCCCAGGGCATTTCTCTGGAGGAGGTATAAGCTGTGCGCAGCCAACACCCACAGCAGCTGGGAACGGACGCCCAGCTGTAAAGGGGGTCTGGGCGGGGCACTAGCAGCATCTTCTACAGGTCTCACAGGCCTGGGGCCAGAAAGAATCCCAAGGACTTAGAGAGAATGACAGGAGAGCCCAAGAGCTCCACGCTAGAGGTGAGAGTGGGTGATGGTGGTCCACTGGGAGTCCCTACCTGACGTGGAACTCTGCCAGCGTCCGGCACGTGCTCACCGCACTCAGCACACGGCACACCCCGGCCAGAGAAAGCCCATTGCTGCTGAGGCTGCGGAGAGGAGGAGGGAGACGGCCATTAGCGGGCGGCTGGAGTCCCCAGCCCCACACAGCTCCAGCCGCCTCCTCCTGGCTCAGCAGCTGGCTGGCTGTCACTCGTGGAATGTCCTGGGTCCTTAACCAGGGGGGTCTTAAAGGGTGAGCCATGAGGCATATGACCTCCTGCCCCACACAGAGAATAAAGTTCTCCATCTGGAGCAGTAGGAGCTGACTCGCTGTTTTTGCTTCTCTGATCCTCAGTTTTCTGCTCTGAAAAATAACCACCATTTAAATGCCATTTTACCAATGGGGAACCTGAGGCCAAGAGATATGAAGCTACCTTCCCAGGGTCACAAAGCTACTGAGTGACAGAGCCAGGGTCTAAATGCAAAGCCAAGACTCCAAACCACTGATACCCTAACCTCAACACTCCCCCACTCCCACTCCCACTTGCCGCTAAGACCCCAACACATCCCACCCCCCCCCCAAATAGCACCCCTAGCCCACACCATGCTATACCACAGCACGCCCAATAGCCTACTACCCTTTCTTCTCATTCCACCACCACAACGACCCACCCCTTCACCCCAAAACCATATCCCACTGCACCACTTCCCACTCCAACAGCCCAGCACCCATCCACCCAATACCCTAGCGCTGCCCCAGTGCAACTCTGCACCCCGCCCCACCCGGGGCTGTTGTCAGGACAAACTGGAACACAAGCTACTGATGTACAGTGAACACGTTCTACATGTTCAAGGGATTTTAATAACTGGAACAAAGCGGCTCATGCCAGAGGCACAGGCAAGGCATGGTTGAACCACTCCAACTACGCTGGAGTTGGGGGAAAAAGCAGAGCTGGTCGGTGGAGCAGCCCTGTTTCTGGTGACTGTGGGCACGGGGACCAGGGGTGGCAGGGACCAGCTGGGGCTCTCCTGGGCCCTCCCTGGTAGCCGACAGTGGGGTGGGCCACTCACTCCAGCTTCCCGGCGATGTGCAGCTGGGGTGCAGCCTCCACCATCAGTTGACAGCCTTCATCTTCCAGCCGGTTCCCTGAGAGGCTGAGACAGAGGGGTCTGATGTCCTGTGCTGCCCCTCAACCCTCAGCGTTCACACAGGCAAAGCATCCCTCCAACAAATGAGACTCAATTATAATGAACATTGAAAGATTGCGTACCACATGCCTGGCACTGTCCTGGATGCTTTTACAATTATTGGATATTTAATCCTCATAACAACCCTATGAAGTAGGCACTATTATTATCCTCATTTTACTGATGAGTTAACCGATGGTTAAAACACTTGCTCAAAGTTGGGCCTGGGATTTGAACTCCGGCAGCCTGACTTCAAGGCCCCATCCTCAATTGTTTCTTTATGCTGCAACCTACATAATGACTTCTTGTGATGAGCTCCACGCTTATAGGGAAATCTGATCTAGTCTGGGGACCAGGAAAGGCTTGCCTGATGTTTGAGCTACTTGCTAGAAAAACTAGGAGTTCATTAGGTAAGGGGTGGGAGAGAGATGGGGGAAGGGTGTTCCTGGCAGTAGGAACAGTACAGTCAGAGATCCCATGGCATAGCATATTAGAGGACTTGAAAAAGAGCTGGTATGTCTGCATTCAAGATGGAGTGGGAGGGTGGGGTCAGATGGGGCTTGTGGGGTTGGGGGCACGGTTCTGGATCACACAGGATTTTAGGATTTGGGTTTATCCTGAGCACTGGGAAGGGGGCAGGCAGTAAAAGGCAGTTCACTGCCAGGTGGAGGTGGCCAGGGTGGAAGCAGGGAGCCTAGTGCGGAGGTATCCAAGTGAAAGGTGAGAGTGGTCTGGACTAGGGAGGTGGATGAAGAGGATGCAGAAAAGAGAACTTTTTTTTTTCCTTTTGCAGCGCTGCACAGCATGTAGGATCTTAGTCCCAGACCATGTGGGGTCTTAGTTCCCTGACCAGGGATCAAACCCATGCCCCCTCCAGTGGAAGTGCAGAGTCTTAACCACTGGACTGCCAGGGAAGTCCCCAAGAGAACGGTTTTGAGAACTATATAGGGGGTAGGTCGACTCAGGATGACTGGCTATAGGAGGAGGGCAAGGGAGTTGAGAGGCATCTGGTCTGTGTGACCAGCTGGGTGACGGGGCACACCTGCAGGTGAGAAAACTGGGGGAGGGACAGGCTTGGTGGTGGCGAGATGGGTGGAAGTATGTGAGTTGGGTAAACACCACCTTCTAATCCTGTCTTGGTTCTCCCCATGGGACAAGGTCGAGGCTCAAGCTTTGGTCATCAAGGCAGCCCTCACCCCTTCCATCTCGCCCTAGGGTGGGGCCACTCAAAATACATGATGGCATTCCATCACCCCACCTTCATGCCCATTTGATTTCCTGGGATGATCGTGGCAGCGGTCCCTTCCCGGTGACATGACAGGACCTCCACCAATCCCCAAACCCCACTCTCAAAGGCTCTGCTCAGGAGCTGGACATCATGGGAATTTCTCCAGTCCAAAAAGAGAAGGTCATCTCATGCTACTCTGGGAGGAAGACAGGGTGAGGGGACCCTGAGGGCTGTGGGCTGGAAGATAAGACCTACATGTGATGAGGGTTCTGCTTCGCAGATCTCAGTGAGGATGAGGCCAGGAGCCAGACTGTCTGAGCCTGAACCCTGGCCTAGACTCTTCCTAGCCTTGTGACCTTGAGCAAATTTACCTTTCCGTGGCTTAATTTCCTCCAGTATAAAATGCACATAGTAACAGTACTTACATCATAGAGATAGAAGGATTAAATGAGAGGATGTATGTAAAAGCACCTGGGACAGGACGGGTGTTAAATAATGGTAGCTGTTAGGATGATCTGATTCCCCCAAATTCTTAATGAAGCAGCATGCCCTTCCCCACACCGTCCACCCAAAGCTGAGGCCTTGCCTACGCTGCCCTGCCCTCCCTTTCTGTCTCCTGTCCCAGCGCTCCCCATGATACTCACTCCACTTCATCCAGGTGCGGACCTTCCCGGAGCTGGGCTATGAGTACTTCCACATCATGAACCCCGAGCTGACACTTCTGGAGCCTGCGGCGGGGGTAGGGACGAGAGGCTCAAGGTAAGAAGCTACGCTATGCCTCCTGTAGCTCTGAGTGCAGCTACCAGGAAGGAGCTGGAGGAGCCAGGAGGCCGGCAGGCCTGGGTCTAATCTTGGCCTTGTTTTTCAGTAGCTGGGTGACCTGGGATAAGGCACCTAACCTATCTGAGACTCAGTTTTCTCCTCTGTCAAATGGGACTAATAATGTGTACTTGGTAGGGTTTTCAAAAGAATCACAATGAGGTAATGGATATAAGATACTACAGTGCCAAGCACAAAGCAAGGGCCCATTAAATTACAGCTATTATTGTTGTTATGACAAGTGCTCCTTGTTCAGGCCGGGATGCGTTACTCATGTCCTTTCCCCGCTCCACATCTGCTTTTCCCTTGATCCTCCCTGCCCCTGCCATGCCTCCTCTGGGTAGGGACCCTCCCCCCATATCATATCCCTCCCCTCAAAGCAATGGATCCCATCCCACTGAGGTACCTGAGTGCCAGGCTTCTCCTCTGAGCCTCTTTCCTCTGGTTGGCATTTCCCTGTAGGTCTGGGTCTCTGGCAAGAACAAATCCAACAGTGGCCTGGGCTCAGGAGTCCAGGGCCTGATGGACCAAACCTCTTCCCTTGGTTTCTAGGAACTGAAGACCCTATAGCATGACCCACAGTGAATGAATAACAAAGATGGTTGCCTGAAGGTACTAAAGGTGCTTCAGCGAAGCAGCAGGGAAAAAGGTTTAAGGTCAGTTGGGACCTTTATTCAAATTCTGGCTCTGCCATATATAGCTGTATGGCCTTGGGTAAGTCACTTCACCCATCTGAGCCCCAGTTTTCTCTTTTCTAAAGTGGGATGACAACATCCAACACATAGAGTGATGGAAGGATTGAATGAGACGATGTATGGTCAAGTGCCCACCATAGGCGCAAAGTGCAAGCTTAGTGAAAAGAAGCTGCTATTGTCTAAGATGCCACAGTCTCCATTTGTAGATGTACCATCTGTGATTCAGAAGTCCAGGAGCATGGCCTGCATGTGGGTGCAGGCTGTGGGAAGCCAAGGCACCGCCAAGCGTTCTCTCCAACTGGGCCAGGGGAGGACTGGGGCTGCAGGGATGCTGGAACATCATGGATTTCCATAGACTTCTAGATCAGTGCTGTCCAAAAGAACTCTCTGCAATGATGGAAATGTTTTCTATTTGTTCCATCCACTATGGGAGCCGCTAGCCACCTGTGGCCATTGAGCACTTGAAATGTGGCTAAAGTGGCTGATGAACTGAAATGTTCATTTTATTTAATTTTAATTAATATAAAATTAAATAGCCACATGGGCTAGTAGCTACCGTATTGGGCATCATAGTTCTATGCAGTCAGAGGGTAAAAAGACATTGGTCCTCCCAGATCCCTGTATGGGTGAGGAAATTGAGGCTCAGAGCAGGGAAAGGACTTGCATGAGGACGTACAACTTCATGTGTCTCTGAGTCTCACAGGGAGGGGTGTGAGGGAAACACAGAAAGTTCTTTCACGGGAAGGCAACTTCCCTATTTCTGTCCAGTAAGGACTGGCCAAGCTGGAATCCATTCACAGCTGGAACAGCTGGCGCTTGAATGGGAACTGGATGCCAGCAGTGCTCTAGGCACTTTAAATGTGTTAATTCATTTAATTCTCAGAACAAGTCTAAGATGTTGGTACCATAATTGCCTTCCTCCTTTTTTAATTGGAAGTTTTCCCTGCATAGTATCGCCAGTCTCACCGTATCTTCATGTCCTCCCTAAGGGTCTGATTCACTCTGAGACTTCTGATGATGCCCGCTTATCACAGGAGCTGGATGTGGTCCAGAGACACTAGAGGAAGCTAAGTCCTTGGCCAACTCTGAGAAGGAAGTCATTTCCCAGGGGAAAGAAAAATCCCCGCATTCCAGCTCTTCCTAAGCTCTTTTTGCCACTTTTCCCCACAACTACCTAAGCCCAGACTGCTTCTCAGAATGAGCCCAAACCCACCCCATCCCTAGCTTCTTACCCTTGTAGCTCTGTAGCCGTCTCTGTGGGTGGGGAGAGAAGGAAGATGAGGTCCGCCTTCCTGCAGGGTCAGACACTGAGCCGTGAAACCAGTACATCACCCCCTACCTGTGCACCCTGTGTTGCCCCAAACATCCAGAGAAAGCTGATTTGGTAATCGACAGAGAAACAACAGAACTGGCAAAAGTGCTCAATATCAGACATGTAAAATTGTGACTATGTCGTTGCTAGATGAATCCTGAGCGTTTTAAAAAGTCAGGAAAACAATTTTTGCTACAAAAATTATAGAAGTTAGGAATGCTGAGAGTTTTTATAGGAGCCACAGTGTTGGGATTAAGAGGCATGACACGTCATCTACCCCATGACCCGAACTGGCTAGTTCAGCACCACGGAGAGCGACATGGGACTCAGGATTCCTTCCACTCTGCCTATTGTTCCTAGATTTGTTGATTCATTCCCTCAACCACCCATCCATCCGTCTATCCATTTATCTTTCCACTCATTCACTGTTTATTGAGTACGAGGTGCCAGGCCTGAGCTAGGCTCTGGAGATACTGATGTGAGTAAAACAGACTCATGCATGCACACGTAGGTCTTACAGACCAGTGGCCTCCTCCTTTTCCCATCCCCACTTTCTCCTCCCCTTTTCTCAAGACCCTGAAGGCCAGGACCCTACTCCTGCTCACCTGACCTGCAGCATCCTGACGGTAGGGCACGTGACCGCCACATTCGTCAAGGAGAGTAGGGTTGACGCGGAGACATTGCTGAGGCTCAGCCTGCATGATTGTGGCAAAGGTGTCAGGAGTGAATCCCCCATCCCATCCACCCCAGACTCTCTTTGCTCCCCAAGGGAGGAGGGGGAGGTGACTCAGGCGGGGGTGGTGGAAAGACAGCTTACTCAAGTTTCCGGAGCCGCGGCAGGCAAGGGAGCACCTCCACGACGTTCAGCACCTCCCAGTCCTTGAGTTGGTTGTCCCGAAAGCTGCAGGGAGACCGAGGCCCAGTCCCTCAGCCCTGGGGTTGGGAGACTTGGGAGCCCCAGGTGGCAGGTGACAGGCGTGGCCATCCTCATGCAGGAGACACAAGATAGGGGCCCACGAGAAGTCCGTGGTATCCAGCAGGCCCAGCTAGGAGGAAAGGCCCTCTGATGGCCTCACTTCCATCCCAGTTCAGTCCCTCTGGGAGAGTTTCTGCCTGGTGGCCCAAGGGATCCAGATGATGGACTGTGAAGGCCTCATGAGGTGGGATGAGGGGACCCAGCGCCCTGCTCTCTAGGCTCTGTCTGGGATGTGCCTGAGGCCTGAGTTCAGCAGGGCCTCTTGGTTCCCAGGTGATGAGCAGACTGGGATGCAGGAGAAGCTGCTTCCAGCCTCATCTCTGGCCCTGATTCACCCAAAGCCCTAGGCCAAGCACTTTCCTTTCTGACCTCACATTCCCCACCTGTCAAATGGGGTCCACAAACAGCCCTGCCTGGGTTCCTAGCTAGAGGGACAAAACAGCTGAAGAGTATAAGGGTGCCTCTGTGTGTAATCACTTGGTCAGGACAAACGATCAGAAATAGTGAACTTGTTGACATTTACTTTTCTTTCTTAATTATTGAGAGTGACCTTAATCTGTTTTTTTTTTTATAAATTTATTTATTTATTTATTTAGGCTGTGTTGGGTCTTTCTTGCTGTGCGCGAGCTTTCTCTAGTTGTGGTGAGCGGGGGCTACTCTTCATTTTGGTGCCCGGGCTTCTCATTGCGGTGGCTTCTCTTGTTGCGGAGCATGGGCTCTAGGAGCACAGGCTTCTGTAGTTGTGGCACGCAGGCTCCGTAGTTGTGGCTCACAGGATCTAGAATGTAGGCTCAGTAGTTGTGGTGCACGGGCTTAGTTGCTCCGCGGCATGTGGGATCTTCCCGGACCAGGGCTCAAACCCGTGTCCCCCGCATTGGCAGGCGGATTCTTAACCACTGCGCCACCAGGGAAGTCCATGAGTGACCTTAATCTTTTCCCCCATCACCCAGAGTGATCCTGAACAAAGACACCCAGCAGAGGGGACAGAGCAGAGCTCTGGACCAGCTAATGCTCCACTCAACAAGCAGTGCACCCTAGTGCTGGGCTGCATCTGCTTGGATGAAAGAGTGTCTTTTCTAAATCTCATAAAGGTGCCATGTTAGGTAGCAGTGGTCCTGCCAGAGAGCTGCTGAGGAGGATCCCTGGTCCCATCCTTCTCAGGCCACTCATCACAGACATAGGGCAGGAGTATATTCACACATACGTGCTTAGATGTGTATGTGGATCTAAGTGTGCAGGCATGTACGTGCTGCACATGTGCATGTATGTGTGGCATATACTTAAGTGAGCAGGCAAGTGCAAGTGTGTGTGCACATATGTGCATGAATGTGGATGTATGTGTGTGTTTCATGCCTTTATGTGTACCCACACAGCACCTGCCTACACAACGCCATCCCTTCTCTCAGGGTCACAGAAAGGGAGGGACCCTCAAAACTCAAGCTCCTTCAAGATGTCCCAAAATATTAGCACTTCTCTGGGGTCTCTGGGAGCCTTGTGTTTGGATCCAGTCCCACCCAGTTCTTGGACTGATGCCTCTCCTCTCTGGGTCTCACTGAAAAAGTAGTGGCCAGACCCTAATGCAATATACAGGACCCAGTCCAGTCTCAAGGGGGGGCCCTGGGACCTGGACAGTGAATCCTCCCCTCAGCCAGCGAGCCCTCCTGGAGATCACTCACCTGATCTCTTCCAGCTGTGGACAGAGGGGCAAAGCCTGCACCAGGTGGCTGATGCCTTGAGCAGTGATCTTACTTCCTGCTAACCTACAGGGTAAGCAAAGATAGTGGGAAGGATGGGGATGGGAAAGGGGATAGACCAGGAATCTGCCCTGTGTAGGGTTGAGGGGCGGGAGGAGAGTTCCAAGCATCGCCTGCTGAGGATCCAGCCCTGACTCACCCCAGCTTCTTCAGGCTCCCCATTGTCGGCAAGCTCCTGGAGAGGGCTTCGGCAAAGGCGTCCCCACACTTCCTGCTCTTAAAGCTGCCACAGGAAGAGGTGAAGTGGCAGAAGATCAATGGTGGGCAGGGCTTAGAGTTCATCATCCATTCCCTCCTCTGAGAGATGGAATTTAATCCAGTAATGGCAATAGTAGTAGTTGTTGCTGTAATTATTGTAGTAGTAACAAATACATATCATGGCAGACACTGCTAATCGTCTACCAAAACCCATTCTCCACTGTAGCTATAACTGGGAACATGGTTTCCCAGCCAGAGGTGGTGTTTCCCAGCCTCCCCTGCAGCTCAGTGTGACCATACGACTCCGACTGTGTTGTCACCCCTGGAATGTGAGTGGAAAGGATGTGCTCTATTTCCAGGACTGAGCTTTAACACATTGGGCATGTCTAATCCGTGTTCTCTCTTTACTTTCCCCCAAGCCAGAGCACAGATGTGTCTGTGACCCAGCTTTGACCATGCAGATCAAGATGCCCAAGGAGATGATGCTGCAACCATGGAAGGGACCTGGGTCTCTTCATGGCCATGTGGAGCTGAGCCATCCCACTGACGTGGACCACTTACCTCTGAGTCTTCCATAAGAGAAGACTTATGGAAAACACAACAAAAACAACTACATTATTGAATCCACTGTCTATGTGGGGGAGGGATTCTTTGTTATTGCAGCCTAAACTTTTCTCTAGCTACTACACGTATCGCGCCTCTACTCTGTGCCAGGAACTGTGGCACGAAGTGTTTTTCATGCATTATTTCATCTCATTCTCCCAACAACCCTGTGAAGTAGGTATTATTACTGATTCATTTTAGGGATAAAGAAACTCAGGCTGAGAGGTTAAATACCCTGTCCAAAGCAAAGAGGCTCTAATAGCACAGCCTGGGTCCGATGCTCCAGCCCATGACTGAGAGAAAGAGAGGGAAAGACTGAATCCAGAAACCATGACTAGAGGAGATCTAACTGGACCCCAGAGTTCCTGGAGAGGCAAGGAGCTTCCTCACTGTGTCACAGGCTAAGGGGCAGTACGGAGGGACCTTTCTGTTCTGATATTCAAGATTCTTCCTCAGTCTTCCTCAGCAGGGTTCTGCCGAGACTGGCTGGCCTCCGCTCTCCCGAAAGTCCAGCTCTCTCCCAGGGATGTTCCCAGGTCCTCCCCAGAGCTCCCCTGTCCTTACTCTCACCTGAGATTCTCTACCTGCCCACAGCCGGCCAGGGCTTCGGGGCAGCGGGGCTCCAGGGGGCAGCCCTCAAAATCCAGGTGGATGGGGGCATCCCTGTGCCCTAGGATGTTGGTCAGGGCGGCCAGGTCGGCGTAGGTCAGCAGGAAGTTGTGGAAGGGCATTTGATGGGGGAGGCTCTGGGCTGTGAAGCCAGCCAGCTCAGGCGCCTGTGTCTCACCCACACAGTGACACAGCTCTACAACCTTTGGTCCCGTGAGCCTGCGGGTGGCCAACTTCCTCAGTGCCTGCACCACTGCTGCCTGCTTGGTACCCACCCAGGCCTCGTCCTGCTGTGCCAGGAGGCTGAGGAAGGGGCGGCAGGCACAGGATGCCAGGCCAGCCAGAAAGGTGGGAAGGTGGTCTAAGAGGCCCAGTCTAGCTTTGGTTCGCTGCACCCAGCGAGAAGTGAGGGTGACATGTTGGGAGAGTGTATCTTTGTCCACCTGGGGGCTGGCCATCAGGTGCAGGGCAGCAAAAAACTCCTGCAGGCTGACGTGGGTGAAGGCATAGCCTGTCTCCTGGTGCCCGGGTCCCGTGCACACACAGAAGGAGGTCATCAGGCCGAGGGCAGCCCCGAAGGCCATCACGGGTGGAGGGATGTCACCTGCAGAGAAGATGACCTTCCCTGTCTCCAGGCCCCTCAGGGCCACCTCCCCGAGGCCCAGCAGGGACTCGGCAGGCAGGAACCCTCGGGGGCTGAGGGTTAGCACCATCTGCACGTAGTTCTGGGTCATGGTGGGCAGGAGGGCCGCAGACTGGCCCGGAGAGCTGCCCGGGAGCAGACGGTAGAGGCAGAGGCAGGCGACTCGGCACAGAGCGGGCACGGCACACATGCTCCAGAGACGTCTGTTTGTCCGCAACTCTGCTACGGCTGCCTCCTGGGATGGCTGGTCGCTGAAGAAGCGGCTCACGTACTCCTCCACCCGCGGTCCGTCAAAGCCCCACATGTGGACCGTGGCCGCCTCGGTGGGCAGGCAGGCGGGCAGCTTCCCTGGACGGGAGGTGGCCATTACCCAACAGCCAGGCAGGAGGGTCCCACGGCAGAGGCGGGAGAAGAGGGTGAGGGCTGATGCTGGGTCCTCAGGGCCTGCAGTCTCCTTGCTGGAGCAGGGGTGGAAGATCTCGTCCAGCCCATCAAAGATGAGCAGGATTCCGTTAGCATTCTCCTCCAGGTACTGGAAGACAGCCTCGGGGCCAGCCTCAGGCCTCAGGTACAGATCAAAGAGGAGCTGGGGGAGCGTCAAGAAACCCGTGATCAGGTTGAGCTGGCGGAATTCGAAAAGGAACAGGGCCTGGAAGCGGTCCAGCTGACCATCAGCCCACTTCTGGCAGAGCCGGTGGGCCAGCGTGGTCTTGCCCATGCCCGCCTTCCCCAGAAGCACCATCACTCTCGGGCCCCTGTTGGCCTTGGTATTGAAGAGGTCCCGAATGTTCACGTCGGTGCCATCTTCTGCCTTGGGGTCCCCTGTAATGGCCCCCTCCTGAGTGTCGAAGGGTGCTGAGGCCCGGCTCCATTGCAAGATTGGAGGGATGTAGGCTTGGGGGAAGGCAAGCGGCTGCCCTGGTCCGGGGGTCCTGTCGGCATAGCGCTGCTGGGCAGAAGTCCTAAGCAGCTGCAGGTACCTCTTGGCCAGCTCTGCAGGGGACAGGGAGATTGCATGAGAGCGGGGGGCCTCCCCGCGCCGCTCACCACAGTATCGGGTTGTTGGGAGCCTGTAGCCTTGGCTGTGTACGTATGGGGGTGGGGGGAGGCAAGAGCACATAGGTGCTCTTGCGCCCCCCAAATTCCTAGAATTAATTGGTTCTACAGAAGCACAGACTCTGGCGGCCATTTACACAGGGAAGGAGGGATGGGGAAGTGTGGACCACGGCTCTATTTGTTTTGCAACAATGTAAGTGGTGTAAAGTTTTCAGTGAGATGGGGGAGGGGAAAGGGGGCACTTCCTTTGCAATATCAAATTGGAACAAGCTTTTACTGTGAGATCGAAGTAACCTGCCTGCGGCCCCCATGCCCACAGTATTTCAGTTGTGCGATGCCCACAATGAGCACGAACACCCTGTGGGCCCAGACACCGAACAATCAGAACTGCGGAAGCTGGTCAACAGTCAATACCTACATTGCCGGCTGTTGACTTTAATTGCTGGGTCATTTGGGAGATCTTGGGTGGCCCAGGGGAGGGCCCGGGGCCACTGTTGGGGGACACTGGATACCCCTGCTGGGGGGGCGCCTGACATAGTGTCTGTCCTATTTTATACAGATATGAATCCTCTGACCAGCTGTGAATCCTCTGGCTATGCCCCATGGGGCTGGGTTTCCCAGCTGGTGGGACAACTGGTGGAGAATGACAGAAGTTTCTGTCCCGGCCTGACCGGTCCTCAGCAGCCCCCATGTCTTCCCAGGGGCCCTCAAGGCTTCTTTCTGCCTTGCTATCCAGCTCAGCCCTAAACTGGCCAATGGGAGCCCAGTTCTGAGGTCATGCTGGTCACATCCCTGGAGCTCTCTCAACCCTGAGGATGTGGGAGTATCCCCGGAAAAGCCTGGATGGTGAAGCTGCGACCTGCTGGGATGCTTTGAGCTCCTTCAGCTGAGCCATCTCTGGAGAAGCCCCGCTGTGGCCCACTGGGCAAGGTGCTTCCTCCTCTGGGCTAGCTCTCTCCTCTGCCCACCCAGGACCTCCTCTTCTTCCCTCCTGGGAGCTTGAAAGACAAGAGTCAGGGGGCCCGTGACTGGAAGCCTGTTATCAGGGGACAGAGTCCAGGATCTGTGTCCTTGCCCCAAGGCAATCCAACCCAGTGTTCGGGTCCCTCCCCACCTTGGTACCCACCTTGCTGCTGCTTCTTGCACTGCTTTGGGCGAGGTGAGGACCCACAGCTCTGGTGAGGCCGCTTGAGGCCTGGAAAGAATGAAGGAAGGAGTAAGGGGTGAGGTTTGGGGGCCTGGGCGGAGGGGGTAGCGGGCACCTTCAGGGAGCTCCATTCCACAGACAGGCAGCAGCCGGACAAGTATATCCACACTCAGGGACTGAGTGAAGGCAGGCAGCAGGCAAAGGCTGCATCAGCATCAGCTCCTGTTTGCAGAGGGGTCCCAGGCCCAAGTGAGAGGGCTGGAGGCTCTGGGCCTGGGGATCTCCCAGCCCAGAATGCAGGAAGCAGGGCCCACAGCCAACAGCCTCAAGCACTAATGGCTTGGAAAGCACCCAGCTCTGTCGAGGGCATTGCTGGTTGGAAAAGTGGAGCTTCCACGAGGCTTGGTCAGGCCTGTGCCCTCCCTCCTGTACCAGTGTGTTTTATCCCCCTTATTTCACATCTTCCAAATTTCCTCACTTCTTTACTAGTTTCCTGAGATCTTGTCTGGTTGCATGGATTTTCAAGAGTCGCTTTAATACCTTTCTGAAGAGGTTGGGAAAGGAAGAAAGGAAGAAGGAGAACAAGAAGGAAGGGGAGACAGAAAGGAGGGGAGGAAGAAAGAAAGAGGACTATGGAAGAATTTTAAGAAGTAAAGCAGGACACTCCTACAGCCAGGCACTGGTGATTAATCAGAATGGCCGCTGCAGCAGGCCCCTTGCCCTGCCAGGTGTTAAATTTTTAGATGCTGGTCTGCAGGGAAACCCAGGGGTCCCGAAGAGGGGCTGGAATCAGTGTAAGATATATTCGGCTGCGCTGAGCGGCTTGCAGGATCTTAGTTCCCCGACCAGGGATTGGACCTGGGCCCTCGGCAGTGACAGCACTGAGTCCTAACCACTGGAACACCAAGGAATTCCCTTGTATTTCAATATTTTAATGAGTCTTTTACTAGTAACGGACTCACTAGCTAAATATCAACCAGGCCTGGTCACAGCCAGGTGACAAGTATTCCAGCTCAGTGATAAGGGACAGAGGGACCAGGTATCAAACAGTTTTGATTTATTGGGGAGCTAGGATTACGGGATGGATGATTTCTGTTACAGCCGTGCACAGCTATAAGTAAAAGTCGATATTTCTATAGAAATAAAGTTCTGAAACCACAGCAAACATCATACTTAATGGTCAAAGACTGAAAGCTTTTCCTCTAAGATCAGGAACAAGGCAAGGATGCCTGCATTCACCACTTCTACTCAACATAGAACTGGCAGTTCTAGCCAGAGCAATTATGCCAGAAAAAGAAATAAAAGGCATCCAAATTGGAAAAAAGAAGTAAACTTATCTCTGTTTGCAGATGATCAGATCTTGTATGCAGAAAACCCCAAAGACAACCACAAAAAAGCTGTTAGAACTAATAAATGAATTCAGCAAAGTAGCAGGATATAAAGTCAACACACAAAAGTCAGTTACATTTCTATACATGAACAATGAACAATCTGAAAAGAAAATGAACAAAATAATTCCATCTACAGTAGTATCAAAAAGAACAAAATACTTAGGAATTAACTTAACCAAGGACGTGAAAGATTTGTACAATGAAAACTACAGAATGTTGCTGAAAGAAATTAAAGACATAAATAAATGAAACACATGTTCGTGGATTGGAAGACTTACTAATGTTGCAAATTTCAATATTACCCAAAGTGATCTATAGATTCAATGCAATCTCTATTACAATCCCAATGCCTTTTTTTGCAGAAATAGAGAAGTCCATTCTAAAATTCATGTGTAATCTCAAGGGACCCCAAATGGTCAAAACAATCCTGAAAAAGAACAAAACTGGAGGATTCACACTTCCTGATTTCAAAACTTACTACAAAGCTACAGTAATCAAAAACAGTGTGGTATTGGCATAAAGACAGACATAAAGACCAATGGAATAGAATAGACAGCCCAGAAATAAACCCTCACATATATGGTCAAGTGATTTTTGACAAGGGTGCCAAGACCATTCAATGGGGGAAAGGACAGTCTTTTAAACAAATGATGCTGGGAAAACTGGATATCCACATGCAAAGGAATAAAGTTGGACCCTTACCTAACACCAAATACAAAACCTAACTCCAAGTGGATCAAGGGCCTAAATGTAAGACCTAAAACAATAAAACTCTTAGAAGCAAACATAAGATGAAAGCTTACGACACCGGGACTGGCAATGATTTCTTGGAGATGACACCGAAGGCACAGACATCAAAAGAATAAATAGAAAAATTGGACTTCATAAAAATTTTTAAAATCATACATCAGAAGACCCTACCCACAGAGTAAAAAGGCAACCCACAGAATAGGAGAAAATATTTGCAAAACATATATCTGATAAGGGATTAATATCCATAATATAGACAGAACTCCTAAAACTCAACAACAAATAAACAAAGAAGCCAATTCAAAATGGGCAAAGGACTTGAACAGACATTTCTCCAAAAAAGATATATGAAAGGCCAATAAGCACATGAAAAGGCACTCAACATCACTAATCATTGGGACTTCCCTGGTGGGCCAGTGGGTAAGACTCCGTACTCGCAATGCAGGGGGCCTGGGTTCGATCCCTGGTTGGGGAACTAGGTCTCGCATGCCACGACTAAGAGTCTGCACACCACAACTAAAGACCCCACGCGCTGCAACTAAAGATCCCGCATACCGCAACTAAGACCCAGTGCAACATAAATAAATAAATAAATAAATAAATTTTAAAAATCACTAATCATTAGGGAAATGCTAGTCAAAACTACAATGAGAAGTGAAGGGATTATAGAGAAGTCTAAAAGGCACTTTTCAGATAATGAAAAAGGGGCGTAGCATGCTTTGTTCCAGAATCCCAAGGTAACTGGTAGAAATAGTTAGGCAGTGATACCACAAATCTTTAATTTGTCATCACTGCTACATTTGGCTTTAATCATAACTGTATAATAATCATGCCTGTGAAAAATGTTCACATATAAGAAGAAAGTGCAAATTGTGCCTATGATCTACTTCCCATACCCTTCTCTAGTGAAATGGCAGGAAAACTAAGTAAAGCTTGAATTGAACTAATAAACTATTGTTGTTTTCAGAATAGTTATTCAAGGAGGAGATCATCGTCAGGGTGACTAGAAGGGGTAGAGAAAGTACTTTGAGACATTCGTTAGGGGGTAGAATATGGATTCCTGTGAGACAGCATACCGACTTTCAGGCAAGTAGTACCTGAAGTACTTCTGCCTTTGAGCCCCTCAAATACAACTCCTTATTTGTAGACTGTATAACATAGTCCCTAAAATTGACATCTCCATACTACCTCACTTCCTCTGGCTCAGGGACGAGGCTGAGGAATCTTTATTCCTGGCTTTTTTTCCCTTGAGGACCTGGGTCCAGAGTCTAGCCCAGTGGATGGCAATAAATGTTTTCTCAATGAATTAATAAATTTGGGGGTGAAAGGAAGAAAATTCCCAACACAGCCTATAGGTCCAGCATTAGCAGGGCCTGCCCATATAATTTATTCAAACTGTCTACCTTATGTAAGGCTCTGCACTTGAGCATCTCTGCCAAGTGTTTATATGGTATGTATGTATACATATACTATTAAGTTTGTTCAATGTTTTGACTTGGCTTTAATATCTGTTCTTTTATGTACAGAAACCTGCCTTATGTAACTTTAGAACAATTACTATAGTAGAAACAATCTCTATAGCTTGAGAAAATATTTAGAAAAAAAATTAATGCTATTATACACACACACACACACACACACACACAAAACTACAATGAGATACCACCTCACACCCATTAGGATGGCAACTATCAAAAAAACAGAAAATAAAAAGTGTTGGTGAGGATGTGGAGAAACTGGAACCCTTGTGCACTGTTGGTAGGAATGTAAAATGGTGAAGTTTCTGTGGAAAACACTGTGGAGGTGTCTCAAAAAATTAAAAATAGAGTTGCCATATGACCCTGGATCCTGGATATATACTCAAAAGAATTGAAGCAGGGTCTTGAAGAGATATTTGTTTACCCATATTCATAGCAGCATTATTCATAATAGCTAAAATATGGAAATAACCCAAGAGTCCACCAAAGGATAAGCAAAATGTGATTTACACATACAGTGGAATATTAGCCTTAAACAGGAAGGAAATTCTGACACCTGCTACAACATGGATGAACCTTGAGGACATTATGCTAAGTGAAATAAGCCCGTCAACAAGGACAAATATTGTACGATTCCACTTATACAACGTACTTAGAGTAGTTAAAGTCATAGAGAGAGAAAGTAAATGGTGGTTACCAGGGGCTGGGGGAGGGATGAATGGGGAGTTACTGTTTAATGGGTAGAGTTTGCTTTACAAGATGAAAAGAATTATGGAGATGGATGGTGGTGGTGGCACGACGATGTGAGCGTATTTAATACACTGAACTGTACACTCAAAAGTAGTTACGGGGCTTCCCTGGTGGCGCAGTGGTTGAGAATCTGCCTGCTAATGCAGGGGACACGGGTTCGAGCCCTGGTCTGGGAAGATCCCACACGCCGCGGAGCAACTGGGCCCGTGAGCCACAATTGCTGAGCCTGCGCGTCTGGAGCCTGTGCCCCGCAACAAGAGAGGCCACGATAGTGAGAGGCCCGCGCACCGCAATGAAGAGTGGCCCCCACTTGCCACAACTAGAGAAAGCCCTCACACAGAAACGAAGACCCAACACAGCCAAAAATAAATAAATAAATACATTTAAAAAAAAAAAAAAAAAAAAAAAAGTAGTTACGATGGTAAATTTGATGCCATGTAATTTACCACAGGAAAAAAAAAAAAAGAAAGAAAGATTCTGAATAGAGTGCGGCCTTTGAATCAGTGAGGTGGACCATCTGATCGCTGACCTCTCTGCGCTCCATCAGAAAATCAGTCAGGGGCTCCCTGGGTGTGGACGGCAGTCTGTGGGTTAGTGTCAGGCCTGCGGGTGTCTGAATGGTGAGGGGCCTGAGTCTGTGGGGCTGGAGCACGAGGCCCTGAGGCTTGGGGACAGGGAAGTGAGAACGGGCTTCCCCTAGTGAAACCAGAGAGGTGATTCTGGCAGTGGTCAAGGGCTGACAACTTCAGACTCTCCCAGGAGGCTCCAGGTTAGACCCCTGGGAACATGTATCAGGACAAGCCAAAGCCTTGAGGGGCAGAGAGGGGGTGCAGGTGAGGCTGGGAGTCGTGGTGAGGGACCTGGGAAGCGTGCAAATGGGTCCAAGGATGAGGAGGCTGGTTTATGGGAAACGGCTGTGACCAGCCACCACCCGCCTGCTCTGGGTTTGAGGTGAGGACTTAGCATGCTCACCCCCACTCCCACTCCCCAACCCCAGGTCTTACCAGGGTGGAGCTGAGAGTCTGGTTGGCTTTCCTCGCCAACTTCAGGCTGCCTGGGGAAGCCTGGAAGAGAGGAGGAGATAATATGCTATGGGCATGTGCTAGGATGCCCTGGGACCAGCTCTGGCCCCATGTCTGGCTCGGGGCTCATCCCTCAGGGTAGGTTCCCAGCAAGGGAGAAATCTACACTCAGCGATCTGTGGAGGGCACAGCTGGTGGTGAGCCTTGAAGGCAGCTGGGGGCAGACACATGTGCGTATCTAAAGGTTTGTGCACATACAGGTATGCGTGTGCACGCACACACGTCTGTGCCTGCTTGTGCGCATGCACGTACGTGTGTATCCACGCGTGTGTACACTGTGCCTCCCCGCCTGCCCTGCACTCTGCCTTGTAGAGTTCTCGAGTGAGTTCTCACTTTCTCTCCAAGGACACCGCCACCCCTCAGTGTTCTGGGCTTCCTCATGGTGCTGTGTAAATAGAAAGAGCCCAAGAAACGTTCGCTGGACAGAACAGAGTTCAATCAGCCTGCGCAGAAGCAGTAGTCAGAGGGCTCTCCCTATGACTGTTTCTGACTGCATTGAGAAAAGAAACCTCTTGGGCGTTACAGGCTATTTGGAATTTCCTGGCAGGAAGAAGTCACCTGGTCCTTTCTCTCTGTGCACCCTGCCTTTCTGGGCAACTGGGGTGGTACAAGGTGGAAGGAGGAGTCCTCCAGGTCCCCAGCGGATTTGGTGGTGTTAGGGCATTTGCTCCGGGAGGTGCGCAGAAACATGGAATTTTGTTCCTGGTTTGGCCATACTGTCTCTGAGCCAGACAGGTCCCGGACTCGCCTGGGCCTCTCTGGCTCCCCATGCCCCGGGGCTAGCTGGCAGCGTTGCACTTCTCACGGCCACTCTTACCGTCTCCGTGGCCCCAAGTGCTCAGCAATGGCACCTCCAGGTCCAGTGGTACGTCCAGCTCCATGCACACGCAGTGGATGAACTCCTGCCAGGTGGTCTGACCCTCGGTGTGCAGTTTGTTGAGTTGTTGGATGACCCTCTGTGTGGGGTCTGGGGACTGGTCCCCGGAGCCCAGGTCCATGTTGGGGAGGAAGAACTTCACCTTGGCGCTCAGCCATTCTGGGTCTTTGCTGAGCAGCCTCACGAGACATCCGCACAGGTTCTCGGTGTCCAGCTGGAGGCTAATGGGGTCCATGAGCAGCCCGGCCCTGCAGGGACCAGGTAGGCAGGTGAGCTGGGAGGCAGGTGAGCTGGGGGACAACTCAGCTGGGGGGAAGCCAAGAGGGGCAGTCAAAAACCACCCCCTACATCTGAGGGGAAGAGAAGAGACAGACACAGAAGACAAAGAAGTGGCCTCTCCGTGGAGTCTCAATGCCATTGCCCAGAGCTCGGTCCCAGAAATTAATCTCCTTCTTCTGCATCCTTTGCAAAATTAATCTGTGCCTATGTATTGGCTATGGAATGGTCTAGTTCATCCCCCGTGGATAATGCCCTGACGATGCTTTACTCATTCTTGTTTCCATGGACCCATTTGTGCTGCTCTCTGTCTGAGCTAAGCTCATGGCAGAGACAACTAGTTGTCTCCCAAAATCTGTTCTTCCTTTCTTCCTTAGTACTAGAACCCCTGAATATTCCCTGGTCATCTGGAATAGACTATATTTCTCAGCCTCCCTTGCAGTTAGATGTATCCATGTAATTAAATTTTGGCCAATGGGATGTAGGCAGAAATGTTCTATATCATTCTTTGCTTCTTCCTGTTGGCTGGAATGCCGATGTGATGGCTGAAACTTGGGCAGCCATGTTGGATTATGAGGTAGAAGCCAGTACTGAGGAAGATGGAGGGTAAAGCTTTCCTGCCCTGGACTCTCTGACTTTGAATTTCTATTACATGACAAGGAAATACATTTCTATTCTGTGTAAACCCCTGTTGCTTGGGCCTTTCTGCTATTCACAGTGAAATATAATCCTAGCTAATACAGACCGTCTCCTCTCTCTCTCTAAGCAAATTCTCCCCTTCTAAACTGGAACTCTCAAACAACTTGCTGGTAGGAGTACTAATATGAGGCAAGGGACACATGTAGTGAAAGCCTAAAAAGTCTGTAGGCCCTTTGATTCAGCAATTCCATTCCTAACACTCTAGCCTTAGGAAACAATCATGGAGGTACACAGAATTTTTAGTTACAAAGCTGTGCATTGCAAGATTATTTTTAATAGTTAAAAATTGGAAGCAACCTAAATATCCAACAGTGGGAGATTAACTAACTGGTTATCCATAATATAGTGGAATATACTATAACATTTCCAAATGTACTTTCTGGTACTATTTCCTTAATAATAGAGGCAAACACTCAGAAAGCACTTACTATGTGTTAGGCACTGTTTTACGTGCTTTATGTGTCTCATCTAATCATCACAACTCCAGATACTCCACTTCTAACTCTGAAAATGGTAGGAGGCCTGCCCAGGGGCCAGCCTTACCAACTCCCAGAGGCTGGGGCAAAGACCATGTGTCCTGGGGTTCAGACCCCAGCTTCTCCCTTGACCCTCGGCAGAGGCCTACTGGGCACATGTCCCCAGCTCCCTCTGGTCACCCTTCCCCAACTAAACTAATAGCAACAACTCCTTGCTCAGACACAGGGCTTTAGAATTCATGAAACATGCTCACATCTACGGCGTGGGCTGGGATCACCATCCCCACTGAAGAGATGGAAAGACTAAGCCAAGGAAGGGTAAAGGACATGCCCAAGGTCATCATACAAGTCCATGGCAGAGCCAGGCTCAGAACTGAGATTTCTTACCTCTCAGGCCAGTAAATGTCCAAGGCTTGGGATCCCTAGGTGGCACCAGACAAGGGCTAATCCCTGCCCTTTGTGTGATCTTGGCACAAGGATGTGACCATGGCCTAGGGCACAGCTTCTTTTCTGGGCTATAATGTCCAAAATCATGTGGCCCATAAAGAAATCATCCAGGGCAGCAAGGTGCCAGGTGGAAGTGAGGAGTGCCTGGATGGTATAATTTCTGGGAAAGTCCTTCAAATTCAAATTTCCCCTCCAGCCAGTCTAACATGATGCCGTTGTTTCCACCATCAGTGCTCTATCCCCTGCGGGTAAGACCTTAAGCTCTTTAAAAATAACCATCCCTGGAAGAAAAAGCACATTACATTATTACTGGTCATTGTGAAAGTCTGTGGGAAATAGCCTTGGAGACAGAGGTTTAAAGTAGAAAGAGCCTCAGACCCAGAGTTAGGAGACGGGTGTGCCTGTCCCAGCTCTGTAACTAATTCTCTGTTCACAGAATCAGGGCTGTTCACAGATACTCTCTTTCTAGGCCTTTGGTTGGATTGCATCTCCCTGCCCCTTTGAAATTGGGTATGGCCACGAAACTTGCTTTGGCAATGAAATATGCTAAAGAATGACCCACGTCATGTCTGTGCAGAAGTTTTAAGAGCCAACGTGTGATTCACCTTGTTCTCTCTTTTCCTCTAACACAGTGGCCAGCAGTATTCCAGATCTTGGCTGTTCCTTTAGCCTGGGTCCGGGAAAGAGGATAATGCGGACTAGGGGCCCCAGTCGATTCATATTAGACGAGAACTGAGATCAGGATATAACTTTTGTTGTCATAAGCCACGGGGACTTTGGAGGTTGTTTGTTACTGCAGCATACAGTAGCCTATCTTAACTGATACACTCTTAATATGAGCAAATCTCTTCTCTGTCAGGCCCTTGGTCACACGATCCATGAAAAGGGTAGACGCTGACGCAAGCCCTTGCTGATGTTCTGTGTCTGATGATTCTCACTCTCACGCTGAAGGGTGACTAAGGGTAACTTTGCTACATTGGGGGCAGTCCAGGGAGCAGTAGGGAGCAGTCTTGGCAGTAGGAGGGTGGGGGATGAAGGAGTGGATGGGAGGGAAGGAGAGGAGGCAAAGGGGAATGATCACCTACCTGGCTTCCTGGTTCATCATAGATGTTCTAGGATGTCCACAGAGAGGGTCTCATGGGTTCCTGGGCCAAGTCCCTGAGCTGGATTTTCAGGTTCTTTCCATAGGACAGGCCCCTAAGAGAGAGGAGACAGTGCACTCTCCCCATCATTATTCCAAGTTCCAAGAGGAATTCTGTGAAGAAGGCGCTGACCCCTGCCCCTGACACCGCTGAGGACATCGACCCAGAAACAGTATCCTCGTCTTCAGGTACAGATCTTGTTCTTCCCCAACCAAGATTCTTTTTGTCCCTGGACTGTTCACAGCCCAGCCCTCCCTGGTGTCACCTCCCACCGTATCTGGCCCAGAGGATGCCCCTCTTCCTCTTCCAACTTGCACATTCCCCTTACAGTGATTTGTGACGTCACTGCAGGCCCCTCAAATTCAGCAGACTTATTACAGCTAATTTATTGGATGAAAATGGAATAATCCTTACCACAGATGTCAGTTTCCTTTCCTAATAAAACTCCAAAGAGGTTAGAATGTGCAGTCTTCTCTCTTAATACATCATGAAGAAGTCTTTAAATAATCAAGAGCAAACATCCTTCTTAATGAGAAAACCCAGAGGCATCGATCACTATCTCACCAAGAGGACAATAAAATGATGCTCTGATATTTTATAGTAACTATAAATGGAGTGTAACCTTTAAAAACTGTGAATCATTATGTTGTACACATGTAACTTACATAATATTGTACATCAACTATATCTCAATAAAAAATAAAATAAAATGACGCTCTGGCACAAATGCCTACGTAATACAGCTTTAGAGATCTTGTCTAACAATAAGGAATAGAGAAGGAAAAAGATGGCTAAAAAGTACATGGAAGAACGGAAGAAAGGCAAAAGATCAGACTAGTGTGCGCTGATTATCTCCGAAGTATGACGAATGTAACAACAAAGTTCCAGACTTTAGATCAATCCACATCAAGAGGGCACAGTCTATAGAGAGCCCAGAAATAAACCCACACACCTGTGGTCAATTAATCTTTGACAAAGGAGGCAAGAATATACAATGGGGAAAAGACAGTCTCTTCAGCAAGTGGTGCTGGGAAAGTTGGACAGCTGCATGTAAATCAATAAAGTTAGAACACACCCTCACACCATACACAACAATAAACTCAGTGGCTTAAAGACTTAAATATAAGACATGACACTATAAAACTCTTTAGAAGAAAACATAGGCAAAACATTCTCTGACATAAATCGTACCAATGTTCTTAGGTCAGTCTCCCAAGGCAATAGAAATAAGAGCAAAAAATAAACAAATGGGACCTAATCAAACTTGCAAGCTTTTGTACTGCAAAGGAAACCATAAACAAAACGAAAACACAACCTACGGACTGGGAGAAAATATTTGCAAATAATGTGACGGACAAGGGCTTAATTTCCAAAATATACAAATAACTCATACAACTCAATAACAAAAAACCAAAAAACCCAATCAAAAAATGGGCAGAAGACCTAAATAGACATTTCTCCAAATAAGATACACAGATGGCCAATAGGCACATGAAAAGATGCTCAACATTGTTAATTATTAGAGAAATGCAAATCAAAACTACAATGAGGTACCACCTCACATCGGTCAGCATGGCCGGCCTTAAAAAGTCTATAAATGCTGGAGAGGGTGTGGAGAAAAGGGAACCCGCCTACACTGTTGTAAACTGGTGCAGCCACTATGGAGAACAATATGGAGGTTCCTCAAAAAACTAAAAATAGAGTTGCCATATGATCCGGCAATCCCACTCCTGGGCATATACCCAGACAAAACTATAATTCGAAAAGATACATGCACCCCTATGTTCATAGCAGCACTTTTCACAATAGCCAAGACATGGAAGCAACCTAAATGTCCATCAACAGATGAATGGATAAAGAAGATGTGGTGTGTGTGTGTGTGTGTGTGTGTATATATATATATATATATATATATATATATATGTATATATATGTATATATATATGTATATATACACACACACACAATGGAATACTACACAACCATAAAAGAGAATGAAACGGTGCCATTTGCAGCAACATGAATGGAACTAGAGATTATCATACTAAGTGAAGTAGGTCAGAAAGAGCAAGACAAATACCATATGATATCACTTATATGTGGAATCTAAAATATGACTCAAATGAACTTATCTACAAAACAGACTCACAGAGAACAGACTTGTGGTTGCCAAGGGGGAGGGGCGGTGGGGGGAGGGATGGACTGGGAGTTTGGGGTTAGCAGATGCAAACTATTACGTATAGAGTGGATAAACAACAAGGTCCTACTGTGTAGCACAGGGAATTATATTCAATATCCTATAATAAACCATAATGGAAAAGTATAGGAAAAAGACCATATATATATATGTATAACTGAATCACTTTGCCATATAGCAGAAATTAACACAACATTGTAAATCAACTACACTTCATAAAATAAATTTTTAAAAAGGAGAGCATATTCTAATATAACAGAGATAAGTACTGTAGTTAGAAACAAGGAAAAAAAAAACACGGCCTGTTGAAGGGCTACTGAGGTAATAATGGTTTTTTTAAAAAGAAAACTGTCAAATTCTAACAGAAGAAATGGAGAGAAGCATGAGCAAATTGAAATAAAGCCTTGCTATGGACTGAATGTTTGTGTTCCCCCCAGACTTACATGACGAAGCTTATATCTGCAGTGTGATGGTATTTGGAGATGGAGCCTTTGGGAGGTAATTAGGTCATGAGGATGCAGCCCTCATGATGGGTTTAGTGCCCTTATAAGGAAAGGCAGGAGAGATGTGCTTCCTCTCTCTGCTCACTGCCACGTGAGGAGGATAAAGGGAGGAGGCAGCCAGCTGCAAATCAGGAAGAGGGTCCTCACTGGGCACCGGATCTGCTGGCACCTTGATCTTGGACTTCCCAGCCTCCAGAACTGTGAGAAATAAATGTGTGTTGTGTAAGCCACCCAGTCTGTGGTATTCTGTTATGACGGCTAAAACAGACTAAGACAAGCCTGCCTGTGACTACAGAAAGTGAAAGGAAAAAACCCTCTAAGTTAATAGACATATTTAAGGCAATGCCTTAAATATATTACAGTAGGATACTTCTGAGAACTTGGTAAAATTATAATAATGGTCTTTTAGACAAAAAATGGCAGATAATGACAAGTGTTTGTATGTATTAACTATTTCATAATAAACATTTTGAATTAGAATTAGATAAAAATAAAAAAAACGAAGGCAATTATATCAAAGACTATTCATTAGGAGAGGCAGGCAATAATGGAGAGGCTTCCAAACAAAGGCATTTTATAAAGTAACTGTCATTAAAACTTTATGGTACCAGGCACTTCCCTGGTGGCGCGGTGGTTAAGAATCCACCTGTCAATGCAGGGGACATGGGTTCGAGCCCTGGTCCGGGAAGATCCCACATGCCGCAGAGCAACTAAGCCTGTGTGCCACAACTACTGAGCTCGTGTGCCCTAGAGCCCGCGCACCGCAACTACTGAGCCCACGCACCGCAACTACTGAAGCCCGCGCACTCTAGGGCCCGCATGCCACAACTACTGAGCCCGCGTGTGGCAACTACTGAAGCCCGCGTGCCTATAGCCTGTGCTCCACAACGAGAAGCCACCACAATAAAAAGTCCACGCACCACAACGAAGAGTAGCCCCACTCGCCACAAATAGAGAAAGCCTGCACACAGTAACGAAGATCCAATGTAGCCAAAAACAAACAAACAAACAAAACACAGCACATATATAACCTATAATGGTATAATGGAAGAGATTATTAAAAAAAAGAATATATATATGTATATATAAGTATGTGTAACTGAATCATGTTGCTGTACACCTGAAACTAACACAACATTGTATGTAAATCAACTATATAAAAAATACATAGCAATACAAGTGTTTTAAATGGAAAGAATTATTATTATTATTGTTATAGGCCGTGCTGCACCCCTTGTGCGATCTTAGTTCCCTGACCAGGGATTGAACCTGGGTCCTCGGCAGTGAGAGTGCAGATTCCTAACCACTGGACTGCCAGGGGATTTCCTTTTTTTTTTTAAGAATTATTTTTTAGTTACGTAATTAAATTAAATTTTTCTGTATGGGCAAATTAAAACCACAACCAGATACCATTTCACACCCCCATCGAATGTCTGTAATGAAAGAGAAGATAATACAAGTGTTGATGAGGATGTGGAGAAACAGGAACTCTTATATACTGCTGGTGGGAATGCAAAATGGTGCAGCCACTTTGAAACAGTTTGGCAATTCCTTAAAATGTTAAACAGAGAGTTATAACCCAGCAATTTTCTACTCCTAGGTTTATACCCAAGAGAAATGAAAATATACATCTACACGAAAACATGTACACAAATGTTTGTCATCCCTAATAGCTAAAAAGTGAAAACAGTCCAAATGTCCAAAAACTCACAAATGAATAAGCAAAATATGGTATATCTATCTATACAATAGAATATTATTTAGGAATAAAAAGGAACAAAGTAACAATACATACTGCAACATGGATGAACAGCAAAAACATGCTAAGTGAAAAAAGCTCCAAAGTATACTAGTAAGTGAATTCAACTTTTGAAAGCTATGGCACATGGATGTTTTAAATGTGCTATGTGCATTTGCGTACTTAGAGACCAACTCTAGGGTTACACAAGTAACTGGTGACAGGATTGTGTCTAGGGAGGGAACCTGGGGGACGCAGGCAAAGGAGAGCCCTTTACACTGTACAGCTCGCTCTCTGTGTCTGTGGGTTCTGCATCTGTGGATTTGAATCCTCAAATGTGGAACCCGCGGATACGGAGGGCCAACTGTACTACGCCGTTTTACGTAAGGGACTTGAGCAACCGAGGATAGGGATACGGAAGGACCACCATTCCCTTCTGGACCACTTTGTACCATTAAAACTTTTCAACAGGTGCATTTCAATTTTTTTTTCAAAGCCATAAAACGTTCACATTAAAAACTAGAATAGACATTTCCTCAATGTGTAAGGAAGAGAAATTCACAATGCTGAGTAAGCACAAGAAACTATCAGCGCTTCTCACATGAATGGAAGTTCCCTACGTGATGTGAAACACTAAAACGAAAACAGAATTAGGAAGGCAATAAGTGAGGATAAATATCTGCATTAAGTATGACAGAGACTGAAAATTCAAATTAAAAAGTAATTCATACACACCGAGGAAATACTTTATTCTACTTTTTGTTTAATGTTTCTGTGTGTGTTATAGGGACAAAACTACATTTTCACTGGGAAAGTGTTGAAAAAGTTGAACAGATAATGTAATGAATATTTGCTAAATGCCAGGCAAGTGCCTTTAGGCTGTATCTATTTTAATTCTCACAGCTACTCCTCTTGGATGCCTCCTATGCATTTAAAAATTTCCGGGGACTTCTCTGGCCGTCCAGTGGTTAAGACTCCATGCTTCATCTGCAGGGGGCACAGGTTCGATCCCTGGTCGGGGAGCTAAGATCCTGCATGCCATGCTGTGGGGTGTGGCCAAAAAAAAAAAATTTCCCGGTCCAAAGCTGAGCTCCTGATCTCCACTCCCAAACTGTCCCTTCCCCATTTCAGTGAAGGGCCGCCTCAAGCTTCCTCAAGCTCAGGCCAAAGGTGGCTTAAGTTTTCCAAGCATATCACAGAATCTTACTTCCCCCACTGCTACCTAGACCTGGCACCATCATTTCTTACCTGGATTCCTGCGCCAGGAGGCCTACCACCAACATCCTCCACAGGGAGCCAGATGGTCAAGTTAAAACGTGGCCCATGCCACATACATTTGCCCCTTCCTATCGCACCCTGAGGAAAAGCCAAAGTTCTTCTCAACACCATCAAGTGGTTTGAACAGTTAAAAGAAAAATCAAATGTGATAACTTTAACATTCCCCTTACTGTGTTGGTTGTTTTCCACTTATTTTTAAATTAACTTTTGGCAATTTATGGTTTTTTTTCTGAGAAATTTGCTTAGTTCGTCAAGAATGTTCAAACTTAGTATGCAGCACACAGTTGTGTATAATATTTTTCTTGTACTTTTTTTTTTGGTCGAACCACACAGCTTGCAGGATCTCAGTTCCCCGACCAGGGACTGAACCCAGCCATCGGCAGCGAAAGCGCGGAGCCCTAACCGCTGGACCAACAGGGAATTCCCTCTTGTACTTTTAAATTTCACATTTTTGTATTTAATTTAGTTTCTCTTACTTTGTCTTTCTTTCCTTATTAAATTTGCCAGCAGTTGGTACCTCTTATGTTTAAAAACAAACTTTTGTTTTCTTTTATCAATTCTGTAGAATTTTCACTTCTCTAGTTTTATAATTTTTGTTTTTATTTTCTTATTTCTTTCCCCTGATTTACTGAGACTGTTATTCTTTAAACTTCTGAACTTTACGCCTTAGGCCATTTTGAGTTTTTTCCTTTTAAAAGAACTTTTGGCCAATTTCCGTAAATTTATATTGTTTATAGCAAATTTATATTGGATTACTAGTAGATTATAATTTTGAACTGAGTCATTTAATAGAGGGGTGAGTTCTTTTAAAAATCTTTGTCATTAATTTTTTGCTTTACTATACTGTACAAAGAATAAATCCTACATAATTTCTGCTATCGGGAATAGGTTGAGAGTTCCCTTTTTGGCTTGGTATATGAGAAGTTTATAAATATTCCTTGAACATTTAAAAGATACTCTTTATCGATGAAGTTGGATTTCTGTCTCACAAATTATACCAAAATAAAGTCTAGATGGAGTCAAAATTTAAATGTAAAAAGTTAAACCATGAAAGTACTAGAAGAATAGATAAACAACAAGGTCCTGGGAATTCCTTGGGGGTCCAGTGGTTAGGACTCCACGTTTTCACTGCTGAGGGCACAGGTTCAATCCCTGGTTGGGGAACTAAGATCCCGCAGGCCAAGCGGCCAAAAAAAAAAAGATTATGGCACAGCCATGCAATGAAATCCTACGCAGCCATTAAAAAGAAAGAGGCAGAACTATGTGGAATGATATGGAACAAGATACACCACATTTTAAAAAAGGTCAAGGGCAGAATAGGGTACCTATGCCGCATTTGTGTAAAGAAAAAAAAATGTGTATGTTTCTAAATACATGAATATTTCTGGAAGAAACACATAATAGTAATTGTCCCCAGGGAGGGGAACTTTTAGAATTTTATGTTGTATGCATGTATTACCTAAACAAGATTAGTTTTTAAAAAATCGAGTATATCTATTACCTCACCTATACTGGTTGTCATTCAAATCTCCTATGTTGGTATTTATGTGGTTTGGGGTAGCCATCAAAGAATGAGAGAGACATTCTTAGTCATTGTGCTTCTATCAGTTTCTCCATGCATGGCTAGCAGTTTTTAAATTTAAATATGAATTTAAATAACAAATTTTAAATGATGTTAAGTTTATGGGTTCATGTTACCCAAATGCATAAAATTTTATTACTGTTCTACAGAAAGCAAGATAGCAGAGAGCTGCTAATAGAACAAAGAAAATAAACCTCTATAAACTCTCAAGCCTTCATATTTGCATTTTAGCACCGGGATCTCCGGCTAAAAAACAGTGTTACGGGCTTCCCTGGTGGCGCAGTGGTTGCGAGTCCGCCTGCCAATGCAGGGGACACGGGTTTGAGCCTTGGTCCGGGAGGATCCCACATGCAACGGAGCGGCTGGGCCCGTGTGCCACACTACTGAGCCTGCCCTCTAGAGCCCGCGAGCCACAACTACTGAGCCTGTGTGCTGCAACTACTGAAGCCCGCACGCCTGGAGCCTGTGCTCCGCAACAAGAGAAGCCTCCACAACGAGAAGCCCGCGCACCGCAACAAAGAGTGGCCCCCGCTCGCCGCAACTGGAGAAAGCCTGTGTGCAGCAGCAAAGACCCAACGCAGCCAAAAATAAAATAAATAAAAAATAAAATAAATAAATTTATTAAAAAAAAAACCAAAACAGTGTTACTTCTAAGAATCACCAATGCATCCCTGGGATAGGGCGATCAAACATGGGGCTCAGAGAGAGGCAGTGAAACGCCCAGCATCACACAATCAGAAACAGTCAGCACGCCAAGGGAACCCAGGCATGTGGGTTTGCAGTCCGGTGCTCCTGCCGCTCGAGGTCCAGACAGCAAGAGGGAAAAGGGCCTTGCTGGGGTGCTAGTCTCACTGAGGGGTGGGCATGGAAGGATCACTCCATCCTGGCTTCAATTTTAAGCAGACAGCCCCTTCCGTTGCCCTCATCGCTGTGCTCTTGGGGAATCTCCTGCCATCCTGGGAACGCCACTGCCGTGGAGGTTAGGGGGTGGAGTGGAGAAATCACAGCCAGTTCCTTGCCCCAGTCCCAGGGCCTTTGCCCTCGCTGCTCCCTGCGCCTGGAGACACCCCCCACCTCCAGTCCACATGCGTGTACACGTGCACGCACGCCGGCACACACGCCTCTGGCCAGAGTTGTCTCTAAAACTCAGCTCTGGTCTGGCCTCATTTCTGTCTAAACCTCTTATAGTTTCCCACCACCTGCAAGACGAAGTGGCACCACGTTAGCATGACTTCCACAAAGCAGGTCCACATCAGGTGCCGAAGAAAGGCTCAAAGGATGAATAAACAAATGGTCCTTCACCGTCTGGGTCCTGGCCATCTCCGGGCCCCCTCACACCACCCCTGCTGCCCTGCCATGTGACCATGCTTCCATGGGTGTGATCTTCCCATGCCCAGCCCGCCATCCTCTTTCACAACTCCCTGCCTTGCACACATGCCCTGCTCTGCCTTGAATGCCCTGCCCTTTTTTTCCGTCTTGCAAACTCTTCCTTATCCTTCTGGACCTAGCTCCAATCGACTTTTGCTCCCTTCTCAGGGAAGTCTTCCCAGCTGCCTTCCCAGACCGAGTGGCACCCCCAATATTGGGCTTCCCTCCCTAGCAATCTCTCCTTTCTCCTCCACAGCAGGGCTTGTCACTCTGCATCATCATTTCCTCTTGGCCCGCCCTTCCTTCAGCAGCTGGGTACACCTCCAGGGCAGGGACACTGCCTGATTCTGGATAAGGGCAAATACCTTGGCACCAGGGCCCTGGATTTGAGTCTCTACTACACAGTTACCAGCTGTGTGGCTATGGTCTGGTTACTCCATGGCTTGGTACCTCAGCGTCCTCATCTGTAAAATGGGGATGTTCTAGGTCAGGCTGCTAAAAGCAGAGCCCAAGACAGGGGTGTCTGTCAAAGTTATTTATTAAGGTGGGAAGGGAAGCAGGATGGGGTGGGGGAAGAAGTTAGGCAAAGATGTGGTTTCAGGAGCAGTCCAGCTTTAGCCTGACCACAGGGAACTCTGGGATGTGAACAACACTCCAGAGTTTGTCCTGCCAAGAGGCAAGGGGGCTGCGCTGTTCCCTTGCCCATATCTGCCACATCTGTCACTCATTGGCTACGGGCCATGCCTATGGGGTGGAGGAGGGGCATTCTATCAGCCAAGGGCAATCCTTCAGGGCAGGGCGCAGGTGTTAGTGGGCCTACACCCACAATGGATGGGGGGAGGGGGACTGGCCTAGGAGGGCGTCCAGTAGACTGGGGAGAGGGAGCACCAGCCGGGTCAGCCTTGGGGGTAATAAGAGCTACCTGGCCAGGTCGCCGGGAGATGAAGCAGGCAACACCCCTGACATGGCATCTGGCCCATTAGCTATTATTACCAGTGCTGCTGTTCTTGTTGTTTCCTAGGTAGCCCCAGCCCCTAGCACAGGGTAGAAGGAAGGAAGGCAGGGAGGAGAGGATATGGTTTGAGTCACATGCTTCTGGCTGTTGTTCTTTTGCTTCTTCCCTCTTCCTGCTTGGATGGAGAGGAAGCCCGCTTGAGGCTGGGGCTCAGGAGTAACAGGTGCTGGCAGCATCCCTCCCACTTGCTGGGATCTGTTTCCTCATCTCTACAAGGGGGACACCACCTGCTGCCCCTGTTCCCGGGGCTGTCTGGGAGGGTCAGGCCGAGGATCAGGGTCTGTGGGAGGCTGGAAGCCCTGTCCCCCCCGGGCACTGGCAGACCCCAGGGTTCTGCCCCAGCTCCTGGGCCCGGGTGGGAGAAAAGAGGACAGAAGGGGGCGACTGAGGCCAGGCAGCGGGAAGAGAGGGACAGAAATAAGAAGGCTGCCAATGCTAACCTCAGGATCAGGAAGGATGTGGTTGGTGGGGTCAGTACCCCCGGCCATGACAGCCACTCGAGACATTTGGACCAAAATATCACCGAAATTGAGAAAAGAAAGTGCTGCTGAAGCTGGTTTCTCAGGACTGAATGGACAGGTCAGGCCTGGGGACCCCAGGGTGGACCAGAGTCCACAGAGGCCCTCAAGCCCTCTGGGAATCCTCCACGCCAAGCCCTACAGGGCTGCCGATAGGGAACCCAGGGCCTCTGCTTCCCCCAGGGTGGCTGATCACAGTCCGAGGCTTCAGAGGATGCCTGAGCCCAGATGCAAAGGGGAAGAGAGCTGGAAGACTCCTGGCAGTGGGGTCCATGCCAGGCCCATTTTACAGATTGGGAAACAGAGGTCCTGAGAAAGGAAGGCCTTGCTGACACTCACAGCAAATAAGAAGCAGAAGTGGGACCAGACTGACCCAGTGGGCTCTTTCTGGGGCACCGATGCAGCCCCACCCCAGGAATCACCCTCTTCTCATGGGGCCCCACGGGAGTTACCTTCAGGGGGACATCAGCGGCCATCTCCTCCCTCACCCACAAAAGCTGGCATAGCGGGCAAGAGGGGTCCTTGACCCAGCACATTTCCGTGGGGGGATGATGACGTAGGAGATTGTTCTGAACGTACTGTTCCTTTGAAAACAATCATCTTTATTGTCCCTCACAATGACAGGGTCCTGCAGGACTTAAAATGCAGTCACACGCTTTACCAAAGCCCAAACCGAGGCTCCCAGCAGTGAGGGGACCTCCCTAGGTCACTAGCTAGACAGTCCCAGAGCTAGGAGTTGAACAAACATCTTCTTGCCTCAAAGCCCTTGTGAAGGTGGCACAAGCCTGCACTCCGGGCCTCAGGCCTGGGCGGTCCCTGTTCCAAATCCAGCAAGGCTTCTCTCTCCTTGTCACTGGAAACCAGGAAGCTGGGTCCCAGCCCCCATCACTGGAATTGAAACCGTCTCCTTTACTCCAGCTACCTTCCTGCTTGGAAGGCTCAGACTCTCCACCAAAAGACCCCCTAGGGTTTCTGGATGTACCCTGCCCCCCCTCCCGAAACCGGGGTGTCCACAGGCAGCCCTGGCCTGGCTCAGACAGCAGGTGGCCAGGTAGTGGCCTTGCCTCTCCCGCTCAGCCCTGGCAGTTTGGGCCCAGAACCCACAGGAAGTGGCCGGTGAGGCCCCCGTGAGAAGGGTCCTGCCCAGCACAGTCCTGGGCAGTGGGTCCCAAACTTGTCTGCATGTTGGAATCATCTGGGGTTTTAAAACTGCCAATGGGCCACACTCCTGGTCAATCACAGCACAATCTCTGAGGGCAGAACACAGGCATCAGCACTTTTGGAAGCAGCCCAGGTGAGCTTGGGGACTACTGTTCCAGGCCACGCTGTCACCCAGCTCTCCGCTCCCAGTGGGGAGAGTGGCTCCTTGCTCCCTTGTACCCGGTGTCTTGCTTCCCCAGCAAACCAGAGCCGAATGATTCTTGCCTTCTAAGAGGCTGGGGATGGGAAGGTCACCGAGGTGGCCATATTTAGGTGAGACCCTAAGGGTCTCTGCTCATAACTAACACTCCTCCTGCACTTCCCATCAGGCCCCAGCTCAGTGGCTCTGCCACCTCCTCTCGTGCCCACACCAAATTGAAAATGGAGCCGAGGTCTGGAGATCCCCCTTCATCTCCAGCCATGCGGTCAGTGAGGATGCCGGAGGAATCTTGTGCTGGTTTTGGAATTTAGGGGATGAAGGCTCGGGATGTAAAGGAGAGAAGTTAGATCCTGAGGTTCGAATTCACAGCCTGGAAATTGGTCTGCCCGCTTTCAAAGGCAAATTGGCAATGATTTCTAAAACTTAAAATGTGTCCAGCCTTTGGGCTTCCCTGGTGGCGCAGTGGTTAAGAATCCGCCTGCCAATGCAGGGGACACGGGTTCGAGCCCTGGTCCGGGAAGATCCCACATGCCGCGGAGCAACTAAGCCCGTGTGCCACAACTACTGAAGCCCGCGTGCCACAACTACTGAAGCCCACAAGCCTCGAGCCCGTGCTCCGCAAAAAGAGAAGCCACCCAATGAGAAGCCCGCACACCGCAACGAAGAGTAGCCCCCGCTCACCGCAACTAGAGAAAGCCCGTGCGCAGCAACAAAGACCCAACGCAGCCACACACACACACACACAAAATGTGTCCGCCCTTTGACTCTACAACCAAACTGCTTGGCAGAAAGCTACAGGGAGAGCCACACGGCCCACAAGGCAGAGTGCACTAGATAAGAAAATCCTGCAGCTGCGTTTGAACAACTCATAACCTAATATAGTTTGGTTTACCACACCTCTGGGTTATGGGCATGAAGGCCACTGATGCGGCTGGATCCTCCATACGTATTACTGAGTAGACAAGACACACGAATAATATGACATCATTTGTCTGAAGAATACATATAAAGCAAAACACCAATATTCCAGTTCTATAATAACATGTTTATAACTTAGAGGGTAAGAGCATGAATTTTGGAGCCAGGCTGTCTAGGTTTGGGACTAAACTTTTCACCATTTTCAGGCTGTGAGGCTTCAGGCAGGTTGTATAGCCTCTCTGAGCCGCAATGTTCTCATCTACCAAACAAGGATAATAACAGTACCTTCCTCACAGGGTTGTGAATGAGTTAATACACGTAAAGCACTTAAGACAGGGCCTCGCGGTGAGTGAGCCCAATTTAAGTGTTTTGGGTTTTTTTTGTTGTTGTTTCTTTGTTTTGTTTTGGGGTTTTTTTCTGGCCGTGCAGCACAGCTTGTGGGATCTTAGTTCCCCGACGGCAGTGAGAGCGCAGAGTCCTAACCACTGGACCGCCAGGGAATTCCCTTGCTTGTTTTTTTTAATGCGAAGGCTTAGATAAAGTTCTGGAAGGCAACACACCCAACTAGTTACCTCAAACTGGGAGAGGACAGACCTGGGGCAGGAAGCAGTGAGTAATGGGGATTTCAGCCTGATGTATAAGGTGTTTAGCTTTCTGAAAAGAGAATTTAGTCATGTATTACCTGTATGGTTTAAACAGAATACATTTTTTTGAAAGTGAAAGAAGACCGAAGATCAGTGACCAGAAAGGTGGACTCTTTGAAGTTAGAAGAGGAATTCTGCTTCCGGGATGGATTATCTGACCGACGTTCTCCCATGCCAGCCGACAGTGCCCAGACACGCAAAACACGGGGAGAAGAAAGGCTTGGGGCTGGGACTGGGGGTTAGGGGATTGGTTGGTTGGAGCCTCAGTTCTGAGCCCCACTGCCCCAAACTGACTTGTTAGGTGACACCAGGCAAGTCCCTGCCCTCTCTGGACCATGGCTCGCTTGTATGTCAAGCAGGGTTAATATCAGCCCATCTCACAGGGATCTGTGGAGCTGATAAAAGAGCCTTTGGGGTCAGGAGGCTTGGGTGCAAATCCTGATTTCAACATGTTGTGTTGCGCAACCTAGGGCAAGTTTCCTAACCTCCCTGTACCACATGTTCCTCACCGGCAAATGCGGTGATGATTTTGCATCTACTTCACAGGGCCATTCTGAGGATGGGCGACAGTAATTCACATAAAGATTTCAGCACAATGAGGGGACTGCCCGTCTGCAGCTGATGCTGGTTGACGCTAATCTCATATACTGGGTTCTCAGCATGGGTGGGGCATCATGCTACAGTATTCCACCTGCATTTCCTCAGTGGATCTTCAATCAACCTTTCAAGGCAGATATTGCCTTCATTGTACAGGTGAAGAAATGGACTCTGGGAAGTCAAGAAGCAAAGAGTGGATTTAAAACCTCTGCTGAACCCAGAGGCGCTTTCCTAACTGAAGCACCATACTGCCTTCAACCAATGATCTTCTTTCCAAACGAGATGATCATTCCCATAGCTCTTGATTATTTTTCTGCTATAAAACATAATCTGCACTCATATGAAAAGTTCTAAACATTGCGGAAATATAGAACGTGAACTTTCCCACAATCTTACCCTTTAGGGATAGAATTACAATTTCCAAGACTTTTTTACCCATGTTGGAGGACATTTTTGCCTTATCTGAGAATCAGAGTAGCGTTTCCTTAAAATTTTTCTAGAAATCATTTCACCTTGAACTTGATTTTCCAAAGTATCGTTTGTCCTGCATGGAAGGTAACCCCTAAAAGAAACCCAAGGGAAACAAAACCAAAATGATGCCCGTTGAACGGGACCTGGGTGTTGCTGCCTGAGGCCTGAGGCCTGGCCTTGCATTGCGGAAAAGGTGATCAGGAGTGTAAGAGGCCTTACAGACATTAGCAGCCAACTGAGACTTTCTCCTTGACTAAACAGGAAGGATTAAAGAGAAGTGAAAAGAGGACAGTTGCTCTCACTTTATGATTCAGGCAGCGCCTCGTCCATGCACCTCCTAAACGTCATCCTGCTGACTCTACCGTGTAAGTCTCTAACGAGGCAAACCTTCACCTGCCCATTTCAAGAAGAGAATTCTGAGGCTGAGAAATGCACAGGACACCTTCAAGAACTTAGGGAAAAGACTACTGTGAGACCAATAAAACGGCAAGCTATTTCTCTCTTCAAACAAGATGCAGTGACAAGATCTGAATACCTCAGAGTACCAGCTCACCATGATTTGAGTTCTCCCTCCACTTGGCATGAGGGGCAGAAGGAAGCGCCCAGGCAAGGGGTTGATGGGGGTTTGGGGTTTCGTGATGGTACAAGCTCCATCCCTCCCGCCAGGAGATGGATGTTGAGGGATCAGGCAGTTTTCCAGCTGCCTGCAACCTCTATATCCACACAGTCTTCTAGGAGAGAAATTCACCAACACGGTCTCAAACATTTTGAAAATAATGGTTCCAGTGAGGATTCGGGGAAGATGGCAGAGTGGGAAGCACCAGGAATCTGTCTCCTCACTTAGACAAAGACTGTACGAGCAGAATCTGGTATAACTGTTTTGGAACTCTGGAGTCTGTTGAAAGCTTACAGCTTCCAGGGTTAATCTGGACTCTTAAATTTTGGTTCATTTTAAATTGGGAGATTAGGTTTGACATAAATACAATACCATGTGTAAAACAGACAGCTAGTGTATAGCACAGGGAGCTCAGCTTGGTGCTCTGTGATGACCTAGATGGGTGGGATGGGGAAGGGAGGGAGGTCCAAGAGGGAGGGGATATAGGTACACATATAGCTGATTCACTTCATTGTACAGCAGAAACTAACACAACATTGTAAAGCAATTTTACTCCAATAAAAAAAATTTTTTTGGTTCATTTTGGTCAATTTCAGCTCTTAGTACAGTAGTAGGTAGCCAACCCCCACCCCTAGGTCTTGTGGCAGCCAGCTGTGCACACGTTCCTGAAGCAGCTTGCACGCAGTTTGCAGGAGCGAGGGTGGGTAAAAAGGACCCTGTCCTCCAGATACTGGAGATTTGTGCCATAATTGTTGACTGCTGTTTCTGATCTCAGAGGTGCAGACAGAAGCAGGCAGCCATTGTTGTCACTCCACCACCAGCTCCGTGGTGGCAAGCCCCTCCCCCTCCAGCTGAACTGACCTCCGGGAGATTTAAAAGGCCTGTGCCTTTTGTTCTCTCCTTCAATTTTGCTTTTCCCCTTTTGGAAGCCAGACGTTAAAGACTAGGACATTCAGAAACAACTGCACATATGGGGAACATTACAAAGTGACTGCACATGCCCAAGGAAAGGCTCAGCAAAGACATAAGAAGATGAAAAGACATAAGAAGGCATTAACACCTCAGGTTGATCCTGGGCACAGAGACAGTTCACAATGATACAAAAAACCAAAAATGATAAACAGAAAACAAAAAACAAAGAACAGCAACCCTGGCAAGGGGGAGAATCTGATTTCCGAGTTACCACATTATTAGATTCAAATGTCCAGTGTTCAGCAACAACAACAGAAAAATCACAAAGCGTACAAAAGAAACAATGGCCCACTGAAAGGAAAAAATCAATTCAAAAGACTGTCTGAAAAAAATTTAATGACAGATATATTAGACAAAGACTTTGAAACAACTGCCTTAAAGATGCCTAAAGAACTAAGAAAGTCAAAAAAATGATGTGTTAACAAAATGGAAATATCAATAAAGAGATAGAAAACCTAAAAAGAAACCAAAAAGAGATTCTGGAGCTGAAAAATGCAGTATCTAAAATGAAAAATTCATAGAGGGATTCAAAGGCAGATTTAAGCAGGCAGAAGAAAGAAACAGGGAACTTCAGGATAGGACAAAGGAAATTATCGAGGCTGAGAAACAGAAAGAAAAGGAATGAAGAAAAGTGAACAGAGCTTAAGGGATGTGTGAGACATGATTAAGTGGACCACCATACACATTATGGGAGCCCCAGAAGAAGAGAGAGAAAAGGACAGAGAGAAAAATTGAAGAAATAATGGCTGAAAACTTCCCAAATTTGATGAAAAAGCTGAATATAAACATTCAAGAAGCTCAATAAATTGCAAGTAAAATTAACTAAAAGAGACCCACACCAAGACACATTATAAGCAGACTTTCAAAAACCACAGACAATGGGTGAGTTTTGAAAGCAGCAAGAGGGAAATGAATGATCAAATACAAGCGCTCCTCAATAAGATTATCTGCAAATTTCTCCTCAGAAACTTTGGAGGCCTGAGGACAGTAGGCCCATACATTCAAAGTGCAAAAAGAAAATAACTGACAACCAAGAATGCTATATCCAGCAAAACTGTCCTTCAAAAGTAAGGGAGAGGGAATTCCCTGGTGGTCCAGTGGAAAAGAATCTACCTTACAATGCAGGGGACATGGGTTCGATCCTTGGTCAGGGAACTAAGATCCCACATGCCGTGGGGCAACTAAGCCCGCATTCCACAACTACTGAGCTCGTGCGCCTCAACTAGAGCCCGCGTGCTGCAAACTACAGAACCCACCCACTCTTGAACCTGCGCGCCACAACTACAGAGCCCACACGCCCTGGAGCCTGTGTGCCACAACCAGAGAGGAGAAAAAAAACAAACCTGCACACCACAACTAGAGAGAAGCCCACACGCTGCAACGAAGAGCCTGCTCACCACAACAAAAGATGCCGCATGCCTCAACGAAGATCCCGCGTGCCGCGACTAAGACCTGATGCAGCCAAAAAACAAAAAAAAAAACCAAAAAGGTAAGGGAGAAATCAGGACATTCCCAGATAAACAAAAGCTGAGGGAATTCATGACCACTAGATGTGCCCAGCAAGAAATGCTCAAGGGAGTCCTGCAGGGTGAAATGAAAGGACACTAGACAGTACCTCAATGTCATAAGGAAAAATAAAGATATCAATAAAGGTAAGTACATGGACAATTATAAAAGCTAGTATTATTGTAGCAATAGTTTGTAACTGTACTTTTGGTTTTTTACAGGATTTAAGAGACTATTACATATAAAGAAAAACAATTATTAGTGTAAAGGCTAGTATACAGTACTGTAACTTTGGTTTGTAATTCCAAATCTTGTTTTCTTCATAAACTGGGAGACTAATGTGTTTTTTAAAAATTATTATTTTATATTTGGGGCACATAATGTATAAAGATGTAATTTTGTAACATCAACAACAGAAAGCAGTGGGGATGGAGCTGTAAAGTAGCAGAGTTTTTGTATGTTATTGAAGTTAAGCCACTATATTCAAAGCAGAGTGTTATAACTTTAGGATGTTAAATGTAATCCCCATGTTAACCACAAAGAAAATAGCTATAGAATATACACGAAAGAAAATTAAGAAAGAATTTAAACATTTCACTACAAAAAGTTAACTAAACACACAAAAAGAGAGGAATGCAAAAAATAAGGCACCAAAAAGCTATAGGGCATATAAAAAACAAACAGCAAAGTGACAGAAATAAGTCCCTCCTTATCAGTAATAACCTAAATGTAAATGGATTAAACTCTCCAATCTAAAGACAGAGATTGGCTGGATAAAAACACATGATCTAACTATATGCTGTCTACAAGAGACTTAGCTGAGATTCAAGGACAAAAACAGATTGAAAGTAAGGGGATGGAAAAAGATATTCTATGAAAATAGTAACCAAAGGAGAGCAGGAGTGGTTGTACTAATATAAGATAAAGTAGGCTTTAAATCAAAAAAAGGTTACAAGAGGCAAAGAAGGACTTTATATGTTAATAAAAAGTTAAATTCAGCAAGAAGATATACCAGTTATAAACATTTACATACCTAATGACAGACCACCAAAACATACAAGGCAAAAACTGACAGAACTGAAGGGAGAAATAGGCAGTTTTACAAAAATAGTTGGAGACTTTAATACCCACTCACAATAATGGATAGAATAATCAAGCAGAAGATAAGTGAGGAAATAGAGGACTTAAACAATACAATAAATCAATAAGATCTGACAGATATATACAGAATACTCCACCCAACGACAACAGAATACACATTCTTGATTGCACATGGGATATTTCCCAGAATAGACCATATGTAGGGCACAAATTAAACCTCAATAGATTTTAAAAATAGATATCATACAAAGTATAGTCTCTGACCACAATGGTGTTAGAAATCAGTAACATAAAGAAAACTGGAAAATTCACAAAATCGTGGAAACAAAACAGCCCACATTTAAACAACCAATGGATCAAAGAAGAAATCACAACGGAAATTAGAAAATGCTTAGAGATGAATGAAAACAAAAACACAACATACCAAACCTTATGGGACACAGCAAAAGCAGTGCTAAGGGGAGATACTATAGCTATAAATGTTACATTAAAAAACAAGAGAGATCTCAAATCAACAACCTAACTTTACAACCTAAGGAACTAGAAAAGAAAAGCAAATTAAACTCAAAGCTAGCAGAAGAAAGGAAATGATAACAATTAGAGTGTAGATAAAGGAACAGGAGAACTGAAAAATAATAGAGAAAATCAATAAAACCAAAAGTTGGTTCTTCAAAAACTTCAACTAAATTGACAAGCCTTTTGGACTAAGGAAAAAAGAAGACTCAAATTACCAAAATCAGAAAGTGGGGACATCACTACCAATTCTAAAGAAATAAAGAGAATTGTAAGAGAATACTATGAACAGTTGTACGCCAACAAACTGGATAACCTAGATGAAATGGACAAATTCCTAGGAACACAAAACCTTCCAACATTAAATCACAAAGAAGTAGAAAATCTGAATAGACCTATAACTAGTAAGGAGATATATCAGCAATAAAAAAAATCTCCCAACAAAGAAAAGTCTTGGAGCTGATGGCTTCACTGGTGAATTCTACCAGAAAGTTAGAAAAGAACTAATACCAATCCTTCTCAAACTTTTCCCAAAAACTGAAGACGAAGAACACTTCCTAACTAATAAATGAATTCAGCAAGGCAGCAGGATACAAAGTCAACACAAACAAATCAGTTGTGTTTCTAAATATGAAAGATAACAATCTGAAAAGGAAATTACCAAAACAATTCCATTTATAATAGCATCAAAAAGAATAAAATACTTAGAAGTTAACTTAACCAAGGAGGTGAAAGATCTGTACAATGTAACTACAAAATGTTGCTGAAAGAAATTAAATAAGACATAAATAAATGGAAACACATCCCATGTTTATGGATTGGAAGACTCACTATTGTTAAAATGTCAATATTGGGACTTCCCTGGTGGCGCAGTGGTTAAGACTCCATGCTCTCAATGCAGGGGGCCCAGGTTCAATCCCTGGTCAGGGAACTAGATCCCACACGCATGCCACAACTGAGAGTTCATATGCCACGACTAAGGAGTCTGCGTACTGCAACTAAGGAGCTGGTGAGCAGCAACTAAGGAGCCCACGTGCCACAACTAAGGAGCTGGTGAGCTGCAACTAAGACCCGGAGCAACCAAATAAATAAGTAAATATTAAAAAACTAAAACTAAAAATAAAAAAGTATTTTCCTTAAAAAAAAAAGTCAATATTACCCAAAGTGATCTACAGATTCAATGCAATCCCTATCAAAATCCCAATGACTTCTTTTTTGCAGAGATTAAAGAACACATCCTAAAATTCATATGGAATCTCAAGGGACCCCAAATAGTCAAAACAATCCTGAAAAAAAAAAAAAAAACAACCAAAACTGGAGGACTCACATTTCCTGATTTCAAAACTTGCTACAGTAATCAAAACAGTGTGGTATTGGCATAAAGGCAGACATACAGACCAATGGAACAGAATAGGGAGCCCAGAAATAAACCCTCACATATATAATCAAATGATTTTTGACAAGAATGCCAAGACCATTCAATGGGGAAAGGACAGTCTTTTCAACAAATGGTACTGGGAAAACTGGATATCCACATGCAAAGGAATGAAGTTGGACCCTTACCTAACACCATATATAAAAACTAAATCAAAATGGATCAAGGGGGACTTCCCTGGTGGCACAGTGGTTAAGAATCTGCCTTTCAATGCAGGGGACACGGGTTCAATCCCTGGTCTGGGAAGATCCCACATGCTGCAGAGCAACTAAGCCCACACGCCACAACTACTGAGCCTGTGTTCTAGAGCCCACGAGCCACAACTACTGAAGCCCATGCACCTAGAGAAGGCGGGCTCCACAACAAGAGAAGCCACCACAATGAGAAGCCTGCTCACTGCAACTAGAGAAAGCCCACGTGCAGCAATGAAGACCCAACGCCGCCAAAAATAAATAAAAAAAAAAAATTTAAACAAACAAACAAAAAAACCCAAAAATGGATCAAGGCCCTAAACCTAAGACTTAAAATAATAAAACTATTAGAAGCAAACATAGGATGAAAGCTGTGACACTGGGTTTGGCAGTGATTTCTTGGAGATGACACCAAAGGCACAGACATCAAAAGAATAAACAGAAAAATTGGACTTCATGAAAATTTAAAAAATCATACATCAAAAGATTCTACCCACAGAGTAAAAAGGCAACCCATAGAATGGGAGAAAATATTTGCAAAACATATATCTGATAAGAATTAATATCCAGAATATAGAGAGAACTAAAACTCAACAACAGCAAAACAATCTAATTCAAAAATGGGAAAAGGACTTGAACAGACATTTCTCCAAAGATATACAAATGGCCAATAAGCACATGAAAAGATGCTCAACATCACTAATCATTAGGGAAATGCTAATCAAAACTATGAGATACCACCTCACATCCATTAGGATGGCAACTATCTAAAAAACAGAAAACAAAAAGTGTTGGTGAGGATGTGGAGAAACTGGAACCCTTGTGCACTTTTCGTAGGAATGTAAAATGGTGTAGCTGCTGTGGAAAACAGTATGGAGGTGCTTCAAAAAATTCAAAATAGAATTACCCTACAACCCTGGATCCTGGGTATATATTCAAGAGAATTAAAAGCAGGGTCTTGAAGAGATATTTGTACATCCATGTTCATAGCAGCATTGATCATAATAGGTAAAACATGGAAGCAACCTGGTGTCCATTGATGGGTGAATGAATAAGCAAAATGTGATTATACACACAATGGAATATTATTCAGCCTTTCAAAGGAAGGAAATTCTGCAGTATAGATGAACCTTGAGGACATGTAAGCTAAGTGAAATAAACCAGTCCCCAAAAGACAAATAATGTATGATTCCACCTATAGGAGATACTTAGAGTAGTCAAATCCATAGAGATAGATAGTAGAATGTTGGTTGCTAGGGGCTGGGGGGAGGGAAGAATGGGGAGTTACTGGGTAATGCGCATAGGATTTCAGTTTTACAAGATGAAAAGAGCCATGGGGATGGATGGTGGTGATGGATTCACAACAATGTAAATGTCTTTAAAAGCACTGAACTGTAGTACACTTAAAAATGGTGAAGATAGGAAATTTTATGTGTATTTTAACACAATAAAAAAATTAAAAATAAAAATAGAGTCCATATATCGCTTTAGAAGTCCACATTGGGAACGCAGCTGAAGGAAGCCATCCAGACTGTGAGCAGAGCTCTGGTCACCAGGATGTTCATCGCCAGGCTGGATGTCAACCTGGGCAGTGCCATCTTTCCTCCTACAGATGACCTGGCTCAGACAGCCACCTGAAATACCATGGCCTGGGGAAGCTTACAGCCTCCCCACCGGCAGAGCTCCTCTGACAGAGGGCTCCTGCTCCAGGTCTAGCCCTTTGTTAAGTTACAGGTAAACAATTCACTCATAAGAGGCTTTAACAACTGTGAGTTTATCAACTCCTCCTTCCCTTCCTCCTCCTCCCCCTCCCTTCCCTCCTCCCCTCCCTTCTCCACTCCAGGCACCATCATGGTTCATGAGTCCCTGCCTCACTCCCCTCAATTGTCCCAAAAGCCCCTTATGAAAAGGTCATGCCTGGCCTCTCTGTTCCAAACACAACCCTCCCTCTGCCCCCAGCATGCCTGCCCCTTTGCTTGCCTTGTCTTCCTGCACCATAGTCGCCACTACCTGAGGTCTACCACACATCTTTTTGTACTTGTGTACTGTCTGTTTCTGCTGGCACATCAGCTCCCCGGGGCAGGGCCTCTGTCGTACTCCTAGCTGTAGCCCAGTACCTAGTGCAGGGCCTGGCATGTAGAAACTCAGCAAATGTGTGCTGAGCGGGTTAATGACTGCAGAGCGGAGCCCATGCTGGAGTCTGTGCTGTCAGTTACCCACCTCGTGGGAAGTAGGGGCATCACCCTAGCGAAAATGCCCTTTGGCTATCCTACCCCCAAGAAGTTTCTGGGGGTCTTCTTCCTGTGTGGCCTACCTTCTCTCCACCTTCTCCTCATCCTCCCTTCTCTCCTCTCTCCTTCTTCCTTCTTTTCAGGAGCAAATATTGCACTCCCAGCCCATATACATGCTCCATGCCGCGAGTCTGCCCCGCCCCCCCATGTCCTGGTCCCTGCTGACCTCTTTGCACACAGGCCCCACCCACCCCAATCCTATCAAGGTATTTTTCCAGAAATACTTCCTTCCCTGAGAGGAATTCTGGGAAGGGCTATGGAAAGAATTAAAATGTCACCTCTTGTTTTTTTTATATAAAACAGAGGAAACAGTCCATATGTAGTAGGAGAAAACAAGATCCAATTTAATGTTTAACAAAGATTACGGTTCAGCCATTCTTTGGACAACTATGCAGCCACTTAAGATGACAGTATACTCATACTACAAAGAGCTAATTTCCTTAATTTGTAAAGTGCTTTTACAGCTCAATAGGAAAAAGACCAACAACTCAGTGGAAAAGTAGGCAAAGGATATGAACAGTTTATGGAAAAGGAACTATAAGTGAGCCTTAAATATTTGAAAGGATGCCCAAAATCATTTATAATAAGAGAAATGAAAAAAAAATAGGACATCATTACTTGTCTACCAGATCTGCAAATATGGAGAAGTTTGATAACACGTGTTGGGGAAGGGGTGGGAAGTTGGCCTCCTCATACATGCTGGTGGGAGTGAAAATTAGTACAACACTTAAGGAGGGTAATTTGCCAGATTTATCAAAGCTCAAACTGCATATTTTCCCCTTGACCTTGCAAACACACTCTTGGATGTTTTCCCTAAAGATTTATTCTCACGTAGGCAAAAACGATGCTTGAACAAGGATATTTGTTACAGCACTGATTGAAATAACAAGAGATGAGAAACAACCTAAATGCCCAACAACAGTTATATCAGTTATGGAACAACCATGCACTGAAATACTATGTAGCCGTTAAAAAGAAAAAGAAAAAAGGCAGATTTGTTTTGTTTTGATGTGGAAAGATTTCCAAATTACATTAAATTTAAAAAAACAAGATAAAAAACACTATATACAGTATACTACCATTTGTGAGAAGGGGATATATATATATATATATGTGTGTGTGTGTATATATATATGTATATACACATATATATATGTATGTGTATATATATATATATATATATACACATATACACATATATATATCTCCATGTGCCCACCTGGACTGTCTTTGGAAGGAGACATAAGAACCTGATAACATTGGTTGTTTTCAGGAAGGGTTATCAGCTAGCCAGGAGACTGGGGAGGGAGGGAGACTTACTTTTCATCACATACCTTTTTATTCGTTTTATATTATTGTACTATGTGAATGTACTAGCTACTAAAAACTAAACAATTAAAAAAAGGATATCATAGCATTTAATCTTCCTTTAATACATAATTCCACGTTATTTAGTTTAAAAAGTGTAACTCCATTTTGGTTTTTATGTTATGAGTCCATTAAAAAAGATAGGAATATACACACATAGAAAAAAGTCTGGAAGGAAGAAAACCAAACTGAGAATAGAGGTCATCTGAGTGTGAACTCAACATTCCCTCAAGTTCGTTGAGGTTCTCCTTTGCCAAATGTCATAGGCATCCCAGCCGGAAGGGCTGCTAAGAACCTTTCTGGGAAAGACTCTTGTGTCTGGGAATTTATCAGAAGACTTTGGAGTGACTCACAGGATGTAGCAGGAGTCCCATCACAGAGAATCAGGGTTGAAACAGGCAGGGTAAACGAGTGAACTCAGGTTTCCCCAGGTCTCCCATCTTTTCACCCCAGGAAACCTACTGGCTTCATGCCCTGCTCTACTAGTGAGAGAGGATGACTGCAGAGCAGAAGAGTCTGGGGTCAGAGGTGGCCAGAAGAACTACACTGACATTCATCTCCACCTTCCAGATCCACAGAGAGCTTGAGAATACTTAGGGCCTCCCAAAGGAGCATAATGGGGGTTCATGACAATTTCACCCGGCTCTCAAGGATCTAGGAAACCCCAGATGGCATACAGGTTACATAAGCATGCTTATTTTATGGGTAACAAGTCCCACATATAACCAAGTGCTTGCCTGCCTCACCACTTCCTCCTGGTTTTAAGGGCAGTGGATGGCAGAGATATGATCTTCAGGGTGGTGTGAGGGACCAAAAGCCTTCCCTTCTCCAGACAGCCTGCACTAACCGTCAGACTGATCGATTTTTCAGACTTTTTGTTTGTTTGTTTCCTTCTCAAATCATTTGGGTGTTTGCCTTGCAGACTGAGTTTCATCCAAGATAGACTTTGGGCTACCAGCAACACTCAAAAAATAGATCTGGTAAAGAAAACCCGTAGTTTACATCCTTAGAAGGCCTCCAAAAAGTTTTTACAAAGTATTTGCACCTGTATTTAATTTGCTTAATCCTTAGTGGGACTCCGTGTGGAAAGCAGAGGAGAGATTCTGGGATGGCAAATCAGTTTCCTAGCTTTGCTACAAAGAACCACAAACTGGGTGGATTAAAATATAAGAAATTTATACTCTCACAGTTCTGGAGGCCAGAAGCCTGAAACCAAGGTGTGGGCAGGGCCATGCTCCCTCTGAAGCCTCTAGGGGTGGGCCCTGCCATGCCTCTTTTGGCTTCTGGTGGTTTCTGGGCAGTCGTTGGACCTCCTTAGTTTGTAGATACCTCATTCCAATCCCTGCCTGTGTCACATGGCTGTCTTCTCCCCGTGTGTCTCTATTTTCCTATGCTGGCCTCCTCTCTTATAAGGACACCATTCATACTGAATTAAGGACCCACTTACTGTAGTATGACCTCATCTTAATTAATTACATCTGCTACGACCTTTTTTCGAAATAAAGCCACATTCTGAGGTAGAGGGGTTAGGACTTCAACGTATCTTTTTCAGGGACACAATTCAATCCATAACAGACAGGGGAAGACATACTAAGTAATTTGGCTGAATTTTTCTCAGAGGGGAGGTGGGTATATGCGTTGGGTGTAAGGAGACTGACTTGGCCCTACAAACATCCAGGCACCTCTGTATCTGGTGGAGGAATAAGGCTAAGCATATTGGGAAACTCTTCCAAAGAACTTTCCCTTCTGCTTGTCTGCTTTCATCAAGGACCCATCACTCCTCATGCTGGTGCGGTACCTTGAGGTTGCCCATGCACAGGGATACCTCATCTCATCCAACCCATGAAACACACTTTGAAGGACATGTTATCATCCCCATTTTACAGATGAGAAACCGAGGTTCTGAGAGATAAAATAGTCCATGGTCACCAAGCAAATTCAAGGTGCTGAGAGCCCTGGTCCTTCTGCCTCCCATGCCAGGCTCCAATCAAGCTGGTGCTGTGCTTTGTTTTTTTGTTTTTGTTTCTGTTTTTGGCTGTGTTGGGTCTTCGTTGCTGTGCAGGCTTTCTCTAGTTGCGGAGAGCGGGGGCTACTCTTCATTGGGGTGCGTGGACTTCTCACTGTGGTGGCTTCTCTTGTTGCGGAGCACGGGCTCTAGAGCACAGGCTCAGTAGTTGTGGCGCACGGGCTTAGTTGCTCCGCGGCATGTGGGATCTTCCTGGACCAGGGCTCGAACCCGTGTCCCCTGCATTGGCAGGCAGATTCTTAACCACTGTGCCACCAGGGAAGTCCTGGTGCTGTGCTTTGGAGGGGAGGCAGGTGGGCATAATCAATGACCAGTCGGTGCTATCGGTAAGTTTTGAGGAAAGCATGCTGGATGGGGGGCCTGCATGCACCATGAAATCATCAGATTTACCCCCCCCCCCCTCTGTTCTCTGGTAAGAGACCAAGCCTAGTGTTTTCTGAGCTTACTGCTTCTTAGAAAGAAAAGCAATTTGGAGGAATGAGGCTCCATGTACTGGCCCCGGGTACACCCTACCTCCTGCCGTCCCCAGGTTTGGGAGGCTGGGAAGTGCTGCTTTTCAAACTGCTTTTGAAGCCTGCAGAACCCCCTACCTCTTAAAAAGGAAACATAAGAACCCCAATGTATAAAATGGATGCAAACGGTGCTGAAGGTGGGGGGCCTCCCTGAACCTCCCCAAATGGCCGTCCCAGCAAACTCCAGGTCCTCGCCCCCCCCGGGTGAGAAAATGGCTGAAAACAACTTGGAAACGCAAAAAGCAAGTAGCAAAACGACACCCATGTAAACAAAAGGGCACCCATGTATTCACCTATTACTTATGAGGTTAAAACGTTCATCAGGAATAGTCTGTGGAGATTTGACATTAAGGAATTACTGTTAAAATGTTTAAAGTTATGCTGATGGTACTGTGGTTATGTCTTTTTAAAAACTCCTTATTTTAGTACATTGTGGGAAAGTTCGGTTGAGATGCTGTTATGTCTGTTTGCCATTTGTTTCAAAATGAAGTGTGGTTGGGACGAAACTGGGCTGGTCTGGGGTGATGACTGTTGAAGCCTAAGTGGCGGTTACGTGGGGCTTGGTTATATCAAAACTGACATATTTGTACAGCTCAACCTAATTCTATTCCTTCTACTTTTATTTATTATTTTTATTTATTTATTTATTTAGGCTGCGTTTGTTGCTGGGCGCGGGCTTTCTCTAGTTGCAGCGAGCGGTAGCTACTCTTTGTTGCGGTGTACGGGCGTCTCATTGCGGTGGCTTCTCTTGTTGCGGAGCATGGGCTCTAGGCGCGTGGGCTTCAGTAGCTGTGGCGCACGGGCTTAGTTGCTCCGCCGCATGTGGGATCCTCCCCGACCAGGACTCCAACCCGTGTGCCCTGAACTGGCAGGCGGATTCTTAACCACTGCGCCACCGGGGAGCCCCTATTCCTTCTACTTTTGCACCTGTTTGGAATTGTCCATCACAAAAAGCTCTTTTAGGCTAAAAAGTCCCACGCAGTGAGCAGCGGGACTTGAATTCTTTAAAAGGCAATTAGAAGTTGAAGCTCCAGGAGGTGACAGGAGCGGTGCGAAGGTGGGGAGGAATGGGAGGGAGCGGGAACGCAGCCGGGTCCCGAAACCCAGCCCGGGTGACCCAGACTTGCTTTCCTCTGCGGCTCGAAACTCATCCCCCAAACTCTGCAGGGTGGCAGGCTGAGCGCTGCCCCGCCACCGGCGCCCCATCTGCCCACCCGGTCATCAGTCCAGCCGTCCGTGGCCCCGACCATCCATCAGGTCAGCTACCTGGCCATGGGTACGTCCAGCTCCAGAGTCCTCTGGCATCCCCTCCTCCCCGCTCCGCGCGGCGTCTGCACCCCGAACCTCCCTGCGCCGCTCGCCCCAGCCGGGTCCCACTGCCCCGCGAAGTGGTGGGCACTCACCGGCTGCGCTCCCAGCTGCGCTCCCGGCTTCGCCGCGCTCCGCACGAAACTGAAAGTAGGCGCGGAGAGCTGCCTGGCGGCGGGTGCGGGGAGCCGGCTGCCTCTGCCGGGAAATCACGTGGGTTCTTGGTGCCCCGGCGCGGGCGCGAGCGCAGGATGGGCGGGGGCAGCACACGCGCTCCTGCAGGGCCCGCGTCCCGCGCCTCTTGGAGCTCAGCCACCTGTGCGGAGGACACCCAGAGATGGCACCAAGGGACGCGGGGAGCGCTCGCCCCTTTCGTGGATGCGATACTGAGGCGAAGGGATGAGGGCTGGCACACCTGGGTCGCGCCAGTAGACCCCGGGCTGAGTTCGGCTCTCCCTGCCTCCCTGGAGACTAAGAAGGAATGGGACAGGATAGGAAGGAGATGCTCGCTGTGCAGGAGGAGACTTAGAACCCAGGGGGTCCAGCCTCCTTTTCATCAGTGCTCGCCAGGATGAAGGGAGGGGAGAAAAGAAAAACGACCATAATTGCCCTTACTGAGCCCTTGGCCCTCTGGACGGTGTTAAACGCTATGAATTTAGGAGAGAGGTGAAGGAACTTGTCCAAGTCACACAAGGGACACAGGCAGAGATGAGGAAGAGATGGGACAAAGAGGACAGGAGGAGCAGAAAGAGGGTGAGAAGCCTCCCCCAGGCGGGGGTCAGCGGCAGCCCTGAGTGGCCACTAGTCCGCTACCCTTTCAGAGTTGACTACAACCTCCCTGGCTTTTTGCATTCCTCCGGGGACAGGAGCTCCTGTCCTGCAGAGGATACATCCATCCCAGTGGACAGGTCTGCCCTCCAGGAAAATCATCCGCCCACCTTCCCGTGACATCCCCACGGTGCAGCAGCGTTCACTCCCAGATCTTCTATCCCCCTGCCCCTCAAGCCAGCCGGGTGTGTGTGGGTGTGGGTGAGGGCACTGCATGGTAATGGCCACAGGCACAACCATCAGTGTCAGACACCCCTGGCTTTAAGTCCTCCTCTTCAACTTATTGGCCAAATGCCTTTACTTCGCTGAGCCTGAAGTTTGCCATCTGTAGGATAAGAACCCCTCCACGCAGAGAGGTCACGAGAATCTGATGACCTAAAGTTCAGGCTAATGTAGCCTGTGCCTGAAGCCAGTAGGTGTCCTTGTATTTTTGTCTCCTTCTGCCGGTCCCACATCCCTGTGAGAAGGGAAACTGCTCCCCTTCCGGCACCAACTCTGATATCCAGAAATCACATGACAGCATGGATTTTGCAGTCAAGTGCTTGTGGGTGATTCCCAGCTCCACCACTTCAGGCAAATGCCCTGACTTCCCCAGGCCTCAGTTTCCTCATCTGCTAAATGGGGTATTCCAAGCTTCCCCAGGCCACTGCGGGGCATGGTGGGGAACGGATGAGAATGCGAATGTGGCTGTGACTGGGTGCACGGGAGGGATTATGCCCCAAGATCAGGATGTGCAGTTCAGCTCATGTTCACTGAACACCTGCTGTGTTATTGGCCTGAACACCTGCTCCCTATCCAGGCTGGGAAGAGCAGATGGACACGTGGACAAATAACCACATCCTGAGAGACAAATGCAGACCATTTTCAGATGCATTTAATTTTGGACAGCCCCTTGAGGATGGCAGAAGACAAGTTATCCCATTAGGCAGATGAGGAAGCTGAGATTCAGACAGGTCAAGTGAGTTGCTGAAAGTCATACAGCAATCAGGAGCAGAGCTGGGTCTTAAACCCAATACCCTTTCCAGCCTGGAGATACCTGGCCTGCTGAGGAGGTTATCATTGAAGGACTCTGGGAGAGCTACCTTCCCAAATGCCCCCTACCCCCAGCCTGGCCTGTGGCCTGGAGTCCACCATCAGCACATTGCTCCTTTGGCTGAAGGTGTGCATATGCTCCCCTGGTATAAATTAAATGGCCGTCCATCATTTACGCTTGAGTGTGAACAAGCTAATAAGATTTTATTGGTGGGAGATCCAAGGGAGTCTTGGGTGTTTGGATTTGGGGGTAGGAAACACAAGATGTGAGAGTCAGGGGGACCAGAGGATGGAGCCCACATTTGCTGGGCACCTCTGTGTGCCAAGTACCATCTCCGTGCAGTGTAACCAATAGGTGGCACTTGTGAGCACTTAGGACATGTGTTCCGGGTACATGGGCTCCTCTAATCCTCACGGCAGCCCTTTTATCTCCATTTTTACAGGTGAAACAGAGACAGAGAGGGTAACATGCGGAGATTACACAGCTAGTAGCGCAGGAGCCTGGATTTGGACCCAGGCAGGGCAGCTCCAGAACCCCTGCTCTTGGTCACCATGTGATACTCCCTCTAGGCCAACCCAGTCCTTACCAGAACCCTATGTGGAAGGTACTATTATCACCCCATTTAACAGATGAGGAAACTGAGGCACAGAGGGACCCAAAATTAGTATTTCAGGATACTGGGATTTGGACCCAGGTTTGAAGGCCAAGCCTTCCCTCTGCGTTCCCCATTGCCCAGGGCTGGTCCCGAATACCAGGGGCCTATCCTGTCCTGGGTCAGCAGCCCAGGTGGCAGGATGTGCTTCCACAGGACCTGGCCTTGGGCAGCCCTTGTTTCCTCCCTGGAGGAAGCAGCAAATGCCCCCACCCATGCTGGGGGACTTCCCGGTCTTTTGTCGTAGGTCTAGGTCTGAGTTTCTGGGCTTGGATGGAAGGGCCAGGACTGGGAGGGGTCCAGCAGGTTGGTCCTGTCCTGGCAAGCTCTGGGGTTCCACGTCTGTAAGTCCTCCTGCGCAGACCTGGCTGAGACGCTCTCCTGCGCCTGGGGCAGTGAAGGAAGCTGAGGGGCTGCACCTTTCTGGAGCAGAAATGAGCCCCAGGGCCTTCCAGGGTCCCAGCTGGGCTGGGGTCCACAAGGAGCAAGACTCCAAGCAAGCTCTCGGTCCCCCTTGTGATGGTGAAAGTTTTCATTTTGGGGAAGGAGCTGCCCAGGGCTGCCAGGTCATCCTGATATGTTCTTGGGGCATCAAGTTGGGGGCCTGGGCTTCCCAACCCCCTCGGGGGTTATCTCTTGGGTAGAGTGAGTCTCCCAACTGGTGTCACTATCCTGAAGGCTTACATCCCAAGGCCTGGAATTTCCATGTTGGACTCAGGACTTGGGGACTGGTGAAACCACTTTGACTCTTTGTGCCAGGGGCCCTGCCTTCCAGCCCCCAGGAGCACGCCTGGTCAGCTTAGTGGGTCAGACCCTTGCTTTGGACCCTGAGGGAGGAAGAGAAACAGGCCCAAGAGAGCATTTAGAGGGGACCAAGGAGGAAGGAACCGGGCTCAGAAGATGGTGCCTTCCCCTCAAGTCTTCCCAAACCTGAAGAGGTGTCCCTCTGCGAAGCTCCACCCCAGATCTTGCTTCCTGGCCGTCTCTCCTGCCCGTCAAAATAAAGGCCAGGCCCCCTCTGCACCTTCATGATGTGGGCCCTGACCTCCTCTCCCTCCCTCTCCTCTTTGCTCTCTGTGCTACTCCGGCCTCCTTTAAGTTTCCTGACTCTCTCATGGTTCCTCCTAGGGACTTTGCACATGCCAGTGTCTTCCTATGCTTTTCCCCCTTCCATTTGGCCAGTGTGGCAGCAAGGGATTTTCTTCACACACCCTCCCTGGAGCCTGGTACCTCCCAAGACTGAGATGGCAGAAAGAAACCTTTTGTATTCTAGCCTGAGTGGGAAGAAGACACGCTTTGAGCATCATAAGGTGGTCTGGCTGGTGCTCATAAGAGGTTTCTCTTCCATGTTAAAAGTCTGATTTGCTTTTTAGAGGCTCCATCCTCCTCCTCTTCTACCAGAAACCAGACCTCTGTGAGGGCCCCCTACCCTCCCTGCCATCCTCCGGATCTGAAGCCCCTTTGGTGCCATATTTCCTATCCAGCACTGGAGCCACGTGGAACACAGAATGAGTGACACCTCATGCAGAAAGCTGGTCAGAACAGGAGATGGGACCTCGGTGGGTGGGTGGGGAAGAGGGTGAAAGGGCCCAGTGCTGTGGGGGAGGGAAGAGAGATGGTCTGAGAGATGCTTTCTGCTGACCGATGGGGAGGCTAAGAAACCCAGCCAGGGCTTCCCTGGTGGCACAGTGATTAAGAATCCACCTGCCAATGCAGGGGACACAGGTTCGAGCCCTGGTCCGGGAAGATCCCACATGCCGTGGAGCAACTAAGCCCGTGCGCCACAACTACTGAAGCCCGCGTGCCTAGAGCCCGTGCTCCACAACGAGAGAAGCCACTGCGATGAGAAGCCCACACACCGCAACGAGGAGTAGCCCCCGTTCGCCGCAACTAGAGAAAGCCCACGCACAGCAACGAAGACCCAGCACAACCATAAATAAATGAATAAATGAATGAATGAATGAACGAATGAATGAATAAACAAATAAACGAATAAATGAATAACCTCTCCTTAAAAAAAAAAAAAAAGACCCAGACAGCTCCTGCTCCCTTTCTCTCTACCAAAGCCACACGCACAGGCAGATATTCAAAAAGACAGCAGGGTCAGCTCAACGTATCCTGTGGGGAAACAGAAAGCTCTGGGCAGGGCCTTCTCCAAATACCCCCTGCACGCCCCAGTAATGGAGCCCGAGATTCCACCATTAGAGTCATCTCATGTGGGCAAATATCCTATCAGGTCAGCATGGAAAGGGAATTTGGGTATCATCAAGTCTAACTCTCTCATTTTATAGGAAGGGAAACTGAGGCTCGGGGCCGGGCGTGAACGAGCCTCCCAGCCCAGGGCTCTTCCTGCCACATCAGGTGCCATTAGGAGACCCGTGCCCTTAAGGGGGGTTGAGCTATCCGTGGGGTGGCAGAGACAATATTCTCCAGTGAAGCAGGAACAGGGATCCACGCTCTGGCCAAGTCAGGGGTGTGCACTGCCACCCACAGGAGGAGGCACCTGGAGGGAAGGGGACCCAGGACTGCTAAGCTTCGATGACTGGAGAATCAGGGGCACTTGCAGCTCCGCCTGGGAAGGGCCTAGAAGATGAATGAGAGCCTCCCTGTCAGGCATGTGTCCCCAAAGCCTCCTCCAGCCCAGACTTTCGAGACATGACCTCAGGGGTGCCCACTGTGGCGATCCTGGTCCACAGGAGGTTCTGGGTGGGCTCAACACTGCTCCTCAGATCACAAGCCCACTGTGGGCACTCCCTGGGGCACAGAGGTGACCCACGAGGCAGACGGCCCCACAGCCTGCAGGGCATTCATCCATACGCCCATGAAAAACTACATCTCAACCCACCCTCTCCTCCTGTCCCCACCCCCAAAATGGTACCTCTCCCGCGTGGTCCCTCCTAGGCCCTGGGGAGGGCTGTGACTGCATCCCGTCCAAGGAACCAAGGCCCGGGGAGCGGCCAGCTGGCCAGTGCTCTCCTGCCCTCCCCACCCCCTTAATCCACACCACCAGGGTTCCATTTCTGCAATCTCAGTGTCTTCCCAACAGACACACAGCAAGAAGGGTCACAAGATAAGGGAGGGATCATCTGGTCCCATTGCCTGATTTCCTTTAGGACTCTGTGTCCACTTTCTTTAAGCACATGAGGTACATGGGGTTTTTTGTTGTTTTTTTTTTTTGCCGCACCTCAAGGAATGCGAGAGCTTAGTTCCCCCGGGAACCCTTGCCCCATACAGTGGAAGTGCGGAGCCTTGACCACTGGCCCGCCTGGGAAGTCCCTCTATGGCGCTTATTTCTCCAGGTGCACCCAAGACCACCTACCTTGGTCAACGTGGAAAAAGTCAGTTTAATCCTGAAGTCAAAAAGATGAGAATTTGGCCCTCCATTGTGCTCCCAATCCCCCAGAAAAGAAACTCTAGGAATTATTCCAAGTGCTTCAGTCTATATTTAGGGCCCTCCATAGAGAGCCCTTTTGAGCTCTCTCATGAGATTTGCCATTCCAGCCACCAGGCCTTTGCGCAGGCAGGCCCTTCCTCTGGCTATGCCCTCCCTCCATCCTTCATGGTGCCTCTTCCTCTGAATTAAGACTCTAGGTAGGAGTCTTCTCCCCCCAGAAGTCAGGTCCTAAGTCCTGGAGGGAAGGAGCCATATTTCCCCACCAGTATCCTGTGCCTGACATCAGAGGGACAAGGGAGGGATTTGCTGAGTCAACCACTCACCCCCTCTCTGCAGACATACTGGGAATCCAAGAGGCTTAAGAAGATCTCCTTCCTGGAGTAGGAGGCCTGCATGGTAGTGATGGTGTGTGGCCAGGCCACTCGAGAAGTTCTCTTTGTACATCCCGTGCTCGACCAGTCCCCGCTTCACCTCCACCACACTCACATTAACGCGTTTGCCCCCCACGGCCGGCTAGTGCTTGTTTTAATCCTTAGGCCAGAGTGGCTCCACCTGCTAGTTTATTAAAGGGAAACAACTGCCCTCCTGATGGTGGTTAACCTGAGGGCCCGTGAGGGACACCCCCAGCTGCTGGTTTCCCTGGTAACTGATGACCCCACCTGATGTCAATTACCCTATGAATGGTAGCCTCCTTCTCTCCGCCCCACCCCTACCCTGTCCGGCCATAACCGGTGAGATGTCGCTCCAGGACCTTTTGCTTAAGATCCCCTGTCCAAGATCCCCGATGGTCTTGAGGCTGGGCAACTACAAGGCTCGCAGGCCTGCAGACTGCAGCCCAACAGGTGGTATCCTGGGGAGAGAAACCAGGTTCACTGTGAGCAGGGGCCCTCCTCAGAGCAGAGAGCAACCCCCAAGCCCAGGACCCTCAACTCTCTATGCTGAGCGATGGGAGAGGTGTGGGGAGAGGTGGACCCTGGGGACTCTTGGGGTCAGCCTAGCACTGATATTCTACAAACAAAAGGGAGTTCCCCAGGACCTGCCGCTTGGGGATTATGTGGCACGTCCTCTCCTGGATTCTCACTCATCCACATTCCCAACAGCTTCTTCCTGGTTTGAACCGGCACCAGGACTTTCCCTCATGGCTCACTTCCTCCACCTCTAAAATGAAACCATCAGCAAAACAAGGTGACACTTCATCTGCTGGCAGTTGGATTTAGCTGCATTTTTACTCTCCAGAGACCAAGTATGGGTCCTCAACCAGGTGCATTAGCTTTACCACCTGGGAGAGAGCTTGTTAGAAATGCAGACTCTCAGGCTCTACCCCAGGCTCACCAAACCAGAAACTCTGAGAACGAGCCCAGGAATCTGTGTTTTAACAACCCCTGCAGGTGATTCTGATACAGGCCAAAGTCTGAGACCCATAGCACTAGATAACTTTCAAATAGCCTCTTGATTTGGGGTTATGAGTTGTATAAGCACCCAACCACCCACCCCTTTTTTCTTCATAGCTCCGGGCACAATTAGTGGTTATATAGTCTTTTGTTTGGCTAGTTATTATCTATCTCTGCCTATGTCCCCTAGACTATAAGCTTCACAAAGTCATGAACCATATGGGCCTGGCTCAGAGTAAGAACTCAACAGATACTGTTGAAAATACATCCATCCATACATAAAAATGCTGGGGCCACAGAAACTGTTGACTCTGATATGAATGTGACATGCGACCTTGAACAAACGTCCTTCTAGTTCTCAGCCTCTGGAACTCCCTTTGTACAGCGAAGGGGTGGGTCCAGCTGACCCTTGAGGGCCACGCCGCTCTCTACCATTTTAGCAGAGACTCAGTTTGACGCCTCCCCAATCCAGCCATCCCGCATCAGCTCCAACCAAGGCGTCTCTTCCCACACCCCACCCCAAAGCCTTCTGGAGCTTCTACTGCTTCCTTCTGGCCTTTAAGTCCCTTTGACATGATCTCAACCTAACTCCTGGCCTGATCTGCAACTCCTTTACCCACAAACAACCCTTCCCTCAGCCACACTGGGATTCCGTCCTCCCTCTGGTCCTGTCACTTCTCTTCCCCAGCCAGGACACCTGCGCTTGGCTCTCTCCCTGCCCCTTAAGAGCCAGTTCAAACTGCCTTCCGGAAGCACTCCAGCACATAGAAGTCTTGGTTAACAGATTCCTAAAAAGCACGTATGTCCACAGTCAGACTCAGAAGCAAGAAGGGAAGTCCTCAGGAGCCAGAAACAAGAGGGCACTCTGAGAAAAGTCAGGGGAGGGGAAATGAAATGGGATATTCTGGGAGGTGGAGTTTACAGCTGGGTGTTAAGAGTACTGTAAACTTTTCAGATTCCTAGATTTAAAAAAAAGTAAATAATACAAAATTTTAAAAGATTAAAAAAAAACAACCTAAATGCAATGTGCTAACCTGGATTGGATCCTGGGACAGAAAAAGTATATCAGTGGAAAAACTGGTGAAATCCAAACAAAGTCTGGAGTTTGGTTAATACCAATATACCAGCATTAACCTCTTAAGTTATGACAAATGTGCCATGGTTGTGAATGACCGTGGTGGTTTTTTTTCTTTATACTTTTCTCTGTTTTCCACTATGTGCCTACATTACTTTCGTCTGTCGTTTTCATGTATGAAGAAATACTGAAGACATGCAGAGGGGCATTAGGAGTAATACTGATCATCAATTCCTTACCTACAATGACAAAATCAAACAAGCTCTGAAGACTACAAGTTTTTTTCTTAAGTTTGTCAGCAAACCTGGCCATTTGGATGGAAGGCTGTTTATAGTACTTACCTTGCTTTATGTGAAAATTCATATGCAGAGAAATATCAATGGACTTGATTGTGGGGTGCCACCCCACATCCCATGGGGGTGTCCTGCAATATATCCAGTGTGCATGTACCTGTACTACCTTCTAAAATACACAAAATTCTGGATTTGGAAAGTCATGTGGCCCTAATGGAGATGGACAGTGGTTTGGGGACCTATGTTACAAGCACCCACGTCCCACCACCCAGGTTAAGAAATAAGATATTACTAAAACTGTCAAAACCCCCATGTGTGCCCCATTCATAACTTGTATCGTGTGATTTTGATGATCAGGAGGACAGCCATGTTTTAGAAACAACCAATCACAGCAGAAGCAGTGAGAAGAACTTGGAGGTTTCAACGGTCCATCTGTGGCAGGGTTGCCAACTACCGGCCTCCCCATCTCCCTGCCTTCCTCTGTCTGTACCCACTTCACCTCTTCAAGTGTAAGCCGCAGGGACTTCCCTGGTGGTCCAGTGCTTAAGAATCCGTGCTTCCAATGCAGGGGGCGTGGGTTCGATCCCGGGTCGGGGAACTAAGATCCCACATGCTGCTGGTGCGGCCAAAAAAAAAAAAAATGTGTAAGCCACAAAAAGTTGCCTGCCTGGGCGTAGGGAGGGGAATTACACCATCATTGAAGAACCATGACACCCTTGTTCTGACACAAGAGCTTGGACATCTTGAGGCTGTAGACAGTTACCTGGACCTGGTTGGCGGGGAAGCTATGGGAAAGCAGTGGGAGACACAGAGGGGGTCCCATGGCTAGGACTGGGGCCCATCAGAACAGCTGTGGCCACTGCCTCTGGAGACACAAGGGACAAAGCTGACTTGGGGTTCCCAGGGCTGAGGAAAAAAGGAAGCAGCTAGGGCAGTGGCTGGGGCCCACGACACCCCATCACTAATTTGCCAGTGATCTAGGCATTACTCTTGCCCTCTCTGGCCCTTGGTTTTCTCACCTTTGTGATAGTGAAGTAATCCCTTGCCCTGCCCACCTCTTAGTGTGTGGAAAGGCCTTCTGTGCCTCACTTTCTTCATCTGTAAAATGGGGTTAATAATAGTACCTACCTCCGAGGGTTGTTGCAAGGGTTAAATGAGAGAATCAACATAAAGAACTTGCAGAAGGACCTGCGCATGGTCACCCTCCAAAAGAAGCTGCCATTGCTTTTGTGTAACAATATTCATGAAATGCTGACTATACTTCAGCCCTGGGTGAGGCTATGGGGGACAGTGCAGAGCTCAATAGACCTGGTCTCTACCTTCAGGAGGCTCAACGTTTATCAGATAATCCCAGAACTAAATGTAAAATGGCACCTGAGGAGCGTCTTAAAGGACGGATGCACCGGGCTGTGGTTTGAGAGCCCTGGAGAGCAAATCTCACCTAGTTAGGGAATGGGGAGGCCCTCCCTGAGGATAAGGAGGAATGAGATGGGGCAAGGAAGAGGGGACACCTCTGGGCAGTGGGGGCACAGCATGTGCAACAGCCCTGTGGTGGGTGGGGAACATGGTCAATGCACAGAATGCACAGGCAGCCAAGGGCTGGGAAGTATGGCTCGAGGTGGCCTGGGCAGGTGGGCAGGTGGGCAGGACCTCCGATTTGCAGACTGTTGGGCTGGGCTCAGGGAGACCTCTCCCCATCAAAAAATTGAACCAATAGGTACCTTGCAACAAAAAGTTTTATTTAATACACAGCTGAGCTCAAACAAAAGAAAGGGACAATCCCAGGTACTAAAGGTAAAGAGGGAAACGAGAGCTAAAACCGTAAGTAAGGTGGCCCAGAGACACAAGCTCTGGATGTGGGTTCAGACCACACTAGCATGGGGTTTTAACACTGTCAGAGGGAGAGAAGTGAGATGAGGAGGGGGGATGGAAATACCTCCTCTCAGTGAGACCAAATGACTTCACCCACCAAAGGAAGCCACAAGAAACGTCAAGGTGGGTCTGGGAGGGTATAACTTGAGAACCCGAGCCTGCAGCTCGGGTTCAGCATAATTCAGATGTGCAGCTCTGAATTATGTAAGTAGTTATACTTCCGGCATGGTGCAGGACTTCCTGAACTGAGAAATGACCTACAAAAACAGGAAGGAATGAATGATGTAACCTTTGGGGTCCCTGGCAGGAATAAGTGCAAAATCATTCTCTAAGGAAAATGTGGGTGATTCAGGGAGCAGAGTCTGTCCACAGAAAAACCAAATTCCGCTAAAGGTGAGCTTCTAAGAAAATAAATATTACAAGCCACACAAGGAAACCACGAGAGGGAGCTAGCAAACACAGCCAACAAGAAGATGAGCCCCCCAAGGCCGTGACTAACAGAACATGGAAGAAACGACAAAGGAACGAATTTTTCCATGATTAAAGAAACAGAGCCATAATGAAAGCGCAGGACTCCAGGGGGGAAAAACGAAAGATAGATTTGAAAAGGAACACTTGAAAATAAACTCAGGAAGATGTGGAGAAAAGGAAACCCTTGTGCACTGTTGGTGGGACTGCGTATTGATGCAGCCACTACGGAAGACAGTAGGGAGGTTCCTCAAAAATTAAAAATAGAACTACCATATGATCCAGCAATCCCACCTCTGGGTATCTTTCCAAAGAAAACAAAAACACTGATTCAAAAAGACATGCACCCCCACGTGCACTGCAGCATTATTTGCAAAAGCCAAGATATGGAAACAACCTAAGTGTCCATCAATAGTTGCATGGATAAAGAAGATGTGGTTAACAAATATTACTCAGCCATGAAAAATAGTGAAATCTTGCCATGTGCAACAACATAGACGGACCCAGAGGGTACTGTGCTAAGTGAAATAAGTCAGACAGAGAAAGGCGAATACCGTATGATTTCACTTACACGTGGAATCTAAAAAACAAACATAACAAAACAGAAACAGACTCATAGATACCCAGAACAAACAGGTGGTCGCCAGAGGGCAGGGGGCTGGAGGGATGAATGAAATAGGTGAGGGAGACTGAGGTACAAACTTCCAGTTATAAAATAAATGGGGACTTCCCTGGTGGCGCAGTGGTTAAGAATCCGCCTGCCAATGCAGGGGACACGGGTTCAAGCCCTGGTCTGGGAGGATCCCACATGCTGCGGAGCAACTAAGCCCGTGGGCTACAACTACTGAAGCTCGTGTGCCTAGAGCCCGTGGTCTGAAACAAGAGAAGCCACTGCAATGAGAAGCCCACGCACCACAATGAAGAGTAACCCCTGCTCAACACAACCAGAGAAAGCCTGCGCTCAGCAACGAAGACCTAACGCAGCCAAAAATAAATAAATAAATAAAATTTTAAAAATAAAATAAAATAAATGAGTCACAGGGATGAAATGTACAGCATGGGGAATATAGTCAATAATATTGTAATAACTCAGGTGATAGATGGTACTTAGACTGATCATGGTGATCATTCTGTAATTTATAGAAATACTGAATCGCTATGTCGTGCACCTGGAACTAACATAGTGTTGAAGGTCAATTATACTTCAATTTTTAAAAATGAACTTAATAGAATTTCTAGAAATGAAAATTATTAATTTTAAAATGAAAAACTCAGTGAATGAGTAAACGGATTAGACACAGCTATAAAAAGAATGAGTGAATTGAAAGAGATAATTGAAGAAATGATTCAGAATTTAGCATAGAGATAGAAAGAGATGGAAACTATGACAGAGCAACTAAGAGACATAGAATGAAATGAGAAGGCCCAACATACATCTAGTGGAAATTCAAGACGTTAAGAATAGAAAAAATAGAGGAGAGACAATAATTGGAGAGAGAGTGGCTGAGAAATTTCCAAAGCTGACGAAAGACACCATCCCTTAAACTGAATGCTTATGCTGAGTCCAAAACAACTAGATTGAGAGGTAAACAGGGGCCAGAAAATACATGACCCTGGAGCCCATGTCAGAGAATTTTGCTTTTATCCTAAGACTTTTATTCTTGATGAGTTTTAAGCAGACAAGTGAACAATCAGCTTTGCTTCTGGAGGCTACTGTGGGGAACAGATTCAGGAGATGTCAGGACGCAGGAGGCTGTAGACGGGTCCCCACAAGTGATAATGGTAGCCTGTCCCAGGTGGAGATGGAAACAGAAAAGTGGACAGGCTCCAGAAATACTGAGGACATAAAAGGAACTCAATAATGGGGATGATGAGAAGAGCAGGTCAAGGGCAAGCTTAAGATTCTGAGCTGCAAAGACCTAAACAGGCATTTCTCCAAAGAAGACAAACAGATGGCCCATAGACACATGAAAATATGCTCAACATCGCTAATTATTAGAGAAATGCAAATCAAAACTACAATGAGGTACCACCTCACACCGGTCAGAATGGCCATCTTTAAAAAGTCTACAAATAACAGATGCTGGAGAGGGCATGGAAGCTGCCCTCCCACCACTCCCACCTCGTGATGGGACCCTAGGTGGGTGGTTTTGATGACAGGCAATCCTGTCAGGGAAACGTCCACCCGATGTCTCCAACCGAGGGGATGTCGGCTGTGGGGAGGGAGAGATCAGGGTGGAGCCTCAGGATGGGGGGCCTGCCCTGATTCACCTGCTCCTCCTGCCCCTGCCCAACACTCACAGGTGCCTCCAGCCTCAGGGCTCCCATCTGTAAAATGGGTCCTGGGGTGCACAGGGTGCACTTTGCCATTCTCTCTCTTCTCAACTTCTGTCTGTCTGGGTGGCCCTGCCCTGCAGGAGCCCTTTTAGAAGAGTGGTTCAGAGTGTGGGACTCTGAGTCGGAGACGTGGGGTGTAATCCCTCTACCGCTGGGTGATCCGTGGGCAGGGACCGAGCCTCACCCCCAGCATCCTCCGTGTCCTCGTCTCCAATGACAGCATCCACCTCAGAGCTATGTATTTAATGGAACAATCTGGTAAAAGTGGGAGAGCGCCCAGTAACATGAGCTACTCTAATTTTCCTCCTAATCTTCTCCCAAGAGAAACCTGGAGATCACCCCCACCCCTAGCTCTGGTCTGTGTCATGGAGTTCAACAGGCCAGACCGGGAGTCAGCAAACTTTATCTGTAAAGGGCCACGTAGTAAATATCTTAGGCTTTGCGAGCCACGCAGTCTCTGTGCAACGACTCCACTTTGCTACTGCAGGGCAAAAGCAGTCACGGGCAAGAGCATCTACATGAGTGGGCGTGGCCATGAGCCAATAAAACTTTATTTGTAAAAGCAGACAGCAGGACGAACTCGGCCCTCGGGAGGTAGTTTCCAACTGCTGGTGCAGAACCAGCACGAGGGCTGGAGGGTGGCGGGGGAGTGTAGTAGTACTGCATCAAGAGCCATGCCCTTGGTGAGGCCCCCTGGCCCCCTGGCCCTGTCTGTGCTCTGGCAGCTGCTTGGGCCTGTCCGGGGAGGCTGGCCTCACCCTCGCATTAGCTTTGCTACATGCACTCTGATGGCACAGCCCCTGGCGTGGTGTTCCCAGAGAGACGAGCAAGGTTCCTGTTCCAGGTTTGGGCAGTGATGGGAGTGGGGTCGGGGGGAGGATCTAGCACTCAGGAAGACAGAATTACGCTCACGCCACCCCCTCCTCCACCCCTACACTGCCAGCCCACACTGCCCCGGACCTGGTGCCACCAGGGGTCTCCCCTCCTAAGGCCCCCACAGGAGCCCAGAGGGTCTACCCAGTGGGGTTTCACTGTCCTTTATTGCCTCTGTTCACTGAGTACCTACTACGTGCCAGGGTCCAAAGAGCCGGGCACATCCCTCAGCCTGGCCACCTCCCCCTCTGCTGGCCAACCACAGTGGGAGCAGTTATGACGTAGTAAGAACAGGGACTCGGAATTTTTAGATGGCCCAGGCTCAAATTCTGCTCTTCTGCTTCCCAGCTTGGGGGGGGTGGTCCCCTCGACTCCCTAAATTTCAGTTTCTCCATCCATAAAATGGGATGTTAGCACTACCTTCCTTGCTGGGTGATTGTGAGCATTCCACAGTTAATCTAAGTCAAGTAGTTGGTCGGTAGCATGTTCTGCAAACATTGGCTTGTATTCGTGTTAGGACTGGGACAGGACAGTGCTTCCTACCTCTCAGATCACCTTCTCCTCTTGTCCTGGGTCCCTCTCAATGGCCCAGTGATGTCCCCATTGGACAGATGAGAAAACTGAGTCCTGAGTAGTTTTTTCTTCACTGCACAGCCTTGTGGGAGTTTCCCCTTAGCCCAAGGCTGTATGGGAAGGGAGGGAAGAGACTCAGGGAAGGGCAGGGGAGTCTTAGATCTCCAAACCACTTTCTTCCTCTTAGCTTTCACCCGTTGTTTACTGCTGCTTGAGAAGTACTTGACAGTATGCTCATGCTGGGGGTACCAGGCTAGTAATAGCAGTAGTAATAATAGGGACCAACTGGGCCGGGTACCATCTTAAGCATTTTATATACATTTTTTTCCACTCAATTCTCACAGCTGCCTTATGGGGTAGTTGCTATTATCACCCCCATCTTGCAGATGAGAAAACTGAGGTTCAGAAGGTTACGTGACTTGCCCAAGGTCACAGCCTGACAGGCTGCAGCCCTGAGGGGAAGCGACTTGCCATAGCCTGACCATAACTAATCACCAAACGGTAGAGCCACACAGGGGCTGTGAGACCCAGATAGGGGCAATGACTGTCCCAAGGTTGCACAGTGACCAAAGGTGACCTCCTGGTTCCCACCACTGTCTTCAAAGGCATGCAGACCAAAGCACACTCACCAGCCCTTGTCGGGACTAAGTTGGCTATGATGTTGGAGATGATGCAGATCTCTTTGCAGATCTGGGGCAGACAGGGCAGGCGGCTCACCAGGCTGGAAAGGAGACCAGAAGAGGGGCAGGGCCACGTGGGGGTGGCAGTGCTGGGAACAGGCACAGGGGACTGACTACACTGGGAAGTGGTGGCCGTTTCTCAGGGAAGGGCAATGGGGGGAGGAGGACCCAGCCTTGGGGCATAACCCTGGACTGCTCCCCACAACGAGTGGTTGGGCCAGCGGGGTAGGCGAGCCCCACTCACCTGTCCCTTTAGGACCAGCTTCAGGGTGAAGGAGATGAAGTCTGCAAACAGCTGCTTGGTCCACCTGGGCCTGAAGGGAGCAAGTGCTGCGGTGATCCAGTCCTGTGCATCCATTGAGCGCCTACTGTGTGCCAGGCACTGCTCAGGGCTCTGCCAGCCTTGGAATCCTCCTATAACCCAGCTATAACCCCATTTCACAGCTAAGAACACTGAGCCTCAGAAGGAGCCTCAGACCTGAGTGTTAACCAGCCCAGAGTCCCTCAGGAGGCCCCACTGCCCGTGATGTTCATACCTGTTACACTCACACACATGGATATGCCTGAATCCAGATTCACACATGTGTCCATCTGCTCCACGGGCAGAGAGGGGCCTGAGTCAGGGCTGCTCACAGCAATTTGACAGAGGGTTGGCCAAGACAAAGATCTGAGTAGAGTACTCAGGATCTCAGGTTCCAGAGTCAGGGGGACTGCTGGGTTCAAATCCTGCCCCCACCTCCTAGTGGCGAGCTGTGTGTCCTCAGCCAGTTACTTAGCTTGGCTAGGAATTGTAGCTACGAACTTCTGTGATGCCTGGGATGCCAGCAGATATGAGTTTTTCTTTCCTTCCTAAGCTCTCTGTGCCTCAGTTTCCCCATATGTAAGAATGGGGTTAATAACACAATCTACCTTCCAGGGTTGGGTTGTGAGGATATAATTAACTAATCCATGCAAATGGCTTGGAAAAGTGCTTGGCTCATAGCAAGTAACTGTTAGTGATTATTTTTTTCCAGCCTTTAAGGGGGCGTTGATGGGGAGAGGTAAGTAATGACCCCACTGAAAAGATTGATCCCCCAGGTTTGGCTGCCACAGGCATGGTCTGGGGTTGACCCTCGGGGGGGCAGTGGACACACCACCCTTCCATACTCCTGGGGCTCATGCTAACAGGATGGGGCACAAGTAGAAATGGGGGCCACAGAGGCAGCATACTTACTTGCGCTCCCCTTGGAGATGCAGGAGCAGCCTGTGGAAAGATGGGTAGCATTCAGGGGCGTTGGTCCACACACTGCCAGAATCACAGGCTGCAGAGTCCCCTGACACCACATCAGGGCAGCCTCGGCCTCCAGGCAGAACCCATGTGCTGCCCAGGCCAGCCAGGAGCTAGGCTAGCTTTGGGCTCCCCCAGCCAGCAAACTTCCCAGGCGCGACCGTCTTCGGCAGCCTCAGAATCCTCGGTCTGCCTAGCCTTCCCTCTCCGCTGAGGCCGATTCCTGGAGTCCAGCCTCCCTGCCTCCCCGGAGGGAGGACACATATTCAGCTATGTGTGTTGATCTGAAGGTCAGTAGAGTCGATTTCAAAGTCGACAGACTGATCAACCCTCAACCTGCAAGGAGGCCACGGCCCAAGACCCTCTTTCCGCCCTCAGCCCAGAGAGGGCCAGGGAGAGGCATGTCAGCTGAATGGGAACGCTTATCTCCAGGCGCCCCAGGGTCCCCTTGAAGATCACAGATGCATTCTGAATGGAGACATTGGTGGACTTGTCTTCCACCAACTCTACCTGGCTGCTGGCGACGGACAGGTGGCTGATCTGGACGCTGGGAGAACAAAGGGAAATAAGGAAGGGCGTCGGGGGCCTGGGAAGAGGCAAGGGGGTGTTTTTGTCACATCTCCACTTCTTGTCATCCTGCGCTGCCCAGGGATGCAGTGGGCAAAGTCCTGTCCTATCCTCCTGGAGCTGAGTCCAGCTTCACCTAATATCAGTCATGGTCAATCACATTTAATCTCTACTCCACCCATGTTTATTTTCGATAAGTTATGTATCAATGAAATTTATTCTATGGAAGTCTGGTCTTATTGAATTGTTGATGATTTGTTCAGAGTAATATCTCTTTTAACTTCTCCAGGCAACTTTGCCATCTCTGACCTCTTGTGATGTAGGTCTAAGATGGCTTTATCCTCATTTTACAGAAGGGAAACGGAAGCCTAATGTTACACAGAGAGTGCGGGGCTGGGGCAGCCCCGTTGGACGCCCCACTAGACCTGGGACACCCCCACTCCAGCTGCTGGTGGCAGGTGCTTTCCTCCCGAGAGGTAACGGTGGCATTCAGCATCGCCAGCGCCCCCTAGTGGTAGTAAAGTGTTTACACTGACTCCAGCACCAGGTTGGTTACCTGTGCAAATCTGAGTCTACCTTTATTGAGCTTGTCCTTGCGGGGGGCGGGGGGGGCGGTTGGGGAAGATGAGGTTAGTTTTAGGACAAAGATAAGGTCCCTGAACAGTGTCTTCCCCATCCCTGAGGCCTCACACAGACATACAGACATGGAACCTGTTCCCTTGCAGCCTGAGGGGCCCAGAAGGTGGATGTGTTGTGTTCCAGGGGCCAAGCCTAGTGCTTAGACCTGGGTTGGAACCTGAGCTTGCCGCTGCTAGCCTCGCTGTGTGACCTCCAAGCTGCTTAGCCTCTCTGAGCTCCTGTTTCCTTGTTCAGTAAGCAGGGCCAGTAGAGGGATGTGCTGAAGGTAAAATGAGGTATTGTTTGTAAAGGTGCCTGGCCTATAGCACAGCCTCAGCCCAGGTAAAGTCAGGAGACTCAGTTTGCCAAGAGATCTTACTACCCTGCCTCCCTCTACCCAAAAAAGACCCCATCACTAGGGGAGAGAAAGGGCCGTTCTAAGGCCCAAATCTTACTGGGGCTGTTGGAGAGACTGACACATTCCAATAAATCCCCACAGGGGCACTGGGGGATGGGTGAGTGGGTTGAAGAAGCATGGTGGGGGCAGGTTGTGCAATACCAGGCTTCTGCCCCTGGTACCAAGTCAGGTGGGGGGGTCTGAGTTCTCCTGGCTGCCCTTCCTCTCTGGGGGCTGGGGGCAAGTTTCAGGCTACTCCCCACCAATCCCCAACTGTTCACACCCCAGGTCTGACTCACTTGTGCAGACCTTACTTCACTTGGCCAAGGATCACCATGGCCCTTTGCCCTTGATATCGCTGGAGGCTGTCTGGATCACCTTGGTGGTCTCCTGGCTCATGAGAAGGGAGGGTAGTGGTGAGGGGCTCAGGCCCAGGACCAGTGTCCTGTCCCCTGGCCTCGGCTGTGGCTCAGCCTCTTTGGGATGAGGGGTTGGACTTGGCCTCACTCTGGCATAAGTTAGATGGCTACGCTCAGGGCACATAGAGAGAGCTCTGACCCCTGACCATGGCCAGAGATCCCAGTCATACCCTAGCCTCTGGATCCCAACACACAGGAACCCCATGATCCTAGTCAAATGGCAGCCTCTGAACCCAGCCACACACTAAGCCCAGCGTCACCGAGACTGTGCCGGGACACCCCCTCCCCCAAATACAAACTGAGTGCGTAGTCCTGGGACTCAAACTTTGAGATCCTCCATTTTAGAGATCATTGTGTTTAGCCTCCCTATGCCCTTATTTTAAGAGGCTGGGGCCCAGAGAAGGTAGGGGAGCTGACCAAGGTCACACAGCAGTGAGTGAGTGACAGAGCCTCCCCATCCTGGGCTCCTGCTAACCCCTGACTCCAGCCATGGAAGGATCCCCAACACCAAATACACACGGACCTCCTAACCTTCACCTTCTAACCTGACCCTCAACCTGGCTCTGCTCTGAAACTTAACTCGAACCCCAGAATGATCCTGGGTCCCAGGAAAACCACAAACTCCCACATCAGCCTGTTTGCAGCCCCTCAGGGACCTTCTCACCAAAGAGCTTGACTTGAAGGTGAGGACAGGAGAGAGTGAGGATTGCTCCACTCAGCCCAGGGCTGTCCTCTCTCTGGGCTACAGTGTGGCAGCCCCTGCATCAGAGCTGGCTTCTGGCCAGGGAGTCTCCTTCTCAGTGGGTGCCTCCCAAAGGAGCCCTGGACCGACAGACAAATGGGTGGACAGACAGATGCATGCACAGAGCAGTGGTGGTGGTACTTACACCCCAGGAGGGCAGGCTTGGTAAGTCGGTACACAACGCCTGGTACAAAATGCCTTTGGGGCAGGCGTGGTCACTGCCCAGCAGGGCTGGGGGCAGGAGAGAGGCAGCGAGCGTGGTTCTCAGGCAGCCGTGGGCGGGGCGGGGCGGGGCGGGGCGGGGCGGGCCCACCCGGAACTCATGTCTGCACAGCTCCCACGGGACCTGAGGCACTTCCGGGGCAGAGGGTCTTGCCTAATTCGCTGCCCCTCCGGCCTTCTCTCAGGTTCAGAGCCAGGGATCCAGCCAGGATTCCCACCTTCTGCTCGTCTCCCCTCTACCACCTGGCACCATGTTTGCCCTCTCCTATGTATCTGGATAATTGCTTAATACTTAAAACAAAATTTATTCTTTTTTTTTTTACTTAAACAAATGTATGTAAAAATAAACGTTATCTCTTTTGCCATAAATAGAAAGAGGCTAACATATAATGACAATAAAATGAAGACATTTCATTGTTGCCAGATACTCTCGCTTGACAGTGACCCTAAGTTTGAGGCATGCTGCTGCATGTAAATCAAAACTCAGTTCAAAAAGGGAGACAGCCTTGTGGGTTCTCCCTCGCTGGAGTTTGGTACCAGGGCACTTAATGCCGCATCTGTGTGCCACGCAGCATCATCTTGCACGCCCCCAGGGGCACGTGCCTCACACTTCGGTATTCTGGTTTAGAGATCATTGCACTTAGCCTCCCTTATTGAACTGTGCAAGAGGCTGAGGCCCAGAGACAGGAAGCGAGCTGCTTGAGGCCACACAGCAGTCAGTGAGAGGGCCTACCCACCTTGGGCTCTTTCTTTGCCCCCACTGACCTGCTGTTTCCCCAGAGCTTTTGCCCTCCTCGGAGCTTCCCAAACCCCCTGCATCACCGACAGCCTGTCTCTGGGGCAGAATGAGGCCAGGGGCTATCTTGGAGTACACCCCCCGCCCCATGCTGGAACGCTTCAAGTTCTCTTTGCGATTACAGTAGCCTGGAATCAGAATTTTGGGGGTGTCGGGACCACTCCTGCCAGCTGGGTTCCCATGTCCTTGGCTTCCAGAGGATTGAGAGGCAGGAAGGGAACAACTCTGCGTGAACGCCTGCCACACGCAGGCCCAGCAGCGCACTCACCGTCAGTGTCCCCATCCCGCACCGCCGGGAGCTCTACCGACAGGCGAACACACGGACGGAGGTGTTGGCACTCACCTGGCACCTCACAGTTGCAGATCCGGAGGTCTGGGAAGCCTAGGCCCAGCAGGGCAGGAGGCCTGGGGGCACACCGCGAGAATGGCGTTCTGCCACACTGAACTTAACCCCACGTCCTAAGATGGTAACAGGAGCCAGGCTGACAATGATCATGGCTCCCAGTGCCATGGTCTCAGTCTCTGTGGCCACCCTCTATAGGACGCCTTCCTGGAGTACGTACCTCGTCCTTGCCATCCCCTCCCATTCTGAATTCTCTTCAGTACCAGTCACTGGACACACAGCATGGTTCACCATGGATGAGCTCTTGTGCCATTCCATTTTTAAATATTAATCAATTGAGTTTTAAAATATAACACTGGTATCTGCATAGTCAAAAGTCACAGAGAAAAGGAAATCAAGTCACTTGTCAGTCCTCCCGTCCTGGAGCAACCTGTGTGTGTGTGTGTGCGTGCGTGCATGCGTGTGTGCGTGTGTGTGTGGCGGGGGGGTGAGGGGCTTTCCTCCACGAAGGTTTCTGCCTCTGCACATTCATTCTACAAATATTTACTGAGCACCTACTCAACTAATGTGACCCTAGTCAGGGACACAGAGGGTGGGGAACAAGATGCCGGCCCCTCCTCTCACGGTCCCACAGTCTAGACTTGGGTGGAGACTCAGGTACCGTGGTCTCACCTCCACTTCCCAGAACCAGGAAGCAAGATGACTATTTGCTGAATAATAACATCCACCGTTCACTGAGCTCTTATTGTGAGCCTGCTAGGCCGTGAGCTCCCTGAGCCAGGATCGTGGCTGCACTGGATCCTCGCATAGTAGGTGCTCAGCACATAGTAGGCCCGCAATAAAAGCTTGTTGAATGGCATAGAAAAGCCAGGTGCTGTGCTGAGCTCTTTACATGCTTTATCTTTTTTGGCTCTTATGATAAACTCATAAGGAGCTATCAATTATTATCTTCATTTTAGAGGCGAGAGATCTGAGCTCAGAGAGGTGCACTAACATATTCTAGATGATGAAGCTGATGGACATTAGAAGGAGGACTTAAACTATAAGGTCTGTATTCTGTGCAGAGGGCTTTCACAAGTCCCCGAGCCCCGAGTGGGGGGTGGGGTAGGAGCACACACTGGGAGTCAGGGATCGGGTCTAGTTGGCCCCTGACTCACTCACTGTGTCACCGTGGATTGGTCACTGGCTCTCTCTCAACCTCAGTTGCCTCATCTGTAAAATGGGAAAATGTTGACCGTTGCCCTTTGCATCCAAGGAGATAAAGGCAGTGGACCCAATATGTATACATATAGCTGATTCACTTCGTTGTACAGCAGAAGCTAACACAACATTGTAAAGCAATTATACTCCAATAAAAAAAATGAGTCCTATATATAGGCTTTTGCTTGATTGGCACAAAGTATCTCTGGGTGGGTACACAAGATGCTGAAAACATGGGCTGCCTCTGGGAGGAACTGGGTGTCTGGGAGAAAGGGGTGGGGGAATTCCATGCCTTTTGAATTTTGGGTCACATGAATGTGTTATTTTTCGAAAACTGTAACATACAGTGTTTTCCTCACAGCTGGGGCCAAGAATTCCCCTTAGCAACTGAGACCAAACAGCCGATTCCTCCTTCTCAAGAGTCCTCAGGCAGGGCGCCAGGGCCGCAAGGATGTGACAGGATGCTATCCACAAAGGGAGGGCTTGCCCAACCCGCTCTCGGGCAGGTCCCTCACTAGCCCCATGTGATACACCCACTCACAGAGCTGGGTGAGCCTCACTGATTCCCAAGGCCCAGCTAGGGGGTGCCTATTTCCCCTGGGCACCCAGCCTCTCTGGGGTACATACCCACAGTCATCGCGAGGGTATGTATGATGAGCAGGCATGTGCCCACTGGCCTCACCAGGGTGGGGGCTGGAGGCCAGAGATTCCGCCCAGGAATCCCCAACACCCCCATCCACGGGCGGGCTCGGGAGCCTCGTTAATGGGCTCCATTTCCCAGGAACTGGAAGACTCCCTGGCAGGCTATTGTCCTCCTGGCTGCTTTCATGTCCACTCCTGGGGTCATGGAGGGCAGTGACTGAGGGTGCCCCGGCCAGGGTTCTGGCGGTCGCGGCTGTACCCACAGCAGAGGGAGGCATGCCCATCCTTTAGTGCAGCTGGCTGCTGGGGGGCCTGGCATGGGAGTGTGAGAGGCCCAGGGGGTAATGGGTTAAAAAGCAAAATAAGGGCTTCGCTGGTGGCACAGTGGTTAAGAATCCACCTGCCAATGCAGGGGACCTGGGTTCGAGCCCTGGTCTGGGAAGATCCCACACGCTGCGGAGCAACTAAGCCCATGCGCCACAACTACTGAGCCTGCGCTCTACAGCCCGCAAGCCACAACTACTGAGCCCGTGGGCCACAACTACTGAAGCCTGCGCACCACAACTACTGAAGCCCGCATGCCTAGAGCCTGTGCTCCGCAACAAAGAGAAGCCACGACAAGGAGAGCCCCGCGTACTGCAACGAAGCATAGCCCCCGCTCACTGCAACTAGAGAAAGCCCGCACGCAGCAACGAAGAACCAACGCAGCCAAAAATAAATAAATAAAATAAATGTATTTTTAAAAAAAGGTTTAAAAAGCAAAATGAAACAGATAGAACCAACCAAGCAACCAACCAAAACCAAAAACCAAAACCAAAAAAAAAAATCTATCCCTGGCCAGGAGGGATAAGTTAAGACGTTGGGATTAACAGATACACATTACTATATATAAAACAGATAACCAACAAGGACCTACTGTATAGCACAGGGAACTATACTCAATATTTTAAAATAACCTGTATGGGAAAAGAATCTGAAAAAGAATATATATATATATAAAACAATCACTTTGCTGTACACCAGAAACTAATACAACATTGTAAATCAACTATATTTCAATTAAAAAAATCTATCCCTTCAAACTTAGAACCCTGCATCTTAAATTCTTAAAACTTAATAATCATCATCATATCAGCTATATTTTTGAGCTATATGCTGTTTACATTATCTCATTTAATCCTCTGTTATTTACTTTTATCATGGTAAAATACACATACCTTAAAATTTACCATTTTAAAAGGTACAGTTCAGTGACATTTAGTACATTCACAATGTTGTGTGCAAGCGTCAAATTCCAGAACATCTTCTTCACCCTAAAGGGAAACTCCATACCCAATAAGCAGTCACTCCTCCCAACCCCCCAGCCCCTGGCAACCACAAATCTGCTCTGGACCTTTTGTATAAATGGAATCCTACATCATGATGATTGTAAAAGTGCAAAAAATCAGCTAGGGGTTAGGGCGGGGATATCTTTTTAGTGGGGGGAGGGGGGAGGGGGGGTCATTGTTCAGTTTACCACAGTTTCACTGAGGGAGAAAAATGTCTCTAAAGCAGATAATGATGACAGCCCCAGACCCTGATTATGTATATGTAGGTCCATATCGGATTATTTGGAAGGACGCACACTAGATTGTTAACTTGGTCACCTGGGGTGGGGGGTGAGGGCAAGGATGGGGGAGATAAAGTCACCCTTGAGTCCCTGGGAGACTGACTTGCTCCTTCATATTCAGTCACAACAAAGCGTAGGCGGCTGTGTCTACGCCGTGCCCAGGGGTCTCTAAAGAAAGAACTTCTGAATGTGAGCAGGCTACATGTGGCTCCCAGCGTGGGCCGCTCACCGGCTGTGCGACGTGGGTAAGCCACTTAACCTCTCAGAGCCTCAGTTTCTTCAAGCATAAAATGGGCGCATTTTACGCATCTCCTAGGGTTGGTGGGAGAATTAAAGGAGGTATTGCTTGCCTGGCCCACAGTCGGCTGCCTTATCATCAAGGCTCATCCTCTTCTCCAGGCTGGGAGGAAAGCTGCTGGGTGTTAATATACTCTGCTCTAGCGAGGCCTCGGTCCTCAAGGCTGGCAGGGAAGAAGTCGCCCATCACTAGAAGGTGAGTTTCTGCAGCAGTGCCCGGCACACAGTAGGACCTCATTACGTATTTGTGGATGGAAAGACGGTGAGGAGCTTCCGGGATTTGGTTAGTCGCTGCCGCCACTGGGCTGACCTGGGGGTGTTCCTCCCTGTTAGCACGGGCGGTGGCCCTGGATGCGGGGACAGAGCCGAAGGGCTCTAGGATCCCGTTGCCCCTGCGATGCCAACCTGGGAGCCTCGGAGGGGCCTACTCCCCACAAGCCAGGGGTGAGCCCAAGGGTTCAGCTGTATTCTGAACAGGCTTGGGGCTGAGAGTAGGCGAGACAGACAGCTACAGAGCACCTGAGAAGAGACGCACAGCCCAGCCTGCAGAAGAGCCAGAAGTGGCCGGCCAGCTGTACACCCCCCCGGAATTCCGGATGCCAGTGCCTCGGGGACCCGGGTCCCTTCCCCCATGACCCCAGGAGACCCAAACCACTTACGACCACGGTCCACTTTCTGAGTCCTAGGTCTTCCAGCAAGCCTCAGCCAGGGGCCACTGGCTAATCTGGCAGAGGCCTGGGGCGATCAGGGGAAGTGGGGACAGGACAGAGGGAGACTTCAGACGGCCTCGCATGCCAAACTCAGAGGAGACCCGTCCTGAAGAAGGCCCTGCTCGGCCTCTACTGCCCCCTGGTGGTTGGAGACCAGCTGGCCCCAGGCTTCCGGCCCAGCCCAGTGCCACTGGGTAGCGCTGAGGGCTGGGGAGGGGGGAGGCGGCTGTAACTCAAGATGCTCGTATACCTGGTGTACCTGTACCCACACCCCTGCCCAGATAAAGCAATCCATGTGCACATGCAGATAAACTTGCGTGCACATGTGCACAGATGTGCACATCTCACGTACACACGCGGGCCCCCGACACACAGGCTGATACACACCAACCCAGCTACACCTGCCTATGAGACGCCCATGCCCACACATGTGCACATGCATCCACGAGAGCCACCCAAACACAAACGATCGCGATGAGATTCGTCTTTTTTTTTTTTTAAACATTTTCATGGGCTATATGTTCACAAAGCTTTTAGTGTTTCCTGACCTCCATCATTCAAAAACTACTGCCGTGATTTCTGCCTTCTCTGCACATGCTTTAGACTGTTACTTACTTAACCTTTCAAACTGACTCACTTTTTTTACTTAAATGTATTTTAAAAGGGAACTTCTTATCTCCACTTTAAGTAGAAAAATACGCTTATCTAATACATTGAAAAGTAACACGGTTATTAAAATAAGGGACAGACCCTCTAGATTTGGTTCTGCACACCCATCCCAGGGCACGTTTGCCGCCTTTGGAGAACACTGCGTTATTTTGAGCCTCATGGCCCTTGTGGGGTGGACAGAGCAGTTTTGTATGTCCTAGGGGCCTATGTTTTGGATGAGGGAGCAGGGGCTCAGCCTGGAGAGGCCCCAGGGCTCAAACCAGCTCTCCTGCCCTTGCACCCTCTGCCCTTCCCTAGGGATGACCTCTCTGGCCTCATCCCGCCAACGCCTCCCTGTCTGTCTCCAGCACCACCTAGATGCGTGTCTCCCAGTCAGCCCACACCAGGACTCTTACCCTTTGCAGCTCCCTGCAGTCCTCAGCCAACCCACCCCCTAGTCCTCCCTGACCCCAAATCCTCCCACCTGCCTTCTGTTGTCACTGGCACTCTCCTCCATGCCCTCAGCTCCTTGCTCTGACCCTGGATTTGAGGCCTTCCCCGCAGGTTCTCAGTGAGCAGTCCTCCCTCCTATACCCCTTGTGTGTAAATCGTTTCTCCTCCCTCTCTGCCCCTATAAAACTCCAGCTCCTTGAACTATAATCCATCAGACCATACTGTTCCCTCCCTTATGACTCCTCCAATGGATCCCATCTCACTTTGACTAGAACCCACATTCCTTACGATGGCCTAGAAGGCCCTATATGATCTGTCCCCCCACTTTCGGATCCCTTCACTCAACTTCAGCCGCCTGCCACCTTCTAAGGCATTGGCTATGCTGACCTTGTTCCTACCTCAGGACCTTTGCACTCGCCTCTCTTTCTACTTGGAAGACTCTTCCCCAAATCTTTGCTTGGTTTGCTCCAGCTCATCATTCAGGTGTCACCTCCTCAGAGGCCTTCCCTGACCACTGTCTAACCACGTGTCCTCCCCCAAACCCACGGCTATCTAGAATGTCCCCCATCCCATTGTTCTCTTTTCTTTCTCTGTTTTTTCCCCAGTACTTGTCATTTAATGTCCACTTGTTTCCTTCTTTAGTCTCTGTCATCCTGCCAGGATGTAAGCTCCATGAGGGCAGGAACACCTGGTACCGGGAAGGTCCTGAGTGCATAATTGTGAGTGTTGACCCCATGACACGTGCCTGCCTGCGTGCTCTTCAGCCAACCGTGTGGCAGGGAACGCAAGCTCCTGCACACTCAGGCTTGCCTGAGTACAACAGGCATCAGACCGTCCGAGTTGGCTGCTGCCGGGCCACTGGGTACCACTGCGGGCAAAGCCACTCTTGGATGTGTCACGTCGGAGACAGCTAGCCCCACCTCACTTCGTGCTCCCTGCACCGTTATATCTCACCCCTTCCACCCTAAGGACGTGCTTCCAGCAGAGGCCGCCTCTTCCCACTTCCCCAAGGCTGCCCAGCCCACTTCTGGAATGGGAAACCTTCTTTGTGAGGCACAGAGCAAAGCCTTATACCTTCTCTGGAGCCGCCCCCATATGCCTTTGGTCTCAAGCAGAGCCGGGGGGCACCTGATTCTGAACAAGGGACACAGCCTGCCTGGCAGCAACCCCACTGGTCAGTATGGTGCACCAGGCAGGACTCCTAACCTCCAGAGCTGGGACCCTTTATCAGTCAGGGTTCTAGCAGAGAAACAGAACCCATAGGAGATTATTTGCTTGTTTCTGTTTTTCAAAAAAATGGGCTTACATGATTGTAGAGGCTGGCTAGGTGAGTCTGACATTGCAGGATAGGCTGGCAGGCTGGAAACTCTTGAGAAGAAGCTGATACTGCCGCCCGCGGCCTTGACGGCTTCGTCCTCTGGAAACCTCAATTTGTCTCTTCAGATCTTTCAGCTAGTTGGATGAGGCCAACTCAGATGCAGAGGATAATCTCCTTTACTTAAAGTCTACCGATTGTAGATGTTAATCACATCTGCAAAATAACCTCCCAGCAACACCTAGATTAGTGTTTGATTGAATGACTAGGCCTAGCCCAGTTCACCTTTTATCAACTTGCTACCCAGCACACGTCCTTAAACCACACTTAATCTCCGGATAAAGAAAATAACAAAGCCTTGCTTCCATCGAATGTGATGCAACTATCTTGCCTATAACCCAAAACACACAGATCCTTTCCCCAGGAGAGGATGCCAAGTCCTTGGGTGACAGTTACTCTTCTCTATGAGATCCTGTAACTTAAATCCTGCGATGTAGGGACTTCCCTGGCGGTCCAGTGGTTAAGACTCTGTGCTTCCACTGCAGGCAGCACGGGTTCGATCTCTGGTCGGGGAACTAAGATCCCGCAGGCTGCATGGCCAAAGAAGAAAGATCCTGTTATGTAAAGTTAACTATTATTCATTCATCTTATGTTACATGATAAGGAGATAAGGGAAGAAGACAAAAAGATTTATTTTATACTTACTATATATCTATACAAGTTTGTGTACGAAGATACAAACAGTACAACAAGATGATGAATTGCATGAAAAGTACAAGATAATTCATGATAATTACAGGCCTCATTTCTGCAACTGGTCACATAGATGTAGCTGGTCTTTACAACTACTTTCTTCCACTACCCATTCCACACCCTCAGCAAGCACCTCAGCTGGTCATGGTTGCTGGGGTGACCCAAACCTTCATTCCTGAAGAGTCAGGGCCGTTAGTAGTCCTGCCTTAATTGCATTTTCCATCGACTTTAATTAAGGCAGGGTAGCCTTAGGGATCTCCTGTATTCCGCACATCTTCTTCCTTAATTGTATAGTAGCAGCTCGATTTTCTCTTGGTAGTCAGGGTCAGTCACCCCAACCAATAGGATAACTCCCTTCTCTGCCTGATGACTTGGAGGCTTGAGAAGCCCAAGGTGCCTGGTAGCTGTCTGAACTTCCAGTTCAATGACATCAATGTTGTGTCTCCGGAAAGCACTTCTCCCTCTTGTGGGGTGAATTGCGTCCCGCCTGGTTCATGTCCATCCAGAACCCTGGAATGTGACCTTATTTGGAAATAGAGTCTTTGCAGATGTAAATTCAATGGCTCAGTAGTTACTCAGAAGGAAAGGGATTATCTGCAGAGGATGGCAGGACTTTGCCCCCGAATCCTAAGGGCCTCCACTGTGATTCACCTGTAGGGACCTGCCGCAAGCTCCAGACAGCATCCCTGCCTGCCCCCGTCTCTTCAAGCACTAGGAGATCTGCTGGATCCTGTGGCCCAAGTGGCAGAGCAGCGCACACAGCAGCCTGGACCTGGTGCAAATCTTTCTCTTGTTCTGGGCCCCACTCAAAACAAGCAGCTTTTCAGGTCACTTGGTAAATGGGCCAGAGTGACACACCCAGAGAGGTCCAGTATTCAGAGAGGCCAACTAGGTGTTGTGCCTGGTTTTTTGGCTGTAGGAGGGGCCAGATGTAATCACTTATCCTTCACTGAAAAAATAGATATCTTGACACGCACCCAACCAGGGCATCGCTAGAAATTTCACTGAGGTGGAAGGCCCCTGACTTTTGGTGAAATTTATTTCCCACCATCGACAATGCAAATGTCTTACCAGTATATCTATAGTTACTACTTCTTGTTCTCTAGATGGAATCCGCATATATCATCGATGTTAAACCTGTGGGAAATTTTGTGGAAGGGAAAAGTGATCAAGATACCTGCAGACCAAATTATAATGACATCAGGCTGGAGAGTTGATCTACCCGAGGCAGGACAGTGAAGGTGTACTGCTGGTCTGGCCAGCTGAAAGCAAACTGCTTTTCGTGGTCTTTACTAACAGTTATTGAGAAAAGAGCACTTGCCAGATCAGTAGCTGCAAACCAGGAACCAGGGGATGTGTTAAGTTGCTCAAGTAATGAAACCACATCTGGAAGAGCAGCTGCGATTGGAGCCACCACCTCCAATCATCAGTTTATGATCATCCACTGTCATCCATCTGTCTTCTGCACAGAATGGGGGCTGGAGACGTGGGAGTCACCACCCCTGCATCTCTCAAGTCCTTGATGGTGGCACTGATCTCTGCAGTCCCTCCAGGGATGCAGTACTGTTTTTCATTTACCATTTTCCTAGGTAGAGGCAGTTCTCGAGACTTCCACTTGGTTTTCCTACCATAACAGGCCTCACTCCACACGTGAGGGAACCACTGTGGGGATTCTGCCCGTTGCTAAGTACAGGCACACCTCGGAGATACCGCGGGTTCGGTTCCAGGCCACTGCAATAAAGCGAATATCGCAATAAAGTGAGTCACGTGAACTTTTTTTGGTTTCCCAGTGCCTGTAAAAGTTATGTTTACACTGTACCGTAGTCTATTAAGTGTGGAATAACATTATGTCTAATAAAACAATGTACGTACCTTAATTTAAAAATACTGTGTTGCTAAAGAACGCTCATCGCCATCTGAGCCTTCAGCGAGGCATCACCTTTTTGCTGGTGGAGGATTTGAAATATTGAGAGAATCACCAACATCTGACACAGAGACACGAAGTGAGCAAATGCTGCTGGAAGAATGGTCCTGATAGATTTGCTCAGCGCAGCGGTCACCACAAACCTTCAATTTGCAAAAAAAAAAAAAAAAAAACAGTAATCTGCGAAGCACAATAAAGTGAAGCACAGTAAAACAAGATGTGCCTGTATGTCTATTTCAACTATACATTCTGGAACTGGGGACATAACCACAAGATGGGTTCAGGGACCCACTGGACCTACTGTGAGATGGACCTGATCTCCATAAGTTTCTACTCTTTTTTTTTTTTCTTAAATTGAGCATTTTTAAAAAATTTTATTTTATTTATTTTTGGCCGCCTTAGGTCTTTGTTACTGCGCGCAGGCCTTCTCTAGTTGCGGCGAGTGGGGGCTACTCTTCGTTGAGGTGCGCGGGCTTCTCATTGCGGTGGCTTCTCTTGTTGCGGAGCACGGGTTCTAGGTGGGAGGGCTTCAGTAGTTGTGGCTCATGGGCTCTAGAGCGCAGGCTCAGTAGTTGTGGCGCACGGGCTTAGTTGCTCTGTGGCATGTGGGATCCTCCTGGACCAGGGCTCAAACCCACGGTCCCCTACATTGGCAGGTGGATTCTTAACCACTGCGCCACCAGGGAAGCCCCATAAGTTTCTACTCTTGACTGGCGGACCACAGTCACGTTTTGGGTCTCCTTGAATTAGTTTTAGTTTAGAGGCTGTGTCCAGCCATCCCCCGCAAAGTCTGATTATTTCCTTTTCCCCAATGCACAGTCAGCTTGATAAAAAGCTGCAGGTTCCTTTAGGGGGAGGCTGGGCGAAACTGTAAATTTTTTCAGTGTTGCAGGGTCCTTCCTCAAGGAGACTTGCCCCCCCTTCATTCAAGGGTTTCTGGGTCTGGAAACTGTCTCAAGTCCGGGAATTGATGGAGAAGCTAATTCTGTTTGGGTGATTCAACTGAGACTTCTGTTCACTTCTGTTTACACAGATCAAGAATTCAGTTAGCCTGCCCGTTTCTTTCTTTCCAAGGGATACTATGATCAACTGGCCAACACCCTAGGTCTCTGCAAGTCCAACGATTCTGAGTTGTTTTTAGACTCTGCTGGTACCATAATGGTATCCACAGCCACCTTATCTCTGGTGATTTAAGTTCTACCACTTGGCCCCTGCCACCCTGGAATCCGATTATCCCTACTGTATTTAAGGATCCTAGTTCAGTAACTGTGGTTCCCACTATAATTTCTGACTTACAGAGAAGAGTGACCACAGAGCTCTGCAATGACGCTGGGCTCCCCTCACAAATTTATTTCTCACAGTCGTGGTGAAAGGTGTGTCCTCTGGACCCTCCCAGGGTGGGTGAGCTGGTCTCACATGATAAATCCACTCTAATGGACTTCCCGAGTGGTCCAGTGGGTAAGACGCTGTGCTACCAATGCAGGGGGCCTGGGTTCGATCCCTGGTGGGGGATCTAGATCCCGCAGGCATGCTGCAAGTAAGAAGTCCTCATGCTGCAACTAAAAGATCCCGCGTGTTGCAATGAAGATCCCACGTGCCGCAACTAAGAACCGGCGCAGCCAAAATAAATAAATAAATATTAAAAAAAAAAAATCCACTCTAACATTCCAATCTCCCTAAGATTCTGAATACTTTCCGCTACAGTTCCCTAAAGCAATCCTGGCAATTCAACTTCATTGAGTGTAGGCCACCTGTTAGACTGTTTCAGCCAACTAAACTATTAGAGTCCTTCCTCACTCTTCACACTAAAACAGTAAACGCAGAATCTCTGCTTACTGCGTCCATGTTAATAAACTCAGCCTGATCCAACTCAATGTTGCCTCCACCACTAACCCACACCCATTAATATCCATTCCCACGTACCTCCCCAGATCTGTCTGTATAAATTGGAAAAATCATGCAGCTCTTCCGGGGTGTAGCAAAAAGCTGTTCACTCCTTGAGGCCTGCTGGGACTTGAGTCTGGTTATAGGTCTAGAAGCAAAGAGAGGCGGGGTGGGCATAGGTCCTGAGAAGAATCAGCAGCATCTCTCAAGGTAACTACCCCGGGGAGGCCACCCTTCTGACAAAGGGTTAACTTCCTTAGAAATGGGTAAAAGAGCTCCTTGTGACAAAGATGACCTGTAACCTCTCCCTCTCAGTCAGACTCTAGATCCGCATGGCTTCTGATCCCCTCCCTGGCCATATAAAGAATATTTAACTCCATTGTTCATTATGGATGTATGCCATCACTTCTCACCAGGCATCTGTTTGCTGCTTAGAATGCCAAACAAGGTGCTGGTTAATAGTAACAACTGCATTTCCCCAACCGTGGCACTCCGTTCAGTCATGGGCAGGTTCACAGAACAGAGGGGCCGCAGACCACACACCCTCCTTCAAAAGTACATCAGCATATTAAAGGCCCCAGGAATCCTGCAGTGAAGAAACCCACCAACTGGAATCAACCTGGTTTCCAAATTTACTTGACCATGAGCTCATTGTCTGGAGTGTTTCTTCTATAGAACTAGGATTCAAGAAAACACACCTTGGAAAATGCAAACTTTAAAAGCTACTATGGCTTGAGCTAACATTTGGAAATTTTTTGGTTTGTGCTTTTAGCTTTTTAATTGCTACTTAACAACAAAGAACCAAACCAATAATTTCCTAAGTATTAACAGTGGTATGTAGTACATCCCTATGCTATAATTTAGTAACTGTTGTGGAAGCACTGTTATTTCTGCCACGTCTCCCACCCAACAGCGCTCTTAAGCCTTGGCTCCTGTCTGAAGGTTCTTCTCTTGTATTGGTGGGGCTTTGGACAATCTGAACCCTTGTCAGCTGCCCTCAGGAGCACCATCCTGGAACTATTTTGGGCTGGTGGAATCTGGAGTTTAATAGATGCAACCCGACACCACAGGGAGAGAGGCCCCACTCCTTCAGAAACAGGAGCTGGGCACCGCCCGCTGCCTGGGGCTCCAGGCCCCTCTTCCAAACGATGATGCCCCTTGCTCTGCAAAACGATAGGATTTTCCACCCAACAGTTTTAAAAGACCTTCGTATCAACTCTTAATGACCACTTTCATCAATCCAGCTTCATGGCAGGAGGGAAGTCTCATCTCTGCACTCTTGCTTCTGCTGTGACCCTTCTTCTCCAGCTCCTCAGGCTTTCTCTGTCACCTACTTCCTCACTCGTAAAACTGTAAAACCTCCAGTCTCAAGTCACTTCTTCCTTCAAGCAAACATTGCCTTCATAACTCATCAATAATCACTGCCTCCTGACCGACTATTCCTCTGTTCTGGAGGTCTGGTGTTATTTGAAACTCTATGCCATTTCACTACTTACATAATTATCTTAGTTGGCTTTTTAAAGCACGACCATACATAAAACAGCTTTGTATCTACCCAGCATCTGGCTATGAATTGTTCAGTGAATGTTTATTTGATGTCAATGTGTCCAGTCACAATTCATTTAAATGATCACGACCATGACACAAGAAGCTGATTATACTTTGCCCAAAACAACACTCCCAGGCCTTTAGCATTCTACTTACAGCATCACTCATGTTAAAAAGTACACAGCACTTTACTTTTCAGATTAGTCTCAAAAATAATACTTAAAAGAAGGATTAAAGTCCAAAAGTAAGCTAAGCATGACATGTGAGCAGGTGAAAGGTACTTAATGCCACTAACTTTAAATCGGGGGAATTTAACTCTGATGGGTTACAACATAAGCCAGTACTGTTTAAATCAGGAAATGGGGGGCAAACACAAGCATAATCTTAGTAAATTAAAACTTTCGTGGCCTTACCTTATCTTCTTCATCAGTACAAACAATCCTTTAATAAAAAGAAGCAAAATATTCAGGTTACTCAAAAATCAGCAACTCAGCTGTTGACCATCCAGAGATGATGGACACGGAGTAAACTGCTAAGATGACAGGAGTCTCCGCCAGGGTCATTCATAGTAAAACTTTATTGAACAGAAAACCCAGCAAAGGTTTTCACCTCTGCAAAGCTCCTCTTGGTTTAAAGTAAAGCACTGCATTTTAAAAAGCAATTATACATAAGTCTTTCCTAGAAAAGTCCTGCTAAAACATGTCTAGCAATTTCATTGATTATATAAAGTAGTACACTTAGTGTAATTTAAACATTCCAACAGGAATCAAATCGTACCAGCAGAACCGTTTCTGCATCTATGACATCTATGTACACACACACATGCAGACACACACATCTGGAAAAGTTCCTCAGGCATAAACATGCGACACTAATGCCTTCTACTTACAATGTCTATTAAACTACAACAATATATATTAAAGCTCTTCAGAATAAAGACATGAGAAGCCTTAGGCATTTTTTGTTCATCAATTTGTATCATGGCTTCACGTCTTACTTTCTGCTTCTGCAGAATCACAAAGGCGTATCATCCTCTTTGTTGATTCTTTTACTAATTCTGTGCCATCGCCACGTCCAGGTAAGGAAATCTAGCCGGAACCAGATGATCCAGTCCACGCCTGCCAAAGCCTCTAGCAGCCAGACAGCAAACACCATCAGTTTGCTATGGCTGGGGGGCCTTCCGGAAGAAGAGAGGCAAAGAAAGTCTTGAAGACGAGCCAGGCTGTGCTCATAAATGAAGGGCTGGTCTGCTCGTCATCCACTACGTCCCTGTCTGGAGGGAGGCGGTTGGGGTCTGCAATTTCAGGATCAGGGTCTTCCTACAGGTAATAAAATACAAGGAGAAGAGAGGACCGTGAGAAGCACCCAATAATGTCAGGAAAGGGCAGAGTGGCTCCCTGGCCCCTTGCCCCATAAGCCAAGCCAGGCAGGCAGGACCCTGGGGACGACATCCCCGGCTGGACGGAGCTCCTTCTCCAGCCTCCGTAGCACAACTGTGCTGGAACATTCTCATAGTTTTCAATATTCCTGGCAGCAAGTATCAGATCAAATGAAGTACTGTAACTAGATCTTCAGCTATTATTAAACTAGTAATTAAGTTAGCCACTTCATTAAATGTGGATATTTTTCTAATTTTGGCAGTGTCCCGAGTTAAAAAAAAACCAAAAAACTGGAAACACAGGATTCTAAAAACAGATTCGAGGGTGACACTTTATATTAAAAAGACTATCCTTTAGGATTATGCATTAAACTGCCTTATAAAAATTCTATTTCTTTTTTAAAATATTTATTTATTTGGCAGTGATGGGTGTTAGTTGCAGCACAAGGGATCTTCGATCTTCGTTGCTGCATGCGGGATATTTTAGTTGCGGCACGTGGGATCTAGTTCCCTGACGGGGGACAGAACCCGGGCCCCCTGTACTGGGAGCACAGAGTCTTAGCCACTGGACCACCAGGGAAGTCCCCAAAAATTCTATTTCTGTTATTTTCCAGAAAATCTATTCTGTGAGACAGGCTTATGTTCGTAATCCTTAATTAGAATAACTCTCCATTAGCAGTTTCCATGGTATAACATATCGTTACTGAGAATGAACACTAAAAATAGTGAGTTTAAAAAAAACATTACTTATATATGCCAAAATGCAAATTGCCAGATGACAAAAATACCTGATGGATTTTATGACACAATGTTTTAAAAATAGCTAATGCTATAAGAATAAATTTGAAAAAACTCTTGAAATATTGAGCTTAATAAAATGGTACACCACAAGGTATCTAAAGATTAAGGACTCAAGAGCCCGGTGTTTCACACCAAGATCGCTGGGCTCCAGCAGAAACTCCATACCTGGAAGTTATTGTTGGGGTCCTGATTTGCAGCTTCCTGAGGAGGACCATCATTCGGGAAGTTCTGAACTGGCCTCTGTCGGAATGGAAACCACCCGACGTGATGCCTTCAAAGGAAGCATATAAAGTCCATCTTAGTGAACATCAGAGTGACATGTACTCAAGAATTTAAGGGTCCTCTCAATGAGATGAGGTCCCCCTTGCTCCCCTCCTCTCATCAGAGCAGAACCTGATTAGAAGCTCGCAGCCAGGCCCATCTGCAGAGACATTCCACCACACCGGCTCCTAGAATTTCTCACTGGCCTGTCAGGTTCTTGACAGGCACTATGGAAACTAGGCTTTATTCATTATGATGTGCCCAGCAACATAAACAGCACCTGACACATAGTATGTGCTCAATAAATACTTCTTCATCTGACCTAAACCTTACACATGAAAACCTGAACAGAGGGGGAAGGGGAAATACACACACAGCTGTGACTATAATATACGTAATAACATACTAATAAGACCTAGATTTGGTCACCTACATATATGATTCTAGAGACTATAGAATTTAAAGAATTAACTAAAAGTTGCATCTGAAAAATCCAATTAAACCCAAGTCTTGAAGCAAATATGACAAAATATAACGATTAATACTGGATATAAGTACTTAATGCATTATTCTAAATATTTCTTTTTTAAGATTTTTAAAAACTAAAATAAAAATCCATTTTCCTATGGAGGAAAAATTTCTTCTGTCAGTTTTTGCCACATACAAGGACATATCACTCTAGGCCAGGGTTTTTGAACTTTGGTACTGCTGACATACTGGGCTGGATATTTACCGTGGGGCTGCCCTGGGCACCACAGGATGTTTAACAGCTACCAACCAGATGCCAGCAGGACCACCCCCCTCGCTGTGACAGTCAAAAATGTCTCCAAACACCGCCAAACGTCTTGGGGGCGGGGGTAGAGGGCAGATGCAAAACTATCCTGGTTGAGAACCACTGCTCTAAGCCATGGATAAAGCCAAATGCCAGGTCTGTGATGGATCTGGCCCTTCAGGGCTATGCCACAGCCATTGCCTGCCCTTTATCCTAGAAGGCAGCTGTAGCCTGATAAAAGATAAATATGTTCTTATTCAACACAAATACAATTTTCCTTTCCATGCCTCAGTATGGCTGTTTTATTGTGGTTCATAAGCCTGGCAGGTAACTTAACTAGAGGAAAAGAAGAGAATGTTGTTCCTGTATTAACAGAGAATTAATTGTGTTTTTGGCAATGCGCAACCAAGCCATCAATTCTTTCCATCGAAAATCCTAGAATGACGTACTACTTAAATACACCTCCTTAAATATTGACTGAGACTGCTCAAAAAAGAGGAAAATCTGTACTTGGTTTGGGTCACCACATAGTGTAATCTGTAGTAAAGGGAAAAAAGGGAAAGCGAAATCATCTGCTTACAGGTACATAACAACGGTGGCCCCCATGACCATGAGGAATCTGCTCAGGGAAGAGTAGAAGTAGAGGATACTAAGAAAGACGGAAAACGTAGCTGCTGAATAGGTCCAATCCAACCAATCTCGATTTATCTCATCATCTTCTTCCACAATAGGGCCACCCTGTGCATTCATCCGCAAGTTCTGATTGGCCCCAGGGTTAACCACCACTTGAGGAGCAGCATTCTGATTGGCGGGCTGGTTTTCAGCTGGAAACTGGTTGTGGATAGGGGCTGGAGCAGGCGCAGAGACCACAGGTATCTCTTGTGCACTTGGTGAGGGGACAAAAGCCCTTGACGCAGCAGTGGCTGCTAAGCTAAAATAAAAATGACAGAGGCAAATACTGTTGAGAGCAAGGCACCATGAAGACTGGTTCTCATAACCTCATTTACGCAGGGATCTTTTACTATTAAGTAGGCATATACAAACTTGATTTTTCTTTAACTTAGTGAAGAACTTCTTTACTAACAGTCATATCTATAAATGCCTTTTCTACTCCTAACAGAAGCCACTTGGTAAATTTCATCTGGAATTAAACATCAAGGCCACCATGAAAACATGGTGCAGTAGCAAATTAAAATTTTCATAAAATGTTAAAGATATCACAAATTGAAAAGAAAAAAAAAGGAAATAACATATTCTAAATAAAGTCATCAAACTATGGATCAGTCAGCCAACTACGCGTCAATACACAGATTAGTAGTTACCATTTATCCTCTATCCCACCCACAGAGCAGGACTCTGACACACTCAGCCCGCCCTCCCTAACTTTGTGGGTAACATGGATGGGCGTTCCCTCCATTTCTGGGAGCCCTGGCCACACCCAGTGTCGTGAGTGAAGACTCACTACTGCATGTAGTACTGCCGTGCGTATATCTGCTGGAACCAGGAGAGCTGCAGCCACCCATAGGTTGTGTAGCCTGAGAAACCAGGCCCCAGGCCTTGGAACGCCGGCTGGACAGCTTCAGGCCTATGAAAGATTTCAAAAAATGCTTTTTTTGAGTTGGTTTAGTATGAATAAGTGAAAATTAAGTTTAAATTACAATCAGGAATTCAAAACAAAGAGACAGAAGATTGAGCTTTATGACAGTTACATGTAGATTTCTGGGTGATGCACCTGTGTAATACAATCACAGAAAGTACTGACAAAGCCCCCCTCCCATGGTCTGGATCCCATGGGAAAACAAGAGCCCTCTGCCCAGCACTGGGGTCTCATGATGTCATCACCATGATGTACAAACAAGCTGGACCTTTTCAGTCTAAGTGGATCCCCACCCTTATTTTAGACTTGCTGAGTCTCACTGAAGGTCTAAACCCCACTATTCATTCTTTAGGGAGCAGCTCTAAAAAGTCACACCTCTCCCAAAGTCTTTTCTGCAGGAAATACTCCTTCCCTCCCAATACCCATTTCTCCCTCACCCCTAGATCTGAACTATACGGGGAGCAGAGTTATGTGTGGCACCACCCATGCATGCTTACTGACCACTTGTGCCCTGTAAGGCCGCCGGGCTGTTATCTCACGGGATCCCCAACAACCTTGTGGGGAGGGAGCTCTCCACCCTGCCATTTTACAGAGGGGAGCCCGAGTGCAGCTCAGGGAAGACAAAGGATCTGCACGAGGTCACTGAACCTGTAAGTAGTAGGGCTGGATTTGAGACCTGTTTGACACCAAACTCATGCTTCTATCATCCAGCGCAGCCTGGGGCAGGGTGTGTGTGGGAGTCATCTCTGGTTTTGTGAGCCCTACACAGTGAACTCCTTTGGCATCACTTCACAAAATTCAAACTAACAGAACTGCAGAAAGATCAGGAGTTGTTATGTGGTCATCTCTGCTGGTCAATTCATATCCTTAAACAAAGTTATATGCACTGGCTGTCCAATAAATATTTGTTGGATGAAATCAAGTTTTATTATGGTAAAATTCATAGTCAGATATGAGCCTCAATTCTCAAATCGTATAGTCAGAAAAAGGGAAGCAGTTTTAAGTGTTTCTATCCAATAATGAATTCAATTATCCACTTTATATGCTAGGTATGGAACTTAACCAAATTCCATACCCAGAGTATTTCTAAAGTTGTATTCTAATACAAATAGGTCTTGGTATGATACTGTTTTTGATCATTTAAAAAAGATACAGTACATGGAAATGAGAAAATAACAAAGTGCTTTTGTTAGCTCTGAAGATGATGACACTGCAGACACGCAAGATAACTGAAAGGTTTTTAGAGTTATATCCTGAACTATGTAGAACTGAACTGACAATGCCTGGGAATTACTTTTAAATACTTCAGGAAAAAATGGGAAGCAGGAATAGATAAAGCAAGTATGGCAAAAATTGATCATTATATGGAGATTCATTATACAGTTCCCTCTACTTCTGTGTATATTTGAAAACCTCCATTAAGAAAAAAAACAACTCTTCATTCCTCAAACACCTGACTTTATCAACAATCAGATATTAAAAACTACTAGGAAACGGTGGGCAGGGGACTCAGGGAGTAACAGAGTTTCAACTTGTAGTTAATAAACTGTTTTTTCCCAAAGGATCTTTCATAGTAAGGTGTTCCAAGAGCTGTGAAATCCGAACGTCACAGCATTTAGTCGCTTCTGGCTTTTGCGTTAAAGAGAAGCTCTAATTGCTCCTTTTCTCCTAGCACCACCGACACGGTACTTGGCAGAGCATTTCTCAAACAATCCCTTCACCTTTTGTCACCCACTGTTATGACAGACAAAGCACAAAGCCACTCGGCAAAGCAGCTGCACAGTGCTTACAACAGCTGCTTTTCTGCACCAGCACTAATTCCCTATCATGAGGTCAGCGCAATGTGAAGTGCACCCACGTAGGAGGAGAAATGCCCAGATTTTCAGGACATGCATCTCCACTTTTTAGATCTTCCTAAAAGGCTATGTATTAAGAAAAGTTAAATACAGAAGAGATCTTTAAAGTGAAGCCCTTATAAAGCAAAATTTTGTACATTTAAAAATTCTATGAGTATATAGTATAAACACAGCTTATTCTTAAGTTGATGCAAATGATGCACGTTCATGTTGTACAACCTGCTTCTTTATTACAACACTCACCTCGAGATATTCTCCCATCCAGAGGGAGAAGGGTTCCGAACAACCTCCCTTTGCCTTAAACCGTCACTTGAGGAATCCCCAGGAGACTGTCCCTGATTAAGACCAGCGGGCTGCTCTATGGATTCAGCAACCTAGATAAGTGTAACATGAACAAAAGGCCTGATGCAACGGTGTGAAATCAAGCTTCAAGGATTCTTTCTCTGTGAATGGCTTATGTCCCCAACCCTGACCTCTGAACTTGACAAAATCGAACAGATGCAATGTTACATAAAGAATATTCTAAAATTTGTTCAACACAGTATCAATACAGATACTAAAAAAAAAATCCGTATTTTTTCCTAGAGTAGCTATGCTGTAGTTTCACTAAAATCTCCCAATGAAGTTATCATTGGTGAGAAAGCTTCCTGTTAATGCTCTATACATCTTTTTTTTTCTATACATCTTATGGTGTTAAATTTACTAAGAAATTAAATTTGACCAATAAGATTTATAAACACAACCCAGCCAGCAACCTAAAGAATTTCTTACACTATACTCAGATGTTTCAGGATGTACAGTTGTAATGCAAATTTAGAGTGTATCACCACATTAGAATATTAATACTGTATATATTTTTAAAAAATAAATTTATTTATTTATTTATTTTTAATTTTGGCTGCATGGGGTCTTTATTGCTGCGTTTGGGCTTTCTCTAGTTGAGGAAAGCAGGGGCTGCTCTTCTTTGCAGTGTGCGGGCTTCTCTTGTTGCGGAGCACCGGCTCTAGATGGGAGGGCTTCAGTAGTTGTGGCTCTTGGGTTCTAGAGCACAGGCTCAGTAGTTGTGGCACGGGGCTTAGTTGCTCCACGGTATGTGGGATCTTCCCGGACCAGGGATTGAACCCGTGTCCCCTGCATTGGCAGGTGGATTCTTAACCACTGTGCCACCAGGGAAGTCCCTTAATACCGTATATTTGAACTAACACTGTGAAATGAAAAATGAGGGATTTTTGACCATCTAACATAAGCAAGTCTTTAGAGATCACTTGATAAAGACTGAGGCCTTTTCCTATCCAAACAAATAATCACAATGAAAATTTCCAAAGTAAACATAGTCATGTTTTACTCTTTATAAACATCAGGGACTTCCCTGGTGGCGCAGTGGTTGGGAGTCCGCCTGCCAATGCAGGGGACACGGGTTCGAGCCCTGGTCCGAGAGGATCCCGCATGCCGCGGAGCGGCTGGGCTCACATGCCACAACTACTGAGCCTGCGCTCTGGAGCCTGCGAGCCACAACTACTGAGGCCTGCGCACCACAACGAAGAGTAGCCTCCGCTCACTGCAGCTGGAGAGCGCCCGCACGCAGCAATGAAGACCTAACGCAGCCAAAAATAATGAATAATAAATAAAATAAAATAATTTAAAAAAAAAAATCAATGGTTCCTTAGAAATTCATTATGTGCTAAATTCATGACTGCCTTGCTAGTTCGGTGATCTGGATACACAGCCACTATAGATCAAATCAAATCCCAGAGAAGTGTGTACTGCAGAACTCCACTTTTCCACTACAACACTAATGGAAGTCTACTACTATTATAGTAAACTCTCACTTGTATTGATAACAGTTTCTTATTCCTGATTCTCACTGGGGAAGAGACAAAATATTATATGATAAAAACACTTAAGAGTTTTATCCAACTTCCTTTATTTCGACCTTGAGAGTCTGAATGACACGAATTGTTATCATCATGAAAAAGCAGACATACCTTTGTGCTGGCTTCTGGCATTTTGGAAGGACTCTTCACACTGCACACCAGATGCAAAACATGCCGGTTTTCCTGCTGAAAGTAATAAGGAGGTACTTTAGGACCTGAATTCAACCTTATTAGTGCTCAAAAACATTCAAAAGTTAATATATTTAGTGATACCTTTGGAAGCAAGTCCCTGAGACACTGGTGATCCAACAACAGCTTCCCAGAATAAATTAACCTCTGGTCCTCTGGATGCTTATGGAAAGAAAGAGCAGCACAGGTCAGCACTTAGCTCCCTCAAGTTCCCAAACACAGAAGAAACTGTTTTATACAAATAATTTAAACGTGTGTGTTTTTCCCAGCATCACAGGAAAACATTTTTCCGAAGGCCCCATATACAAAACTTTTACTTAGGAAGTACTTAACTTTAAACTGATCTCTAACATGCAAACAAATTTAGGATGGCAAACTACCAGTCCACAAAACCTATGGCAAGCTACCTGACTTCTTAACTCCCAGGGAAATTGCTTTCTGCCACAAAAAGCACAAATATGGGGCTCCTACAGCAACGAACTTCAAAACTCAAAGTTTGGTCTCAGAGAAAACTCAAAGTCAGCCTTCCCTAAAACCACCTAGCACTGTCCCAAGATAACATGAAGCAATTCTAAACTTAAGCCCTCAAAGAGACTTTTCCCAACATACAAATGCAGCTAAAGAGGAGACGGTGTGTGGTAAAATTCCACACCACAACCCTATGAGATATTTAGTATGCCTATTGTAAGGGGGAAAATCTAAAATTCACTTGTCCAAGGTCACCTGCTGCTAAAGAGTCAAGATTCCAAACACTCTACTCCATTCCAGTGATTTTAAAACCACAGTTGTGCCACACACTTTTATACAAATCTCACTTTTAAAATCCATTTTTAATTCCCTTAAAAACTGGACTTAAGGGACTTCCCTGGTGGTACAGTGGTTCAGAATCTGCCTGCCAATGCAGGGGACACGGGTTCGAGCCCTGGTCCGGGAAGACCCCACATGCCGCGGAGCAGCTAAGCCTGTGCGCCACAACTACTGAAGCCCGTGTGCCTAGAGCCTGTGCTCCGCAACAAGAGAAGCCACCACAATGAGAAGCCCGCGCACCGCAATGAAGAGTAGGCCCCGCTCGCCGCAACTAGAGAAAGCCTGCGCACAGCAACAAAGACCCAACGCAGCCAAACATAAATAAATAAAATTTAAAACTGGACTTAAATAATGGCTTCAAGTGATATATACCAAAGTCAGTACACTGGAGCTCACCAGCAACTTCTCAATCTACTCTTGCCAAAATAACCAATTATGCAAAATTTGGAATAAAGCTGCTCCTGCCAAGTAGCCCAAGATTATAAAGCAAGCTGTTTAAAACAAACAAAAAAATAACCGTACCTATTTATCTGCATAAATCAGGATTTTTGTTTTTTGGACACTGGGCAACTATAACAAACTGCAGAAATATATTGGATGCTGTGTTCATCATTGTTCTCACTGATTGAACTTCATATGTAAATGCTATAAACCTGGACTTGTAAATGTTACTGTATAGGTGAGGTCCTGCATTATATTAAAGAGTTTCACACTAGAAAAAGTTTGAAAACCACGGGTGCCCGTGATTTGAGGCCTGTTAAAGGCCTGAACTGACACTCTGCGTCTTTATCCAGAAGGCTGATTTAAAAAAAAATATATTAAGCAAACAACTATTATAAAGTAAGGCTTCTCACATTAGAAAGCAAATGACGAATGTGCTCCAGCCAAAATTTTTAAACACAAATATACAGACCTGAGAGACCTTTTATTTACAACTTTGGGTCCTCGGACTTAATAGGAGTGATGTTCCTCACCCAAGGAAGCCCTAAAGGAAAGCCCTCCTCCAAAACACCGCCTTTTACCAAATGACGCAACTAGAGGCTACACCTGCTTCGCCAATTTGTGTACCTAATAGCCATTCTCGCAGCAGCACTGCCACCTGTTTCTTGGGAGCAGCTATGGTGAAATTGCAAATAGTGCCAAGGCGAATGCTAGAGGAATGGGAGCTTATTAAATAAATAAGCACATTTCAAAAGAACGACTCAGGAGGGAAACTCACTTCCACGTTCTTGACAATATGGAACAAAAACAACCTGACCCATAAGCTACACCCTGACACGTTGCAACACTTCAGATAAGAAAGAACAATTTCACAATCTTGTCCTGCCCTGATGCCCTCTCCTGTTTGATGGAGAATTACAGTTGTGGGCAGTAAAGAACACTGTTGACACTTACATAATATTAGAGTAGAAAGTAAATACAGGAAGGTCCAGCTCATAGCCTCCGTCACGTGCTGGGGAGGGAGGGTGGCCCTAAGGGTGATGCTGACAGATGTGTCAACCAAAACAAAGCGAGGAAGTCTCTGCCAATTGAGGGACCAGAGTCTTAAAACCCAGACTCCAGGAGATTCCTTCCACCTATTTTCCTTCTAAATCACTTTTTACCGGAAAGTGCACCGGGCTCCTCCCTGGGACTAAGCACAGGCTGTGGAATCCAGCTCACAGGGAGGGGACCAGGGCAGAAGGCGGACTGGGAGGGGAAGCGCCACGTCCTGTTCGCGGGTGTGGGGCCTTAAGCACACGCTGCCCGGGCGCTCACTGTGCTTCTCCAGCCACTGGCCGGGCTTGGCCCCTGCCCTCACCTCTCTGCAATGAGAGGCTACATTCAGAAAACTCGTTTCGCAGCACTTCTGTTTCCTTATTCCTACCCATCGGATGCAATCCTAACGAGGAACACCTAGTCACTCCGCCGTTTTGGGGAAATTGAGGCTTGGAGGGTGAAATGACTCACTCAAGGTCAAACTGCTGTTTCAGCGGCTTGGCTAAGGCTGGAAGCCAGATCTAGGGGGCTGGGAAGGGGTCTGAAGAGGTATGGCAGGAGTGCGACAGCCGTTAGAGTTTGGGGACCTAGGACGCGAGGTGACAGGGGAAGGCGGCCCATCAGGAAGGCGGGACGATGGCGGCCTAGAACGAGGAAGTGACAGCCACTGGACCACGTCAGAGGGCGCCTACGGCGGCAGGGCAGAAAGAGGGAGACCACAGGCCTGGGAGAGGGGACCTGCGGAGCACCAGCCGTCAGGGGAAGGCCGGCGAAGCGAGAAGTTACAGGGAAAGGGGAGGAGGACGTGGCATCCCAAGGGGGGACGCGAGGAGGGCTGCGAGGATGACAGCCGGGGTTAGGGGAGTGCTGGCAGCTGGAGCCGGGGGCTCCTCTCACCGGGCGCTCGGGGTAGACGCGGCTCAGATGGGCCTTGAGGCGGCTCACGCTCCAGCTGCGGTCGCCGCTCAGCTCCAAGTCGCGGTGGCGCTGGTTGGGGCTCTTCACCAGGAGCGTGACGGGCTCGGGCTCCATGTCGACGGCGCTGTGGGCTCGGCGGCGCTCCCAGACGCCAGGCAGGAAGTGTCGCTGCCACCCCCAACCCCCACAAAAAAGCTTCGCCTCTCTGGATCGCGCGCGCCCGTCTCGGGCACCTTTTATAGGCACCCCGCGCCCGGACTCTGCGGACAGAACCCTCTGTGGCTGCCACCCATTGGCTGGGGCGGAGAGCACTGCCCCAACGTGGCCCAATCGGCGCCCGGCTCCGTTGGCGGAAGGGCGGGCGGAGCACGTGGGCGCAGGCTGATGCAACCCGCCGCCGTGGCGTCACCGTCAGTCGCGGCTGCGGCCCGGGTGCCTGGGTTGGGTGGCCGTGCTGGGGTTCGCGCGGCCCACGCGGGGCCCCTCGGCCCTGAGACACTGGCTTGCTCCCTGGCTCGGGTTGCTCACGGCACTTTAGGGAGGGCCGACCCTGCCGACTCTCCGGTTTGGCAGCCTCTGCAAATTGTTTCCTCACAAAGCAGCAGCTCCGCCCTTTTGACACCAGCCCCATTTCCCCTTTTCCTTCCCCGGGTGGCCCGGGACGTCAGGCCCTCCAGGGGAGGTCTCCCCACCCCCACCCCGGCCTCAGCTCAAAGAACTGCTGGGGGAGCCCCGTTTGCGAACCCACATGGAAGGGCGCCCCCGATGCGCCTTAGAAGGGCCAGGAAGAAGGGAGATTCTTCCTGGGGTTCAGGATGCAGGAATCCGAGCCAATGTTGCCACTTCATCTGTGACCTGAGACTTGAACTTTATACCGCCAACTGTGGGACGTCATCCTAATGAGTGGCAAGCAGGCCACAGTCCAGCTTAGGCTGGGAGACGCTCGAAAAAGGCCTCATGTTATAGGATACTAACACATACTTCCTTGAAATTGGGGCTGAGACACGGAAGGCAGGTTTCTTGGTTTTCCTAAAATGTGACCACGGAGGCCTGGCTGATGTAGACACTCCCTCCCTCTGTAGGAAAAAAGGTCTTTTAAAACAAAACTGACATTGTGCTGGCTCGTCCTTGTTCTAATCCTGTTGGGACATCTGTTTTGCCAGGTGTGTCAGGACCTTGGCAGTTGTACATACAATGTAAAACACTATGTAAATAGTTTCCAGAGTGAGGCAAATTTAAGGAGGGTAACAGGAGGACCCTGGTCTGGTTGGTGGGTGTAGTACCACAGACTGGGTGGCTTAAAGGACAGAAATGTATTGTCTCACAGCTCTAGAGGCTGGAAGTCTGAGATTGGTGCCAAAATATTGGCTCCCTGTACACCGATGCCAAAATGAGATACAGAGACAGAGTTTTGGAGGAGAAAGAAAGGGTGGCTTTATTCTTTGTCAGACAAAGGGGGAACACAGCAGGCCAGCACCTCAAGAACTGTGCCCCCCACCCTGGGGAATAGGGAGAGGTCTCATATTCGGGGCTTGTGGTCAGGGGTATTCAATAAGGATCAAGGCGGTAATAGTCTTATATTCTTCTTTCTTCTGCAGAGTTTCAGAAGGGTGGGGGTGCTGACAAGATTAGGGTGTGTGCAGGGTCTCCTAATCTTGAGGAGCTTCTCTAGTCCCTTTCATCTCGCCTCAGGTGGCTTCGTGGCTGCTCCCCCCTTGATTAGCAACTATTCGAATCTGCCCTTTGGAACTCAGGGAAGACCATGGAGGCTGGAGTCTTGCCTACAAGAAATGGGGGACAAAAAGGACTCTGTGTCCGGGAGCCCCACAGGGCCCCGCTTGGTTTCAAGATCAAGGTGTAAGGCATGGTTGGTTCCTTCTGAGGGCTATGAGGGAGAATCTGTTCCATGTTGGCAATCTTTGGCATTCCTTGGTGTGTAGCTGCATCACCCCCATCTCTGCCTTCATGGTCACAGTGTGTTCCCCCTGTGTGCGTGCCTTCACATCATTTTCTCTGTGCATGCCTGTCTTTGTGTCCCAATTCCCCCCCACCCTTTTTTTATAAGGACACCAGTCATATTGGATTAGGGTTTTACCCTAATGACCTCATCTTAACTTGATCATCTGCAAAGACCCCATTTCCAAATACTGTCACGTACACAGGTACTGGGGGTTTAAGAATTCATCTTTTTGGAGGACACAGTTCAATCCATAACAGTCAGCCTTAATATAACACAGAACACGGATGGTTTCCTTTTCAGCAGTCTTTGTACTAGAGGTGAAGCGCTTTGGAGATAATTGTCCCCATGCTCAGCTTTCTGTGATTGGTTTTTGTCGGCTGAGAAGGCCTCAGTCCCTTTTCATCTGGGCTGGCTTCATGGGTGTGGCACCTCTGGGGCTCTACTCTTTGTATAATGCTCTTCTGAAAATTCTTAATAAATTTTCAACAAGAAGTCCTGCATTTTCATTTTTCACCAGGTCTCACAAATTATGTAGCTGGTCCTGTTTTTCATACATCAGGATGGAAGAAATGACTGATTACAATCTGGTAGTCTTCCAACTAGCTAGAAGCTAACCAGTGGAGCCAGGCCAGATAAAACAAGCAGAAGCCTTAGAGCAGGCAGCCAGGCAGGAGATAACAGCTTCACTGGGTAATTAAGGAGGCCACATAACATGGTTTCCTGTAGCCTGCTGCGACAAAGCGTCAGGTCCCCTTAAAACAGCACATCCATTTTCACTCAGTAGTAAGAAGGTAAAGGGGTGTGCTTTTCCCTAGGGAAAAGGCAATCCAATTTCTGTGATTCCCTCTTGAGTTATCTCTCAACGAGACAGCTCCTTGTAAAGGACTTTTGTGATTCTGCCTATAGTACAGAATTGTTCCTCGTATGCATGGGGGATTGGGTCCAGGACTCCCCCCGCCACCCCCTCCCCCATAGAAAAATCCTTGGATGCGCAAGTCCCTTCTATAAAATGGCATAGTATTTGCATATAACCAATGCAACATCCTCCCATATACTTTTTTTTTTTTAACTTTTTGGCCGCGCTGCACAGCATGTGTGATCCTAGTTCCCTGACCAGGGATTGAACCCGCGCCCCCTGCAGTGGAAGCGTGGAGTCTTTCTTAACCACTGGACGGCCAGGGAAGTCCCATTCTCCCATCTACTTTAAATCATCTCTAGATTACTTATAATATTAAATACAATGTAAATGTTATGTAAATAATTGTAAATACAATGTAAACACTATGTAAAGTTTCCAGAGTGGGGCAAATTTAAGTTTTGCTTTTTGGAACTTTCTGGAATTTTTTTCTTCAGAATATTTTCCATTGTGGTTGGTTGAATACGTGGATGTGGTACCCATGGATATAGAGGGCCAACCATATTTATAAAAACATTAAATTCAGGTCAGCATGCCAGGAATAGAGATAAACACGGAGTGACCCTGTTCTCAGTGATCTTACAAATACAGCGAGCATGATAAGACAGTCAAAAACAGAAATAAAAGACAACCCAAAAGTCTCATACATTTCTGAAGGGCTTATGATTACATTGAGGAATTACACAGAGGCAGGAGAGGGGGAGACAGAGAAAACTGGATGGAAGAGGTGGAATTTGAGCTGAACTTTGAAGGATGAGTAGGATTTGAATGAAAATAATAATGGCAGCAATTATTGATAAGCCCAACAGGGGACCTGTATACACAATTTGTACGGGCAAGTATAGTTCAGTGGTTCAACTGATGGGCCCAGAGCCAGAGTGCCTGTTTCTAAGCCAACTTGTGTCACTTATGAGCGTGACCTTAGGCAAGTTACTCAAACTCTCTGTACCTAATTGTCCTCATCTGTAAAATAGGAAGAATAATCGTGTCTATTTCACGGGGTTGTTGTGATATTTAAATGATATAGCATTGTTAAAGGTCTTGGGGAAGAGCCAGACACTTAGCAAGTGCTCAATTAATATTAGCCATTAATATTTGGGAAACTGCAAGGAGTCCAGTCCACAGGTTCCCAAGCCTGGCAGTGAAACAGAATCACCTGAGGAACCCTTTTTCTTTTTTTTTTAAAGTGAAGTCTTACAACACCAAGTATTGACAAAGATATGGAGCAATGAGGACTCTCATACTTGGCTGGTAGGAGTATAAAATTGTACAACCACTGTGGAAATCAGTCTGGCAGTTTTCATAAAGTTAAACATACACCTAACTTACAAGCCAGCTATTACACTCACAGGGATTTACCCAAAAGAAATTAAAGACTTGCACAAGAATGCTGATGGAAGCTTTATCCATAGCATCAAACACTGGGAACAGTCGAGGTGTCCATCACCAGGAGACCAGATAAACACTACGGTATACCCATACAATGGAATGCTACTCAGTAATAAAAAGAAATGAACTACCATACATGTAGCAACATGGATGAATCTCAAAACCGTGCTGAGTGAAAGAACCAGACAAAAGGAGTACCTATTAAATGCTTCCGTTCATATGAAACTCTAGAACAAGCAAAATGAATCTGTGGTAACAGAGAACAGATGCATGGTTGCCTGGGGATGGGGTGGCAGAGATTGACTTGGAAGGGGCTGTGCTGAAGTCGGCTGGTGCTGGTTTTCAAGAACCGAATGTGAGCTTGTCTTCCTGACTCTGCTTTCAGCGTCATCACACTGACAGCCTGAAATTGGCCATGGTAGGAATATTCACACCACAGAGATCAGGAAACGCAATAAAGCAGAGCCTTTTTCCCCCGGGGAAGCAGTTGTTCACCTCTACTAATACACCACTGTGTATTAAGGAAATTTCTAGGGTGGTGAAAAGTTCTGTCTTGGTAGGGTGTGGGGTAGGCAGGCACAGACATTTTTCAAAATGGATCTAGCTGTATAATTAAGATATGTGCATTTCACTGCATGGACATTATGCCCACAACTAAACACGTAGAAACAATAGGATGGGTATCTGGTCCCATGTCAGGCCTACCAAATGGGACCTGAGGCATCTAAGTCGGTACTGATTCAAGGGCCAGCTTTGGAAACCACTGGTCAAGTGTGGCAGTAAGGACAGAGTTTATTTTAAAATACTAATAATGATGATGTCTGGACTTCTCTGGCAGTCCAGTGGTTAGGACTCCGAGCTCCCAGTGCAGGGGACGTGGGTTCAATCCCTGGTCAGGGAACTAAGATCCCGCATGCCATGCCGAGCAGCCAAAAATATATAAATAAATAAATAAAATAAAGTAAAATTTAAAAAAATAATAATGATGATGTCAGCGAGAGGTAAGACTGGAAAGAATTCTTGGGACCAGTTCAGGGAAGACTTTGCGTGCTCACCCTCGAGAGTTGGCTTTATTTTGTGGGCAATAAGGTTTTTGAGTAGTAGAAGGACGTGATCAGAATCAGTACGGATCTTCGTCATTACGAAGGCTGGGCTCGAGGAGGAGAGACTTGGGGCCACGAGACCCGAGTGGTTCGTTCAAGAGAAAATGTAGATCAGTGCTAGGATTGAGCAAAAAAGGAAATGTGAAAAAAAAATTGGAAAAAGAAAAAGACATCGCAGAAATAAAGCAGGAGGGAAAGAGGCCTGGGAACAAAGATGGGTTCAGGAACAGAGCTAATGGCTAACATGGGGGAGTGCTTACCACGTGCCAGACACACAACTTCAAGAAACTTGCATTTAATCCTCACAGCAACCTTTGAAGTAGGATGCTTTTATTATTGCCGTCTCACAGCTGGGGAAACTGAGGCACGGGGAGTTTAAGTAACTCGGCTACAGAGCTAGTAACTCTATGAAATTTTTATTTTTTAATTAACTGGTACTGAGGTATAATTTACATATAGTAAAATACATGGATCTTAAATGTACAGTTCAAAGAGTTTGGGTAGGTGTATTCACCTCTGTGAATTCCTATCATTCCAGATACATTCCTATCATTCTAGAGAGTTCCCTAGTGCCCCTTCCCAGCCAACCTGCTCGCCTCCCCACCAATCCTGGTCCCAGACATTACTGGTCTGCTTTCTGTCTCTCCAGTTTGGTCAGGCCTGTTCTAGAAGTTCATATAAGTGAAATCATACAACATACATTCCTTTGTGCCTCTCAAGAATAGAAAGTCAAGCGGCTCAGGGAAAGAAAGATAGTGAGTTCAAGGAAAATCCAAACTCTTTTTTTTTTTTTCCTTTTTTGGCCACGCCATGTGACATGTAGGATCTTTATTTCCCCCACCGGGATAGAACCCATGCCCTCTGCAGTGGAAGCGCAGAGTCTTAATCCCTGGACAGCCAGGGAAGTCTCGGAAAATCCATATTCTTAAGTGAGATTTCTGGAAATGTGGAAATGAAAGACTATGGAAATTTAAAAACTTGATGGTTAGAAGCACCTCTGTGGTGCTATGTCTCTGCTGTGACCTAATTCATCTTTAAATTCTGAGGGGGGAGAGGGAAGGAGCTGAGACCTGTTTTATTTTATACTCAGGCTGTGAGGGTCTAGAAGCCTTTGCAGAACCTGAGCAGGCAAAAGGTCACTGACAGTGCATGTGCTTTATTTCAAACAATCTGGTGTCTTAGGCCCTGCTGAACTTCTGTACTTTGTTCCTGGAATTCTTGTTTTTACTTGGTTTCTAGAGATTCTCCCAAATAATTCAAGCTCCAACCAGAAACCTTGCCTTTTATGGTCATTTCTGAAATCCTAATTTGGCCACACACACGAGCCATCTTCTTTAGGCCAGGAAATGGACATCCTGTTCTATACTCATGAAATCCATCCCATGGTGACCCATGCCCACGCTAAGCCGGAAGCAGCTTTCTTTCCTCACCAGAAGCAGCGCCCACAGTAAGTCCTCCCAAACAATGTAGTCAGTGATCGGGAAGTGCTTTTGTTCGATAAAGGAAGGAGGTATCTCGGACTGGGATGCCCAGACTTCGAGTGTGACACCCACTTCCCTGTTACTTTCTGATATCTGTTTCTTAAAAGTGCATGTTACATACATTTGTATAATCAAAGAGAATGAAAACTGATTTGGCTTTGAGAACCCCAAGTATCTCTTGAATGGGAGACACTGAGGGGTCTGGCCAGTCAAGACTGACCACTGGGGGCAACAGTGGGCCTGGTAGTTAACTGCACGGTGCACTTCTTTTTTTAAAATAATTTTTAAAAATAGATTTATTTATTTTTATTTATTTATTTTTGATTGCGTTGGATCTTCGTTGCTGCTCGCGGGCTCTCTCTTGTTGCGGCAAGCGGGGGCTACTCTTCGTTGCGGTGCACGTGCTTCTCATTGCGGTGGCTTCTCTTGTTGTGGAGCACGGGCTCTAGGCGCGTGGGCTTCAGTAGTTGTGGCTCACGGGCTCTAGAGGGCAGGCTCAGTAGTTGTGGCGCACGGGCTTAGTTGCTCTGCGGCATGTGGTATCTTCCTGGACCAAGGATCAAACCCATGTCCCCTGCATTGGCAGGTGAATTCTTAACCACTGCGCCACCAGGGAAGTCCATGCATGGTGCACTTCTAAACTCAGCCCTTATAAGGTTTAAAAATGTACCTGGGGTTCATTTACTTGATAAGCTAAACAGAATTATCATATGACCCAGCAAGTCTACTCCTAGGGTTATATCTAAAGGAATTGAAATCAGGAATTTAAACAAAAACTTGTCTATGAATATTCACAGTAGCAACATTCACAATAGCCAAAAGGTAGAAATAACTGAAATGTCCAAGAACTGATGAATGGATAAACAAAATGTGGTCTATCCATGCAATGGAATATTATTCAGCCATGGAAAGGAATGAAGTACTGATACTTGCTATAACATGGATGAACATTGAAAACATTGTACTAAGTGAAAGAAGGCAGACCCAAAAGGCCACATATTGTATGGTTTTTATTCATATGAAATATCTAGAATAAGCAAATCCATAGAGACATAAAGCAGATTAGTGGTTGCCAGGGGTTAATGGAGGGTGATTGCTTAATGGGTCCATGATTTCCTTATGGGATGATGGAAATATTTTGGAGCTAGATAGTGGTGATGGTCGCACAACATTGTGAATGTGCTAAATGTCACTGAATTACACACTTTAAAATAGTTAACATGGTGAATTTATATATATATATATATATATATATATATATATATATATATACACACACACACATACACACATATATTTGGAGTAGACATTAATTCCTTTTACATTTTAATTGAAGTATAGTTGATTTACAATGTATATATACCTTGATTTACAAGGTATATAGCAAAATGATTCAGTTATACCTACTATATATATGTACATATATATGTGTGTATATATATTCTTTTTTATCATTTAGTATGATAATCTCTAGGTCCATCTATGTTACTGCAAGTGGCATTATTTCATTCTTTTTTATGGCTAAGTAATATTCCATTGTATATGTTTCTTTTTTTTTAGCCACACCGCACAGCTTGTGGGATCTTAGTTCCCCAACCAGGGATTAAACCCGGGTCCTCAGCAGTGAGAGCGGAGTCCTAACCACTGGACCACCAGGGAACTCCCCCATTGTATATGTTTGCCACATCTTCTTTATCCATTCATCTGTCGACGAACATTTAGGTTGCTTCCATGCCTTGGCTATTGTAAACAGTGCAATTGATACTATGAGGTGAATTTTATATTATACAATTGAAAAAATCAGAAGTCCTACTTGGTTCCCTCTTTCCTGTTGAATGCTATTTCACAGCCTTTCCTCCAATGGAGGGAGGAACTCAAATAAAATAACCGCCACCAGACAACAAAAATCCTTCTGATTACCGCAAAAAGGACGGGGTAGATGAATGGGTGGTGTCTGCTTGATTCAATAATCTCTCTCACAGAGCACATGCTTGGCTCTTCTCTAGACTGCAGGTGCAGCCAGCTCCAGGTTTATGACTCTCCTGGCTGCTTGGGTTTGGTTCCAGGGCAAACACCACTCAGGTGGGCCCTGCCCTCCAGGTCTGCATCCTGGGCAGGATCATGGCTGAACTCTGAGGCCCAGGAAACCTCAAAAGCCCGCACTTCCCGATCACGGATGCCAGTCCAGCCCTCTTCTAAATATTCTGATTGTAGCCCAGCATTTTACTTTAAAAAGAAAAGAAAAAACCCATATTTATTCATCTTAAGTTTTATAGTACCTTTTCATAAATACAGAATCTTTCCTGTACTCTAAGTAAAATTTTGACTGTGTGTTAGTTTCTTTCTTTTTTCTGTAGCAAAACCCTCAGCTTCCCCAAGCTGGTTTCAGACTAGACCTAGCACTTAGGCAAAGATGCATAAGACTACAGAGATAGCTATAGCAATATAGCAATATTCTTGTTAAAATGGTGGGACTTGTTACTTTCCTCCATGAATTCCCTTGCTCAGCCCTCCCATTCAACTCTGGACTTTTCCTTTCCCAGCCCATAACAAACATCTCCACTCATTCCCCTCTTATCTCTGCCCTGGTTCCCTCAGCTTTCCCTGCCCCAGGCCTACATCAATCACTCAGGTCAGCAAGATTTCACCTTCGGGTCTGGTTCTTTGTAAACAAGCTCTGGCCCCCTCCCCCTGCACACAAGCTCTGGCCCCCTCCCCCTGCACCTTGCCCTATTCCCCAAACCTCCTTATGTTAACCAACCCTACCTTTCTCCAAGACAGGACCCTTGAACATCTCCCGTTGAAGGCAGCCCTGTCTCCCCCTCCTCCTCCCCATTGTTGCTTCTAGGCTGGTGTGCATCTCAGCAGCCACTTCTCACCGGAAGGCTTACCTGACTGCAAGTATAATCTCTTGACCTCTAGGGCTCTCTTCCAAGATCACAAGCTTCCCTCCCGTCCATTCCCCATCTTAATAATTCCAGCTTCCAGATCATACTCCTTTTCATTCAATTCTACTTACATTTATCTCTGCTCTGCTCCCACTGCTCATTGGCATAATCCATTCCTTTGCCATTCATTCATTCATTCGACAAACATTTATTGAGGGCCTGCTCTGTGCTAAGCCCTGTGATGGGTGCTGGGGTGCAAAGATGAGTTGATGTGGTCACAATCAGGGCTGATATGCACTCACTCAGCCATTTCAGCAGTTAAGATATTGAAATACCACCATGCCAGCTGGTAAACATGCCGTGAATACCCTCCAGCTGCCTCAGCCCTGAGACCTCCAGGTCTTCCTACCATCCAGTAACTCAAAGTTTCATCCCAACTGCCACCTTCATAGAGCTCACAGTCAAAGTATAGACACCCTAGATTTTTCTCAAAAATGTTTACCTCCTGGGACTTCCCTGGTGGCGCAGCGGTTAAGAATCCGCCTGCCAATGCAGGGGACACAGGTTGGAGCCCTGGTCTGGGAAGATCCCACATGCCACGGAGCAGCTAAGCCCATGCGCCACAACTACTGAGCCTGTGCTCTAGAGCTTGTGGGTCACAACTACTGAACCCGCGTGGCAACTACTGAAGCCTGCGCGCCTACAGCCCACGCTCCACAACAAGAGAAGCCACCACAATGAGAAGCCCGTGCACCGCAACGAAGAATAGCCCCCGCTCGCCACAGCTAGAGAAAGCCTGTGCACAGCAACGAAGACCCAATGCAGCCCAAAATAAAATAAAGTTTACCTCCTGCAGAATCTCAAACTTTGAAATGCACACATACTGACCACAAACTACCCTGTATTCTTCTCTGTCTCCCTCTCTCCCATTCCCACTGAGCAGCCTTTTCGTCCTCCTGCTACCAGCCCCTCAAGTCTTCTCAACTCTTGCAGCTCACTTCCAGCGTCTCCACCCATCTTGGAGCTCGTGGTCAGCCATTTTCATGTACTTTGGTCATTCTCCTTGAATTCCTCGTGCCTTGGCCTTCCATCCTTCTTGCTTGGCCAGCCCCATCACTGGGGAACGTGTCCCCGGCATTCTACACACTTGCTTTCTGACCTGGTGCTCGGGAGACCTGCCAGAGAAAGGCACAAGGGTAGGTGTCCTGAGAATTTTGCACCCTTGGACTAGCAGAGATAAGCTATGCCTTCCCTGCTGCTTGGCAAAGTTTCCGCCACATTTTATTGTTTCACCATTACTACCTCTTCATCAGTTATTCTCTTCATTGGCTCTTAAATCTTTCCCCTCAGACCTATAAATACACCCAGATCTCTCTTTATCACTCCCACCTGTAACAGAGACATTGATTGCTCGATGAATACTCACATGTTCCCCCCAGTTTTCCAGACTCTTGCAGGGAGGTGGTGCCATGTGACTTACTTGGCTAATGGACTTTGAGTGGAAGTAACAGGTAACTTCTGAGCTGAAGCATTTGAAAGCCAGGGCATGACCCTCCTACTCTCTTTTCCCTTCCTCAGTGAGTTAGAAGCTACTGACTGAGGTGATAGCCTCCCAAGACGGGAATAGTTTGGATCATTGAGTCTTGAGGTGGAGAAGAGGGCTTACCCAGCATAGGAATATTTGTAGGAGAGAAATCAGTCTTTGTCATGTAAGCCACTAACATTTAGTGGGTAATTTATTACTGCAGCAGAGCCTACCATGATCCTGACTGATACACCCCCTGATATAACAACAATCAAAATGCTTTCCCTGGAGTCTCCTTTCCCTTGGAGTCTCCTCCAAGTTTCCACCTAATTTTTTCTCCCCTTATTTTCCTTATTTTTCTCTCCATTGCTGGGTTACTGAAGCACAGGTCAATGTGCATGTCGGCTGCTTTCCTTTCCCCTCCACCAATTATTCCTCAATCTCTGGTACCTGAACCACCACCTTACCAAATTATTCTCTGTAAGGCTCCCAGTGATTCCCAGAACTGCAATTCAGCAGCGGCTTTACTTCTGCAGCTGGCTGCCATGAGGGTCGATGATACTGTGCTTTTTCGATCTCTTCTCTGGTACCTTCTAAGGCCCTTGGTTACCTGGGTTTTCCTCCTGCCTCACCAATGATCTTTTCTAGGCTGCTTTGCTGGCTGCCTCTTCTTCCTCCTACCCCTAAATGTAGCCCTTCCCAAGGTCCAGCCTCCAGCCCTCTCCATTCTCTTTACTTTCTTTCTTGGTGATCTCACCCAAGGTATGACTTCGATTTCCTGTCTTTTAGTGTTGACTCCCAAATCTACGATGGTCTCTGTTCTTACAGTGTCAGGCTAACAGTGGACACCCTGAGCTCTTCCTGAGCTCCGGGACCACAATTCTGACCACTGGGATGTCTTCATACTTAAAGTGTCCAAAACCAAACCCATCTACTTGCTCATTTTCTCCAGCAGAAATCCTATTACCTCGCCCTCCATATTACATGGTTTGTTCATTCTTACAGCTGCCCAGGCTCAACTCCTGGGGCCCTGTTCCTTCCACACATACATCCAGGCAATTCCCAGTTCTGGAAGATACTATCCTTCCTCCTCTTTTCCCTGCTCTCCGCCACTCTTAGAGTGTTGAGACTTGCTGACTTGCCTTTGCAATTCTGCACAGCCTCCTCTCCGGGTGCCCTGCCTTTTCTCCTCCAGCCTCCTCCATCTCCTGTCTGGCCAAGCTTTCTCAGGCTCACACCGCCCCTTCACCTTCAGTGGCTCTCCAGTGCCCCTGAGTCAGTTCTGAGCGCCTCAGCCTCTCAGTGGGGGCCTTGCACATTATAACCTTCTCAATCTTATTTTCCCCGGGTACGCATCCCTCATACACCAGGAAGACTGGTTTATTTCTTGTTCTCCAAACATACCTAGTAAGCTGTTCTTACTCTGGTCCTTGCTCAAGGCATCCTGCCACTTGGGTTACCTTTTCCCATCCCAGCTCCCATTTCTGTCTATAGAATCCTACCGACTGTTCAAACCTATTTTAAATATCATTTTCTCTAGAGAGAGTTTCTTAATTCCCTTGACCTTAGTGCTTGCTCCCTCTTTTGCATCCTTAAGAGTGTTTTATTTTGTAACTCTCCTATGAGAAAATGAAAACCACTCGTCCTTTCTTGCCACCATCTTTCGTCCGTATGACGTTCTGCTCTTCGGCCTCCCAGCCAGGTGGTTCTTCTTAATGCTCTACCACGTGATATTTTTAGAAACTGAGTTTGTTGTGGCTCCCTTTCAGGAAGGGGCGCTCATGTCATGCTTGTATTTTTAGTCATAAGGTTGACCCTCACTTCAAGTGGGCAATTAACAATGAAGCCGGTGGCTGGGCTTTCCTGGGCCCCGTTTCTGTAAACACTTTTGAAGTGGGCAGTATGTATTTTCTGATATCCTGAGCTATACACATCTACAAGTGAAACCTGGCTGTTTTGCATGTGCTTGGGGGCCTCCCAGCCAGGTGGTTCTTCTGGAACATTCCAGCTATTCTCTTCCCTGTGAAACCCACCTCTCCCTCCTAGCCACACGAGAGGCCAGGCAGGTGTGTAAAAGGGAATTCAGTCCAAATGGGGCTCTCCATGCTCTAATGAGACCCGTGGCTCTCTGCCTGGGAGGCGGAGCTCAGAGAGCCTATCTGGTGGAAAACAGGCACTGCTGTACTTACGTCAAAGCCATGACAAGTCTGGGCAGGAACTGAAAGAGGATGTGAAATCTGGAGGCTGAAATGCCAAGGGGAAAATCAGGAGCTATCTGAGCAGTGGATCCTGGGGGAGGTAAATGAGGAGTCCCGTCTGCAGTGGCCGTTGTGGCTGCTGGGGGGGGCTGGGCCCCAGCTCTGATGACCCAGCTCTCTGTGGCTTTCCATGCACAGTGCAAGGGTGGACTACTCACTGACGTGGAGTATCTACTCGTCCAAAAGCAGAGAAAGACACACACACACTGTAGACCAAAATCTCGTACCCTCTCAGGGCCCACTATGCCCAACAATGACTTGGAGGGCCTTCAGAGCCTCTGAGCACACAGTAGGGCAACAGGAAGTGGTGGGCCAAGTGGGGGGGGGGCTGAAGAATGTGTCCTCCCCCCGACCCCTCCCCTCACTTCCACAACTTTGATCAACCACGCGTGGGCCAAACCACAGCCAGCAGCAGGCCAGCTGGCTGGTGACACATGCTTTGGTCCAATTCTCTCATTTCACAGACCGAAGCTCAGAGAGGTTAAGGGGGCATAGCTGAGGTCACAAGCCAGTTTTGGGGGGAGACAGAAACTCAAGTCCAGGTTCCTTGGTGGCCACGCTGTGGCTCTTTCCACTCAATCTCTCCACCCCTCAGTTTGAGACAAGATTGAAAATTCTGGGAGACTTTTAAAAAGACTAAAGGGACTTCCCTGGTGGTCCAGTGATTAAGACTCTGTGCTCCCACTGCAGGGGTCATGGGTTCAATCCCTGGTTGGGGAACTAAGATCCCGCATGCCGCATGGCACGGCCACCAGAAAAAAAAAAAAAGACTGAAGAAAACAAGTTCCCTGTGTGTCTGCAAACACATGTTAGAGAAGCAAAGGGAAAACAAGTGGCTCCTGTAAATGTCCATGTGGAAATCTGGCAATATGACCTACAGAACCAGTGGAAGCTCAGCACAAAGTTCAATCCAGGGTTGAAAAAACAACAGTTTTTTCATAACACTCAGCATAGTTGAAACACAGTGTGTTCCAAAACAAATAAATTCTGTTGACTGAGTAAACGTATTTTTATTCATTTCATTGTTTTTCACCTTACTGTTAACTCAAGGCTTTTAAAAAATTGTTTTAAATTAATTAATTAATTAAATTTATTTTTGGCTGCGTTGGGTCTTTGTTGCTGCACGCGGGCTTTCTCTAGTTGTGGCGAGAGGGGGCTACTCTTCATTGTGGTGCATGGGCTTCTCATTGCAGTGGCTTCTCTTGTTGTGGAGCACGGGATTTAGGCGTGCGGGCTTCAGTAGTTGTGGCACGCGGGCTTCAGTAGTTGTGGCTCATGGGCTCTAGAGCACAGGCTCGGTAGTTGGGGCACACAGGCTTAACTGCTCTGCGACATGTGGGATCTTCCCAGACCAGGGCTCGAACCCATGTCCCCTGCATTGGCAGGTGGATTCTTAACCACTGTGCCACCAGGGAAGTCCAAGGCTTTTTTTAAAAAATTAATTAATTAATTTATTTATTTTTGGCTGCATTGGGTCTTCGTTGCTGCGTGTGCGCTTTTCTCTAATTGTGGAGAGTGGGGGGCTACTCTTCACTGTGGTGCATGGGCTTCTCATTGCGGTGGCTTCTCTTGTTGCGGAGCAGGGCTCTAGGCTCACAGGCTTCAGTAGTTGTGGCACGCAGGCTCAGTAGTTGTAGCTCACAGGCTTAGTTGCTCTGCGGCATGTGGGATCTTCCTGGACCAGGCATCAAACCCATGTCCCCTGCATGGGCAGGCGGATTCTTAACCACTGCACCACCAGGGAAGTCCCCAAAGCCTTTTTTTTTTTAAACAAAGCTATTATCATTGTTCAACATTTGGTTTCCAACATGGTGAACTTTTTTTTTTTTAATTCCCAAAGGCAAAGCATTCTCTGTTCTTGAATCAGTGTCTCCCTGAGGTCAGAGGAGGGAGCACCTGTTTGCCAGGAAATGGTTTTCCATGAGGCTCTAGAAAGGCAAGCATTCCCTGATGGAGCCTTTGCCTTATCTGGAGTTGCAGTTGGTCCAGGTCCACTGAACGGCTCAGAGGCAGCCCCCTCTCCGTCCTTCAGGAGCTCAGCCAGGCGCTCCGGCTCCCTCAGCAAAGGCCTGATGTAGTAACAGGACAGTGGGGCTTATCACAGCCTGGGAACCCAGGGCCTTGGTCTCTGCAGTGGGACGAACACTAAAGTCCTTTGAGTCCCAACCCCAAGAAAGAGACTTTCGCCTTTATGACTAAGTGGGTGCTTCAGTGCACTTGGAGGGGGTCAACCAGACCCCAAGATGCCTGGTTCCTTGGCCACCCCACTGCTATTGGAAGAAGGCTCAGCCAGTGGAATCCCCCAACAGCTCACCCTTATGCTGCTTGGGTACGTCTGAGCTGAAATGCCCTTTCAGAGAGCCTCACACCCCAGCATTGGACATACCTTAATGTACATTCTGCTCCTGCATCCCAGGTGGTGGTGCAAACACTCCGGGGGGGTTCCATTCACAGTAACCTGAACACATTTACCTGAGCAAGGTTCGTCTCCCCCAGGTTCTCTCTCTTCTCTGAGCCCCATCTTACATTCCCCGCACTGCAGCCCCCTCTGCTACTTTGTTTCCATCTCTTACTGGTGGTTCCTCCTCCCTGTCCTTCCACCCACCCTTGGGCTGGGTTTGGACCTTTCTGATTCTTTGCCCAATGTTGCCATCTTTACACCCACCTCTCTGCTTCCCCATTCCTGACCCACCAAACCTGCACCCCCAACCAAACCTGAAATTTAACACTTCTCCACGAGACTCCCTAAACCATGCCCCTCCTTTGAAGCTCTTTCCTGACACACCCACCATCCATACCCCTCCTCCTGGTGTTTTTGTTGGTTCCCTTTCTTTCCCTGTGGGATGAGCTGGGGAAATGGCAGGGATGCCCACCATGGCCTTTCTCCAACTAGATGAACTCCCTGTTGTGTAGAGAAACACAGGGCACAGAGGAAAGTCTAAGCTCTATTTTTCAAATCATGAGTCAGCACCCATTAGTGGACCCCAAACTCATTTTAGTGGATTGCAACCAACATTAAAAGGAGAACAAGAAATAGAAAGAATAGAAAATACCAAAGTGCATCACTCATAGTAAGGATAAGGATTGCTTTGTGACACTTCAGTTTCACTGTGTTTGTTCCAAACCTCAATGTAAAATAGATTTCTTACTGTGGGTTGCAGTCTGAAAAAGTTTGAAAGTCCCGGTCTACCAAAGAACCAACCACAACACTGAAGACGTGCTATTGAAAGCGAAGGAAGTGAGAGGTGGTTAAATGAATTTGCATTGTTATGGAGGCTCAAGGAGCCCCGCATTCCCCCGTTAAGGGCTGTAGGTGGGGTGCTGCCCACTTTCCTGACATTGGAGGGGGAGGCGTGTTGACGGGGTGCTCCCAGGAAAGGGCTGTAGAAACTGCCAAAATTCACACACTCAGCACTCTGACTCAAATTTGTATACAAATCAAAGATTGAAACCTTAATTTGTTGTAATCAAGAGCAAAAGAAAACTTAAAAGGAATATGAATCCACCAGAGAGTTTTCCAGACAGCTCCACCTGCTACTTCTCCAGCCCAGAAAAACAAAGCCCAGAGGACTTGTCTGATGGGAGTGGGGTCTAGCTGAAATTTGGAAATGTACCAGCTTCTTCCATCAGATCATCAGATGCCACCCCTTAAAGTGCGATGGGCCATGTGTCCTGTCCCCGTGGACAGGTGGGCGCCCCCTGCACCCTGGCTTTGGGCAGGCGCAGCCGAGCCCAGAGTTACTGGCAGTAAAAGGTGAGCACGTTTTCCTGGTTTCCTCGGATCAGGACGACCGGAGGTCTGAGGTCCTGGGACAGCGTCTCCAGCCAGGCCATGTAGAGCGAGCTCGGGCACTTCCCCTTCCTCCCTATGGGCAAGGTGCTGTGGGGCAGGAAGAAGCAGCAGATGGGGAATTACCAAGGGGCCTTCCCCACACGGCCCAGTTCCTGGTTTGCTTTCTGAACAGCATCTCCGTTTATTGGCCCCTTCAGAGCTCTTTCTTCCCAGCCACCCTAAGAATGACCTGCTGCTCTCCTTGAAAGCATGACCTGAAATGTACCTTCAGCCGCAAAGCATTTCTTTTCCTTTTTTTTTTGGCCGCGCCCCGCAGCTTGTAGGATCTTAAGTCCATGACCAGATATCGAACCTGAGCCCTGGCAGTGAAAGCGCTGAGTCCTAACCACTGGACCGCCAGGGAACTCCCACAACGTGTTTCTAAACAAAGCCATGGCCTGTAAGGTCCCCATGATCTGGTCCCCACCAGCCTCCACAACCTCACCTCCCACCACCCGCAGCCTCGCTCACACCACTACAGTCACAGAAGCTTCCTTTCCACTCCTGAAAAAAATGGCAAGCTTGCTCCTGCCCCAGGGCCTTGGCATGTGACGTTCTTTCCACCCAGAAGGCAGTGTCCCCAGCTCTTCACCGGGTTGGCTCCTTTGATTCCCTCAGGTCTTGGCTCAAGGGCACCTCCTTCTCTGATCACCCTCTTCGATCCCATCTTCCCATCCCTCTTTATCATGTCACCCTGTTTCATTATCTTCATAGCACTTCACACTCTCAAATCCTATTTTTATTTATTTGTGTGTTGTCTGTCTCCCCCCACTAGAATGTATGTTCACTCACGAGCAGGCTGGGTCTGTCTTATCCGCCTGTGTCTAGAACACAGTCTGACAGTGAGGCTGTATGCCACCCATCCGGCCACTCAGGTCATGCCAGCCTCACCTCTCCAGCTACACACCTGCCTGGGGCCACAACAAAGTGATATGTTCACGTGTTTCAGCTGAGCGGCCTGGTCCTGCCCCCTGCCCCGTAGGTAAGGCCCTGGGAGCAGGACTCCGTTGTCGCCTGGGGAGGGCCCCTTGTCCGAACTGCAACGCTGTGCAAATAACAACATGCCCTGGGAATGCTCTTCAGCCACATTTTCACGGCTATGTTGGGAAGTGACTTTTCCACCACACTGAGATTCCAAAGACGTGTGGTGACGCCCGCGGCCGTCCTGCTCTTGGCTCTTGGACGTGGCAGCGTCGCAGCTGCCAGCTGGCGTTACGTGAAGCTGGGGCACCAGCACCTTACATGGGACTGCACTTTGTTTTCCCAAAGTACATCCACAGGTACTATTTCATCTGAACCTCAGAACCACCCTGGGGAACAGCTGAGGGAACTGGGCAGAAAGGAGGGTGCTGTGCGACAGTGGACTTCAGAGCCTGGCTCTGGGGTCAGAGAAGCTGTAGGAGTCCCGGCTTTGCCACTTCCTCAGCCACGTGGCTTTGACAAATGGCTCACTGGCCCTGAGCCTCGGCTTTCTCTTCCCCGAAGTGAGAACACACATGCCTCCTTCATGGACGCTTGTAAGCTCTAACGAAAACCCTGCTCAGGAAGGGTGCTGCACAAAAACGCTCGCACAGAGTAAGCACTTCACGGTGTTGGCAGTACTGTCACCACGTATTACTATTTACCAGCTCGAGATGACCCACCAGTGAGTGGCAGAGCTGGGACTTGACACAAGGTCCTGGGATCTTTCCATCCCAGCGGCCCCTGCTCACTGCAACTCCCGCCTCCACTAAGAAGGTGAATTGAGGTCCCTAAACAGCTGTCCCTTCTTTAAAATTCCATCCTCAAAGCTTCACTTGCCACAAACACTATCCTCCCTTAAAAAGCAAGGTCTCCAGGATTGGGGAACCCGGTGGGAACAAGGACATTCCATTAAGCCAGTGTCACTTTAGTTAGTAGACTGTGTTTGGGTTTGTGTGGTGCCTTTCCAGGGAAAAAGGAAGTGGGAATATGGAAAGCAAACTTTCCTGATTTAACAGTTACGCTAAAGGCTGGAAATGCCTTCCGGGAACTTCTACATCATTTTCCGGGACTGAATTCAGAAACTTCAAAGACCACGAGGGGAGTGGTGGCTGCGTTATCCAGGGCAGGGGACTCCCATAGCTCCTGCTGTGGCCTTTCCCTCCCCGGGCGGACCCTGTTCTCCTGTCCATGCGACTGATTCCCTCGGCAGTCTCCCCCAGTGCCAGCCAATGACACGCTCTATTTATGTTCACAGGATGTGTGTGCTGTAAGCTACTAATCTTTAGAAATAAAGCTGCTCCAGAACAAAGGAGCTTTTTGTTTAGAACTGCATCTCTTAGCCACAAAGAAAGGCAGCCTTGGATCAAACCTAGATGCGGAAAGATAACCATGCTTCAGAATCAGCATCTCAGGCTTCAAAACCCAGTTGCCACTTGACAGCTGTGAGATCCCGGCAGGTGCTGAATTTCTCTGAGACTCAGTTTCCTCATCTCCTAAGTGTGTGTGCTGCGGAGGGGATGGGGCTAAAATAGAACCACCTCATAGAGTTTTGAAAATTAATAAGGCCCAGGGGGTTGGGATTTTGGGATTAGCAGATGCAAACTGTTATATGTAGAATGGATAAACAACAAGGTCCTACTGTATATAGCACAGGGAACTATATTCAAAATCCGGTGATAGGAACTTCCCTGGCGGTCCAGTGGTTAAGGCTTCGCCTTCCAGTGCACGGGGTGTAGGTTCGATCTCTGGTCGGGGAGCTAAGATCCCACACGTCCCGTGGCCAAAAAGCAAAACATAAAACAGAAGCAATACTGTAACAAATTCAATAAAGACTTTAAAAGTGGTCCACATCAAAAAAAAAAAACCTTAAAAAAAATAGCCTATGATAAACCATAATGGAAAAGAATATGAAAAAGAATGTGGGGGCTTCCCTGGTGGCGCAGTGGTTGAGAGTCTGCCTGCCAATGCAGGGGACACGGGTTCGAGCCCTGGTCTGGGAGGATCCCACATGCCGCGGAGCAACTAGGCCCGTGAGCCACAATTGCTGAGCCTGCGCGTCTGGAGCCTGTGCTCCACAACAAGAGAGGCCGCGACAGTGAGAGGCCCGCGCGCCGCGATGAAGAGTGGCCCCCGTTTGCTGCAACTGGAGAAAGCCCTCGCACAGAAACGAAGACCCAACACAGCCATAAATAAAATAAATAAATATTTTTAAAAAATGTGTATATATATATATATATATATATATATATATATAAAACACGGAATCACTTTGCTATAGAGCAGAAATTAACACAACATTGTAAATCAACTATACTTCAAAATAATTGTTTAAAAATAAAAAAATAAAATTAATAAGGCCCAATGCCTTGAGTGTCATAGAGGCTCAATCGATAAAATGCAATGTTGATTACTATTATTTTGACTACTACTATTTGGCTTTGAGGAGGGAGCCTTTATAGAAGAAAGAGGAGTCTAGATCCAAAAGTTATGCCAGAAGTAGGTTATTAGTGTGGTCAAAGGTTGCTGGGCTGGTTGCAAGGCTGGTTTTTCAGCAGTGCAGGTTAAGCTGAGCTCAACTGTGGGCCGTTAATCAGATAAACCGCTGATTAGCAGACGGCAAACGAGCCAGTTCTGCCTCAAAGCTGCTCTAGAAAAGAGTCCAAGTGCGCTCTCTGACGTGCTGGAAAATGTGATTTTTGTCATTTCATGGAGGCTTGGGAGGGTTTTTTCATCCTTTGAATTTCTGGGAAATGCAGGCTCCTGGGCCCCACCCCAGGCCCTGATCTGGAAGGAATTGAGGAATTTGCCGTTTTCCACGGTCTCCCGGTGGTTCTGATGAAGGTGACCCTCAGAGTGAACTTTTTAGGGGCACGTCTCTGGGTTGGAGACTGAGCAGCGCAGCTGCTGCGCCCTCCCAGTGGAGCTGGCTTGGCAGCCAGGGCCCCTTTGGGCAACAGCTGCGGCCGCCACCATGGGGTGGGACGCTGTGTGCAGGCCTCTCCTCTAAGGTGACTGGACTCCTGATTATTTATATCAGCCAATCCCACAAAGACTGGTGGGTGGGGGATTGGTTTTCCCTGTGAGATCCAGGGGGTGCAGGAGTGGGAAGGGAGAGGTGCCAGCAGGTAGTCACCTCCCTGGATGAAATTCCTCATCTTACTGCTTGAGAGACTGACTCATTTTAATGGCAAATAAACTTAGAATCATAGCATGTTAGCGTGAAAAAGAGTCTTGGAAATAATTTAGTTTAACTCTTCTCTATAATCAGGGAAACTGAGTCTCAGAGAAGGAGGGTTACCTGCCCAAGGCCACACAGTGGGCTGGCCAATGGCAGAGACAAAACGTAAATCTGTTTTGGAGGTGGCACTCAGGAAGAGGTGGTTTGGCACGCCCACACCCCCTGGCTGGCACACAACAGGTGCCACACCCAGGGAAAGTCGGGGAGCCATCCCAGGGTGAAGCCATGGCCACCGTCTTGCCGTCTGACCCAGTCTACAGCCAGGCTAACCCGGCCCTAGAAACATTTTCTGCAAGATGTTAGCCAGAGGCTTGGAGATAAAACCACTTTCCTTATACCACAGTCCCCACATCAAAGGCAACATGAAGCACTTTCTTTGTACAAAAAATGATCTTCCTAAAAGCTCCAGGAAGCGTGGCTTCATAGAGCCATCTTCGTGGGCAGCCACCTGTGCATTCACAAAGCCCCCCACTGAGAAAGGCCCCAGGCTGGGCTTCATGCTCTGCTGTCACTATCTTGACATTCTTAATCACTTTTGAACAAGGGGCCCCACCTTTTCATTGTGCGCGGGGCCCTGGAAATCGTGTGCTCCATCTTGATTTCCGGGTATGAACAAACAGGTTCCGCAGGCTTCACGGCTGTCCTGCGGAATCCGGAATCCGCAGGTGGCTCACCCCAGGAAATGTCAGGTACTCCGCTTGGCAAATGCCCACATTGCCTCTTGAGCTGGGCCTTTCCCAGCCATGTTCTGCCACCCTGAGACTCCCTGTGCCACTGTCACCTTCCCCTCATCTTCCACTCAGCCTCAGCCAATACCTGCCCTAGCGAGGCAGCTCCTAACCAGACACAAGCAGCAGCAATGGAAGCCCGAGGGGCTGACAGGCACGGAGCCTGGAATAGCCAGGGCTGGGGCCAGGCTCTGCTTCCACTGCCTAGACCTGGCACCAACATCAACTGGGGGTGGCCAGTGGCCAAGGAGGGCTGGGTGGTTCCCAAACAACTAGGAATCGATTTTCTTCTGGAATGAGCTGGGTCCCCTTTGTCAAGCCAAGTTTGGCAGGACAAAGCAGTGGATAAGGGGAAAGCGGTGATGAGGGGAGTCGGTGAGACCTGGGACACTGGGGCCCCAAGACCTCTGCCAGCTGGCGCTCAGGCGAGGTGCATGGGGCAGATGCAGGCCTGGCCGCGTGGTGAGGAGACACCCGGGCTGTGTTTACAGGAGCCTGGGGCCCTGCATCCTCACAGGGGAAGGCTTGGGTCCTCAGCCAGCGGCCACCCCTGCAGAGCTGACGCCTTTGGGCTCGGCGACAGGCTTCTCCTTCCGCAGGGCGCTACTTACATGATGACCAGAGCGGCATCCCGGGAGTAATCCAGCAGAATCTCGTTCAGCCTCACCTGCCGAAGGGACTGGGCGAGGAAAAGCCACGTGGTCACTTCCCATGTCCGATGAGCGGTCCCGGCCAAGCCCAGGGGCCTCTGTGACCATCTCAAACCAGGGGTGTGAATTGTGGCCCCTAAATTATTATAGACTCTCCCACCCCCGAGGAGGTAAGTGAATGTCAAGCTCACCTCCTGGAGAAGCCCCTGGGTGTTTCCTTCCTGACTTTATTACCATGAGCAGCGGATCATGGCAGGGAAGAGCACCTCACATGGCTGGGAAAGCTGGGTTCAAATCTCAGCCCTGAGAGTCCCTGGCAGAGAGCCTGAGCAGGTACCTCGCCTCCCTGAGCGCCACTGTCCACAGCTGAGCAATGGGTACAGCAGTGCCCTCTCCCGGGGAATGTGGGGAGGCCTGAGGGAGATGATCTATGCAAAAGCTCCAGGCCGAGGGGAAGCACTTGATAAGGCGGACTTGGAGCAGGGGTGGATGGCCCCACCTCTCCCGTCACAGAGTGGGCAAGAGCCTTCTGCGGACACGACGCTTTACTCAGCGTTTTCCAAGGAGCTGGGCAGCTGTGGGAGGGTCTGGGGCCTCAGGGCTGCTGGGTCAGGGAATTCCCCAAAGCTGGGGGGGTGCTGGGTTGTGTGGGGCTCCCTCCCACCCCAAGGCCTGTCTCCAAATTGTTCAGAAACGACTGACACTCAGGGTCTCATAGTGGACGGACACCCCATGTGAGAGAATGGAAAACCGAGGGGAAGTGGGTTCACCTAAATGTCACACGGTCGGCATTTTGGGTGGAATCACTCTTCGCTGTGGACCTGTCCGGTGGGGTGTTTAGCAGCATCCCAGGCCTCTACTTGCTAAATGACAGTAGCAATCCCGCCCCCCGCCCCCGGAGGTGACAGCCAAAAATGTCTCCAGAAGTCACCAAATGTCACACTGCCCCTCAGAACCACTGCCCCAGAGCACACGGGGAGCAGGACTGTGGTCCCCAGGCCCCCAACTGCTCACCCCACCTAAAAATGGCCTTGGCAGCCACCACTCTCCCTTAGGCCCTGTCAGAGTCCTGAAGATGCTGCCTGGGAAGCGGGGCGGGGTCTGCAGCTAAGGGGAGAAGATCAGCCAGCTCTGTTGGCCCACAGGACAAATTTTGCCTTGACCTTCACCACCTGCCTTATGCATCCCTTCCTGCACACATGGAGGAACAAGGGAGGGGAGGGAGAAGGACTTCGGGCAGTCCATTGCCACGGCCGGGAGGTGGGGGGTGGTGACTCAAAATGGGCAGGGGGACCAGGTTCCCACGCCAAGGAGGCTCCGAGATCAACCACAGGGTCACCCGTCAGCCCGAGCATGTATGGCTTGAGGACACCTCAGAGGCTTGGGGCGGGGAGAGTAGAATCGAGGGTCGGGGAGGGGGTTAAGGAAGCCCAGGACAGATGGGGCACAGGTGCTGATGCCTGGGAGCCCCTGGACCCCCACCCCACCCCAGCAAGGCCCTTCTCTCTCCTGCACCTTGATTCTATTCTTGTTAATCTCCTCATCCGAGATCTTCCAGGGGCAGTCCCGCCTCATCTCGGTGACCGTGGCCTCGTCTTTGAAACCATCATTCAGGCGGAAGGGCGCAATCATGTCCTCAAACCGCTTGGTGCTGGGGACAGAGAGAGCAAGTGAGACCGGGTGAGATGCCTGTTTCCAGGGAAACCAGGTCCTCAGAGGCAGATGGAAGTGGGTGTCACAGGGACATACATTTCAGGCTGAAACCCATTCTGACGCTGCCTTTTACATCAAAGCAGCCTCTGTGTTGAATTCAGCGCTGATGGGTGGGTCTGACTTTCAACAGAACTTCCACAAGTCGTCCACGAAGACCAACCTGTGATCCACCTCCACGCACCTGTCTGTCCCCCAGGTATTTACTGAGCACTATTCTGTGCCAGGCTCTGTGCTACACAACAGTGAACAAACCAGACAACATACCCCATCTTCACAGAGCTCACGGTCTGCTGGGCGACAAATAAGCAAATAAATACAGATTGGAAGTATTATGAAGGCACAAACTGAGTACCGGGATGGGGACTAATTGGGCAGGAAGACCTCCCTGGACCCAAGGATGCCCGTCCTTCTAAAGCCAGCTATGCACAGGGCAGGGGCTGCTGGAGCAAACAGAACTGAAGGTGCAAAGGCCCTGAGGCAGAAGCATGCTTGGGCTGTTTGAGGAGCAGCGAAGGAGCCCGTGTGTCCGGAGCAAGGCAAGTGCAGGGGAGAATGGGATGCCAACAAGTGTAAGTCAGGTAAAGGAGAAAGAGCCAGCAAAGGATGCTGAAAGAAGGACCACAGAGGTAGGTGGGAACCGGGAGAGGGTGGCGTCTTAGAAGCCAAAAGAAGGACTGTTTCAAGAAGGATCGCTGTGCCAAATGCCGCTGAGAGGCAGAGAAAGATGAGGACAGCAGTGGGCTCTGCGGATCTGGTGGTGCGGAGGTCACGGCCGAGGCTGGAGAGAGTGATTTCAGTGGAGCAGTGGGAGGGCAGCCAGACTGGAGTGAGCTGGAGAATGAGGGATGGGGAGGAAGCGGCCACAAAGAGTGTAGCATCACTTTGGAGAAGGTTGGCTGTGCAAGGGAGGAGAGAAATGGTCCAGGAGGTGGAGGCAGATGCAGGGACAAAGGGGGGCTTAAAGATAATATGTGCTGGATGGGGTCTGCATGCTGGCTTGCGCTATCCTCTCCACTGAGGAACGTCTTCCCCCATCTCTGTTCATGGCTTTTCTCAAGGCTCTGCTCCTCCACCAGCAGAGACGACCTTTCCTCCTGTGCATTCTGGTCCCTGTCTGCAGCATTCTGATGGCTCTTGATGTCCTCCCTACACCTAAGCCGGGGTAAACCCTGCAGGGCAGGGCTGCAATGTACTCATCTCTGCCCCTGTAGCTCAAGCACAGCCCTGAGAAAATGGGAGAGTCAGGATATCCATCACTATTAAATAGTTCCTTTCTTCTCTTCTTGATTTCCTTCCCTCTCCAGGTAAACAAGGGCTAAAGAGGTCAGGACAGACCTTACTTTATGGAGAAGATAGAGTCCTGGAAAACCTCATGTAGACAGATTGACATAAAGCAATCCTATTGTAAATGTCTTCTTTTAAGAATATAAGATTGAATCATTAGGAAAGTAAATCATCCCTTCTGGCCCCACAGTTGAGCCCTGATACAAATTCACACAGGAGTTTGCTTAAAGTCCTCCCACTTGCCATTGTATGGGCGGGCAGTGGGAGTGGTCCCTCAGACCATTCGACATCTTCTCCCCTCCAAGTGCCAGTGGGTTAATATAACATCAGGGGCCACAGCTGCCATGTTTCTGCCTCAGGGCCTTTGCACCTTCCGTTCTGTTTGCTCCAGCACCCCTCAGCCCCGTGGAGGGGATGTGCCTCTGCCATGGCCCCTGCAGAAGGAGCTACCCTCTAGCTGTGTATTTCGGGGCATATGATTCTGCCATTCCTGGCCACTGCCAACTGGACCAAAGGTAGCCAAGAAATAGGCCTTCCAGTGGCCTTTACCTTAGCTTGGCAGGAAGGGATGAGCTGGGCCAGTCACAGTCGCTTTTTCAGGCACTTAAATTAAGCAATGCCCAGAGAAGGAAGGAGGCAGCTTGTAGCGGACTGGGACTGCAGGGAAAGGTCGAGATGCAGAAAGAGCTCAGAAGCTACAAGCAGGCAGAAGCCACAAATCCAGCATTGATTGATCATCGACTCTGGGCTGGGCGCCGAGTTAAGCATGTTACACGGATTGTCTAAGACAGTGGTTTTCAAAGTGAGGTGCCTGCACCAGCACCAGAGAGCTTGTTATAATTGCACATTCTCAGGCCTTACCCCAGACTTACTAACTCAGAATCTTGGGGGTAGGACCCCCAAGCTGTGTTTTCACAAACCCTCCAGGTGATGCTGATGTTTGAGCACCACTGCTTTATGAAAACAATCCAGGCGTTGGAGAAAACTGAAGAAAACCAGTGTAGGTAAAATCAGCCTTTTGTGAATAGCAAGCAGCCTGGGCTCCTGAAGTGTGAAGCTGGAGACTCCCTCAGCCCCCAGGTCTGTGGGGTAGGTGGGGGTCCCTGGCAGATGAAACACTGGCTTCTGCTTGAGGGGCAGAATAGCCATGATTTGCACCAGTAAGAGCTTCAAAAACACTTGGTGTGTGAAAAGCATAAATGTGAACATTCTTCGGCCTCCCGCCCAGGTGTGTTTCTGGCAAAGACCACAGCTCTGATATGCAAAGGACCAGCAGGCAGGGGGAAGAAACACGAACAGAAATTAACGGCTGCACACTCGACCCTTCCTCTTTCTTTCCATGAGCCCAGTCTAGGTGGGGGCAGGAAGGACCATGTCCTTGCCCTTGGCTCACCAGAAAGGGCCGACCCTTCTGCCTGGAACCCCCAACACAGAAGACTCACTGCTCAGCCCGCGGCTTCTGGTTGATGTCGGGAAGGATGTGAACTTCGTGGAATCCCAGCCGGAACTTGCTCAGCAGAGAAATGATCCTGGGAGACGGAGATTTTTTTTTTTTAATGTATTCATTCATTCAATGAGTTTTTATTGAGCTCCTGTGGAGGATATAGCAGCAAGCAAAAAAAAACCCTGCCCTCGGGGAGTTTACATTCTAACCTGGGAGGAGGGCAGACAATAAATGAATATTGATAAAGCAGGTCAGGTGATGATGAGTGACATGGGAAAGGAATTGTCCTAAGTATCTGGTGGCCACCTCCGGACTAGGGCGCCTCACATTTTAATGTCTGAGCACCTGCTGGGGGATTGTGTTACAGTGCAGATTCTGATCCAGCTGGTCTGGGCTGGGACCTGGGATTCTGCATCTCTAACCAGCTCCCAGGATATGTGAGGCTGCTGGTTCACTGGCCACACTTTGAGAAGGAAGGGTCTAAGGGACGGGAGGCCAAATGCAGGAAACTCCTCAGGGTGGCTGAGGAAACAGATAACACACATGAACTAAGTACAGAACCCGGAGCAGCAAGCCAGAGGGCCCTGACTTTGCATCCACAGGGAGGAGACGCCAACTGTGGTTTGCGGCAGTCAGGGAAGGCTTCACAGAGGAGTTGGTGATCTGGCTGGATGGTGAATGGTGGGTAAGACTGTTACAGGCCAAAGAGGGTGTCCACACTGTAATCACCCAAGGAGCCTTCTAAACAGTACACGTGCCTCGGCCCTAGCCCGCCCATTGCATCAGAATCCCGGGGCAGGACACAGCGTCGGTGATGCCCCAGGACTAGTTGGTGGGGAGTGAGCACCCCAGGGGGGGAGTCCAAATGACCAAAGACATGGGGGTGCAGGGGATGGAGTGGGAGCAGTGACGGGCTGCCTGGGGTGGTGTGGAGCACGCTAGGGGACAAAAAGGAGACAAGCCCGAAGGAGCAGGCTGGGGCCCAGCTGTCAAGCCACTGCTGGTCCCTGCACTTGGGAGTGAACTCGGGAAAGCAGAGCTGTGGGCAAACATCTTGGTGTGCAGTGCTGGTTGGCAGGCCTGGGCAGGGCCTGGGTGGAGGCAGTCATGAGGAAGGCAGAGGACGTGGCCTGGTCCAGAGTCAGCTGGGAGGCAGAGGAGGTTTCACACCCTTTGCTTGAAAGACATCCTGTGACCCCACAGTGCTGCAGCCTTGAACTAAACTAAACCTGCTGAACCCAGCTTTCAGTCGGAGCTGGAACAGGAAGCCGAGAGGGCAAAGCAGCCTTCGAGGTGTGTTTACCTTTTGGAGAGCACAGGGAAGCGGATGCTGCGTCTCCCAGGCAATGCTCTCCTCTGCATTGCTGAGAAGGGCCCTCCGGTAGAGAGGTCCTCAGTGGGGGGTGAGGACGAGATGGGATTGCTGGTCGCCCTTAACTCATGCAGTGGGTGATTCAGAAGGGGTCGTGGGGATGTGGTCCTGGCATAGGACTAAAGTGGCACAAGCCACGGGGTCCTGACCCTGGGGCGTCATGGCGGGCACTAAAGGCTGGGCAGGGTTTTATCTCTGGTTAATTAACTGCATGATTTGAGGCAAGCCACCCACCCCATCCTTCCCAGCCCGGCTGCACCCTCCAGCAGTCCTCCATCCTACGACCTTAGACCTCACTTGACCTTGCTCTAAAGAAGCAGGTGCCCAAATCTAGGCACACATGTGCCACCTGCCCAATTCCTGCCACCTCCACACCTGTGTACCTGCCTACTATTTACTTCCTTCTCAGCTTAAGTCAACTCACATCCTTACTTAGATACATCTTGAAAGGAAATTGTCATCACAATTTAAACAGAACACCAGCATCTCTTGCCAGAAAGACGTGACCAATAAAGCCAGTAAACCAACGTCACTAAATTCTGGTGGATGCCATTTCCTGCCAAGCACTCCAGCCAGGCCTGCTTCCTCTTGTTTAGACAGAATCAGCCACAGAATTGGAGAATTAAGTCACTTCTCACCAAGAGATTCTTCAGGATTTGCTGCCCCTTATCCTGGCCACTGAAGTCACCTCTGGTCTCACCACGGGCAGCAACCCAAGCTTGGGGGGACATTACCCTGAAAGATTCTAAGCTCCGCCTCAGTCCTGAGGAGGAGGGGCCTTCTCCATCCTTCATTTCACACAAATCTTGAGGTTTGTGGGTTTAAAATTTAACAGCTCTCCCTGTCATGGCCGGGACTAGGGCATGTGCATCTTATTAAAGGGGGACAGGACAGCAAAACCACCTCTGAAATGGGGAGAAACCTGCTCCTGCCCACAGCTTCCTCACCAGGGCTGTGACCTGAGAGGGGCAAGCCCCCGGGGGCAGTGGAGGAGGGCGGGGCAGGGGGGCAGGCGGGGGCAGGCTGGGGTAGTGCTGGGATGACACCTACCGGTCCCGCGCGACCCACACAGTGCCCCCCACTTACGCCTTTCTCTCCTGGTCCAGCCTGTTGATCTGGCCCCCCACGAACACGCGGGTCCTGCATTTATTCCATCTCTTCTTGCGGCCGAGGAGGTAGGGTATGAGGAGGGTGAGGCCTGGCAAGGAGGGTCTCATGAGTCAAGAGGAAAATGCTCTCAGTATCCAGCCCTCTCTCAGTTCCCGCCCCGCTCTGCCACTAGCAAACCCCTTCCCCTCTCTGGACCTCAGTGTACCCACCTCTGTAATGAGTGTGCCAGACTAAACCAGGGGTGAAACACCGGGCTCTGTGGGCTGGGGTTTATTTGGCCTGCACGATGCTTTTAAATAAGTGAGCTGGCATTTAATAATTGGGATATTTCACACGTAAATCTAGATCGCTGTCACTTATCACTGTGTAATCCACAAATGACCTCACTACTCTGTGCCTCAGTTTCCTTATTTGTGAAGGGGGTTAATAATCGTTCCTACCTGGGGATTGCATTAGGTTAACCCATGCAAGCACTTAGCGTCAAGCATACAGTAAGTGCTCATTCAATACTGTCTATCACATCCTATATATAATAGGATATATCTTACTGGAACAGAACATTTTCTCTGTATCTAGGACTCAATCAAGAGTGGGAACAATAAAGCTGAGAATGATATGCTTTAAGAAAAATGGGAGAGAGTGTTTTTCTTTGGGAAGTGAAGAATATCCCTATAGCTTTCCTGTGCACCAGGCCATCTCTCCCATTTATGTCATGTGCCTGTGACCCCAAGGGCCTGTCCAGTCTGAAGGTTCCACCTCATGTTGACCTCAGCTGCTCCCCTAAGTCTCCCATTTTATAGTTGAAAAGCATGGGGCCAAGAGAGGGGCCCAGCCAGGCTCCTGTGAGCCCAGTGGTGGGCCCAGGGACCCCTATTTCCCTTTGCTGGGCTCCAAGGTCCCACCAGAAGCCTTGTTGAGAGTGACCAGGAAGGGCATGCTGAGAGAGTAAGTCATAGAGGGGAGACGGCCGGCGGGGAGCCGGCGTCCTGGGGGCGCTGACCTCCATCGTCGAATAGCCAGTAGATGTCGATGGTCTTCTTTCCCTGCTCCGACTGGAAGATGGTGCTGGCCTGCTCCTCCTGCACCAGGTCCTCGGGGTCCACTGCAGGAGCAGAGGGGCAGGTCACATGGGAGCACAGCCCATCCAAATACCCGAGTGTGTCTGGAAACAGAGCGAGCTGCCCTGGGAGGTGGGCTTGCCGTCACCGGGGCTGTGCACGCGGTGGCCGGAAGCCCCTGCTGCAGGCATGCACTGGGGAACTGGCCCGGATCACCGTCAATGGGCCCTCCTGATGCCGAGACTCCGGGAGCAGGGACCCGGGATGGGCAGGGCTGGGATGTGTCCCTCCCCTGCTCCCAGCTTCTCTCTCCTGGGATTCTGGTTGGCACTGGGGGGTTGGGGCCATTCTCTTAAAAACTCCACTGTGCCCCTCACAGATGCCCACAGGATGCCCCCAGCTCCTGCACTGCAGGTTCCCCTGCCTGCCAGAGAATCGCTGCCCCTCCCGGTTGGAGCCTGGCCAGGGGGGCCTCGGAGAGGTTGGGACTTGGGCCCCAGAGCCCACTGGGTGGGGGTCCCACGATGCCTGGACACTGAATTCTCCAGCAGGGCTGGCAGTCTTTATCCTGCTCTTCCCCCACCCCCGATTCCCTGTTGCTTAATCCCAGGGGTCTCAGGTGCCACTGTCACGAGCAAAAACCTCCTGCCCTTGCCCAAGTTCCCCGGTGGCCCATCGCTAGCTGCTCCCAGGGTGACAGTGCCCTGAGCCTCTGAGTTGGTGGGACTGACCCGTGCCGGAGACAGACGGCCTGGCTCCACTGGCTCCGGCTTCCTTGCCATCCTCCACTGGGTCAAACACGGGGTTAACTGCAAAAAAGGGGGAGCTCTGTTCCCAGGCTCTCCTGCCTGGGGCTCTTCCAGGCTCCCCCTTACCTTGGGAAGAAGGTCCTGACTCTCAGGTCACAGATCTGGCCTCTGCCTCCTTTCACGCTTCGGCCCCACCTGGCTTCCTTCTGCTGCTCAGACAGGCTACGCTCCTTCCCACCAGGCCTCAGTGGTGGGTGGCGCGGTGAGTGGCCCCTGGGCCGGGAGCTCTCTTTCCCCAGCCCTCCCCTTCTAGCCACAAGCCCCCTCCTCAGAGAGGCCCTCCTGCCCGCATGCCCTGTGTTGGCCTCCTCAGGACACCTCAGGACGCTGTCGCTGCCTGAAGTGAGTCCTGGGTCCGTGCGTTTCCCGCTTGAATGTCAGCTCCTCAAGGGCAGACTTTGTTTTGTTCCCTGCTGCACGCCCAGCGCCTAGAGCAGCCCCGGTCAGGAGTGTGGCCACTGCTCTGTAAATTCTGGTTGCATAAATATTCAGTGAACTACTGCTGGGTGCCAGGCATGCCCTCGGTGACCCGGATGAACAAGACCCAGGCCAGCCTGTGGCGTTCACACCTCTCGGTTCCCTCAGCACCGCCTCCCCGTTTGTCTTCATATGCGTTCTTTCTTTCACACCTCTAAAAATTACTCATTCAGATCTGCCTGTTTACATGTGACTTTAAATGTAACACACATCCCTACTCAGTGCCCCAATCCTGGTCCTGGAGACCAAAACACCCAGTTTTCAGGGCCTTTCTGGGTGTGTTTTCATACTCTGTTGTCTTTACGTGACCCTCTCTCACCTCTCTTTTCCTTTTTCCTGGCTATTAGATCCTCTTTATACCACCTGGTTACAAAAGTTCTCATCATGATTCGGGGACCTCTGAGGTCCAGTTCTGGTTCTGGCCCCAGCTGGAAGCAAGACCTTGAGCTCGTCACATCCCCTTTCTGGACCTCGCTTTCTCCATTTAGAAACCTGATGATCTCCATCAAAAGCTGACTTTCTAGGAGTCTGTGACCTTTTATTTACTAATTTCCCCCTGTCTTCCCTGTACCACTTTAAAAAAATGGGTTGTAGAACTTCCTGATATCCTGCTCTGTTTTTGATGGGGTGTCAAGAAGGTGGGGTGTGGACTCACTGTGCGCCTGCATCACCTTCGAGATGTTGAGCCCCTCACGCATCCTCATGACACACACACTGTAGTTGAAATCAAAAGCGTCGCTGGAAAGAGAGGAGGTGGGGTCAGCCTCCCCTTGGCCCCAGCCCCCAGCCCCCAGGAGGCCAGGTGTCTAGAACTGACCCTGCCTCCCCCCATACCCTTCCTCCTCTCTGGGCCTCAGTCTCCCCATCTGTATAATGTGCAGGCAGGACTGGAAAGGCCCCCAGGACCCCTCTAGCTCTACCGTCTGTGGCACTATGGATCCTACAGACCCTGTACTTGGGGAAAACTGAGTCAGGCCAGTCTTAGGGCCAGGCCCTGTCCTCCTGATACATGCGGCTACTCCTCACAACTCTGCCAACAGAGGTGGGGATGGGAATTACTCTCTCCATTTGACAGATGCAAAGCCTGAGTTTTAGGGAGTAACTTGCCCATGACACACACTAAGGAAGTGGCCAACTGGGATTAGAATTAAATAGCTGAGGCTGGAAACCCTGAGGACAGGTATGCACACAAGACTAGCCTCGCTCATGAAGACATCAATAGGTTGTCTATATAAATGTCTACAAGGCTCCCACCCCACAAGTATATTTACTGCCTGTTTGACACAGTGCCCAAGAGCCCACCACTAGGGCTAATCTAATAGGCTAAGCACTGCCCTCTCTGGACTCCTTTAATTACACATCTCTGGGACAGGGGCCTTTCAGGACCCAGCAATTTGGAGTTTCGGCATGTTGAAGCTGGGGGTTCCTGAAAAGCAGGTATACACTGCCTCCTGTTGTAATTTTGTTAGAGGCAGTGAGATGCACTGCTCAGAGTCATACAGCTGGTTCACAGCAGACCTGGAAGCAGGGCCCAGGTCCCCAACACTCAGCCTCGTGTTCATTAAATGCTCCTGCACACTGCCTCTCTGTACCACGTCAATGCAGAAAACAACTCAGGTAGGCATTTTCTGGACCTTGCACAGCAAGAGCTGAAGGAGAAAGAGTTTGGAGTTAACCCTAAAATCCCTAGGGCATTTATCCCCCTGGTCCCATCTCCCAACCTTGTCGCCTCCTCGGAGGCCTGGTTTCAGAGGTACCACCTCACAGCTCGAGAGCTGGCCATCTGCAGGTCTTCTGCAGTCCCCAGGTGGACACAAGATTTTCACCTAAAAACCCACATTTTCATCTTCTCTGAAAAACTACATCTAGCAACACCGGGCCCACATTTCTGCCTGGGCACGATTAGCTGGAGCCAAGTAGCAGCTGTTCTCTCCAGTTTGCCACAATCCCCACTGCTCCCTAATGCCCACTCTGGGCCCACTTCACTGTGTTACCTGCCTGTTTCTGCTGATCTTGGTGTCTATGACTCACAGGTCAGAGTGGGGAACCCTCAGACTGTCTTTTTCTTCCTCAGCTTCGAACCAGTGGACTCAGCTTCTTACAGTACCCACTGCTTCCCGCTCTACTTCCCAAGGCCCAGGAAACTCCAAAGGCCCAAATTGAGAGACCACAGGCTCTGCCTCCCTCATGCCCTCACTCACTGCAGGATGCCGATGTAGTCTTCCACTGTGGCCGGGTGAGCCGACTGCCAGTTCTTCTTGAACCCGACCACCAGAATGTTGGGCTTCAACCTCCCGAGACCTGCAGCCTGCCGGTGGGGGAGGGGGGAGAGGGGAAGGGGATGAGGTGAGGAACCAGGCCGCAGGCCCCACGGGGCTCTGTTCTGTGACTAGGGTGGGGCTCTGCCTCAGCCCCAGCTGCCCTCTCTGCCATGTCATGGGGGCTTAGGAAACACATCCGCCAGTTCAGGGTCCTGTCCGCCCGGACACACCCACGAGAAAGGTGAAGCTACAGCCAGAGTTATTCCCCTGCGGCCTCTCCAAGCCGGCGGCTGGACAGTCCCATAAGTTCTGGATTATCCCAGCTCCAGCTTCTCTAGTAAATTATTTCTTATAACAAGGGACTTGAATTTGGATGTCAAGCTTGGCGTATTCCTGGGTCATCTAATCCTTACATCTTTTATATTTCTCCTTTTTTTCATGTTAAATTTTTTTTTTACTTTTTGAGGTGAAACTTACATAACAGAAAATCAACCATTTAAAAGTGTATAATTCAGTGGTGCTTAGTATACTTAAAATATTATGCAATCATAACTTCTACCTACTCTCCAAATATTTTTATAATCCCAAAAGGAGACCTCGTATGCTCTTTTTTTTTAAATTTTGAGAAATATTGAAAAGGATTCCCCTATGTTGACTCAGAATTAACAACTGTTATTTTATTCATGCATCCCATTTTACAAATGAGGAAACTGAACAGTAAAATGAATTGCCCAGTGGAATGTTCTAGAAGTTGATCTGACTGGTGGTTTCACAGCACTGAGCAGTGTCTGCATATGTAAACATTTATCAAACTATACACTATTTCAGTTTGCTGTGTATTAATTATATCTCAAAAAAACCAAAATCACAAAATGTGTCATCAGATCCCACAGGCCTCCAAGGCAGTTTCCCCAGGCCCTGAGCACTTTGAGAAAGTGCCCTGAATCAGCACATCTGGAAAGGCAAGAAAGGCGGGACTCCTGTTGCAGCAAAAGGGGCTTCAACTAGCCCCTCACGGCATCCCACCTTCCTTGTGACTAGTTGTCACACCAACTAGTAAGTCCTGTGAGGAAGCCCCGGGCCTGCACACCTGCATGAGAATCTGGACACCACTGCGGAGGTCCTCAGCGATGACATCGGAGTAGAAGGCCTTGATCTTCCTCTTGTTCAGCCACTTGGTGTGCCCGCTGGCGATGAGCCGGAGCTCAGGCATCCTCTGTTTGCGGGGTCCCTGTGGGTGACAGGGGCAGGTGATGTCAAGGATGGCCTTCACCCTCTGGCCTGAGACTCAGCCCCTCTCCTGCCCTGGAGGCTGTCCCCTGAGCTCATTGCTGGTTCTCCTTTATGGAATTAGGGGAGGAAAAGCAGAGGAGGAGGGAGAGGGAGGAGTGGAAGGAAGATGGAGGGAGCAGGTGAGAGGCAGGACAGTGTGGGCAAGCCAGGGAGAGGGATGGGGGAGGGAGAGAACGTGCCCTGGGCACCACAGTCCCTCCTGCTGCCCCCGGGGGTGGAACTGGTGCCCAGGGGCTTCTCCAGGAGTACAGCCCCGCCCCCCTGCAGGGGGCACTCACAATGAGCACGTGGCCGCAGATCATCAAGCTGAGATTCCGGGTGAAGGTGCCCACAAAGTCCACCAGGGCCGGCCGGAAGTTGGGGGGCCCCGTGAGCACCAGGCACTGGGGGCTGAGGAGGGGAAGGGAAAAGGGTGTGAGCCGTCAGGACAGAGCTGGGGGTCTGGATGCCAAATACAGGTGCCCCCGGAGTTCCACCACCTCCCAGGACTCCCTTCCTAGGACAGGTGAACCACCCCGTGGTCTTCCCGTCTATGATTCCTTTCCAGCTCTCTTGGTGGCCACCACACTGGGTGTCCCTCTTCCTTCCTGCTCAGGCCACCAAATGCTGCATGTGGGCAAACCACCCTCTTGCTGCTCCATCTGGTGCTCCTGCCCTGCCCAGCCCAGCAGGGTGTGAAAAGAATAAAGACTGGGAGTGGGGAGGCCCATCACTTATGAGATCACTGTGTCACTGGGTGGGTGAGTCAGCCTCTGGGTCAAGAGGCAGCCAAGGGCCATGGTCAAGGGCCACTACCAGACTCAGCTGGAGCCAGACAAAATTGGCCATTCACCAGCTGTGTGACCTGGCACCAGTTATTTAACCTCTCTGGGCCTCAGTGTTCTCATCTGTGAATGTGGTTAGTAACTTCATATACCTCAGAGGGTTGTGGTGAGGCTACGTAAGGCACTTTGAGTGGTAATGCAACATAGATACGTCTGATTATTAACATGGTGATCTGTTGGGAAGGGGGTCCTGGGTGCACACTTTTCCTCACGAAAGAGGGGAATCAGCTTCGAAGAGTCCTCGGGAGCGGCTCATCTCAGTCGGTCTCACGATCCCAACACCAGAGCACCCTCACCAGCACAGGTGGCCCTGTGTATCCGCGTCCACAGATTCAACCAAGGGTGGTGGTCGAATCTGTGGAGTGGAACCACGGATACCGAGGGCCAACTATGCTAGGCTTTTTATATAAGGGACTTCAGCATCTGAGGATACTGGTATCTGGGGGATGGGGGTGGGGGGAGGGGCTGGAACCAATTCCCCGCAGATACCGAGGGACGACTGTATTGCCCTTTGTATTTGTATTGCCCAGAGCATAGTCCGCTGTGGAAACTTAGGTACAGAGAAGTCACTGGACTTGTTTGGTCCCCATTGGGCAGTGTCAGCCCCGGTCTCCTGACTGCTGGGCAGTGCTCCTCCACCCTGTTTCCTCTCTGCGAGGGGACCGTGCCCACCATGAGTCTACCGGTCAGGTGACAGGCCTTGGCCTGGAGGCTCCCGGAGCAGGGTCACGGCCAGTCCTGCATCCCAGGCAACCCCAAGGCTGCACTCACCGATAGTTCTTGATGTGGTCCTCCACCTCGCTGAGACCCACCGAGTAGCTCAGGGCCAGGTTGTAGGAGCCAGCCTGTACCGAGGAGCCCCAGTTCACCTCTGAGGGGTGTGTGCAAGGTTAGAAGTCATGTGAGAAACCAGACATACATATGTTGACCTTCTTCAGGAACCGAGCACCGTGGGAGCAGGTAGATAGCCTGTAGATCTGTTCCTAACGTTCGCACATGCAATATGGCTACGCATTTAAAAGTTATACATCAAGCTATTGACTCTACAAAATATTCTCCTCCCTTGACGAAAAGATCTTCACAATGACCTGGAAGGCCAGGTTCTACTTTAGAGTGCTAGGCTTTCCTGGCGTTCTGCATCCCACCCCCACATTGCTGTCACCCTGGGATCCTTGCCTGCATGCGTGTAGACATCCCTGCCCACACGTCCAGGCTTTGACTGGCTGCCCTTCAGTCAGGCAGCCCTCGGTCTGGTGTGCCCACCAGTGGGCCGGCCACTCTCAGGAGGATGGACCTGGGCAGGCAATGTCAGGTCCTGCGTGTCCGGGGAGGTGGTCTAGTAGTAGAGGTGTGGGCTCTGAGTGGGCACACTTCCGGGGGCTCCTCAACCCTTGGGAAGGGATGAGGCTGGAGGACCAGAGGGGGCCCCTTGAGAGCACAGTGCCTGAGGCAGGCCCTCCGGCTGAGCTGACAGGCAGGACAGCTTGGCAGCCTCAGGGCAAGAAGGGACGCCTGACCCCCTGGGCAGCCTGCGACCGCACACCTGGCTTCTTGTAGATCACATAGAGCAGGAGGAAGAGGACCACACCGATGGCGATGAGGGCCGCCCACCAGGTGAGAAGGAACATGATGACCACGGAGATGATCGCCCCAAACAGCGCCGCCCACTTGCTGTAGTAACGGAATGAGGGTCTCCACCCTGGGCGGAGGGCACAGGGCAGGACGTACGCTCAGCACTCCGGAGCCTCCTCCTGGGCCAGCATAGCTGGGCAGGGCCTGGGTGGCAATGCCCGCAGTGCCCAGGGCTGGGGTCCCAGTCTGTGCCCGCCCACCCACCCTGCTTCCTGGGGCTGGGCTTGGAGGCTCTGGTAGGGCCACACACCTGCCTTGACTGGCATCCTGCCGTGTGAACAGGCTACACCAAGGGGGAGGTGTCCAGCTCCGGCCAAATACGGCCACAGGACATCCAACGTCACAGCAGTGCTGGTTTCCGGGGCTCGCACAGAGCCGAGGGTGTGAGATGGAGGGGAAGGACATGACTCTGCCTAGCCTCACACCTGCAGGCCATGCCAGGGTCGCCACTAGTGACAGCCGCTCCACGGCACAACTCCAGGGCACTGTGGTCCATGGTCTAGGGAAAAGGTGGCCCCGGGACCAGCCCACCGGCGATTTGGGGCTAATTAGAAAAAGTCTTCCTTGAGACTCTTTACTGCCATCTGCCAGAAAATTTTCGTAATAAACATACAAATCTATAACATCTATGAGTGGCGCCCCCTAGAGTTGGGCAACGTGCAACCTGCAGCCACCCTGTCTGTGACTGACGATTCTGTTCCCTCTCTGGGGAGTCAGACTCCTGACTCCCTTAAAACTGGTGGAGGAAGGTACTAGAAAAGTCTCTGCACACTTTAAACAGTGCATGAATCCATGTATAGTGTACATTGTAAGTGCTTGATAAAGGATAGCTGTTATTATTGTTATTATATGAACGGTCCCTTTAATTGATTTCAATTTGAGAGGTGACCTTGGTCTGCCCACCTGCATCCATGCCTTCCACTCCCCGCTCCATACCCCAGCCCCAGGTGCCTCCTCCCATGAAGGGGGAGGGTCTTACTTACCGGGTGAGTTGGTGATGGAGGCATGGAAACAGCTGAAATTGATGAGGGCGTAGGAGCACAGGAAGAAGTTGGAGATGATGGGGGCGATGGTGTTGAGCTCAGCTTCAGGGACCCAAGGGAGAGAGGAAACAGTCTACTGGGCAACTCCACCAAGGAGTCCTTGGTACCCTCCCTCTCAGGATAAGGGGACCCCAGATGGGCCACCGAGGCTCAGTGAGTCTCAACTTCCTCATCTGTGAAATGGGTCCATCATTTTGTGAATCTCAAAGTCCAGTGTTTTGTAAACTGTAAACTGCCGGCTCTAAAGAGGATGGAGAGCAGTGTGAGGGTAGATCCCATCAGGCTACGGGATGGCCAAGAACAGTGACTATCACACTTCTTTGTGTGACCACAAATTACAGTAAGAAATACATTTTACAGTGTGACCCAAGACACATGTTCTCTATTCTCTGAAACCTTGAGACTGTATCGCAGTTCCACCCACAATGGAAACCCACTCAAGAACCGGCTCCTTCCCTTCCCTGTCTCACAAGCCCCTGCCCTGCTGCAACCCCTGGCACCCCTAGACACACTTTTGCATGTGAATCCTTGTCTCAGGGCCTGCTTCTGTGGATCCCAAAACAAGACAAACAACTCTTATGTGCCAGGCCTTCTGTACGTGAGTCCATTGAATTAACACAAGAGCCTTGCCCCAGAGCATTTGAGATCGTGATCCTCCATCTGAGGTACAGTCAGAACCACCCAGATAAAACGACATCAAACCCGAGGCAGGGGTGGACGGCAGGGTGAGCAGAAAACATCCAGGAACATCTGGGAATGCCAGGCCTGACTAGGTGTTTCCATTCCCTGCTTGTGGCCCTGCTGTCTCTTCATCTGGTGCAGGATCCAGCAGTATCTAGTGTCCAGAAAGGTTCCCTTGCGTGGAAGTGGCTAGACCATTGGGTTATGTCTCATGGCTTGGTGATGCCAGCCTAAGTATTATAGCAGGGATTCAGCTGTGGCAGGAAGGTACCCCCCAGCCTGGGGAGGTTCACCAACAGCTGATCCTGACCCCATTCCTGTATAGGGAGCAGGGACCAGGGGTCATCATGCCAAGGCACGGTGATTGCCCTTGCTTAGTAGGGCCACCTCTCTCCTAGCAAGTTCCGCCTCATTGGCTAAGTAAATCAGGAAGTACTGGGGAGTGTGCACACGTGTGTGTGCGTATATGAATGCATGTGTATGTGTGTGTGTGTGTGTGATATACACACATGGTCTCTTCCTGCCCATCCGTGACACACCCTCTATGCATTATTACTCTCATTTTTCAGATGAGGAAACCGAGGCTCTAGGAGGTGAAGTGATTTTTTCCAAGGTCACACAATTGGCATATGGCAAAGCCAGGATAGAAAGTCAATCTAATTAACTGATTAACTGGAATCTTTCTCCTAAGGCATCCCCTACCTTGGAGCCCAAGGGATCCAGCAGCTCAAGATCTGAGAAATGAGGTTGGTCTAGGTTCTACACCTAGAGAGATAGTGATCCAGCTGTTTGTACCAGCTCCCAAGGAGGAATCAGTCAGCTTGTCCTGTGCTCCCAACGTGCTCCTGGGGGCTAGTTCAGACCTGGGGAGGGAGGTCCCAGCTGCCAGGACACAGGAATGCAGAACCAGGGAAAGCGTGTCGGGCCCTGTCCCCATGGCCCTCACGGCTGGCCGGGAGAGGTGGCAGCCCTGCGTACCCTGCGGCCACTCACCGATGATGATGAAGGCCACAGCAATGGCATAGGCCAGCAGGTAGCTGCGCAGTGGCTCATTGTTCTTGCCATAGCCTTTGCCGAAGAAGCCGATCAGTGGGTACAGCTGGTCTATGCACAGGCACTGTGGGCACAGGACGACGGGCTCACCCCCTGGCCGGGACCTGCCCCATCCCCTCCCCTGTGGTCACCTGGACCCCAGGCCCTGCTTGCTCTCTCCGTGACCTCAGCAGGGCACTTCCTGAACTGGGTCTCGGCTTCTGTCTTTTGAAAGGGGACTGATCTCCTGCCCTCCCCACCTCACCACGAAGACTGAAAGGGCAAAAAGGGGCTGATCACATCAGAGGGAAACTGGGAGGGGGGCTGCAAACGGGGTGCCAGGCTGCACCACTGGGAGGGAGTGAGGGGGGTGGGAAAGGCAGCTGCTCTTCAAAGCTCGGCACAGGAAGGGGCTGCTTCCTGCAAGCGTTTGCTTTACTAGCTCCTTTTCCTTCAGTCTAGACACCGGGTCACATGACTCCTCCAGGCCTTTGTGGCAGTCACCTGGGGCCCCCTGCACCTGGCCTCCTAGACACTCCCGCCCCCTCTGCAGCCTCACCTGGAAAACTTTGGCGGCAGAGACGAGACAGGCCAGGGCTGAGGAGAGGGTGGCCCCAAAGATGCCGGCCGTGATCAGGGGTGCGAAGCCCGACACCATGCTCATGGTCTGCAAGGACATGGGGTTCGGGCCCCCATGGTGAGGGGTGGGGCCCAGAGCCCCCACCCAGGGCACCCCAGTCCCTGCTGCAGGCAGGGGCTGAGTCTGGGAGCTGCCACCTGAGTCTGCAACCCTCACTGGGGACCCAGCGCCCACCAGGTCAGGAACTGGGACCAGGCCCCTACCTGAAGCTCTTTTCCCAAGCCTGGGGCCAGCCCCCCAAACCTTGTCTACCCCAGCCCAGTCCAGCCTCCACCCGGCCCTCCCTGCATCTGGCAGGGCCGCGCGTACCTGGTAGTGGTTGATGAGGCCGTAGCGGCAGCTGTGCTGCTGGGCGCACTCGGTAAAGTTCCAGCCGTAGCCACAGGCCAGCCCCTCGCAGGCGCCTGAGCCGGGGGTCACCGTGTCATTCAGGATCCCGGAGGCATCTCGAACCACACAGGAGCCTGAGGAGGAAGGAGGGCGTGGGGAGGCCTCCTTTCCCTCCTCTCTCCTCCCCTCCCACCCCGAAAACACCAGACACTTGTGCAGAGGGGGACACGCTGCTGATGGGCCAGCTCTTCCTTTACTTTATGATGATAATAATAATAATGATGATGATGATGACGACGATGATTTTAGCTACCATGCAGGAGCACCTCCGATGTGCCAGGCCCTGCGTCAAGGACTTTAAACACTCTGGGGAAACAGGTATTACTATTACTTTGATTGTCATTGCCGTTCTACAGAGGCACAGGGAGCTTAAGTGACCTAAGGTCACAGTGTCCTCCTTAAAGTGGAGAACTGGATCTCAGGCCCTACGTGGCTATGACCTGGGCCGTGTCCCTTGGCCGTCTGTGAGCAGCTCATCTCACGATGCGGTTACTGGGAGCGAGAGCATGTGTGAGGATCTCAGTGAGAGGCAAGTATCAACCGCCCAGGCCTGGGTCCAATGCCCACCGCTACCACTCAGGCTCTGTGACCTTGGGCAGGTCACTTAACCTCTCTAAGCCCTTGTTTTCTCCTCTGTCAAAAGGCAGAAATGATAGTGCCCAGATTAAATGTAATAAGGCATGTAAAGGGCTGGGCACGTGGTAGTAAGTCAGTTGCTAGAATCGTCTTCCTCCTCCTCCTCCTCATCATTGATTTGATCATTATTCCTGGAGTTGGAACATGACTTTTCCTACAGGATTTTCATACCATAGAATCTGTAACCTGAGGTTTGAAGGGACCAGAGGAGCCTGGGGTGATCCCCCATCTCCACCACAAACTACCCCCAAAGGTGCCCCCCAAAATAAAGTTCGAGGCTCCACTTCCTGGGGTTGCCATGTCCTCCCGGCCCAGCCATCCTTGTTAGAGGGCCAGACGGCACCCTGTGACCCCTCCAGCCGTCTGGGTCGGCAGCTTACCAATGGTGGCCGAGATGGCTAGGTAGGAAATGGTGGTCCAGAAAATGGCCATGAGCGTTCCCTTGGGGATGGCTACAGCAGGGTCCTGGAGGAGGGAGGGAGAGAGGGCATCAGGCAGCCCCTGGGCCTCCTCCCAGGCCCTGTCCTTGTCAGGCTGAGGGTGGGTCAGCAAACACTGACCTTGGCCCCCCAGAACCCCCTTCCCCAGGATGCTGAGAGGAAGGCACCTCGAGATTGAGGACCCACAGAGCGGGACAGGACGGAACCAAGGGGACGGCTGAGACCACATTCAGGGCCCTGGGAGCCCAAGGCAGAGAGAGGAACTCCAAGCAGCCCCAGGCCTGTTCCCCGAGGACACCTGGCTGATGCTTGCTCTGGGGGCTGTGAAGGGTGGGGTGAGGTGGAGGGCTCCCGAGTCAGCCTGCCTGGGGTCAAATCCAGGTGATCGCTGGGCAGTGTGCATGTCCTCCCATGCTTCGGCCCCTCCAGCCTCCCAGGGATGCTGGTGAAACCAATTAATCCTTGTCAAGCTCCTAGACCAGGGCCCAGCTCACCAGCTGGGCTCGCTGCATGCAGTCACTATTATGCACCAGTTGATTTGTCTGGTTCCACAGCAATCAATATATAGACAAGCCCCAAACTCTCTCCTTCCTCTTCGAGAAAGAACTCTGCTGGTGCTTTTCTGGCAGTAGTAGCAGACCTTCACACCCACGTCATGTGTTTCACTCTTCCAGGCACTTTCTCAAACATAGCTTCCTGAGAAGTGGCTGGTGGCGAAACTGAGGCCAGGGAGCTGTGAGCAAGGCCCAGCTCACTGAGCCCCAGCGACTCAGTCCTAACTATGCCGAGGTCCACAGCCTCAGGCGCCCCTGGGGGTGCTGCTCCTGGGTGGAGTAACGCAGGCTGGGATTTTTATGGCAAGTTTCCCATCCAGGCATAGACCCTAGCTTGGAGGGGAAGGTCACGTCAGCCACAGGAAGTAAATTCGTAAACCTGCCAGCATTTTCTGGGCCATTCTGCTCACCGCTCAGCTGGCAGGAAGAATCACAGGTGACAGAGCTTGGAGGGACCATGACACTGTTCAAATTCATTGGCAAGTCGAAGCAAAGCTGGCCATGGTCCAGCTCTCTGCCTCAGATACTCGGAGGCCTGCGCTGGAGCCCATGGTCAATCTGTGATGACCAGGCCCTGACCCTGCCCTTAAGGAGCCCTGGCCCAAGTGGAGGAGGTACAGGTGGGATCCTGCCAACACAGAGAGGATCACAGTGCACTGGGGAACAAGGTGGGGGAGACACTGCCAGGAACCCCGGAAGGCCTCAGGGTGGAGGGGACGATTTACATGGCTCTGAAGGCACTGGGGTGGGAGGAAGGGCGCGGCGGGTCAGAGAGAAGTGGGAGCAGAGCTGGAGGGAGGCTGGAGGCTCTGGAGCACCCCGGGCTGCTGAGGTCTCTGCTCTGGGGGCCCTGCAGCCATGGGCCAGCCAGCCCTGCCCTGAGTCCCTGGTCCCAAGGCCAACAGACCAGGTCAACCTCCCAGCTCACCTATGGTGGGTTGAATAGTGTCTCCAAAAATTCACATTTATCCAGAACCTCAGAATATGACCTTATTTGGGAATAGCATCTTTGCAAATGTAATTAGTTAAGATGAGGTCATACTGGATTAGGTGGGCCCTAAATCCAATGACTGGTGTCCTTGGAGAGGAGAGGACACACAGAGACACATAGAGGAAAGAAGGCCACATGAAGACAGAGGTAGAGATTGGAGGGATGAAGCTACAAGCCAAGGAATGCTCAGGATTCTTGGAAGCTACCAGAAGCTCGAAGAGGCAAGGAAGTAGTCTTCCCTAGAGACTTCAAAGGGAGCATGGCTCTACTGACACCTTTTTTTGGACTTCTGGTTTCTAGAACTGTGTGAGAATAAATTTCCGTTGTCTTCAGCCACCAAGTTTGTGGTAACGTGTTATAGCAGCCACAGGAAATGAATACACCAGGTTTCCATCCTACCCTCACGTCTTGGTGTGAAATCTCAGAGCCCAGCTCACAAATCAGGCATGTCTGGGTCCACATCTTGCTTATCTCTTCCTGGCTGTGCGCCTTGGAACAAACCCTTTAACCTCTCTGAGCCTCAGCGTCTCTCCCCCGCTATCTGTGAAATAAGAAAGTAGCCTGGCATGTAGCAAGCGCCTGTAAATGTGAGCGGTTAGGGGTGGGGACTGTATTGCGACACAACCTGGGACAACACCAGCCTGGCACAGATCCCACGGCAGTCACTAGGAAGTCCCTTGTCTCTGAGCACCCATCCCCCATCAGCGAATTGAGTTAATAATGCTTTCCTTGGCCTTAGCACAGGGTGTTTGTGGAGATTAAACCAACATGAGATCATGGTCACGAGACTGCTCTGTAAGCACTAAAGGGTTGGGGGACGTAAAGGATTAACAGTGACAATGACAACTTTGTCATCACCCCTTTAGGTCTCGGCTCACATGTCACCTTCTCAGGAGTCTCTGGCCACCTTGTGTAAATTCACACCGTGCTTCTGCACCCCTGACCCAGGGATTGCCTCCCCGCTTCCCTGCTTGATTTTTCTCCCCATCGTTCAACCACCGTCAGGCAAACTACAGATTTTACTTATTTATTTGTTGATTGTCTCTCTCACTAGCATGTCAGCTCCATGAGGGCAGGAATTTGTGTCTCTTTTGTTTACTGCTGCATCCACAAGACACTGGCATCAAAGCAGGTGCTCAAAAAATATTGGTTGAATGATGGAGTTGTTGTGATAAAGTTGAGGTCTCTTTGTTTTAGAAACTTGCATTCCAGATCCTCTGACACCTGTGTGTGGGACCCTGGGCAAGCCCCTGACCCTCTCTGAGCTTGGTTTGCTCCTCTGTAACATGGGGGTGATGATGGCAGAAGCTTTCAGCTGTCCCACAGATATTATTTTTAAAGAAGGAGGCACCGTGCCGGCCACATGGTAAAAATCACATTGACCTTGACAACCAGCCTTTAGCACTTCCTCTGGGCTGGGCACTGTTCTAAGCACTTTATGTAAATTAGCGCATTGAATCCTTGCTCTGTGCCCTGGGAAGCCGGGGCTGTGTGAGTCCCAGTTTACAGCTGGGGAAGCTGAGGTCCAGAGAGGCTTTAAGGGACTTGCATAAAGTCCCCATGAACGGGAGCTGCTCTTCGCTGAGGACTTACTGTCCCACTGGATGGGCAAGGGGCCAGATCTAGGAGAAAAGTGTCCCTTTAGGGCTTAAGGGCATTTAAGACAGAAGAAGGTGTCTGCCCCCACCCCCAGCTCCGAGACAGCTGCCTGGCCCTGATGCCTGCACGCTGGGCCGGTTGGTAACCTAAGAAGCTTGATAAAGCATCTAGATAAATCCCCAGGCTATGATGATCTATAACGGGGCTGGGAGGGGAACCAGGCCACCTGAGCACAAGCCCGAGCTCTGCAGAGAACTCGGGGCAGGCAGACCAGGGCCCTGCGGGCCACTCCCCAGAGAAGGGAGAGGAGCCGGGCAAACACGGCCTCCCTCTGATTTCCAGGTCCTGCTAGAGCCACGCTGCTATTCGAGATTGCCTCCAGTGCACAATTCTTAATTCATTTAAGAAAATGCATCAAGGAGCACCTTTCGAGCGGGACTGGAGATGGAGGGTGAAGGTCCCCAGCACAGAGCCAGGCTCCTCACTGTTCATCCCCACTTGTGTACCAGCTCCTTTGATAACCTCCCTCCGGCAAAGATTCCGCTGGTTTTCTCATCTCTCAGAGCCCAGCTCCAGCCCCACCTCCAGCCAGAAGTTTTGCTGGAGCCCCTGCCACCTCAGTCTGCACTTCTCCCCTGCTTGTGCGCATTGTACTTCTGCTCTAACACTTCCCATTTGCCACATCCCACCACTGTTCACTCAACACACAGGCACCAAGCACCTAGGACGTGTCAGACCCTGAGCTGGGAATAGGGACATAGAGGTAGGCCCCAGTTCTCCAGATGCGGCGGGGCAGAGACATAAGTGGCCTGACATCACTAAATTAGGGGAACCAAGACTCTGACAAAAGGGCTGGGAGAGGTGTAAGGATGGAGGCTTTAATTTGCAGGAGGAACAGAACTTTGCAAGGTAAAGAAATGAGGATAGCGAGTCCCAGGTAGAGAGCACAGCAGAGGCAAAGGCGTGGAGGAGGGACAGGGCAACAGGGGCAAAGCAGTAGATCCTCAGGGCCGGGTCAGGGGTCATGGGAACAGCAACAGTTCCCGTGGGGCTGGGGCCTCACACGCCGAGCCAAGGAGCCTGCCCGCATCAAGACGATGGAGAGCCCTGGGAGGATGTGCCCGATCCCGTCTGAGTGGAAGGTCAAGCTGGGTCAGTCTTCCCCTTACGCTGGGAGTCCCAGGATCGAGGGAGGAGACTAGCCCATTTGGGGGCGGCTCTCAAGGCCTAGAGTGCGGTGGTGCCAATCAACAACCTCAGAATGGAGTGGGATGAATGGGATGGACATGGGTTGGCTTGGATTGAGTTGGACGGAAGTTTAGAAGCTCTGGCCCTGAGGTCTCAGGGCTCCGCTCAGTGCCCAGTGGGACATCCTGGTAGGAGAGGGCCAGGAAGCAGGAGGGCTGGGCATCTTGCTCACCTTGAGGTCCCCAGAGATGTTGGCTCCCGCCAGGATGCCTGTGGCTGAGGGGAAGAAGATGGAAAACATCCTGAAGAAGCTGCCGTCCATGCCCCGCCAGTCAGGCACCAAGTTCTGGGCAAAAATGTCCGCTGGAAAAACAAGGCCTGAGTCAGGGCCTCCTGGAAGGCCTGGGTCCCCTCTCTGGGCCCAGCCGGGCAGGCAGGAGGCTCCCATGGCAGCTCCTGGCTGTGGGAGTCAGGGGTGCCAGCCTCCCCATGTAACCGAGCAGGACCCTATGGGGCCTTCCCAGAATTGACCCCCACCCATGTCCTCTGCCTGCCTTTTGTCTGTAGGTAAACTTTAGTTAAAGAATACATTTAATCAGAGAAGTGAGAACACGCAGGAAGAAAACAGTCAAGCAAGACAAAATAATAGTAGCTTAGCCATTAAACAAAGTCAAGGACTTTTAGTTCCTCCTCAAGGGCTATAGATAATATTCTGAGCCAAATCCTTTGAGCTGTTTTGCAGCTACTGAAACCCCCATCAGGTGGGAGAAGTTAACTGCGTGCTGCCCACAAGCACTTAGACCTCAGACCAGCTGGAACCAGAAGGCTGATGATGTTGACTCCCGATTACCTCACCACCAGCCAATCAGAAGAATGTCCACCAGCTGATCACACACCCCACACCCCCCTCCCTCACTCTATCTTCATAAACCTTTCCCTGAAAGCTTTCAGGGAGTTTGGGTCTTTTAAGCACTCGCTGCCCTGGACTCCTTGCTTGACCCTGAAATAAACGCTGTGCTTTCCTTCACCACAACCCAGTGTCAGTAGATTGGCTTTACTGTGCATGGGTAAGCGGACCCAAGTTTGGTTCGGTAACACCGGTGCCCATATAATGGGCCAGATTGGTGGGCAGACTGTCCCTGTCCCCAGAGCCACGGGCAGTGGCCCCAACCCGCACGTACCCCGGTAGCTGAAGAAGCCTTTGGAGGCCTTGTCCTCAGAGGGGGGGATCAGTGTCCCCACCAGGTAGTTGGCAAAAGAGACCATGATGACGAGGAAGAAGAGCACCTGGGCCTGGGAGGAAGGGAGCCTGGAGGTCAGACAGTCTGGCTCCACCTGTTCAGGGAGCCCCAGCAGGGAAGAGCTTGCCCCAGGTCCCTTACTCTCCCATTCATTCATTCATTCATTCATTCATTCAACACCCATTACTCCACAGGCTCTGTCCTAGGAGCTGGTGACATAGCAAGGCTCCTGTCTTGCTGATAAATAAGGAGGATGAATCTAGAGTAAGAACAGGGGGTGTCCCGGGGACTGGGTTGAGGCTACTTTAGCAGGGTGGCCTGAGAAGGTGTCTTCAAGGGTCCTAAAGGAGGAGGATAATGGAGCAACAGAATGATGGGGGCATAAGCTTGGTGCATTCAAGGAACAGTGGGGAGGTGGTGGAGCTGGAGGTCAGAGCCAGGGGGCGAGAGGAGGGGCGGCTGGGACCGGGGCTGTGCTGGTCAAGGCTGCCGGCTGCGGCCCAACATCTCTCCCCTTATTTCATGCTGAACCTCTGACTCGGGGCTTGGGATAGGTTCAGATGAAGACCACGTTTCCCCAGCCCCCCTTACAGTGAGGTGTGGCCATGGACCACGTTCCGGCCAACGGGAAGTGAGCAGAAGGAATATGTACAACTTCCAGGCTGGGGCAGAAAAGGAAAGGGGAGGGGGATTCTCTCCTTTCCACCCTCTTTCCCCTTCCTGCTGACTGGGCTGGGGACATGGAGGTGGGGGCCGTCATGGGCCAGGTGGATGAGGGCCACACCCCAGGGGTGGAGAGGCCACAGGATGGAAGGTGCCTGAATACCTGGTCCCCAGGGGCCACACACACCTGGACTGTTCCATGAGAGAGAAATGAACGATTCTGGCTTAAGGCCCCCTTCCTTAGGGTCTCTGTCACAGCAGCAGAACTTAAAGCTCATCTGACACACACAAGAGGCGGAACCAAGACCGGGACCAGGTCCCGTGATTCCCGCTTCCACACTCGACCGTGCCCACATCCCTCCCCAACATCCTGTCCTCACCTTGGACTCCCACTCCATGCCAGCCAGGGAGATGGCCAGCAGCACAGTGACGGTGACCACGCCAATGATGCGGATGTCATTGGTGGGGTCCACGATGGGCGATCCGTACTCCTGGGGGAGGTGACAGGCCAGGCTGTGTGCTGCCTCTGAACAGCCCACCTCCCCAAGCTCCTCCACCTTGATTTACCTCATTTATGGTTGCCCTCTCATAGGAAAACACAAACTCAAACCCCTCCCCTGCCCACAAGTCCTCCAAAGCAGCTACTGCATGGGTCTGGACAATTTGGCCCTAAAGGCAACACGCACCCCTGAAGGAGACTTCTGGGGATGGTCTTTATTTGAAGAGATCATCAGAGTCACCCACAATGATCGGACTGTGGCTTTGGTCCCTAAAGGCCAAATTGGGTAGAGGGGCAGGAAGGCCCGGCCCAGAAGGTGTGGAGGAGAATGCAGCAGGCGGCCAGGGCTCTGTCTGCCCGGGGTCCAGCCCCTACCTCACCTGGAGCAAGTCCTGCACGGTCTCTGCGAAGCCCACAGTGTGCATGGCCACACCCACAGCACTGGCGAAAGCAAAGATGAGGCCGATGGAGCCCCCTAGCTCTGGGCCAAGACTCCGGGAGATGAGGAAGTAGGTGCCACCTATTGGGGACAGAGCCAGGAGCCATGAAACCAGAGGAGTCAGCTGGCTGGGGTGGACTTGGGGCAGGCAGAGCTGAGGCTGGGAGGGGGTGAGCATGGGGCCCAGGGGGTTCATGGTGCAGGAGACAACCAAGGCCATCCCATCCCATAGGTGTGGAGAGCCTGCCCAAAGCCTACATCTGGAATCAACAGGGGCAGCCTGGGGTGTCCCCGTCTGGGTGGGGGTGGAGGGTAGGGAGTGGTTCAGAGACCCATTCCTGGGGTGAAGACTCGGAGACCTACACGAGGAGGACCATGGGGCTGGGGTGGGGGCCCACCTGACTTGACCTTGCCGTTGGTGGAGATGGCCGAGATGGAGAGGCCCGTGATGGAGGTCACCGTGACCGAGAGCAGGATGATGATCCAGGTCAGGACTGTGGGGGTGGGCGGGGAGGTGAGCGCCCCAAAAAGTCAGGGCATTTCTCGGAAGGAGCCGTTTGAGGAACCTGAATCAGCCAACTGATTCACCATGTGACTTAAGTCACTTTCCTTCTCTGAGCCTCACTTTTCTCATCTGAAAAATGGGTCTCTGTCTACCTCCTGGTATATTCTAAATAGCCAGGGAGCTGATAAGCCAACATGTAAAGGATCATTACATATGGAAGGGTAGGTATCCTCTCTTAATAATAAAAAATAAAGTAATAGTTACCACTTGATGAGCACCTCTGGGTGCCAAACTCTGTGCTGTTTTATGTGCATCAGAGGAATCCCACAATAGATCTGTGAGGTGGGGACAGTTATTGCCCTCATTAACTGATGAGGAAACCAAGGCTCGGAGAGGTTAAAAACTTGTTCAAGGGCTTCCCTGGTGGCGCAGTGGTTGAGAATCTGCCTGCCAATGCAGGGGACACGGGTTCGAGCCCTGGTCTGGGAAGATCCCACATGCCGCGGAGCAACTAGGCCCGTGAGCCACAACTACTGAGCCTGCGCGTCTGGAGCCTGTGCTCCGCAACAAGAGAGGCCGCGATAGTGAGAGGCCCGCGCACCGCGATGAAGAGTGGCTCCCGCTTGCCGCAACTGGAGAAAGCCCTCGCACAGAAACGAAGACCCAACACAGCCAAAAATAAATAAATAAATAAATAATAATTAAGAAAGCAACTTTAAAAAAAAAAAACCAAAAAAAAACTTGTCCAAGGTCACACAGCATGGTACAGAGCTAGCAGCTGGTCTGTCCACAGTGTGAGTTCCTAACCCAGATGCTCTGCAGAAGAAATTTGGCTCCAAGAGGTTAAGTGACTTACTGAGGGCAAACTGAGCCAGGGAGAGCCCCCAGGCCTGCTGACTCCACGTCCAGTGCTCCTTGGCCACACTGCCCTGACCTCTGTAACCCGTGGGCTCTGTAACCCAAGTTCAAGATTGCTCCCGTGGAGCCTGGGAGGACCAGGACCCGGGCGCACCTTCCCCCTGCCCCCCAGAGGCAGCACTCACCAATGCCTGCCTGGGCGGTAATCCAGGGGAGCCGCAGATAGAGGATCACACCCCAGATATTGAGCATGCAACGGATCTGGGAGGAGAGGGGGGTCAGAGGCCACCTGGGTGGGGCTGAGTACCCCAAGGTCAAGCACATAAGTCCCTGTCCCCAGTCTTGGCATGGCATCGGGCACCTAGGGGACACCTGGGCTCTTTCTTTGCTTCACCCACTTTAGTGAGTGCCCACTTCAGTGCCTCTCTGGTTCTGTGGGGCAGGGAGGGGAGGGGTACCCAGAGACCCACCTGTCCCTCCCACCACTCTCCTACCCTCCTTCCATCGAGGCCTGAGGATGGGCTGCAAGCATTATCACCCCTCACCCTGCTCCAAGCCCAGGGTCCTGTGTCTACCAGCCCCAGTCATGGCCCAGTGGCCAGCTGTTGGCCCAGAGCCTGGCATTCAGGGGGAACTCAGCAAATGCCAGCTGAGCCAATGCCCTACATACAAGCAGAAATCAGGGCTCAGGTGTCTGTGACTTCAGCTTCCGAATTTAAAGCAAAGCCAGACGCCACAGCTGAGGCTGGAATCCCATGTGGGAGGGGCTGGTGTGGTCTTTGGCCCCAGCCACGTCTTGTGGTGGGGGACATGTGGCATTTACAAGCCCAGGGGGATTTCTTTTTTCTTTCTATCTTTTCTTTTTTTTTTTAGTCTTTAAAATTTTTTTGAATTTAATTTATTTTTTAAAAAATTGAGGTATAGTTGATTTACAATATTATATTAGCTTCAGGTGTATAACATAGTGATTCGAAATTTGAGGCCTGGGAAATTTCTAAGGCCCTCCATATGCTCTGAGGCTCTGGGCCCACACAGTGAAGGAGGGAGACCCAGACTCCGGATTACGGGCCTCTGGTGCTAGAGGGGGGTTGACCGTTCAGATGGAGAAAGAGGCACAGCCAAGCAGGCAGTTGGCAGAGTTAAGGTCAGAACCCAGGCTTCCTGCCTCCCAGAGCAGGAAGCTTTCTCCTAGATCTCATGCGATCCCCTCTGTAAAGTGCCATAATGTCTTCCAAAGCCAAGTACATTAGATTGTTTGCTATCTCGGGGCCTAAAACAGCAAACCTTCTCCTTCCCATCATGGAGAATGAGAAAACAATGTTGTGGATTTGTGTTTAGTGCTGCCCTCTGGTGGCTCTTTGGGGAAACACAGTTTCTCTCAATAACTCCAAGGTAGGCATTCATCCAAGCACTTTACATCTATTAATTCATTGAATGCTCATCATTTCATAGACGAGGAAAGTGAGGCATAGACAGGTTAAGTAACTTGTCCAAAGTCACATGATGACTGAGCAGACAAACAGAGATCTTCCCCAGGGCTAGGTCTCAGTCTGGGGGATAAATGGAGGTCAGGAAGTACAAAAGCAGAGAAAATTTGAGGTCACTATGCAGATGGGGAAACTGAGGCCCGGGCTGAGTCTTGGGTCTGCCTTGACTACTAAGGCCCGAGAGTCCAAGCTGAGCCTGAATGGAGCTCTGTCTCCCAACCCCTATCCCTGGACGTCCCATCCACACCCCACTCACCATCACCCCCTTGACCCAGCCAAAGCGCACAGGATCCTCAGGGTTCTTCTCGCCGTTGGTACCTGTCTCATCCTCCACCAGCCCATCGGTCATCTCACGGCTGGGCCGGCTGTCAAAGGCCAGGGCATGCAGGTGGCTGCCTTCCTGCTGGGAGCGCAGAGACCGCGGGTCAGGCAGGCAGGGGTCATGACAATCCAGCTCCCCCACCTCCCCACCCTCCACCGTCCAGCCTCCCAAGTAGCAAACCAGCAAGCCCAGTCTCTGCTGCAGAGCTTTCTTACCCTCCTCTCCCCATCTCCTTTAGGGGAGTGTAAACTCTGTAAACTTCCACTGACTGGGAGCTCATTACCTCTCTGGGCAACCCTAGATTGCTTGATTGGGTCGCCAATGACTGGGCAATGAATATTACATGTGCCCAGAGCTTTACAGCTCCCATACCTGCATTCCATGTGGGCCTCTCAACCCACGAGGAAGACACCTGTTTGTCCCCATGACACAGATGACAGAGCCAAGGCTCAGAGAGGTTAGGTAACTGGTCAAGGTCACACAGCAGGAAGGGCCACTCTTCTGGGACGGTGTTTACCTTGAGGAAGGAGTGCAGGTCGGCCAGCGTGGGCCGGACTTTTCGGGGCTCGCCGGGCAGGGTGCTGTTGGCATAGTGCTCGTAGGCAGGCACCACATCGACAGTGTTGTAGCCAAAGGTGCGCATGTAGAAGGTGCTGCCGTGGGTCAGGTGGCTGGGGTGGCTGCTGTCATAGGCGGCCGGTGGCGGGGGCTCATCGCCCCCCAGCAACGTGCTGATGGTGAAGCGCCCACTGCACAGAGCAGGGTCCCTGGGCGTCTCCAACACCGGCAGCTCTGCCATTGTGGCTCTGGGTGTCGGGGGAGGGGGCCAGGGTCGGCGGGGACATGCAGGGTGGCTTTATAGGCTGGGGCCACAGCAGGGAGGAGGCGGAGAGGTTGGCCCAAACCGCCCACAGCTGGCGAGCAAGGTCCCTGGACAGGGTGGGAGGCAGAGCACGTGCCTGATGCTGTCCTGCCCACCATCTGATCTCGGAGATAGCAACATGGCCTTGGACTGGGAGCCGGGACTGGGTCAGCAGAGAAGGGGGGCATGCCCAGCCCCTGGGCCCTAGAGAGGCTCTTCTGAGTTTGGGGGCAGTGGACATCAGAAGCCGGACCCTAGGAAGGAGTACTCACCAAGAGGATCCTTAGGGACTCTACGAGGGTCCCCAGAGACAGACTGATGACCTGAGGACCCACTCAACGCAGGTTCAAAAACCTCTTGTTTCAGTATATGGTATTTAGTTTTATATTTTGTTTATTTAGTATGTTCAAATAGATAAATGGTATGACATTTAAAAAGATACACACAGGGACTTCCCTGGTGGTCCAGTGGTTAAGACTTCACCTTCCAATGCAGGAGGTTCGGGTTCGAACCCTGGTCAGGGAATTAAGATCCTACATGCCTCATGGCCAAAAAATGAAAACATAAAACAGAAGCAATATTGTAACAAATTCAATAAAGACTTAAACAAAAAAAATGGTCCACATCAAAAAAAAAATTTAAAAAAAAGATACACATATATATATATATAAAAGGTTAGTCTCTCTGACTATGAGAGAGTTAGTGTGGTGGCCACCTGATGTGCTGCCAGAAAAGAAGGACAACCCCCAGCTGCTGCGAGGGGTCTCAGTGTCAGCTCCTATGGCAATTGCCTTGCCTATGGCCGAGTTCCCCCATGGAGCTCTCATCCAATGATAGGTGTGGGATGCAAAGGCCTGATGCCCTGCCCCCAGATCTGAGGAGCCACCCCACGTCCAGAAGTCCCCAGGGTCAGCTGAGGCTTTGTCTACACAGCAGGCCACTCCTCCCTCTGTCCTGTCCTGCTTCCTTCTCTTCTCCCCAGAGGTACTGACCCCAAGAGCTCTACTGGTGAGTGCCCTGCAGGCTCACCTTTGTCTCAGAATCTGCTTCCTGGGGGTGGGTGGCCTAAAGCTCACAGGAAAACCACTCATTTCTTTGTTATCCCTGCTGGGTTTTGCATCTTTCAGCCATTCAACTAACAAACCTTATTGACCATCGACCATGTCATGGGTGGAGACAGGAGGCAGGAACACAGACGGCGGGCACAGGCCTACGTTCACAGGGCTGCTGAGTTAGTGGGGGAAACGGACCTGGAAAGAGACCAGCCGCGCTGTGTGAAGAGGGCGGCGATGGGAGAGATGCACATGGAAGAGGGTCAGGGTGGGGACAACCAGGGACAGGACAGACCCCTGACCGGGATCTTGGAGGACAAGCTGCTCTTCTGAAGGCAGGGGATGGATGGAGGCCTCAAGGCCACCACCAGCCACAGGCTTCTAAGCTTGACTTATGCCCAGGCTCTGGCCCTCCTCGTGAGGGACACACTTTCTCTACCTCCCTGCCCTGCCTCTCAGACCTGGGCTGGGCTCTCAAAGCTCACCTACGTCCCCAGAGACCAGCTCTGAGATGCTCAGAGCCCCCCAGGGCTCCATGACGTCCATCAGCAAGTCAGCACCAGTGGACTGAGAATTTGCGGGGGGCCTGGCTGGCTTCTGCTGCCCCCTCACTCCTGGTCCAGAGGGGCCCAGGACAGGAGGAAATGCTCAGACTGTGTTAGGGTAGCAAGCTGCGTTAGGGAATCACCCCTCTAAAATGAGGGTGCTTCAACGGGGGTCCAGGAGCCCCACAAATCTGTAGACAAGTTTTCATACCTAAGTGCATTTTTCTGGAAAGGGGGGCATAAAGTTCATCCAACTTGCTAGAAAACCAGCCCACGGAGGCAGGGATCTGGGCCCATCTTGTTCACTGACATTCCCAAGCAGTTAGAACAGCACAGAGCAGGTCCTCATTAAACGCTTGTTGAATGAGTAACGAAGGGAAGCCAGAACCAAAGAGAGGCTGCCATAGAAACCCTTGGCTGACAGAACCACCCCGGGGGTGGGGGTGGGGACAAAGGGTAGGTCCTCGTGTCCTCCCAGCTCAACCAGGCACAGAGGTGAGCTGACGGCTGGTCCTTGAGGACAAACCCAAAAGGCTATGATCACTGTGCACCGTTTTGCAAAGTTGATATATTTACTATGTGTTCACTTCTTTAAAAGACTCTTCTCGGGGCTCCCCAGACCCCCAGACTTGCCTACTCCCTCTCCAGGACCTCTGGCCCCTCCTCAGAGAGGTTTCTGCAGGAGGGTGTCCCCAACCCCCAAGCCAGCTGCCAGCAAGGGGGAAGGCTCCAAGGGGAGGACTCCACAGCCAGGACCCCAGCCGTGGTCAGTCTTCCACCTTCCCTGCAGCGCCCCGCCCCCATCTGCCAATTACTCCTTCCCTCCCACGGGGCCTCAGGGTAGAGCTTACAGACCTTATCGCCCTCTCCATCTTTAACTGCCACTTGACTGGTGAAAATCACAGCTGCCCAACACCCCCTTACTCCGTCCCTACACACCCTGTCCCCGGAGCAGCTGTGGAAAATTCGTGATTAAGATCTTAGGAGAGAAAGTGGCCAGAGGGACCAAGGCTGGTTTCCAGCAGCACTGGGGCCCTGGCAGAGTGAGGGCCCACAGCTTTGCTGGATGACCTTGAGCAAGCCACTTCCTCGCCCTCCACAATTCCCAGGCCTGGGTCAGCTCCAAGGTCCCTCCCAGCCCTGGAGGGGAGCATTTGCTTTTTCGAGAAGCTTTTCCTGCGCCCCCCATACCTGTATGTCTCTGGGTGGGGGGATTTAAGCAGGACCCCTCAAAAGGCTTATCAATAGGACAGTTGAAGGGACTGTCGGAATTCCTTGTCCCAAAGCACAGACGCCAAAGAAAGGGGTTTCCTGCCCTTGGATGGAAGTCCATCCCTTTGAGAAATGCTCACAGAGGCACTCTTCTTGATGGGGGCACCATGTGGGTCACACACGACTCCTGCCTTCCAGGGCTTCAGCTGCCAGGTTGCCCAGAGCCTGTCAGGTCTGAGACCAGGAGTGGAAGTTGGAGGAACCCTGAGTGAAGCCCTGGGATTTGGCCTCAGGGGCTGTCAGGCTCCCATCTCAGTTGTCAGTTTCCCCAGGGCTCTGAGCAAGTCGTCCCCTCAGCCCCCTCAGCCCCCACTTAGCAGCCAAATGGAAATGACACCTACACCAGCGCTGGCTCTCACTCACTCAAGGGCCCCTGGCTGGGTGACTTAGGGTCCCTGGCCTCTCCCGGTTCTCGGAGGAGGAAGAATGGGGTGGTAAAGGAACAGAAAGACTCAGGAAACTCCCTGGAACGGAAAACCCCAGGCACAGGGGGCTGAAATGGTGAAGACAGAAGGGCCTGCTGTCTTCACAGCCACTGAGGCACCTAAGCCCTTATGCACCAGGACTGGAACTCACAGCCTAGCCTGGCAGACTAACCAGCAAGGAGGTCGCAGCAACTGGCTAGCAGAGGAGGGAGGCTGCCCTGGAGGAGAGGGAGCCTCGAGGGGAGACGTAGACAAGGATGGAGGGGGTCTGAGGCATGGGGCTTGGGAAGGCGCGGTCAGTGGGAGGGACCAGGTGGTGGGACTGGAGCTCACGGTGCCGTGGTGGGCGGGGGAGGGAAGAAATGGTGGGAGAAGAGGCTGAAAGGGGTCCGACTGTTTCTTCAGTCACTCACATTTATTGAGTGCCTACTGCATACCATACCCCATGCTAGGCAAGGAAGGCACCACGGAGAACAAGACAAAGGCCCTGCCCTCCTGGAGCTCACATTCTAGTGGAAGAGACAGACAAGCAGTAAACAAGCAATCATCATGGTACATTCAGTGATAAGTGCTATGAAGAAAACAAAGCTTTTTTTTTTTTTTTTAAAGGAGGGGCATTTAGGCCTCTCTGAGAATGAGAAATTTGAGCTGAGATCCAACAATAAGGAGGAGACACCCATAAGTGAGCAGGTGTGAGCACAGGGGTTCCAGAAAGAGGAGAGAGCATGTGAAAGGCTCTGGGGTAGGAGTGTGGTTGGGGCTTCAAGATGGCAAGGAGGCCAGGATGGCAGGAGCCGAGGGACTGAGGAGATGGGTTTGAGACATGGAAGGGGGGACACCAGGCCTTACAAGCCAGGGTTAGAAGTTCCACGTTCTATTACGTGATGGTCAGATTTATATTTTTCAAAGTTCACTTTGGTCATTGTGTGGAGATTGGATGGAGGGAGGCAAGGGCAAAGCAAGACTAGTGGGGCCACTGTGGGTGCATGAAGGTGGTGGCCGGGCCGGGGAGTAGATGTGGATGGCAGGGTCGTGAGAAGTGTTGGGAGTTGAGATATATTCTGAAGGCAGAGCTGATAGAACCAGCACACGGATTTGTGTAGGGCAGGAGTTGGAGAGAGAGGGGAACAGGGAAGACTCTATGGGGGAAATGTGGTGTCATTTCTGAGTAGGGACACCTGGCAAGGAGCGCCTTGAATGCCAGGGTAGGAGACTGGCCTTTGTCCTGGGGAATCAGATCTCATCTGTTTCTGGAAAGCTGGTGGGGGGCATAGTGGGGTGGTGAGCAGTGCCAGGAAGAAAGCACAGGGCCAGGGAGGGCCGGGAGGGGCTCCAGTGACAGTCAGGCAGAACAGACAACTGCACAGCTCTGAGCCCTAGGGCTCACCCCTGACTGCACACAACACTCAACCATCTCACTGGAGCCTCTGACAAATGCTGACTCCCCCGCTGGGGATGCTATGGGCCTGGGGCCGAAAAGGGGGTGAGGGGCCGGCATCAGTATTCTTAGAAATCTCCCCAGGTGGAACTGAGGGGCAGTCAGGCTGAGACCCAGTGGGCTAAAGAGAACAATCTTTCACACGCAGACTGCCCACCCCCACACCAACCCCCGCCCCATCCCCACGTCCACATCCGCCCCGGTCCCACGAGGCTCGCCTGGAGAGGATGGGTATGATGCAACCCTGGTGTCGTGAAATAGCCGGGTAAGAGGATGCGCTGCTCGTCGGCCTGATTCACAACACCAGCTGCAGCAACGATACCAGAACTCGGCGAGCTTCCTCCTCTGGACGTGGCTCCGAGGGTCTGAGGCAGTGATGGCAAGCCTGGGCAAACATCCTCCCGGACCGATGGCTGCCCTGGGCCAGCGCCATGCAGAGGCCCAGGGCTGCAAATGATGGAGGCTGGGTCCCTGCCCACAGGGGGGCGCACAGACTTGATGGTAGCGAGGAAGTGGGGAGCAGACACAAAACCCTGTATACAGTATAGGGAGAAGGGCAACAATGGAGGTGTCTGGCACTGGAAAGGTCTGGGAAGCCAGAGGCTGACTGCAACCTCTGCAAGCGACCAGGACCAAGAAAACTGAGATTTCTCTTGAGCCTTGCAAACCACATAAGTGTGTCTATTGCAATCCTGGTCCTTCCATCCCGACAGTGTTACAGGAGTTGAACACTGAAGTACCCTGAAGCTACTGGCAGCTAAAGCAAAAGGGAAACATGTTTGATGATTAAGATATTTTCATTGTTAAAGGAACAACTCCTGGTTCCTTTTACTTCACGGTTAGACTTGCTTTTTGAAAAAAGTCTTTTTAGCCAACATTCATTCCACAAGTAACTGTAGGTATTAATAATGCATTAGACACAGCCTGGCTGTTTTGGAGGATACACAGAAGGACAGGGCACGATCACTGTCCTCAGAGGAGGTAACGGCCACAACAGCCACAACCCAAGGCCCAAAGGCAGAAATCCCTGGATAAAATGCTACAAGGGTTCAGAGAAGGGATGACTTCCTCTGGCTGGGGTAATGATGGAGTGGGATGTATGAAGTAGCACAGTTAGAATAAAGGCAAAAAGAGATAAACAAACATTTAAGGCAGGAGAGTGCCATGTGTTAGCTTGGAGCTTCCTGGCAGCCAAGGCAAAAAGTAGAATTATAATCAGTAGTCACTATCTGATAAAAAGAGTGAGATTTCACTTTTTTCTCCCTCATCCTCTTCTCATAAAGAAAATAAATCTCCGTCAACCCTTGATCCCTCCATCCAAGCTTGGAAAAGATTCCAAAACGAGGGTGGCTTGAGCTCATTTCTGCTGCATCAACACAAACTGAAGCAGTGATTCTAACAGAAATTCAGTCCTGTAGTCACAGGCATGACCATGTGCTCTTCACCCTGATGACTCAGCCTATGTGCTCTCCAAGAGACCAAGGAGCCAAACCCATTGTTTCTCCTACCCCCAGCTTTTCACTTTTAAATACACCTTCAGTTTTTCTAACTTTCCTGTAAACCTTCTTGTCTTTCTTGAAAAAGTAGAGGAGAAACATGGTCATTCTGCTTGATTTTGAACTCCACAGTGCATTCCTAATCAGAATACTCCTTAATGGCATCTTTTGGAGCTCAGGAGCCTCTGACCTGATACTCGACCTGGGACCAGGGGTCCTAGAATCATGGAACTGCTTTAAAAGCTCAGCTTCCCCCACCCCATCCCCCAAATTGGGTCCAGCCCTAGACACATGGAGGGAGTGGGAAGGATAAGAGTCAAAGGAGGCCTGGACCTGGCTCTGCACCACCTACCTCATGACCTCAGGCCTGTGTGCCTTAGTTTCATCATCTGCCAAATGGATAATTCTTCTCAATGAGTGTTTTGATGATCGAGAGAGGGAACTTGTGAAAGAAGCATTTCAGAGGACATTAATATTGCTCTGCAAATATATATGTGTGTGTGTATATATATATTCCGCCCCCCACCCTTCCCCCAGCTCTTTAGCTACCAGAAAAGAAAGGTAGGGGTGGGGGAAGAAACCAACTCATCCTTGACTATTTAAGGCAAAACTTTTTAGTAACGGCAGGCACTAAAATTTATTAACAAACAAACCAAAAAGTTAGGGCATTAGGAGGAGTTGCGGGGAAGGGTTGCTCGGGATCAGAAGGTGGAAACCCAGAGAGAGTTGGATTTGGTCATTTGCATTCATCACAACTCGGGCTTCGATAGGGCAAACGTCCAGAGGATCCCAGAAGGCCAGAGAGAGGGTCTCCCCCATCATCTTGTTGCCCCTTTACCAGACACTTGAAATAAGCTACTGACCTCCTTAATATATATCCCAAAGGATCTTCTGCCGGTGGTCACCCAGGGTTCAGCTGCAAGATGACACTTGCCATCCGGAATGCATTTGTGCTAAAGTGGGGAAGGGGCTGGATCCAAAGGGAGTCTGCCCTCCAGACGGGGTCCCTCTGGCTGGGTGCGGGTTCCCCGGGTATGGAGCCCTACAGCAGGAAGTCCGAGGGGCTTTGCGTGGAGCGGGAATCGAGTCCTCACTCTCAGGGAGCTTCGGTAGCAGCAGCACTGAGTGCTGGAGAGGCTCAGGACAAGCCCAGCAAGGCCTGTACCTGCCAAAGGTGGACGCGGGAAGGCTGGGGGCAGGTGGACACTAGGAAAGAACACCCCTGATGAGGGCCCAGGGATTCGGCCAGAGTTGTCAGATGGTCATTCACTTGTGACTTCCTGGGAAATGGACACTGCCGTCCCTGCCACCCCCTCACCACCCCCACAGTAATGCATTTCAACTGGTGCCATTTTAACTGATTAACCATCAACATCAAAAACCATCCTAGACAACTAGCTTTGACCTTGGTGGGTACACAAAGGGCAAGTCGACCCAATGGGCACTAGGTATGGCACATATTTTTCCTAACTAGTTAGAATTTTCATCTTCCTATTTAGTGCATCTCTGACAATCTATGATTTATTGAAAGCCCGTGTTGAGGAGGGTGGGGGGAGTCCACGTTTAGAGGGGCCTACTTCACTCCCTGCTTCCAGTCAGAACAATGGTCTTGACCCTGTTCTTGACCCAGGACATGAAAATCACCTGGGGAACTTGAAAAAACCAGTCAGCGCCTAGGCTCCTCCCCAGACCAATTAAGTCAGAAACTCAGGGGGCAGGGGCTTGGAAGCCAGTATTTTTAAGAGCTCCCCAGGTGATCCTAATCGGTATCCAGGGTTGAGAATGGCAGAGCTGGGGCTATAAGCTTGAGAAAGATGTGACTAAGGCTGTGCACAGCACAAAATCTGGCTTTTCTTGATAAAGGTAATGCTGATTTAGGGTTTCTTAAAAATAATCTTTCATGTTGTAAAAGGATTTTAAAGAGTTTTTTTATCCTGGGTAGACTCATGAATACATAAGCAGGCCATCAGCCCTTTGCTTGAATTCACTGCCTAAGGCCAACAGACAGCTTTACAGTTATTGATTTGTAAGACAAGTGTGTGTCCCCAGATGAGACCACCCCTCGTCACTCTGCCTGATGGACCACACCCCCCAGGTGCAAACCCCACATACTCACCTCTTGGACAAGGTGGATGCCCCACAATCAGGTTTCTGCTCAGCCAGGAAGGGCTGCACATGAGGCCTGTGACCTCTGGCAGTTCTCCACCTGGCTCCAGGGCCCCTCAACTCACCTGAATCCTGCTGTTTCCCCAGCTTCAAGGTCATAGGAGAGATTAACAGCTGCATGAGACTGCTGGGGCCGAGTGGGGAGCTGGAGTGGAGCTCACTGTATCATTCTGGGCTGGCTGGGGCCCCCCACCCCACCCACCCATCTGCGGTCTGGATCCTGGTCAAGAGCAGATGGCTCCTGCATCCCCCAGCCACAGGAAATCCTGCCTCTGATCTTCTTTATCAAGCCCTTTCTTGTGGCATTTCCTAAGGCTTCCTATTTTATTATAGTGTCTGTGCGCACGCACACACGCACACACCTGCTTATCTCTTCTCCCCGCCGACCACACCACACCATGAGCTTACGAAAGCAGGAACTGCAACTCAGTCTCACCTAGGAAGAGGCCCTTTGCTGTTGGTCTCACCTCAGTAAAAGGTAAGCTTCTTGAAGGCAGGGATGTCAATTCATTTCACCACTGTGTCCTAGAACAATGCCTGGCACAGGATAGATGCTCAAACATTTGTTGAACTGCATTCTTCATTCAGCGGTCACTGAATCAACAGGAATCACAACTTGAACTTGACATGCCAAGGTTGGTCCCCTTGTAGCAAATTTTTGGCTTACTGATTTTAACCTAAATTTGTCTCTTGCAAAAAAACAAAAAGATTGCCATCCCTGGGGTGGGGGTAACTGAGTCCACCCTGCACCCATGTGAAAAACCTGTTGTGAAGTGCAGAAGCCAAATGGTAGAGGACATACCTATAGCCCTAGAGACCTGTCTAAACAACGCTGGGAGTAAGGGTGGCCAAAATTAACCTTTACTGAGGGCCCACAGTATGTCAGGCAATAGGTAGGTGATCTCTATAAATTAACTTCATATTCCCATTAGCCTGATGGAATATGATTGGTATCCCTGCTTTATACCTGAGCAATCTAGTTCTAAGCAGTCAAACAACTTGCCCTCAGTCACATGACTACCAGATGGTGAAATGGGGATTTTAGCCCAACTTTCAGGCCAGCTCCAAGGCTTGTGGTGTCTCTTGAAAATGCCAGGCCCTGAGGCCTGGTGGGCTTGTTTCATTCAGGGCTCTGTGCTTGGAGAGCCTTCAGTCTTGAGCTGCTCCTCCAATATTCATTTCCTTTTCCTCCCCCCGACCCCCACTGTTGCTGAGCTCTTTCCTTTCAGAATTTAGTTTTCAAAGAAGTCTCGAAATCTTTCTTAGGCCTTTTGTGCTTTCTAAAGCTAATAATCGCTGCCGGCCACCAGAGGGCCACATCCCAAACATTCATATTTAGGGAATCAAAATGCCCTTTTGGGTTTGGTTTAATTTTCCTAAAAATACAAGCCAGCTGATGTGTGTGGCTGACCAGTATGAAAGCTCACCCAGGGACCCACTCTGAGTGCAAGAGGGTCAGCCGGGTGGTGAGGGTGATGCCTCCGGGCCGGCACTGTTTGGTGGGAGGCATTTGCAGCAACTGGGCAGAGGGGCTCTCCAGCCGACCTCCCCGAGGAAAACGTCTTACCCCAGCAACAGCACCGCCAGCATGCAGCTCTCCTGGGCTCTGGGGCCTCACTGCCCACCATCAGTCCTCATACTTCTCTGTGGCTGTGTGCTTCCCGGGGCTTCTATGGAAATCTGGCTGTTCCAAGGGAATGGCTAAAGCACCCCTCATTTGGGGTGACCAGTGGCCCTAACCTTGTCCTCTTTCCTCGTGGGTGGCATTTTAAAGGTTTTAACTAGGACTCCGCTGAAAAGCCTCTAGCTCTGAGATCTGGGTAAACGGGGCTACACTTTACTGCAGCAGCCAGCTCTCCACCTGCCCCCAGCCCCGCGACAGCTTCCCCTCTCCAGCCACCGGCTCTTGCCAGCCCCTGCTCCAGGAGGTGCTGCAGGGCGTGGAAGAGACCACTAAGCCCTACATGGGGTGGGCCCTACATGGGCACTTGTCTGAGGCCCAGATTTCCAGGTGATTCATCAGGAAGTGGCCTCACACAGGTCGCAGAGGCCAAAACAAGCTGAGGGCCCCCAGGCAAAGCGAATGGGCTGAAGCTCTTCCATGTGGCTCCTTCAAGGAGAGAGTACTCCTGCCACCAGGCAGCTGGAGCCTGTCTCTCCCGAGCTTCTCGTTAGGGCCAGGTCTCCCAGGTGGAGAGAAATGAAGACCCCCCTCCCTCCTCAGCCATTTGCACATCCCCAGGCAGAAGCCAAAACCCCAGACCCTGAAAACCCTTCCTGGTCAGAAACACAGGCAGATACTGCCCAGGAGAGCAGGGGACATCTGTCCTGTGACCAGGCCCAAGTCTCTCCCACCATCGAAACGATCTTGCATCCCCTTCCCAAGGCCAATAACTGGCTGTTGACCCCCATTTAAAATGCTTTCCACTGAGAGCCCAGCGTCAATGGTCACAGAGCTCCAACAGCTCCTAGCCCCAGAATGCATGCCACATGCTGGGTCACCATCAAAATGCTCTGGATCTATTGTCCCACCACACCTCCAGCCAGACCGACCTCCCTCAGATCCCTAGCCAGGGGACTGAACTCTGAGGCTGGTGAGGGGAGAGCAAGACTTCAGAGCTGGGATGGGAGACCTGTACTTACAGAAACCTGTGGGGACTTCAAGGACCCAGGGGCCCAGCAGGCCTTAGCCTTCCTTGCAGGGAGTGGAGAAGGGGCCAGGCCCAGTCACCCCCAGAGGCTGGGAAGAGGCACTTCTGCTGCCTTCCGAGGAGCCCCAGGCTGTGCCTCAGCTAAGGACGTTCCCAGGAAAGGAGGCCTGAGAGAGGTTTCTGCTCCACTGAAAGACTGAACAATGGGGGCACATGACACTTAGGGAGAACATTCCGGAAATTTACTGGCTACAGACAGGGGTGGTGGTGAAGGAACCATCCTAAACAGAGTAAATGCAGAAGTTACTGTACAGGAAGGAAGGTGAGAACACATATACCGACTCTCTCCCACCCTGTCCCTTCTCCCCACAAACAGCACACAGAGCGACAACGTCAGCAAAGCAAAGATGAAAGGAAAATAATCAGTCAACCAAACAAAGCAAAGAATTCTCCCCTGCTACATCTCTAATCAAAGTTACTGATCAAGTGAGAAAAGCCTGCACTTTGCTTCGTTGCTCTCTTTATAAAATACACATTTGAAATTCCTGACGGAAAAATACCCAGTAGAAGCTAGCAGCTGAGGACAATGGGGGCCCACACTCATCCAACTCAGTCAGCCTGCCTGGCTCTTCAGAACTGAATTCCCCTCACTGCCCTCTCTCCAGTGACTTCATATCTCACTGTCATTTCCGCTGCCCACAGAGGCACAAACAGTGCAACAAATCAGGGTAATCCAATGTAGCTGGAGAGCTCCTGGCAGCCTGTGTCAAGCCTGGAAGCCTCTACGCAGCAGATGCCAGCAGAGGCCAGCCTGAATAAGGCAGCCAGAAAAAACTGGGACAAACTTATACTAAGAACTTATTCACTGTTTATTTGAAATTCAAATTTAACCAGGTGTCCTGTATTTTTATTTGCTAAATCTGGGGCAGATGAAGGGGCCTGAGCTGCAGGCCGTGCAGCCCTGGATGCCACCTGAGAGCCTGCCTAGGCCCGCTCTGCTGCGGCCAGCCAAGAGGCTACAGTATGTCTGCTTCTCTGTTAGAAGTCCCCTCTGGGATCACGGGCTCCCCTCTTTCCTGTTCAAACAGAAGCCACTGTCTGAGGCAAACTCTTTTGCCCTCCCCATCCTAAGAAACAGATTCTCAAGGACCCCAAGGGCAAAGGCAACAGGGCATATAGAGTATGCCAATATGCAATGCTGGGTTTCTGCCAGCCCCTCAACCTTTTATTTTTTTTTAAAGATCTGGCCTTTATCATTGTTAACAGTAAATCAAATGTCCACCCCCTTCTTCTCAATGTTTCCCTGCAGACCGTGCAGCTCTCCAAGTTTCCTTCTTTGAAGGATCAGTCCTGTTTTATCTAACCCCAGGAGACACTCCCCTCTACCTTCTTTCAGACTGAATGCCTGTTAAAGGCCCCTAAGTCTGAATCCAGGCATGTGGAGCTGGTACAGAGGATGTGGGGAGGGGCCTGGCACAGGAGGCCGAAGCAAAGAATCTGCTCATTCAAACCTTTGCTGAGCAAGCCATCGTGGGCTAGATACCTAGGAGAGGGCACACTGAAGCTATTTCAAAAATCAAGATTAGGACAAAAAATTTTCCTCCCTTCCTGGGTTAGCCACTTAGAACCAACAGTATTTCCACTTAGATGATCCTGGCAAAAAAAGGAAAGAAAGAGCCCACTTAGACTTCTGAACAACTCTGGGATGGGGACTTGGTGACCCTGGCTATCCCCAGCTACCTAGCACAGCCCAGCACATGCAGGACTGTAGCTGCTGAACTCAGGCTGACACATCAACACACCAGGCCTGTTTAGGCAGGCCCTCCCTGAGCTACAGCCAGTCACAACAGTTACACGTGTAACAAGGCAAGGAGAAGCACAGATCATTTGAAAATAATTTTGGAAACATTTTAGTTAGTGGTTTTAAGCTTTTTTCCACCAACCTACTTAGTTAGAAACAAGTGGCAAGACATTTATTTCCCTAGTGTCCCTGTCCTGTGAGGGATACTAGTATACTATGAAGATGGCAGAAGATAGGCCAGAGATAGGTGACTTCTGAATTCAACCTACAAAGAATGAAGAACGGGGGACCATCCAGGACCTCAAAACAGCCTCATTTTCCTGCAGGGAGCTACACAATTTCCGTTTAATGAGTTGCTGACTTCTTCCTGATATTCCTGAAATGCAGGCACAAAAGCCTTTTTTTACTGATATAAAATGAGCATCTTGAACAATACCATAAAGTGCACATCTCCATTAGGAATTTTATAACATTTTCTCCCAATTTGCTGGACACAGGGCTCAGTCAATCTCTATGACTGACTGAGGCTAAGTGAGAATCCAGGCAGGCTGGGGCCTGCCAGCACTCTGGTGGGCCTGGGACAATGCCCCAGCTTGGGGTTTTATTCAGCATTCGGCATGCCCGAGTCACTTCCTGAGTGGCATGATGGAAATGTGGCAGTGATGTGAACTACCTAATGAGCTAGACAAAGGTTCAGATGCCTAATGGAGAAACAATGATTGTGGGGATCAGTGTAAAGCAGTAGGACGTTGGCACATCTGCACGTTATGGTTAAATTGAGTATTAAAGCTTTGGCCAAAACAGTTCACTCAAACAGAGCGGGCAGGGGTGAGAATCCAAAGAGTAAATGCTCCTCCATTTTTTTTTCCTCTATATCAGCAAGTGTGGGATTCTGTGGGAAAGTCTATAGTACTGTTCTTCAAGTAACCTAAACCCTAGAATTTAAATGATTCATCAAAAGAATAACAATAGTGGCTGCTCTACTGCCATTACAAGTCCCTAATTAGACTGTAAGTTCTTGGAGGGCAGGAGCAGGGCCTACATTCTGGCTTCAGTGTGCATGGGCATCTCCTGCTCTTTGATGAACGCGTCCAGCTCAGGAGTGATAAAACCAAAGGATTCGCTCTTAGAGCTCACTAGTTCCACTTGTTTTCCCTTAGAAGTTAGGCGGCCACGGTTGTTTAAAAAAAAAAAAAAAAATCAAAGGAACAGAGTCCATGCAATCAAATCGCTAGGCCCCTGAAAGGGACTCAGATCAAGTCAGTACGTCCCTCTGAGTGTCTCAGTGAGTTTATTATGAGCCACTCAGAGGCAGGCACTGACCCTGTCAGCCTCCAAGTACCCTTGATTTTGTTAGAAAGATTGGAATCTCATCCTGGGAAGATGAAAGACTCCCAGGGCCACTTTCTCTCAGTTTCTCTGGGTAAATGGTGAAATCATGGACCAGTATCAAGGGAAAGGATTTAGCTCCCTGACTGAGTGAGCTAAGGATGACTTTTAACCTAATAAGCTATCACAGGACCATGATTTCTGGGCAAAAGCTGTAACCATGAGTACACGGGAACCTGTTGATGCTGTGGCCTTCTAAACTCGGCCTCATGTCTCCTGCATCTCTGCACCCAGCAGGCCTTGCTTTACCACAGAATCCGCCGACAGGACAAGCCCTGGGTTTGCTCCATGAGCCTGCCCCAGCCCTTCTGGTATGAACCGAGTTACCTTATTTCTCCTATAAATGTCTCTCGCTACGCAAGTTCTCAAATGCCAACCAGGGACTGCGTTCCTTTCAACTCCACCCAGCTCCCCCTTCAGGGCAGCTTTCCTCTCCCTTCTGTCCAAGGGTAGAGGACCTCATCCCCTTATGCAGGGCTCACGTGCAGCTCTCCTATTTGGAGCTGGCAGAACTGCATGACGCAAGGAAAGGCAAATTCACAATTAATTCTCACAGTGAGAATGATGAACAAGAGGTGAGCCAGGGAGCAAATACGTATTTAAACACCTTGAGCCTTCTCTCCTTTATGGCACTGTTATATTTCTATCTACAAGATCTAGTATCAAAAAAAAAAAAACAGAACCCTACGTCACACTTTATGAAAAGTCCTCAGAATAATCTTTTTAAGGCACTGTTAAAGCAAATTGTTTGCTTTGTTTACAATATAATCAACACATATAAATTGGGCACAACTTGCTAAATCAAGTCCCCTGCAGTGCTTGCCTTCTGAGACTTTCTTAGTAAAGCCCAATTGAAGGTGAATAGATGGGACTAGAGGAGGGAGACAGCCCCTTAGGCTACATCCTTGATAGATATAAGGGGATCCAACTGATGAACAGCAGATGGCCCCATTATCTATCTATTAGCTCTTTACTACAAGGAAAGGCAACAATTAGTATTTTTACAACCAGAGGATTGTGAGGGTAACCATGCCCTGTGACAAGAGAGAGTTTCTTCCCTAGAAGCAAAAAGTACCTTTGGAGACTCTGGGGATCTTAACATCCTCCTGGGAGAGTCCGCCTCAGGAGCAGTCCATAAAACCAGTAGAGCCGACCATACCCAATTTCTCGTAGCCCCAGCTGGTCCGTTCAGGAACAAACACTCGTCCTCACGTCCCTGCTCAGGGACCACACCCCCACGGTGCTGATGCCCAATGTAATGAGACCCATGAGCTGGCCCGGCCAACTGGCTTCATGAGTGGGAAAGGGAAGGAGAGGGGAGGCTGGCCAAGCAGAAGAACCAAACACCAGAGAAGGGAAAAGGGGGCTTAGAAGTCCTCTTGAAGAGGAGAGTACACAAGGCCAAGCAGTCGCCTCGCAGTGCTGCAGCTACTGAGGGAGAAGGGACCACGTTTGCCCTCCCTCGAGCTCCAGCTGAGACCCCAACAAGGTTCGTTTACTAGGCTATTGTTTCCTAGGCCTATGTTTTCATCTCCAGTGGGATTTCAACAGAACAGCAAACCGATTAATCCTGGGATCAGAGCAAATAATTTGGAGGATGGTCTTGGACCCCCGGACACCAAGGCCCACCTTGGTGAGATAAGAGGGAAGAGGACATGGAGTGCTTGGTATTTTACACACAAATCTTAACTTACCAAGGCTGAGACTGGCTTTCACATTCAAATAAAAATGTGAAAAACAAACTGTGACCCTGCTACAGGGAATGTTGTATCTAATAAAAGCAACTCCCAAAGGCTTCATTTCCTTGCTCATTTTGGGTGAATTTTTAATCATTTAAGGTCAACTTTAACCAAATCACAGATGCCTATATAAGCCTATCATTTTCTGGCCCAAGCACTAGTGAAGACATTTCCTCCCACACAAATAAAAATTTGAACAAAATTTCAAAGGAAAAAAAAAACAAAACAATGAAAATAAAAGAATGTGAAAAGAAATACAAATCAAAGAAATTTATTGGTGTTGACAAAAATACATAATACAAAAAAACAAAACAAAACTAACACAACAGAAACAAAACCAGAAACTCCCCCCACCCTGGCGGGCCCACACGCCTGAGGTACTGACAGCGAGCAGCCCCAGGAGCCCCTTGGAGCATCGCACTCAATTCATGAGGACCTCCATCTGCACCAGCCTCGCGTTGGTGTCCCCAGATGTCCGGTAGGGTATCATCCCAGCAAAGGTAATCAGCGCTCGGGCTTGGCTGCGGAGTTGCTGAGAGAAAGGGGAAGAAGAGAAGAAATCCAGTTAACTTCCGGGTCAGGGCACTGTCCTGGGAAGCACCACCCCGGCCTTCCATTTTCTACCCCTTGGGGTCAGGGCAGATTCCTGGTGGGTGGATGACAGTCTCACCCTCCACCATCATGTTCCTCCAGCATGGTGCAGAGTTAGCAAAGCTCGGTTGCCGGGGCCTCAGTTCCAAAGCCCTTCTGCTTAGCAAAAGATGGATGGGTGTGCCGGGCAAGCCGCCTCGCCTGACACGTCTGACCAGCTGCTGACACGGCCCTGTGCTTCAGACTGCCTGCTCTACTTCTCTGAGACTCTCTCTCTCTCCTGGCTGGTTTCTGTCCAACTGTTACCATGGGGTCCTGAGTTTCTTTCTAGGACTCTCATGAAGCACCTGCACTACCAGAGGCAACAGTCGTGCCTAAGTGAGGCCCATTCCAGCTCTTTCCTCTCCTGCGTCTTCCCCTTTCCTTCCTTTCACTCCTTACATTCCTTCCTTCCTGACAAAAGTGCTTGGCCCTCTTTTCTCAGGCAACAATATTTATGAGATTCCTGGACTGCTCCAGGAAGGAAAAAGATTTAAACTCAGGTGTTTCCAACAACAAAAATAGGAACCTTCACTCCAATTTCCAATGGATAAATTATTGAATAAAGAATAAAGAAATGTAAGAGAACAGCTTCAGGTTGCCCCACATTGAGGTGTGTTGGATGCTTATACCAGCAGGAAAGGAAACCATATCTGGAATAGAAAGGGAGGGTCTACACACATCTTTTGGACCAGTAATGAGATTTTTAAGAAAAATTCAAGGGTCACTTACTAGGCTTCTTAAGGACCATTCAAGAAGAAAACTGAAAGGTAAGTGCCTTTTACCTGATATGTGAAGTAAATTGGCAAGTAAAGGTCCTAATTAATGTCCAAACCAAAAGAAATTTACTTTATGATGAGAGTATCCACCAGATTTTCTTTAAAAGTGCAAAAATGTGCATGGGCTCTCCTGCCTAACTTGCAGCTACTTTACATAAGCTCTAGGGGTATGCAGGCCAAGGGACCCATCCACTCCCTGGCAGCACTGCACCTTAAACCATGAGGCCACTTCTTGGGCAGGCAGCTTTTACACATAAGTCTTTCCTCGACTCCACCCATCCCTTCCTTTCATTACAAAGGACAGCAGTGGGTAAGAGGAAGACAGGAGAATGGCTTTATCCATCATATGTAAAAACTAAGTGCCTAAAAAAGAGAGACTAAAACACACAGCGTGTGAGTCCAGCTGGTCTTCAATCAGTTCCCTTCAGATGTGGAAAATGGACCTGCCAGGCCACCAGCTCTGCTCTCTGTGAGCAAGCCCTGCTCTGACTTGTAAGCAGTACAGAGAGTATCAGAAACGCCCACCACTTCAGTAGTTGTATTCACAACAGCACTGCTGCCAAGGCCCCAGCACAGCGAGCCCACTGCTGGCACATCTCCTATGTAGGCTCTTGCCTGTCCAAGGGCAGATGGCAGACCTGCAGCTGCCTCTCGTGCACACATGGATGGGCCTACCACGTCGGAGGACCACTTCCGAGCACTGCTATGTATGCTGCTAAAGGTGAAAATTCCCACCATCACTCACGAGGCAGAGGTTCTGACAGTGACAATGCCTGTAGGGGTCATAGCGGAGAGAGCCCTCAGATAGCCATGGAGGCGGGAGATAGATTTTCACGGCTCTAGTTTCTTGACTGCCAAAATCAGGTATGGCTGTTGTACACCATACTGAGAGACTCACCAAACATTAAGTGGAAATGTTAAGGGAAAGGTAATTCTAAAACACTGCCTGTTTTAATGGTTTAATTGGGTCAAACACCTTTCTTTCCCCTTTTGTCAAATCAACCGTACACCATATGCTGTTGGAATCCCAGGGTTCTATCTACCTGGACTCTACGTGACCCAAGCAATGCCGGAGGCCCCACAGGCAGTGGAAAGGGCACTGGCCCTGGTGTCAGACAGACCCGGCTTCCAGACGTGGCCCCTTCACCTACCACCTGAGGGGCCCACAAAAGCAAGACGCCTCCTGACCCAGGCCTCAGATCCCTCAACTGTAAAGTGGGGATAACGACTGTCCTAGGTACCTCTCTGGAGTCACTGTGAGATGACAGTAGAAACAAGGGTTTGCACCAAATTGTTGACCAAAAGTAAGTATGGTTTTCATGAAAGTGCTGAACTGAGACTCATAAAATGACCTTCTATTTAAAAATGGGCAGGAATTCTTGTGGAATCAGTATAAATTAGCATTTTGATTTTTTTAAAGGTGATATTCACTGACTTGGCACATCTTTGTTTTTTAGCTTGAGAAGAGTAGCAACCCCATTAATGTTCGACTTCTTCCGGGAGCCCCCGACACAAACTTTACCCAGCTGCCAGGTAGTAAAGAAACGAGCAATTTAGGGTCATGAGCAGTGGTCTCATGAGGTGCAATGAACAGCAAACCAGAAAGGTGGTTCTCAGCGATGGTTCTGGCCAACCATCTGGCTGGGATCTTACAGAATCACGGTCCTCGATGACTCGCTGGGGCCTGGATGCCGACGATGGACTTGTCCCCTTGAGCCTCTTAAACTGTGTGAACAAGATGTTCATGGTGGCGAGAAGCACTTCTGAGAGGTTGTGCCTGACCTGCACAGAGGGACACACACGAAGTAAGGAGAAAGAACCAAGCCCTGGGGCCGAACACAGGTTGGGGGAGGGGGGAGCAGTGCTCCAGGAAGGCCTGGTCACATCACATCTCCACAGCTGCCAGGTGGAGCGCCACACAGCCACCAAAAAGGAGCTGATGGCATTGCAATGTCAAGCGTGAAAGCAAAGCTCAGGCGATGCTACTCAGAAGGTCAGGCAGGTCACTCTTCTGCTCCCTTCTTTATGCCAGTCCTCCTAGGCAGGGGCAGTGAGCAAAAAGCATGCCGACTACGTGTGGCCAGCAAGAGTGATTAGCGAAAGCCTGCATTTGAATGTCAGTAGGCAGGGACACACACGCTGGTTCTCCAGTCCCCACCACTCCCCACTGTCTCAGACCCACCAGACTGTCTCCATGGGACCAGCACAGCCCGAGCAGAGTCCTTGGGAGTCTCTATGAGGACAGGCCCTGGTACAACACTTCAGTCCATGAAACAATGAATGATGTAACCAGGGGAGGGCAAGAAACAACAGAAGAAGGAGCGGCTAGGGGTAGAACTGCAGCAGGTGTGAAGGGAAGGCTGGCGAGAGGCAAGACCTCCTGAACTGTGTGTACCACAGCAGGCAGCCGCCTCACCACACGTGCAGAAGCCGGCCTTCCTTCTTCCTCTAGAACAGAAACATGCTTTCATAAAAGGAATGTGCTTACGAATGGTTTTAAATTGAAACACTGTTAGGAACATCCCGGAACCAGGCAGCTGGCCCTCAGTGCCTGTGGTTCTAGAGAAGAGTCTTACTCTAGCTGCACATGGGAATAACCAGGGAAGTTCTGGGCTACAGCTCAGATCAGGGAAACCAGAATTTCTGGGCCTGGGCACAAAGACTTTTTTAAAGGTCTCCTAGCAATTCCAGTGCGCAGCCCAGCTGAGCACCCTTGGGCCAAGCAGTGGCAACATGCTAGAAACCCTGCAGAGAGACAGTAGCTCTGGGGCTCTTGGGCTGATAACTGAGTCCATGGTCACTGCACCTGCTTCTTGAGACAAAATGGTTCAGAGAAGGGAAAGAAGGACGTGAATCATGATGCATATTTCATGCACCCAATGGAACTACTTAGACAAGATCAGAGTTAAGCACTGACACACCCTCTAGAACAAGTGCATAATAAAGAATCAAACCAGATCCCACAGGATCAACAAGAAACCTATTTCTCCCAAGAACATGTCTGGTCTCTAAAGCGAGCGTATTTTCTGAGTCAGGAACTCAGACAATAATCTGATGGGGTTATGTGTACTCACAGAAAAACCAGCCCAGGATACCTGAAATTGGACTCATCTTAGAAAACTCAGTCTGGATGGTGACTGTAGCAGGACTGTTAAAGTTATTGGCACGTTAAAACAAAAGCTTTCAGTAGAAGTGGGGGAACAAAGAATTTTATAATTCAGGAAGAAAAGGACTCACCTCATCACTGAAATTTCTGAAGGCAGCCACTCTCTCTTCCACACTTTCCTGATTCAGGGGCACCAGCTTCAAGCGATCAATTATCTATTTAAAACAAAACCCATCGGGGTCCCATATGATACAACCATCACAGTCATTTCATCTCCTCAAACACATAGTCAGCATCTAACACGTTCATAGTGGGCTTCCTAATAGGAAATGCTAATCCCCTCATTCAAAGGCTTTGATTCTAACTTGCTGACTGACTCAATTCCTGTCCTCGTTTTCTGAGGCAGTTTTACAATTCAGAGATTTCAAATTACTCTGAGAAACCTCTCTGTTTTTAGACTAAAGAAGAAAGGAAGAGAAAAAAGAAAAAGGAAAAAAAGAGCAACATAGAAATCCCTTTTAGATTCACAGGATCATACTTGTCCTTCTTCACTTAACAGGCATACTGGTGACATTTCCTTTCTTTTAAATGAATCTCACGAAGTGTTTTGATTTTTCAAGGGCATACATTAACCTGCACTTCAAACACCCCTCGTGAAACTTACATCAAAGGCTCTGTCAATATGCCCACTGTGATATTCGTCAAAAAAGGTGATCAAGTCCAACAGAAGATAGAACGTGGAGTCCACAAATTTATTTGCACTGATTCCCTGAGCCCTATACCTGAAGGACAAAAAAGAAGGAAGGGGGGTATATTAGGAATTTCTGTGCAATCTATGACTTGAGGATAGCATCTAAAAAATGTCAAAACTGAGTGGAAAATACTGTTTCTTTTGAAATGGCCAAGCATTTGATGGCAGGTTTGACAGAAATCCACCTATAAATGTTCTGTGTGAAGCACAGTTCTCTTGCCTCAGCCCCATCTCAGCAAGCATCTCCAACCCAGTTTTCTCTGGGTCACTTTATTAGGCTTATCTGCAGAGGGCACAAAAAGTGACAACTATTGCCCCAGCCTGGGAGTTACATTGGTTAAAGTATGATAACTCCTCGAACTCATGGGGAGGAAGGTAGCTTCTGAAACATTGGCCACTACACCTCTAAGAATTTCCCCATCCATCCATCACTAGCTTTGTTCCAAAATGCCTTTGAGATGGCTGCTAATGACATATAGATGAGTATAATGCCTAGAATTAAACCTCATGTACAGGATTAAAATGTTGAGATACCCTTTCATACCCTTCCTTTTGGCAAGAATGTTTACCAAGTGACAGTGCCAAGTGACAGTTGGTTATGACGTGGGGGAACAGGAACTCTCAAACTGTCAGTGCTGGTGGGAGGGTGAGTCAGTAGAGCCATGCTGGGGAACTCTCTGATGCTACGGTAAAGCTGAAGGTGCATCTGGGCGGGCGCTGGGAGCCCCGGCACCCCCCGGAGCCAGCCCCGCCTTACCGCTCTGCGACGGAGAGCGCCATGTTCTTCAGCCTCTCCTTGTTGGACTGCGGGGCGCTGATCTGGGGGACGACGGGGCTCAGCAGTTTGTTCATCAGCTCCAGCACCTTGTCAGCGTTCTGTTCGGTTTTTTAAATTAAGAAAGGAATCAATTAAAAATAATCAGTAAGAGGAAAAAAACTAAATAACCGAAACCAAAGAGGGAACTTTTGTTCTGTATCTTGATCTGGGTGGTGATGACACAGATACATACCTGTGGGAAACCCATCAAGCTGTTCACTGAATATGTGTACATTTTTCTACTTTTTAATTAGACCTCAATCAAAACACTTTTAAATGAAAAGAAAAATGAATTATAACCCTCTTTTTGCCCACGTTGGTCAGTTGATAAAAGGAGAGAATGTACTCTTCTTCAGGCCCTAACAGTCATCGGTATTCCCCGCATGTTCTCACAAAGAGCTACTTCCTCCAGTTCTCTCAGAACCCCTCAGCTGTGGTTTTGTTCCCTGACACACACCAGTCACAGCGTGTGTGCGGCTGCCCAGAGGGTGAGCACCAGGCATCTTCACCAGCAGCTTCACCACCCAAGCGTGATGGGCGCTTCCTCTGCTGCCAAGGGAGACTTTGCTCAGTGCCCGCGGGACAGCCTTTCAATATGTCACTCTTGTTTGGCCAGAAAGACCTTATGGGCAGAAATAATTCTGTAAAATGGTAATTTCACCCTGACTGGACTATTAACTGCCTAAGCACTAGGAGAAAATGCCTCAGCAGGGAGAGGGGTACAACAATGGCACCATCGAAATGTTTGTGCATTTAATGCCAAAAGGCCGACGATAGATCTATTAAGTGTAGAACAAAGAAAAGAGCACATTTTACCTTGGCAAGGTCATAAAGCTTTGCTGCTTCTTCAAACAGTCCTTTATTTTCTGCCACGGAAGCAACTTTGTTGATAATAGGCTTTGTGTCACTAGTAAACTTATCTATGACTCCAGGCTGACAAGACAAATTATGGAGGGGAGGAAGAGAGAAATGGGGGGACAGAGCTGTTATTTTAAACACAGAGAAGCAACTGAGATCCGAAAACTACTTTAACTGAAAATACTTGCCCTGGGCAATGCACATATTTCATCAGCTAGACTCTTGCTTTCTTGAAGATATAAGGTCCTATTAAACATATGAAAAGGACCAAGGAAACTACCCATGAAGAGGCAGACTCAAAGGCAGCACAGAGGAGTCACCAGTAAGACTGTGCTTTCTAATTTTCCAAAATGACCCAGAGAATCGGTGAAATCATCAATGGTTTTAATTTTGCTGATGAGTAGGCACTAGGGGGAAAATACCAGGAGGCTCAGAGAAAGTATCTGAATGATTCTGAATTTGTTTTCTAAGACAGATGGCAAAAGAAATCCAGTCCTGAAAAAAAAGATGGCAAGTGGTGTCAGGATACTAAAAAAAAAACAAAAAACTGCATCATCACTCAACAGCAACCAAATGGTCAAGAAAGTATGAGAGAGGCTTGAGGTACCGTGAAGAGAGAGGGCAGACTGTGTGACGTCTGACTGGCCATCTGATTCTCCATCAGCCCTGGACCAAGTCGGGTGACCTGCTCCACCACCCTGGCAGCACAGGAGATCAGTGAAGAGCACGGGCTCTGGGGTCAAGAAGGACTGGGCTCAAATCCCAGCTCACTTCCTTACTAGCTGTGTGATCTTGAGGAAGATAACCTCTCTTGTCTCCACTTCCAAGTCCCTTGAAAAACAGATGACGGTTCCCACTGTGTTGGGTTCTTGTGATAATTAGGTGAGAAAATACATGTCAAGCATTCAGCACAGGGGCCTGGCAGTTGTCACTGCTCCATAAGCATGGCCACTGTCACCAGCACTGCCACTGGTCTTCTTCTGAATGAAGAATGCCACTGGTCTTCTTCTGGATGGTGTGAGCAGTGGGAGGTCATCTTGAGACTGCTGGCTCTAAACCACCCATTTTTACAAATGAGGAAAGTGAGTCCCTAAGAGAGGCATGTGGAGAGTGCCCGAGTGGGTCAGGAGGGGTCTGACACCAGGGCCTCTGCCCCTTCTACATTGCCCAAGAGCCATGATGGGTCTTAGGGAACTGCTAAGGCTCACAGGAGCAGCTGCATCTCTGGGGTCAGTGTAGAGTTCTGAGCCCTCAAAAACTATCTTTTGAGAGAGGTCAAGTACATTTGTAACTTTCCCCTCTGGGGAGAGTAGGTGCAGTAGGTAACCAATTTCTTTCTTGCATATTTTCTGAGCCAAGAATGGCAGAAATGTAGCCTTCTCAGCTGAAAATATGGCAGGTGTGAACAGAAGAGTATTCTGAACATAATAAAAAAACTATCTAACCACAAATTTACATATTTTAAGGAGAAATGTAAATGTATGTAAAATCAAGGTCATCATTTGGGGCCTGTAATTTTCATTCTTTGTTTTTAAAACTAAGCAACTTCATTCAGATTTGCATCTTCAGTACCTTGAATCCTAAAATCTAACTGTATTCTTTGGACAATTATAAATCCCCAACTGCAAACTAACACACCTCTAGGGGTGCACTTAACCCACCTTTCTACTTCCATCGTTCTCTAGTTTCCCAAGAATCATATCGAACTGCAGAGACAAAAAAAAGTTTACTCAGTTTATTGGACGAGGATATACACATAATCCACAATTCTTTGAAGACAAGAGAGGAATAGGGGAGGTGGGAGAAGTCTTGCACAAACTAGAGAACAGTGAGACTGAATCAACATTTTCATTGTCAGAAACCAAAGAAAACTCTAACACTCCCCTGCCCCCAGCCACATCCACCAAACTCATATTGAGGTGACCATCCAGTATCACATCAGCATGAGAACTTGTACACTGGAAATCATGGGGGCGTGGAGAAAAGTTAACAGACATACCTCTCGACTTTCTATCACCAGCTCGCTCACACAACGCAGAAACATGTTTTCTCCTTGACTGTCTTTCTCGTCTCTAGAAGGGGACAAAATCAACCTGGTTTCTGGTGTGGCCCCAAGGTCTCTAATTGTCATTCTCACAGTGGCAGAAATCAAAACCAGCTGAAGTAAATGGTCAAAAGCCAGTCTAACCTGAGGAAGTAGAAGTACTGGAGGGCCTCTCTCGGGTCCGTGGATTCAAACTTCCGGGTGTAGAGAATGAGTAGCCGCACGAAGTTCAGCCTCCGCATGCAGGGAGGGTCGCCAGGCTCATGGCTGACTGCACCAACGGGGACAGAACTGGTCACAACCACACTGCCCTTCTGACCCACGCAACTGAGAGCTATGGGAACTGAGTCCAAAGACCCCGTGGCGGCACCTACTCCTGCAGCCCAGCCGATGTTCGCCAGTGTGGGCTTAGGCCAGTCCCCTTCACCACCCTGTCCTCAATTTCGTCCCAAGTACAAATTGGAGAAAGTGGCATTTTTTTAGTAAACCACTAGTATGCTGGTCTCTGAATGAAAAGATGGTGACAACTGACCATTACGGCATGGGCTCTGGAGTGAGTCTGCTGTGCTACTAAGGAAGCTGCAGCCATTCATGCACAGGTATCTTCTCTCCCTCCCCGGACTCCCACCCCATGCAGGTAGGCACACAAGATGGCTGGCTGGGCCTTCCAATGTCTCCAGTTAGAGCCCTAATGGGAACCAGTCTCATGACTCTAGGGACTGTTTCTCCTGTACCACCCTCCAGGCGACCTGACTCACTGGCCACAAAACTAGCACTTAGCACAGCATTTTATCTATTAAACACCTCAGGGAATACTAATGGAGGGGGGAAAGGCAAGAACCCTCATACTAATCATCCCAGAAGCCCAACTGTCTACAACACTCTAAAGTGATTGGTACCACTTGCCCAAATCCCCGCTGGCTGCAGCTATGTGTCCACTGCCACCCGATGGGGGGATGTGTTATGGATGTGCCACTGCCAACAAATACTCACGGAGCTGAGCGCTCTGTCCCGAGGATTTTAAAAGCAGCTTTAGCTCAAAGAGCACCAGCGCCACGTGGACAGCATGGCAGCGCAGCCGCTCCATGCGGAAGAGAAAGGCAATGGCAGCTTCGAACTGCGCGGTCAGGAACAGCACTTGGAAGTAGAGGAAGGGCTGATGGTTCACCGTGAAGTGGGACTCGCCTGCGCGGGGAGAGGAGGTCAAGCTGACTCAGAAGGAGCCGGCCTCTGCTGGCAGCCCCGAGCCCAGAAGAAGCCCTGTGTGCTCAAAGGACTTGCTGGGCGGGACAAAAGCACCAGCCTGAGCCTGAATGGATGCGGGGGCTCTGGACACAGTGGACGCCACTCCAGCCGTGGCCTGTTTCCACGGCCTCTGGACCTCACAAAACAACTGGCGAGCGAGGGCTGTGTTGTAAAACCCAAACTGCTTGCATTAGTTGGGAGAGAAACAGAGCTCAGGACCTTAAAACGGAATACAAAAGGGGCTGTTTCTCTCCTTTATCCTGATAAAAGTCACTCAATAAAGGACAGGAATGATTTCAAAGCTTCGGTTTACTCAGATTCACAGATATCTGCGTTCAACACCGCGGACCACTAGTTGGAAGCTCCTTTTCTTCCCCAAATTTTTAAACAGTGAGAGAAAGAAAAAAAGAAAAGCTATTTCTCCCTTGTTTGTGCTCAGATATAGTCACTGCGAGGTCTCTGAGGAAGCAGCAGCCAAGTCCTCTTATGTCTCTCCCTGAGCCAGCGTCTGCCAGAACAGTTCAAAGAACTAGTGGGAAGAGTGTACTGTCAACGACCATGTAAGTCACATACTCTGTTTACGGCCACGTGCGTGGCCTCTACCCAAATTTGAACTCATTGTTTTGTTGTGTTGTGTTTTGAAGATCCAGAGGGTTCTGAAGGAGAGAGAGTTCAGAGATGAAGGATTTTCCCAGAAAAAAGCTAAGCAGTGACCTTAGGTGGACAAGAGAGGGAAGGTAGTTATGTTCAGGGTATCTTACCGTAGTCTTCCAACAACTGTTTCTGGAACTGAGAGAGAGTAAGCCTGTCTTGTGGGGAGCTGGTGCCGTCGTCATCGAAACACACCTGGTTCAACTAAACCCCCAAGAGAAATACAGGCATTGGTACAAGCTACTTCCTGAGCCGGGTGGGGACTTGTAGCCGGTTAGCAGCCATGCTCGAGGCTATGCTAATGGCTGTGTTACTGGTTGCGAATATTACACAATAAAAAATGGGCCAGGAGACAGGAAATCCACTAGTCCAGTCACCTTATTGGCATTATACATTAAGCAGTAACATCTGTGTGCAGTGTGTGAGCAGGGGGAAGGGGAGAATGCCCTACTGGGCAAGGGAAGCAGCGCCTGCCTTCAGCCACAGGTAGTCCTCAGTTTTGTCGGCCACCTCGCTCTGGTTGTCGGTGACGTCACATCTGCCAATGATACAGTACACAGCCCGTTTGTAGGGGTCTGTGTTGTTCCTGAGGGCCCTGCGGTAATGCAGTCGGAGCTTGTTCTCCGTAGCTGGGGACAATCTAGAGACACAAGGGAACACACAGACACATATGCTAAAGATCCTCACGGGCATCTGAAAGCACCCAGGTCCCAACCACACAGCAGAGTCACGAAGCCTTCCTTCACGGAGGGTAACACTGTCGCACCCATACCCACGGGCACCATCACTTTAACCAGACTTGCAGCTACCAGCACCTGCGTCTCCACCCACTGGCTTCCTCAAGCAGTGGCTGTCAGAGGCACGTGGGAAGGTCTGGGGAACTAATCCTCCACCCACCTCCCCAGCAGCCCTCAAGCAGTGATGGGCAAGAGTGAGTCAGTCCCTTAAGTGCCTTAGCCCTGCTCTGGCTTCTCCACTCCCTTATCCCTGTGAGATCACCTCCCAAATAAACTCCGTGCACTCAAACCCTTGCCTCAGGGTCTGCATCTGGGGGAACCCTAAAACACTGTCCCTACTTTACACTAACATGAGCCAGACAGGGCTTATGGTTTAAGACAATCTCTGGACATGGCATTATTGACACTGCCAAAAAAGTAACCCTGGTTTTCCACATGTATAACTGGGGTAACCACCCTTATTTCTTCTACATACATGTATGTATATTTAAACTGGGTTCGAATATGAACTTAAATCCTATTACATTAACAAAAACCAGAGAAAAACTAATGCTTAGCAGTTCCTTAATGCAAGAGAACTAAAAAAAAAAAAAACAAAAAACTTACTGAATTAATTAAATGATTATATCTCAAGTTTGCTAACTTCTAACTCTGGCCTTTGAGTATGAAGTGTATATTGTCATTTGGGTCAACCAGAAAAGCACTAAGTGTGAACAAGTGAAGTGTAATACAACAAAGTTTCATTTAATAAAGCATCCTTGATGTGCCTGGGACTTTGTAAGTGTACACATGGTGTCAGAATGGGGCTCTTTTAATGTTTTCAACTGTTATTCTACACAGTTCTACTTGCTTTCTAAACTTCATTCTTCTCCCAAGCAGAAACTTATTTGGAGCCATGCACAAGGAAAATGGAGCAACGCCAGTGGGGGCCACCCTGCTGATTCCACGTAGCTTCTTCTGGATGCACCATCTCATTCACCATACCTTCTGTCCTTGCTGTTCATGTACTCCTGGAACCAAGTTTTAAACTCTCCCAGCTGGTGCTGGGCTCGGTTGACCACCTGTGAAGCGGCAAGCAGGTCTCCACAGCGCAGGCAGTAATAAATTAACGCCCACACAGGATGGCCTTCCACCTCTCCATCCTAAAAGAGGAAAGGTTTAACTGACGACTTTCGATGTGCTGGCCCTCAGCTAAGCCCTCTTCTTGTATTAAGTCACTTAATCTCACAACTCCACTAGGCAGGGACCATGAATGGCCTCCTCCTCTCTGTTTTACAAACCAGGAACCTGAGGCATGGGGATGTTAAATAATTTTTCCAAGGTACGCTGGTAAGCAGCAGTCTGGCTCGAGAGCCTTTCCTCTACAGCACTGTGTGCACAGGATTCAAAGACAGCCAGTGGGTTCTCCGTGGAACCCCAGTACCCACAGCAATCAGGTGACATGTTCTTCTGTGATCATTTACAGACGTGCACTCAGGCTAAGGACGTTCACTGACCAATAAGAGACTATCATCATATTTGCGTTTATAAAGTGTTAACCATTAATGATTAGCTAAATGGATTCTGGCACTTCCATTCACCTGTTAGTTGTTCATTCACTTAGTATCTTTGTTTTGGACACCGTGCTACGTTATGCACTGGGGAATCTAAGCAAGCAGCTCTGTTCCCACTCTCCCAGCACTAGAGCTTCTCTCTCCTAAAAGTGGCTTTGTCATCACCTGTGCAGCAGCCCTGTGGTTACTCCTCTCTCTGCTTCTCCCCAACTCCTCCAGAAAAGTGGACCTCAGACTTCCTTTCTTGGCCCCTCCACCCTTCCCTCGGCAGGACTCTTTCTTAAGCCCAGATCTGATCGTGTCACTTCCTCACTTAAACCCCTTTGAGCAATTTACATCCTAAGTGCTTAGCCTGGTGCTCAAGGCCGTCACCAGCTGGCCCCAAGCTGGTCCAGCCCTACCACACACCTGATACGCCAGATACTCTTTCTTGCCTCCACGCATTTGTTCACGCTCCTCCCTCCTCCTGGAATACCCTTTTCCCAGACCCCTGGCTGGCAAGCCCCTGCTCTTCAAGCACAAGTGTGGGTCTCACCTCCTGTATGAAGCCAGGAGCCTGCATCCCACCACCCTTGGTACACAGTTTCGGTTCAGCACTTTGCACAGAGTCTGTATCTGGCTGTAACTAGACTGTGAGCTGAGAAGAAAGGCACGTTCTAGGACCCATATCTAACTCTGTTCTTCCAGCTGTTTGAGCCAACAATCTCAGAAGTCAGCCCTGACTCTGCCACATCCAAGTTCTTCCACAGTCCTATTGGGTCTACTTTCAAAACATGTCCAGAACCCAATGACATCATCCCCCTGCACCCTCCTCCACCCTAAGCTGAGCGACCACCATTATCACCTGGACTCCTGCACCACCAGTCTCCCAAGGTGTCCTAGCTTCTCTCCCCGCCCCCTCTGGTCTCTTCTCCATATAGTAGTTCCCACACATAACCTCATTTAAACTGAAAACGCCTATCTGAGAGAGACTGCTCTGGGAAAGTAACTGACCACATACAGAAAGATGCCAATACCTGAAGTCCAGGCAAGGGAGCTGGAAGTTTAATGTTCAGGAAACTTCGAACCAACTGGTAAGTCCCAGGCACCCCGCCCAGCTGGGCCTGATGCAAGTTGCCAAAGACAGTCACAAGGGTGTAATTCTTATAACTGGAAAAAATTTAAAGGCAAAAAAAGGGAGGTTGAAAACACATATTACGCGTATCTATGTCCATACCCACAACATTAGACTGTGAACTCCACAGGGAAGGGCCTGGATTTCAACCTGACATAGAAGAGTAAACAGTGCATGCTTAATGAAGCAAACTACATTATTTATTCATTGGGCAGTGGACCACTGTGAAGATTTCTCATCACTGCGGATACTCAAAAGAATCCCTGGAGCAACATAATAGTGGACTTCAAATGCATTAAGGGCTAACGTGCAGAAAAATAATTGCTCCAGCTCACAGCCTAATGCTCTAGTGGGATCTTTTCAAATTTTTCATTTTGAAAATTTTTAAACCTACAAAAAATGAATAGTCCAAAGAATGCTCATATACCCTTTACTTAGATTCACCAATTGTTAATATTTGTATGCATGTTTTTTTCTCTCTCTATATATGTAGATATACACACATACACAAACACACATACTTCTTTTCTGAACCATTTGAAAATGTTATAGAAATATAGAAATCAGGGGCTACCTCATCTGTAAATACTTCACCATGTATCTCCTAGTTAGGACATTCTCCTACCCAACCTCAATACTATCATGACACTACGAAATTTAACATTAATGTACTGTTATTATCTAAAATATAACACATATTCAAATTTCTTTATAGTTTGTTTGTTTTTTTTTAAATCCAGGATCCAGTCAAGGGAATGCATGAAATTTAGCTGTCATACCACTTCCATTTCCCTTAATCTAGGGTAATTCTAACACCTTTTATATAAAGACACTGACCTTTTAAAAAGAATCCAGGCTACTAGCTACCTGGTAAAATGTCCCACAAGCTGAATAGTTTCTCATGACTTGATTCAGGTTCAACTTTTTTGCCAAGAACCCTACCTACACAGCTGATGCTGGTATTGCCACAATGAGGCAGGTAATAATACCATTTTGCCCTTCTTGGTAACATTTAATTTAATCACTTGGTTAAAGGTGTTGTCCACCAGATTTCACCGCTGTAAAAGCACCTCCTTTCCCCTTTGTAATTAATAAGTACTCTATGGGGTAATACTTGGACGTCATGTGAATAATCTGTTCACCAATAATCTTTCACCCAATAGTTTCCACTGGTGGTCCTTGCTGAACCCATTGTCACATTGGTGGTTGCAAATGATTTTCTATCATTTCCTGTTTATTTATTTGCTAGCAGGCTTCTTAAAATCCTTTACAGTGTTTTAAAATTGCTTTTGTATTAAGATTAAATGGTTCAAGTTATAGATACCCAAACATAGGGTTAATACATTGAAGAACTTTCTAAATATGTTTCTTGTCCAAAACAAAACAGACTGCCTCAAAAAGTCAGGTGCTCCATATGTTCAACCACATAATAATATTAATATTATACCACATTAAGTATAATAACCAACTGAGAGAGACAGGGTGAGAGTGAGAGAGAGAGAGAAAGAGAGAGACACACACAGAGAAAAACACCTAACTGTCAATTACAGAAAACAGACTCAATGGAAATTGATGTAGTCATAAAAAATGATACTGACAAAAAATTTTAAAAGCAAACTATATAAAACCATATATTGTACACATTTGGATTATAAGCTGTGTAAAATATACATATCAAACAAAATATTCACATGTCCAAAAAGGTGGCGGGGGTGGTGTGGGTGTAAGGAAATACAGCAAGGTGCCAGGGGCCTCTGGGAGGGGAGAGGGGACCGCTCCCTTTTTCAGGTCCTCTTTTTGGCATCTTCCAAAATTTCTATAACAGTCATGTAGTATTTTCATAATGAAAAATGAACACAATTCAATTTAGCAAATGTAATGAATTCGCCATCACTGGAAGTATTTAAAAGCAGAGGTTGGAAAAGAGATTACAGAAGAGTCCTGTAGCAACCAGGACAAACAGATGCCCACTATGGTCTCTTCAAACTTGAATGAAGACAACTCACATGCTGGAAAGGGCCTCAGAGCCTAAATTCCTTGAGAGCTAAGAAATGTGTACCTTGCTTCAAATTTGGAATGTGGCAGGAAACAGACCAACGCTATATTTTCTCAACATTTTCAGCCTTATACCCCAAAAATAATTTGGGACCAGGTCTACTTTGCCACCTGGTGTATTACATCACTTGAAATACTGTATGTACGTTACACTGTCAGTGGATTAGCAACAGAAAAAATATTTTTTTTAGTGAGTACAATTATCTGAAATATTCCCTTTATCAAAAAGGACAACAAATCTTAAAAAGGATGCCATCAGGGCTTCCCTGGTGGCGCAGTGGTTGAGAATCCGCCTGCCAATGCAGGGCACACGGGTTCGAGCCCTGGTCTGGGAAGATCCCACATGCCACGGAGCAGCTGGGCCCGTGAGCCACAACTACTGAGCCTGCGCGTCTGGAGCCTGTGCTCCACAACAAGAGAGGCCGCGATAGTGAGAGGCCCGCGCACCGTGATGAAGAGTGGCCCCCGCTTGCCGCAACTAGAGAAAGCCCTAGCACAGAAACGAAGACCCAACATAGCAATCAATCAATCAATCAATAAAATAAGTAAATCTTTAAAAAAAAAAAAAAAAAAAAGGATGCCATCAGAGAGTGATGCTACTAGAGTGAAAAAGAAAATAAGCATACAATAGTTGTGCACAGGAAACTCCCTAATAGCTCCAAGTGCTGCTAAAGGAATTAATGGAACAACATAATTCCAAAAAAACTAAACGAAAAGAATAATAAAAGAAATGGGATAGCTTACATATATAAAACCAAAAACTGCAGCCTGGTACCACTGGTGAAGTCAAGCGCCAACGTTAAGGATGAGGTTTATTGAAGAAAAGCAGTCATGAGCAGTCATATACGTACACACATTAAAAAATAAAATCCTAATGTTTTTTATATGCTGTAAGAACTTCTGACTCATATTTTGCTGATTTGTAGCAAATAAATACCACTATATACATTAGGTTCTTTATGGCTGAAGACTTAGAAACTTACATTACAAAAATTTAGTGAAAGCCTGATATAATACTTCATGAACTCTTTGTGCCCTGTGCCAGAAGCAATAAAAAACCAATAATAAATCTGGAGTTCCAGATTTTTCTTAACAAAAGAATGGAGGCTAGTGAGTTTAATATGTCTGATGGTGTTCATCTCATGTAGCTATTATATAATTAATTTAGTATTTGGTATAAAAACCTGTTCTCTCTCTGCTGTACCAGGTCTGAATTACCTTGACTTCCTAATGAAGTATTATTTTGTTGACAGAGGGTGACCACACTACAAGGCCATTGGCAGCTACATGGGCTCAGCAGCAAAGAACTGCAATTGAGCAAGTGTATTCAGCTTGGCTTTCTCTTCTCGAGCCAACAGAGAGAGGCCCAGCACCCTGTCTCTGAAATAAAGAGGGTCTGTTGCACGCTCATGACAACCCCTGCTGGCCAATTCAGAACAAGGAGTGTCCACAGGGAGTGGATGGATGGCACGGGCCCTACCAACAAGGGGGACAACAGTTAGGGCACAAGGGCACAGCCACAAACCCCTTGGTGACCAACTCCAATTAGTGAGGAGATGGCAAAAAAAACCCAGGCACAAATCAGAGGCATTAGCAGCCGGGAAGGACCTGGACTCACAAGGATTAACCAAGTAGAGCCAGAAGGAAAACAAAGGATCAAGGGGTCTTCCTAAGGTTTGAAGGTGGTAACGCTGGGTGGGAAAATTAAAATGCCTAGAGAAAACCAAAAAACCTAAGCAGTAATGGCTGAACCACAGGAGGGACAAGGATCCTGACCCAAGGCATCGTGCCCTAATAACCATGACTCTGGGCTGAGGGACAGAGAGCGGACACAGAGAAAAAGAAAAGCCTAACAGTGCTCAGTGCTCCCACTCAAAATGATTTTACATCGGTGCATAAATAGTGCTGGTAGAGAAGTGTTTCGGAAAACAGCGTAACACCTCTCAGACTTGCTCAACCTTGTTTAAATGATACCAGCTACAGAGCACTTAGCTTGAGGACTACTTGAAACCCAAGAATGGCTGCCTTCGGGGGATTTTAAAGCCAGTCTCTGTGCTGCCGTTGCCTTACCTCTGCTCGAGGTATCCCAAGGCCTGCCTGACGAACTCCATGCGCACTTCCACGCTGTTGCGGCTCTTCAGGGCATCAGTCGCCGGTGTCAACAACACGTCTGTCATTTGTTTTACCATGGTCCACATGTCAGAGATGTTCTGCACATAAATGAGACTGCATGTGACAATGCTGTGGGGCCAGGGAAACTGCCTGGTTCTTGCCGGCAATCTGACTCAAAGGCAGGCGGGACATGGAGGGGGAAGAGGTTAACGTCCTGTCTGAGGCCCTCAGGCTCAAGCCCAGTACAGAAGACGCACCTCTTCCCGGCCAGCTGCCAGGCTCCCGTCTTCCCTGCGAGCAGCCCCCGTCCCGAGCTGGTTTTCAGATCAATTACTATTCCAGGTCTGACATAACCACCTACATAATTAAGACCACATAAAACGAACAAGAACACTGAATCTCAGTGGGTTATCCCTTAAGAGAGAGTGAATACATTTATAATCATCCAAAGCTCTAGGAGTTTAAACTCAAGTAGCTGCATTTCAGTCCTTACAAGGTCATTGGAATTTAAGGCTTAAAATAAGAGTTTAACCTAAATAATACAGGTTTTGTCCTCCCAGAGGCTCTCCAGGGGCCACTGCTCTTACCCCACCGTGTGAGTGGCACAGCCTCCTTTTCTCCTGCCTATTCATTCCCTTCAAAAGACACCTTCCTGTGGCCTCCTAGGAAAGGCACCGGTGATCTCTCCTGTGTGTTACCACCACACAGCTGGACTCCCTCTTCCCAGAATCCTCCTGGCTGTAAACCTCTCCTAAAAATGTGTTCCCTGAACCTTTGCAAAACATAAAGTTAAGAATCCTTGGAAGACAGTAGCAATTAGAGAAAAAGCAGGTTTACACCTTTTCCAAAGGAAAAGAGAAAATCCTGTTTTTACTGTTTCTCTCAAAAATTAAAAACTGTAGAAAATCCACCCTAAATGTGACCCTTCTTAGGTGGTCAGATGGTAGATAAATTCTTATTTTCTTTAGATTGGTTTGTATTGCCTTATATTTACCATTAAAAAAAAAATAAAGCATTTTTGAAGGAAAAAAAAGTGTGTACAAGTGCTTGCTTCCGTTATAGCCTTTCCTCCTTTCTCCCTTCCTCCTGGCCACCTACCAATCTATCCATCCCCTTTTTAATTTTTTTCCCCCAGCGGGAGAAAATTGGCCAAGGATGAGAACTGAGGGACAGGAATAAAGATGGGGAGTCAGAGAGGAACAGAACCAGTGGCTTTTAAAGACCCCACCTGAGTCAAGTTCAAGGGGCTCACTGGTGTGAAAACTGCATCACCTTTACAATTCACATCTCATGAAAGAGCCTGTTAGTCTGTCTAAGGAGGGAAACTGGCAGGGAGGAGCTGGAGCCTGACAGGACTTCAAAGCAAACACAGCTTTGCTGGGCCTTTTGGAGATGCATAAAGATACATATATTTATATATATAGGATCATCATCAAAAAACCATCCCAAAATTATTTAAAGTAAAACTCTGAAGAACAGTTAACATCTTCTTCCATGGCATAGAGTTTCTCTTCAGCACATTTCTGCCAAGTCAGCAAGCTGCTAATCCCATTGGAACACCAGACCCCACATGTCTCCTCAGGTCAGCTCTGAGCGCTACCTTATCATCCAGCTCTGTGACGGAAGCACAGAGGTCCACAAGGTTAGGCTGCAGGTGTCCGTTGACAATCTTCTCGTTATAGATATAAATCTGAAAGGAAAAGCCAAGTAAATAGCACAAATTCTATTTTCACCTTTTCTTTTTAGAACCCCTTGAAGCAGTTCTGAAACCAGCTTCTGCCCAATGGTCAGAAGCTTTCCTTCCTCAGAGTGGCTGAGCTATCCACACTGCCTGGAGGGCAAGGCCCCCGGCCAGCTTCCCAGTTCTGTGCCTGAGCTTCAGACAGCAGCATCAACACCCACCAAAGCTAGTCGCTAGCCCAGCCTTCCTAACATCTGAGGAGTGGGAGCAGGGTGGTCCTGGGGGTTGGGGGGGAGTCCCACGGGCAGTTCTGCGTTGCTCTGCCCAGCAGACCATCAGTCCCAGAGAGCAAGGACCAAAGTGGAAGATGGGACAGTGGAAGGTCTCCTGCTGCTGCTCCTAGGAACCCAGGGAAACATTTGGTAATCTTTCTGGCAAAAGGCCTGAATGGCCCCAGGCCCAGGGCTTGTGGACTTAGTAAGGACTGTCAGGTCGCAGCCCTCCACGTGTTTTAGAAGAGCAGTTGCTGCCCATCTGCAGTACCCGTTTCTCCGGGAAAGAATCCCAGCTCCTTAGTAAAATTTTCTCAAGAAAAAGGAACTATGTGACGTTCAACGAATGGAAAAGCCAATATTACTTTGGATTTTATTTAAAAAAACCCAACATAACGATGGTAAAAACTAGTAAGTTCTACTCTTTGCATCTGAAGTCCTTGCTCTACCGAGGACTGAACAAGGTAGTGATGTTAGACAAGTCAGGACCCTGTCAAACCTTACCTCCCTCTACTCTAAATGGGGGAGAGTATCATGCAGCCTCCAGGAGTGTTATAAAGATTAAATGAAATGGGGAGCCATTTATGAGGAGCCTTCCCTGGGGTACTGTGTTCAACATGGGATATAAAGATTCGCTCTCCACTGGAGGGGATAGCCATGTAAACAGATACATGACACTCCAGTGTCCTGAGTGCTAGTAAACTTTAGTTTTATGAAGTTTTAGTCTTCGCAGACACAGAAGATACATGGTTTCTCTCCTCAAAAGCTTGTAATTTCATTAGGCCTGAATTCTGATGGTGCCTGTGGCAATGGAAGTCAGTCACATAATGAAAGTGAAATTTTAAAAAATGTAGATGAAGTGTGGGAGAAAGAGAGAGATCTAAAAACTGGAGAAAAAAATAAATGAAGGCCCAGTAGTAAAACGTGAGGGAGTTGGAAGGAGGGGGACTTATGTGAAGGAAGCTGATGTGGCTGGTTTGAGATGCCTAGAGTTAGAACTGGCAGTGGTACACTGAAGGAGCGAGGCTTAAAAAGAGCATTTAGACCATTTTTCTCAACAAGGGGTACAAGAAGGATCTCCGATAATACCATCAGCTCACCAAATAATTCAGTTAAGGCACCCCTCTGTTAAAGGCACAGGGTCTAGCAGTTTCTCCCCTCCCCCTGTTCACCTCTATAGCCACCATGTGTTTTTGTCTCCACCTACCCCACCCCACCCCACCCCACCCCAGCCCAGGTTGGACGGAAGAAAGGAATTGGGTGATGCTGAGGGCCACAGTGGCACCAATCGTGGGAGGGCTTTCCTGGTGGTGCAGTGGTTAAGAATCCACCTGCCAATGCAGGGGACATGGGTTTGATCCCTGGCCCGGGAAGATCCCACATGCCGTGGAGCAACTAAGCCCATGCGCCACAACTACTGAGCCTGCGCTCTAGAGCCTGTGCTCTGCAACAACAGAAGCCACAACAATGAGAAGCCCGTGCACCGCAAGAAGAGTAGCCCCTGCTTGCCTCAACTAGAGAAAGCCATGTGCAGCAATGAAGACACAACACAGCCAAAATAAAAAAATAAAAAACAAATGAATAAATAAATTTATAAAGAAAAAAATGAATCGCGGGAGTTGGTCACGACAGAACAGATGTTCCTTGGTCACTGCTGGTGCAGGACAATTTAAAGGGGATGGAAGCCCACCACCCTCAATTCAAGAAACAAGACTGTTTTCCCTTCTTGATACTTTGTGCAGCAAAGCGGCAAATTAGAATAAAATACACAGGTGGCCAGCACTGCTTTATTCAAAAAGTCAATTCCAGGTATGTACTGTCCTAAGCGCAGTTTCAGTCAACAGAGTCCCTGAGCTTTACCACAAAGTGTCTCAATCCATACTCAAACTATTGCATGGTCATGATATACCACAAGAATCACAACCCCCCAAATATCATAAGCTTCTCCAGGACAGTAATATCAGGTAATGGTGAGTACACTATGCTTACCAAGGCAGAAAAGCATTTAGAAAATTTCTCTCTACAACAGAGTGAAGAAGCATTTCTGATAATACCATTCGCCGACCAGGTGATCAGTTAATACAGAACTCCATTTGCTCAGCAGTGCAGTTACTCAAAGCTTTACCGTACATGGGCTGTTGCCAAATGCAAAATGAGATGCCTTGGTCAGTGTGTGAGGCAGATTTCAATTTCCCTAAATCAAACCTGAGTCATTCTATTACCCAATTTGATAGACTTCTCCAGGGACCCAGATGGTAAAATATTAACATGTCCTCTGAACGAAAACCCAACCTGTCTTCAGGGTTGGACTTTCACATGAAGTCTGTGTTCTCCTTTGCTTCCCAGTGGGCTCACAGGGATTTTCCTGGATTCGATCTTCCTTGGGAACACACTCACCTGCCGGGCATAGGCCATCTCGATGCTGTCCAGAGAGCTTCGACCAGGGGGTCCCGCATCACTGATGTAACTTGGCTGTAGATAAATACACATTCAGAATTGGTTCAGAACAGCATTCAGTCATGTAAAGAAAAAAAAAAAAAACCATAAACATATGTTTGTCTTTAACAAAGCTGTTTCTGTTTCCTACTCAGACTTCCTCAAAACGATGATTTTAGGGGCTTCAATAGAAGGCAACTCTCTTACCATGATCACATGAGAAGGGAGCAGGCATGGGACTCAACTCAAAAATAACAGGAGGTTGGAGAAGCTGTAAGGATATCTCAGTAACGGTTTCTGGAAAGGCACCTCTTTGTAACATTCGGTTTCAATTCCCCAGTCCACCTCATCTTCCCCCTCCATGTCTTTACACCAGTGAGGCTGTGGTGTATGTGGGTCTCCTGTTTCCATCACTCATATCAGACAGCTGAGGAAATGGAGTTTATAGGGTCGCAACACCAGGATTCAGACATTTCCTATCTAGAGTCCACACTAAGACAACAGCTACTGATGAACTTTATGCATCTGAAAATATGAAGCCAGTCTAAGTTGGGCATTCATTCATTCAGCAAACATCTGCTAAGTGCCTGCCTGCCACATGCACAGTGTGTACAGTTCCATCCCCACAGGGATGACAAGACAGTCCACAGAGGCTGTTCCCAAAGAGCTTACCATCTGATGGGGAGAGTTAGACACCAACATACGGAAAAAATTATTAGTCTTTTTTAAGAAAGACTAAAGTTTAATTTTTAGCTAAGTTTATTCCCTACTGTAAAAAAATATGGATCAAAATCAGGTATGTTCCAATTAGGTATATTAGGCATATTCTTAAATTTCCAATATTAGTTTGTACTGTACTGTAGCAAAGATCGAATTCTTCAAGCTTCTCTCATTAAAAAAAAAAAAAAAAAAAAATCAATGCTCTATTCTCTAAAATCTAAAACAAAGCAGTTTAAAGTAGGTTCCCTGGGAGACACACGGCAGACAGCAGCAAAACTTCCTAGCACCACCAAAGCTGGTAAAAGGGATACCAGCATGAGCATGCACTGGGGCAGGACAGGGAATAGGAAGAAGCAGGAAGCAGAAAGGTGGGTTGTAAACTCTCAGGCTCTGGAATGAACACTGGACTGTCAGGACACCTGGGTTCCAGGAGGACTGCTCCACTCCCTTGCTTTGGGGTCTGGGCAAAGCACATATCCTTGGAGCCTCAGGTTCCCCTTGGCTGATGAAGGGGCTGTCCTAGACAATCTCGAGAGGTCCTCCCCAGCTCTGATTTTCTGCAATCATTGGTATTAAAAGAGCTTTAAACAGTTTACTGTTCAAAATATCGAATTTGATCTCACTACAGTACAGTAAAAACCAATGTATTGGAAATTTAAGAATATAACTAATATACCTAGTAGAATACACCTAATTTTGATTCATACTTGTTTATAATAGGGAATAAGCTTAGCTAAAGGTTAACTTTAGTCTTTCTAAAAAACGGACTAATAAACTTTTCCATATGTTGGCATCTAACTCTCTCCATCAAATGGTAAGCTTGGAAGATGCTGCTGCTTGGCTGACCCAATGACCATTTCACATCCCTACCTCTCACTTCTACTCGCTGCCACTTCCCACTCTGGCATATGGAGTTAAATATATCCAATGGTGTGCTGGTAAATGTTTAACAACTGGCTTGGGAAAGGGGACTTGATTTGTAGCGTTTGCTGGTTTCTGGTGTAAATATTCCCACCATGGCAGAAATCAAGCTATTCCAAGTAGTATCAACTAGACGGCAAATTTCCTGAAACTCTAACAATAGGTCCTCATGAGCTGACCCCTACACACTACCCTTTCCCAGCCTCTACTGCAGCTAGGAGTGGCCATGCACCCTGGTTCTAGCCAACCGGATGAAAGCACAAGCCTGGTAGTACATTCTGGCTTAGTGCAGCTTCTGCTTTTCCTGATAAAGGGAGAAAAAAGAGCCTGGCATGGCCTTTCAGCTTTCTCCCCTGAATGCAAACAGGCTGTCTAGAGCTGCAGCAATCAGCTTGTGAGCCCGAAGTAAGTGGCCGTGCTAAAAATGGTGGCATACAGAGACAAGGAGGTGTCTCTGATGGCACTGCAGAGCTACTGAATTAAGGCCCACACTCTCCACACCTGCAGACTTGTTAGGTGAGAAAAATAAATCGCTATTCAACCTACAGAAACTCAAGTTTTCTGTTACTCACAGCTGAAAGCATTCCTATTTGAAATGATTGAAAACCATCAGGTTATAGTAACAATAGCCACACTTACTGAGCAACTACTATATGCCAAGCACTGTCTTAATTTCTGTGTTTAACTCCACAACCCTATGAGATACATACTTTTATTATAACAATTTTACAGATGAAGACACAAAAGCGCACAGAAAGCACCTTGCCAGAGGTCACTCCAATAGGAAGTAGTGGAGCCGTGGCTTGTGCCCACAGCCTGGGGCCACACTGCCAGCCGGGGCAGCCCGGGGCAACTGTCCAAGGATGGCCATTGAAGAACAAGAGAGAGTAGCAGTTAGAAATCCTGGCTCCGCTACTCACTAGCTACGTGACCTTGATTGAGTATATTGCTTCTTTTGAGCCTGGGTTTCTTTAGCTGTAACACAGGGGCAGCAATGGTATCTACCTCACAGATTTGCAAAATAATCTTAAATGGGAAGAAAACAGTACTTACTTCACAAGGAGTAAGTAGGAATAAGTAGAAAGAGCTCACTGTCCAACATTTGACCAGTAAATGGTAGCTGTTACCACTTTTTAAATAAAAAATAAACCATAATGAACACGGGACTAAATCAGATGTTGAACAGTGGATAGATATGAACACTACAGAAACATAACCTAAGATATTTTCTTCGTGCTGGCTGGAAATTCTCATCTCACTCCTCTACAATGAAAACACATTCCTTGTAGGAAAAGAATCCCCCACCAGCTCATTTTCTATTTCTGGACTAATTCTGAGTGTTCCCAGTAACACTGCATTTGAGGACTGTTCTATAATGTGGCCATCTTTCTGGAACAGAACTCTCTGAAAGTTGATGATCCCTGAGTCTTTTGAAAGAACAGAGCACTAAGCCTGTTAATTCCAGTAACCTAACTGGGGGGGATAAACGGGGAGGAGAGGGGGAATGGCACTAAACACTTCTGCAAGGACACGGTTGTTTCAGCTAAATATACATAAACAGCCTTGAGAAATATTTTCCAGTACTACTAAAAACCTAATTTTAAAAAGTAGTTGGTTTTTTGGCCTTCAAATTTCCATTTAAATTAATTTTGCCTAATGCCCTTGTTTTCAAACGTACTTTCCTTCATTTGCCCTTGGCTGAGCCTGTATTTCACCACACACAAAGTCAGTTATCCATCAACAGGGATGTGTACATGCACATTCCTGAGCAGAGGAACCAGCAAACATTCAATGGAATTTCAAAGCCAGGAGCTGCTAGAGGGCTGGGAAAGGAGACGCCGGTATGCTGTGTGGGAATAACGTTCCAAACTCTTCAGGTTTTCTCTGTACTGGGGCCTGATCGGAGCACAGTGGGGATAACAGGAGCACAGAATCAGAGACCAGAAAGGCAGGGAAGATGGGTGGGCAGGGCCAGAGAGAACAACAAGGGGCTCATTATCACCAGGAGTCTGGAGATAATGTGGAGAAACAGCAGTCTCTGGGAGCACAGAGAGGAGAAGGGTCTTCTCAGTGTACCTGGTGTCCCCCAAACAGCCATTTTTAAGAGAACATTCCTGAACAGGCAGGATGTGGGTGGAGAGTGGCAGGAGGGAACTGCAAGCTTTTATTAAGCAACTACTTTTGTACATAACATATCCAGGGATGAATAAATCTCTTTTCCCAAGGAGAGCACATTCTAGGTGGGGAAAAAGGAATGTAGCACTCACTTCTAGCAAAACAAGTACAGAGTAAAAAGAAAATGTGATGATACTACAGAAGGAAGAGAGTTTTTAATTTTCAAGTGGAATGTTTTGGCTTTATGTAAGCAAAACAGAACCAAAGTAATTAATGTACAATAGTTGGCTACAGTATCTGTACATAGAAGCCCAGTACTACCAGAAAAAACACCGAGGCACCAGAAGACCCAGGTTCTAAATGCAACCCAACTGTGTGACCTTGGGTAATGACATCTAACTTTTCTGGAGCATCATTCTCCATGGATAAAACGGGAAGAAAACTTGGGTCATTTATACAATGAAATCTATTACAGACACTAAAAAATGACAGACACCTACATGTACTAACCTAGAAAAAGCTCCAAAATAAGTTAAAAAAAATCAAAACATAATGCTAAGTAGTAGCATTTATTATATAAAATGGTGCCATTTATGGAGTAAATTGATAATAAACTGATCAGATGGACATATATGTATAAATGTGCACATAAATACCTGAGACGGAATTGGAAGGACAGAATGTCAGAGGTTATGTTTGGGTTGGGAGTAGAGGAGAGCAGCTGAATTTTCACAATCTCTCTCTATCTCTACCATTAGAACACTGTGCAAGAAGAAGGTGTTCATGTGATATATCCTGATGTCAAAATGAAGGGCCCGTTGAGTTGGGTTCTTTAAACTTCTTTTTGAAAGAGCAGCTGAGCACTTTCTATATTTGAAATCCTACTCAAATTCCAACACGTGAAACAAATTAGGAAACTACCAGGGAGCCATAAAATACAGCTTGGAATCATCTAGTCTGGGGTTTTCAAACTCATACTGTCAGTCTATATTTTTACTGTATTCCATCAAATCTAATACACCATCAACTGTAAGGCATCATGTTATTTATGTACCATTAGGAAAGAAAAATGCTGACAAACTATGACACACCACTGAATTTAAGGCGTATCTTGATTTCAGAGATGTTAAAATATAGAAAAGATGTGTAACTGGGAATTGGTGAAATATGGTATTAAGTCAGTGATCAAAATTAGAGACTACATTCAACACACACTGTTCACACACCACATAATTATCTTTAATGATTAACCTACAACTTAACTTCTCTACTGAGCCTATTGCTTGCTAGGCTGAGCCATTTTCCAGACAATACATTAAAGCACCATCCACTGACTATGTCTAATATCAATACAGCCACAACACACTGAGGCTAGATAAAAATTTACTTTTAAATGTTGCCTAAGATATATCAAGGATTCTCAACGATGCTCAAAGCCCGTAGTGTCATGCAAGGAGCGCAGACTGGGGGTGTTCTTCCCCACAGGCCAGACGTGAGGACTAGGGCATGGGAGTTCTAAGCCAGGGGTCTCTTTCTTGCTTCAAAGCACATCATTTTTTTTAAAATTAATTAATTAATTAATTTATAGCTGTGTTGGGTCTTCATTTCTGTGCAAGGGCTTTCTCTAGTTGTGGCAAGCAGGGGCCACTCTTCATCGCGGTGCGCGGGCCTCTCACTATCGCGGCCTCTCTTGTTGCGGAGCACAGGCTCCAGACGCGCAGGCTCAGTAGTTGTGGCGCACGGGCCCAGTTGCTCCGCGGCATGTGGGATCTTCCCAGACCAGGGCTCGAACCCGTGTCCCCTGCATTGGCAGGCAGATTCTCAACCACTGCACCACCAGGGAAGCCCAAAGCACATCATTTTTATTCAGACTACAACCTGGAAAGTTAATAACAATCTTTCAATTCCTACCTTTCTTTAAAAATTATACCTTTTTCTTCAATGATATCCTAAGGAAATTAACTTCCCAAATTGAATTTATGCTACTGAAGCATCATTTCCCTTATTAAAACTTGCCAGTAATAGACATTACTAATGTGTTGTTGCTCTTCTGTTATTGGAAGGCTTGGGGGAAAAATGTTTCAGGAACCACCATCTCCTAGTTCATTTTTGCTTAAAAATAAAAGCCTCAAGCCTCTCTTTATATTAAATTAGCTAAATTTGGACATTTTCCTTCAAATATAAGGTCAGCTCAAAATGACTGGAAGCCTCTTTCCTAGCTAATGACTCTCTGGATTCCAACAACCTTATTCTTGACAATAAAGTGCCCAGGAAAGAATGGTTTAGATGGCAAGTCATACTTTAATTATTTCTTCTACTTATGTCCTGAGATTTTTTTTCACTCCTAGTGACTTTATAAGTCAAGGGACACTTAAAAAGGGAAAGATCCATATTAAAATGATAAAAAAGAACTTAATAGTGTGTAGCTTACCAAATACCAGCCACCACCATAAACAGTGCTGCGATGTGTTGAGCGTGCACTCTATACCAGCTCTGGGCCAGGCGCCTTACACACGTTCTACGTTCCTTCCCACGGTTCTTCAAGAGAGGCCTTTTACAATGAGGATGAGAACAGGAGGCTCCCGGGAGAGGCCCGGGAACTTAGGCCTGCCGAATTCCAAAACCTGTCTCAGGCCTTCACACTCTGTGGTTTCTTATAAAGAGGGTAGAGAAGGTGCCTGCCCAAATGGAGATAATACCACCTTTCCATCATTTTGAAGAACATTACATGGAAAAAACCTGTAAAAACACATGGTTCTTCCACATATCCACCAGAATGGTTGAACTGAAAAAGATAAAAAATACCAAGTGTGGCAAAGATATGGAACAAAGAGAATTCTCATAGTGCTGGTGGGAGGGTACACTAAGACACCGTTTTGGAACAGTGCTGAACATATGTGTACCTTCTGCCCCAGCAATTGCCCGCTTAGATGTGCCCAATGGATGTGCAAACGTATGTTCACCAAAAGACAGGTACAAGAATGCTCTCAATAGCACTCTTTATAAAAGCTAAGAATTGGTAACTATCCAAATGTCCATCAACATCAGAATGGATAAACAGACTGCAGTCATACTATTCGGCCATGAGAATGAATAGCCTTCAACTACATGTAACAATATACAGAATGTTAAGCAAAAGAAGCCAGAAACAAGAGTACATACCATATGACTCCATTTACACAGAGTTTAAAAACAGGCAAGATTAATCTATGACATCAGAAATTAGGACAGTGTTTCTCTTGGTGGTGGTGGTGAGGGGTGGTGAATGAAAAGGCACAGAACAGGGGATGCTGGGGTGCCGACAATGTTGTTTCTTCATCTGGGTGTGTTCCCTTTTGGTAATTCATTGAGCTGTATACTTAAAAAGTGCACACTTTTCTGTATATATGCTATACTTCAGGGAAAAAGTTCAAAACAGCAACAAACAACAAAACCTACAAGGTTCCAGAAATGGCAATTCCCTGGATTATCTGAAGAAACATCTGCATCATTTGCCAGCTTTTTCAGCAAAGCTATCCACTCTGCTAGGTGTCACAACAGAGAACAGCGAAAGTATCAATAACTCCCTTCCAAGAGGGAGGACTCGAGGTCAAGGAAGCAGAGTCTACTAAATAGACTAGTCTATTTTTAAGACAAGAGCAATCAAGAAAGAATATCTCATTAGCAGCTTATAATTACTTCCAAATCCCAATACAGACTACAACCTATTAACACAATTTTAAAAACTGAAGTTTATAAAACCATGAGCTGTTCTACTTATCTGCCCAGACTCACAAGAAATTAAGAAACATTAGGCTGGCCAAGGATTTTATACATTAGCTCTTTTTTCCCAAAGACTCTACTCCTCTTTGAAATCTTTGAGTCTAAGAAATGTGTAACAGGGTCTTTAATGAGTAATTTCCTAAGATAAATGACTTTAGCATCTATTTATTTTGGGGGCTAATTTAATAGAAAAACTGGGTTTTAAATCAGGAGCCAATTTGTAGATACAGGATGTTTGAAGTTATCCTGCAGGCATGACACACTGCCAAGCTACCCACCTTTGACCCAGACTTCAACACAACGATGGTCTAGAAGCCAACAGTCCTGGATCTCACCAGCATATTACACATCTCTCTGAGCCTCAGTTGTCCTATCTCCCATGAGAAAAGAATGCCAGCTAGTTAAGAAACAACTTCTGGGGAAAAGATTTATCAGGAAGCACTGGCAATATTACTTGAAATGTCTAACGCTATAATTTTTGTGACATTATACTTTTTAACCTGCACCTCCAAATTATCTGAAACTACTTACTTTAAAACAATAGTAAGGGATGCCCATTTTGGGTCAGGTGCTTTATGTTATCACTAATCTTCCCAATAATCCCATTTCACCAATGAAGACATTAAATGTCTGCAGGGTTAAATAACTTGGATGAGGTCTCAGAACTAGTCAGTGCTGAAGCTAGGATCTGAACCCCAGGGCTGTTCTCTCCCCAACACCAGCGTGGTAAATGTGTGGTTAAGTCACAGCTCCCACTGGCACAAGGGCAGACATCACTAATCAAGCAAGACACTCTTTCCTGCTGATCCCAAGATGCAGCCTCAAATCCCTCTCAGGAAAGATCTCCAGGATAAATAAGTGAAAAAAGCATGATATAGAACAGAGCATATAGTAAAATAACTTTTGTTTAAGAAGGAGGGAAGATAATATATTGCCTTGTATTCATATAAAGAGACTCTGGAAATATTACACAAGAAAGTAATAATAGTGATTACTTCCAGGGAGAGGCAAAGCGGGGAGGGAATGAGCTTCTGTGGACAGGGTACTTTAGTTCTTGAGTCATATGAATATATTACCTTTAAAAAAATTAGATTTTAAAGAGGAGAAACCCCTCAACTTAGCACCACCACCAATCAATGAACACTGGCAATTAAAATAAACCCTATTAAACATACCCACTCTAAAATCACACTGTTTCAACATATCCCTAATACTCCGGTTAGCACAAAGTTAGCTAAGGCCAAATGATTTATTCAACAAATATTTCTAGAGCATCTAATATGTTCCAGGGACTCTTCTAGACACTGGAGATATGAGTAAACACAACAAACAAAAATCCTTACCTTCATGGAGCTTACATTCTACTGTGAGAAACAGATAGTAAGCAATATAAAGACATATACATATACAATGGTTTAAAGTGAAGAAGTGCTAAAAAGAAAAATATAGCAAGAAAAGGGGATATAGAAAGTGCTGAATGGGGAAAGGTTGGTTTGGATTTCAGATATCAAAGCCCTGGAAGGCCTCACTGCGATGGCACTGGGTAATATCTGAAGAAAGTGAGGGAGACAGCCATGCAGTTACTTGGGGGAAGAGCCTTTTAGGCACAAGCAACAGGAAGCCCAGAGGACCTGAGGCACGAGCAAGCCTACCCGGTTCGTTCCAGGAACCTGCAATGAGCTTGTCTGGCTGGCGCAACAAGAGCAACAGGGAGAGCAGAATAACTTGAGCTGGGAGAAGCAACAAGACCAGGTCAGGTAGGGACTTATAGGTCATGGTAAAGACTCTGGCTTTCACTCCAAACGAGATGGGTGTCACTGGAGGATCCCGAACAGAGGAGTGACACGATCTAGCCTGTGTCTTAATAGCGTCACTCTGGCTGTTGTGTTGAAAAGACTGTACAAGGGCAAAAGCAGGGAGACCAGTGGGGCTGACAACCTCTAAGATGGCTCCCAACAATCCCCACTTCCTGGGATCCGAGCCCTCGTTTAATCCTCTCTCCTTGACCATAGGCTGAATTTAGTGACTTACCTTGATCAAAGTAAAGCGACAGGATATTACTTTCAAGATTAAGTCACGGAAAGACCGTGGTTTCTGTCTTGGGGGCCCTTTAGCTCTTCCTTGGATCCCTCACTCTTGCTCCAGGGGAAGCAAACTACCATGCTGTGAGCAACACAAGAGAGACCCACATGACAAGGAACTGACGTCCCTAGCCAAGAGCCAGAGAGGACCTGAGGCTTGCCAAGAGGCACGTGAGTGAGCCTGGGAGTGGATCCTCCCCGAGTTTAGCCCTGCAATGAGTGTTGCCTCAGCCAACATCTTGACCGCAGCCTCAAGAGACCCTGAACTATTTCTGGTAAACACAGCTAAGCTAAATGATTGTTTCCAGCCACTACGGTTTGGAGTGATTGGTTACATAGCAATAGATAACGGAACTAACCAGTTAGGAGGTTAGTCCAATAATGTGAACAAGAGATGATGGTGACTTGGTCCAGAGTGCTAACAGCAGAGGTGGTAAAAAGTGGTTGGATTCTGGGTATATTTTGAGAGTAGGGTTAAGTGGATTTGCCAACATGTGAGAGAGTCTAGGTGAGAGAAGGGGAGGACAAAAATGAATTTAAGGTGTTTGATCTGAGCAAGTGAAAAACTGCAACTGCCCTTTATAAAGATGATAAACTCTGTGAGAAAAGAAGGTTGATGCCAGGAGGGAGTTGAGGGCAGTTGCTACCGTGACTCAATTCTAAACATGTTTCGCTTGATGGCTCTGAGATATCTGAGTACAGCCAAGAAGGCCACTAGAAAAATGAGTCTGGGGGTGTTTGGAGCTGTGATGTAAATTTAAGTCTTCAAGTACATAGATGGTATTTAATACCACAAGCCCAGATGAGATCAACGGGGCAGTGACTGAGGAAGAAACAAGAACAGGTCAAGGACTGAGCCCTGGGACACACAAACACCTAGGGGTCAAGGAATTTGAGGAAAATTCAGCAAAAGAGGCTGAGCAGAAGCAGCCAGACACGTTGGAGGAAATCCAGGCAAATGTGGGCGTCTGGAAGGCAATGAAGAGAGGGCTTCAAGGGGGAGACAGTGATCAACCGTGCCAGGACTGTCAGTAGTCAAGCAGACAAGTATTCTCTGACCTCCGAGTTTTCATCGTGGTTTACCTTCTGGACTCAACCTACCTCGCTTTCTTGAGTAAAGTCAAGGGCATCTTCTCCCGATGCCAGCAGGGTGTGGAGAATCCGCTGTTTCACTTGCTCCCACTCAACCAGCATTGACTCTCGATGGTACTCCTCAGCCATGCCAAAGGTCTGTTGGAGAGGAGCAGAGAGAGACAACCCAAATGAGAAGACAAAGAACACGGTTTCCCTTGAAGCGCATCAGAAGTTCAAAGCCCTCCAGATCTGCCATCTTTCCATGAGTGGAGCAAAAGCAATCTATTTTAAATTATCCTTTAAGAATTTACTGACAACTGTTTGCAACATGCCCTATTTCATCAAGTCTAACATGTTAAATGTTTTTTTAATTGTGACAAAATTCACTTAACAATAAAACTTACCATGTTAACCCTTTTTAAGTGTACAGTTCAGTGGTATTAAGTTCATTCACACGGCTGTGCAAACGTCACCACCATACATCTCCAGAACTCTTTTCATCATGCAAAAATGAAATTCTGCACCCATTAAACAATAACTTCATTCCCACCTTCCCCCAGTCACAGGTATCCACCATTCTACTTCTGTCTCTATGATTTTGACCACTTCTAGGTACCTCATGGAAGTGCAATCATACAGTATTTGTCTTCTTATGTCTGGCTTATTTCACTTAGCAAAATGTCCTCAAGATTCATCCATGTTATAGCATATGCAGTCTCGTTCCTTTTTAAGGCTGAATAATACTCCACTGTATGTACACACCACATTTTGTTTATCCATTCATCTATCCATGGACACTTGAGTTGCTTCCAATTTTTGGTAATTGTGAATCGTGCTACTGTGAACATGGGTGTACAAATATCTCTTCAAATTCCTGCTTTCAATTCTTTGGGATACATACCCAGAAATGGAATTGCTGGATCAGATGGTCATCCTATGTTTAATTTTTTGAGCAATTGCATAATGTTTCCAAAGAGGCTGTACCATTTTTCATTCTCATCAACAGTGCACAAAGGTTCCAATTTCTCTACATCCTCTCCAATACTCACTATTTTCTGGGTTTTTTTGATTGTAGCCATGCTAATGGGTGTGAGGTAATAACTTATGGTTTTGATTTGCATTTCTCTAATGAGTAGTGATGTTGAACATCTTTTCATGTGCTTATTAAGATAAATATCATCTTAAAACCTCTGAAATTAGGCTACATATTACAATTCATAGCATGTCAAAAGCTTAAATTGAAGTACTTTTTCTTTGTAGTACATAAAATAATGATGGATTATAAAGTCAATGGTATCTTAAGATTTAACGAGCCTCTAAGATAAGACAAAAAGTAAGATTCTCCCAGTGTCTATTTTTTTAAGAAACAGTAATATTTTCATAGGAGGAAGCAAATCAGTAAAAGAAAAAACAGAGCCTTTTGCAATTAGGTTTCCTATCAGTCTTCCCAAAGTCACTACTGAAATGTCTGGCAAACCTCATTTCTATCTGCTGGTGACACTGCAGCTTGCCAAAACAAAGGCACTCACAAGGAAAAGAAAAAAGAGAAAGAAGGAAAACAAAGAAAAGAGGAAGGGGGGCTTCCCTGGTGGCGCAGTGGTTAGGAATCTGCCTGCCAGTGCAGGGGATATGGGTTCAAGTGCTGATCCGGGACGATCTCCCATGCCTAGGAGCAACTAAGCCTATGCACCACAACTACTGAGCCTGCACTCTAGAGCCCGCGAGCCACAACTACTGAGCCTGCATGCCACAACTACTCAAGTCCATGTGCCTAGAGCCTGTGCTCCACAACAAGAGAAGCCACTGCAGTGAGAAGCCCGTGCACCGCAACTAAGAGTAACCCCACTCACCACAACTAGAGAAAGCCCACACGCAGCAATGAAGACCCAATGCAGCCAAAAATAAATAAATAAACTAAACCTAAAAAAGAAAAAAAAATCTAGGAGAGTGGTTAAAAAAAAAAAAAAAGAAAAGAGGAAGGGAAGAAGGGAGGAAGGGAGAAAACACACACACACACAAAAAAACACAAAAAACAAGAAAAGAAAAAAAAACACCAAAAAACAAAAGCAAAACCAAAACCCCTCTGAGGAGGAGATTAAAGCAACTTATAGAGACATACTGAATCATAACCATTCTTAGCCTATTATTCTTCAATTGGCAGACCAGGTTTCCCATCAGCTTAAGCCCACTTCTCAAAAAGCCATTTCATTTACAATCAGATTGGCATCTAATTAGGCAGCACCAAGGGAATGAGTATTAGTAATGCCTGCTTTATTTTGGCAATGCAGATAATTTATACTGATAATATTCATATATATGAGCTCTGGGAAACTATCAGAAAAATCATATACTCTTTCTACAAATGGGATGTTTGAGTGTGGACCAATATTTATTAAAATGTGAAAAAGAGAGCAGACACCCACAAAAATGATTAGGAAGAGGGTTGGCACATCTTGCAAATTTGATTTGGTCCATCTATCAATGGATCTCTTTTCTAATATGTATTGTGAAGACAAAAAAAGAAATGACTATCAAAAACTTTAAAAACAGTCTTTCATCTGGTTTTCTTCTCACTGAAGGTCAGGCAGAACAGACCACTCCAAGTAGCCTGGATTGAAAAAAATACCCAGAGAAAAATCATTTTCTCTTGCTACATTAGTGACCTTAAACACGAAAGCTATGCATTTTGAATAGGGAGAAGTATGCTGGAACAGAGAGGTGGGGTAGAGGGGCGGGGAAGAGGTAGTTTCCCTAGAAGCTATCCAGAAATAGTGCACATATTGAACCACATTTCTTCTAAAACTCTTCCATTTAGTGGGCATCCACCTCCTTAACCTTGAACCTGTCCCAGAAAGGGAAAATAAGAGGGCCATGGGGCAGGTGGACCAGGGCGGGTTGAAATAAGGAGGTGGAGGGCTGGCATACCATACAGCTTTCCAAACTTGCAATAGGAAGTGAGGCACTGACTAAGCGCTGCCACTGGCCCAGGACACCACAGTGTCACAAGAATTTTTCTTAAGGGTAAGTCCTCTGGCTGACAAAGAATGGCAGAGCACTAAAGGCAATTGAAGAAAACACAATCTGTCTCAGAGACACTGTTGATGAGGATGGCAGGGGCAGACTTCCAGCATCACATAAGGGTCAGGGTGACAACAGTGGGAATTAACCATCCCCTGTTAATCAAGCTGCCCACCTGTGTGCCAAGAACTCCTGCTTCAAGAACACAGGAAATACTCTGAAAACTGGCAGCTTTGTGGGCTCAAATCCTCAGATGTATCTGAGAAATATGCCAGGCTACTCATTTAGAAACAGCTCCACAACCTGAACAAACAGCACTGTCGTTCCATTCATCATTAGTGTGATAAGGAGCTTCAAATAAAAATAAATGGCCCAACATTAAAATTCTCTTCCCTTCACCATGCCACCCCCAGCTTATCTTAATTACATTAGAGATAATGGAACATCCAATTTGTGGGCTAATCAGGGATGATCAGCCACCCATCTGCCCTCTTCCAGCCTATTCCCTTTAGACCTACATCTGAACCACCAGATTAGGTGCAAAGAAGAATGTCAACTAGAGGAGCTAATGAGAGAGAATCAACAGAGCTACTCAAAAGAGCTAAGAACTAAGAGAAAAGGAGGACAGTGAGGGTCTGAGACAAGGTGAGAGACAGGAATAGCAGGGATAAGGAAAGACAAACCACAGAAAATGACAAAGCAGTGGAGAAACTATTATAAATTAAATCCGGGGACTTCCCTGGTGGTGCAGTGGTTAAGACTCTGTGCTCCCAATTCAGGGGGCCCCGGTTCGATCCCTGGTCAGGGAACTAGATCCCACAGGCATGCTGCAACTAAGAGTTCGCATACCACAACTAAGACCCAGTGCAACCAAAAAAAAAAAAAAAAAGACTGTCATTGCCAAGACAGGCAGACCTCAGATATATTAAAAAAAAAAAAAATTAAATCCGAATCTTTCAAGTTATGTGGGGAAATATATCTCTTTGAACATCGTTAGGAAAGGAAGGCAGGGAAAGAACTGGGCAACTGAATTAAGAACAGGTGGGGAGCACTCAAACCCCATTTTCATAAAGGGAAGAGGGCAACCTGCTTTGACTTCACACCCACTTATTATTGAGCTGTTGCTGGCGTTTAGAAACTCTACATATGTTCTGATAATGTTGTTCTGTTTTTGCTGGGATGCACCAAATGGGAAAAGATAGGACACATTTGTGGTTTTGTAGCTTGTTTTCTTGGCATTTCAGCAGGATATTGGCAAGTTATTCAAACGTGAAATTACCACCAATAATGCCAAAAAGCTGCTCACCTTTTTGTTTGAAAATGATTCTTGTTCAGCAGCAGCCTCTGGTGTCCAGACAGGTGAAAGGTTTCCCCCCCCAGGGCCAGCTCCCAACACCGGAACATCTCCCTCACAAACACATATGCACACATTTTGCACTGTGGTATGTCACTTAAATGTTTTGGCTGGCTGCACATTTAGTCTCAGTATGGCACAACGTTCAGAGACTGCCAATTTCAGAAACACATTCCGCAGGGTAAATGGATTAATAAGGCTCGGTGGCATTCGACAATCCTAATTTAATTTCATCGGTCCTTTACAGCAGGAGAATCAATGTTGGTGAGTAACTCACTCCAAGTGTGAACCAAAAAAAACCTTAAAAAAAATATTTTCAAATCTGGATCAAGTGAATTTCTCTATTTCTAGGAATAAGTACTATTGCCAAAAATATAATTAATTAAATTTTAGGGAATTTTACTCTGATAATTAAACATATCAGTCATTTAAATAATGTCTCTGAAACATATTCTTATAAATTAGAGCTGGCAAGCCCCCCTGCTGCCCTATCTCACTCATATCAGCACTACTTAGACACTTCCACCTGTATGGAATATTTTAATAAAGCACACTGAGAAGCAGCATTTTTTTTTTTTTACTTTCTTATTTTTTGAACCACATAAATAATACACAAATACATTTCACTTGATCTAAGGCTTACATAAGTAAACAGCAAAACAGAGATTCCCTTCACCCCTACTCCCTTGCAGAGACAGCTACTGCTTCCAGACTAATGGGAACCCTCCAGCCTCCTTCCTGGGAAAAGCTGCATTTTTAGAACCAACTCCACATGATCGCTAACCTTCCTCCTCCCTTCCCAAAAGACCCCGGGGGCCTGAAAATCTTACTCCATAATGGAATGTTTTGGAAAGGTTTTGATCTTTTAATCCTTGTCAAACAGATGAAGATAACTCACGTTAGTAAAGTAAATGATCTTTGACTATCTTGAGGGAATGCTTGTTGCGAAATATTGCTGCACATATAATGGCTGTTCTGGCTGACTTATTTACTATCCTCTCGAATATCGACATGTTTTTTGTTTGTTTGTTTCAAAGAGCTTGGAGAAATTGTTAATTTAAAAGCTGGTGTAGAGGGGTTTCCCTGGTGGCGCAGTGGTTGAGAATCCGCCTGCCAATGCAGGGGACACGGGTTCGAGCCCTGGTCTGGGAAAATCCCACATGCCACGGAGCAACTGGGCCCGTGAGCCACAACTACTAAGCCTGTGCGTCTGGAGCCTGTGCTCCGCAACAAGAGAGGCCGCGATAGTGAGAGGCCCGCGCACCGCGATGAAGAGTGGCCCCCGCTCTCTGCAACTAGAGAAAGCCCTCGCACAGAAACAAAGACCCAACACAGCCAAAAATAAATAAATAAATTTATTAAAAAAAAAAAAAAAAAAGGTGGTGTAGAAAGTCAAATTGTGTGATAAAAGGAAAAGAAATTGAGGAAAATTATCAATATCATAATTGCTTTTCTGAACTGCTGATTCAGTAGAAACCAAAATACCATTTATACTGTAACAGTGAAACTGAAGAATTGTCTGGCCCTTCCATTTTAAGATTAACTTAATAATTAACTGACCAGCCCAGTGTTTCAGATGCAGTCACTAAATACACGTAGAGTTATGACCATGGTATTTTCCTCAAAAATAGTTCCTGTAGAACTCCCTCTGGTGAACTATCAAGAGAGCTGGGCCTGGAACACAGAATCCAGCTTCTAGAACCTCCACGCCCCAGTATACACTGCTGCCCTCACAACAGTATACATATACATTTGGGTTCATTTCTTACCCTCTTCCGGGACTCTTCGATGGCAGACAGCAGGGCATTGTCCTTTTCATTCTTTAGGAAGCCCTAGGAAGGAGGAGAGAAATGACACAATTTAGGTTAAAATTAACAAAATTAACCTTCAAATAATCAAAAGCACACTGTAGGAAAAAGAAGAAAAACACCCGTAAGGATATCTGCTACCCTGCCTACCTTCACCCTCACAAAACTCTCTCAACTTGAACATGGCCCATATTATAGATACAGCTTTGGCTATGCAGCCAGTCACAGTGCCTGTAACTGTTCCTCGGTCTATATTTCTCTGTTGTTTTCAGTTAATTCTTCAATTTCTTCCTAACATTGAGGAAGGTATCAGCCATCCCTTTGTTTGGGTGTTTTTCACTTGTTTGTCAATGGCTGGGATACCTGAAAAATCATTTATTTATGCTTTTCTTCTGGGGTTGTGCTACATGCACTCCTTATTTCAGGCCTGATGACACCTGCTGCTTATTTAATACTGGTGGGGTGAAGAGGAACTGGCCCACAAGGCTGGCTTAATACACACAGGGTTAAAAATGTCTGCAAAATGCAACTTCATGATAACACAACAGACCTAGTTTTACATCATGGTTCCCCTATTTACTACTTGCATGGGTGACGATTTTAGACAAGTCACCCAGATTCTCTAAACCTTAGTTTATTCATATGTAAAATGAATATTAAATGAGACAATGTAATCAAGTGCTTGGCCCAAGGCTCAATACATGTAGCTCTAGCATTAGGACTGATTAGATCTAGATCTGTTGGCGACATTAAAGAAAGATGCCCAGGGTGACTTCCTAGTTGCTATTCATTGTCCTCATTGCTCAACCTGAGATCCTGGGGAGGAGGGCAAGGGACAGATGCAGACAGAGTGGGCTTCCATGCCGATGCCTTGCCCTTCACACAGGGGTGAAGCTTCTTCCCCACAGCCTGGGATGTGGGGGCCAAGCAGGAGCAAGGAAGATGATCCATTAACTACTAAGTAGAGATCAAACTCTTGGTTGTAATATCAAAGATTCTGAGTCACCCTATAGATTAGATCCACCTACACTACGGAATGCAAGGTACCTGCGTGTCAAGCACACTATGGGTGTATTTATACATGTCCCAAATCATCTGTTTTTTCAGAATCATGTTTTTGTTTTAGGAACTCTTTGGGGGAATATAATACAAAGTAGAACTAACCTCAAGTTTTTAAAGTGACATGCTAAGTTTTAAAACATCTGACAGTTTTCTTGAAAACTTACTGTCATGGTTAATTGATTAATTTATTGATCACTTATTTATATTTCAACAATTGTAACATTTTAGTATATTTTGTTCAAACAGTTGCAGATATAAGGCTGTGATTCTTAAAACAAAACAAAACAGGGGTAGGGGGCTGGATAAGAGTGGGGACATATATTTAAATAAAATATTACTAATCTTCACAGGATTCTCCATATCTGTTGTCACATCCCAACCTGGGCAGTGCACTGCAATGGACAGAGACAATGGCCAGCAGCTCGGGGAACAGTTCCCTCATCGGCTCCTCCAGGGCAGTCCCTGAGGCAGCTCTCAGGCAGCTCTGAGGACACGACACAGAGGCTGCTCCCAACACCTCTACTGATATTCGGTGGTGGGGGGCGGGGGTGGAGGGAAGCATCGGCCACTTGCTTCTAATATAATGCCCTCAATAAACCAGAGCACATAAAGCTAGGACCCCACATAATCCATTCAGAAGGGGGCAGCTTCTCATCACGTGTCTGTTTCTGGCCATTGCAAGGCAGCCAGACACAAAATGATGGGAAGGATTTTAATGGACCTTGTTCATACCCTTCACAGCAAATGATTACATCAAGTCAACAAATCTTTATTATGATTTCCCTTTTTCTGAGCGGGTCTTCAATGGCTAAAGCTAAAGGCTTTAGTGTCACAGTTTATAAACAAAGCTATAGAACTATTATCTTCGACTGCTGTTCCTGAACAAAGGGCATAGATTGTGCTTTGTTGCACCTTTTCATGGCTGCTGCTGATGGTCAGAGTGGTGGTGATAACCACTTCCTGACAAGGTCTGGTCTCATTTTTTTCTTTTTGGCTGGGGTGGCAGGGAGTGTGCCAAGTGCCCCACCCCCTCTCTGGGCTTCTCTGCTCGTCCCAGTGACCAGCCCATCCCATTCTTTTAACTGCATCCGTGTCTGCGTATAACCCATATACACATACACACAATTCAAACACAAATGCAAAGCAATAATCAGACACATTTGTTTAAAAGCAACATAATATTCTGTAAGAAACACAATTTCAAAATTTCTAAGAAATAAAATTTCAAGTAGTGGTTAAGAAAGAAAAAGAAGAAAAAAAGGCATTGCTTTGGGGGCAGATTACTCTCTTCTTTATAAACCTACCTTCCAAAAATCTCACTTAATAAATTAAATGAAGCATTTGTGCATGAGAATAAAATTACAGACATCACCTACATATGAACAAAGACCATGAGCCACTATGCACCTCTACAACTGGGCTTTCTCTATAGCACAAACCAAGCCCACAAAATATACAGATTTTGAATTTTAATTTTTCATCCTTTATTCCTTCTTTCATCATTTATTCCTTATGTAACCTATGTAAAAGAGTCCCCTCCTATCATATTTTATTTTTAAAAACAACGTATTAGTGACCTATCTTTTGAAAAGAATCTTAAATAATATTGTCAGAATAGTGCTGGGATCCGTGTGCCATCTAGTGGCAGTTAGTTTCTTGTAAAGAATATATACCTTAAGGAAGAATAACAAATTAAAGAACTAATAAGCTGGGCAAGAAAATACCTGCCTCAGCCCAAGTTTTCCACGGATCTCTTCTACTTCCCTTTACATGTGTGTGTTTCCTTTCCTTCCAGCTCCTCCTGTGAGGCACCTCTCAGGCTCCTCATCTCAGAGATATATTTTTATAGTTTATCAGAAAATGGGTTTTCTATAGAGGTGAGCTGGGGTGTGAACAGTGTACTAGGAGGTGCCCTCACTCATTGGGTGGGGCTCCCTGCCACACTGAAGACTCCTGGCCAAAGCGAAGGCCCAACAGCTCACTTCCTACTTGGAGATGCCAGCCATCTAACAGACCCTCAGAGACCCTCATCATTAATATCTCCTCTTTTTGCCAACAAGTGCTCCCACCCAGCCCTTCTACTAATACCCCCTCTTTTTGCCAACACAGTCTCCCACCCAGCCCTTCTACTGCTGGCCCACTCAATAAAGAACATTCCATAAACATCTGCAGGCCTGCTAAGTAAGATAACTACTCCTGACTTACCATCTGTATACTGCTCCTCTCTGCCAGAGTCCTGGAAACAGACCCTCTTCTAACTGACTCCTTGAATGGGTTTTGGTTTCAAGCTTTCTGTAACATATAATAGCTCCCATTCAAGAAGCAATTAAGGGCCAGATATTGCTCCAAGCAATTCAAAGACATTATTGCTAATCTTTTAACAATATGAAAGAGTAGACATGATCACTCCATCCTCCTCTCTCCCCCGCCAATCCCATTTTACAGGTAAGAAACAGATTTCAGCATTCAACTAACATGACAAGGGTTTCCGACCAGGAAGAGGCAGAGGCAGAATTCAAACACAGCTCTAACTCTCAAAAGACCAACTGAAGAAAAAAAAAAGACCAACTGTTTCTGAAATACTTAGGGAATAGTAAACTTCTAAATTTAGAAAATAAAGATAAATTTCCTTTTATCTCTAAAAGGATGGGAGTCCAGGAGGGGAGCAAAATATCCTTAAATTTGTTTTCTTCATCAGTTATTAGTTCCCCTTTATAGATGATGAAGTTGAAGGCTCAGAGAATACTAATTCTTATATCAGTACTAGTAAGAGCTAACACTTATATGGATATGGTGATTACTTTGTGCTAAGTGTGTTACACATATTTGGTTCACTGGTTTACTTTTAACCCAATGCTAAACTGTCTCTCAATAGTACTTAACTGGATGATCCTTTAAAGTATGTTCTTAGTATAGGTTTAAAAGTTGAAAGGGCTGTGTGAGATGGTTTCCAGAGCTTCTATCAACTCTAAAACACTGTGGTTTCATATTAAGATCACCTGGTTCGTAAGTAGCCAAGTTCAGACTTAGAATCCAAATTTTCTGACCCCTTTTCTACCTTTTTCCACTCTACCATGCAAGTCAAGATGAGCTAGACAGCTATTTTACGCTTGCATATTTATTCCTTTCCTCCCCTACTTCACATAGTTAGGTGAGGAATGAAACAAGTTTGGGGCATTTCTTTAGAATGGTGTTTTTCAAAACATGCGCCAGAACCCATAATTGGGTTATGAAATCAACCAGCATTTTTTAAATGAAATAAAATGTAATAGAGATATGTGGTATGGGTAAGTACTGTTTTGTGAAACTTTCTTTCAATTATATATACTTATTTGTATGTATGAAGTGGGTCATGGTGTTAAATGTATTTCTTACTATGGATCACAGACAAAAAAGCTGGAGAAATCACTGTTCTAGCCTGCCAACTCTATAGTGTTCCAAAATATTATTATTATTTATTGCTGTGTAACAATAAACACTGTACACCTGCACAAGCAATATCTCCAGCCACATGTTCCATCTTTAACAGAGCAAGTGGGCTGCCTTGCAATGTATGCTATCTGAGAACAACCCAGAATGTAACTGCAAGGTAAGCCAAGTCTCCTATCAAAACTGTAGTCACATCTCAGGGACCTGGCAGCCAAACTGGCTTTTAAATGGCTCGGGTTGAGAAAGACAAGTATGAAAAACTGCCTTATTTTTTTAAAAATAAATTTATTTATTTATTTATTTATTTTTGGTTGTGTTGGGTCTTCGTTTCTGTGCGAGGGCTTTCTCTAGTTGTGGCGAGCGGGGGCCACTCCTCATCGCGGTGCACGGGCCTCTCACTATCGCGGCCTCTCCCGTTGCGGAGCACAGGCTCCAGACGTGCAGGCTCAGTAGTTGTGGCTCACGGGCCCAGTTGCTCCGTGGCATGTGGGATCTTCCCAGACCAGGGCCCGAACCCGTGTCCCCTGCATTTGGCAGGCGGATTCTCAACCACTGCACCACCAGGGAAGCCCAAAAACTGCCTTATTTTAATCACCACGAAGACTCTGGGTTTCAGAATATAAATGACTGTAGAAAAAGTGAGTGGGCAAAGGATGTTTGTTTTTGTCAAATGGCCAAATTCTCTTCACTTATTTGCTTTCCAAAAGTGAAAGCTGTAAGAAAGAAGGGTCTCTGTGAGAAAAATTTTAGTATCCACTTTAGCTAGGAAAGTACGATGGCAAAAAAGAGCCTGCATTGATTCTTTCACAGTTCTTTGCTTTCCACTAACAACAAATAAGTGATTTATTGAACAGTTATGTAAACGGTTTGAATTGAAGCACACACAGATTTCCTAACCATTAAAAAATAAAACAACAAAGATAAAATAGTCTAAGTTGGCCCCACAAAACAAAAGCTATATTTTACATGGCCCTCAAAACACAAAAGACCATTCTAGGTCTCTTCCCCTTCAAAAGACCAACTGGCGATCAACCCTGTCAAAATTTAAAGTGAGGCAGCCATAGCAGGCCTGACCTTCTATCAGAAGGTATCTGACGAGACAAAAACACATGGTGAGTGCTATAAAAAATCTTGTCTCTTCTCTCATTTAATACATAAAATATATACAAATTTATAGGAAGTCAATAACCAACATTACAAATCCAAGTAACATTAACACAAGTAAGCAGTGACCGTAGTTAATGGTCACTGTGGTTGGAAAAAACATTGCCAAGACACAAGCAAGAGCTAGGAGGGCAATGAAAAAGGAAAGAAAAATAAGCAGGGCAAAAAGTAAACTTAAAAAACAGAATAATCAAGAGGGTCTGTTCCAAGATGAAACAAGAATTCCAATAAGCACTACAAGTATTTCTTAGAGCTTTAGATAGTGAAATGGAGAAGTGTCCACTTTCTGTCAAGACAGGAATATGAGCTGTACCCATTATTTTGCTCGAGCTCATTCTGAATAAAATACCACTCCCTTAACCTCTCCCAAACCTTCTTCCCAATTTCTGAACGAATGACCTCTTCTGAAGTCTTCTCTTGGGTAAAATTTTTACAAAGGTAAAACTGCTACTAAAGGAGAAAGTGAGGAAGGACAAAGCAAGATACTGTTTTCAGATGAGCACAACAGAAATCCTGCCAGCACTCGAGCTGCTGGGCTTATCAGATGGTGTGGACATGCTTTTCATTAGCTCCCTTTGTGGTGCCTACAGAGAACCCTCAAGGAATTTTTCAGGTGCAAAGAGATATTCTTTACTGAAAGCCCAAAAGATGAACAGAGAAATTTAAAATTTGGGGCATTTTCAAAATTTGGGGAACATTCATATGGTTTTATAGCATGCCTGGTTATTTTATTAGATCAATATTTAATGCATTAAAACAAGAGTATATAAAATGTCAGCTTAAAAGGCCCAAGAGAGACTGAATCTCCCTTTGTAAGAAATACAGACTAAATAGCAAATACAAGCTTTATTCTCCAACTCAGATATTCAGAATAAGTTCCACTGCTTGTTTTCTACCAAAATTTTAATATTTTAAATTGTTTGTTCACAGATTGCATTAAATAAAATATTTTTTCAGACTGCATTAAATTTAAAAGATATATATCTCTTTAAAATTTAATGATATCTATATCTATATCTATATCTATATATCTATATCTATCTTCAAAAAATACCCCTGCAGAAAGCAGTGCTAAGCTGGCAGATTTGACATTGTCAATTGTAATACTTTTTTTTTTTGTAATACATTTTTAATGCTGTTGTATGATTTCTCACTGTGCATTTATGCAAAAGCCTAGCCACCCTCATTCAGCAGGTGGCAGCAGACCCTGCAAGAGTGGCTGAGGAGTTTGTCCCACCATTTGCCAGTTCAGCAGACCCATCGGCCTACAGGCAGCTCTGGAGTCACAGGTGGCAGACCTTGGTGCTGTGTGAACACCAGGCCATCTGTCACTGTTAGGCTGCAGGGTCCCATTTCATACATGGTTTCTGCTACTGGCCTAAACAAAGGGTCACACAATTACATGATGGATTTGGGCCCATTAAGGCAAAGCAAATCACTTGCTCCCATATAATCCAAATTGGTTTACAAGATGGTCTACAGATTCTCACAGGCTAAAGAGAACTCAACGTGTGCAGAGAGATTCTAAACCCAAGAATACAGAGCTCTGAGCAGTGCTTCCTCCTGGGCCCACCTAGGGCCTTACCGGCAGCATTCTGACTCAAGTGTACTGGCTTGCCTGATCTCTTGCAGCCATGCCAACACAACTGTGACAAAATTCCATCTCCCCTGTGCCTTCTGGAAAAGCCACAAGCCTTCGAGAGAGTCACTCATGTAAGTCCATCTAATAGCCTTTGTGGATCCCTCCCTATTATCCTCTCCATCCCACAAAAGAACAAAAAGAAGGGGGTGGGGGGAAGTGGAGAGGGAGAGAGAAGAGGAAGGGGAGTTGGGAGAGGAAAAGGAGCAAGGACCTCAGGCCTACAGCTTCAAGAATTAGCCTTCCCATCTTAGGAGAGGGAGAGGGGGAGATGGGGGAGGAGGGAAGATGGAGGAGGAGGAAGAGGAGGAAGGGGAGGAAGAGAAGGGGAGGTGGGGGAGGAAAGAAAGGGGAAAGGAAGGAGGAGGAGGGGGAGGGAAGGGGAGGAGGAAATAACTATCATATAACAAACACCCAAACTTCCAAGATTTTCATCACTGGGTAAAGAAAGAATATAAGAAGTAGGACTCACTATGATACAGAAGGAGAAAGTCACCTTTGAAAATGGGGACATGTCATTCCTGTAGGGCACTGGTGAGGGGTGCAAGGATGTGTAGCACACCTCCCCTGCCAACACAATGTAGGCATATAACTACTAGATGCCTCTTCCTAGTTCTACACCAAGGCATCAAGCTGGGGCTGCTTAGCACATCTGGTTGCTGCACTTGGAGAATAAGGCCAAGGTTAAGGTCTGCAATCCTGTGAGGGCCATTTAAGTCTCTTGTGCTGCAAAGCCAGTTCTGTCCCTTTTAGAGGGCCCAGGGCATCCCTGCTATCTATCTCTGGCCATCGAGGAAAGGAAAGCATCTGAGCATCTGTCCAGCTCAGTTATTGGGAGATTCCATGGAGAAGGGGAGCAAGTAGTAAGGGCATAATACAAATGAGTAAAATAAAAAATGATGGTCATTTAGTCAACTAGGGAGGGAAAATGCTTTTCAGCAGAAATGCCCCCTCCTCCCAGATCCAGCAGAGCCCTGCAATAACCTTTTGGGGTTGTGTAAGCAGCTTTCCCCTGCTGGTCACAAGAGGTCTGGGGAGAGGATGTGACTTGCTCAGCACTGACACCTCACCACTTCCAGAAAACTAGCCAGAGCCTGCACCCTAGTGATGCAGCAGGATGTGCCATGCTGCAGTCGCTGGACCTCTGCTGGCCATCCTCTCTCTCCACTCCTGGGGAGGGGGGCAGAGGAGCAAGAAAATGAGAAACCAAGAGAGGGAGGGAGGGGGGAGGGAAAGCAGCCAGCCAACTGCTCTCAGAATGCTGAGGTGGCCCCACAGGAGAAAGCAAGGACAGCAACTCTGAGCATTTTATCTCCTCTCCCTGCCCCCAAAACCCGTACCCCTGCCCCACCCTGCCCCAAACTAGCATACTTGCTAGAGCCACCCTTTGGGGACACAAGAACAGGGAGGATTCTAAAGAGAAAACTTTTCAATCTAGCTTTGCAAATGGAATAAACAGTGTGCCAAAGTATGTGTGGCTTCAAAAATCAGCTGAAGAACCCTCTCCTTACCCAAAGGTATGAACAGATCTAAAAAATATTAATCCCACAGCCACTCTTAGGTGATGGAAATATAAGATAAGGAGGATACACTAAGGGATGATAAAAATGTTTTAATATGTCTTTGGGAAACTGATTTCCATCTTGGAGATGGATTAGTCCACGTTCAAAGAACTTTGAGTACTAAAACCGCACTGCAATATAAAATGGGAATGCATCAATCACGACCTCTATCATGGCCAAAGTCCCCTCCCACTGCCCCCCAAAACCACTCTAAAAGAACTTATTAAAAGAACCCCGTAGTATTTTAAAAAAATACAGGTTTCCTGCTTTGTCAGATCTAGTGTCTTTTCCCTTTGGCAACAGGAGACAAAAGCAAGATTTGGGGGCTATGAGAAAGACAGACAGCAGAGGGTGTGTCTCTGAGGCAGTCAGGTGGGAGCTGAGTGGTTTTTGCCAGGCGGGTTTCCACAGCACTCAGGATTAAGCCTGAGTTCTACTTAGCAAGCATAAGGAACGCCGTTAGTCAAGACAATGTTTGGGAACCACGTGTCATGTTAATTCCCTGCTGGTACACGGTGTCAGTCATTTACACTGCAGTCGAAAATCACAGCTCCTCCCGCTCTGCAGCACTGTTTATGCTGATGGGATTGGAGCACTGATCATCATGGCTGTCACAGAAAACGGAGCTTTGGTTTTGTTGCAGTTTCTTCTTATTCAGAAATTCTTTTTCAAAAATTCTTTTGTCCGGAGACCACTAAAACAACAGACTTTCTCTTTTATAACTTCCCGTTGCCTTAAATGGAATCTGTCATGGTACCCCTTTGCTAACAGTACTTGGGATTTCACACTCTCTTAATTAAGTTTGGAAGCATTTTGACTTTGCCTTGTCAGAGCTGAGGGAATACTGCAGGATGCACTACCACTGTCACCACGGGCACAGAAAACATAAAACACTGCTTAGCTAAAATGGCAAATACAAGCAACAGGAAAGGAGAGGGCAAGACCACTTTTCAAACACAAATTGCCCCAAACTTACAGGGAGCTAAAACCTTTCACCCAGCTCATGCACACTAGGAGGAGAAGGGGCAACCCTGCACTGTGGGACCTAGAGATAAAGGAGTGATGTGCTGGGAGGACATGTCAGAATGCCTGTGCCCATCCCGGAAGACAAGCACTTCGCCCTTCATGTGGAGCAACACAGTGAACCTAAAAAGCTTGACTTGCAGGATATATCTTGTTTTAATTGTTTGGTTATAAATGCATATCATCTACAACAAAGGACCAGGAGGACTCCAAGCACAGCTCAATAAGCCATTTCCGGTAAGACTGAGAAGGAACATCTCTGTGAGTAGGCTGCTAAAGCAAAGACAGACTTTGCTGTAAGCTCAATCCATTAGATCCATCACCAACTAGTAAGCCCACAAAGAGAAAGAGTCAAATGCAAGCAGAGGCACAGCACAGATTACGAGTCTGATGGCGTAGATTTAGGCAAAATTGACTGCTTTCCAGATGTACGACCTTGAGAAGCTGTTTAATGACAGTAAACCTTGCTTTACTTGACTGTAAGATGAGCTGACTGCACTACATCAACTCTAAGGCCAGCTCCAGAAATTCCAACTCCATGAGAGGTGGGAACAGGTAAGAAATTAGCATTGTCATGACTATAGTTCACTTCTAAAATAATCCATACCTTAAAACCACCCAAGAAATACAATAAACTTTGTTTTTGAAGGCAGCCAACATATATTTAATATTTAAAATAACCAAAGCCCACAGAGAGCCAGAACAAAAATCAGAATCAAAGTATTTTCATAGGAATGCTAGTTTCATCTTGCCATAAAGGAGAAGCATACTGTCCTGTTTTTTGAAAATTCATCCTATATTGAAAGGAGTACATTTTCACAATTAAAAAAAGAAGAAAGCACAAAGCAAGGAAATTCAGAAGTATTAATAGAAAATAGCTATTTAAAATTTTATTTTATCCATATTTTTCACCAATTTCTTGAAAGCAACAATCAGAAGCTATCTAGATATAAGTGCTAATTAAGTCTTTAGTTCAGGAAAATCTCAAAATTTCTATCTTCTAACAGAATAAAAAGTAATTGTAAATTGGCAGGGCAGTGCTGCTAGAGGTATCTTCAAATTTGATGGAAGGAAAATGACCCACGCGGTCCACCTCTTATCACAGCGTTCCTGGTGACGCCATTTTACTCCTTCCTCACTGCCATCTTAGTGCCACGAACGTCTCATAGCGGGCTGGCCAACAGGCTTGCTTATCTACATTATGGCACTGCCAGAGCATTCAAAGGTTTGGTATGAATATATTTTTTGCAGCAAAAAGAACCAACCCCTGACTCTTTACTACCAGCCAGGCTAAAATTTCCAGATTGAAGAGGTTTAGGAATCCCCTACAAGTACCAGAAAGGAGAGCCTCTTCCGAGTAGCCAAACTTGAGTAGATCATGATGGGGGCAAAGAATATGGGAAGCAACTGGGTCTCTGCTATGTCCTCAGAGTACCTGGTACACAGCTTACAGAAAGCCAGAGAAAGAAAATAAGACCAGAATCTTCAACCAAGTTTTACTTTAAAAATTTCAAAGGAAGGCTCTGTGATAACCCTTTATGTCATCCAACCATTTATGCAAGCAAAGATGCAGTTAAAATGGGAGTTCTAATTTGCTGCCCTGAAAGTCTTATTTCAAAGTGCAAGCCTTGTAAAAACCAAAGGAAAAGAATCCCTTTGCATTCCATTATATAGTAAACAATTAATATATTAAATGTCCTTCTCAGGATTAACAAAATTATATAGAGATCTAGGCTCTTATGCTACAAGCATAAGATTAATGCAAGATTTACGGAATCTTTGTGGGATTCTAAACAGGGCTTAGGAAAATTGAGCCTTCTTATTTCAATGAAGAGACTGATGTGAAAATCCTCCTCTCCCCTAGTTTCAAAGACATCTCCTAATTAGAGAAAACAGCATTCAGTGAGCAGGATGAACAACAGCTAGTGCAACAAGACTTGGAAGAACAGCTGGCTTTATCAATTTGATATCAAGTTAAAAGGTATCTAGTTCTGTGAAGATTCAACTCCTGAAACAGCTACTAAAGCATTTTGAGCAAATTCTTCATGGTACAGTTTACTGTAAAATACACTTACTATAAATTCCTCAGGGTTAAGTGCCTTTAAAAAGATAAACACACAAATCAAAGTTAAAATCCACTTGTTTCCTCTTAGTAACAGCATAAAGGAACAAAGGAATAAGCTGAGTCAAATCCAATTAATTTTAAGAATCAAGATTTCTAAGCTTACAATCACAAACAAGAGTTTTCCACAAGTAGCTTTGAAGTCACAACTATTAATTAAACAGAAGGCACTAAAAATTATACCCATTAATGAGAGTGAAAGCCCTCAATCTACTGATCTTTTAAGATAAAATCTTCTTTTGTTAAAACATTTTTCTTATATATTTTAATCAGCTATTATAGATCATTAACATGGAAGCATTTTCTTAAAAAAAACCCAAAAACAATAAAAACCCTAAAATCCAGCAATTTTCTTCATAAATGGAAAATAAACTATAAAAGAGTGAAAAGAAGCCTGGACTCTCTTAAATATACCATATTTAGATTTCTTTTTTCTCTCAAGTGTCATTTTCATCTTTGACTACTGATAAATTCATACCTCTCATTAACTTAAATTACCAATGAATATTTAATTAAAAGCATGTATTAAAACCACTCACAAAACCTATATTTCAAGTATATATACATATATATATATACACACCAATATATATCACACCTGGTTTCTAGCACATACATTAAAAAATACATCTAACAATCTCTGTATTATACCTTTAATATTTGCAGTGTTCATTTTAAAGTCTATTTTTCCCATTCAACCAAAGACAAATTTTCAACCTCCCACCACTTTATGAGTATGAGAAATACTTACTGTAGACAAAAGGATTCCATTTTCTTTCTGGGAATGCACTCCACCCTCCTACAGAACTCTTTTATGCAGTGTGCAATTTCATTTTCTGAGTTTTACAGTAACAAAGCTCTCGTGCCACAGAACCTAATGTAAATGAAATGGCCCTGCAGCTGCCTTCAAAACCCAGCTCACCTCAACCATGATACAGCTAATTGTTAAAAATGGTGGCTGAGACATTTTCCATACATTAAATTAAGGAGCTCTGATGAAGGCACTGGCATCCTCCCACTTCAGACAAAGGAAAATAATTTGCGACTGTACCAAGGCACGGATAACTGAGTCATCTCCCATACAGGGTCAGTGTTAGAGGTTTCCTCCATCTTTACAAAATGCAAACCACAGCTCATTGTCTCATCCCAGAAATCAATTCTCTGTAATGCTGCACTGGGTCAGAGTTTTAAAGGAATCTTAGTCATGGGTAAATCCAGACCTCCAACGCCGAGACAAGTGAAATTCTCACAGTTCCTCTCCCTTCCCTGAGCAGCTCTCTTCTATTCCCCACTTGACAGCTCCTCAAGTCTTCCTATTGTTAAGAGTACAGAAAGTCCCACACCTCTGAAGGGAGCTAAATCTCTCAACTAGGTGAGCAGTTTCCAAGTCCATGCTTCGGAAAGAAGTCCAGACCCTACAGGTCCCATGATACAAATACATTCCTTGGGGTAAAAGCTATACATCATTGTCTTTTTTTTTGGGGGGGGGCTTGTTTTTAAGGGAAGACAACAATCAAGCTGCTTTTAAATGCTGCATTAAAAGTATTTTATCTCTGATATTAATCAAGGTATTAAACGTGGTATAGGCAACATTTATAATTTTACCACCCTCCAGATAATGCTTACGTGACTTGGGAAGTTTTTCATTTCACTTACACAAATCACATTCTCTGCACCAAAAATTGGAAGTATACTTAAAGCATTCATATCACACTCTTTTGAGGATGAATTTAGGATAGGAAAAGTAACTATCTTAATTCAAATCACCTACATTTGATAATACTTAAGAATCCACATTTTAAAGCCTTATGCTAAAGCATTTCTTGTGAGGTAATTCCAGATATATCAAATAGTACTTTTTCCCTATAACAAAACATAAATGACTGAATTCCTTGGTAAAGCATTCTACGCACACACACACACTCACCTACAATCCCAAAGAAGGATCTGATTTTAGAAAAGAAAAATTCTATTTTAATATTTTACCTCTTGTAAGAATTCTGTACTTCGTATGCATCTTTTCAAAAAAATCCTAAAGAAAGACCACACTACTTACTACTTAAAGATGAAGCCTGCAAAAATCCTAAATAACCAACTATTTAAATCTTTAAGCAAATGTTTCTCTGCCCCACCCAAAAGATTTTTTTTAAAGAAAAGTGTAGAATGACAGGGCACAAATCTGAATAATTCTCAGAAGAATCAAGTACTTTTTCTATTGAATGAGTTAAATGCTTCTGAATTCATCTCAAAATTTTAAGCAAACCGAGACTTTGTCTTTCAGAGGTACTGCAACTACATGCTATCAATGTTATTTACTAGGGCACAATAATCTGAATTTCTTTACGAAACATAGGCAATCCTACCTGCAGCTCTCAAATTTAAGGAGTTACAGACCGGTCGACGCTGTTGGTCACGCAGCTCTTCCATACCTTCTGTGTGGGATGAGCTCTGCTGGAACCAGTGCTCAAGTTTTTCCCACTTCGAACAGCCAGAATTGAGAGGGGGAAGGAGGGGAGAGGAGAGAGAGGAAAGAGAGAGAGAAGAGAGAGAAAGAAGAAAAAGGAAAAGAGAACACCCTGCAAATGCTGATATGACTGAAGCACTAAAGAGTCTAATTAGACAATGAGATTGCAGGGACCCCTTAAAAAGGGTGCACACAGCCCCTGGGCGCAGCATCATCATTTGTGCTGCTCCACACAAATTCAGAGAAGTCAGCCATCAGTTTGAAAGCACAAACGGATGGGAGTAACAGTTTATAGGTTACAGAAGGGTATTTTATTGTTAACGGACTGTACCAAGTTAAAATTTAAGAGGGGGAGAGACAACATGTAGGCAAGGAATGCTATGATACTTTTTTTTTTTTGACCCAAGCCACTGCAATTACTCTGATGTGAATTTTTGATGACTTCCGACATCTTGCATGGTTAATAATCGCTTCAGCTGTCATGTTTGGTTAATGTGGAAAATGCATTTGCTGCATTGTGATGCAGTGCTGTGGCCACAGATTGTAACACCAGTTGTGAAGCTGGTCCCTTAACTGAGCAGCAGGAATTTGCACATGCCATGATGCTAAAATAAATGGTGGTTAAAAGATTTTATACAGCAGCAGGCAGATTCTGCCATTTTAGCCTACAGAATTTGTAGATCCAACATCCACAAGCATCTCAGATCACTGTACCCTCATCAAGTGCCCTGTCCTTCAAACAGAACAGTAAATTCACCATCTTATATGTTTGGCCTCTCAGTAGTTAAAATATTTCGATACTGTTTAAATAACTATTCAGATTAATTACAGCTTTGAACAGAACCGAGGTTATTTGCATTTCAGGAATATACAGCCAATGAAACTGTCAGTGACACAGGAAAATGCAGACCTTTTATTAACATATGCTCAGCTCAACTGTCACTTCTCTGTATAACATTTAGGGAAAAATATATGATGTGTAAATAATGAATATTCCCATACTACTGTAATGGTTTTTTAAAATGTTCCTCAGAAAGGGATTTTTTTTCCTCCGAGTTTTAATATATAACCTGAAAATTAAAGACTACATCAAAATACTAACATGTGTTTTTTATTGTCACTAAAAGAAATTCAATGCAGCAAACAACTGTGCAATTACAGGAAAGCTTGTGCAAAAGCAGAGATGAAACCGCACTGAGAACCAGGCACCAGATGATTAAAGTCAGGCCAGTAAGGTAGTGGACAGTCATTATGGTGCAGATTGCAAAAGAAAAATCAAGAAAAAGACCCTTCCATCTTCAAAAACAAAACCCACAAACCCTACGATGCAATGTGTTGGCTGCAAAACCAATACCTATACTGCGGAACCTGAAGGACACATGATTTGCCAATTTCAAAACACATTTTTATACAAATATTAACTTGGCTACTTAGTATCTAGAATTTGGCTACTTAAGGTTCTTATTCATCTATAATAATCATTCTGGTATTTAAAGAAGCAGAACCAGGTTACAGACTTTGCTGCTTTAAAAGATAAATAACTAATATAATCAACTTGTATTCCTTACATCAGAACTTTTGCCAATTAAATGTTCATAGTTGAGATGTTTCAGACATTTCTGCCCTGAAAAAAATAAAACTAAAGGGAAAAAGAATGAACATAAGAACACACTGGTGTCTGAACAGTGAATAACAATGAAAGAACTTATGTTACTAACATAAAAATCAACCCATGATTTCCTTTGTTTTATTCATTGTGATAGCACCAAATGCATAATTTGGAGGTGCATGTGTTAACAAGAGCTGTAAAGCTGAAGAGCTTTCTAGTTTTGTTTCTTCTCCTAACTTAAAATTAACTGCACCAACAGTGCTATTTGGTGCCACAGCAGATGTCACAGTAGTTGTAGCTAACACTCAACAATTCAAGCTTTTTTGTTCCAGACCCAATACAAGATAGAACTAGCAGCTCAAAACCGCACAAGGAGGGAGAGAGGGATCGTGTTGGGGGTAGCTTTGAAATTAACCAGGCTCAGCTTATGCTCCAATTACTGAACAAAAGACAATCCTGGGGGACCTCTCTCTGAACCAGTGCAAGAAGCAAACTCTTTTGTTTCTGATCAAATAAATACAGCATTGGAACACAGTGGATATGCAGCAATAGGAGTCTCTGCCTGGGGATGGAAGGGGCAAGAAAAAAAAGAACTCAAAGACCCCAGTGTGGTTACAGTCAAACCACTTCACTGACAGTTAAAACCTATTCCTGAGGGAGACATCTGAAGTTCACTACACGGGACTGAGAAAACCCCCTTCAATTACTTAAAAAACCCACATCATGGAGCCACATTTTTCCATGCCACTATAGCCAAAGAAATACATTCAGAGGATATATCTTTATGCTAGAATAAACCATAAACCAGCTCAGCCTCAGTCTTCCCCAATCTATGAATATCCCAAGGAGACCAGATGAGCTGCAGAATATTCTGACTGCAAAGGACCTCGGAGCAGAGACTACTGAGAAGTGTTAACTAACCTGCCTCAGACTTCAAGCCCGAATAAGTATGTGGAGGTCATTAAAACGCTGGACAGAAGCCACCTTACAAAGGAGGTACTTTTCCAATTGATTTATCACTAGATGAATTAATCCATTCCTAAATGCCTATTTGGTAGTCCACTGTTTAATTCTGTGTTTTGGCTTTATACAGCCCTAAGCAAAAACTAAAACAAAGAGAAAAGGACAGACAAGTAGTGGACTCAGCACTTATTAATATAAGGGACACAAATGCGCCTGCTTATACAAATGCAAAGATGATGTCTGATTCTTTCTACCAAAGGGGATCGATACGATCTTTTCAAAATCCTCTGCACACTGCACCATTCTGAACTACAACAGCAGCTAATTTGTACATCAGATACACACACACTCTATGTAAAAAATGTAGACACCCAAGTGTAAAGACAGATGGATCTTACTACCACAATGACCAAAGTGTATTAGGTCTTTGTGTATTTGAAAGATCTCCAAATTTCAGGTGAGGGCTTGAATTTCTAAACAGTATTCCATATAAAATTCTAACAAAGTATGCCTTTAGATAGTTCCTTAGAATTCACTGTAATGAGAATCTTTAATAGAAGTTTCAAGTTTGTTGTTTTTATTTCCATCTCTCTACAGATTCTCCCAATTAGTCCATTAAAGAACTTCTTAGCAAAGTACAGGTGTAGGACCAAGAAAGAAAGAAAAAATTTTCCGAAAATAGTAGGAACACTTCCTCCAACTTAAGATATCCAGGTTCCAAAGACTCTCAGACTTTCTCCCTCATGTAGCTAACTGGTTTGAAAGATCTGAGAAGGGAAAAAAAAAAAGGAGGGGGGGAAACAGTTCCAATTTCCTTAGGCCCATGCTTGAAACACACCAAGGATGAGGAGACATTTTTTAAGGGGTGGCATTAGTACTCCTTTTAAAAAAAAACAAAAACCTGTTACCATTAACAAATAAGATTATAGAACAGAAAAAGGAAGCCACTGAAATTCTATGGTTCAAGTAGAATTATAATAATCACTAGGTGGGGACTTCCCTGGCGGTCCAATGGTTAAGAATCCATGCTTCCACTGCAGGGAGCATGGGGTCAATCCCTGGTCGGGAAACTTAAGATCCCGCATGCTGCGCGGTGCAGCCAAAACTAACTAACTAACTAAAATAAAATAAAATAAATAAAAAATCACTAGGTGAAGTTCAAGTGCACAACTGTAAAGCTCTAAAGTACATTAACAATATGCAGGGCTCTACCCAGAAATCAAACTTTTACAGAATGCTGGTTAGCTGTGTTCTGCCTTCTGCCAGGGTCACTGGGCTGCTGGGAAGATCAAGTAATATCACTGGTGGGTAAGTGCTTTTAAGAGTTAAAAATGAGAGGCCACGTGAGGTCGGGCAGTCACTGTCCCCTACTTGCGAGTCTTCTGAGGCACAGCGGGCTCCCAGTTCCCTTCCCAGCCTCCATCACCAACTTCCTCCTGGCTCCTCTCTCCTTACTGAGACCTTGGTCCCTTGCCCCATGCTATACGCTTCCCGTCCTGTACAGTCATTTGCACTGCCACAACTCTTACCTCTAGACCAGTGGCTCTGGAAAATTCTGTCTGGAGCTATTTTCTGAGCAGTGATTCTTATCCTACCTTTAAGTGTTACAGGGGCATTTCCATGGTGATGTCTTGCCAGAACATCAAAAACTGAAACAAAATCTCAACTCTCAATCTAGTTAACCTTGGTAATTCCTCAGCTTCACCAACAGCACCAATCCTTCTCTTGCCACAAACCTTGAGTTATTTCTGAACATCCTTCTTAAGCCCAACAGGCACCAAGTGCGGCAGATGTTTTATTCCAAATGTCTCTCACATATCTTTTCCTCTCAGCTTTCTTGGCCACCAACCTGGTCCTGGCCATCACCACTGTGCCTGGATTACTGCAATTGCCTCTGAACAACACCGCAGCAGGTATCCTTCCACTGGCCATGCTAACTTCCTTAAGTGTTTCCACACCCTCCCTCCTTCCGTGTTGACATTTACCTACTCCAAAACTTTTAACAGCGTGTACTGCCTACACTCCACTGCTTGGCAGTCACTCCTTTCACATTTGATCCCCCCCCTCACTGACAGACTTTATTTCTTAGCACATAACTTCTATTCTCACCTCCCTGACCTTGTTCAGGTTATTACTCTCATATCTTCTTTCACTTCCTGCAGGCTAAGCCCATTTAATCTTTCAAGGCCTATTGGGATCCTGACTATCCCAGGGGATCATCCCCAATCACCCTTGAAGTCATTCGTCATTACCCCCTTCCTCTCCTCTGAACTCCGTATGGCATGTAGAATCTCATGTCATTCCCATTCAGTTTTGCCAGTCACTTTACACTGTCTTGGACAGTTTGACCCTATTATAGGAATGTTAGTCTGGGCTCTCCAGGTAGAAAACAAGGAGCTTCTAGGGGGCAGTATCCAGAATTTATGTTTATTCTAATTGTCATCAGTGCCTACCATCATGCTGTCCTTAATGGGCATGCAACAAACCACTTCACTGATTTTCATTAGTGTTCACCAGGCCCCACCCAGGGAGATGGAAGCATCTACTTAAAGGGGAGCTAAATATTACTTTGGCTTGTTGTTTGTTCTTTCAAATCTCTTCAGCTCCTTGAGATAACTGCAGCCTTAGGTATTAAGACAGATGCTGAGGTGGTTCTTGGCCAATGTGCAGAGGCACCAAATTCTTCTTTGTGACTAAGCAATATTACCAACAGTATTCAATTCGAAAAGTCGGCTTCCTTCTCAGTTGCATCTAGAGCCAAGGAGATTCCGGGAAAATGAGATGGTCCTAGCCAAAGTCAGTGGTGTGGTATTCACAGCTGATCTGTCCTGACAAATCAGCTGAGAATGAAAAAGCAACCTGCTAATTTTATCAATGACATTTCGCCTTGAGTATTAAGTGAGGACCACTAGACTTACGCAGTCACTAAAGAGTCAGAGGATGTCTGCACATCTTTTTTAGCAGTAAAACAAATTAAGGTCCACTCTCTGTTGCTCATATGCAAACTTGTCTGCTCAGGGGTCAAGAAACAACAGGGAGAAGAAAGCTCTCTGCCTGAGAAGCTGATGAGTTCCTGCTGCCCCAGAGCAGGGTTCTGCTTTGGTAAGCCTATAAGCCAAAAGGGGTGGGAACACGGTTTAGAAGTGGGCCAGAAACTTTAAGGCAGGTAGGTGAAGGTAATTTCAGAAGTAAGATTTCCACTTTAAACATGTTTTTGGGAAGTAGTTCCTCAGTTAAGTGCAGTTACTAATGGGAATGGGCTAAAATGGGAGGAGGAAGCAGCTCTCCTCAAATATTCCTCCAGGGCAATTCACTGCAGTCCAAAGTTTCAGAAATTCAGAATGAGAGCTCTCTGTCAGTCTGGGTCTGGGTCTGGGTCTGTCTGTCTGTCTGTCTGTCTCTCTCTCACACACACACACACACACACACACACACACACACACACACACACAGACACACACACACTCACAGCATCTAATCAAGCCTTAGTATTTAGATAAAGGGAACAAGAGATTTTGGCAAGAACTTGTCGACTATATGAAGAACTTCTACCTCAATAATAATAAATGAAATAATACAGTAAATACAGACTCATTTTTGTTGTAGCCATAAAATTTCAGGGGTGACTCATTTCCCTTGTGGCATAGATTAAGAAAATAAGGCACAGAGAAACTCAGATTCTCACAGGTCCAGGTCCTGGGTTCAGGGCCTGAGTTCTCTGCATAGCACTATGGGACACTGTACCAACAAAACCTGGCTGGGTGTGTGCTTGATGGACTCTATTTCATGGAATCTGAAGTTCTTACATGGAGGATGATGGTGGATAGAAAAGAACAGCTTCTGGCTTGCTAGTTTTGTTACCAATGTACTTTACACAACAGATGTATTTCTTACCAGGTTGATTGTAAATAGAACTCTTTTAAACAACTTCTATTTTAAATTCAGTAGGGAAGCTGTTATTTGAAGGAATACTAAAGCTAAATATCACCCCACGATTTCTTTAATAAATGCAGATATTCAGAGTTTGGATTTGCTTCCTAAAGCAATGTCTATCATATTATTACTATTATTTTAGATAAAAGACACTAAAACCTCAATTTTCATGCAATTTTTTTGCTGCATATTATTTACTATTTCTGTTATTAACTAGAAAACCCTGATGAGGCCAGAAATTAAGAAAAAAAAAAGACTCCTCAGTAGAAAAGGATTACTAAAATTACTCAATCCTCAATGTAATTTAAACAAGGGAAAACCTGTATATATTTCATTATCTGGTCAGAATTTCAAATTCACTGAGGTACTGCACCCTCTACATCTCTACAACAGGAACACGAGGATCTGCAATTCTAAAACAGTTTTTTGAAAACTAGGCTGATTTTAAAATCTGCTCTTGGGGCTTCCCTGGTGGCGCAGTGGTTGAGAATCTGCCTGCCGATGCAGGGGGACATGGGTTCGAGCCCTGGTCTGGGAAGATCCCACATGCCACGGAGTGACTAGGCCCGTGAGCCACAACTACTGAGCCTGCGCGTCTGGAGCCTGTGTTCAGCAACAAGAGAGGCCACGATAGTGAGAGGCCCGCACACCGCGATGAAGAGTGGCCCTCGCTTGCCGCAACTGGAGAAAGCCCTTGCACAGAAACGAAGACCCAACACAGCCAAAAATAAATAAATAAATAAATAAATAAATAATTTTTAAATAAATAAATAAAATAAAATAAAATAAAATCTGCTCTTCCCACACCATTCTCTCCACCATCCTTCCAGCAGTGACACAGGTGAAAATCATTTAAAAAAACAATGGTCCAGTTTTATTAACATGCTTCTTACATACTAAGTCCTCCAGCAAACTACTGAGGTGATTAAAACATTTTCAGTTCTACTATTTTGCCATCTCACATCCTTAAGTCGATACTGGGACATTTCAAGTAGCTGAATCCCCTTCGGTAGACCTAAAACACTGAAGATCTAATAAAGATGGGGACTATATTATATCCACTTATGGTGCTTAACAAAGCATCATGCACAGGGTTAAGTGCTCAAATATATTTATTGATTAACCTGTAAGTTGTTGAAGGTTATTATTCAGATGCTCGAGAAATGTCTACAGAACTGCAGCTTGTCGTCAGCCTTCTCCAACTGTGGTGCTTCTGGGCAACTCACATTCAGAATTTAACCTGAAGTGTTCCTGTGAAGCTACCTATATATTAGTCACACTTAATCTAATTAAGTTCTATTTAAGCCTTATCGGTGAAAAACCATGTAAAGCTACCTACATATGATTTCTAAAGGCAAGAGGTAATTAAACCTAGTGGAAAGCATGCTGAAGTTGGGAGTCAAAGAACTGGGTTCTAGGTAACCCTACACAAGTTATTCACACCATGCCTCAGTTTCCTCATCTGTAAAATGGGAAAATGCTACCACACCTATATGAAGAACACTATGTATATCTTCAACTGCCTATACAACAGAATTACTCTTCAAAGCAAAGAGAAGCCATTTCAAATGATTTCTAAGACCCACAGGCTGCACATTTTAATACATTTTTAAAATATTCAGACTGATTTAGACATTTCCAAGGAAATACTTATTCTGCCTCTCTGCTTTCTCTCATGGCATCTGTTGTTACTAGTAGGTAAGGAAAAGTAAAATCTAATGTCATTGACAGTAGACCCAAGATCTTTAGCGCTCACTCAATGCAGGAGGGGGTTACAGAGAGAAGCAAATGAAAAGGTAAACAAAATGAGGATGAGAGGAGCTGAGGAGAAAGGCAGAGAAAACCAGGTTAATGAATAAAAACAACAAGTCCATCTTTCATCTCTCCTGGCTCCTAATGATGGCAGACGGTGTATTTAATCTGCTGAGAGACCAGATTTAAGGCCTTCTTTTGGCACAGTCCATCCATGAATTATTAACATTTGCAGAAGCAATAGCACATCCGCTCACAGTGATCAGAGAGGAAAGTGATGATTAACTAAAATGGGATTATTAATCCCTCCACTTCCCTTTCCTCCATCCCCCTCTCTTCTTCATTCCCCACTGGGCTCTGACTGCTTTTTAGGCAGTGTATTTTAAGCTACAGCCTCGGTATCAGAGTCAATACCTCCATGGTAAAAAAAATAATCAATGACCAATTATAAGTCATAGGTTTTTAATATATATAAGTTTTTAACATATTTTATTGACCACTGTGTCCTTCATGAGTGGTTACAAATTCTTTATGGACTCAAACATTTAGAAGATAAATATACTGCTTTGCAGGCTGAAAGTTCAGGGTTGGTCCACAGGTGGACTAAGTATAAAAGTTGGCAGAGATGGCTAGAAAAGAAGGGTTTACTTATACTAACTAGACTTCTGTAATAACTTAACCCAGTGGACCTCATGCTGGAGGGCTTGTTCAAACGAACATTCTGGGCCCCACCTCCAGAGATTTGGATTCTGTAGCTTTGAGGTGGGGCCTGAGAATTTGCATTTCTAACAAGCTCCCAGGTGATATTGATGCTGCTGATCTGTGCACCACACTTTAGAATCACTGATAAAGAGCTTCTTTCCTGTTGTCAAATGCATTCATGAGAGGAATGGAGAAGGAAATTAAAACCAACCTGAAGTAGAAAGTTAATACAAAGACAAAGGTGAGATTTGCAGCTCCTTTCCCCTCTTAATCCCCAAAGAAAAACCTGGAGGCCTGAAGGGCTCTGCAATGTTTGCTGCTCCAAAACAAACCCTATTCCATAACACTCCCCCTTTCCCCAAAATATGAGCTAGTAGGATGAATAGTTAACAAACGGTGAAGAACATAGATGAAGTTGAGAGCTAGATTAATTTATAACTTCATTCCTAAAACATAAAAAACAAAATCAAATGTGCCCTTTTCCTTGGTCATTTTCTTCCCCATCATCTTCTCTACTTAGGATTTGGCTTTAATGTATGATCAATCCTCAAAAAACAAATAAGTTGAAACAGCCTCACCCAAAACAGCTATGTACTATAACAGAAAAGTCTTATACACCCTCAATATCAAGCTGAGTCAGGCACCAAAAAAGTAGAATATTAGCAGAGGCTTTAGGCAAGGGCCAAAAATAAGGAAATGCACTTCAGGGTACCCATTAAAAGAGCAAAGCATGAGCAGGTTAGCCAGATGAATAAACTAAATTCCACCTCTTTGGGGTTTGCAAAAGCAGAAAACACAAGTAACAAGAGCATGTGAGGAAGAGGCCCACCTCTGGCAGCCAACAAGGCCAGGCTCCTGTAGATCCAGCCTCTCCACCAGGCCCAGCCCAACCCCACACCTAGACTCACTCTACAGAGCAAGACAGCGCTGGTGGCTGCACGCTGCCTGGCTGCACGCTGCCAGGCTGCAGAAGCCATTCTAACAGCCATGATTTCACAGCTGCCACTTGACTGCAAAAAAGGAGGTATACTCCCATTAGCAATGGCTGCTCCGGATGCCAGCCAGTCTAAAAGGCTGGGGGGGGACCAGCGGGGGGGAAAGAAAGAGGGATGCAAAAGACAGAAGGAAAGCAAGAATGAATGGAAAAAAGGAGAAAAGACAAAAAGAACAGACAAAAAAATGAAAGAAGGGAGGACAGTCCAAAGGAAGGAAGACTCAGGGAGGGTGAAACAGAAAGCAAAAAACTGGCAAAAACAAAAACAAAAAATCTCCCTCCTAACCTGCTCTGAACCCTGACAGTCTAGTCCACCTAAAGTTTCAAATATGGTATTTGTTCTGGTTTGCCACTTTGCATTTGCTTGGCACCAGTGACCTACTCAGCACAAACAAGGCTGATAGACTCTAGCGTGACAAATCTCAAGAAACCCTGGGCCCCTTCACATAAAGTACATCTGTAAAATATATCAGCAGCAGCAACACTTTTGTTCAGTATCACTTTTTGTTCCAAAGTATATCTCAGATGGAAAAAGTGAGGTTTGTCCCCACTCAGTCTGTAATATTACCCTTCTAAGTAGCATTTTCATACCTATGACTGATTTAGTTAACCAGCAAATCTTTCACATGGAAAGGAATAAATGGAAATGTCACTTCAAAGAAAACAAGTAAGAAAAGGTCTAAGGGGAAAGAACCAAAACATCAAGAAATTTGACCAGTGGCAAAAGAACTAGCTTAGCATCTTTGTGGTGGTGGTGACGATGGTGATGGTGATGATGATGATGATGAGGAGGAGGAGGAGGAGGAGGAGGAGGAGGAGGAATTTATCCAACCAGTCCACCCCTTGATGCCTTCCTCAGCAAGGCATGATAATAAGGATACAGGGCAAGGTATTAAGAAGCATCTGGGTTCAAGTTCCACCTTTGATAATAACTAATCTATCTTGATCTCGGTTTCTTCTGCTTCTAAATAAAGATAAAGATGACGCTAACACCCATTCACCTCACCTCAAACACTGCAGTAAGGAACAAGACGGTGATGGACAAAGCCCACTGCAAAGTATTATACGAATGGAAAGATTATTATGGTGTGTCCCTCAAATTACTAACCTGTTACTTCCCCCCTAAAACTTCTAAATTAGGGCAAAGTCATAGAACTTCTCAATAACTATTTTTCCCAACAGGTTTTTTTTTTTAATAATTTTTAAAAATTTTATTTATTTAATTTATTTTTTTTTTGACTGTGTTGGGTCTTTGTTGCTGCGCGCATGCTTTCTCCAGTTGTGGTGAGCAGGGACTACTTTTCATTGCGGTGCGAGGGCTTCTCATTGCGGTGGCTTTTCTTGTTGCAGAGCACGGGCTCTAGGCGCGTCGGCTTCAGTAGCTGAGGCGCGCGGGCTCAGCAGTTGTGGCTCATGGGCTCTAGAGCACAGACTCAGTAGTTGTGGCACACGGGCTTAGTTGCTCTGTGGCATGTGGCATCTTCCCGGACCAGGGATCAAACCGGTGTTCCCTGCATTGGCAGGCGAATTCTTAACCACTGCGCCACCAGGGAAGTCCTTTCCCAACGGTTTGAGGGGGAGAGTGAAATGACATAATGGTTGCTCATGAAATCTGCACATCTCAGATCCCTTTTCACACATTAGGAAGTTTTTTCCATTACAGAATAAAGGAAAAGACTGTATATTACTTCATAGGAATTGACCAATTCTGAACTATGAGGGCCATTCTTATAGTCTATCTCTAACACATGCTTCATGGACTAATTCCTCACTCCCCTGTTAAAATAAATCAATTTTCCTTGTCATTTCAAAGATGTTCTACAGCTTCAAGTACCTGGTCCAAACAATTCAACACTCCCAAAATGGTGGCAGTCAAGAAAGTACACTATGGAGCCATTTTCCAAGTTCTGTGAACTAAGGACATCTTGTTTTTGTAATTAGAGGGAAAAGTGAATTTTCCCTTCTAACGCCATTCAGTTCTCATTCACACCCTTAAAATCCCAAATTTAATGTTTTCTTGTCATCTAACTCCCTCAGCCTTCACTCACCCTCAATTCCAGTCAAGAGGTGTCCAGGTTGTGAAAAGGAGGGTAAAAGTCTTTCATAGGCAATGACTGCTTCTCTTCCAATCACTCTGAGCCCAGCTCCCTCCATAAGCAGGACACTGTACCTGCCCCTCAGCTAGAGTCTAATTTCAACTTCACACTGTGAGAGTGGCACCAGGCACACGCTGAGGACCACTTACATGGGAGTGCTTGCTTAGCTGGGACCTACTCTTTGCACACCACCACCCCTGCCCAGTTAGTTCCCTGCTGGTCTTCTCTTCAAGATTCTGTTATGTTAGTTTGCATTTATTTCTAAGAGCCAGTTAGTCCAAAGAGTAACAATTTGCATGACTTCAGGTATTAATGTTCTGCTGAATGTCAACTCCTCACTTTTGTGCTGTCTCCTAGAAGTGAGTAATTTTGCTGTGCAGAAATTCTTTCCTGTATTCTGGAGCACACACCAAGTTGAGGGCTTTGCCTGTGTCTTTAAAAGCCAAACACACATAATACCCATAGGCAGCCAAATCATATTATAAGATGCAAGATTTCAACATTCCGGCATACTGCCAGAGCTTAATGGCCAGTCAGACGCTAAGTAAGGAAATGGGTCTGCATTAAACCTACAAATGAGTCAACAATCAATAGTTCAGGATTACAGTAAAAATTTGATGTGCCCTTTAAATTGCTTCTAGCATCATCCTTCTAACTCCAGCTCAGCTTCAGAAGCAAAACAAAACAAAGATGATCAAGCAAGAAGCTGAACCCAACCTATTTTTACAAGCACAAAGCCTTGGCATTTCAAAACTAAAAGCTGCTCCAGGATTTCACAGAAATCCTTTACAGTGTACCTGTAGGGCAGCAAAACTGAGAAATAATAGGCTGGGCTTTAGACAGTAAATTAAACTGACAGCTCAGCAAGCAGAAAACTATGGCAAAAAAACCAGCACCTGGAGATAAATGGAGGAAGCAGGTTTGGCCTTCCTGCAAAACTCATCTTCCCCCCAAACCAGCAGTGTTTGTATTAAGGTTTAGAAAGCACATTCCAGCTTCTCCCTCAATCAACATTATTTTACTACTAAGCTTATATAAATAAGAGCGATGCCCACCACATCCATTCTCTGTGGGCTTTATACTCTTTATTTTGCTCTAAATGAGTGATCAACTATACATCTATTTCCTATTTCTACCATCTTTCTCCTTCAAATATAACCTGAAAATTAGTCTACAATGAAATTTAAAACCTAGGGGAATAAGGGCACAGTACTGAACTCAAACCCACAGAAGGGACTTCAAGTCTGGCATAATAGCCTTTTAGGCCTTAGGCTCCTCCTTGGTGAAATGGAGTTAACAATAGTAACTGCCTCAGAGGGTTACTGGAAGGACTGAATGAGGAAACCCAGAAAGTGCTCAGTACAGTGTCTGGACACAATAAATGTTCAGTAAACCTTAGCTTTGCCTTCCCTATTTTAGCTGGGGTAAAACAGAAAACCGGAATTCAAAATTGTCTTTGGTGCCATGTTTCACTGTACCAACAAGTAAACTAAACAAAAGAAAGGAAGGGAGACAGGAAAGGAAGGGGAGAGAGATGAGGAGGGAAAGTGGCGGGGAGGAGGGGAGGGAGGAAGTGGGGGGAAAGGAGAAAGGAAGAAAACACAGCTACTGAAACTAGTACTACCCAAAGTACAGCTGAAGAAGCACCCGTCCACAAGTAGTTTGTTCCCAGTCTGCAGCAGGTAAGTACAAAATCTGAGAATCAGCATTTAGAAACTTTTATAGCAATCTGACAGAGTAATTTTACGTCCACTGAATTTAATTTAAAAAACTAAGGCTTGCAGGAATTCCCTGGCCCTGGCAGTCGTTAGGATCCATGCTTTCACCGCTGGGGCCCAGGATCAATCCCTGGTTGGTGAACTAAGATCCCACAAGCCTCATGGCATGGCCAAAAACAAACAAACAAAAAACAAACAAAACCTAAGGCTTATATTCTGCATGTCTTTTATTTCATTTTTTCTAGTAATTCATTTTTGCTGTATTTTATAAAAGTATCTCTCAGTCTGAGATAAATTGGGAAAAAAGAAACTTGAGAAGCACGGATTATGTAAGCACCTTCTGAATACAACACCCATCACCATATTCCTTCAACATGAAGACATGTGGGGCAGTGTGGGGCCTCATCACAGAGCCAAGTGCTACTGTGAATGCCTTAAACCTTCAAGGATTCACCAGGCCCTGCTCATTTAGAGACTGCTTCTGCTGAGACAGACTCATATGCACTGTGGATAACAGAGAACCGAGTAAGAAATGAGAAAGCACTCCCAGATAATATCATACAAGTATATTTTGGTACCTTGAGCAAATCAAGCATATTATAACCTTCCATGGCTGTGTCTACCTGTCCCTAAGATAGTAACAGCTTTTTTTAATTAGACAATTTTTTTTAAATAGATAAAGGAGGAATGGAGAAAACTCTGCCCCATATCCTTGTGCTCGTGTCATTCAAAGAAATAAATCAAATCAGGTAGTAATAAAAATCAGCCAGTGAATCCACACTCCCACTTACGTTCTGCTGACCTAATCCTCCCGTTTGTGTTATGAACTAAACGAATAGCCTGGCTCTAGTTGTAAATGTGTTTTATAAGACAAAGGTTCTTTTTGTACAGTTTCTTGGAAGCTGTGTCACGCCCAGCCCTGCTCAGCAGATTCTGCTGCAGTGCTTCAAGTGCTGTGGTTTACTGAAAAGCACAGGCGGGATTTTGCTGATGGCATCTCGGCCTCACAGCCACTCCATGGTGAGAAGTGGGGACTAGCCCTTCCGCCCTCCAGGATAACTGAAGCAGCGCGTGCACCGCTGCTCATTGTTAGTGTTGCAGACCAGGAGCTGCCTTCACTCTGAGCGTGGGACTCACTCAACCTCTCCATATCTGAAGTGCAAGATGGAAGCCAACCATTTGCGAGACAGGAAAATGCTCAAAAAGGAAGCAATACACACTGGTTCTGGGAGCTCTGCAGCAAAAGAAATTATAGTACTGGTCTTGTCAGTAGAGAATGTTGCCCATCCTACCTCCCAGCTTCTTTTCCTGGTCCCTGCCAAACAACAAACAGAAAAAAGCAAAACCAAGAGTCTCTCCTGTCTGAGCCCCTCTCTCAGTTCCTTCACAGAATGTGGATTTTTAATGGAGACAAGGAGAACCTGGGCCCCAAAGTTTTATAACTAGGGGGCCACACTTTGTAACCACCACCAATGGAAGGAGCCGCATCAGGCTGCTGGCCCGGAAAGCCTTGGACTGAACACTCCGAAACAGAAATAAGAGATGACAGGGCGCTGTGGCAAGCAGATCAAAGTGGCGCACAGGGTCAAGGGCTGCCATCTGAGAATGACAGACTGGTCTACAGTAGTGCATTCAATATTTGACAAGGTTTTAACCCCCATTTAAATCAAACAGTTTAGCCCATTTCTGATTCCTGAAACCAAGCATTTTAAAGATACCAGACTGAAGATAACAATATACGTTCCGCACCTCCGGAGTACCGAGGCATCAATAGATATCGGCAGGTTAAGAGAAGCTGGTAAAGAGGGAGGGGATGACTGAACTCCAGTTCAAAGGCACCAGGGCCTGGCCAATACTTGAAGTGCTCTATTAAATTGTTAGATAAATATTTTAGCCGTGGGCTTCTTCCAAAATACTCTTACAGAACCATTCCAACTTCTTTCTTAAGTTGGTAATTGATATTCCCCTGCTCACTACAGGATATAAGAAACCTCTGAGAAGACAAAAAAGCCTGTCATTTCCTGCCTGCACAGAATGCATTCAGCATCCATTTACTTGCTTGTTCTGAAAGCCCTGCATTCAGGAGTAAGTGTGAATAGTTAAGTAAAAAAGCTGAAATCTTATATACTTGGCTCACATAAAAGCAGTTTTTCACATTTTCCACAGACGATGCCTTTAACCACCATTTTTATTCCAAAGTTACCATTTTTAATTCCATTCAGAGGACACTTTAATACAACTGCGTACTTTGCCACCAGACCGTAATGTCTACCTTTCCCCTTATCACAAACAGGCCGAAAAATTAAATCATTTCAGTACTTACCACAGCAATCAGCATTAGACTACCTAATTATAAACACAAAATAGGATGGCACATTAACCTGCCTCTGTGAAGACACTATTTTTTCCTTTTTACATGTTTACTGGTTTTTACCAGCTCAGATTTACTCTGGGTCAGGGTTTAATGACAAGGAACAGCAAATGTACTCATTAAGTGGGGGTGATGTGGGCACCGCAGTGTTTACACAAGAGACGAAGCCTAGCACAGCTACTGCCCTGAACAAGAACACAGGACACAGTGTGATGTGTGTCTTTTCCACACGCACCTCAGCCACTACAACTGAATTCTGGCCTAAAACGTACCTGGTATTTGTTCTAGGAAAGGGTTCCTCTCTAACTAACGGGCTTTGGATCCAGTGGGAACCGGATTCATTTGCTAGTGAACCCAAGAGCATTACCTATAGGTTGTTTCAAGTCTCGGATAGGCAGCTGTTATAAGCTGGGAAAGGGCAAGATTCAAATATCCATTAAAGTCCTCTAAAAATTCATAAGAAAGGTTACCATGAACTTCCCACTGACTCTCTTAGGAGCAAGAGGAATATAACAAAGGAGGTCAATAAATCAAATGCTTAACTAAAAATCTTCACACTGTTAGATTCCATGCAACAGTCTCTTACATTTTTATATTATGTGAAAACATTTGAAGAGCAAAGTTTTATTCCTTCAGAGTCCATCAATTCAAAATTTCTAATCATCCAATTTGGGCTAGATCACTATTATTTGCAAAAAAGACTGCTCAAGCATATTAAGAGCAGAAACAATAAGGAAGATAAGTATGTTTTGCCTACTTAAACCATTTCTCAGAATTGCTATACAAATTATCAGTATGCAAATAGATGCAACTCTTATGAATGAACCTCATCTCTTCCTTAATTTACTAAAGCAGCTTTGGTAAGACCTCTCCTTGGTACACACACTTAGCAGTTTCAGTTTCTAGGAATAGATGAAAATGACAACTACATTTCTTTAAAAATAATTCCAGAATTAAGATATTGTTCACCCATTCAGAATGCACCTTCCCTCAACTAATTTGAGCTAGGGAAAGCTTAGTGCACCTTTCCCTCAATATTAATACTTTGCTAGTACTAATCCTGAAGAACTGCTATTAGCATACTAATCATTCTAAGAAAGTCTGAACTTTTCAACAAACTGCCACAGGATTTCTGGAACCAATTCCTTACCAACAACTTGCCAGTACTACAAACACACAATTAGCACTCAAGACAACTACTTTTTCCTCTTAGCTGTAATACACAGCTGCATTTAATCAGCAGTACCTTAATTCTGAAGGTATAAAATTAAAAGATAAACCATGAAAATAACAATTTAGGTGATATGGGATTATACCACCAGTGATTCATTTTATGCTTACCAAAGCCATTTAGCTTCTTCTGATTATTTAAAAGATAAGCTAAGAGTGGTTTGAGTATACGCTACATTTCCAAGGACAGAAAAAGGAAGGAAATAATGAATATTTTATTATAGATATAGTGTGGTAAGTATAACGAGTTTTTAACAAGTCAATTATTATTGCACCATTTTCTTATAGTTATTTTATCCTCTTTTTAAGACTTCTTTTTCTCTTTATTCATACAGGACAGATTTCCATCTGGAAATTTAGCATATTATGAAGACGTTTAGTTCCATATAGGGTTTTTTTGTGTGTAGAAGGGGCTACATTTTCATTTATCAAGATTTAAATTGGTTGCTAAGTCAATTCCAACAACATAATCTAAAGTTGTTTACTTTGTGCGGGAACATTCAGAAAGTTTTGTTTTTTCCTAAGCAGTAAAGCCGACATGCTATATTTGGAGGCCATGAGAAGAGAGATCTGAGACTATGAAAGAGGTGGCATCTAGGAAAGCCTTAAGAGGGTCAGACTGACATTATGGCTCAGACATTTTCAGAGGTGCTACTCCACGCTAAAGGAAGGGGGTGAGCAAAGGCCTAAAGTATAAAAGGAAAATGAAAGAGTTTGGTAACCTGGTTAGCTGAAGTAGAAATCTCTTTCTCACACGCCCCCCCGCCCCAATTTAATCCTACCTATACTTACCCTGTAAACTAGAGTACTAAAAACTATTTTAAAAAAAAATCAGACTGTTTCTAGTTGGAAAATGTCTCTTGAGAAATCTCTTAAACACATTCTAGAACATTAACCTGTTTGGAGAGAATGACTATGACTAAACTCTGGAATCAGACAAGGGTTGTCAGCCTCACTTTCCAAAGGCCTGAAAGAGAGTGCTGAGGATGAGATCAGATACTTGGTTGAGGTTTGCAGTCTCTGGAACTAGAAATAGATGTCTTATCCTGAAACTCCTCCATGAAACAGAGTTAGATTTGAAGATGTTTCATTTATTACAGTTAATTTACAGTTTTAAATGTTCTGGCACTGTAAGTATAGTGGGTTGAAGTGGGTACTGCCAAAAAGATATGTCTAAGTCCTAACTCCTGGTACCAGTGAATGTGATCTTATTTGGAAATGGGGTCTCTGCAAATGTAATTAAGGTAAGCATCTCAAGATGAGACCACCTTGGAGTTAGGGTGGGCCCTAAATTCAATGGCTGGTGTCCTTATAAGAGAAGGGAGAAGTGGATTTGACACACCTGACAAAAAACCTATGAAGATGGAGGCAAACTGGACTTATGCTGCCACAGATCAAGGAATGTCAGGAGCCACCAGAAGCTAAAAGAGGACGGAGTCTCCTCTCGTGCCTTCGGAGGGTGCTGCCAACACCGATTTCAAAGTTCTGAGCTCCAGACTGTGAGAGAATGCATTTCTAATGTTTTAGGCCACTAAGTTTGTGGTAATTTGCTGTGGCAGCCATAGGAATCTAATACAGTAAGTTCAGCAATAATATTATTATATTTTGGTTTAATGCCATTTGGAAATATTACAGCCTAACGCCGAGAAACTGCAGCTCCCATTTTTTATGGCCAACCCAGGCTATTTCTGCAGAGCCTTTTTGAAAAATACATGTAATCTAGTGAAAAAGCCCAGAATATAACTGAACTGTGTAACTGTGCACTTTATTACTATATAATACACATCATCCATGGTACATTAGGTCTGTTCAGACCACAGTAAAAATGTGTAGTCTGCCCTCTATATTTTTTTCCAAAGACGGAAGTGAGCAAGTGGATCTCTGTGAGAGGAACCATACTTGCAAGCACCACAAAGTCACTCAGAATAGAGCAGTACAGTTGTTTTAGTACCATGTCCTCTTAACAGTTATGGCTCTTCAGCTCTATTACAAAAATGTGTAGGCCTTCTTTATGACCATTTCCAAAAATTAAATCAATAAACATTAAAAAAAAATTCCACTAGCATCAGCCATACATATATTTAAGTGGGTTTATTTAAATATGTTACCTTTGCTGGCCACAGCAGTCTTTTAAAAATGCATTATCAATGCATGCCAACATCACTGTTTATGACAAACAACAAAAAACCTGTATTAATTTCAAGCTCCATTAGAAAAAGAAGGAAATACAATCAATGTTTACCAAACAGAAAAGGACAACCTATTCATGGGAAAATGCCTTTCCAAGCTTATAAGTAATGCAAACAATGGATGGTACAAAGTCTTGGACAGCACCTGTCAAAGAATCCTTCAGCATTTCCTTTTATGAATTTATAAGCTGACATAATAAATTCACTCTGACTGATACTCAGTACGTGGGATTAGGGTGTGTTCTCATCTCAAAAACTGCACTGGTTGGAAAACAAAAGCTCATACACAAAAATCGATCAGATTTATGGTATGTGAATTATATTTCAGTAAAGCTGGTAAAAATAAATGAGAAAAAAATGTCCATCAAAAAGTATATCTGGCCTTTTTAAAAACAAAAAATTGAAAATGTCCAAATTAACTCTTCTTGGACAAACAACACATTAAGAGAAGAATTAAAAGGAGGACCACTCCATGCTAAGGGTGAAAGCTGGCTTGGCTCCTATATTTGACTACTACGCAGGAAGTCAGGGAAGGACATGATACTACTATGTGTACAGGAAGTTTAGGCATAGATCAGCTGAGCCACACAATACAACTTAAAACTCCTATCTCTATCAATCACTAGAGCTATCTCAGATTAGGCCAAAGACTCAGCCCTTTAGAAGTTAAATTTTCTCCTTTAAGCCTTTGCTGGCAAGAAGATGAAGTCAATAGAGGATTTTATTTTGAAACTAGTTAGTCTTAAATCTTTACTTCAGGTCTAGATTATCAATTCCCAATTAATCAAAACTTACCTTGGAGTGACCATTTCACTATTTCACTATGAATAAGCTATTCCAGAAAAGCTCAACTGAGAGGTAAAATTTTGAAACGGAGGCATCCTTCCTCTCAAAGTTCAAAGACTTCCCAGTGGTGCAGGACCAAAACTCTTAGCCGTGCTCATTCCAAATTACGAAACTCTCTTTGATGTGACCAAGCATGCATTGCTAGGAAGCCACCTAATGGGGCTATTGAAGGACAGTGTTCATGCATAAAGTAGAAGGTTAGAATAAATGATCATTATGACTCAATACATTTATAAACCTGTCATTAATATCTCAAAGCAAAAAATGCTGTACCACATCAGTTGGAATTCATGAAGTGCATTGCTAAATGTTGCTGGGTATTCCAAATATGTATTACAAATATGCCAAAGAAAATCTAAAAAGCAGTTTTTAAAATAAACAACTTATTTGGCATTTTAAACATTAAAAACAACTCAAACAAACAAACAAATAACCTTTCAGCAAGTGCCATTTCTTTCCACACTATTAGGAATACTTCCCCAAATATATGGTGATTATTCAAATTATTTGAGCTATATCTCATTCACTCACCTGTTATGGGAGTAAGTATTTGTTTCTAGGGCATCAAGCAGTTGAAATAGAAGGTGGGGAGAGCAACAGCTAAAACTTAAAAAAAAAAAAAAAAAGAGGCAAGTATACATGCCATTTTAAGATTACACGGAAAGGGTTTCCCTGGTGGCACAGTGGTTAAAAATCATCCGCTTGCCAATGCAGGGGACACGGGTTCGAGCCCTGGTCTGGGAAGATCCCACGTGCCGCGGAGCAACTAAGCCCATGCACCACAACTACTGAGCCTGCGCTCCAGAGTCCATGAACCACAACTACTGAGCCTGTGTGCTGCAACTACTGAAGCCAGTGTGCCTAGATTCCGTGCTCCGCAACAAGCGAACCCACCACAGTGAGAAGCCCGCGCACCACAATGACAAGTAGCTCCCGCTCGCAGCAACTAGAGAAAGCCCACGCACAGAAATGAAGACCCAATGCAGCTAAAAATAAATATATTAATTAAAAAAAAAAAGATTACACGGAAATAAGAAGGCATCTATAAGGTGATAGGCAAATATAATTTAGTATGTAAAACTGGAAAAAAACTGGATTTTCATACTCTGGGAACATATCAATAACAGGGAAAATAATGAATATCTATAGTTACTGAACTCTCAACTCAAAGTTGAGGGTTTTAGGTTTCTCAAGTGGAATAAACGCAGTAGAATTATGGCCATTACTGTAGATGGATTAAAACAGTTCTCGGAAGGGTAGTGGGGTAAAGAGTATTAATTCAAATAGAGCCCAAATAATAAATAACAGATCCATTTGTACTAGGATTTGCCTTTGTAGGACCTGCATCCTTTCATCTCAAAGGTAAATCAATGATAAAAATGGTATCCCACTATCCCTTCACTCTAACACAAGTCAGTGTTCCAATTCCTCAAAACTAAATGGATCACGGGACTTCCCTGGTGGTCCAGCGGGTAAGACTCTGTGCTCCCAATGCAGGGGGACTGGGTTCAATCCCTGGTTGGGGAACTAGATCTCACATGCATGCCGCAACTAAGAGTGCCACAACTAAAGAATCCGCATGCCATAACTAAGACCTGGCGCAGCCTGAAGGAATGAATGAATGAATAAATGAATAAACAAATATAAAAAAAAACCAAACAACTAAATGGATCACAAGATTTTTCCTTAACAATTTTGAACACACACACACACACACACACACACACAAAAACCAGTTTCTGACTAAATTAAAATAGCAATCAATTGTGCCAGTGGCATGCTAGGTTAAATGAGACAGGAGTGCTCTATTAGACCATTTCCTGGTGCCACTAATGGAGCCAAATACTTCCTAGAAATCGATGAGTAGGTTTCAGTAAATAGTACTCTGTTTTCCCCAGCTCTTTGCCAAGCCACACAAGCAAGATGTAGAAAAGAAATGTGGAAGACGAATAGTAAAATTATTTGAGATCTAGCAAAGAAAGCAAGAGAAACTTACAACTAATGTCTCCGTGCCTTTGATTAAGCCCAAAGAAGGAAGAGAAATCTGTGCTCATAATTATAATAATTTAAAAAGTGCAGGTCGGAAATGCTTTCCTAAATTCAGTCTTACAGAGCACTCTGAAAATAATCCAATGTTCCTCCAAAGCTGAGCCTCCCATTTTCTTAATATCTGAGGAAGAAGAGAATTAACAAAGAAATGTGGTATTCCTAAACCAGCTGGTGAACAAAAGGCCAGGGCCTTCAGCCTGGGTTGCATGCTCAGGGTTGCACCTGCACCAGTCCTGGTACCTGGCAGCTCTTACCTGAATGTCTGTGTCCTTCACAGGCTCAAGAGGCTCAAAGGTGGTGGCTGCACTCAGACTCTCCAATCGCTGGGAGATGTGGGATATGTCAAGTCCCCGAGACCCGAGGAGAACTGACCTATATGTGGATATAGGGCAGGGAGAAAAAAGTAGAATTAGAACATCTAATATGCTTCCTAAAATACTAGAGAATATTTTTAGTATGAAACTAAAACTTCTTATATACTGCCCGAACACTTTTGTATGGTTGTTTTATACCTTTCCAAAAACATCTACCACCTGGGATAACAGACACAACGTTGCATTTGGTAGTAAGAGAGAGTTCTGATCACGCCTAAATTAGAGTGAGGGACCTGTCTAGGATAAATTGCTAGCATATCAATAAAATTATAGACTAGACTGCTCCAAACATTTTATAGTAAAGAAAATCGTGAGGTACATATTATTCTCAATCCCCGTTTTACAGATGGGGGAAACAATGTGCAAAGAGGTTAACCAACTTATCAAAAGTCACAGAGCCAGGAAACAGAGCCAGGTCACCAAGCTCCACAGCACAAACTCTTAACCACCATCCTATATTTACAGCCTCTATAAAGATAGATGTAGTAAACCACAAAATTTTAGACGCTCCAAGGGAACCTAGTCTAAACTTCATTCATTCATTAAGGAAACTGAAAGTCCAGGGCAATCAATAACTTGCAAAGGGCAGGGAAACCAGAATCCAAGGCCAGTTCTCCAAAGCTTCTCTTCAAAAGCCAAACACCATGTGCAGTACATCTTCAAATTCCCTCTCTGCTGCCCAGTCCAACAGTAGAGGAAGCTGTCACCTGACTAATAAATGCTTTTGAAGAGAGATGGGAACACTACAGCTGGCTTTATGTCTACTCATCTGGAGCAATGTAACAATGGGAGAGCAAAAAAAAAATTATAGATTCTCACTAATATCTAGAACACTCTCTGGAAGAAAGAAACTCAGGGAAATTAATTGTTTAGACTGTTGCTTTTGGATTATGATTTAGTACCTCCAAATCCCATCAACAAAGTCTGTGCTCATTCTGAGTAACTTAGAAGAAGCTAGACCACGTGGCGGCACAAATAACCCTAACACCTATGGGTGTTACACTGAAGATGTGACCAATTCTGAACTAACAGACTTATTAGAAAAAAGAAAAGACTTCTCATACTTATTTCCATTCTACTTAGTACCACAGGAATAGATAATGTGCACCCAGAGGGCTCCGCACTGTAGATTTTTGCCTCTTCCGTGCAGACTGGTCAGCTATGATGCCATCCCTGAGGCTTCCCCTCCAGGCTATCATTTCAAATAGATAATCTTGCCCCTCTCTTCTAACAATCCTTGATGGCTAACTTTCTAATACAGTGGTTCCCAGTCCTGGTTGCACATTAGAATCATCTAGACAACTTTCCTCCCAATGATTCTGATTAGTGTTGGGTGAAGCCTGGAGCACGGGTATCAGTATTAGGCTCTCCTTCCCTTTTTTATAACAGCTTTACTGAGATATTATTCACATATCATACAATTCACCCATTTAAAGTGTAGAATTCCATGGGTTTTAGTATATTCACAGAGTTGTACAACCATCGCCACAATCTATTTTAGAACATTTTCATCACCCCTCCCTGCCAAAATTTCCCCCACTCCATCAGCAGTCATGGGAATGTATCAATAAAATGCTCATATCTCCACAAATCTCCCCCTAACCATTAATTTATTTTCTGTCTCTATAAATTTGCCTATTCTGGACATTTTCTATAAATGGAATCATAACAATATGTAGTCTTTCATGACTGGTTTCTTTCACTGAGCATAACGTTTTCAAGGTTCATCCATGTTGTAGCATGTATCAGTACTTCATTTCTTCTTCTTATTGAATAGTACTCCATCATATGGATATGCTATATTTTATATTAATGAACATATCATCATTTGAAGGACATTTGGGTTGTTTCCACTTTTTGGTTATTATAAAAAATGCTGCCATGAACATTCATGTGCAAGTTTTTGTGTGAACGTATGTTTTCATTTCTCTTGGGTGTATACCTAGGAGTGGAACTGCTAGGTTATATATTGACTCCCTGTTTAACCTTCTGAAGAACTGCCAGACTATTTTCCAAAGCAGCTACACTATTTTACATTCCCATGAGCAATGTACAAGGGTTCTAATTTCTTCCACACTCTTGACAATACCTGTTACTACCTTTTTGATTATAGCCATTTTAGCCAACTCCTTTTTAAACTATTATAGAAAAAATCTTAATATGAAATTAAAATAATAAACCCTGTACCTATCACCCAGCTTCAAAATCTAGCATGTTGTAGCAAACTCTATTTTCATCTACATCCCTACCTACTTTCCTCTCTCTACCACCCAGATTATTTCGAAGTAAATCCAAAATATTCTCTTAATTATTTCATAACTTTAAAATGTGTTTGTTTGAATGGAATACAAGTAGGTTCTCTACCTGCAAATAATTGATATGCCTCCAAATGTCTTTTAATCTTTGAGTTGCCCCTCCATCTCATTTTTTTTTTCTTACAATTTCTTTGTTGGAGACTCTAGATTATTTGTTCCATAGAACAGTGCTACTCCAACTTGAAATGTGCATGTGAATCACCTGGGAAGCTTGTTAATATGCATATTCTGTTTCAGTAGGTCTGGGATAGGGCCTGAGGGTCTCCATTTCTAAAAAGCTCACAGCTGATGCTTACGCTGTTGATCTATGGACCAGACTCAAAGTAGCAAGGATGCAGTTTCCCACATAACAGGTTTTACTGATTGCATCCCCACGATGTAATTTAACATGTTCCTCCCACCTCTCCTATCCAATTTCCTGTAAATTGAAAGTAAGTGCTAATGGTTTGATCAGATTCAGGTGGCATTATTTTTTTTTTTTGGTTCAATTACTTCAGACTTTTATCAAGAGGTACGTAATGTCTGATTACCTCTTTTTGGAATGTTACCAGACACTGATGATCATTGCTTAGATGCATTAATTCCTTAGAGGTTGCAAAATGGTGGTATTCTGTCTCTATTAGCTGGAATATTTCCCCTCAGAGCCACTCTTCATCAACTATGTGGTTACTCTGAATAATGAGTTGATTCTCTAGCATTCTCCAAAGGTGACTGATGAGTTTTGCTTTAGTATCATTACGAACTCATGAATTTAAACATATTTGATGTATTTCAATCCACTGCAGTTATTATCCTTATCATGCTCAAAATCATCTCATCTTTGGCCAGCAGAAGCCTTTTCAAGTTGGTTTCTGAGTTCTTTCGACATGACTCAAGTTGACCTACATAACTTCCTTGCCATCTGGTATGACAAGACAAGTTCATCTTAAACTGACTTGCTCCAGACCTGGAATCGGTCAACTCTCCAAAGAGCCCCAGTTACTTTTTATTAAGAAATGGATTTTTAGAGACCACTATCTGGGCACTAGGATTGCTCATTGCTACACTGTTTCTAAGCCTTTCAGTAGACAGAGCTAGAAATAGAGTTTTTACTTTTGTTTCAGTTTCCTTAAGATAAATTACATCAGGAGTTCATACTGACACTTCCAATTCAAAATTAAAAACATCAAGTTTGGGGTTAACTCATAGATTTTCTATCTGTATCTCCTTTCTCTCATACCCAAAGTCCTAGTTCTCAGCATCACCACCTTAACTACTTATTTGCTTTATCCTACACTATACACACAATAGTCTCAAAACAGCAGTATCAATCCCTCTACCAACAATATCATTATTGAAGACCGATTAAGATATTACTTGGAAATGTTCCTCTCTGAATGATTATGTCACCAACTGAATGAGCATTTATTTTCCTTCTTTAGGAATTCCTTTCTTGAAATTTAATTTTGTTTTATAATTACGCAAAATATTTATACAATTCCAAAGTCAAATCTATAAAAAAGTCCGTCTTCACCTTATTTTTTCCCTTTTTCTATAGGTAACCCTTTGTTTGTTTGTTTACACCATTTATATTAATCACACCTTTTTATTTCCTGTATTTGTTGCTTTGACATCTGGGGCCTTGCTGGCACTAGAGCGATTGCCTCTCCCAGAGTTAGCTAATTCCTAGAGGCCTGTAAGAGCATATAATAACATATGCACACTAATCAATCCAGAGCCCATACCTCAACCACCTCCTTCATTGGTTCACTATCCCCTGCCCTAATCATCTCAGGGTGAGGTACCGGACAACCAGAGACAGCGCCTTTACCCTAGAGCCCACTGAGGCTATTCAAACTAGCCAATCCTAAGCCTGCTCACCCTGCCTTCCCAGAGAAACCACAGTAAAGGCTCTTGCCCACGTTTTCCCCTTGCTTCCTCTGCCCCCTGACTGACCTCAGTGCTCCCTCAGTGGCCCTGCATGGCATGCCCTGCCTCCTGTTTCCAGAGAAATGTGAGTAGAGGGCTTCCCTGGTGGCACAGTGGTTAAGAATCTGCCTGCCAATGCAGGAGACACGGGTTCAATCCCTGGTCTGGGAAGATCCCACATGCTGCGGAGCAACTAAGCCCATGCGCCACAACTACTGAGCCTGCGCTCTAGAGCCAGCATGCCTAGAGCCCGAGCTCCGCAACAAGAGTAGCCACCGCAATGAGAAGCATGTGCACCACGACGAAGAGTAGCCCCCGCTTGCATCAGCTAGAGGAAGCCTGCACACAGCCATGAAGACCCAACGCAGCCAAAAAAAAAAAAAAAAAAAGAAGAAATGTGAGTAGAAACTTCTTCCTTCATGACAGTCATGTCATATCCATGTTTGCATGTCTTACCATACCTGATTATAGTAAATCTCAGGTACTTTTAAACACCTTCCTTCTTTTTTTATTAGCAGTTAGGCATATAAGTTTGTTACCTACTTTTTAAAAACAGCTTTATTGAGCTATAATTCACATACTATACAATCACCCATTTAAAACGTATAATTCATAGATACATGTATAAATGAATCACTTTGTTGTACACCTGAAACTAACACAACATTGTTAATCAACTATACTCCAATATAAAATAAAAATTAAAAAGAATTTAAAAAAATGGCAGAATGTTGATATGATAGGTGATGGGTACCTGGGAGTTTATTGTACTGTTTTCTCTACTACTGTGCATGTTTTAATATTTCCATAATAAAAGTGTTAAAAATAAGTGTAATAAGAGGGGAAAAAAAGAATCTCAAAAAAAAAAGCATAATTCAGTGGGTTTTAGTATATTCACAGATTTGTGCAAGCACCACTACAATCGATTTTAGAATATTTTCATCACCCAGAAAAGAAATCCCCCTACCCACCAGCAGTCATTCCCTATGTCCCCTAATCTACCCACTCCCTTGGCAACCTCTAATCTACTTTCTGTTTCTACAGATTTGCCTATTCTGGACATTTTCTATAAATGGAACTATACAATATGTAGTCTTTTGTGACTGGCTTCTTTCACTTAGCATAATGTTTTCAAGGTTCATCCATGTTGGAGCATGTATTAGTAGTTCATTCTTTTTTATTGCCAAATAGTATTCCATTATATGGATATGCCACTTTTATTTATCAATTCATCAGCTGTTAGACATTTCGATGTTTCTACTTTTTGGCAATTATGAGTAATGCTGCTATGAACGCTCATGTACAGGTTTTTGTGTGGACAACCGTTTTCATTCCTCCTGGGTATAAACCTGGGAGTGGAACTGCTCAGTCATATGGTAACACTATATTTAACCTTTTAAGAAACTGCTGGACGGTTTTCCAAAGTGGCTGCACCACTTTACATTCCTACCGACAGTTTACGAGGGTTTCAATATTTTCCACATTCTCACCAACATTTGTTATTATCCGTCTTTTTGATTACAGCCATCCTAGTTGGGGTGAAGTGTTATCTTACTGTGGTTTTGATTTGCATTTCCCTGATGGTTAGTGATGTTGAGCATCTTTTCATTTGCTTATTGGACATTAATATATCTCTTTGGAGAAATGCCTATTCAGATCTTTTGCTCATTTTAAAATTGGGTTGTCTTTTGGTCCAGCCACTAATAAAACAATATGGAGGTTTCTCAAAAAACTAAAAATAGAACTACCGTATGATCCAGCAATTCCACTCCGGGGTATGTATTTGGCAAAAATGAAAACACTAATCCAAAAAGATACATGCATCCAATGTTCACAGCAGCACTATTTACAATAGCCAAGATATGAAAACAACCCAAGTGCCCATCCATAGATGATAAAGAAGATGTGATACACACATACAGTGGACTATTACTCAGCCATAAAAAAGAATGAGGGACTTCCCTGGTGGTACAGTGGTTAAGAATCCACCTGCCAATGCAGGGGACACAGGTTTGATCCCTGGTCCAGGAAGATCCCACATGCCACGGAGCAACTAAGCCCGTGTGCCGCAACTACTGAGCCTGCGCTCTAGAGCCCGTGAGCCACAACTACTGAGCCCACACGCCACAACTACTGAAGTCCGCATGCCCTAGAGCCCGCATGCCACAACTACTGAAGCCCGTGTGCCTAGAGCCCGTGCTCAGCAATAAGGGAAGCCACCGAAATTAGAAGCCCACGCACCACAACGAAGAGTAGCCCCCACTCACAACAGGTACAGAAAGCCCATGCAGCAACGAAGACCCAATGCAGCCAAAAACAAAAAACAAACAAAAAAGAATGAAAATCTGCCATTTGCAGCAACGTGGATGGGCTGAGAGAACATTACGCTTAATGAAATAAGTCAGACAGAGAAAAACAAATACTGTATGATATCACTTACATGTGGAATCTAAAAAATAATGCAAACCAACGTATACGCAAAACAGAAACAGACTCACAGATATAGAAAACAAACTAATGGTTACCAAAGGGGAGAGGGAAAGGGGGAGGGGCAATTTAGGGGTATGGGATTAAGAGATACAAACTACTATATATAAAATAGATAAGCAACAAGGATATATTGTATAGCACAGGGAATTATTATAGCCATTATCTTGTGACAACTTTTAACGGACTATAATCTGTAAAAATACTGAATCACAATGCTGTACACCTGAAACTAATATAATATTGCAAATCAACTATACTTCAAAATAAATTGGGTTGTCTTTTTATTATTGAGTTGTAAGAGTTTTTAATATGTTCTGGATATAAGCCTCTTATTCGACATACATTGTAATATGCAAATATTTTCTCCCCATTCTGTGGGTTGTTTTCTCTCCTGATAGTGTCCTTTAAAGCACAAAAGTTTTTTAATTTTCATGAAGTTCAGTTTATCTATTTTTGAATCTGTCACTTATGCTTTTGGTTTCACATCCAAGAAGGTCAGGAAGATTTAAACCTATAGTTTCTTTTAAGAGTTTTAAAGTTTTAAAGCTTTAAAGGCAAATACCATATGATTTCACTTATATGTAGAATCTAAAAACCAAATCAAATGAACAAACATAACAAAACAGACTCATAGATTCAAAGAACAAACAGGTGGTTGCCAGAGGGGAGGGAGGTGGGGGGAATGAGTGAAATAGGTGAGGGAGGTTAAGAGGTACAAACTTCTAACTACGAAATAAATGCGCCACTGGAATGAAGTGCACAGCATGGGGAATACAGTCAATAATATTGTAATAACTTTGTACGGTGACAGATGGTAACTAGACTTACTGTGGTGATCATTTTGTAATGTACAGAAATATCGAATCACTATGCTGTACACCTGTAACTAACATAGTGTTGAAGGTCAATTATACTCAATTAAAAAAAAAAAAAAGAATTGTTTCGGTCATTCTAGGTTCCTTGAATTTCCATATGAATTTTAGGATCAATTTACAAATTGCTGCAAAAAAGCCAGCTGGGATTTTGATACGAATTGCATGTAATCTATAGATCAATTTGGGGAGTGTTACCATCTTAATAATATAAAGTCTTCCAATCCATGAATATGGACTTTCTTTCACCTGCTTTCTTAAATAAATGGTAAAGTACTATACCCTTTCCTCCACCTTGCATGTTTATTTTACTTAACGATATGACCTGGAGTCGCTCCATCCACAGCAGTGTATATTCTCATTCCTTTGTGCTACTGAAAAGCTATGCTCATGTACCAATATTCAACCAGTCCCATATTGATGGATGTCAGAGTTGTTTCCAACTTTTGCTATTACAAATAATGCTGCAAAGAATAACCTTGTGCACACATCTTTTCGTACTTTTGCCAGTGTATCTTTGGGAGAGATTCCCTGGAAGTGGGATTGCTGGGTCAAGAGTAAACGCACTAGCTATTGCCAAATTCTGTGCCTCAGGCACTCTATCTCCACCAGAGATACATGAGAACGTATCCAGTGCCCAGTGATTTTAAGGCATACCAGGGCTGGGAACCTTGGCATTTAAAAATAAGCTATTAGAATTATGAGAAGAGAAAGGTCATCCAAGTGGCTGGTGCCTGGAGGAACTGTGCAGTACGTGGGCCTGTGCAGCGCATATGCAGAAGTCCTGATGGGGGAGGCGGAAGGAGGAATGATGAAGGAGGCAGGGAATCTAGGGTAGGGATGGTTTTACAAATAAAGGCTGTACCAGAAACTTTCAGCTTCTAAGGGTGGAAAAATCCAAAGGTTCCCTGCCCCCAACCTGCCCCAATTTTTGTAAGCCAGGCAGCTTCTCTTGAGCACAGAGCCAGAGAGGCTGGAGTCAAAGAGTCCAGTCCCAGGAGAACAGGAGGACAAAAGCTGTTCTCAGTCAGTACACATGGGGAGCAGAAAAAAAGTCAAGAGGTTTGAGTTAGTCCCACCAGTCACTTACTGACTGAAAATCCTGGGTGCATCACTTTTCCAAGCTTCCTTTTTCTCCTGCTAACATATGAAGGAAAACCCTGCCTCTCTCACCTCCCAGGCTTGTGATGGCCAGTCAAGACAGCACCTATGATAAGCCTAGGGGAACTGAAAGTGCCTTACAAACGTGAGGGATTCTCACTGCCCAAGCTGGATTTGAGTTCTGGTGTGACCACCTGCTATCTGACTCTCCTCAATTATAAAACAGAGACAGTAACACTTATTTCACAGGGTTATTTTAAGAGGAAAGTATATAATGCATGTAAAGTACTTGGCACAACGTCTGACAAACAGTAAGTGCTTTAAAAGGTAGGTTAGTACGAGCATAGTAAAGTTATAATCTGCTGTTTAACTTTGGGCAAATAAATGTTTATACATGCTTTGCTTGAACATGAAGAAAAGTGTGAAAAAATAAGCAAATTAATAACACTGATTACCTTGGAGGATAAAGTTAGGGAGAGAGAATGATTGCTGCCTTTTTCTTTGTACACCTCTAGGTTGTTTGGCTTCTGAGCTGAATGGAAAAATCCAATGAGGCATCTCCAATGAGAAAAAGGGGGGATGCAACTGACGATGTGTACCCAGGGAGGGCTTCACAGCTAGTGATAATATTCCATGTCTTAACTGTGCCATGTGCACAGGAGTATTCATTCATTTTCCTATTATTTACACCAGGAGTCAGCAAACTTATTCTGTAAAAGGCAGACAGTAAGTGCTTCAGGCTTTGCCGGCCATACAGTCTCTGTCATCACTACTCAACTCTGCTACTGTAGCACAAAAGCAGCATAGACAATACATAAACAAGTAAGTGTGCCTGTGTTCCAATAAAACTTTAACAGGTAGCAGGTTGGATTTGGCTCCTGGGTCTTAGTCAGCCAACCCCTGATTTATACCTTTATATATGTTATGCATATTCTTCTTTATGTGTGAAGATATTTTACAATTTAAAAATATCACACACATGCAAAAAAGCCAGCAAATCTGTTCCCTAAAATGAAAAATCCAACAAAGTCTATTTAAACAAATGAATTCAACACAGAACAATTCACTCTTAGGTCTACAAGCTAATCTTAACTAAAATCTTGAAGACAGAAATTTTTTTCAAAATTTATTTCGTGTAAGAAAATTTTCTCTATTCACTTCTCTCCTCTGCCCTCATCCTGTACTGAAATATTCACATCACACTTTATGTCTCTGCCTATCAAGGAGATGGAAAAATACAGTCATTAGCCCTTTGGTTTCTTTTTGAGCACCTGCCCCACCCTATACCCATTCTTTCAATGTTCCAACTTCCTCCTCCCTAAAATGATGAATTTAAGGTAGAAAGAGATGAGGAAGAATGGAAATTTACAAGAAAGAGAGCATGACTGATAATTGTTCCCAAGAAAACATTTTCCCTTTTTGCTCTTAATAGGCTGTAAAGCTAATGCAATTAAATTATAACTATAGCAACTCAGCTGGCATCACAGTCCTTTCGCTCCAGCAGCATCCTTTCCACACAAGCAAAAGCCTGCACGCTAAAGACCCGGGGTAACTGCAGGCAACCAGCAGCAGCAGCAGTAGGAGCCTGCAGGGAGGGCAAGTTAGCAGAAATGTCTAAAGGCTGGATGGGGTGCTCGGGAAAAGTGTAGTGGAGCAGTTGGCTGCATTTAGCTACAAGGCTGGATAGTGAAAAATCCCTGCCAGGGTTCTCCTGATTTGCCTTTACCAATACCAACAGAACAAAAACTAACTAGTATTTTAATAAATAAAATTCTGGGGAGGCCTACATAAGAATTTCTACAACATCCTTACTGACTCAGCAGAGAAGCCAAAACATTCAGCTTTCAAGATTAGTTAGAAGAAAAAAAAAATGTAGCCCTTATACTCAACCCCTGTGACATTTACTATGTATCCAAAACAATGTCCCCACCTTAACACCAGCACTTAGGGCTTATCAAGTTTAAGGAATGAAGACTGAGCAGATGACTGATGATTTCCCATACAGTATTTCCCACAGAGAATCTCAGCCACTTTCCAGACCCAGAAAGGTCACCAGTAACATCACCTCTGCATCCTCCCATGACCCTTCCATCAGGGCTAAAGGAGCATACACTCTGGAGTAAACCTCACTGAGTTTGAATCCTGACTCACTACTCACCAGCTGTGTGATCTGAGAGAGTTACTTGCCCTTTCTGAGCCTTAGCTGCTCATCTGTAATACAGGGACCACAGTCCTACCATTTGTTGTGAGAATTAAGCAAAATCTTACTGATGCATAGTAAGTAATCAGTAAATCACGTTTCTTATGGAAAGAGGCGAGATTTTTTTCCTGCCTCACCAAATAATAAGCTTCTTGAGGGCAAGGACCATGTCTAATTCATGGTTGTAGTCCCAGAGACAGCCCAGGCCTGGCACAGTGGGGATCCCAAACACATGTCTGTGGAATCAACAACCCAAAGCATGTTGTGTGGCAGCAGCAGCCACTGGCCAGACAGTCAACCTGCACTCTTCTCCCGCTGCACTCTCTTGGGGCTCACCCACTTTCCTCTTCTACAATCAACTGGCAGGCACTCCATTGCCAAGGCCTTTTAGAAGCAGCCTCTGGGGTCGCTGACAGTAAGCAGACAGGATCACTCCTCACTTGGATGGCTTCTCATCACTAACTGCTCATCAGCTTCTTCCAAGTACTCTTAAAAACTCTGCTCATCACTGGGCCCTCTCTGGCTTGGAGGGTAACACTTATCTGTGTGACCCACATTTACCAATATACTACGTGAGCCATTTATGACCAACAGTCAGTGAACCCAAGCAGGAATGACTGGGACGGTTTCTGTATGACAAAGCTCTTCGCCCTTTCTCACCCTGATCATCTCTGCCTGTGAAGGGGCTCGCAGCTTGGTCAGGCAGACAGGCTGGAAAACCCAGGAGGCAGGGAGACAAAGCAAGGCTGCTGACCTGTTTATAAAACCTCTCTTGAATCCCTGAGACTCTGGCTTGTCTCTGTCTTTTACAGACTACATCCAAATTCAAGGCAGGAAAGAAGAAGCAGATCCTGCCCCCGAGCCACCCAGCACCAGTGCTGCCTCCCCACCAGTACTCACGCCTTGACATCTGCTGTCTCCTGGGATGTGCGTGTGAGGGTACGGGAACGCAGGCGCTCGCCTGCCTGCTGGATCTCCTGTAGGTTCCGTTCCACATGGGGAAGCTCTGAGATGCCCTCGGTCTCAGCGGCAAGCTGTTCAGCTTGCTGAAGTAGCTCACCAAACCCCTCAGTATCCATTGGAGATGCAGATCCTAGGTGGGGGAGAAAAAGGAAGAGACCCAAATCAAGAGGAAAGATAGGCTTCAAACACTGCCTGAACCTGTCATAAGCTTAATGAAACACTGGGACTTTTTGTAAACAGACAAGGAGAGAGCTCATCAACAAGCAGGATTTGTTCCTGAACATAGCCCAAGAACAACAGGCCCGACAGAGAAAATGAGTCAGACTGGGAAGAAATAGATCATTTCTGTCCATACTGACAGCCCCAAGATTGATTTCTGCCACCAGAACAAATGCAAAGATATTAAGGCACAGATCAGAATTCCTGCCTCACTTCAGACTCAAAGCCAACAAGGCAACAGAACCCATGATGGCAACCTCTGGGAGGCGTAAAGAACCCTCACTCAAACTTCCTCTCCCTCCACCTGTCTTAGACAGAAAAACACCTCCACCCCCAAACGGCTGGCAATTTATAAGGCCATCTCATCTCATATGATTCCCAAACAACTCCATGAGGATCCTGAGAAGACAGAGAAGCAACTCCAGTCCACAGAGCTCAGTTCTGTGCCTAGAATACTCTCTGCTGCAATGAGGCTGAACTGAAACCAGAAGAACACAGGTCTTCTGACTAATCCCGTTAGTCTCCTTCGCTAACATAAAAGACAGTCTTTTTAAATTCATGTCCAAGTCTCCATTCACTCATTCTTCAGCTTTATCTCTGAGAGCAGAGATCCATGTCTGCTTGTTATATATGACATTCAGAATATGACTTGTTAATATACCTACTACTTTTAGAGATACTGTTGCAACTAATAATTATACTAATTTAAGTAGCAGCTGGCTTCTAGACCATGAATATTATTAGCAAGATCACCTGTTTCTCCAACAACTGAGAAAAGTTCTGTGAACAATGTTGATATTTAATGCATATTACACATTTATGAATCTTCTATATACTGTACCATCCTTGTATAAGGTTCATAACTCAGAGGAGTTTTTACCTCCTACCACTATTTAAATCAACAGAAGATAAATAGCATCAACATCATTTAAAAAAATTACATTGCTAAAAGGTTAACAAAATTATTATTTATTAAAAAAAGAACAATATTCTTTAAATAGTAGCTCTTGTTGATTATATATTTCCTCTTTGTTTTAAACCCATGGCTTCTATTGTACTTTAGAAATCCCTGTGGTCTAGAATTGTAGTTAAAATGTTAATGTAATATATAATTATATCTCAGCTATGAAGCTCAGGTTAATGTTAAAAGGGCATGGTTTCCACCATAAATCCACAGCAGCAGAATAAGGACTTTTAAAAATGAACATTAAAGGACATTAACTTTAAAGGCAAGGGCACAAGGTTAAAACAAAAATAGCTCAGCTGGAGTAAACATGAAGACATTCTGGTATTCTTTATGAAGTGCCAAGCTGACTTTAATCTTTAGACAAAAAGTCATATACACTATAACTCTTTACCTAACGTTTCTAGATAATCATTGTCATTTTTTTTTTTACCTAATAGAATCAAGCTGTAACTGGCCACCTCTACCTGTGAGAAAATGTGGATCACAGAATGAGAAGGGTATTCTCGGGGACAGAAGAACAAAGAAGCAGAGAGTATAATTAAACGACGGCTCCTGCTTGATGGAGAAATGTTTTTCCTCAGAAACCTATAGGGCCAATGATGTTCTATGAACTACCAGAAACATGGTCACTCACCAGAAAGAGGAAAAAAAAGAAATATGCTGCCTCTTACCCCCACACTTTTTTTTAACTCTAAGATAAAAATAATTTGTCTAACAGAGCCAAGGAGAAGGAAATACTTTTTTTCTTTCATAAGGAAAATTCTGGAACTCCCTGAATAAAACAAAACTTTTTAATGTTTATAAAAAGAAAAAAAAAGGAAAAAAATATATCTAACATTTCATGTAACATTTCCACGCCAGACAAATTCAGACAGAGGAAATGCTCAACTTCTCAAATGACTTGCCCATACAAAGATTTAAAGTGATGGATTTGAGGGTAAGTAATGAATGGAAAATAAAAGTCATGATTTACTTTAATCCAATAAATATGATTTTTTAAAGTTAACTAAATAGAATTATTTTGACCATAGTAAAATAAAGGCTGAATCTCTAAACATCCTAAACTTAATATGCCCCAAACTGAGCTTTAACCTTTCATCTACAAAACCTGCTCCTTGGCCTGCTCCAGTCAGTCGCTTGGGCCAAAATCCTTAAGGGCCTCCCTGACTCACATCCCACATCCAAATAAGCCAACAAAGCTTTTCAAATCTACCGTCAAAATGCACCCAGAATCCACCTCTTCTCACCACGTTCCCCCATCCAAGTCATTCTCACCTCTTCCTGGCTTCCCGGCTTCAGCCCTTGTCTCCTACAGTGTCTTCTCAATCCAGCAACCAGTGATCCTTTGAAAGTCTGATCACATCCATCCTCTGTTTAAACTTCTTGTACAGAGTGAAGCCCTACAGAAGCAAGCCATCTCTTCTTACCTCCTAGACTCATCTCCAGTCCTGTCCCCCTTCCTTTCCTGGGCTCCAGCCACCCTGGGGCCTCCTTGCTGGTTCCCCAGTGGGTCAAGCACATTCCTGCCCTAGAGGCTTTCTTTGTACTCCTTATTTCCTCTACCTGGAACGCACCTCTCCCAGATATGCTCATGGCTGATTCCCTATCTCTCTCAGTTAAACTGTCAGCTTGCCTCTGATGCCAACCTAGAACAAAATATTTAAGAGCGCAACCTGCAACCACCCTCAGCGCTCTCCCCCACCCCCAGCTAGAATGTAAACTGTACAAGGATAGGGATTTTTGCCTGTTTTGTTCACTGAGGTACCCCAGGTTCTTAGAACAGTGCCTGGTACATAGTAGGTTCTCATCTGTTGAATGAATGGGAGTTTTATTCTTCCGTTTGTGGAGACTCTGTTCTTCTTGAAGGCTTCCTACACACTCTTGCCAAAGCAGCACCCACTGGCAAGCAGAGACCAAAGCAAAAACATTCCCTTCCGACTACCAACTGATACTTAACATTTCTGAGGCTGCACAGCATAAGGCAGAGACAGTATAAATGGCATGAATTCAGATCACACTTGGTCCAGACTAGTGCTTTCCCTCTAAATACCCAGACAAAAACCCAGTGATATTTTAGAAGAAACAGCCCAGTTTTCAGGTGAACAAATTCCAAACTAAAAGAACAAATATACATGCAGGAAGAACTGTGCTATATAAGTTTAGAGTAGAAAATAAGCTTGTTCCATGTCTGTCTGAGAGAAGAGAGAAATGTATATGATACCATATTTGGGAAAAACTGGATCTGTCCTGCATTATAACTCAACCAGTGGAAACTGATTTACAAAAAAGTTTAAAGTTGCCAAATGTATACTTTGATGTAGTCATCATCTCATTAAAATTTTTAAACGTATGGTTAATTTTACAAATTTAAAGACAATTTTTAACCCTTCTGCAAAATAAATATCAACTTAGCCACAAAATATAGGGGTTAAACCAACCGAATATCAATTTTGACTCGATACTGAAAACTGATCATGAAAATAACCTCACTATCTTTGTCCAATAGTGAGAACCAGAATGATTAGCGGGAGGGGAGGTGTGAGAGTGAAGTCCAAGCTCTGTGTTGGGAAAAAAATCTGGCCAAGACACACACAGAGACTGGATGCCAGCTGCACCCCTGGGGAGCTGTGGAGGAGGGAGCCAGGAAGAAGCCACACTGAGAACCCACAGAAGTGGGATGTGGAACAGTCAATGCAGCAAAACTGGGGCTGGATGTGAAAAGGCCAGCAAGGACAGACAGCACTAAGGCTCCTCTCTGTCAGCATGACTCTGAGCCTGATTGTTGAGGCCTCTGGAAACACCGAAAGGTGCTTCAGAGAGCATGGCAGGGTACCAGGGCCCTGAGCAACAAACTGCTCTCCGTGCCTCTTGGCAGAAGTCCTACTGAGCCTCCACAGACCTCCTCAAACACCCGGGTAAGCCTTAAAATGAAGGGCAAACTTATCACTGCTGTTAGAAGGCAAGACTGGTTATCCTTTGGTGGCGGGGTGGGGGGGACAGGAGGAGGCAGAAAGGAGGCTTCTGGGGGGCTGGTAACTTTTTTTATTCTGGGTGCTGCTTAATAGTGTGTTCATTTTGAGAACATTCATTGAGCTAGACTTGTGATTTATGTACTTTTCTGATTGTGTATTGCACTTCAATAAAAAGTTCCCCATCAAAATGAAGGACAATGACCTTCATTTTTCAGAGGTTGCAGACACCCTGCTATATTAGAAATGGCGGGACCTCCCTGGCGGTCCAGTGGTTAAGACTCTGTGCTTCCAATGCAGGGGGTGCGGATTTGATCCCTGGTCTGGGAACTAAGATCCCACATGCCCTGCGGTATAGCCAAAAAATTTTTTTAAATTAAAAATAAATAATAAATAAATATAAATGGTGAATGCTCTTAGTGGGAAGTTCCCAAGATCCAGACCTCTTCACCACACCTAGAGGATGCTGAGAAAATTAACCAGGGGAAAAAATTAAAGCCCACGGCTTTAGAGAGACAGCTCCCACCTAGAGCTAAAACCAAGGACTGGGCAGACTTCCATTTCCTTAAATTAGTCAGCACTCACCTGTCATTCAGTGTCCAAAAAAATGTCCCTTCCAGGCACATAAACATTCTTAACAAAGAGAAAAAAAAAATCTCCAAATGGCATATAGGATGAAATGAACTTAAAAAAAGGGCAGAGCAAAAATGCATCAAATAATTTCGGTTCACTTGCTATTAACATGTGTCTTAATTATGAAAAATATGGTCATTTCCACATTCCCAATATAACCATGTTAAATATTTAATCAAGTCAAAAAAGAGTAGTGTAGTATAATAAGAAATATATTTGGTCTTTGTCCCCAAGTTCCTGGCACACAGCTTCTAAAACCCTCGGAATGTCCTGAAGTTCTGAGTCTTTTGTAACTCACAAGGAACCCCTTTTAAGCACACCTGAATTTATGCAAATGAGGTAACTTGGAGAGGCTAAGCTAGGTGGCCTCAGGATGGGACTGGTCACCAGAAAGACCAAGTGATTAGACAGTTGGAACTTTCAGCCTCACCCACCAACCTCTTGGAAGGGGAAGCAAGGGCTGCAGATTAAGCTCTATAAAAACTCTTGAACAATGAGATTTGTTGAGTTTCTGAGCTGGTGAATGCATCCACACACTGGGAGAATGGTGCACCCCGGTTCCACAAAGACAGAAGCTCCTGTGCTAAGGACTCTTCCGGACCCCGCCCTATGTACCTCTTTACCTGGCCATTCATCCTTCATAATAAATCAGCTGATTTACCCCTGGGATAAAACCCAAATCTCCCCTCATAATTTCCTCATCTCTAAAGAGGAGATGATAATGCTTATCTCCTTCAAGGGGTTGATGATACACAGAAAGTATTTTATTAACTCTCCTGATTTATGTCACTGTAAAATGCTATTTTAGCTTTTTCCCAAAGTTGCCAATTTGGCAACATACTGTCAATTATAAACGTCTCTGCTTCAAAAAAATCTTCTAGCAAATATATGATACTAAATTGACTTATTTAATCACAGCTTCGTATCATTCAGTAAGAACTTCTGGGAGACACCTGCAATTTTTAAATGTACAATTTTTACATTTCCCACATCAAATATGGTTTTAATTATAAATCCAAATTTCCACAATGAAGGTGTGATTCAAAAGAAATTTAGCATTGAATTTCAAGTGGAAATCTTGCCCTCAAACTTATTATTAATTAGACTGTAACAGGATTAAAACACAAGAACAGTGTTCAATGTCCAACACCAAGATTAATGAGGAAAGCCTCACAGGAGGTGTCAAAAGCTGAAGACTGGTTCTGTTCTCCTCTCTTCTTCTGAATACATAAACTACGGTTAAATGACAGCATCATTCTACTTTGTACTATATCTGTCAGCTGTCAATTACAACAACCAAAAGAAAATTACATCCTAACAGATACTACTGTTTCAGATGCCTCTAGAAGAGGAAAACGATGATTAACCAAAAAAAAAAAAAAAAGTGCTGTGGGATAACTCTTTATAGTCCTGTGAAACTAAGTAAAAGAGTTAGACCTAATCATTATTCAGAAGGTAGACTTCTGGAGAAAACAAAGAACTACTTTTGCAAATATGTTCCTATAAAAAGGTTTCATCTTCAAGGAATTCATGGAAGACTCTGACAAGTACAGGTTTCTGGCAACTGACTGTACTGCTGAACTGAATGAATAAGCATTTTCAGAATTCTAATGGAAAACTGATGAATTCATAAAAGTGCTAACAAAAGATCAAGATGAAAAAAAAATTAATTACATGGGACTGAGTGAACTGATGAGGATGATTATAATTTTTATGACTTTCTGTTTGAATAAAAAAAAAATATCCCACAAGGACTCAGAGGCAAAAAATATACAAATCAATTTTCACTGCAAAGTAAAGGAGCTGTTACAGTGGAGGATTACTGGACTGAATGTCAATATTATGACATAGTATGAGTGTGTTTCGTGTTTGGTAAATGCAATCATTGCTGCTTTTGTTGTGGTCATCCATTTACAATGCTTGGTGTCAGTTTATTTATCTCTTGTAAAAATAAAATACAGTGTGTGTGTGAAAAAAAAATTTTCTTAATAGCTGTTCTCTATATTTGTTTGTAAACATGTTGTAAATAAGTGCTATTGGTTGGAAAAAAATTTTAAAAAAATAAATAAAATAAAATAAATGTAAAAAACCAAAAAAAAACAGAAAAACAAAGAACTAAAATAAACTACCCTAGACAGAAGAGAAATTAAAAGACCTGGGTGATTCAGTACAAGTATGGGCCTGGATGACTCAGTGTTTGCAGTAAGGAGTGTGTAGTATCAGCTTTCTTGATACATAAAATAACACTTGTATTATTTCATCTTCAATGAGCAAAGAGAAGCAATCTGGCATCACACAGAAACATAAAGTACCCACACAGCCTACCTTCTGACAAATTCTTGGAGTAGAAGGCCTGGGATAGAACTGTGGACCCCATCCTGGCTTTGCCCCACATTAGCTCTCTGACCCTGGGACCGGCCCTTCCTCATCTCTGGATCCCAGTTTCACCACCGGTGAGAGGAAGGGGTTGGCTCAGGTGATTTCTAAGGTCCTGCCCGCCGTGAAGAATCTACAGATGTGGAATATTTTAATTCAGTCTTTAAACTCACTTAATGAATGTGTCCTTGGAAGGAGCAGCCCCATTTTAGTGGTGATGAAAAGTATCTGTACAAAGAACCTGAGGAATGATACAGGCCCCATATTACAGCTGGCATAAACAGTGGCAGATCACCAAGTCTACCTCCAAAAGGCTTTGGCTCTGGCTCGTCTCTCGAAACCAATGGTTCTCAGTTGGGGGCAGCTTTGCTCCCCAGGGAGCACTGGCAATATATAGAGGCATTTTTGGTTGTCACAACTGAGAGAGAGAGGCGACGTGCTACTGACATCTAGATGGCAGAGGCCAGGGATGCTGTTAAACATCCTATGATGCACAGCACAACCTCCACAGCAAAGAATTATTCAGTCTAAAACATCAATTGTGTCAAGGCTGAGAAACCCTTCTGTAAACTAAGGAAGGCTTCTTGTCCTGAGAGCCATGACACCAGCATCACAGGCACCAGGAACCCTGGAAAATATATGCATACATTTTTTAAAAAATATAAGAGAAACACTATAGCTGTTATCAGATTCTAAAGTCTGAGTCCCCTGCCCGCCCCCCCGACCCCAAATAATCTTACAACACTGTATATACAGAATTATACCATTTGAGTTTTTAATGGTGGTAGTCAATCCCCGGTATACCACACAGCAATGGAAAAGATCAAACTAAAGCTACATGGAACAATAGGGATAAATTTCACAGACACAAAAATGAACTAAAGCAGCCAGACACCAAAAAAAGACACTGCATGATTCCATTTATATGGATTTTAAGGGGAAAAAACTAATCTGTGGTGCTAGAAACCAGAACACTGGTTATCTGGGAGGTTGGTGAGGGTGGGGATGGGGAATGACTGGGAGGAAGCACAACAGAACTTTTCTGGTACTACAGGCTGAAACGTGTCCCTCCAAAATTCGTATGTTGAAGTCCTAACCCCCACTGTGAAGGCATTTGGAGAAGGGACCTTTGGGAGGTAATGAGGTTTAGATGAGGTCCTGAAGAGGGGGCCCTCATGATGGGATCAGTACCCTCCTAAGAAGAGACACCAGAAAGCTGCTTCCTCTATCTCCCACCCCAACTCCACACACACATTCACCCAGGAAAGTACGTGAGCACACTCGAGATGGTGGCCACCTTCGAGCCAGAAAGACAGAGGGTCTTCACCAGAACCCAACCATGTGGCACCCTGGTCTCGGACTTCCTCCAGAACTGTGGAAGAACAAACTTCTGTTGTTTAAGCCACTCAGGCCATGGTGGTTTATATGGCAGCCTAAGGTAAGACACCAGGGTATTGGAAATATTCTATATCTCAATATGGGTGATGGTCATATGATTGAATAAATATATAAAAATTCATCAAGCTATACACTCAACATATATTAAGTGTATATGTTAATACACATAATACATATATTAAGGTTTGTTCACAGATAGAATTTAGAAGAAATAGCAAGAAACATAACATTAGCATAGCAAGAAACTTAGCATTATCTCCAGAGAGAGAGCAAAGCTAAGATTTGGGAGATTTCTACTTTTCGTTGTATAACCCTCTGTCAACCTGAATCCTTTCCGTAAGTGTATTGACCTTTTCTAATTTTTAATAACTTGTTCATTTTAAAACTGCTCTAAACTCCCTGCCTCAGAGTGTTTGCCTCACCACTGCCCCTGACTCCTCGATGGCAATGAATGTCAAATCCACACTCCCATCCTGCTTCTTGAACTCACGCTCCAAACCAGGAGGTTCCAGGCACTGCCTGTGCGTTTCCACTCAAACCCACAACTGCCACACCCAGTGCACCTCAAAATGCAGTTATCCACCCACCACCACCGCCGCCACCAGACGCCCTCCCAAACCCCTTCACCTGTACCTGGGCTGCACTCTCTTAGGTTCTAACTCACCCTTCTCCTTGCATCTGTGCATGACCTCGGACTGTTTATTTATAGCTATTCTCCACTCTCCAGACTCAGAAACCAAAACAGATGCAGACACATTTTTGAGAGAAAGCAGGTAGGTATTCCTCATTATCCAAACTATTGCTCTCCCTGACAAAATCTCAGGAAACCAAATACTACAGATTCAGAAAACATGACATCCCTCACTCTCCAAATCTCTCATTACCTAAACAGATTTAGAGAGCAAGGGATACTTTATTTTTGCAGCATCTTCTGTTGCTTTTTTTCCTTTTCCAGCTTTATTGAGATATAACTGACACACAATATTGTGTAATTTTAAGGCACACAACGTGGTTTGATAGACATCAATACTGTGAAATGATTACCACAATAAGGTTAGTCTAACTGTTGCTTCCATCTTCATCACCGTCACTCAAGGCCAGACATCCCCCCCTTTAAGCCCAAGTTCTTGCTAGATGCAAGTTCCAGCGCCTCCCACTGCACATCACTCTGCTCACCGCGACCACGTTCCTCTTTCCACCATCACTTTCCCTATGTTGCTCCTGAACAAAAGCCTTCAATACTTTCCACTCACGGGATCCAGAGGAGGCACTGTTTTTGGAGAAACCCTGTGTACCAGTAATGTGATTCACTCTATCCCTGACCGTCCTTGTGCATACCCTGCTCTGTGCTCATGCCATTTTTCACAGCCAGGAACATCTACTCACCTTCCACCACACCCCTGAGATCCAGCCAGGAACTGTACCCTCTAGCTGGGTGACCTTGGGCAAGTTAATTACTCCCTCTGGGCCTCACCTGTGAAGTGGAAAAATAGATGTACCTTCCTCGCCTGCCACACAGTAACCACTCAAACATCAGCTATCGTTTTACCACGAATTCAAGTCCTACTTACCAAAATGGTTTTCCTCAATACCCATCCCACAGGAATCTCCCCGCATCTAGATTCCTCTCTACTCCATTTATTTATTTGCCTTACACGTTTCTATGTGGCCAGCCATCTGTTTTTGTGCTCCACAGGGTTTCTTTTTTCTTTTTTATATTTTTATTTATTTATTTTTGGCTGCGTTGGGTCTTCATTGCTGTGCACAGGCTTTCTCTAGTTGTGGCGAGCGGGGGCTACTCTTTGTTGCAGTGCACGGGCTTCTCATTGCAGTGGCTTCTCTTGCTGCAGAGCATGGGCTCCAGGTGCGCGGGCTTCAGTAGTTGTGGCTCACGGGCTCTAGAGCGCAGGCTCAGTAGTTGTGGTGCATGGGTTTAGTCGCTTTGCGGCATGTGGGATCTTCCTGGACCAGGGCTCGAACCCGTGTCCCCTAGCATTGGCCGGCGGATTCTTAACCACTGCGCCACCGGGGAAGTTCCTCCACAGGGTTTCTGCAGCCTCCTTATTTCACTCTGGAGCTCTCACAGAGCTATTTTTGTCAATATACAGTTGTTTATTTGCTGTTTTTGTTGTTTTTATGGGGGGACAAAGCGTTAGGACCTGTTAGTCCACCACCCTGCTGACATTCTTCTCATTTGCCTTATGTTATCGTCTATTAATACCTAGATTCCTTCTTCCCCCAAACAGCTTAAAATTTAAAGTATTTTGTAGCGTTACCTTTTTTTTTTTAATGTATAACTCCAACAGTGCCCTTAAACAGTAGCTAGATCCTCAATACAGTCACTAACTGCCAGAATAACCTTCAGCAAACCTTTCCCAAAATGCCTAATGACTCATTTTCTAAATTCCTGTTTGCCTTGTAAAGTTCACCAAAGTTAGAGCCCCACATCCATGTGAGCACACTCGAGATGGTGGCTACCAACAAGCCCAAAAGAGAGAGGGTCCTCACCAGAACCCAGCCATGCGGCACCATGGTCTCGGACTTCCAGCCTCCAGAACTGTAGAAAAACAAATTTCTGTTGTTTAAGCCACTCAGGCCATGGTGATTTATATGGCAGCTTTCCTTCATTCACTTAACAAATACTTATTGAGCATCTACCACATGCTAGGTACTGTTTGTTCAAAGCTATGGGGATGGAGCTATGGAAAAACCAGACAAAGGTCCCAGCCTCAGGGAGCTTATGTCTGTTAGGAGACAGACAATAAAAATGCATAAACATATAGACACATGATGCCAAGTATTGATAAGTGCTATGAGGGAGGTAAAACAGGGAAATGCGGCAGAGTGGATGGTGGGACTGCTTTAGCTGGGGTGTTCTGAGAAGCTTCTTTTAAAAGGAAACCTTTGAGCAGAGACCTAATTGAAGTAAGGGGGTGAGCTATGTAGATATTTGGGGGAAGAATGTTCTTGCCAAGGAAGCAAGGCAGAAGTGTAGTTTGCATAGCTGAAGAGCAGGAGGCCACGTGGCTGAAGCACATAATCATGGGGAAGGGTGGTGGGAGAAGGGGTTGGGACAGGGTCAGATCATGTCGGCTTCCCACCACCAAGGACTTTGGATTTCAGCCTACTTATGACGGGAGCCAGTGAAGGGTTGAGCCTTCTCTAAGGCTCATTCCCACTGCTGTGTGGAGAACAGACAGGGGGCGTGAGGGGACAAAGTAAGAACAGGAAGACCAGTCAGGAGGCTACTCTATCACCCAGATGTGATACCTGAGAACCGCGTGGACCAGGGTGATAGTGGTGGAAGAGACAAAAAGTGGGTCTGATTCATGGATACTATATTTTAAGAACAGATTTAGTGTAGACATGAATTGCTGATGTAGAGTGTGAGAGGAGAAAAGAAGTCAAGGACAATGCCAAGGCTTTAAGCCTGAGTAACTCAGACCATGAAGGTGCCATTTACTGAAATGAGGGAGACAGGGAAGGGATTAAGCCTGACATCACAGGGCTGCCGTGAGGATGGCATTAGATTATAGAAGTAAAGCCCATGGCAGAGACCTGCGCACAGCCAGAGCTCAGGAAGTGATGGTTGTCCTTTTTTTCCACTGTCATTGGTTCCTTCTCCTAGGATTTAGGTCTCTCCTTCCCTAAAACAATTCCTCATCAGTAGGGGAAACTGGGTGAGGGGTACAGAGAACTCCGTACTACCCTGCATGTGTTCTATAAATCTAAAACAAATCTAAAATAAGTTTATTTTTAAAAAATTCCTCGACCCCATGTCCTCCTCTGGCTCCCACTCCCTTCATAAAGAGACGGCCATCCCTTGTCACGCGTCATTCATTCATCACCACTGCCATCTAACTTTTGCTTGCCTGCCTCCCATTTCCTGAATTCCCCGGCAGTCACCACTGACCCAACTGCCAAATCCAATGGACTCTTCAATCCTTCCTTTCTCACAGCCTTTGACACCCTGACCATTCCTTCCTTCCTGAAACTCTCTCTTCCCAAGACGTGGAGACTCCACCTTCTCCTGGTTCTCCTCCTCCTCCTCCCTCTCTCAGCCTCCTCTGCTGTGCCTTCTTCACCTACCCACCCCTCAAATGCCGAGCTTCTATCCTTGGACCTCCTCTTCTCACACTATATATTTCTCTGGATAACATCCACTTGAACTTCAACTACAATTCCTACCACGGCCATTAATCTCCCAGATGGCTACAGACCTCTCTGAATCCGTTCACATACACATCTGCATCCAAGAGAACCACACACACACTCTTGAGCAGGCAGTGCCAGGAGGCTCAATGCTGCCCTTCCCCAGAAAGTCCATCCATGGACCTCGGAGGTCCATCTGGGCCCAGGCAAGGACATTGACCTATCAAAACAAAGGTGACTTCCGTATCTTTATGTCCAGCCCAGCTCTCTCCCAGGGCCAATATTTCCAACTGTTCATCTGACATCTACAGCTGGCTGACCAGTGGATGCCTCAAACTACACATTATCCCAAACGCTTCACTTCTCTCCCCTCTTACCTGCCACCACCACCACCACCAGCACCACTTCCTCCTCCTGCATTTCCAGTCTCTCTTGATAAAACGAACATAAACGAACATAGCACCCAGTCAATTCAGCCAGAAACCACCTCAGGCTCCCTTTCCTCTCCGAACATCCAATCTCCAGGTCTATCTCCCAAACCTTTCGGAAAGTCGAACCCTCATCTCTTTTGCCCCCACTCTAACCTCACGCTTTTCTCCTGATTACCTCAACAGTCTAAGCCTTCTTGTTCCTCTAACCTACACTCCCCTTGGCTAGAGAGGTCTTTCTGAAACGTTCCCCTGCCTTTATACCCTCAGGAACACCTTCCATCTCCTATAGAAGGAAGTGCTCATGCTTTGACACGGCCAATAGGGGCACCCTCCAAAGAATGGGCACTGCCATCCTTACCATCCTCATCTCTTACTGCCTCCCCGCAAAGATACCCTAGCAATTCTCTACTCCTTGGGATGCCTCATGCTGTTTCCTCCCTTCACACCCTGGCACATACAGGTGCACCCTCTGCTAGAACACAAACATACCCTGGCACATGGGAACTCCTGTGTACCTTGCAAAGTCAGCTGGGACAGTCCTACCTACCTCAAACCCCTCCCACACTATCCCCAACCATCTATTACTGTTCTTCCCCGGCCAGGTGGAAGAGTTGTGATGATTTTATTCCCAAGTCTGTTTCTCTCTCTACATGGAGAATTCCTGTAGGGTGAGGTCCACAGACTGCTCAGCTTTGAATCGTCAGCTGCTAAGTTTGGTACAAAAAAGTTACTGAATAAATGTCTGCTGAATTAAAGTGACCTGTTCCCTGAACATACCTCAGGTCCTCACCTCCAGGTCTTTGCTCTGACCCCTCCTTCTCCTTGGCACATCTACCTTTCTCTCTACCTTATTTTCTACTTCAGCCCATCAGGAAGCAGGTTTAGACACTCAAGTTCACCACATCTCCAGTGTTCCCACCTCAGGGTATTTGCACTTGCTGTTCCCCTTCCAGGAATGCTCTTGCCCGAGATACTCCCCTCTCTGATTTCAAACAGGTCTCTGTTCAGATATCCTTGTCCTCTTTTTAAAAAAGCCCTGCCACTACATGCTATCCCTCCGGGCTTATTGCTGGTGATGTGCTCCACAGAAACAGCAGCTCAGTGAGCGCAGGCCTATCTCAGTCACCGCTGGATCCCCAAGCCTCTAACAGTGTCAGGAACATGGATTTATTTTCTATTTGTTGAGCACCTACTGTGTGCCAGGTCTAGGTGCTGGGGATACATCAGGGAACAAAACAGATAACGTTCTAAAGGGGGAAAACAAACAATACACAGATAAATGAGTAAAATATAAGAACAACTAAAGCAATAAAGGAAGATAGGAAGTGGGGAATGTCTCACTAGGTGACCCTTGAATAAAAACCTGAAAGAAGTGAGGGAGCGAACCATATGAATATTGAATCGCAAGCACAAAGGTCCTGAGGTCGAAGCATGTCTGCCATGTGGAAGGAGAGGGTAGCAGAAAACGAAAGTGGGAAAGTAACAGTGGGTCAGATTATGTAAAGCCATATAACTCACTGTAAGGAGTTCATCTTTAAATGAGATGGGGACCCACTGCAGGGTCCTTCTATCTGCTGTACTGAAAATAGGTGCCAGGGCAGAAGCCAGGAGACCAGATGGGAGACTATTTCAATAATCCAGGAGAGAGGTGATGGTGACCTGGCCCAGGATGCCAAGCATTGGACGTGAAGAAAGAAAGAAAGAGAGCAGTTAAGGATGACTTAAAGGTTATCGGTCAGAGCCTTTTACATTACTGAGAAAAAAAAAAAAACAGCAAGAAAAGCAGTCTGGGAAGAGAGGTGGAGGGAACCTTGCTAGCCCTATCTTGAAATGTTCAGGTTGAGCTCCCTACAAATCATCACAGTGGAGATATTAAAGTAGGCAGCTGGATATAGGTCAAGGGAGAGGCCCAGGCTGGAGATATTCACGTAGGATCTGTTAACCTAATAAACAGGTATTAAGAACGATGAGCCTCGAGTGAGATCACCACGAGTAAAAAATGAAAATGTCCCAAACACAAATTCACAAAGAAGAATAATCGAAAGAAAGAAAAAAAGATACGATGCCCAAGGGCACCCTCTCACAGCCCCCAAACAGAACAGAAAGGTGACCCTTGCTGAAAGACATTTTGGTCCAAACAAATCATAACCTCTTCTCACACCCGACAGAGGGGCAAACCTGGACCAGCAGCTCTGTCAATGGGTCGTCCAAACTTGGAACAAAGACCCCTGCGGTCGGCCCCGTAATTTTTAAAAAAGAGACCCAGTAAATGCAGGCATTGCCTTTGCAGAGGATGGGGTGCTGTGGGCCCAGAGAAAGTGCGGGCCACCTCCAGGTTCTAATCACTAGCATCTCCCTGCACGGGAAGGAGCATTCCGCTGGATGCAGACAGAGGAGATAGGCCAAGGCTCACAGGGTAGTCCCTTTCCCGGGAGGGAAACGCCTCCCGATAGAGTATCCCCGAGGAGCAAGCGAGGGAGCTGACAGGGCGCGGTCAGGAAGATATCAAGCGGAGTGTGGTGGCGGGGAGGGGCACCGATCCAGCCAAGGGTGGGCTCGCAGGGCAGGGGTGGGCGTGGGGGCGTGGCGTGGCGCGCCGGCAGAGCGCTGTAGTGGGACAGGAGGGTCGCCAGGGGGCCGAGGCTCCGCATTCAGAAGGAGGGCAGATAGAAAGCACTCCCGGAGCGCAGGCCGACGCTATAATGAGGGGCGGTTCGACAGGGCGGTGTGTAGCTGGCGTCAGGCGTGCCGGCTGCCATGAGACGAACGGGAAGTGTGAGCAGCACGGCTCCGAGCACGTGGACCGGGCTCCGCCCAGCCTCTGGGCCTTGGGTTCAAGGACCTGCCCCGTGTCGGAAGGACGGGGCCACAAACACCCTTACCTGGCGCTGCAGCCGCGTCAGCCGCGTCAGCCGCTCAGGTCCGGGAGAGAGAACGCTGCGGTCGCGTCTCGCGCCGCTCGCCCGCGCTTCCTGATTGGCCGAGACCGGCCCTCCCAGAAGCCCCCGCGCGACGCGCCGCCAAATGAACTTTATGGAGACCCGAGGAGGAGGACACGGACATGGGCGGGGTTTGGGCGGGGCCTTCGACTGAGCTGTCACTCCCCACACGCACCCAGCCGCCGCCCTCACCCCTCCCACGTGGTTAGAGTCGGCTCCTGCCGGAGAAAGCGATCCCACAATTGCCTGCGCGGATTTCTTACCGTTCATTGAACACCTTCCGAGTGCCAGGCGCTATTCTAGGTACTGGGGGGCACAGTGGCAGCCACGGCAGACAAGATCCCTGCCCTAATGGAGTTCTCAAGCTGGTGGGGGAAACAAAATATAATAAATCACCTCCAGTTTGTAAGGAGGGCAATGACGAAAAAAGCAGTGTGATGGGAGAGAGAATGTGGTCAGGGAGGGCCTCTCTGAGGAGGTGCTGGCTGAGCTGAAACATGAATGATGAGAAAGGGTCAGCCTTGCAGAGTCTTGGCTGCAGAAGATTCTAAGTAGAGGGAACAAATCTGAAGGCTCCACAGGGAAACAAGCCTGGTGTTTGAAGAACAGAAAGAAGGGGAGTATGACTGCTAGAGGATGATCCAGCTCAGGTGGGATAAGACTCACAGTTGATGCTGGGGCCAGACTTTGCAGGTCCTTCAGGCCACAGCAAGAAAGTTGAAGTTATTCCTCATGCAAATGGAAGCCACCGGAGGATTTGAAGCCGAACTGTGACATGAGCTGACTTACCTTTATAGACGATCTCTCTAGCCCTCTGGGTAGAGAAGAGGAAAGCAGAGAGGAGCTGGGAGGCTATTTCTGTGTCCAAGACATAAGGAGAGTGGACCTTGGATTGTCACAGTGCCCACTCATGCAACATACATTAGTGCTCACAGTATGCCCAAAATGAATGAGACCCAGTCCTTATGATCTGGTGAGGAAGCAGAGAGTATTTCAATGTAATGTGCTAAGTGCATGACAGAGCTATATAAGGATGCTAAGGGTGTTTAACCCGGTCTCGTGGGTTCAAAGTCAAGGAGGCCTTCCCAGGGGAAGTGACACCTTAACTGAGCCGTAAGGATGAATAGGGCTTAGAATGGCAGAGAGAGAGGAGGTTTTTCCTGGCCTAGGGAATGGTGTAAGCAAAGGTAGAGGGGAGAGAAATAGTGCTATTCCCACCCTCACCACACCTTTCCTCTCACTTCTGACAGATTCTCTCCTTGGCAGAACTCTAGCCAGGCTCCTCTGAGCCCTGTTCTCTTCTAGGGCCTCAACCTCAGCCTGTAACAACTTGAGCAAAACACCAACATAGTTTCTAACAGCTCAGGGCCACATCCTTAGGTGACCCTAGCCCCTCTTAAAGTACCTGCCAGAGAAAACTCAAGGCTGCCAAAAGAATTTACCATTTTTTCCAGCCAACACCTGAAGATAGGGTCCCTGTCTCCCAGCCTCTGTGGGAGGGCAGGAGCCTAACTTCAGTGAGCACCAGTTAGCAAATCCAGATGAGTTTCACATGGACTGACACCTCCTTCCCACTTTTGGTAATTTTTCCCTAACTCAGCAGAGCTCAACCCCCTCCCTATTCTGATTCTCCCTTTGAAATGCACAGTCACCTCTGTACAAATCAAAGTTGAGTTCCATTCATGCTGGACTCTGTTCCCTACTGCAATAGTATATTGCTGATTAAAATATGTCCTTACCACTTTAACTAGTGTCCAGCTTTGTTTGTCTTTAACAGTTCACACCAGCATATTGTGGGTTCTGTATAAATGATTGATGCTGATTGACAATATATATGGGTGTGGCCTTTGTCTTAAAGCTATTAAATATAACCAGATCCTGCTGTGGTCAGACAATATCCACAAATATAACAGCACCTTGCACCTGAATAATGTTTTATCCTTTTACCTTGCTTTTTTCTATTACGTAAAGAAGAATTTTTAATACCATAGACAAATACTCATGAAACATTGCCAAACGGAAAATCAGGACATTTACCTTTTGGAGCTGAATACTTCCATATTGTAAAACCCAGCAATTCCACTCCTTGATACATGCCCAAGAAAAACTCTTACACATGTGCACCAGGAGATATTTGCAAGAATCTTCACAGCAGCACAGTTCATAACAGGAAAAAAAAAAAAAAAGCCGAATGTCCATTAACAAAATAAATAAATAAATACATTGTAGGTATTATAACAGTGGAATATTATTCAGCCGTGAAAATGAGTGTGTTATAGCCTCAAACACAACACGGACGGATCTTGGAAACATAATGTTACGTGTGAAAAACAAGTAGCAGAAGACTATTAGTATAGTATGAGCTCTACCCTGGCTAGAGTGGCTGGTTCAGGGATGGGCCGATGACTCAAAAGGGTCAAGAAAATTCATTCTCAAGATGTTCTGCTCACACAGTTGCTCTCTTTACCACTGGAATTGGAACTGTGAAGGAGTTTTCATAGGAGTCCTCACTCCCTGAAATTAAGCTTTTACAACTTTAGTTATTTAGTTATGAGGGAAGAACCTACCTGGGAATGAAGCCATTACAAAAGAGAACAATGTAGTGATGGAGAGAGAGGCAGAATCCAGTGACATTATGGGAGCTTCTAGATCAAACTAAAGCTAACCCTATCCCTGGAATGTTCTGTTGCATGAGAAAAAAAAAAAATCCACTTTTTGCTCACTTTCAGTTGGGTTTTCTGTCACTTACAATCAAAATAATCCTGAAGGATGCAAGATTAGTTGAACCCTTGCAGCAGCTCATCTAACATGCTTGTTACAAGGTCAGCAGGCCAGAATTCAGTAAGCTTTTCCCAAATGAATGTGGTTGTCCCTCAGGACATGCTATATAAGGAGGTGCTTTCAACAATGCTAAGAAGAATGTTTTCACCATCATGTTACATTTTGTTCTATACATTTAAAAAATAACATTAAACAAAAAAAAAACATTAAACAGTTCCATTTTCAAAGAAAGAAACTGAAGAAGTCTTATTTTTATGTTCATTACATTTTGTTTCAATATGACATCATAAGTTGGCAGAGACTACAGAATTATATAGCAGATTTTTGTTTCTGTATTAAATCTGATGGAGACCCTAGGCGATATTTATTGTTAAAAAGGTAAGACTTGATGATGAACATCTTCATCCTTGCTCTTGTCTTCTGATGATTTTGTGGGGAAAGGATCTCTATCTGGCTTCCTTTTATTCATTTAGTCACTTGAAAAATATTTGTTGGGCAACTGCTATGTTCTGAGTGCTAAAGATTCAGAGGGGAACGAGATTGACAAGGTTCCTGCCCCACAGAGCTCAAAATCTAGCAGGAGAGAAAAACAGTAAATAAACAATTTTTTGGAAAGGTTAATTTTAGGGAACACAAGTCTACAAAAAAATGGAAATGGTAGCTGAAAGGAGTGGGTGCTACTTTAGCTGGGGCAGTTATGGAGAACATCTCTGAGGAGGTAGCATTTAAATTTTTTTTTTTTTTTTTTTTTTTTTTTTAGTTAATTTATCTATTTAATTTTGGCTGTGTTGGGTCTTCGTTTCTGTGCGAGAGCTTTCTCTAGTTGCGGCAAGCGGGGGCCACTCTTCATCGCGGTGCGCGGGCCTCTCATTGTCGCAGCCTCTCTTGTTGCGGAGCACAAGCTCCAGACGCGCAGGCTCAGTAGTTGTGGCTCACGGGCCTAGTTGCTCCGCGGCATGTGGTATCTTCCCGGACCAGGGCTTGAACCCGTGTCCCCTGCATTAGCAGGCAGATTCTCAACCACTGCGCCACCAGGGAAGCCCAGGAGGTGGCATTTGAGCAAAGAACTGAATCACTGAAGGAGCAGCCATGTGGAGACATGAAGGACCAGCAAGTGTCATGGTCTCTGGGACAGATAGGATTTCAAGACATACCCTCTACTTCCACTGAAATAAAACAAACACACCCAAAACAAAAATTCCAAGTCCAGATGACTTCACTGGTGAATTGTTTCAAATATTTAAGGATGAACTAACACTAATCTTACACAAACTCTTCCAGAGAATAGAAAAAAATAAGAACACTTTCCAATCTGTTAAATGAGACCTTTATAACCTTGAATTCAAAACCTGGCAGAAACCTTACAAGAAAAAAAAATAGGACAACAGCCTGAGTAAACATAAGGCAAAAAATTCAAAATAAAATATTAGAAAACCAAATACAGCAATACAACAAAAGATAATACACCATAATTAAAAGGGATTTTTTTTTTGCCAAAAATGCAAGGTTAATTTAGCATTAGAAAATAATGTAATTCTCCACACTAACAGCATAAATAAGAAAAAAATAAATGTGTATCTTAATAAACACATAAAAAAGCATTTTATACAACACTCATTTATGATAAAAAAATTTTTAGCAAACTAGGAATAGATGGGAACTTAATTTGGATTTAAAAAGCTTTCCTCAAATATCACACTTAATGATGAAATATAAATATTTCCCCTGAGAAAAAGATGTCAGTTGTTACCATTTATATTCGACATTGTACAGGAAGGCTTAACCAGTGCAGTATGACAGGAAAGAGAAATACTAGTTATAAAAATTGGAAAGGAAAAAATAAAACTGTCATCACAGACAGATGATATGATTACGTAAGCAAAAAATCCAAAATAAAATGCAGATAAAGTATTAAAATTAATCACAATATTAAAATTAGTCAATGGTTTAGCAAGGTTTTAAAATACCATGCTGATATATAAAAAACTAATTGTATTTCTATATATTAGCAAAAATAAATAGAAAATTAAAAATTTTAATGATATAAATTACATTAGCATAAAAATAATACAATGAGGAGTAAACTTTGCAAAAAAAAATGTGCAAGATCTTGATACTAAAAACTACGCGGCATTGCTGAGAGCAACAAAAGAAGACCTAAATAAACACAGGGATATACCATGTTTTCGGATTGAAGACAATATTATAAAGATTTCAGTTCTCCCCAAAGTGATTTAGGTTCAAATACCTCGTCATAATCCCAGAAAAAATTTTAAAGGCAATTAACAAGCTGATTGTAAATTTTATCTGAAAATGCAAAAGGCCAAGAATGTTCCTTCTAGACATTCTTTTTTTTTTTTAATTAATTAATTAATTTATTTTTGGCTGTGTTGGGTCCTCGAGCTTGCACACAGGCTTTCCCTAGTTGTGGCGAGTGGGGGCTTCTCTTGTTGCAGAGCACAGGCTCTAGGTGCGTGGGCTTCAGTAGTTGTGGCACGTGGGCTCAGTAGTTGTGGCTCACAGGCTCTAGGGCGCAGGCTCAGTAGTTGTGATGCACAGGCTTAGTTGCTCCTCGGCATGTGGGATCTTCCTGGACCAGGGATCAAACCCGTGTCCCCTGCATTGGCAGGCGGATTCTTAACCACTGTGCCACCAGAGAAGTCCCTAGACATTCTTAAAGAAGATAAACAAAGTGGGAGGGGAACTTATACTTTCAATTATCAAGACTTATTTAAAGCTATAATAATTTTAAAAGAATTGGCACAAGAATAGATAAATAAACCAATGAAACAGAGAGTCCAGAAGTGGACCTGATATGGTTACCTGATTTATGGCAAAAGTGACTCAGAGGGGGAAAGATGGTGCTTTCAGTTAGTAGTATGAGCCTATTAGCTATGGGGGAAAAAAAATGTATCCCTACATTACACCGTATACCCAAAATAAATTTCACATGGATTATAGACCTGAATGTGAAAAGAAAGCACAATAAATCTTCTAAAAGATAAGATAGTAGAATTCATGACCTGGGGTTGGCAAGCATTTCTTAAATAACACACAACAATCATTAACTACAAGGAAAAGACTGATAAATTTGACACCACTGAGAGAGTGAAGAAACTGGAAGAAATTTGCAATACATTTCTCTAACTACGACTTATATCCAGAATATATAAAGAACTCCTATAAATCAATAAGGAAAAGACAGATAACCCAATTAGAAATGGGCAAAAGACTTGAATAAGTATTTTACAAAAGAGGATATTTATAATGGTTAATTTTATGTATCAACTTGACTGGGCCACAGGATGCCCAGATATTTGGTCAACTATTATTCTGGGTGTGTCTGCGAGGGTGTTTTTGGAGAGACTAACATTTGAATCAGTAGACTGAGTAAAGAAGATTGCCCTCCCCAATGTGGGTGGGCCCCATCCAATCAGTTGAAGGCTTAAATAGTACAAAAATGCTGAGTAAGAGAGAATTCCTTCTGCATGACTGCTTTCAAGCTGGGATACCGGTTTTTTTCTTGCCTTCAGACATGAACTGAAACATTGACTTTTCCTGGGCCTTGAGCCTGTTGGACTGGACTGGAACTACTGCAGACTCTCCTGGATCTCTAGTTTGCCTTCTGTGGAGAAACCTGACTAGTAAAATATCAAAATAGCAGTAAGTATATGGAAGGTACTCAACATAATTAGTCATAGGGTAATGCAAATTAAATCTGCAATGAATAACCGTTAAACAACCACCAGGCCAGAATGATTACATTTTTCATGAAGTACAGTCTCCTTCCAAAAAATGAACCTGTTTTAAAAGTATACTTAGGTGTATTTAATAAATGTATGACCACCACTACAATCAAGGTATAGAAGATTTCCATCATTCTAAAAAGTTTCTTTCTGTCCCTTTACAGTCAACCTCCTCTCTACCCCCCAACACACATCCCAGGAAACCACTGATCTGCTTTCTGTCACTATAACTTATTTTTGCCTGTTCTAGAACTGTGTGTAAATAGAATCATGCCATATCTTTTGTGTCTGGCTTCTTTAGCTCAGCATAATGTTTTTTATATTCATCCATGTTGATACCTGTATCAGTAGTTCATTCATTTTAATTGATAAGTATTCACTGCGTAGATATACTCCATTTTATTTATCCATTCATTCTGATAAATGTTTGGATATTTTTCCAGTTTTTGGCTAGGAACATTCCTGTACATGTTTTTGTGTGAACATATGCTTTCATTTCTCTTCTGTAAATACCTAAAAATGGAATTTCTGGGTTGTATGGTATTTATATGTTTAACTTTATAAGAAACTGCCAAAATGATTTCCAAGATGGTTGTACCACATTACATTCCCACTAGCAATGTATAAGAGTTCCTGTTGCTCCAAACTTGACTAACACTTGGTATTATCAAATATTTTTCTTTATTTGAGCCCCTTTAATAGATGTATAGAATATATGATTATAGTTTCAATTTTTATTTCTCCGACTACTGATAATGTTGAGAAAATGGCTAAATTAAAAAATTGACAAAACCAAGTGTTCAAAAGGTTGAAAAGTGAGGGTTCTAGGAAGCATCAGGAATCTGTCCACACCTGGACAACAATTGCACTGGCAGAATCTGTTTGATGTAACTATTTTGGAACTATGGATCTATTGAAGCTTGCAACTTCCAGGGGAAGGCTTGGGTGGTAAATTGAAGTTAATTTCAGTTTATTTAAGCTCAGATACCCATCCCCCACCCCCAGCCATGTGACAGACAGCTGTGCACATATTCCTGGAGCAGCTTGCACACAGTTGCAGGAGCCGGCATGGGTAAAAAGGGCCCTGTCCTCCAAGATCCTCCAAATCTTGGGGATCTGTGCTCTGATCACTGATTGTTGCTTCTGATCTCAGAGGTGCAGACAAAGAGAAGGGCAGTCATTGTTGTTACACCTTCTCCCATTGTTGCAAGTCCCTCCCCCTCCACTCCAGCAGAGGTCATTCCCAGCCTATTTGAAGGGCCAGTGCCCTATTTCCCCCCTACATTTTTCTCTTTTTCCTCAGACGTTAAAGACTATTCAAAAACAACTACATACATGGGTAAAATTAGAAAGTGACCACCTGCACCCAAGGAAAAGCATAGGCTCAGAAAAGACCTGAGAAGACCTTAAGTTCACACCTCAGGCTGACCCTTGGCACAGAGATAGTCTACAACAATCATAAAAACAAAAAAAAATAACAAAAACCCAGCAAACCTTTGGGAAGGGAGAGAATCTGATTTCCGGAGTTACTACCTTACTAGATTCAAGTGTCCAGTTTTCATAAGAAAAATCATAAAGCATACAAACAAAAGGAACAGAAAAGTAGGGCCCATTCAAAGGAACAAATAGGCCAACAGAAAATGCCCCTGAAAAAAACTTAATGGCAGATCTACTAGACAAAGACTTTAAAACAAAAGTCTTAAAGATACTCAAAGAACTAAAGGAAGATGTGGGAAAAGTCAAAAAAATGATGTATGAACAAAATGGAAATATCGGTAAAGACACAGAAAACCTATAAGAAACCAAAAGGAAATCCTGGTGCTTTCTCTGAAGCTCTGAATCCAGAAATTCTGAAAAGTACAATAACTGAAATGAAAAATTCACTAGAGGGATTCAAAGGCAGATTTGAGGAGGCAGAAGAAAGAATCAGTGAGGTTGAACCTAGGACAATGGAAATTATGGAGTCTGAAGAATAGAAAAAAAAAAAAGATTGAAGAAAAGTGAGCAGAGCCTAAGGTACCTCTGGGACATGAGTAAGTGAAACAACATACGCATTGTAGGAATTCGAGAAGAAGATAAAGAAAGAAAGGGGTAAAAGAATATTTGAAGAAATAAGGACTGAAAACTTTTCAAATTTGATGAAGGTATGAAAAACATCCAAGAAGTTAAATGAACTCCAAGTAAGATGAAGTTAGAGACACACAACAAGGTACATTATAATCAAACTTTCAAAAGACAAAGAGAGAATCTTGAGAGCAGCAAGAGACAAGCAACTTGTCACATACAAAGGATCCTCAATAAAATTATCAGCAGATTTCTCATTAGAAGCTTTGGAGGCCAGAAAGCAGTAGGCCAATATATTCAAAATGCTAAAAGGAAAAAAAAAAACCATCGACCAAGAATACTATGTCTGGCAAACTGTCCTTCAAGAATGAGGGAGAAATTAAGACATTTCCAGGTTAAAAGCCGAGGAAATTTGTTACCACTAGACATGCCCTGCAAGAAAAGCTCAAGGGAGCCCTGCAGGGTGAAACAAAAGGACAATAGACAGTAACTTGAAGTTGTATAAAGAAATAAAGATCACAAGAGGTAAATACATGTGCACTTATAAAAACAAATATTATTGTAACAATGTAACTCCACTTTTTGTCTTCTACATGATTTAAGAGACTAATATATATTTTTAAATTATTAGTCTAAAATTTACCATTATGGTAGCTTTGATTTATAACTCCACATGTTGTTTTCTACACAATTTAAGAGACTAATGCATTTAAAAGAATTATTAGTTTTTGGGGCCCACAGTACATAAAGATGTAATTCTGTGACATCAACAACAGAAATGGGTGGGGATGGAGCTCTAAAGGAGCAGAGTTTTTGTATGCTATTGAAATTAAGCTGGTGTAAATTTAAATTAGAGTATTATAACTGTAGGATGTTAAATGCAATCCTCATGGTAACCACAAAGAAGATTGCCATAGAATATACACAAAAGGAAATGAGAAAGGAATTTTAATATTTGACTACAGAAATTCAACTAAACACAAAAGAAGACAGTAATGTAAGAAATGAGGGACAAAAAAAAAGTGTAAGGCATACAGAAAACAGATAGTAAAATGACAGAAGTCTCTCCTTACCAGCAATTACTTTAAACAGAAATGGATTAAATTCTCCAATCAAAAGACAGAGATTTGCAGAATGGATCCAAGTATATACCGTCTAAAAGAGATTCACTTTAGATCCAAAAGCAGAAATAGATTGAAAGTGAAAAGATGGAAAAAAAATTCCATGTAAATAGTAACCAAAAAAGAGTGGGAATGGCTATACTATTATCAGACAAAATTGACTTCAAATCAAGAAAGATGACAAGAGACAAAGAAGGACACTAATATATTAATAAAAGTTTCAATATAACAAGAATATATAACAATTACAAACATTTGCATACATAATAACAAACCAGCAAAATATATGAAACAAAAACTGACAGCATGAAGGGAGAAATAAATAGCTCTACAATAATAGTTGAAGACTTCGATGTCCCACTCTCAGTAAAGGATAGTACAACAAGACAGAAGATAAGTAAGGAAACAGAGGACTTAACACAATAGATCAACTAGATATAACAGACATGTACAGAACAACAACAGAATTCTTCTCAAGTGTCCATGGGACATTTCCTAGGATAGACTACATGTTAGGCTACAGATTAAGATTTTAAGGGATGGATATTATACAAAGTGTCTTCTCTAAACACAGTAGGATGAAATTAGAAATCAACAACAGAAAAATTTAAAAAATTTTTTTAGTTTGTGGAAATTAAACAACACACTATTGAACAACTAATGGATCAAAGAAGAAATTACAAGGAAAATTTAGAAATACTTGAATTTTCTAGAGATGAATGAAAATGAAAACACAACACACCAAAACTTATGGGATGTAGTGAAAGCAGTAAAGGGGAAATTTATACCTATAAATACTATATTAAAAAAACCAAGTGATATCTCAAATCAACAACTTAACTGTACATGTTAAGGAACTAGAAAAAGAAGAATCAAAAATTAGCAGAAGGAAAGAAATGGTAAATATTAGAGCAGAGAGTAAATAAAATAGAGAATAGAAAAAAATAGAGAAAAATCTATGAAACCAGAAACTGATTCATTGAAAAGATCAACAAAATTGACAAAACTTTAGCTATATATGCTAAGAAAAAAGAGAGAAATATCAAATTACTAAAGTCAGATATGAAAGTGGAGACACTACTACTGATCTACAGAAATAAGGATAAGAGTACTATGAACAATTATACCCCCAAAAATGATGGATGAAATGGACAAATTCTTAGAAATATGAAACCTACAAAGACTAAATCAAGAAAAAGTAGAAAATCTGAGTAGACCTGTAATTACTAATGAGATCGAATCAGTAATAGAAAACCTCTCAACAAATAAAAGCTTTGGATCCAATGGCTTCACTGGTAAATTCCACCGAACATTTAAAGAACTACTACCAATCCTTCTCAAACTTGTCCAAAAAATTGAAGGAGACGGAATACTTTCCAAGTCATTCTACGAGGCCAGTATTACCCTGATACCAAAGCCAGCCAAAGATACCACAAGTAAAAGTTCTCAACAAAATACTAGCAAACCAGCTGCAGCAGCATATTTAAAAGATTATACACCATGACCAAATGGATTTATTTCTGGAATGCAAGGATGGTTCAACATATGAAAATTGATCAAGGTAATACATCACATTAACAGAATGAAGGAGAAAAATCACATGGTCATCTCAATTGATGCATAAATACATTTGACAAAATTCAACACCCTGTCATTATAAAAACACTTTACAAACTAGGAACAGAAGGAAAGTACTTCAACATAATACAAGCCATATACGAAAACCCCACAGCAAACATCATACTCAATGGCAAAGAGCTGAAAGCTTTTCCTCTAAGATTAGGAACAAGGCAGGGATGCCTGCTTTTGCTACCTCTTTTCAACATAGTACTGGAAGAGCAATTAGTCAGGAAAGAGAAATAAAAGGCATTCAAATAAAAAAGAAAGAAGTAAATTATCTCTGTTCACAGATGATAGGATCTTATATGTAGAAAATCCTAAAGATTCCACTCAAAAAAACCTGTTAGAATGAACAAATGTATTCAACAAAGTAGCAGGATACAAAGTCAACACACAAAAATCAGTCACGTTTCTATACACTAAAAATGAAAAATCTGAAAAGAAAATACAAAAACAACTCCATTTACAATAGCATGAAAAAATAATTTAGAAATTAACTTAACCAAGGAGGTGAAAAACTTGCACAATGAAGACTACAAAACATAGCTGAAACAATATAAGAAGACATAAATAAAAGGAAACACATCCCATGTTAATGGATTAGAAGACAATATTGTTAAGATGTCAACATTACTCAAAGAGATCTACAGATTCAATGCAATCCCTATAAAAATCCTTATGACATCTTTTCAGAAGTAGAAAAACCCATCCTTTATGGAGGAGCCTCAAAAACTAAAAATAGAATTTCCGTATGATCCAGCAATTCCACTTCCAGGTACACACTCCAAAGAGTTGAAAGCAGTGTCACAAAGTGACATTTGTACACCCATGTACATAGCATTATTTACAATGTCCAAACCATGGAAGCAATCCAAGTGTCCATTGATAGATGAATGGATAAGCAAATCTGGTATATACAGACAATGGAATACTATTCAGCCTTAAAAAGGAAGGAAATTATGATGTCAAGAAAGCCATGCCTGGTTCTCTTTCTCTGAGGACTACCCCTACCCTATCTGCTTACAAAATCAATCAGCAGCTACAGATACAAGAAGATACATCAAGCTCCTATCAAGGAGAAATAAGAGTGGTTAGAGGGTAAAAGTTAAGAATAAGAGGACAATCCTGCAGCCCGTGGAACAAAAACCACATTCACAGAAAGATAGACAAGATGAAAAGGCAGAGGGCTATGTACCAGATGAAGGAACAAGATAAAACCCCAGAAAAACAGCTAAATGAAATGGAGATAGGCAATCTTCCAGAAAAAGAATTCAGAATAATGATAGTGAAGATGATCCAGGACCTCGGAAAAAGAATGGAGGCAAAGATCGAGAAGATGCAAGGAATGTTTAACAAAGATCTAGAAGAATTAAAGAACAAACAAACAGAGATGAACAATACAATAACTGAAATGAAAAATACACTAGAAGGAATCAGTAGCAGAATAACTGAGGCAGAAGAACGGATAAGTGACCTGGAAGACAGAATGGTGGAATTCACTGCTGCGGAACAGAATAAAGAAAAAAGAATGAAAAGAAATGAAGACAGCTTAAGAGACCTCTGGGACAACATTAAACACAAAAACGTTTGCATTATAGGGGTCCCAGAAGGAGAAGAGAGAGAGAAATGACCAGAGAAAATATCTGAAGAGATTATAGTAAAAAACTTCCCTAACATGGGAAAGGAAATAGCCACCCAAGTCCAGGAAGTGCAGAGAGTCCCATACAGGATAAACCCAAGGAGAAACATGCCGAGACACATAGTAATCAAACTGGCAAAAATTAAAGACAAAGAAAAATTATTGAAAGCAGCAAGGGAAAAATGACAAATAACATACAAGGGAACTCCCATAAGGTTAACAGCTGATTTCTCAGCAGAAACTCTGCAAGCCAGAAGGGAGTGGCATGATACACTTAAAGTGATGAAAGGGAAGAACCGACAACCAAGATTACTCTACCCAGCAAGGATCTCATTCAGATTCGATGGAGAAATCAAAAGCTTTAGAGACAAGCAAAAGCTAAGAGAATTCAGCACCACCAAACCAGCTCTACAACAAATGCTAAAGGAACTTCTGTAAGTGGGAAACACAAGAGAAGCAAAGGACCTACAAAAACAAACCCAAAACAATTAAGCAAATGGTCATAGGAACATACATATCGATAATTACCTTAAACGTGAATGGATTAAATGCTCCAACCAAAAGACACAGGCTTGCTGAATGGATACAAAAACAAGACCCATATATATGCTGTCTACAAGAGACCCACTTCAGACCTAGGGACACATACAGACTGAAAGTGAGGGGACGCAAAAAGATATTCCATGCAAATGGAAATCAAAAGAAAGCTGGAGTAGCAATACTCATATCAGATAAAATAGACTTTTAAATAAAGAATGTTACAAGAGACAAGGAAGGACACTATGTAATGATCAAAGGATCAATCCAAGAAGAAGATATAACAATTATAAATATATATGCACCCAACATAGGAGCACCTCAACACATAAGGCAACTGCTAACAGTTCTAAAAGAGGAAATTAACAGTAACACATTAAAAATGGGGGACTTTAACACCTCACTTACACCAATGGACAGATCATCCAAACAGAATATTAATAAGGAAACACAAGCTTTAAATGACACAACAGATCAGATAGATTTAATTGATATTTATAGGACATTCCATCCAAAAACAGCAGATTACACTTTCTTCTCAAGTGCGCATGGAACATTCTCCAGGATAGATCACATCTTGGGTCACAAATCAAGCCTCAGTAAATTTAAGAAAATTGAAATCATATCAACCATCTTTTCTGACCACAACGCTATGAGATTAGAAATCAATTACAGGGAAAAAAGCATAAAAAACACAAACGCATGGAGGCTAAACAATACGTTACTAAATAACCAAGAGATCACTGAAGAAATCAAAGAGGACTTAAAAAAATACCTAAAGACAAATGACAATGAAAACACGATGATTCAAAACCTATGGGATGCAGCAAAAGCAGTTCTAAGAGGGAAGTTTATAGCTATACAAGCCTACCTCAAGAAACAAGAAAAATCTCAAATAAACAATCTAACGTTACACCTAAAGGAACTAGAGAAAGAAGAACTAACAAAACCCAAAGTTAGCAGAAGGAAAGAAATCATAAAGATCAGAGCAGAAATAAATGAAATAGAAACAAAGAAAACAATAGCAAAGATCAACAAAACTAAAAGCTGGTTCTTTAAGAAGATAAACAAAATTGATAAACCATTAGCCAGACTCATCAAGAAAAAGAGGGAGAGGACTCAAATCAATAAAATTAGAAATGAAAAAGGAGAAGTTACAACAGACACCGCAGAAATACAAAGTATCCTAAGAGACTACTACAAGCAACTCTATGCCAATAAAATGGACAACCTGGAAGAAATGGACAAATTCTTAGAAAGGTATAACCTTCCAAGACTGAACCAGGAAGAAACAGAAAATATGAACAGACCAATCACAAGTCATGAAATTGAAACTGTGATTAAAAATCTTCCAACAAACAAAAGTCCAGGACCAGATGGCTTCACAGGTGAATTCTATCAAACATTTAGAGACGAGCTAACACCCATCCTTCTCAAACTCTTCCAAAAAATTGTAGAGGAAGGAACACTCCCAAACTCATTCTATGAGGCCACCATCACCCTGATACCAAAACCAGACAAAGATACTACAAAAAAAGAAAATTACAGACCAATATCACTGATGAATATAGATGCAAAAATCCTCAACAAAATACTAGCAAACAGAATCCAACAACACATTAAAAGGATCATACACCATGATCAAGTGGGATTTATCCCAGAGATGTAAGGATTCTTCAGTATACATAAATCAATCAATGTGATACACCATATTAACAAATTGAAGAATAAAAACCATATGATCATCTCAATAGATGCAGAAAAAGCTTTTGACAAAATTCAACACCCATTTATGATAAAAACTCTCCAGAAAGTGGGCGTAGAGGGAACCTACTTCAACATAATAAAGGCCATATACAACAAACCCACAGCAAACATCATTCTCAATGGTGAAAAACTGAAAGCATTTCCTCTAAGATCAGGAACGAGACAAGGATGTCCACTCTCACCAATATTATTCAACATAGTATTGGAAGTCCTAGCCACGGTAAGCAGAGAAGAAAAAGAAATAAAAGGAATACAGATGGTAAAAGAAGAAGTAAAACTGTCACTGTTTGCAGATGACATGATACTATACACAGAGAATCCTAAAGATGCCACCAGAAAACTACTAGAGCTAATCAATGAATTTGGTAAACTTGCAGGATACAAAATTAATGCACAGAAATCTCTTGCATTCCTATACACTACTGATGAAAAACCTGAAAGAGAAATTAAGGAAACACTCCCATTTCCCACTGCAACCAAAAGAATAAAATACCTAGGAATAAACCTACCTAGGGACCCAAAAGACCTGTATGCAGAAAACTATAAGACACTGATGAAAGAAATTAAAGATGATACCAACAGATGGAGAGATATACCATGTTCTTGGATTGGAAGAATCAATATTGTGAAAATGACTATACTACCCAAAGCAATCTACAGATTCAATGCAATCCCTATCAAATTACCAATGGCATTTTTTACAGAAGTAGAACAACTCTTAACATTTGTATGGAGACACAAAAGACCCCGAATAGCCAAAGCAGTCTTGAGGGAAAAAAACGGAGCTCGAGGAATCAGACTCCCTGACTTCAGACTATACTACAAAGCTCCAGTAATCAAGACAATATGGTACTGGCACAAAAACAGAAATATCGATCAATGGAACAGGATAGAAAGCCCAGAGATAAACCCACGCACCTATGGTCAACTAATCTATGACAAAGGAGGCAAGGATATACAATGGAGAAAAGACACTCTCTTCAAAAAGTGGTGCTGGGAAAACTGGACAGCTACATGTAAAAGAATGAAATTAGAACACTCCCTAACACCATACACAAAAATAAACTCAAAATGGATTAGAGACCTAAATGTAAGACTGGACACTATAAAACTCTTAGAGGAAAACATAGGAAGAACACTCTTTGACATAAATCACAGCAAGATCTTTTTTGATCCACCTCCTAGAGTAATGGAAATAAAAACAAAAATAAACAAATGGGACCTAATGAAATGTAAAACTTTTGCACAGCAAAGGAAACCATAAACAAGACGAAAAGACAACCCTCAGAATGGGAGAAGATATTTGCAAATGAATCATCAGACAAAGGATTAATCTTCAAAATATATAAACAGCTCAGGCAGCTCAATATTATAAAAACAAACAACCCAATCCAAAAATGAGCAGAAGACGTAAATAGACATTTCTCCAAAGAAGACATAACAGATGGCCAAGAAGCACATGAAAAGCTGCTCAACATCACTAATTATTAGAGAAATGCAAATCAAAACTAGAATGAGGTATCACCTCACACCAGTTAGAATGGGCATCATCAGAAAATCTACAAACAACAAATGCTGGAGAGGGTGTGGAGAAAAGGGAACCCTCTTGCACTGTTGGTGGGAATGTAAAGTGATACAGCTACTATGGAGAACAGTATGGAAGTTCCTTAAAGCACTAAAAATAGAATTACCCTATGACCCAGCAATCCCACTACTGGGCATATAGCCAGAGAAAACCATAATTCAAAAAGACACATGCACCCCAATGTTCATTGCAGCACTATTTACAATAGTCAGGTCATGGAAGCAACCTAAATGCCCATCGACAGATGAATGGATAAAGAAGTTGTGGTACATATATACAATGGAATATTACTCAGCCATAAAAAGGAACGAAACTGGGTCATTTGTAGAGACGTGGGTGCATCTAGAGACTGTCATACAGAGTGAAGTAAGTCAGAAAGAGAAAAACAAATATCGGATATTAACGCATATATGTGGAACCTAGAAAATGGTAGAGATGAACCGGTTTGCAGCGCAGAAATTGAGACACAGATGTAGAGAACAAACGTATGGACAACAAGGGGGGAAAGCAGCGGGGTGGGGGGGTGGTGGTGGTGGGATGAATTGGGAGATTGGGATTGACATGTATACACTGATGTGTATAAAGTGGATGACTAATAAGAAAAATAAATAAAAAATAAAAAATTTTTAAAAATTTTAAAAAGGAAGGAAATTATGACACATACTACAACATGGATGAACCTTGAGGACATTTACTAAATGAAATAAGCCAGTAACAAAAAGACAAATACTGTATGATTTCACTTAGAGTAGCCAAAATCATAGAGACATAAAGTAGAATGGTAGTTGCCAGGAGCTGGGGAGTGGGGGTGGGAATGGAGTTTTTTTTTTTTTTTTAATTTATTTATTTATGGCTGTGTTGGGTCTTCATTTCTGTGCGAGGGCTTTCTCTAGTTGTGGCAAGTGGGGGCCACTCTTCATCGCGGTGCGCAGACCTTTCACTGTCGTGGCCTCTCTTATTGCGGAGCACAGGCTCCAGATGCGCAGGCTCAGTAGTTGTGGCTCACGGGCCTAGTTGCTCCGCGGCATGTGGGATCCTCCCAGACCAGGGCTCAAACCCGTGTCTCCCGCATTAGCAGGCAGACTCTCAACCACTGCGCCACCAGGGAAGCCCTGGAGTTATTTTTTAATGGGTACAGAATTTCAGTTTCACAAGGTGAAAAGAGTTATGGAGATGGATGGTAATGATGATTGCACATTATGATAGTATTTAGCACCACTGAACTATACACTTGAAAATTAAGATGGTTAATTTTACGTTATGTCTATATTACCCAAATTAAAAAAAAAAAGTTTTTAAGGTTGTGGAGCAACTGAGACCATCATATACTGCAGAGGAATTGTAAATAGGAACACACACTTTGGAAAACTGGCAAAATATATTAAAGCTAAATATACACATACTCTGTGATTCAACAGTTCTATGTATGTATATATGTATGTATGTACGTTTTATCTATCTCTTGCATAAATGTATACATATTTTCACCAAAGCCATGCACACCGATGTTCATAGTACCATTATTTGTACTAGCCCAGAAGTGGAAACTACCCAAATGTCCATTAAAAGAATAATGGATAAATAAATTATGGTGTGGTCACATAAGAAAATACTGCAGTAAATAAAAGAATGAACTACATCCACATAAAGCAACATGAATGAATTTCACAGACATAATGGTAAGCAAAAGAAGCCAGACCCAAATGTATGACTCCATTTATATAAAGTTCAAATGAGACAAAACTAATCTATGGTGACACGTTGTCAGATCAGTAGTTATTTTGAAGGGAGGAAGGATTGTTGACTAGGAAGGGAAATGAGACAGTCTTCTGAGGTCTGTTAATATTCTGTTTCTCAATCTGGATGCTGAGTGGATGGATATATTCACTTTTAAAAATTCACTGAGCTGAACATTTAAGATGTGTGTACTTTACCGCACATATATTATTCATTATACTATAATAAAAGTAAAAAAAAAAGTAAAATATTCTCTCCACTGTAAAATATTCGATATTTTTGCTACCCAGAATTCATATCACTTCCCTTCCCTCAACTATTTGCAGTTTAGAACCTTGTTTTACTTCTTTGGTATTCCCCCACAATCCCTAGCATGCGGTTCATGGAAAGAAAGCTAGAAATATTTCTTAAATGACAGAATTCAGCTCCACAATTGCTCCCTATCTTGAGCTGCTGCTGCCAGAGATGGGTTCTTAGTGGGTGGCAGCAAAATGCATAATGCTTTGTGATCTGTGGCTGAGTGATTAGCAGTATTCTTTAAAAGTCATTAAAAGCTTAAAAGGGAAGCTTCTTACTTTGCTCTTCAGATGAATTTAATTTCAGCTGCACAAAAGGTGACTTGACATTATCAGACATGGCAAACAGGCTTTGACTAGAACACTAGCTCCTGTGTGTTCACAATTGGTTGGGTCTATCCAGAAATCCTGTGCTAAGAATGCTGAGAGCAGGTCCAGGCTCCGTGGAGGAACGCTGAGATCATTTGGTGTATCAGTCAAGATGTTTGCGCTCCAAATAACCACTTGAATTTGGCCTCAACAATAAGGAAATGTGTTATTAATCTAATTGGAAGTTTGGCAGTAGACTGACTGGTTGATTCAGCAGCTCACAGTCTCCAGGGACTTTCAATCTCTCTGCTGTGTCATCCTCGGTGTGAACTCCATCTTGGGGGCAGTAAAGATGTTGCTGATCAAACAGGATAGACAGTTCTTACCCTATAAGATGGCTCATAATCCTTGGGCTCTGTCAGAGCTCCTGACAGACACGGGACATTGAAAGATATTCTCTACAACTGGGATCTGTTAAAGAGTAAACAAAGAAAATTAGACCACAGCAATCATTAACTGAGCGCTGTATGCAATAACTGTGCTAAGGGTCTCTGCAAGATTTTTCTCAGTTAATCCTCGCAGCAACCCTTTGAGAGAGATGCTATTGACAGCCTCATTTAAGATGCAGAAAATGAGGCTAGAGTTAAGTGGCTTACTCAAGGCCATATGGTGAGCCCAGCACAGAACAATGATTCAAACATGACTCCAGACTCTATATTCCATATTAATTCCTGCACTTATCTCTTCTCTCATAGTAATAACACCCCCGTCCCTGTAAAAGGCACCATAGTTTAAAGGTGACAAGCATGGGGAAGATGTAAAGCAACCAGAGTTCTCATACATTGTTAGAGGGAATATAAACTATACAACCACTTTATAAAACTAACAATTTCTAAAAAAAGTTAAACACACACCTACCCTATGACCCAGCCATGCTACTCCTAGGTATTTACCCAAGAAAAATGGAAACATTTATACAAAAACACTTTTACAAAAATGCTCATAGTGGCTTTATTCATAATAACCCAAAACTGGAAACCACCCATGTGTCCATCAATGAATGACACACCTGCAGTATGGCTGTAGAATGGGATACTATTCAGCAAAAAAAGGGAAGAAACTATGATTCCTGAATTGATATAAATGGATCTCAGAAACCATTGCCTGCTAAAAGCCAGATATAAAAGAATACATACTATGCCATTCTACTTGTATTAAGTTCAAGAACAGGTAAAGCTAATCTATGGTGATAGCGGTGACAGTAATTGTTCCTTGGAAGTATTGACTGGCAAAGGCACAGAGAACTTTTCGGGGTGCCAGAAATATCCTATCTTGATCTGAGTGGCAATACAGGTGTACACATATGTAAAAATTTATTGAGCTGTACATTTAAGATTTGTGCACTTTACCAGATGAAATGATCTCTCAACGAAAAGATTAGTAATTTTCAAATTACAGAAAATGTGATTCACATCTAATATCGGCCTTGAACCTTGCAACAACCCAGGGCAGGGCAGGGCTGATTATCATCGTGCATCCTGTGGGAACCTAAACTCCAGGAGGGTTAAATGATTTATCCAAGGTTACAGAGGGAGGTAGTGGCAGACCAGAGTCTACACTCAAGTCTTCTGATATCAAGGCCAGTGTTTTCTAGTCCACAAAAGACTCAGAGGTGAACTTAGAAGACTTCGTGAACTATAAGAGCTATCCACTGGACTATTAAATAGACTTTCCTGCCAAGTTTCTGAATTGGGAAGGGAATAAATCCCACATTCTCATTAATCAGCAGCTAACATTCCGATGACATTGTGAAGGTGGTAGCATTTTTTAAACACCTGGTTGTTTTATTTGTTATTAAACAAACTGACTGTTGAGTGAAAAAAAAAAAAAAACCTACACATCTCTTCATTGCTGCTGTTTCAAAACAGCTTTGCCGACATCTATCAACTTTGTTTATGTCAAACTGCGCAATTTGTCACTGATGCTGAATTTGCCAAAAGAAAAGTGAATTTGATTGACAAGGCCCCAGGGCTTCTCTCTCTTCCTTTTCAACGTTCCAGATGTCAAAAAAAAAAAAAAAAAAGTTGGATCCACCCCCAGGAAAGCTCATCTGCGGGTGAAAAATGCACCAAAGGAACTTGGGGGATATGGTTACAGTTTCTGTAGAAACTTTGCCTCCTAGAGACCCCATCTTCTTGATTGGTTCAAATTACCCTCCATTTTCAATTGCTGCCTTTCAACGGAGCCATCTGCTTTGAGGCCCATCTGTCAGGGGCTCTGTTGTGGTTGATTATTAAATGCATTTGCAGATGGAGGTTCAGGAGAAAAAAAGCCTTAAATGACAAAAGAAAATTGTCCCCAAGAATGAACTAGAAAACAGAAACAGACCTCTAGCTATTACCACTCCTAGAAATCAGAAGACTTAATCCTTCTTTGAAAACCCAGGAGTAAATTAACATCAGCAAACGAGCATGGTGGACAATAGTGGATATTGGGTGGCATTGGGGCTTTCCACCACACCTTCTCCTTTCTTTGGTAACTATACCCAAGAACATGCAGGTTAACTTTGGGGGGAATTACCTTTTTCACATTGTGACTATTCTCATAGGGATAATAACAATCTACCGTGAAGGGTTGTTCTAAGGATTAAATTTGTTAATACATGTTAAGGGCTTAGAGCAGAGTCTTACATAGAGTAAGAGCTCAATAAAGGTTAACTGTTTTTATTTCTGGCAGGGCCTGTTGCCACAATGCTCTAGAATTGAGTAGAGGTTTCTCCGACTCACCAGAACAAAGCTACCCTCTGCCCTCACCCCATCCCACCCCATGTTATGCATCACAGGACATAGCAACTGTCCGTAACTTTCACTGAGGGCAGCGGCATGGCATGTTCCTCTTTATGCCCACCAGGGGGCGCTCAGTGAATGTTAGTTGAAAAAGGACCAGCCTGACCCCCAGAGCCCGGACTCTCAGAATGGAGGCTCCAGCACCCGCAACAGATCAACTCTGCTGGAACTCACAGAGTCTGAATTTCTCAAATAGAATTGGCACCCTCAGCATTTGGTCCAAACTAGGGCTAACAGTGGCGTATGTGGCATCGTGAGGCAGAGCCAGCTCCTACCTGTGGCCCTATCTTGGTGGTCTGTGGTTCTGTAACATTCCTGGGCACTGGAAGCATTTCCTGAACCAATGACGTGGCCAGACCTTATCTTGCCTTGAGACACAAGAGTGCTGAACACTTAGACTTCAGTGAAGCAATGCTAGAGTTTACCCTTATGAAAACCATTTCACATACTCACCAGGCTACAGCCCCTGACTGAAGTCTGTCTTAGATGTCTCATTTTTTTTTAGAGCAGAAAATAAAAAATAGTCCTCAAAAAGTCAGGGAAGAGGGCATTTAGGGAAGAACAAAACTTTCTTTATCCATCTGGCTGATAATGTAATTTTAATGGAAAATATGTTTGTTTACCTTTTTAATCTGTAAGTGTCTTCACAGCATTTACTTTTTGTAATACATTTGATTTTAAATGATGAGAAGGCTGCTCTTCAGTTTCACAGTTCAGTTTAAACTGGAAGATTTGAAGGCAGAGTTTTTACCCAATATGGTCTCAGTTTTTAAAATCATCCATCAATTTCTATGATGTTTTTGTAAAAATCTATCTGGCAAGAATCAACGTTTCTGTTTGTTTTTTTCTGAAATTAATTCCTGCAAGTAAAATTAAAATATGTTCATTTCAATGCAAGGCCTTGTATAGAATAAGTACGTAGTAAATGTGTCAAGTGAATGAAAGAAATACAATGACCTGAGAAGAAGCGGGATAACTTCTGTGTTGTGGATTTGACTGGGCAGGACTCAGCACATTGTTTCATTTTACCCGCAAAGATCTATCAGGATCTGTTGGCAAAGAGGGCCCTTTGTTCTCTGTCTTCCATTCAGCAAGCCAGGAATGGGCGTTTGACAACCAGAAAACTCCTTACTTGATAGCTGGATCAGGGCTGCTTTATCTCTACCTGGTGAATAATCTTAGCACCATACTTTATACCCAGAAGGTGTGTAATTGATAATGATATCAATTATCATTATAATGAATTAACAGTTTCTCAATTCTCTGGGACTATGAAGCCGGGGAACCCTATTATCATAAAGGGAAGGTTAGGGGAAAGAAACTCATATGACAGACACTTGAGTTATGCTGTTTAATTTAATCCTTCCAACAACTCTTTCAAAGTATCCTTGTGTTTTAGAGCAGACAGGAAGCTGAGCAGAGGAAATTGTCCAAGGTCATGTAGCTAAGGAACCAGAAAAGGATTTGAACCCAGGTTGGTCTAATGCCACAGCCCAGGGTCTTGCCACTGTACCATTCTCTTTGTAGAGGAACAAGGGGTTGCTGTTTAGAGAGAAAGAATTGAGCCGCACACCCCACAGCAGGGACTCAGAGGAGGCAAGAGAGGGATGGAGCGTCGTGCCTGTGGCACCTGAAGTGGGCACCCCCTTGCCTCACCCGAGCCCTAGCCCTGGCATACCCCACTGTCATTGGGGGAACAGGATTTCACCCTTGCCCTCTGAGATGCTTCATGTCCTGGCCTCCTCGTACCATCATGGTTCTCAGACATTCCCACAGTGCCCTGGGCAAAAAGTCAGGGGATCCCAGTGCTGCCTGTGGCCTGTTTGGGTCATGGAGGGGGGTGGGCAAATCACTTGCCTTCTGAATCTGAGCCCCATCATGTGTTGGGGAAATCAATAATGCTTGTCTAAGTCCAACCCACCTGGCAGGATGCGATGAGACTCCATGGAAAGATGTGCATGGAAGTGCTTTGAAAACGTTAGAGGCTGTAGGAATGTTCCAGATTCCTCAACTTCTTTCCAAACAAGATGTGATACGGTGAGTTCCTGAGAAATTAATTCGTGTCCGTTTTTTTTGTTTTTGTTTTGCTTTGCTTTTTTTTTTTTAATTTGTCAGCATCCACTAACAAAGAATGAAAAGATGATTTGTTCCTTCTCCCTCAAAGGAAAACAGCGAAGTGTAGAAGTTTGTATTCAATTCAGCTGCATAAAACAAACAAAAGCCAATAATGATAACAACACCAACACCTAGTGGCCTGAACAAGCTAAGACATTATTTCTCTGTCACGTAAGAGAAGTCTGAAGGGAGCCCATCCAGACAAGGTAGTGGCTCCTGAGTCATCGAGGACCCAGGCTCCTTCTACACTGTTGCTCCACCATCCTTAGCATCCTGCCTCACTGTTCAAGGTGGTTGCTTAAGATCCAGCTGTTATGCCCAGGTTCCAGCTAGCAGAAAGGAAGTCAGGGACCTGAAGCAGCTCCTCATTCCCTTTAAAGAGATATTCCTACAGTTTTATATTCACTTCCACTTACAGTCATTGGACAAAATTTGGTTACCTGGCCATCACTGGCTGCAAAGTAGGCTGGGAAATGTCTTAGCTGGATGTCCATGTCCCAGATAATTGCTGGGTTCTTATTACTAAGAGGAAGAAGGTGGATACTGGGGGCAAACCCATTGTCTCTGACCCATCGTATCTTGGGTTCTTAAGTTTCAGATTCCTTGTCCATGTGTCAGGTGTGTGTGTGTGTGTGTGTGTGTGTGTGTGTACGTGCATGCATGTATGAGGAGGAAGGGTGCCAGCAGGGGAAAACACCCAACAGTGTACCATTATCTGAGACCAGTGGACCTCAAATTTTAGTGCAAAACAGAATCACCTGAGAAACTTGCTAGAACTATAGTCAGTAGGCAAAGATTCTCAGGCAGAAAACTAGCACTGATCAAAAAGGACAAAACAAACTGGTTTTCATCAAAAATTAAAATTTCTGATCATCAAAAGATACCATAAGAAAATGAAAAGGCAAGCCATAGACTGAAAGGAAATTTTCTGAATAGTTATCTAGGACAAAGGACATATGTCCAGAATTGTGCACTGGTCTCAGACTATCAATAACCAGTGTTGTGGATGGACCAGCCCTTATGGTTCTTATTATGACTGAAGACACCCTTCAGCTATAAGCGTCAGGAAACTTTGAAAAAAAGAGGGTTTTTTTACTTACAAGATCTAGAAATTACACAGCACATCTGGGGCCACACAGAAAGTACATAGCACATCTAAGATCAAGGTTAGAGAGAGAGAGAGCATGCATGGGCTTGGGGTTCCGCTTTTATTGGGCTTGGGGGTTGGGGGGTCTAGGTTTTCTTGAATTCACTCTTTATTGGTGAATTTAAAATATGCAGGTGGGAATTTTAAAGCATGAGAAGAGAAAAAAAACAAGTAACCCAAAGGTCAGTTGTTGAAATCAACCAAGATCTCTAAAAATAAAGGCACCTTGGTGGGGGAGGCAGCCTGGCCATTTATCTTGCCGTGGGGCTGGCAGTGTGTTTACTCTAAATAGTTGCCTTTGAAGAGGATGCCTCTTTTTTTTTTTTAATTTATTTTATTTATTTATTTATTTATTTTTGGCTGTGTTGGGTCTTCGTTGCTGTGCACGGGCTTTTCTCTGGTTGCGGTGAGCAGGGGCTACTCTTCGTTGTGGTACACGGGCTTCTCATTGCGGTGGCTTCTCTTGTTTGCGGAGCACGGGCTCTAGGCGTGCGGGCTTCAGTAGTTGTGGCACATGGGTCAGTAGTTGTGGCTCGCGGGCTCAGGAGCGCAGGCTCAGTAGTCTGGTGCACGGGCTTAGTTGCTCCGCGGCGTGTGGGATCTTCCCGGACCAGGGCTTGAACCTGTGTCCCCTGCATTGGCAGGCGGCTTCTTAACCACTGCACCACCAGGGAAGCCGAGAATGCCTCTTTGAAATGGATGCCTCAGCGAGGATGTCAGGCACTGTGTTACAAAAAAGAAAAAATTGTCAGGGCTTACACTACTAGAATATATAAAAGAACTTCTGAAAATTAATAATTATGAATAATAATTAAAAAGATAATCCAATGTTTCTAAATGGTCAAAAGACTTCAATAGGCACTTCATGAAAGAGCATATAAAAATACCAATAAACGTGAAAAAATAGTCAATATCCTTAGTCATCAGGGAAATCTAAATTCAAACCACAATGATCCACTTCTTCATACCCACTAGAATGACTACAGTTTAAAAGCCTGATAATACCAAGTGTTGGCAGAAATGTGAAGCAACTGAACTCTCATATTCTGCTGGATGGAATCTTAAAGGCTACAACCATTTTAGAAAAGTTTGGCAGATTCTAATAAAGACCCAGAAATTCCACTGCTAGGTATCTACCCAAGAGAAATGAAAGCTTATTGTCCACAAAAAGACTTAGGTAAGAATGCTCATAGCAGCTTTCTTCACAGCAGCCCCAAACTGGGAACAACCTGAATGTCCATCAAAGAAGAATGGATAACCCAACTGTGGGGCATGCATACAATGGAATACTAGTCAGAGATGTGAAGGAATAAACTATTGATATACACAACAATACGAATGAATTTCAAAAACAGTGGGCTGAGTAAAAGAAGCCAGAACAAAGTATTGATATATACTATAGGACTCCATTTAAACGAAGTTCATGAATAGATGAAACCAACATGGGATAGAAATCAAACAGTGGTTGTGGGTGGGTGAGAGGTATTGACTTGGGGGGGCCGGGGAACTGCTAGGGTGATGTACATGTTCTGTGTCTTGACTGGGGTGTGGGTTACATGGGGTTGTACATCTGTCAAAACTCATCAAACTCTGCAGTTGAGGTTTTGCTCATTTTACTGAATGTAAATGTAATTTAATCTCAAAAACTGAGTGTGTTTATGAATTGCCAGCCCTAGTCTCAGAGATTTTGATTTGTGGGATCTAGGAAATTGACACTTTTCAGCTTAGGAATTGGCATTTTTATCACCCCCCTTCCTCAGGGTGTCCTGATGCTGGTGGACAGGACAGATGTGAGTTCTGGAACTGGAGAGGGAGGCATGAAGGCCGTGTGGCTTGGAAGGGATTGGCTCCCTGAGTTCCAGAGGACCATAAGGTGTGGGGTGGAGGTGGGAAGAGGGGCCTGGGTCCACTGCACACAGTGCCCTGGTGGGGGGGTGCTCGGGTGGGGAGGTGCAAGAATGCTCGGGACATTGGTGCCTACTGCAGGGGCTCTGGGGGAGCAGGCAGAGCCCCATCACAGAGGCCTGTGGTCAGGGGTGAGGGTAGCTGGGAGAATATCTTTGTAGCTGATGGCCAGTGGAAGCACAACCCAGGGCTAGTGTTACCAAACCAAACTTGGGTCTGCTCACCTGCACACAGTAAAGCCCATCTACTGACACCACGCTGTGGTGAAGGAAAGTGCAGCGTTTGTTGTAGGACCAATCAAGGAGTCCAGGCAGCTAATGCTCAAAAGGCCCAAACTCCCCATGGCTTTCAGGGAAAGGTGTTTAAAGACAGGGTGAGGGAGAGGGAGTTGTGGAGTGTGTGATCAGCTCATGGACATTCTTCTGATTGGTTGGTGGTGAGGTAATCAGGAGTCAACATCATCAGTCTTCTGGTTCCAGCTAGTCTGGGGTCTACCTGCTTGTGGGCAGCATACAGTTAACTTCTCCCACCTGATGGGGGTTTCAGTATCTGCAAAACAGCTCAAAGGATTTGGCTCAGAAGATTATCTATAGCCCTTGAAGAGGAATTGAAGGTCCTTGACTTTAATGGCTAAGCTATTATTTTGTCTTGCTTTCTTTGTTTCTGCATTTCCTCACTTCTCTGATTAAATTTATTCTTTGGAGCTCGGGGGAGGCCAAGGAGGCTAAAGTTTTTCTACAAACAGGAGGCAGGTAGAGGACATGGGGGTTCTGTCCCAGGAAGGTCCCATAGAGTCCTGCTTGGTTACAGTTTCCTCAATTGAGGAGGAAAAATTACTCCTCAATCCTGAGGAGGAACAGGTGTGGAACAAGAAGGGGAATAAAGTTTTAAATAAATAAATAAATAAATAAATAATAGAGAGGTTAATCATAAACTCGGCAGAGGAACTCAGTTTTAGGGAGACTCCGTTTCACTAGGAATCACAGTAATAGTTAAGATATACTGAGCGCTTTACAAGTGCTAAGAGCTTTATATGCATATTCATTTTGTTTTCCCCATATTATAGATGAGAAAACTGAGATACCAGGGGAGTCAGGATTTGAACCCAGACAGCCTGGTTCGAGGGCTCACATCCTGACCCTCCGTGCTGGTCTCCCCCTTCCACTGACCCCCCCACCCCACCTCTGTATCATTGCTTTCCTGGGCATCAGATAAATTGCCGTAGTCAGAGGTAGAAATATGGAGCCTCAAAAAATGACTGAGGAAAAGAAAAAGATAACTGAGGTTGGACTCCTCAAAGCCTTGGTGAGTGGGAAGCCACAAGCCGCTGCAGGGCCAGGCAGGTCTTGCAAATGAGTGAAATGGGTAGGTTGACACATTAGGGAGTGGTGGGGATGGTGGCACGACCACTTTAAAGGGGGCAGCCGTTACTGAGATGGTCCCATCGGGGCCATGCAAGAACACTGGTCCCTGGAGACCCAGAGTTTTAAAGATTTTGATCCTTCTCATTCACATTCCAGTCAAGTGAAATGTGTGCGGGTGTGATGCAGCCCCGGGGTGAGGACTGCAGCATCTGCTCTCCCCTGCCTCCTGGGTCTCCTGGAGCAGGATGGACGGCGGGCCAGTGACCTTCAGAAGGTCAGGCCTCGGTCTTCTAAGGATGAGGATATTTAACTCCCTAAAAGCCCACCCTCCCCTGCATACTGAACCTGAACTTTCTGAGGCAGCCAGGAGAGTCCCACACTGCCCTCCTGTCTGCGTGCACCCTTCCTTCCTGACAGTCAGTAGCTCCATCCCAGAATCTAACCACCCCCTCCTCAGTAGCTCCTTTGCCCCTTGCCAGCTTTTCCAAAGGCCCGCACGTCTGCCAAATCTTAGGATTATCTGCCTCCCACTTTGTCCCCCCATGTCCCCCGCTGCCTCCTGCTCCATTTATTGGCTGATACTTTTTTTTGTTCCTTTCTTAAATTCCATTTGCGCCATCGCGTGGCCCAGTCTTTCATCTCGTTCCATATCTAGCTGCAGCCTGAGCTTGGGCATCTGTGGGCTTTGCAGCCAGATATGAAAAGAGGAGAGTTTAGCAGCAGTTTAGATTATATACTAACTTAAAGAAAACCAGGTCTCTGCATCTCCACATACATTTCCTGCCCCCTGCCTCTCCAACCCCAAGTCTTCCAGTTTAATCCAAGAGCTCTGGAGATTTTTTTCTTTTTGGCGTAAACAACAGACATTTATTTTCTTACGGTTCTGGAGGCCACAAGTCCAAAATCAAGGTGTCAGCAGGGTTGATTTTTTTCTGACTCCTTTCTCCTTCGTTTGTAGATGGCTGTCTTCTCCTCTGTGCGTGTCTGTGTCCTAATCTTGTTTTATAAGGACATCAGTCATATTGGATGAGGGCCCACCTTCATGACTTCACGTTAACTGAATTATCTCTTTGAAGACTATCTCCAAATACAATCACCTTCTGAGGTATTGGGGGTTAGATTTGCTTTAAACTCACACATGCTTCTTATGAAACCTTGCTCATCAGTAGGTGTGAGCCGGGGTCTCACGATGCAGGATGTGGGTGTGTGGGTGTTCCAGACCCCCCTACAGGCTGTCACCGTCCTCCACCTGACCCTGGGGCCTCTGCCTCCCCTTAAGATGCCTGGCACGTTGCACCCCACCCCTGGGCAGATGTGAGGGAAAAAAGCCCATCTCCTTGCTCATAGCAGGACAATTCAGTGGTATGAGCTTTGCCCCAGAGCACCCCAGGGGGAGAGGTCAAGGACAGAGAGCCCCTGACAACACATCAGTGCTGGGCCCCCTCCTTCCCTGTTCTGCTTCCCTCTTGCCTTCAAAAAGTCACGTGCACAGAATTCTTGTCTCCAGCTCTTAATCAGAGAAGCCTGTGGGCAGAAGAGGGTCAGTGTTGGACTGAGCAAGGAGCAGGGCAATGCCTAAAACAGGCTGGCAAGAAACCCCTCTACTCCCATCACTAAATTCAAGATACTAAAATCCCATTATCATGGTGAAAAAATAAAGTCTTAATTGTCCAACAATAGAGACTAGGCTTGATAAATTACAGCACACACTTACAATGCATATTACGCCATCGTTAGCAGTGTCATACAGAGTCTGGCAAAATGTTGACATTTGTTGAAGCTGGGGGATGGGTACATTTCATTTTACTATACTCTCTACTTTTATATATGTTTGAAATTTTCCATAATAAAACGCTTATAAAAAGGTGGATAAAGAAAATGCTGTTGTACTTGCAAATTATTCACCATGTAGTTAAGTGGAAAAAAAAACTGGCTACAACTGCTAATCCAACTATTTAAAACAATAAATCTATACATACATTTTTAAATATTAAGAAATTGATAATTAAGAGAATAATATTTAAAAAAGAAATTGAAATGTACATACCCAATGACCCAGCAATTCCACTTCTGGGTAGAGAAACACACATGAGAAAGGAAATGGGTAAACAGCCTAAGTGTCTATTAATAGAAAAATGGCTTTTAAAATGGTACTATATTTGCAAACGAAGCAACTGACAAAGGATTAATGTCCAAAATATACAAGCAGCTCATGCAGTTCAACACCATAAAAGCAAACAACCCAATCAAAAAATGGGCAGAAGACCTAAATAGACATTTCTCCAAAGAAGACATACAGGTGGCCAACCAACATGAAAAGATGCTCAACATCACTAATTATTAGAGAAATGCAAATCAGAACTACAATGAGGTATCACCTCACACCAGTTAGAATGGGCATCATCAGAAAATCTGCAAGCAACAAATGCTGGAGAGGGTGCAGAGAAAAGGGAACCCTCCTACACTGTTGGTGGGAATGTAAATTGGTACAGCCACTATGGAAAACAGTATGGAGGTTCCTTAAAAAACTAAAAATAAAACTACCATATGACACATCAATCCCACTACTGGGCATATACCCAGAGAAAAACCATAATTCAAAAAGATACATGCACCCCAACGTTCACAGCAGCACTATTTACAATAGCCAGCTCATGGAAGCAACCTAAATATCCATCAACAGAGGAATGGATAAAGAAGATGTGGTACATATATACAATGGAATATTACTCAACCATAAAAAGGAATGAAATTAGGTCATTTGTAGAGACGTGGATGGACCTAGAGACTGTCATACAGAGTGAAGTAAGTCAGAAAGAGAAAAACAAATATTGTATATTATCACATATATGTGGGATCTAGAAAAATGGTATAGATGACCTTAACTGCCAAGCAGAAATAGAGACACAGATGTAGAGAACAAATGTATGGACACCAAGGGGGAAAGGGGTGGGGTGGGAGGAATTGGGAGATTGGGACTGACATACATACACTATTGATACTACGTATAAAGTAGACAACTGATGGGAACATACCGTATAGCACAGGGAACTCTACTTAATGCACTGTAGTGTCCTAAATGGAGGGAATATATGTATATGTAAGGCTGATTCATTTTGCTGTGCAGTAGAAGCTAACACAACATTGTAAAGGAACTATACTCCAATAAAAATTAATTAATAAAAAAAGGTACTATAATCATTCTTTGAAATATTTGGCAGCAGACAAAAAGAAAATTATCAGACCACTTAAGTGCAGGTACCCTTCTAAATACTTAGGCACATTAACGTAATTCTCACCCTATAAAGAAGGTATTATCGTCAAGCCATTTTATAGATAAAGAATAGAAAAATTAAGAAACTTGCCCAAAGTTCATTGGGCCAATGGTGATCCTGGGGTTTGAACCCAGGGAGCAGTCATCCTGGCTGCAGAGCCCATGCTCTAAGTCATTATGCTATTTCACCACTTGATGATGAGATGGTCCTATAAATATCAACAAATTTATCAGACCTAACATTAGTTGCAGCCCTTCACATGGCAGGCACTGTTTTTAATAGGTGACATGTATTATCTCATTTTGTCCTCATGACAACTCTTTTAGGAAGGGAGATACTAACTTCTAAAATCTTCCTTTTACAAAGGAGACAATCAAAGCACTGAGAGTTTAAGTAACCTGCCCAAGGTCACACAGCTAAGAAGCAGTAGAGACAAGATTCAGACCTATGTAATCAGGTTCCAGAGACCGTGCTCTCAACCCCCCTGCCCTAAGTCAATAAATCACAACAGTATGAGAAATACAGTTCAAACAAATTAAAAAAACCCAAAAATAATGTGTTTTCTAGAAGTACATGTGTAAGCAGATATTAGAATAAGTACTCAAATGTGAAGCAGAAAAATGCAACCACAAAGCTGAATTTGTGATATAAAATATATACTAACTTAAAGAAAACCAGGTCTCTGCATCTCCGCATACACAGAGAACTGTCTGGAATGATATTTATTACCCTGATGAGTCGTCATCTGGGAGGCAAGGGCTGGAGCCAGCTCCAGGAGTGGGGCTGGCTGTCTAAGGGGACTTGAGACCTATCTGTAACATTCTAATTCTTTTTACAAGAAGAGTATATTCGTGTATTATGCATAATTAAAAATTAATAATGCCCCAAATAGTCTACATGGATATATACTAAAATGGTACCAAGGACCATCTCTGGGTGGTGAGATTTTCTTAGTTCTTTTCTATAATTTATAAATTTTCTACCAAGAGAAAATATATGACTTCAGCAATCAAGGCGGGGGAGGAAGGAAGGGAGCAAAAAGAAACAAATGTATCATTATTGCCCCAAGATGATGCCCCCAACTTCTCCCCTGGTTGTCTCCAGTTCATTCTCCCAGACCCACCAGGATGTCCTGGTCTCCAGCCCCTTCCCCCAGAACAGCTTACTCCCCACTCACTGCTCTCTGAGCCCCACAATGGTGCAGACTACATTGCCCCGTTTTGGATGGATATGTGGGCTTGGCCATGAACTTCTCCAGGGTGGGCCCTCCGTGCTGGCCTCTGACCTCCCTGCAGGCTTCACTCCAAGCCCTGGTCCATGGGCATCAATTAGTGTTGATGGAATTTACATTGTTCAGAGTCCTTCAAAATAGAAGAAGAGAGGATCCTTCATGTCCACCTTTCCCTCCCCACCTGGAACCCCCTGTGAGTTCCAAGGGTCTTCTGACTACCCCTCCCACCCCCACGTGCCTCCAAGGGTGCATTGCCAAGTCCACTGAGCACCTACTATGTGCCAGACACTGTTCTGGGCACTGGGATTGGCCCACAGTGACATGCCCAGTAAATGGCAAAGACAAGGATTGACCCCAGCCTTCAGATGCCATATCTGATACTGACCCCAGATCCTCAGACCCCAGACCCATCAGTGATTAAATTCATGGTTTTGTTAGAGTCCCCGCAGCACTCACAGTTAATTTCTCCAATGTGGTTATTCTAAAGTCTACAGCAATTTACTTCACAGCTGCCCTTCACTGTTCTTGGTTCTTCCTTGACCGAATAAACCCTTAAGGTAACAAGCAGAAGAAATGAGGGAATATAGGTCAGATCTCATCTGAACCTATAAAGCCAAGATGGGGATTATTATATTACTTCATGGGCTAAGTAAAAAAATTATGCATTTTAAACTATAATTATAAGACATCTTTCATGATAAATATATAATGGCTTATGAATGGTTTCCTTCAAATAATGTCCCTGTTTCCAAAGAGATAGAACTTTAATTCACAAGTTTGCTTGTCTTTTTAATGTACACACCCTGCCAATTAACATCTGCAGAAAGCAAGGATTTTTCCGTTAGTAAAGTCCCTGGCCCCATGGAATGTGCATTCTGTTAGGGAAAATTAGAAAAAGACAGGTGCTCAGGAAAAAAATAAAGCTGGGAAGGGGGATGGGGTAGGTTTCTGAGGGGGAGAGAATGAGACTTGAAGGAGATGAGGGAGGGAGCCACTGACAAAGTATCCCAGGCACAGGGGACCAGAGGTGCAAAGGCCCTGAGGCAGAACAGAATTTTTGACAGTCCTGAGGTACAGGACTAGGCAAATGGAACTGGTGGGAGGGAGTCATGTAGGGCCTTGTAAGCCAACATAAGTACTTTGGTTTCTACTCCAAGAGAAGTGGTGAGCCATTGGAGGGTTTGGAACAGAAGGTGACATGTTCTACCAGGATGAGTCTGGCCGCTGTGTTAGGAACAGACCAAAGTTCTAGCTGCACTCACTTGAATTCTCTTGAAGCCTCTTGAAACATTGTTGTTATTGCTATTAAGTATTATTCATATTAATAACAGTTGTGGAACTTGGAACTTGTGGAACTGTCCAAGACTGAGCTCTGAATAACCATTTTATCTGGGCCCAGAGGGACAGGGAGGTGGCACAAACCTGGAAACCGAGTTTTGGGATTATTCACCATCTTCAAGGTCAGCCAGCATTCAAAGTCACCATAGCAACAGCCCCGACGCTTCCTGACACTGAGGTCCACAGCCCTCCTTGCTGCTAACAGTCGCTGGAGGGCCCTGCTTTGGGCCTAGTGTATCCCTTTGTTTCTTCTGTCAGACAAATTTGGAAAATACTGCTTTAATACAAAATGTTCCCATTTTATGGCATCGTAAATATGTCTAATTATCTCCAATTGTACTATGAAATTCTCAAAAACATCTTCACAAAATGAATTCAACTGTGCCTGACTATAACTTATAAATGCATTCCAAATAGGACTTTTAGTAGTAGGCAAATTGGGGACAAAGTCAATGTCCTAAAAATTCAAACTAAAGCTTTAGAAAAAGGGGGGGGGGGTCACTGCTTATAGCAGTTCATGCTAACCCCGAATTGTTTTCCCAAGGGCCTGTCTGTCATCTGTGAACTTAGAACTACTTTCTAGGATCTGAGCAAAGCAAGTCTGATTGCCTTAACTTTTTGATGCGCTGGTTGGTTGACCAGTAAGACTAAATTGGGATTTCCCACGGAGTGCAATGAACTAAATTACCACCAGGTGGCAGCAGACATCCAGTAAAAGTCAATCCCTTTTTAAACTGTAAAGTCCTCAGACTTGCAGATAGGAACCAAAGAGCTGAGATCTATGGCATTGGGAGGGGGAGTACTTAGAATTCTGGGTAACCATAGCTAAATTATGTGGCTGATTTTTAAAAAACGTATCCAGCTTTCAACGTACCTATGATCCCCTGCCCCCCAACCCCTTCCCCCGGGGACTTACTAGATAAATGAACCAGTTCTCAACTGGGGATTATTTTGCGCCCCAGGAGATGTTTGGCAATATCTGAAAATATTTTTGGTTGTCACACTAGGGGAGTGCTACTGGCATAGGGTAGGTGGCGGCCAGGGACGCTGCTAAATACCCTGCAATGCACAGGACGGCTCCCACAACGAAGAGTTATCTGACGCGAAATGTCAGTACCGAGCTTGAGACACCTTGGATTACACAATAAAGTCCTGCTTCTGATGAAGTGAGACTGGGCTCCTGGGTCTCTACTTTTCTCTAGCCTGGCCCCCTGTCCAGGGAGGAATCACTCAGTGATGCTGCAGCACTGAATTGCGTGAGGACACCGGAAAATAGATCCCATCTCTGCCTGACTGTCTGATCTTCTTGGATCTTTGTCTTTCATTGTTTTGGAAAATTCTCAGCTATCTTCTTTTCAAATATCTTTTCTATCCATTTTTTTCTCTCTTCTCCTTCTGGGATTCCAGGTACACATATATTGGGCATGAGATATTGTCACACATCTCTTGGATCTTCTGTACTGTTGTTTTTTTTTCTCCATTACTTTTTCTTCTTATTTAACTTGGGTAATTTATATGGCCCTCTCTTAAAGTTCACTCATTCTCCCCTCAACTGCCTCAAATCTACTGAGGAACCCATTGGAGTTATTCTTTTTTTTTTTTTTGGACAGTCCTATTTTTATTTATTTATTTTTAAAAATTTTATTATAGTTGATTTACAATGTTGTGTTAATTTCTGCTGTACAGCAAAATGACTCAGTTATACATATATATACTTTTTCATATTCCTTTCCATTATGGTTTGTCACAGGATATTGAATATAGTTCCCTGTGCTATACAGTAAGACCTTGTTGTTTATCCATCCTATATATAATAGTTTGCATCTGTTAATCCCAAACTCCCAATCCATCCCTCCCCCACTGCCCCTCCCCCTTGGCAACCACAAATCTGTTCCCGTTGGAGGTATTCTTCATATCTTACTATTCTTTTTAATTTCTAATATTTCCATTTGCTTCTTTCTTAGAGCTTCTGTCTCTCTCCAGAAATTACCCATCTGTTCTTGTAAGTTTTTCATAGAGTTATTTAGATTCCTACTTTTGTAGTTCTAACGCCTGGGTTATCTCTGAATCTGGTACTACTGACTGCTTTGCCCTTTTAGTGTGTTTTTTCCTCTCTCCTTTTTTTGTGTGTGTTTATAATTTTAGAGGAAATGCTTGACACCCTGTGTAGGGGGGAAGAAACTGAAGTAAATAGTGTTTATGACTGGGGATGGACATGCCTCTTCTACTAGACTGGGGCGTGTGTGTGTATGTGTGTGTTTGTGTGTGCGTGTGACTGTGTGTTGGGGGACTTGAGGCAATTTAGTCAGGAGTTGAGCAGAGCTTGGGTTTTATTGTTGCTATGGCTCTCTTAAGTGCACCACCGGCTTCAAATTATTTTTGTACTACGTCGTGCTGAGGGGGAGGGCTTGCTGAAAGGTTTCACTCAGTGTTGCTGTTTTGCCCTCAGTTTTGGGCCTGCCCTGTGCACTTGCCCCTCAGGGAGTCTCTCTCCACACGTTCTTCCTCCCCCAGTGGTGGATTTCTGCTGCTCAGTACTTGCTGCTTGATAACTTGGTGGTGGAATCCAGGGGCGGGTTCTTGTGTCCTCGTCCAGCCGCAATCGTAGGCAGGCCCCCTGTCCCTTGGTCATGGACACGGGGTTTTCTCAGTGATTCTCCCCTCCCCTGCAGTAAAAGACCTTTAATGATTGGGACCCAGGATAGTTTCCTGTCCCTTTCCCAGTAGTAGAGGGTTTTTAAATTTTCCTTTCCCTCAGCTTCAATAGGTCTTCCCCAGGGCCCAAAGGGGAATGGGTTTGCTGCCTTTTCCCAGTGGTTAAGGGATTTTGTTTCTTAGGGGGAGAAGTGTCTGGGCAGGGCTTCAAGCCTGCATCCTCTGGTCTTACTACCTGTTCCCAATGTTTCTCACAGGTCCCTGATAGAGGTCCATGGAGAAGGGCCTGTAATGAGGCCCTGTACTCTCCTGTGGGTCCGTGGCTCCTGACGATTTCATACTCTCATACTCACCTGTATTTGGCCTTTAGCCTTTGATTCAAATTTTTAGAGTAATTGTACTCACACATATGGTGACTCCATCTTCCACTTGTCGCCAGACGGTAAGCCAGTGTTCACTTCCCATCTCTCCTCCAAAGTGCCCGTCTTCCCCGAGATGTCAGGGTAATTGTTTGCCTTGCAACCTCTTTGAATGAGTCAGAGAAAGTCATGATTTTGAGGATAATCCTTTTTTTTCTTTCTGTTAAGGTGGGAGTGGCATTCCTTCGAGCTTTCTATATCCCAGGAGCCAGAAGTCACCCCAGGGATTCTGAAAGAGTCAGTTTTCAGGTGACACTTCAGGGACTCACTTCAAGGTGGTCACTGCTTGGACCTGATGTGGTCCAGGCTGCAGAAAGGGTTCAGAGGAATTGTTGGAAGAGATGGCCTCAGGGAGGGGCCTGGGAGGATACTGTGTAAGTTGAAGAAAGAATTGTAGACCTGTGGGAGGGTCAGTAAGGGCCACACAACAGTGCCACAGTGTCACCATGGCAAGTCCCCCTCTTTCCCACTCCAGGTACATCCTCGGTCTGTGCCCCCTCCACGTCTACAGGCGGCTGCACATGGAGGAGAGGGACACTGCACTCTGGTTCCTTCACATCCACTTACTGCAGCTGTTGACGGCCAGAGACACGGAGCAGATGCAGTGTTCCCCTCAGCCCCTCCCAGGGCCCAGCCTACTGGACTCTTCCTGTCCAGAGGCCAAGCCAGAGCTGCCCGAGACACCTTCCTGCCAGTGGTGCCCTCTCTCATCCTTCTCTCGCTAATGAGGATGACTTAATTCCAGCCCAAGACAAAGACACTGACTTGGTCTCCAAAAGAACATTTCCAAAATTGAGGCCACAGAAACAGAAATTCCCCCTCCCTGACCTCTGCTATTCCCATCAGATAATTCCCCAGCCTCCACAATAAGATGCCTCTTTGGCCCACAAACACCTTCTACAGAATACCCCTGTCTGGGGTCCCACAAGCCCCCAAGGCCAGCTGAGCCTCCCATTCACAGCTCAGCATGTTTCAACTGGGGTGGCTTCTTTGTCGCCTCCTTGGTCAGGAGCTCGTTCCAGAAAGCCACTTCCTTGTCTTTCAGCTTCTCGGCTGCCTGGGTGGTGACGCCAATCTGAAGGTACCCTTCTTTCTGGTCATATACTGGCCAATGGGGAAGCCCCTCCCCATTGGGATTCCTGGGAACAGAATCACATAGAAATTCCCCAAAGCTACTGTGTGGTCCCAACAACCCTCAGAGATCGTCAGGGACCCCCTGGCTTCATCTCTGCCAAAGGCTCATATGCCTCCAGAGACAGGAGGCTGACCATCTCCTGGGCAGCCTGTCCACTGAGGGAGCTCTCACGTCAGAGGTCACAGGGCAGGGAGTTTGACCTTCACACATTGGAAGCTCCTCCCACCCAGCAGACACGCCCTGACCCTTCCCAACCCTGCTCCGTCTTTGCCACCAGCTCACCCGTTCCGAGCAAAGTTGGCCCAAAATTTCATCACCATCTTGCTGAGATCGGTCTCCTCTTCTGAGGCACCATCTGTGGGGAGGAGACAAAGCCATTGCTACTCAAAGTGTGGTTCAGGGGCAGCAGCAGCCCTTGAGAACTTGTTAGAAATTCAGAAACGGAGCCCTTATTCCAGACCTACTGAGTCAAACCTGCATTTTAAGAAGATCTTGGGTAATTCAAGTGCACTTTAAGCTTGACAGTTACTGACCTAGGTCGGGCTCAGTGAAGGGCTGTAGTTAATCCATGAACTGGCTGCCTTGGTCTTCTGTGCCCACCCTCCTGCCCCTGCAGCCTCAGGGTCGCAGGGCCACACCCCAGGGTTTCTGCTACAGTAACCCCACCTCCCAGGATGCTCTCCTTTGGGTCTTTTTTCAATTTCCTTCACCCACACACATTTTCACAGAATCTGAAAAATAACCAAACTGCAAGGTCTCCAAAGAGTCACCCAACCAGGAAACGCCCAGAGGCACTGCCATGAACAGCCCTGGGTTGTGTCACACACAAGTTGTCTGTAACTGCTGAGGGTTAAGACATTGAAGACATCTGTGAAAAGTTTTTCTTTAAAATATTATACTCTTAAATGTATTAAAATATTAAAAGATATGAGTTTTAGATAGATAGATAGATGGTTGGAGAGACAGACACATATTAGTCCTGATTCAAGGTTAAGAGCAATTCTAACCTTACTCTCACGTACATTCTGATATGCTCTTGTGAGTGCGAAGTGAGTGGTGGCATTCTAGCCCTGAGCAGGGCCCTGCAGGTGACCCACCTCCTGTCTTACTGATGCCCAGGTCTGGATTCTTAGAGTGACCATGGATGAGGGCACAAGGATACACATTATCCATCATGCACATTAGAGCAAGAGAAAGGTTGGGACTCTTTGTCTTTCAACCCTGTTATGGTGAATTCAGGAAACTAAGACCTGGAGAGAAGGAGGAACTTGCCCAAGGCCACCAAACCAAGACCTGAACACAGATCCCCTAACTCCAAGTCTGTAGCCACCAAAGGGCCATCATCTTTCAAAAATGGAGCCCCGAAGACCGAGAAGAGCTCATCCCCGTGGTCCCCTATCACCGTCTTGGGTTTCATGGCTGATGAGAAGCTTGGGCGATACTGAAACTCATACATGTAAGTGGGGCCTCCGGCATCTGGAAGACATGGATTATGCATAGTTCACTTCAGCAGACGCACCCCTGGATGGTATCAAGGGCTCCAGAGGTGGGTGGGAGGGGCGCTGTGAGCAATCAGGAAATTGGGGGCATGCCTGGTCCTGAGTGAACAACAACAATATTAACAGCAGCTGCCTATTGTGAGAACCAACTGTGTGCCAGACCCTGTGTGTTCCTGCAGGAAGCCCCTGGTTATCAGCATAATAGAAAAAAAGATTTTTGGAAAAATTTCGTGACTTGATTAAGGGTGCATAGTTGGGGGAGGTGGAATAGGATTTGAGCCAGGTATTTATTGAATGAATAAGTGAAGATTGAATGAATGAATGTTGAAACCTTGGGTAGAGCCATTCAAAATAACTATAGGGGCACTAGGTCAACTCACATAAGCCCCTTCTGATGCATTCATGCACAAGGACGTCTATATGCACACACTTTACACTACTGTATTTCATTGCTAACAGGTTAGTCTTCATTCCCTTGGAGAATACCTGCAGCCTGACAGGTGTCTTCTATTATGCCCATTTTTGAGCGTTTCTGGTGTTTTTCACACGTATTCCAAAAAGAGTGAAGTAAATCCAAGTTGCTGGTCTGAAAGGGCAGATATTTAAATACAAGCCTAGGCAGAAAGGGGAGAGTCTATTCCTTGTGTCTCAGGAAACCACAATTCAGCGTTTCCTTTTTCTCTGTCATCTCACAGGTCTTGCTTCCTGCTTGGCCCAGGGAGTGCTAAGGTGGTGGCAGAAGGAAGAAGGGGCCGAGGAAGGGTAAAGTTCCTCCCTCCTCCTCTCCCCTGCCCCTGCTCTCACTACCCCCTCTCTAAGCCCCAAGAAGATGTCAGTTTTCCTGCTGATGTTTCATCAGAGTTGCCCATCTTGCTCCTTCAGGGCCAACTCACGGGCCACCCGCCTGGGGAGCTCTGTGCTTTGCATTGATCATTAGGCCCAGAGCGAGTGACTCTACCAGGGAAGGGTCAGGCCCCAAGTCAGACTGGTGGGGAAATATCACACTTTTTCCCTTCCTGGGGACAGAATCACATTTGGAAAATGCAGAAAAAAGGAATAAGAACAAAAAGATCACATCTAATCCCACCGCTCAGAGAAACCTCTGTTAATATTTTAGCACTTATCCGACTTATGTATATAAAATTAGGATATTATTGTATATGTTATTTCATATGACTATAATAATTGCTTCATATCATTAAATATTTGCCCACAAAGTAGCTTAACAATATATGCCATCCCCACAGGAGGATGTAGAATAATCTATTTAATTGCCTCCCTCACCCCCCATCATTGCACTTTGGTTTAGCAAGAGGTGTTTTTTGGAAGAAGCAATCCTTTTGTGGTCCCATAATCCACTTATTAAACAGTTGCTTCAAGGTCAGGCAGAAATTGCTGTACGGAGTGGTTTTATTCTTGGCTCTGCCACTCAGAAGTTTTAGAATGGAACTCACAACCCAGCCAGAGAGGAAAGACCTTTTGTGAATGAGAGAACTTTATGGCAGCATGCTGCCCAAAATATATTCTCCTTGTTTCTTTTATTTTAAAAAAACTTTCTGCCTTAAACCTCTGAGATTTATTAAATTCCTACAACTACAACACAAGTCTTCAAAAGAAAGTAGGCACAGAATTGAATAATAACATTTAGGAACAATAAGAAAAGCAGAGGGAAGGAAAGCTACCAATCAAAAATACGCAAATTAAAAGTGTGATGTTCTTTTTTTTTTTTTTGGTTAGGAGGGGCTTATGAAATTAGCAGCATTATTTTTATTTTTTATTTTTTTAATTAATTAATTAACTAATTTATTTTTGGTTGCATTGTGTCTTTCTTGCTACGTGTGGGCTTTCTTTAGTTGTGGCGAGTGGGGGCTACTCTTCGTTGCGGTGCACGGGCTTCTCATTGCGGTGGCTTCTCCTGTTGCGGAGCATGGGCTCTAGTTGCAAGGGCCTCAGTAGTTGTGGCATGTGGGCTCAGGAGTTGTGGCTTGCAGGTTCTAGAGCACAGGCTCAGTAGTTGTGGGGCATGGGCTTAGTTGCTCCGCAGCAGGTGGGATCTTCCCAGACCAGGGCTCAAACCCGTGTCCCCTGCATTACCAGGCAGATTCTTAACCACTGTGCCACGGGGGAAGTCCTTATTTTTATTTTTTAATCTGAGTATCTTAACTGAGAGAATTAAGAAATCCACACTCTTAGAAAAGGGAACCCCCCTGCACTGTTGCTGGGAATGTAAACTGATACAGCCACTATGGAGAACAGTATGGAGGTTCCTTAAAAAACCAAAGATAGAATTACCATATGATCCAGCAATCCCACTACTGGGCATACACCCAGAGAAAACCACAATTCAAAAAGACACATGCACCCCAATGTTCATTGCAGCACTATTTACAATAGCCAGGTCATGGAAGCAACCTAAATGCCCATCGACAGACAAATAGATAAAGAAGATGTGGTACATATATACAATGGAATATTACTCAGCCATAAAAAGGAACAAAATTGGGTCATTTGTTGAGATGTGGATGCATCTAGAGACTGTCATACAGAGTGAAGTAAGTCAGAAAGAGAAAAACAAATATCGTATATTAACGCATATATGTGGAACCTAGAAAAATGGTACAGATGAACTGGTTTGCAGGGCAGAAATTGAGACACAGATGTAGAGAACAAACGTATGGACACCAAGGGGGGAAAGCTGTGGGGGTGGTGGTGGTGGTGGTGTGCTGAATTGAGAGATTGGGATTGACATGTATACACTGATGTGTATAAAATTGATGACTAATAAGAACCTGCTGTATAAAAATAAATTTAAAAAAAGACTAAAAATAGAACTACCATATCACCCAGCTATTCCACTACTGGGCACATACCCTGAGAAAACCATAATTCAAAAAGAGTCATGTACCACAGTGCTCATTGCAGCACTATTTACAATAGCCAGGACATGGAAGCAATCTAAATGTCCATCGACAGATGAATGGATAAAGAAGATGTGGCACATATATACAATGGAATATTACTCAGCCATAAAAAGGAAGAAATTGAGTTATTTGTAATGAGGTGGACAGACCTAGAGTCTGTCATACAGAGTGAAGTAAGTCAGAAAGAGAAAAACAAATACCGTATGCTAATGCACATATATGGAATCTAAGAAAAAACAGTACTGATGAACGTAGTGGCAGGGCAGAAATAAAGACGCAGACATAGAGAACGGACTTGAGGACACAGCGGGGGCGTGGGAAGGGGAAGCTGGGACGAAGTGAGAGAGTAGCATTGACATATATACACTACCAAATGTAAAATGGATGGCTAGTGGGAAGCTGCTGCATAGCACAGGGAGATCAGCTCGGTGCTTTGTGACGACCCAGAGGGGTGGGGTAGGGAGGGTGGGAGGGAGGTTCAAGAGGGAGGGGATATGGGGATATATGTATACATATAGCTGAGTCACTTTGTTATACAGCAGAAACTAACACAACATTGTAAAGCAATTATACTCCAATAAAGATAAAATAAATAAATTAATAAAAAAGAAATCCACACTCTTATACACTGAAAAGCAATTTCACAATATGTATCAAGAAATTTAAAATGCTCCTACAGCCCAGCCTAGTAATTAAATCTCTAATAACCAATCCTAAGAAAATCAGCAGAGATTTGGTTAAAGATTTATGCACATGAGGCTGAGCATAATGTTTTTGTAGCATCAAAGTATGGGCACCCTGCCTAAATATCCACTAGGACAGGAAGACTAAAGTAAATTTTAATGCATTATTCCGTGAAATGATGGATGTTTTTTATGAGTTTTTGCTGACATTGAGGAAATGCTTACAATATAGGATTCTGTGAACAAAAACATAAGATAAGGGCTTCCCTGGTGGCACAGTGGTTAAGAATCTGCCTGCTAATGCAGGGAATATGGGTTTGAGCCCCGGTCCGGGAAGATCCCACATGCTGCAGAGTAACTAGGCCCAGGCGCCACAACTACTGAGCCTGCACTCTAGAGCCCGCGCTCTAGAGCCCGTGAGCCACAACTGCTGAAGCCTGTGCACCTAGAGCCCATGCTCCGCAACAAGAGAAGCCACTGCAATGAGAAGCCTGCACACTGCAACGAAGAGCAGCCTCCGCTTGCCACAACTAGACAAAGCCCACGCGCAGCAACGAAGACCCCACGCAGCCAAAAATAAATAAATAAATAAATTTATTTAAAAAAAAACAAAAACATAAGATAAAATTAATATTTAAATTATATGTAAGATATGGAAAGATTAATAGAAGAAAATATGTCAAAAATTTATAGCAGATTCTTCTAGGTGGAGGAATTATGAGTGATATCTAGTTTCTTCTTTATGTGTTTCCATATTTTCAAAATGTTCTACAACTGTAAGATGTTAATTTTATATTCAGAAAAGTTCTTTTCTATAAAAAAAAGAGTAAGACAAGTACAAAAATTTAAAAAGGAAAGAATAATGTTGATAAAATCTGGGAAGTCCAGGCAAAAAAGATCCTGAATGCAGTCATGAGATTCAGATAAAATACAAGTCCAGGATGGCTGGGTCAACAGACAGTGAGGAAGAGGAAACCACATGTATCTAGAGACAAGGCCAAGTTTGTGAAAGAACAGATTTGACCCCAGGCAGCCCCTGGCTGAAGAGTTTCATCAGGACCCTCTGGAGGAGGGAGTGGTAACCAGCACCTGTACATGACTGTCCTGAATTTTGGGGGCATGGTAGGTGAGCTGTAGCTACTTTTTATTATGCTTTTAAAGTCCCCAATTCTAAAGCCCTTCTAGCACAGTTAGAGAGAGTGTTCTGGATCAGAGAACCATTTCCTGCCTTGCAGACTAGGTGAAGGATAGCTCCTAGAAAAGGAAGGGTCCAGTGACGACCTCAACAAGGTGCCCCAAAGGGACACCTCCTGTTCGGGTGAGCTCATCCATCCCTGACCTCACATCCCCCCCCACCCAGTCTTGGGATATGTTGAAATGTCCTGTGATAGACCCAGCACACACTGGAATGGAACAAGGCCAGCTGCAGACATCAACATTCTCCAGACCACCTGCCCTACACCTCCTCCTGCTCACTCCTTTCAGCTTTCTTGGTTCCAGACAACACTCCTGGTCTTACTCTTGGCCTCACTCTACCCCCAGCTGCACTGGTTAACAAACTAGTTTGCAACTAGCTCTGACCTTGGAAACCTTCCAAGACCTATCTTCCAAGAATTTCCCTCTAGCCCCACAGATCACCGCAATTCAGGTGCGGAGCCCTGTGGCAGATGCTGTCGGTGCCTCCCCATATCCCCTGCTTCCGGGCATGCCAGCCTGAGTTCCACCTCCTGCATCCACAGCTCTTTGCCTGAGGTCTCTGGCAGCCAGAGACCACTCTGCCCATGTGTGCAGCAGGTCAAAGCACCAGGGAATTAACTGCCCTTGGGAACAGCCTTCAACCAATGTCTTGACAAAGTTGGAGGATAAATACCCCAGCTCTCTTGCCACTCTCTTGGGATAACCCTGAGACATGTGTTCTGCTGGTTTCCCAGAGCTCCCCAGGTCCAGGTGTCCACAGCGGATGCTTTCTTGACAGTGCAGGGTGGACTGGCTTCCTCTCCATTCATGTCACTTCTCCACTCCTCTACTGGTGTTTTCTGGGATCACCCCCCAAATAAAATATTTGCATTTGGATCCTTTCCTTGGAGTCACTCCTGGTGGAAACCAAAATAGGACAGTGCCCCCCACTGTCCCCAAGCCATATAGAATGGACCTTGGAGTTTCCACATACCTTTTTTTTTTAAAAATAAATTTATTTATTTATTTATTATTTTTTGGCTGCGTTGGGTCTTCGCTGCTGCGCGTGGGCTTTCTCTAGCTGCGGCGAGCAGGAGTGTTGTGGTGCGCAGGCCTCTCATTGCGGTGGCCTCTCCTGTTGCGGAGCACGGGCTCTACGCACGCGGGCCTCAGTAGTCGTGGCACGTGGGCTCAGTAGTTGTGGCTCACGGGCTCTAAAGCGCAGGCTCAGTAGTTGTGGCACATGGACTTAGTTGCTCCACGGCATGTGGGATCTTCCCAGACCAGGGCTCGAACCCATGTCCCCTGCATTGGCAGGCGGATTCTTAACCACTGCGCCACCAGGGAAGTCCCTCCACATATCTTTCTATGCTGAGCGTTAGGAAAGAAAACAGTGTGAAGCTGGTGCGGTCAGTGTCCTTCTCCTGTCCACTTTCTGTGACTCACCTCTGTGGCGATGGGCCACATTCACAGATGGGACACCAAACATCCCATCTGCAATCAAGTCCAGGAACAGGTTTTTCTTTTTGGCAGGGTCGTCTGTCCCTCCTAAATACTTGTCAGTAGCCACTGGAGTCAGTTCCTCATGGATGTTCTGAAATAGATCAAGGGTGAAAGTGACCACCAAGCCCTAGTGAACAGCATGGCTTCTCCAGCCAGAGAGGAAGGCTTGCATTAATGGTGAACCTCTCAAGTTCTGTGCAACCACTTCCGCCCACTCCTGGTGGTGAGGTGGAAAGGCATAAAAATGGGAGTAGAACCCTCCAGCCCCAGTCTTCATTCTGCCATTAGTTGCTCTGCAACTGGGGACAAGACTCTTCCCCTCTTTAGGGCTCAGCCAGTTCCTGTGATTCCTAGACTCTTACAAGGATGGGGTAGGACTTCCACATGAGTGATGTGGCCGTCTTCTGGTCCAGCTTGCCTTCAGAGAATGAGTAGCCCATGAACTGTTAAAACAAAGGTTAAGCAATTGTGAATCTTGCCGGTAATGGCAAGAAAAACCGAAGTGACCAACAAACCAAACCAATGCAGGCTGAAGGTCACTTTGTCATGTCTTGATGGGCATGGGTCTTTGACGAGTTGGGCAAAATCAATGAATCAAATGGACTTTTATATCTAGAAATCAAGGAATGCAAAGAAGATAAAGTAATTGTTAAGGGAAGCTGTCCCAGTCTTTGTGTGTGTGTGTGTGTATATATATGTATATATATATATGTGTGTGTGTGTGTGTGTATGCGTGCATATATATATATATATATATTTAGGCTAGAGTCTCCACAGTGGTCATCAAGACAGAGAGGGAAGGTTTCAGCCAGCCAAGTGTTGACGTGGAGGGCTCTGGGGCAGATGACACAGACCTCACAAATACCCCGCCTGTGTCAGATAACTGAGAAAGCCCCAAATCCTGCCATTATGGTTTTGGTCTTTTGGTATAATCTTTGAAATCATTCTGAAGAACTGCAGAACTCTGCACATAACGACTCCATCAAAACTCTGCACTAAGTGACTTGACCAAACTCTAGCACAGCTACAAGCAGCTTAAGGCCATGTCCCCAGGATGACCCCAGGCCCCCTTAAAAAGCTCTGTGCTGCCAGGAAAATTTACCGTTTGCTCTAGCCAAAACCTGGTGATAGGCAGGTAGGTCCCTGAACCCATTCTTTGAACAGTTACTTTAAAACCTTGTTATTATAAACCCTTTCTCTGCCCCTTGAGATGTAAATCTACCACACAAAACTGTTTCCTCAGGACCTGAGAGCCATCTCTATGAAAAGCAAACATTCAGGGGGTAATTCTTGCTCTCTCTTCCAGTCGCTGTGGGAAGATAAAGGCCTAATTTCAGTGGGAGCCTTGCTTCTACTTACACCACGGCCTCCTGTCATAAAGACAGAAGAAGTTTGTTTCTTCTCCAGATAAATGCCAGCTAACAAATCCAGGTGGCACAGTTACACGGATAATCCTCCCCGCGCCCCTGGCCTTGGGTTCAGTTCACAATTGATCTTTTCCCTACAGCAAGGGTGTATCTGAATCAAATCTGTTACCACTTCAACTAGTGTCTGGCTTTGTTTATCTTTGGCAGAAGGGAAAGCTCTCCCTAACTTTTAGAAGTCAATTTTAACTCAGGAGGAAGCAGGCTCCTTTGAATCTTTCCAGTTAGACGACTGAGAGTGTGGGGTGTGGGTGGGTGGAATTTATGGAGAAACTATGAAAGCACCAAGCCCAGGGGAGAGGCTGCAGGTCCTAGGCCTCACTCTCCTTAACTCCCAAGCCCCTTCCCCTTTCCAGGCCTTGGGTTTCTCATCTGCCCAATGATTATCTCTACCAGCCCTCCTGGCACTGACATTTCAGGATTCTTGGATGGGAGGACAAGCAGAGAGTGTGTGGGGATGTGGGTCCCCAGGGCCACACCACCTAGGTGACAGCTGGGCCATCATGGAGAAGGTCCCAGAGGGGGGTGCGTAGAAAGAGGGGTCCTGTGACCACAGATGGGAGGGGTGATGTGACGGGCAGGGGAGGCGAGTCTAAGAGGCCAGCACTTTCTCACCATTGGCAGAATCCAGCCACACTCCTGTTTGTTGATTCCCATGATGTAGGGAACGGGGTGGAAATTCTTTTCAGCCAGAATCTCTTCGGGTGTCTTTGGCAGCAGCACTCCGTCAAGCACGGTGGGCAGGAAAGGAAACCTCTGGGGAAGAGGGCAGCGTCATGTCCATTATGGTTGCCAGGGTCTCCTGCCCATTAGTCACTTAGTAGCCCTCTCGGTTACCAGATCAACTCTCATGGTATTGCAGGGCTTGTGTTCAGGACTTATTTACTTAATAATGGCTCCAAAATCCAAGAGTAGTGATGCTAGCATTTGGCTATTCTTTTCGGGTACCTAATTTATGAATTAAACTTTATCATAGGTATGTATGTGTAGGAACCAAAACATAGGATATATAGGGTTTGGTACTCTCTGAGGTTTTGGGCATCCACTGGGGGTCTTGGAACTTATTCCTCGAGGATAATGAGGGACTACTGTACTGACATGGCCACAGATTAGTAGCAACTGACTCACATGTCACCACCTGGGAAGCTGGTTTCGGGTATAGTTATATTTCATATTTGGTCACAGTGGTCATTAAGAGAGGGGTTTTTGGAGCCAGACTGGATTTGAAATCTGTCTTTATCATTTACTAGCTGGTAACTTGGGAAAGTAGTTTCACCTGTGTGTGCCTCAGTTTCCTCAGCTATAAGATGGGTTGTTGTGGGGATTAAATTACTGAACACATGCAAAATGCTGAGCACAGTACCTGGAACCTGGAAAGGGCTGAATAACATTAGATATGATTCATTAGCAGTGCTGTTACAGATCCCGCACTGGACACCAGCCCCATGTGCACATTCCCCTCCTGGATGGCAGATAGAAGTGGACAATTCCTAGGCTCTGAGACCCTTTGGCTCCCGGGACCTGCTTCTGCTCTGCAAGGACCAGTGAATGACAGGCCAGCTCTAGCTGCCAGCAAGAGAGGTTCTGTCGCATGATTCTGATGCAGCAGGACAAGGCCCTGAATCCTAATCCACTATGGCTGACGATATGGGAGAAGGATCTGGGGTGCCACTGCTGCTCACTTCCAAAGGCTGCACAGTTCAGGAAGGGCTGCTACAGGAGGCCAGCAAGAGGAGCAACTCGTTCTGGAAGGAGGACCCAGGAAGGCCACACAGAGGAGGTGCCTACCGTTGGCAGTGGGCTCTGGGGAATGAACAGTTTTCTAAAGAGTGGGAACAGCATAAGCAAAGTGACAAAGGTGTCCCTTTAGTGCTCATCCCAGGAACCTCAAACCCCAAGGGTCCTGGGCTTGGAGGAATGTTGGGGGTGTGGACTAGAGACATGGTCACATGTTGGAGCACGTGTTCTGCACATGCCTGCACACAGTAGGGACTCAGATGCATTTTGAATGAATAACTCCATGAGTGAGGGGATTTGTCTTGTAAGGAAGGTCTGTCTTTTAAGACGGGGTCGGCATGCTCTGGCCTGTGTTTACAAGGGGAAATCTGGCAGGACCGTGGGACATGGGATGGGGAGGGGCAGTAGAGAGACAATAAGGGTCCAAGTTGATCAAGGTGGCGTCCAGGGCAGTGTCCAGTGGGGACTGACTGATACCAGCAACAGTAAGAGGGACAGCAAACACTGCTGTCCAGAGTGGGTGCTAGTGGCTGCTCTGTGTGGGCCTCATGTACCACCTTGCTCAGGTCAAAAAACCCAGAGGAGGGAATTCCCTGGCGATCCAGTGGTTGGGACTCCATGCTTTCACTGCCAAGGGCAAGGGTTCGATCCCTGGTTGGGGAACTAAGATCCCACAAGACGCGCAGCGCGGCTGAAACCAAAACCAAACCAAACCAACAAACAAAAAACTCGGGCCTGCTTCACTCCTCTTCTCCTCAGGCCCCACACACTGTGCATCAGCACATCCCGTCAGCTATTACTTCAACAACATCCATGGACCTGGAGGTTCTCGTACTAAGTGAAGTAAGTCACACAGAGAAAGACAAATACCATATGATACTGCTTATATGTGGAATCTAAAAAATGATACAACTGAACTTATTTACGAAACAGAAACAGACTCACAGACATAGAAAACAAACTTATGGTTACCAAAGGGGAAAGGGTGGGGGAAAATTAGGAGTTTGGGATTAACAGATACACATTACTACATATAAAATAGATATACAACAAGGATTTACTGTATAGTACAGAGAACTACATTCAATATCTTGTAATTACCTATAATGGAAAATAATCTGAAAAAGAATATTTATATATGTCACTGAATCACTTTGCTGTACACCTGAAACTAACACAATATTGTAAATCAACTATACTTCCATAAAATATATCTCTATATATCTGTATCTCTATCTATCTATCTATCTATCTATCTATCTATCTATCTATCTATCTATCTATCTCCAGGCCCAAACCTCTTCTCCCCACCCCCTCTGCTACAGCCTTAGTCCAAGCTGCCATGATCCCAGGCCTGGATTATTCCAGCACAGAGGTTCCCCAGCTGGTCTCCCTGTGCCTGCCCTGCCCCTTCCCTACATCAACCTCAACACAGCAAAGTGCCCTTCGCAAAATCTAAGACCCTGTCACTCCTCTATTCAAAACCCTCCCAAGACTTCCCATCTCACTTGGAATCAAAATCCAAGTCCTTTAAAGGACCACCCCCACCTTCCACTCTTTTTTTAGCCTCAAGCCTGTTCTCTCCCCTCACACCAGCCACACTGGCCTCTTGTCTCATGTTCTTTGCTGTTCCCTCTGCCTGGAACACTCTTCCTCCAGTTTCCTGACAACTGGCTTCCTCCCCTCCTCCAGAACTTGGCTGAAATGTCACCTTTGCATCCAGCTATTCCCTGACCCTGCTCTGCAAATTCAAACCACTGGCAAATTATCCCCATTTCCCTTCACCAAATACACCATCATCAAACATACTACATATTTTGTTTGCTTGTCTATTGTCTGCCACCCTCACTCCAAGGGGGCAGGGGATTGTGTCTGCATGGCCTCCACTGCTATATCCCCAGCTTATAAATCAGGTCCTGGCACGTAGTAAAGTGCTAATTAAATCTTTGTTGGAAAAAGAACAAATCTTTGTTGGAAAAGCTGGAGTATAACCACCCCAGACTTCAGACAATACTACAAAGCTACTCTAATCAAAACAGTGTGGTATTGGCACAAAAACTGTTGGTGGGGATGTAAATTGATGCAGCTACTATGGAGAACATTTCCTTAAAAAACTAGAAATAGCATTGCCACATGATCCAGCAATCCCACTCCTGGGCGTATATCCAGAGAATACTCTAATTCGAAAAGATACATGCACCTCAATGTTCATGCAGCACTATTTACAACAGCCAAGACATGGAAGCAACCTAAATATCCATTGACAGAGGAATGGATAAAGAAGATGTGGTATATATATATATATGTATACAATGGAATATTACTCAGCCATTAAAAAGAATGAAATAATGCCATTTGCAGCAACATGGATGGACCCAGAGATTATCATACTAAGTGAAGTTAAGTCAGAAAGAGAAAGACAAATACTATATGATATCACTTAAATGTGGAATCTAAAATATGACACAGATTAACTTATTTACAAAACAGAAATACAGACATAGAAAACAAACTTATGGTTACCAAAGGGGAAAAGGGGTGGGGGAGGGATAAATTAGGAGTTTGGGATTAGCAGATACAAACTACCATATATAAACTAGATAAACAACAAGGTCCTACTGTATAGCAGAGGGAGCTATATTCAATATCCATAATGGAAAAGAATATGAAAAAGAATATGTATATGTATGTATAACTGAATCACTTTGCTGTACACCAGAAACCAACACAATATTGTAAATCAACTATACTTCAAAAAAAAAAAAACTCTTTGTTGAATGACTGAATGAACCTCATTTAATCCTCTCTACACCTTTTAAGGTAAGTGTTACTCTCCCCAGGGAGAGAGCAGAGAGGCCAGGACATAAGATGTTGCAGAGGTAATGCCATCGGAACCTGGCAAAGCATTGGAAGGTGGGAGGGGAGGAAGGAGATGGGAGGCTGCTGTTTGAGTTTCCTGCGTGGCTGGGAGGAGGGTAGTGTCCTCAGGACTGAGATTCATGACTCCTTTCCTCACAGCCCTGCAAATAGTGCAATTTGCACAGCCAGTCACCCCTGCCGCCTCCCAGGAGAAGATCTGAGCTCCTCGTGACGGCTCCTGAAGAGCCCCTTGTCCAGTTCTCTCCACTCCTCACAGTGGAAGTTTCTAGTCCAGCCTTCCCCCAACAGGGCATTTTTAGGAATGTAAACAAGATGAGGGGGTAGGTGGGTCCAGGGGACACAGAGTTGATGACAGAGAGCACTGGACTGGGAGCTGGGGAACAGGTTCTGTGTGCTATGACTGGTCCTCCTCCCTGTGCTATCCAGGCAATACTCTGTCCCTCTCTTGGCCTCAGCAGGGTAAATGCAACGAGTTACTATGATTTCACAAGAGAGATTTCTTTCATTCATATGCAACTAGAGCTTAAAGACTTAAAACCTATAATCAAGAAACCAAAGCTCCTTACCTCTCTGGGGTCTCCATGTAAATCAAGAGGGAAAGATTTCTGTGAAGACAAAGGCAGAGGTTGTGGGTGAGAAGGCTTCCTGAGAGAAAAGCTAATCTTTGTGAGCTGTGCATCAAAGGTATCAAGTCCTCCCTCCTGGTGCCACCCTGGCTGGGCTGAAAGGAAGTGGGCAGGGCACCAGCTCCCCTGGGCATGAGCACAGGGTATAGGTATGGGACGGGGGAGGGGAGCTCTGGAGAGGAATGTTGCTTGTGCCTGCCCTGCCCTCCATCCATCTCCCCTTCTTGTTCCTCCAGGCAAAACACCCCAATTTTCCTTTGGGGGACTCCCTCTTCCCCAGTCTCACTCCACGATTCCAGGCATCTATATGTGATCTGAGGTGTACCATCTCCCTGAAGACAGGGATTACTTCAGGGATGGACATGTGCCCATGTCAGTTCAATAGAGTTTACCCAAAACTTTTGCTGGAATTATTGGGAAAGAGGGTTTCTAAGCAGATAGGATGTAAGTCTAGAATACTGTTGTTGTCTAACCTCCCCAGGGGACAAATCTGCCTGAGAGTGAAGCCAACACAGAGAGGTAAAAAACTGAGGGATAGAGACAGAGTCTTAATAATATCATATGTGCATCTGGATCCGGACATGCCTGAAGCCATCAACTCCTGGACTTTTCAGTTAGTTACCTGAAGATTCTGTTACAACATATCCCCTTCTCTTCTCAAGTCACTTCGAGATGAGTTTTCTCCTCCTGCATTAGAAAATCCTGACTCATACAAGCTCACTGAAATTCACCCCCCCCCCATGCTTCTCTTTGTTGTGAGTTCACCAAGATTGTGCTGATTTTATTGTGACACTGTAGCTAACAGGCCTGACCAGTATGCAGGAAGTCCCAGTAAGGGTCCCTCCGTTATGGGTTGTGGCCCTGCAATCCAGGTGTGTGTGTGTGTGTGCGCGCGTGCCCGCGTATGTTATTGGGGAGAGAGGATAATCATGGAAACACCTCTATGTGATCTCAGAAGATCTCAGAAGGATAACATGGGCTCTTAGGTTCTCTGGATTCTCCCAAAGTCACCGACTCTCCCCTTATAAGCTGGGTCTCTTGTGCCACATGGAGAATTGCTGAAATAAATTTACCTCTTTCCAGGCATCAGGAAACAGTTGTGTTTTTGTCTTTGAACACATTGGTCACCTTATTTGAGCCTGAGAAACCAGGATCCAAGGCTACACTGGACTTAACCCATGGAAACAGAGCAGAGTCCAGTGCTGGAGGCTGGCCGCTGGGGGTCCAGGAGCATCCGCAGGGGTCCAGGGTCCAGACAGAGAGGCCAGGCACTCGGGCTACTCCAATAGCTCCCACTGGCTCTAAATGTGTTATTCTCTGGGTATCTGTTGTGCTGTAGTTTCCTGTGATGACCCACTACCATAGCCATCCACCAATCCTGAAATGTCACCTTCTCTGTGACATACCTGGAGTATGGGTGAATTGGGGGGATAAGCGGATAGATGGACAATAGCTAGCAGATTAGGTGATGGATGGATCATTGATGTTAGAGAGATGGATGATGAAATACAGATATATGAATGATTGATAACAGATGAATGAATGCTATAGATGAATTGATATTAGATTGATGAAAAGATATTGATGAATTGGATTCATTGGTGGATGGACAGATGTATAATAAGATGATGAATGAATGGATGGATGAATAGATGGATGGATGGTTGGATGGATGAATGGGTAGATATATGTTTATGTGAGAATCACTATTGAGGCAGACATACAGAAAATCTAGAAAATTGGGCCACCACTGGATTATAATTGAGGTGGTTTCTAAATTAACCAAGACAATTGTGACAACCCTTCTGAAAATCTTTGTTCTAAATAACCCCATTCCCAAAATTCAGGATGGTAATTACCTCTGAGAATGTGTAATGTTTAATTTCTTAAAAATCTATCAGATTCCACTTATACGAATGAATCTAGGATGGGCAAATTCATAGACAGAAAGTACATTAGAGGTTTCCAGAGACTGGGGGGAATGGGAGAATGTAGAGTTACTGTTTAAAGAGGTAGGGATTTTTTGTTTGGGATGATGAAAATTTTTGGAAATAGTGGTGATGGTTGCACAGTACTATGAATGAAATTAATGCCATTGAATTGTACACTTAAAATGATTAAAATGGTAAATTGTATGTGACATATATATATTTACAATAAAGAAAATAGTTATATATAAAAAAGCTATCAGAAAACAATATTGGAAAAAGTAAGTTTTGATAGATATGAGGAGTTATTACACAGTTGTTCACTATGTTATTACTATTTTTTAAATAAATTTATTTATTTTTGGCTGCATTGGGTCTTCGTTGCTGAGCATGGGCTTTCTCTAGTTGCTGTGAGCAGGGGCTACTCTTCCTTGCAGTGCACGGGCTTCTCACTGCGGTGGCTTCTCTTGCTGCAGAGCATGGGCTCTAGGCGTGCGGGCTTCAGTAGTTGTGGCACACGGGCTCAGTAGTTGTGGCTCGCGAGCTCTAGAGTGCAGGCTCAGTAGTTGTGGTGCATGGGTTTAGTTGCTCCGTGGCATGTGGGATCTTCCTGGACCAGGGCTTGAACCCATGTCCCCTGCATTGGCAGGCGGATTCTTAACCACTGCGCCACCAGGGAAGCCCCATTACGTTATTTTTTGTCTTTGCTAACATCTGAGGTATTCCATAATAAAAAAGAAAGAAGGAAATTCCCCATTCAGATCCAGAGCTCTGACACTGCTCTTGAGAGGTGAGAAACTGTCCCAGGTAGTTTTTCCAGGGCAAGGGGACAGCTGAAATGATGAAGCCTGGGGCCAAGTTTACAGGACGGGGAGCTTGTGTGGCCACGAGAGTGGATGTACTTACCATCTTCAGCGTTATCTCCAAGACCTCGTCTTCTGTCTTCTGGCGCAGGCAGTGAATGAGGACAGCCGAGGTGGTGGTTTTACACCCAGCAAAGACAGCAATTTTCTGCAGAGATCACAGGTGACAGCAGAATTCAAGAGCCATGTCTCTTCCCTCCATCAATAAAGAGGTGTTCTGTTCCAACCTCAATTTCTAAAGTCAACACATGGTAGCAGAAGATACTCTAGACCAGTATGTCCTGGATCCCAGACGTGCCAATTATACTCCTCAGCCTCTGCTGCCTTATCTCTGTTCAAGTGGACATAATGATCTCAAAGCTGAACATCTAAAGACAGGCAGCATGGAGTGGGGCTTAAGAGCATGGAATCCAGAATCCACTGTCTAATTTCAAATCTCGGCTCACCCAAATTAATAGCCTTTTGGCCTCAGGCTAGACACTTGCAAAGTGCAGCCAGAGGGGAAAATGCAGAAGGAGAGAAGTCAGGCTCCATGACGGTGGGACCATGGAGAGTGCACATGGGCTGCCCAGAGCCTGGTCCAGTGTCTGACATACAATCAATGCTCAGTATGTATTTGGTGAAAAATTAAATAAAAAGGCACATGAAGAAGTAGAGGGGAGAGACAGAGAGAGAGAGAGAGAGAGAGAGAGAGCAAGAATAAGAGTCTTGGATTCTTCATTCTGCCAATTTCTGGTCCTGTTTGATAGCAAAATCCAGCACCATTTCTGCCACCTTTGTTTCCTTTAAATAAACTCCCCCTTCTTGACTTAAGCCTGATCAATGGGCTTCTGCTGTTAATAGCCAAAGAATTCTGAAAACCAGTCTCAACAATTGTTTAAATTCTTGGTGTCTTATCTCCTCCCCTCCTGCTCACCAGGCAGTCCCTCTACGTCTGCCTGCTGCCCCCACCCGTCCACCTAACCAGCTCTCACAGCCCGACGAAAACGCTCCACATCAATGACTCCAGCGCACACTCCTCAGCAGAGCCTCCCTGTTGCTCACCTTTCCTTGGCTTCCTAACGCTCTCCAAATAAAGACAAAGTCCTCACCAGGTCCTATGCAGCATGGCCCTGCCGATGGCCCCATCCTCACTTCACTCCAGGTTCCGTCTGCTCTTTCTGCTCTGGCCACAGCAGCCTTTCTCACTCTCTCTCACTTGTCGATCCCTGATTGGGAACTAGATCCTGCATGCATGCCTCAACTAAGAGTCCACATGCTGCAACTAAGAAGCCTGCATGCCGCAACTAAGACCGGATGCAGTCAAAATAAATAAGTAAATTAATTAATAAAAAAACTTTGATAATATATCCAATGTTATTGTGTTCTGTTACAAGGAGAACAGACTCTTATTGAACTTACTGAAACAGCAAACTATATTGGCATGAAAAGAATACTCAAGAGTTTCTGAAATTTGAAGGGATTGGGTAGGGAGAAAAAGTAAAGGTTTCGTCTTTGTTCACAACGGTATAAATGATTTAACTTGTCAATAGCTTCAAGAGAAGGAAAACAGGTTTCCTTAAATCTGGAAAAACAAAATATAAGAGAACCAGCAACGTTTCAAACAAAAAGTCATCACCAAAAATTATAATGATCTTTATCAGTTCATTTAGTCCTATGTAATTACTTATTGTTGATCTCGATCTTTTGTTAGCAATTTTATGAACCTAGTTTTTCCTTAGAGTTCTGAAAATTCTTACCCAGTTTTGTGGTATGATCTGAAAGTTATCAGGAATCTGTATTCTAGAGTACCTGTCAGAATCCTTTCTATGAATTTCTCTGAAGGTGAAACACTTTTGTAGGAACGCTTTTGCAAAAGCATCAGAGTAAAACAATAACTATATGTAAATAACAAAAGACTTAAAATAGCCATGGTTAAAGATCTGATTAGAGTTCATTACAATGCAATTGATATGCAAATTTGGTTATTTCTGTGACACACACAACATTTTAAGATAATAACTGGAATTACAAGTGATAACATACTAGGCATCTCAGATTTTAGGAATTTCATGCAATTTCTGGAACACTTACAATACATACCAACATAAATGCAACATTGAAAAGCTTAGTATTACTTCTTTTCTGACAATGCGTCCCATGTAACTTAATACAGTAAATAAACCTAATTAGTTTAACATCTTTCTTTTTTTAAAGGAGAGAGAATAAATTTTTTAAGGTGTTCCAGGAACCCTCCAAAAAATCCCAAAGTTAGTTTGAGGTCAAAAGATTTCATTTAGGGGCTTCCCTGGTGGCGCAGTGGTTGAGAATCTGCCTGCCAATGCAGGGGACACGGGTTCGAGCCCTGGTTTGGGAAGATCCCACATGCCGCAGAGCAGCTGGGCCCGTGAGCCACAACTACTGAGCCTGCGCGTCTGGAGCCTGTGCTCCCCAACAGGAGAGGCCGTGATAGTGAGAGGCCCGCGCACCGCGATGAAGAGTGGCCCCCGCTTGCCGCAACTGGAGAAAGCCCTCGCACAGAAACGAAGACCCAACACAGCCATAAATAAATAAATAAATAAATAAATTTAAAAAAAAAAAAAGATTTCATTTAGAATTTGATTTTGGGGAAGTTTGTCAAAAATAACAAAAGGTTTAAAAACACTAAGTCAAACAGGATCACAGGTCACTGTGAAACAATACTTAGTTATCTACTTAACCAAAGTGACAATTAAAGACTTCTCAGGCAAATATAGAAGGTGATATACTCTGAGCAAAACTTAGCTCTTTTACTACTGAGAGGACTAGTTTTACCTAAGTAATCAAAGACAACATAGAAACGTAGGTAGATTATTTTAACAAGTCTCAAGGTCTTTGTTTTCTAGGCAGATTATTTTAAAAGGTAAGGAAAAACCTTTCACAATCTCTTATGAAGAACAGACCAATAGTCCAATAAGACTGTCCTTTTAACAGTGAGAAAACCAAATTTTAATTTTGTACCAGCTTACTTTTGATATTAAAACTCATTCAACTTATTTAAAAATTTTAAAATACATTTAATACATTTTTTAGGAACATAAATTTTCATAGTAAATTTCTCAATGTGGCACAAGTTATATTTACTAACAACCCCAATAAATTTAAACTAGCTTTTATTTACTTAAGACTATTTTAGATCATATGAACTTGAGAAACATTTGGGCTAGTTTCTATTATATTTCTGAGAGTTTGACTTATGTAAGCACTTAAGTTTTCTTAAACCAATTAAATAGAGAGAGCTCTTTTTACAAATTAATTTTGGAAATGCCATCTAGAGGTAGAAAATACACATACATCTACAACAAGCATATTTACACACATAAACATAGAGACAGATGCAAAGAGACTTTATAGTTTCATTTTAAAACTTAAGTCAGGCCAGCACAGTAAGAGGCAGCTGTACCTTCTCTATGCTCACACTGCTTTCACAGTTTCATTTAGCAAGCCTGCTTTTGTCCAGGCCAGACCAATACTGTTATCAGAGAGAGTTAAGCAACCAGCATCTATAAAACACAAGACAATCCCAGAAAAGCTCATGAGTTCTTGGCTAAGGGCATAGGTTATAGCTGAAATGAAGCTTCTGGAGACCAAAATTCTATAAAGGATGCTCATTTTCACTCATTCTAGCCACTATGGCAGGCCAGTAAGGGGAAGCCCTGTGTTAGGGATGGGGACTTTGTGACAGCATTAGAGTTAGCCCTTGGACAAGATTGCCTCTATGAAATTTGACTCTGTCTGGGATCCTTCCCTTACTTTTTCTGGGACAGAATCATGGGTCATAGGAGCACCCCAATAAAGAGCACCCCTATCTCTATCCACACGGGACAGCCCAGGTGGTCCTCCTAAGCAGAAAACAAGGCTGTTTCTAATCACTCACCACACCGCACAGACACTCAAACACACAAATTCACACACCTGTCAAGGAATAACCATCCAGCCTTTTGCCCTGGCCATCTGGCCTTTCTAACCTAGGAACACAGCCCTAGTTCTTAGCCTATGAAGACTGTAGGATGCTGTCTTAGCAAAATATAAAGAGAAGGGATGAATTGTTCTCCTAATCTCACTGTTCAATCACATACCCAATTGTGACACCCATAATTTCAAAAACAGAGGCAGCCCCTTCCAGACCTTGCTGTGAATGGCTGCAGTCTGGATGCCCATTCCTGGCTCATAAGGACTCTGCAGAAGTGGGTGAGGCTGAAGTCTACCAAACCTGAAGCCAAACCTCAGTTTCACTTAATGTGTATAATCTTTTGGCATCACATTAGCTATAAGTAATACAGCTCTTAGGTTTCAGTGGCAGTTGATTGGGATTATCACTTTTCCTTTGGGGAACTCCCTAAGGTTTCCCATATGAAACTAAATGATCTGGAAAGTAAAATCCTAGGAACTAACCCTAACTCCTAAGCAGTTGGGCAGGTCTTAGGAGAGAAGACACCTGTGGGGCCTCTAAGTTAGCTACCCCCAAACCTTTCCATCTCCATCAATTTACTCAAAAGATATATGGACAGCATACACTAAAAGAAGCACTGAACAAATATGAGCTTGTGTCCTACTAGGCCCATTACTGGGCTTTGTCTATGATGGAGAACACTGCACTGGGAGACCAGAACTCTGGGAACCCCACTGGCTGACATACGGGCATCTGTTCTGGAAAGGGAGTGGTGAGAGGCAGGGGTGGCTATGGGTGAGGTGATCTCTCATGCACCACCTACCCTGGATCAACATTCTGTGAATCTAGAATTATATGGCATTTTCCAATGCAGCCTAGACATATGCAGTGTTTCTGGAACCTCAGTTATTCTCATAATAACATCATGTTTTTTTGCCATATCAGTATACCATCTGTACTACTATTACCAGTTTTCTTTAGATTAATTCTTTTTATTTTAACAAACTTATTCAAAAAAATTTTTACACCATTTCCATAAAGGGAAGACCTGTATAACTTACTATGTACCAATAGTAAGCATGGAAAATGTGTCATTGTATTTTAAAAAATTAAAATAATGGTAAAAATAAAAAGTGAATAAGTATATAGGTAATAACACCTCTAATTGATTTACAAAAGTGTATACCTGAAAATAAATACTCAATGGGAAAAGTGGACCATTGATGGTCAGTTAGCAATATAAGGGCAGGGACAAACTTGTCCACCATATGACCACCTGTTAGGTGACCAGGCATTGGCTTCATCAAGGGTCATCATTACTGTAGCCATTTCCTTGAGCTTCAGGGACCTTCTTCCTTTTGATACTTAAATCACTGGGCAGAAATCACATTATGTTCACACCTCTCAAGGGCTTTGATGCTCTGTTGTAATTGTGTTGCTAGACACCCTGGGGTCAGTCAAGTCCTAGGACTGACTGAGGCAGAGTACCTGTGGAAATTTTGGCGTGGGGGTGGTTCCCAGTGGGGAGAGAGTCACTCACCATGGGCACAAGTGGTCACCCTACATGGTACAAACAACTGGTGGTCATGCCGTCTCCATCGGGCAATCATGTGGGACTGCCTAGTTTAGCTCCTGTTGAGTGAGAATGTATTGCGAGAGGGGAGTAAATTATGGTCACAAATAGGCTCAGAATTTAGTGGCTTATTTCTTGTTATATAAAGAACTTGGGTGTGGTTCAGGTCAACAAGGTGGCTGTCCTCCATTCAGGGATCAAACCAGGGGGTCAGCAGACATTTACTATAAAGGACCAGGTAGTAAATATTTTAGGTTTGCAGGTTATATGGTCTCCATGGAACTACTCATCTCTACTGTTGTAGCAAAAGCAGCATAGACAATACCTAGGCAAATGGGCGTGACTGTGTTTCAGTAAAACTTTACTTTAAAAACAGGTGGTGGGAAGGACAGGAATAAAGACGCAGACATTGAGAATTGGACTTGAGGACACAGGGGAGGGGGGAAGGGTAAGCTGGGATGAAGTGAGAGAGTGGCATGGACTTGTATATACTACCAAATGTAAAATAGATAGCTAGTGGGAAGCAACCGCATAGCACAGGGAGATCAGCTCAGTGCTTTGTGACCACCTAGAGGAGTGGGATAGGGAGAGTGGGAAGGAGACGCAAGAGGGAGGAGATATAGGGATATATGTATATGTATAGCTGATTCACTTTGTTATAAAGCAGAAACTAACACACCATTGTAAAGCGGTTATACTCCAATAATGATGTTAAAAAAACAAAACAGGTGGTGGACCAGATTTGGCCCATGGGCCATAGTTTGCTGACCCCTGATCTAGACAATGGTGGCTTTGCCATCTTTAATTCATGGCTTCTAATGTTGTAGTTGGTGTTAAATCTCGTCCAGCTGGAGTGGGGAGGAGCAGGAAGGAGTGAATATTGGGGAAAATTGGGCCAGGCCTGGACGTGACAGTCCTCACTTCCACTCAGGTTCTACTGGAAAGAACTTAGGCACATGGTCAGTCTAATTGCAAGGAAGGCTGGGAAACGTGGTCTGGTTGTGCACCAAACAAAGTAGGATGGATTTTAATGGACGGTTAGCCACAATTCCTGCCACAATTAATAGCCATTAAATCATGGATTTGATATTAGAGATTTTTTTCCTAATTCATAGCAAAATAAACATGTAACCATTATATAAACCCTTTAAAGTTTGTTTGCACACCATCTAAAATGACCTTGCATAACTCTGGGAGTAAGTACTACACTTTGGTAAACACTGAGTTTTTCTGTTTCTTTGATTTAAATTACAGTAGCCTGGTTGTAAATCCAGTCCCTACTTGCTAGGACTACTCTATAAAGCTTTCCTTCATCCTTTTAAGAGTCAAAAAGGAAAAAGGGTGAATCAGAAAGACATGTAAAAATTTAGACCTAGGAAAGTTAAGATTGAATTATATTCTGGAAAAAGTTCAAATTATTATTATAGATATTTTATAGACATCTGGGCAAATACAGTGACCTCCAACTACAGAAGTGTTTTGTGTGTTTTTTTTTATCCTGGAATTGTCAAAATATATACATATATATAAATGCCCCAAACTTTCCATGACTTCTGATCATACTGGGCATTAAGAGGTGAACAGAATTTGGAGGACAGAGAAGAAAGGACATTAGCAGCAGTGCAAGGTGGATTTGAAGGCTCCCTGGGGAGGTCAGCAGGGGCTGAAAGGTGAATAAAGGACAGCGGGCACGAGTGCCAAGCTAAGGAGAACTGGGTTTCACCCTGGACAGACAATGGGGAGCCATTGCAATGGTAATGACAAGATAACAAGGGTGTTTCCAAAAGTAGAATCTGGCAGAAGCAGGTAAGCTACTGGAGAGGCCAAGAGGGTTACTCTGAAAAGGAACCTCCCAAACACTCACTGGGAGGGTGGAGGGTGAGCTCTCTTTTTCAAAGACAGATAAGTTCTCTGAAGGTGAAAGCTTGGCCTTTGGGGCTCCCACAGGCCTCAGCAAGAATAATGACATAAGCGTTTCCAAAACACTAGATGGCAAAAAGTTTTGCCAAATCCCAGGACCTACTGATGTGAGCTCTCAGTTCTCACTCTGAAAGGTCACAGGAGCCACAGGGAAGTTGTAACCAACTGAGATCCCCTGAATCATTGTCTGTTCTGTGCCTACTTGTCCTTCTATAGAAGCAGGTTGGGAGCACATTGAGGGGTGGGCACAAGTGTGTATGTGGGAGGCTGAGTCAGTCCACGGTTCCCCCAACCCATCACCCAGGTTTCAAGTACCCTTCAAGCTACACCATAAAAAATGTCGTTTCAATATACAATAAGCATGAACATCAAGACGTGCAACTTAAAACCAGATACTCAAACTGTACCTGTCAAGTTGGCAAGGAATCATCTCACTACTATTTTAATGGTTGTGCCCAGTATTGACAAGAGTGTAGAAACACAGGAACTTTCACCACTGACGTGGGAGATAAATTAGTACAGCCTTTCTTGAGGCAATTTGGCAAAATCTATCCAAATACTTAAAAAGGGTATCTTCATTGCCCTAGCTATTTTCTATTGAGGAATAATTCTGAATGAGCCCTAAGATGTCTGTATCAGACTGATTGTTCACCTCAATGATACTGATAGTAGTAAAAAGTATGAAATAACCTATGACCAACGATAGTAAATGGTTAAATAATTTACTAAGTATTTCTACTATGGGATGCTATGTAGCAGTCAAAAGTGTAGAAACATACATAATATTGTTTTTAAGTGTTCATTAAAAAAAAGCAGTGTGGCACTGGCTATTAAAGAAGGAGGATAAAAACCTGAATTTATTTTCACTCCCTCCCCCAGTTTTTCTAAAAGGACAGTAAAATAAAGTCTGTAAAGGCACAAGCCCATGTGTCCAAAGTGGAAGAGGAGACGATGGCAACAGCACTTTGGAAGCTGAAAGATGACAGAACAATGACCACTGCTTTTAGGGCAGAGAGAGTGAAAGTCAATGCATGGGGAGGAGGGAGGCCCCGAAAGATGGATGCAGAATGGAAACAGTAGACAACACTCTGGATTAGAGGTGCCAGGTAGCTGTGAAAGTGGGGGATGCAGATACCCCCAGCTTATGCACATCAAGAGTGCAGCTCTCCCCTCCAAGATCCACCCCGCCTGAAGTTCCCCACATGTACTCTGCTTCTGCCAGTCCCAGAATTGGATTGAATCTGGGGAATCCAATCACCTGATCACAACAGAGCACCAGAAGGACTGTGGCAGCATCAACATAATGTGATTTCTGTCCAGAGATTTGAGTGTCAAAAGGAAAAGTTTCCTGAAGTTCAAGGAAGCAGCTGTAGTAACAGTGATGAAGACAACGCCTGGTCACCTACCTAGTGGTCATGATGATGGACAAGGTTGTCCCATCCTTATGTTACTAGCTGACCATCAGTGGTCAGCTTTTCCCACTGAGTAACTTATTTTCAGGAAAACCATTTTGTAAGAGAGTGGCCAAGATGGCGGAGTAGGAAGACCCTGAGCTCACCTCCTCCAACAGGCACACCAAATAGAGCGACTATCAATGAGAATGATCTGCAGACTAGCAGAAAAGGTCTTCCACAGCTAAGATACAGAGAAGGAAACACAATATGAGAGGACGGACAGAGAAGACCCACACCCCCTGGGTAGGTGACCCACAAATGGGAGGATAATCACAATTGAAGAGGTTCTCCCCAAGGAGCGAGGAGTCTGAACCCTGTATCAGGCCCCCCCAACCTGGGGAATCTGCATGAGGAAGACCAGCCCCCAGAATCTCTGGCTTTGAAGGCCAGCATATAGGAGAGCTGGAGGGCTGTGGGAAAGGGTGCACATAAAATATCACATACTCCTAGACCCAGCACAGAGGCAGTAACTTGAAAGGAGCCTAGATCTGACCCACTAGCTAATCTTGGAGAGCCTCCTGAAGAGGCAGGAGGCAACAGGGATTCCCCCTAGAGAAAAAGATTACAGCGTAAGCCATTTATGGGAGCTTGTTCTACCACAAGGACACTGGTGCTGGCAAGTGCCATTTTGGAGTCCTACCTCTAGTCTATTAGCACTGAATCTTAACTGTCCCCTAGCTAGTTGGCACAAGTCCCAGGACCCCCTAGGCTGAGCAGCCAGCCACTCTGGGACATAGCCCTGCCCATCAACAGGCCGAGGACCCAGCCCCGGCCACCAACAGGACAGCACCAGCCATAAAACCACCCAGCCTCAGCAGCCAGCCACACTGGCACATGGCCCTGCCACCAATGGGCTGGGACCAGCCCTGGGACGGCTCTGCCCCCAGGACCCACTGGCAGCCACCGGGGCCAGGGACCAGCCCCACCTACCGGTGGACTCACAGTAGTCGGCCCTGCCAAAATAGAAGGACCCATGCAGCCCCCATAGGTGGCACCACTAGAGCCTACAATTTTGGTGACCAGAGGGGAGTCTGATGCTGGGCCCCATAGGACAACCCCTACATGAGGCCACTTCTCCAAGACTGGGAAATGTAACTGACCTATCTAATACACAAAAATAAAAACTGAGTTAGGCAAAATGAGGCAATGGAAAAATATGTCACAATGAAGGAACAAGATAAAACCCTGGAAGAAGAACTAAGCAAAGTGGAGATAAGCAATCTACTCAATAAAGAGTTCAGGGTAATGAATATAAAGATGCTCAACAAACTCAGGAGAGGAATGGATGAACACAGTGAGAAGTATAACAAAGAGTTAGAAAATATAAAGAAAAGTAGAACTGAAGAATATAATAACTGAAATTAAAAATACGCTAGAAGGAATCAGCAGTAAAGTAGGTGATACAGAGGAACAAATCAGTGAACTGCAGGACAGAGTAGCGGGGCTCATTGAAGCGCAACGGGAAAAAATTTTTTTTTAAAATTACAACAGTTTAAAAGACCTCTGGGGCAGCATCAAGTATACTAACATTTGCAATACAGGGGTCCCAGAAGGAGAAGAGAGAGAGAAAGGGGCAGAAAACTTATTTGAAGAAATGATAGCTGAAAACTTTCCTAACATGGGAAAGGAAACAGACATCCAGGTCTAGGAAGTACAGAGTGTCCCAAACAAGATCAAACCAAAGAGGTCCACACCAAGACACACTGTAATTAAAACTGCAAAAGTTAATGATAGAGACTATTAAAAGCACCAAGGATAAAGCAACTAGTTATGTACAAGGAAATTCCCATAAGTCTATCAGCTGACTTTTCAGCAGAAACTCTGCATGCCAGAAGGGAGTGGCATGATATATTTAACATCATGAAAGGAAGAACCTACGGTCAAGAATACTCTACATGGTAAGGCTATCATTCAGGTTTGAAGGCAAGACAAAGAGTTTTATAGATAAGCAAAAGCTAAAAGAGTTCAGCACCAGAAAACTGGCTTTACACTAAATGCTAAAGGGACTTCTCTAAGAAGAAATGAAAAGACCACAGCTAGAGATATGAAAATTACAGAAGAAAAAATCTCACTGGTAAAGGTAAATATATACTCACAGTAGTAGATCAGCTCCTCCACAACAAAGGGCCAGATCGAGATGGGTAGGAGAGGCAGAGTTGCAGTCTTCCCCAAACGCCATCCCCAGTATGGTGACCCACAAGCAGGAGGGATCTCACAAATGCACTGCTTATCCCTGAGGAGTGAGGGGTTTGTGCCCCACATCAGGCATGCTAACCCTTGGGACCTGCACTGGAGAGACAGCCCCCAGGATGCCTGGTTTTGAAAACCAACAGGGCTTATGTTCAGGAAAACCACAGGCCTATAGGGAATGGAGATTTCTTTCTTTAAGAGCTTGTACACAGACTCATTTGCCATGGGACCAAGCAGAAAAGCCGCAGTTTGAAAAATGCCTAGACCATATGTGAAGAAGATTTATTTGTTAATCCTAAAGCATCTGCTGGAGGGGCAGGAACCTATTAGGACATTCTCTGGGGACACCGGCACTGTTGGGCACCCTTTCTGCTTCTCCTTCTACCTTGCTAGCATCGCCCTGGCAGACACCTTTTTTTGCACTCTCCCTCTGACCTGTTAGCAACAGGGGGCATGTCTGGCATCTGAGACTCTCCCTTGGCCCCAGTCAAAGCTGGCCAAGCAAGTACCTCAGCCCTACCACTTCTGCAGCCCCAGCAAAGCCAGTTGGGTGAGTGCCCTGCACCTGTGCTATTCCCACAGTCTCACCAAACCTGACCGGGCAAATACACTGCCCCTGCATTACTCCTGTGGCCCCACCAAAGCCAGCAGACACATGCAGCCCATAACGGGGATACCCACCGAGTGGTTCACTCTGGTGGCAAGGGGTATTATATTTCTGGGTCCCAGGGATCCGAAAAAATCAGAAAGTTCTTGACACCCTCAAAAACTGGGACCTAGCAAGAAAAAATCAGGCTGCTTAGACAATCACAAATGATTAAGAGATGACCAAGAGCTAGGTCAAGGTTAAATGATAAGTCTTGATCTCCTACTCAAGTCTGCTCCTTCAAGACTGTTTTGCCTAATACATAGAAACAAACACAGAGAGCCAAACAAAATGAGGAGACAGAAGAATATTTTCCAAATGAAAGAATAAGATAAAACCCCAGAAAAAACCTTAATGAAACAGAGATGGGTAATTTACCTGATAAAAATGTAAAAGTAATGGTCATGAAGATGCTCACCAAACTTGGGAGAGGATGGATGAACACAGCAGAACTTCAACAAAGAATAAATATGAGAAAGTACCACACAAATCACAGAGCTGCAGAATACAAAAACTGAACTGAAAAATACACTGGAGGGGTTCAACAGCAGAATAGAAGCAGCATTGAAAAGAATCAGTGATCTGGAAGACAGGGCAGTGGAACTCAACAAAACAGAGCAGCAAAGAGAAAAAAAGAACTTTAAAAAGTGAAGATAACTTAAGGAACCTATAGGACAACATCATGCAGAATAACATTCACATTATAGGGGTGAAGAGTAAAAGAGACTCACTTCAGATCTAAAGATGCACACAGACTGAAAGTGAGGAGATGGGCAATCTCTGTATTTTTTGGTTTCCCAGCACATGGAGATCAGCTCAGTGATTTGTGACCGCCTGGAGGGGTGGGATAGGGAGAGTGGGAGGGAGGGAGATGCAAGAGGGAAGAGATATGGGGACATATGTGTATGTATAACTGATTCACTTTGTTATAAAGCAGAAACTAACACACCACTGTAAAGCAATTATACTCCAATAAGGATGTTAAAAATAAAAGTTATATTTACATCCTACAACAGTCTATTAAGTCTTCAATAGCATTATGTCTAGAAAACCAATGTACATACCTTAATTTAAAAATGCTTTATTGCTAAAAAACACTAACAATCATCTGAGCCTTCAGCAAGTCATAATCTTTTTGCTGGTGGAGCGTCTTGCCTCGATGTTGATGGCTGCTGACTGATCAGGGTGGTGGTTGCTGAACACTGGATTGACTGCAGCAATTTTTAAAGATAAGACAACAATGCAGTCTGTGCACTGATTGATTGAATGATTTTTCTGTAGCATGAATGATTTCTCTGTAGCATGCAATGCTGTTTGATGGCATTTTACCCACAGTATGACTTCTTTCAAAATTGGAGTCAATTCTCCCAGACCCTGCTGCTGCTTTACCAATTAAATTTATGTACAATAGTATCATAAATCCTTGTTGTCATTTTAACAATCTTCACAACATCTTTACCAGGAGTAGAGTGCATCTCAAGAAGTCACTCTTTTGCTCATCCATAAGAAGCAACTCCTCATCTGTTAAAGTTCTGTCACGAGATGGCAGCAATTCAGTCACATCTTGAGTCTTCACTTCTAATTCTAGCTCTCTTGCTATTTCCATCACATCTGCAGTTACTTCCTCCAGGGAAGTCTTGAGCCCTTCAAAGTCATCCATGAGGGTTGGAATCAACTTCTTCTAAACTCTTGTTAGTGTTGATATTTTGACCTCTTCCCATGAATCGTGATTGTTCTTAATGGCATCTAGAATGATGAATCCTTTCCAGAAGGTCTTCAATGTGCTTTGTCCAGATCCATCAGAGGAATCACTATCTGTGGCGGCTATAGCCTTATGAAATGTATTTCTTAAATAACAAGACCTGAAAGTTGAAATTAGTCCTTGATCCATGGGCTACAGAATGGATGTTGTGTTAGCAGCATGAAAACAATAACAATTTTGTACATCTCCATCAGAGCTCTTGGGTGACCAGGTGCACTGTCAATGAGCAGTAATGTTTTGAAAGGAATCTTTTTTTCCTGAGCAATAGGTCTGAACAATGGGCTTAAAATATTCAGCAAACCATGTTGCAAACAGATGTGCTGTCATCCAGGCTTTGTTGTTCCATTTATAGAGCACAGACAGAGGAGATTTAGAATAACCCTTAAGGGCCCTAGGATTTTCAGAATGGTAAATGAGCATTGACTTCAGCTGAAAGTCACCAGCTGCTTTAGCCCCTAACAAGAGAGTCAGCCTGTCCTTTGAAGCTTTGAAGCCAGACATTTACTTCTCCTCTCTAGCTATGAAAATACTAGAATGGCATCTTCTTCCAGTATAAGGCTGTTTAACCTACATTGAAAATCTGTTGTTTAGTGTAGCCACCTTCACTAATGATTTTAGCTAGATAATATGGATGATTTGCTGCAGTTTCTACTTTGGCACTTGCTGTATCACCTTGTACTTCTATGTTATGGTGACAGCTTCTTTCCTTAAACCTCATGAACCAAGCTCAGCTAGCTTCAAACTTTTCTTCTGCAGCTTCCTCACCTCTCTCAGCTGTCACAGAATTAAAGGAAGTCAGGGCCTTGCTCTAGATTAGATTTTGGCTTAAGAGAATGTTGTGACTGGTTTGATCTTCTATCTGACCACTAAAACTTTCTCCATATCAGCAATAAGGCTGTTTTGCTTTCTTATCATTAGTGTGTTCATTGGAGCAGCACTTTTAATTTCCTTCAAGAACCTTCCCTTTGCATTCACAATGAGGCTAACAGTTTGGCACAAGAGGCCTAGCTTTCAGTCTGTCTCAGCTTTCAACATGCCTTCCTTAGTAAGCTTACTCATTTCTACCTTTTGATTTGAAATAAGGGACGTGCAACTCTTTCTTTCTCTCGAATATTGAGAGGCCATTGTAGGCTTTTTAACTGGCCAAATTTCAATATAGTTTTGTCTTGGGGAATAGCGAGGCCTGAGGAGAGGGAGAGACAGAGGGGAATGGTCCATCGACGGAGTAGTCAGAACACACAAAACATTTATAAAGTTCGCCATCTTATATGAGCATGGTTCCTGGCGCCGCAAAACAATTACAATAGATCAAAGATCACTCATCACAGATCACCATAACACATATAGTAATGAAGAATGTTTGAAATATTGTGAGAATTACCAAAATGTGACATAGAGACACAAAGTGAGCAAATTCTTTCGGAAAAATAGCACCAATAGATTTGCTCCACACAGGGTTGCCACAAACTTTTAATTTGTAAAAAATGCAGTATCTGTAAAGCATAATAAAGTCAAGTGAAATAAAATGAGGTATGCCTATAAAGGAGCCCAGATAGATAGATAGATAGATAGATAGATAGATAGATAGATAGATAGATAGATAGATAGATATAGATGATAGATAGTGGATGAATGGATGGATGGGTAGATAAATTCACCTCTTATCAATCATCCCACTCTAAACAAAGAAATCTGTTTCCTACAGGTCAAGGTATAAAAGCTGTTCCCTAAGCCTCAAAGTTGTGCTCTGGCAACTGTGACAATACCAGCCATGCTGCCCACTGGGCTGGCCCTCTCCCCGCCCTGCACATTTATGGTCGAGCTTCCACACACCTTTGCTGGCCTTTATCCCCCCATCCATTCTTTAGGTCCCAATTTGAGACCCAACCCATCCATGGAGCACAGCAACCTCTTTGCCCAGGAATTCCCTTGTACTTGGACATAATCAAGTGACAGGTTTTTCTCTCCCCACTCCTCCCTTCCCAGGGAATAAAATGAGGTGCACACATACAAACTTTTAGCAGAGCAGAAGGGCTATGGTGGGCTGGGTCAGTCTCAGCTGTGGGAAGGGGGTTCATCTTGTAGATTTGTTACCTGGGGCAGTGCCAGGCAGGGCAGCTTCCCAGGTGCAGGTCCTGAGCCCACCTTGCACCTTGTTCCACCTCTGCCAGGAGGGGAAACCCGTGACTTTCAGCCAAGACCAGAGGCTGAGAGGGAGGAGAATCAGGCTTTGGGGGTCACGCAGAAAGGTCCAGAGCCCAAAGGGCCACTGAGGCAAGAGTAGAAAGAACAGGGACCCACAGGGGAAGGAACTACTTTCTGCCCATCTGAGGCAGGCTCCTAGGGACTTGATGGGAAAGTATAAAAAACAGGAAAGAAGAAAACTGCTGGCCCCAAACTCTGTTCTGCCTGTGAGTCATTTCAGTCTTTTGAGGTAATGAACTGTACTTTTCCCCTTTCCAAATATTACAGGGAAAAGGGACAATGATTAATGGTATAGGTTTGTAACTTAACTATTTTGTATGGTTTTCTCTTCCTTCTAAGTTCTAGGGTATCATATCACCTGCATCCCAGGATCCCTGAGGGAAGGGAATATTTTTTCCCCTTTTACTTTGCTGACCTCTGCTGGATGAGAGGCAATCCACAGGAGAAGGCTGATTTGTCTCTAAAGTTTTGTTTGGGTTTGATTTAGTAATTCAAATTCAAGATTGTTTGAAAAAAATAAAGGATTTTTCTGTAAATAAATAATTTTTAAAATTTACAACAAGGAAGTGTTAAATATTTTATGTTTTTACAATGATGAAAAAGCAGAAGTGATTGTGAAATACATGTACCTGTACTGTTGATGAGTGTGAAGTGATGTGACCCTACGGAATTGAATTTGTAGAACGTAAGGAGAGTAATTTTAAAAGGGCCTTTGGGGCATCCCTGGTGGTGCAGTGGTTAAGACACAGGGGACACAGGTTCGAGACCTGGTCCGGGAAGATCCCACATGCCATGGAGCAACTAAACCCCGTGCGCCACAACTACTCAGCCTGCGCTCTGGAGCCTGTAAGCCACAACTACTGAAGCCCACGTGCCTAGAGTCCGTGCTCTGCAACAAGAGAAGCCACCACAGTGAAAAGCCCACCCACCGCAACGAAGAGTAGCCCTCGCTCTCCTCAACTAGAGAAAGCCCAGGCGCAGCAACGAAGACCCAACGCAGCCCAAAATAAATAAATAAAATAAATAAATTTATAAAAAATTTAAAAAATAAATAAAATCAAAGGGCCTTTGATCGAGTTGATCTTCTGCAAATCCAGAAGCCAGAAGTAATTTTAAAAAGTAAAAGTACTCACCTTTTGGCCGGAACTGCCATCTTCCAGTAATTCTCCAAAATGACCAACACAAAGGGAAAGAGGAGGGGCACCCTCTACATGTGCTCTAGGCCTTTTAGAAAACGTGGAGTTCTTCCTTTGGCCACACACATGCGAATCTACAAGAAAGGTGATACTGTAGATATCAAGGGAACGGGCACTGTTCAAAAAGGAATGCCCCACAAATGTTACCATGGTAAAACTGGGAGAGCCTACAATGTTACCCAGCATGCTGCTGGCATCATTATAAATAAACAAGTTAAGGGCAAGATTCTTGCCAAGAGAATTAGTGTGCATATCAAGCATATTAAGCGCTCTAAGAGCCGACATAGCTTCCTGAAACGGGTGAAGGAAAATGGTCAGAAAAAGAAGGAAGCCAAAGAGAAAGGTGCTTGGGGTCAACTGAAGCACCAGCCTGCTCCACCCAGAGAAGCACACTTCATGAGAACCAACGGAAAGGAGCCTGAACTGTTGGAGCCCATTCCCCATGAATTCATGGCATGATGGGTGTAAAGAAAATAAAAGACCTGGACTGTAAAAAAAAAAAAAAGTAAAAAAGTAAAAGTACTCATTCCCAAAGTTACTCATCAAATTATGCCCATAAATATCCAGGAGCACACTATTGGCTAAAGAGATTGTGATATATCCACATCAGGCAGATATGAAAGCTGATTTTTTTCTTCTAGTTTTGTTGAGATACAATTGACATATAGCACTGTGTAAGTTGAAGGTGTACAGCATAATGATTTGACTTATATGTATCATGAAGTGATGACCACAATAAGTTTAGTGAACAGTCATCAACTCATACAGACACAAAATTAAAGAAACAGAAAACCTTTTTCTCCTTGTGATGAAAACTCTTAGAATTTACACTCTTAACAACTTTCTTTATAACATATGGCAGTGTTAATTATATTTATTATGCTGTACATTATATCCCTAGTACTTATTTATCTGATAACTGGAAGTTTGTACCTTTTGACAACATTCATACAATTTCCCCTCCCTCACCCCTGCCTCTAGTAACCACAAATACAATCTCTTCTTATATAAGTTTGCTAGTTTCTGTTCGCTCGTTTGTTTGTTTTTGAAGTGTAATTGCCCTACAACACTGTTAGTTCCTGTTACACAACATAGTGATCTGTTATTTCTACATATTTCAAAAAAAGCACCATGATAAGTCTAGTTATCATCTCTCACCATACAATAACACATAATTATTGACTATATTCCCCACACTGGATATTTCACATCCATGACTCATTTTTTTACAGCTGGAAGTTTGTATTTCTTAATCTCCCTCCCCTGTTCTTCTCTTCTCCCCAACTCCCACTCCTCTGACAACCACCTGTTTATTCTCTGTATCTACGACTATGTTTCTGTTTCGTTATGTTTGTTCATTTGTTTTGTGTTTTAGATTCCACATATAAGTGAAATCATGATATTTGTCTTTCTTTGTATGACTTATTTTGCTTAGCGTAATAACTTCCAGGTCCATCCATATTGTCAAAAATGGCAAGATTTCATTCTTTTTTTATGGCGGAGTATATATATATACTCAGCCATATATATATATATATACACACACACACCACATCTTCTATGTCCATCTATTGATGGGCACTTAGATTGCTTCCATATCTTACCTATTATAAATAATTCTGCAATGAACATAGGGATACATATACCTTTTCAAATTAGTGTTTATGTCTCCTTTGGAAAAATACCTAGGAGTAAAACTGCTGGATCATATGGCAGTTCTATTTTCAGTTTTTTGAGAATTCTCCATACTGTTTTGCAGAGTAGCTGCACCAAATTTACATTCCCACCAACAGTGCCAAGGGTTACCTTTCCTCCACATCCTCCCCAACACTTGCCATTTGTTGTCTTTTTGATGATAGTCATTCTAACAGGTGTGAGTGATATCTCATTGTGGTTTTGATTTTCATTTCCCTGATGATTAGTGATGCTGAACATCTTTTCATGTGCCTGTTGGCCTTTGTATATCTTCTTTGGAAAAATGTCTGTTCAGGTCCTCTGACCATTTTAAAATCAGGTTGTTTGTTTTATCGATGTTGAGTTCTATGAGTTCTTTGTATATTTTGGATATTAACCCCTTATCATATATATCATTTGCAAATACCTTTGCCCATTCAATAGATGGCCTTTTTCTTTTGTTGATAGCTTCCTTTGCTGTGTAAAACCTTTTTAGTTTGATGTAGCCCCATGTGTTTGTTTTGGCTTTTGTTTCCCTTACCTGGGGAGACAGATCCAAAAAAAATATTACTAAGACTGATGTCAAATAATGTACTGCCTATGTTTTCTTCTACAAATTTTATGGTTTCGGGTCCTACATTCAAGTCTTTAATCCATTTTGAAAGTATTTTTGTATATGGTGTGAGAAAGTAGTCTAGTTTGATTCTTTTGCATGTTGCTGCCCAGTTTTCCCAGCACCATTTATTGAAGAGGCTGTCTTTACCTCACTGTATACTCTTGCTAACTTTGTCCTACATTAATTGACCATATAAGTGTGAGTTCATTTCTGGACTCTCTCTTCTGTTCCACTGATCTATGTGTCTTTTTGTGTGTGTGTGTGTGTGTGCCAGTATCATACTGTTTCGATTACTGTAGCTTTGTACCAGAGTTTGAAATCAAGAAACATGATACCTCCAGTTTTGTTCTTCTTTCTCAATATTGATTTGGCTATTCTGGGTCTTTTGTATTTCCATACAAATTTTGGAAATACTAGTTCTAGTTCTGTGAAAAATTCCATAGGTATGTTGATAGGAATTGTGTTGAATCTGTAGATTGCCTTGGGTAGTAGGGCCATTTTAACAATGTCAATTTTTCCAATCCATGAGCATGGTATATCTTTCCATTTGCCCGTCATGTTCAATTTTTTCATCAGTGTCTTACAGTTTTCTGAGTACAGGTCTTTTATCACCTTAGTTAGATTTATTTCTAGGTATTTTATTCTTTTTGATGTGATTGTGGATGGAATAGTTTTCTAAATTTCTCTTTCTGGTAGCTCATTGTTAGTGTATAGAAACACAACAGATTTCTGTATATTAATTTTGTATCCTGCAACTTTACTGAATTCATTGATGAGTTCTAATTTTTTTCCAGTGGTGTCTTTAGGATTTTCTATATATAGTATCATGTCATCTGCAAACAGTAACAGTTTTACTTCTTTCTTTCCAACCTGCATTCCTTTTATTTATTTTTCTTTTCAAAGTTCTGTGGCTAAGACTTCCAGTACTAAGTTGAATAAAAGTGGTGAAAGTGGGCATCCTTGTCTTGTTCCTGACCTTAGAGGAAACGCTTTCAGCTTTTCACTATTGAGTATGATGTTACCTGTGGGTTTGTCATATATGGCCTATATTATGTTGAGATTTGTTCCCTCTACATCCACTTTTTTGAGAGTTTTTATCATAAATGGATGTCGAAATTTGTCAAAAGATTTTTCTATATCTATTGAGATTATCATATGATTTTTATTCTTCAATTTGTTGATGTGGTGTTTCACAGTGATCAATTTGCAGATATTCAACTATCCTTGCATGTCTGGCATAAATTCTGCTTGATCATGGTATATGTTCCTTTTAATGCATTGTTGAATTCAATTTGCTAATATTTTGTTAAGGAATTTGCATGTATGTTCATTAGTGATATTGACTTGCAATTTTCTTTTTTGTGATATCTTTGCCTGGTTTCAGTATCAGGGTGATGTTCGCCTTCTGTAATGAGTCTGACCCAGGTCATTTCAAATTCCTGCTTCTGCCCTGGATCTCCAAGCATGTGAAATTTTGTGTGTGCCCTTAAGAATGGAGTCTCTATTTTCTACAGCCCTCTGTCTCTCATGAAAGTTAGACCCACTGGCCTTCCAAGTCAAATGTTCTGGGGGCTCATCTTCCCAGTGCAGGACCCCTGGACTGGGGAGCCCAATGTGGGGCTTTGACCCCTCACTCTTGAGGGGAACCTCTGCAATTGTAATTATAATCCTGTTTGTGGGTTGCCTATGCAGGGGTATGGATCTTGACTATATAACATCTCTGTGCCTCCAACCCATTCATTGTAGTTCCTTTTAAAGTTAATATCTTTAATTATACAATATCTTTTCTGGTAGTCTTCAGGTCATTCTCATTGATAGTTGGTCTGTAAATAGGTGTAATTTAGGTGTGCCCATGTAAATAGGTGAAATTGGGATCTTCCCACTCTGCTATCTTGGCCATGCCCCATAAAAGCTGATTTTTTAAAGACCCTCTGGCAACTTGGAAAATACATATGACACATGCTTAATGCTCAGCAGTTCTTATTCAGGGTGTGCACTGAACATGTAAAAACTGAAAATATAGATTCCCAGGTCCTACCCAAGAAGATTATGCCTAAGTTGGACTGGGTGTGGAAGGGCATTGGATTTTGGAAAAACCCTCCAAGTGTATTTCTACTTACACCCCATATAAAATTCTGAATTAAATGAAAAAAACCTGGATGCCAACTGTCATTTATATTTCAACTTTAATTTGATAAAACATTTGATTGCATGTGGACAGGAACAAGGAGGGAAGAGGGCCCTGTATCTGGATGAAGTGGATATATGCTCCCTCCTGCAAGGTACCAACCAAAATAAGAACCATATTTGATGACACTAGGACTGCAAGCAGTATATAAATAATGTGTAATTTCATTTAATATAATAATATTTAAAAATATGAGTTGAGTGGTATTTTTCTAGCTGTTCTGTTAGTTTTGCCAAATACCAATGTAGAAATTAGCCTTCTGCAGCTGCAGAGGCAACTGAATTTCCAGCTTGCTTGTATGCAGCTCAGTCCCTCTTTTAAGAGCCATAAAATGTCCCGAACATCACTGATCCATAACTCTCAAAATCACCTAAACTAGAGATAATCCAACAGCTTTGGACCATCTGCTGAGGGAGGCAGGCAGCATGGCAGGAAGAGTCTTGCGCTGGAGAGACAAGAGACTCAAGGCCTGGTGTTGACTTGCTGCTAACTCACAAGTGATCTTGGGTGAGTCCCTTCACCCTTGCAGATTACTGTAAAATGAGAGGTAAGGGGTCCAAACTTAAACACCTTCAGGGGGCAGGTAATATCAGTGAGTGAAATGGGCCAGGACCAAGACAATGGAGAATAGTGAGGACTGGGGAAAGTTGAGAGTTCATGCCTTTGTAAAGGGATAGCCACTCCTCAGCTCCTGCAGATTGTTTTATCAGGGTTGCTGAGAACAGTTATGAAGGTTGTGCACTGCACAAGGACACTATTTCAGAGGACATGTCATTCACATCATAGATGTAGATATTTTCTGTAGAGGGTTTTGAGGAAAGGATACCTTCTAATTTGCACGAAGGTGTTATATGGGCTTTCAGAAGCCCTAGTTACCATGTGGGAATACAGTTCTAATGTTGCTGGATCTGTTGTTCTTGTTTTTGAGAAGCTGGAAATATGGCTTTTAATGTGAAACGTCCCTAATTTAAAATTAGGTGGAAACTAATTCCAAAACATATTTGACATTGTGTGAGCTAACCAAAACTCTTCTGGGGGGCAGATTCAGGCTGTAAGTTGAAGATCTCTGACCCAGAAGAACTGTAAGTTACTGACATTTCAGAGACCCTCCTATTCTATGTACCTCGTGTAATTTTGAAGGAATCAGAAATAAATACTAATTACCTGGGTAAATTATATGGATGTAACAGGAATTATATGGATATAAAAAGTAAAAGTGCATCCTTTGAATGAGGGTATGTATAACATTCTCCCTACTTATCATCTGGTTAACTTTAATTCATCCTTTCTTATTACAAATGTTATTTCTCCAGAGAGAGCTTCCTAAGACTCTCACCTAAATTAGGTTCCCCTCTTACACTTTCTTAAAACACCTTCCTTTACTGAGTGAACTCTTCAACTTTATATCTTAAGATAGTCACTTGTGTGAATGTTTGCTTACTGTCTGTTTGCTCACCATTTGGTGGAGAGTATGTCTTCGTTAACCATTGTATCCCCAGTGGGGCTATTGCTGGTACATATCAGGCACCCAATGTAGATTTATTGAATGATGGATTAGTCTCCACCCCATCAGTAAAACATCCTTTCTTCTTGGTATCTCTGACTGAACTTGCTGCCTGGTGTTTGACTTCTGCATTCCAGAACTTGGAGGACGTCTGGTTTCCATTTCTAAGCAGGGTCTCTGGTATGTCCCTCTCCCTGACATATCTCCTGAGCCAGAGAAGAGAGCCAGTTTAAGGCAGTGATGTTCAGGACATCCATGCTTGGTTCGTGGCTAAAACCCACCTAGATGGGGGTTGGAGGACTCATAATTCAGGTAACACACACCAAGACACGTTAGAAAGTTCACTTCATCTTGGATGCTGGGGTAGAGGGGGAGAGTTTTCAGCCCATAATTAAATTCTGTTCCCTGTACATATTTTGCATTCTTATTTTATTTTATATGAGTAACAAGATCATTATGATGCCAACTAATAGGCCAGCACTCCTGCGATTTATTGAACAAATCTGGTAGCTTTCCAAGGCAAATTGCATTTTTTGATGTTGAAAATAATTCTTTAAGGATCATTCCCAAGTTCCCAAAACATCAGCTAAAGCAGTTGATTCCATAAAGTAGCTAAACACAGATGAAGTTAATGATTGTGGGAGAAACCGCAGAAGGAGAAGGAAAACCAGAATCACACAAAGATAACCTGTCAAGGAGCAAAAGAGAAAATGAAAGGCAGGAGCAGAGAAAGGAAGGTTAAGAAAGAAAGAGAAGCAAGGAGAGTTCCGGAAGAGGACATCATCAGGGGGAAGGTGTCTGTCCAAAACTCCAGCTCCAGCTCTTTCAGTCTCTGTCCCACGCTCATGTTCAAGTCCAGCTGTAAGTATTCCTCAGTCTGACCGTCGGCCGGCCACAGGGGCAGGCCTTCCCCATTAGGATTCCTGGAAGTGAGAGATTTTCAGCCTCAAACACCCGGTGAGATTTTTCATCCTCAAACACCTGGTTATGGAGGAAGCTGGGAGGTTTACTTACTCAGTCAGAGCAAAGTTAGCCCAATATCTCATCATGTTCCTGCTCAGCCATTTCTCTTCCTCTGTAGCTCCTTCTGAAGGAGATAAGCACAAAATCCCGCTCTCACAATGATTCGCCAGAAGCCCAAGGGGCCTCACGTTGGATGAATCACTTTCACACCTTTCCTCCCATTTCATCCTTAACAGCCTACCAAGTCACTGCACTCATCATGTATTTGCAGATACTGACTTGCCTGAGGAATCATGGTTCCAAATGGTGGAGGCTGAACACACATCTTCCCTGACCATCCAATGCTCTTCCTGCCCTTTCCACGAGACTGCAAGTTCCTTGGGGACAGAGACCACCTCTCTCTCTAGATCAATCAATCAATTATTGTACTTCTTTATTTGAAAATGTAACACTGCTTAAAGCACAAAATTCAAAATGCAGGAAGTATATCTAATGAAAGTAAGTTTCTCCCTGTCTCTTCCCTCTAGTCACCGAGTTACCAGCCTCAGAGGCAACCATTGTTACCACATTCTTGAGCGCACTTCCGAAGGAGTCTAGACGTGCATGAGGGTTTAAGCAGACACTTTTAACACACTTGGTGCTATAGTGGACACACATTATACATCTTTCTCTTTCACTAAAATTGTATCCAGGAATTAGTTCCACATTGCTGCCTATAAACCTTCAATTTACTGTTCTTTGTTGCTCTATAAATATATAATACATAAATATATATATGTAAATATATAATTCATGTATCCAGTGCTGTATTGATGGGTCTTGACATTGTTTTCAATCTTTTGCTCGTAAAAGCAATGTTTTAGTGTGTGTGTGTGTGTGTGTGTGTGTGTGTGTATTTTTGCACATGTGGAAGTATAATTGCACAAAAAATCCCAGAAGTTGAATTGCTGGGCTAAAAACTACATGCATTTAAATTTTTTTTTAATTAATTAATTAATTTGTTTATTTATGGCTGTGTTGGGTCTTCGTTTCTGTGCAAGAGCTTTCTCCAGTTGTGGCAAGCGGGGGCCACTCTTCATCGTGGTAGGCTGGCTTCTCACTGTCGCGGCCTCTCTTGTTGCGGAGCACAAGCTCCAGACGCGCAGGCTCAGTAATTGTGGCTCGTGGGCCCAGTTGCTCCGCGGCATGTGGGATCTTCCCAGACCAGGGCTCGAACCCGTGTCCCCTGCATTGGCAGGCAGATTCTCAACTATTGCGCCACCAGGGAAGCCCCATGCATTTTAAATTTTGATAGAGTTTTCCATTGACATATGAGGTTGTCAATTTTCCCCCACCTGCTCAAATACATTATGTAAAATGTTCTTCCCAACCTTGATCTATGAAAAATGAGTCCTTGGTCAAGGTTAGTTTTTAATCCTCTTTGCTATGAGCGAGGTTGAATGGATTTTTATGTTTAAAAGCCACATGTTTCCCTTTCCATAAACTATTTATATCTGTTACCCAGTTTTTGACTGGGTTGTGTTTTTCTCATTGATTTTATGAGCTCTTTAGATATCAAGGAATTTAACCCTTTGATACATACATATGTTGTTCATTTTTTCCATTTTTGAGAGTCCATGTGCCCGTCACATAGTACAGGTTCAGTGATGGTTACTGAGTAATAATAATAGTAATATTTCTTAAGCACTCACCATATGATTTATGAGAATTGTTTCATTTAATCCTTATGACAACCTAGGAGGTAGTTCTGTTATTATTGGCATTATAAGATAAGAAAGAATAAATAGAACAATGAACAAACCACACTGCACAGACACACTCTAGAGGAGAGGTTCTGTCCTTTTCACGGAGAGGCTAGCATGAACTGGTTAAGAGCCTATATTGTGCAATTTTTTAACTAAATAGTTTAGTCATAACTCCTGTATGTAGTTCCTATGGTTTTTTAAATTTTGATAACCTCATCTGATTGGCTTATTATTTTAGGCACCGAACAGGTCATGAATTCAGGAATAAATGAGCTAACCTCACCAGAAACAGTTCACAAGCATTTACATTAGATCACCTGGATCCAGACCACTTTCAGCTGCAATTATGAAAAATGTGGTTCTTGCCTTTGAAAGCCCTGGGTGGTAGCCTCACGGGAGCTCTGGGAAGGGCAGGGAGGGTGAGACCAGGTGTCAAAGAGAAGGAAGTAAGTGGTTTTTGTTTTTTTTTCCCCCAAAAATCAGATTGCATGAGTGCCCCCAAGTGCCCACCCCTATAGGCTTTAGTCCAGAGAAAAACACTCATCAAGCAAATGTTGGCCCCTCTTTTTCATGGTCCCTTTTTCTGAAACTACGAGTGGAGACATTCTCCAGGGAAAGGTTGTGTCTGTAAACCACCCTGCCAGTCCTCCCATCCCCTGCATAGTGTTGCGGTTGGTGAGGCTTCGTGCTAACAGTGGAGATTCTCATCTTCTCCCCAACTCATCCCAAGCTCGTGTTCCTGCAAGAGCAGGAGCCCCTGAAGCCAGTTGCTTACCAAACATGACAATGTCGCCCTTCAGGAAGGCACCTCCAAAGACAAAGCAGATTTCATCAGTGTGATCAGCTTTGACAAAAGGCGGCTTCTTATCCTTTAAGCACTGGGGCCGATGCTGAAACTCATAGAAGTAGACAGGTGCACCAGCATCTGCGGAAAGGTAGGAAGGGTTTGTGGCAGGCATGCATGCAGGGGGCAATAGGGGCTGGCCCTGCATTTCCGTCCATCTAGTCTGGGATCCACAGACTCATGGGTGGAACAGCCCAGAGACAATGTGAGGCTAGTGTTTCCTGCTACAGTGGCCCTCATGCCCCTGGAGACAGAACTCATTACCCCTCAGGGCGGCCTGAGAGGGCAACAGTACTACTTCTCAAAAAAAACCCCTTTATACTGATCCGAGATCTACCTCCTTGTGACTTCCTTTGTTTGACCCTGGTTCAACTGTCTGGGGAAAACAGAACAAAATTATTTCCTGCTACCAAGATGCTCTGCTGCATCCTATGTTTCTTCACCTCTCTTCTAAAGGTCTTTGCTCTGTAATTTCCCCTCTTTCTCTGCATCATCAGTTTTTCTCTATTGGATCATCACCATCAGTAGCAAACATGCTTACAAAGTCTCTCATTAAAGCACACACATGTGTGCACACACATATGGGCACACACACACAGAAGCACACACAAACATATCAATACATACTCTTGGTCTCAACTTCCCCTCCAGTTACTGGCTTATTTCTCTAAATCCCTTCTAGCAAGACTTGCAGTGCAGTTGCCTTATTATCTCTGCTTCCTTTCCTCTCATTTTCTCTTTTAATAGACGTATCAAGTATGGACAATAAAAAGCACAGATTTTAAGTGTACATTTTGATGAGTTTTTACAAATGCATGCACGTTCATGTAAACACCACCCCAAGCAGGATACAGAGCATTTCCATCGTCCCAAAAGTTCCCTTGTATCTCCTTCTAGTCACTCTACCAAGAGAAAACCAAAGTTTTTATTCCTATCACAATTGATTAATTTTGTTTGTTCTTGAACTCTGTATGGAATAACACAATATGTACTCTTTTGTATCTGGCTTCTTTTGCTCAGCATAACGCTTTTGAGGTTCATCCATGTTTTGCCTGTATCAATAATTGACTCCTAATCACCAAGTAGTAAGCTACTGCATGAATATACCATGAATTACTTATCCATTCATCTGATGATAGACATTTTGGGTTCTTTCCAATCTTGGGCTATTATGATTAAAGCTGCTGTGGATATCCATATACAAGTCTTTTCTGTGGTTGAGTAACAGGGTAGGTGTATGCTTATAAGAAACTTACAGTTTTCCAGGGTGATTGTAACCATTTCATATTCCCACCAGAAGTTCTGAACATTCCACATCCTTGGCAATACTTTTTGGTATATGGTTTGAGTTTTTAATATTAGCCATTTTAGCAGGTGTAAATGGTTGCCTCATTTTGGGTTCACTTTGCATTTCCCTGATGACAAATAATGTCGAGCACCTTTTCATGTGCTTTTTGCTTTCATTCATCCTCTTTAGTGAAGTGTCTTTTCAAGCCTTTTACCCATTTGTAATTGGATTATTTGTCTTTTCATTACTGAACTGTAAGAGTTCTTCTATTCTGGATATGAATTTTTTGTCAGATTTGTATTGTGAATATTTTCTTCCAGTCTGTGGCTTGCTTTTGCATTTTCTTCACAGTAATTTTTAAAAATTCACCAACATAAAAGTCAGCATTTTAACAATTTCAAAGTGTGTAATTCAGTGGCTTTTAGTACGTTCAGAATGTTGTGCAACCATCACCACTATCTAGGTCCAGAACATTTTCATCACCTCAGACAGAAACCCAGACCCATTCAAGCAGTCATTCCCTCACTCACCCCTCCCCTTAGCCCTTGGAAATTTTTTGGTGCTATAGATTTGCCTACTCTGGACATTTCACATAAATAGAATCACACAACATATAGCCTTTTATGGGCTTCTTCCACTTAGCAGTTTTTCCAAGGTTCATCCATATTGTAGCATGTATCAATATTTCATGGCTAAATTATAATTCATTGTATATATATATATATATATACACCACCTTTTGTTTATCTATTCACCAATTGATGGACATTTGGGTTGTTACTTCTTTTTGGCTACCATAAATAAGGCTGCTATGAACACTCATGTAAGATTTTTGTTTGACCACCTATTTTTAAAAAGTTTTTATTGGAGTATAGCTGCTTAGGAGTGTATTTGCTGGGTTGTTGATACTTCTACGTTTAATTTTTTGAGGAACAGCTGAACTGTTTTCTACAATGGGTACACCATTTTACATTCCCATCAGCAGTATGAGTGTTCCAATTTCTCCACATTCTCAACAACACGTTATTTTCTGGATTTGTTGTTGTTTTTTGTTTGTTTGCTTATTGTAGCTACTCTAGTGGATGTGAAGTGGTATCTCGTAGTTATGATTTTCATTTCTTTAATAACAAATGATGTTGATCATCTTTTCATGTGCTTATTAGCCATTTGTATATCTTCTTTGGAAAAATGTCCATTCAATCCTTTGCCCAATTTTTATTTGAGTTGTTTGGGCTTTTTGTTTGTTTGTTTGTTTTTTTACTTGTAAGAGTTCTTTATATATTCTGAATAATAGACCCTTATCAGATATATGATTTGCAAATATTTTCTCCCATTCTATGGGTTTTCTTTTCACTTTCTTTATATTGTCCTTTAATGCACAGTAATTTTTAATTTTGATGAAGTCCAATTTTTTTCTTTTTTGTTTATATTTTTGGTGTTATATCTAAGAATCCATTGCCAAATCTGAGGTTATGGAAATGTACCCTGTTTTCTTCTAAGAAGTTTACAGTTTCAGCTCTTACATTTAGGTCTCTGATCCATTTTGAGTTAATTTTTTTTTTAACATCTTTATTGGAGTATAATTGCTTTACAATGGTGCGTTAATTTCTGCTTTATAACAAAGTGAATCAGCTAACATATACATATATCCCCATATCTCCTTCCTCTTGCGTCTCCCTCCCAACTTCCCTATCCCACCTCTCTAGGTGGTCACAAAGCACCGAGCTGATCTCCCTGTGCTATGCGGCTGCTTCCCACTAGCTATCTATTTTACATTTGGTAGTATATATAAGTCCATGCCACACTCTCACTTCGTCCCAGCTTACCCTCCCCCCTCCCCATGTCCTCAAGTCCATTCTCTATGTCTGTGTCCTTACTCCTGTCCTGCCCCTAGGTTCTTCAGACCATTTTTTTTTAGATTCCATATATATGTGTTAGCATACGGTATTTGTTTTTCTCTTTCTGACTTAACTTCACTCTGTATGACAGTCTCTAGGTCCATCCACCTCACTACAAATAACCATTTTGAGTTAATTTTTGATTATGGTGTGAGGGTAGGGTTCAATTTCATTCTTTTGCATGTGTTATTCAGTTGTCCCAGCACAATTTGTTGAAAAGACTATTTTTTCCCCATTGAATAGTCTTGGCAGCCTTGTGTAAATCAATTGACCATAGATATGTATAGGTTTATTTCTGGACATTGATCTGTTTGTCTATTCTTATGCCAGTAGCACACCACCTTGATTACCATTGGCTTGTAGTAAGTGAGTTTTAAAATCAGTAAATATGAGTCTTCCAGGTTTGGTCTTTTTCAAGATTATTTTGGCTATTCTGGGTCCCCTGAAATTCCATATGAATTTTAGGATCAGCTTGTTCATTTCTGCAAAAAAGGAAGTCAGAATTTTGATAGGAGTTGCATTAAATTTGGGAGTATTGCCATCTTAAATCTGAATCTTCCAAACCATTTATTCTTTCATTTCTTTCAGCAATGTTTTATAGTTTTCAGTGCACATATCTTGTACCTCCTTGGTTATATTAATTTCTAAGTAATTTATTCTTTTTGTTGCTATTCTAAATGAAGTTGTTTTCTTAATTTCATTTTTTGATTGTTCACTGCTAGTGTGTAGAAATAAAACCGACTTTTGTATGCTGATCTTGTATCCTGAAACTTTGTTGAATTTATTAACTCTCATGGTTTTTTGTGGATTCTTTAGAATTTTCTACACATAATATCATGCCATCTGTGAATAGAGACAGTTTTGTTTCTTTCTTTCCAATTTAGATTCCTTTTAATTTGTCCTCGCTAGAACTTGAATAGAAATGGTGGGAGGAAACATCTTTATCTTGTTCCTGATCTTAGGGAAAGATTTCAGTCTTTCACCATTAAGTAAGATATCAGCTGTGGGTTTTTCACATAAGTCCTTTATCAGTTTGAACAAGGTCCTGTGTATTCTTAGTTTGTTGCGTGTCTTCATCATGAATGTGTGTTGAATTTTGTCAAATGCTTTTTCTGCATCTAATAAGATAATTGTGTGTTTTTTCCTGTATTCTATTAATAAGGTATACTATATTGATTGGTTTTCATATATTGAACCATGCTTATATTCCTGGGATAAATCCCAATTGATTATGGTATACAATCCTTTTAATATGCTAGATTCAGTTGCTAGGATTTTGTTGAGGATTTTTGCAACTAGGCTCATATGGGATATTGGTCTATAGTTTTCTCTTCTTGTGATGTCTTTGTCTGGCTTTACTATCAGGGTACTACTGGTCTCATAGGACGAGTTACGAAGTAGTCCTTCCTCTTTCACTTTTTTGAAAGGGTTGAGAAGGACTGGTTTTAATTCTTCTTTAAATGTTTGCTAGAATTCACCAGTGAAGACAACTGGTCCTGGGATTTCCTTTGTTGGTAGGTTTTTGCTTACTGATTCAATAATTTCTTTTGTCATAGGGATATTCAGATATTCTATTTCTTCTTGAATTGGTTTTTGTAGTTTTTGTGTTTCTAGGAATTTCTCAATTTCATCTACCTAATTTGTTGCCATACACCTGTTCATAATAATCCTTTTTATTTCTGTAATGTCTGTAGTAATGCACCCACTTTCATTTCTAATTTGAGTCTTCTTTCTTTCTTGGTCAGTCTGATTAAAAGTTTGTCAATTTTGTTGTTTTTCTTTTATTTTTTTTTCAATAAACACTCTTTTATTTTTATTTTTTTAATTAATTAATTTACTTTTATCTTTGGCTGCATTGGGTCTTCGTTGCTGTGCTCAGGCTTTCTCTAGCTGTGGCAGCGAGCGAGGGCTAGTCTTCGTTGAGGTGTGTGGGCTTCTCATTGCAGTGGCTTCTCATTGCAGAGCATGGGCTCTAGGTGTGCAGGCTTCAGTAGTTGTGGCTCACAGGCTCTAGAGAGCAGGCTCAGCAGTTGTGGCACACGGGCTTAGCTGCTCCACGGCACATGGGATCTTTCTGGACCAGGGATCAAACCTGTGTCCCCTGCATTGGCAGGCGGATTCTTAAACACTGCGCCACCAGGGAAGTCTCTGTTGTTTTTCAAAGAACCAAATTTTATATTCATCCATTCTCTCTATTGATTTTATACTCTATTTCATTTATCTCTGCTCTAATCTTTATTATATTCTTCCTTCTGGTTGCTTTGGATTTACTTTGCTCTTATTTTTCTAGTTCCTTAAGGTGGAAGGTTGGGTTATTGATTTGAGATCTTTTTTTCTTTTTAATGTATGCACTTACAGCTATAAATTTCTCTCTAAGCACTGTTTTCACCATGCCCCATAAGTTTCAGTATCTTGTGGTTTTGTTTTCATTCATCTCAAAGTATGTTCTGATTTTCCCTGTGATTTCTTCTTTGACCTATTGATTATTTAAGAGTTTGTTGTTTAAAAACTATTTTGTAGCAAAGCACACTATCAACAAAATAATAAGGCAATCCACAGAATGGGAGAAAATGTTTGCAAATCATTTATCTGATAAAAGATTAATGTATCTAGAATATGTAAAGAACTCCTAAAACTCAGCAACAACAACAAAAACCAGCTAAATTCAAAAATAGGCAAAGAACTTAATAAACATTTCTCCAAAGAATATATACAAATGGGTAATAAGCACATGAAAAGATATTCGATATCAACAACATCACTAATTATTAGGGAAATGCAAATCATAACCACAATAAGATACCATTTCACACCTATTAGAATGGCTATTACTTAAAAATGATAATAACAAGTGTTGCTAAAAATGTGGAAAATTTGGAACCCTGTGCATTATAAATGCACAATGTAAAATGGTGCAGCCACTGTGGAAAACAATAGGACAGTTCCTCAAAAAATTAAACATAGAATAACCATATGATCCAGCAATTACACCTCTGGGTATGCACCCCAAGAACTGAAAGCAGCAACTTGAACAGATATTTGTATACCAATGTTCATGGAAGCATTATTCACAACAACCAAAGGTGGAAACAACCCAAATGTCCATTGATGGCCGAATGGATAAACAAAATGTGTTATATACATACAACAGAATATTATTCAGTCTTAGAAAAGAATGAAATTGATACGTGATATGACATGGATGAACTTTAAAGGCATTACTCTAAGTGGATTAAGCCAGATACAGAAGGACAAATATTATATGATTCAACTTATATGAAGTGCCTAGAACAGTCAAATTCATAGAGACAGAAGGAGTGGGGAGTTATTTTTTAATGGGTACAGAGTTTCAATTTGGGATGATGAAAATGTTCTGGAGATGGACAGTGGTATGGTTGCACAATAATGTGAATGAACTTTAATTCCACTGAACTGTACACTTAAAAATTATTAAAATGGTAAAATTTTTGTTATGCATATTTTGCCACAATTTTCTAAACTATAAAAAAGTGCCATTTAATTTATAAATATTTGTGAATTTTCTGGATTTCCGTTCATTATTGATTTCTAACTTCATTCCACTGTGGTTGGAAAAGATACTCTGTATGATTTACATCTTTTTAAAAGTTACTGAGACTTGTTTTGTGGTCCAGTATATGGTCTATAGTTGAGGATGTTCCATGTGTACTTGAGAAGAATATGCAATCTGCTGTTGTTAGGTGAAGTGTTCTTTATGTTTCTGTTTGATGTAGTTGGTTTATAGTATTGTTCAAGTTTTCTATTTCCTTGTCTATCTTTTGTATAGTTGTTCTAGTATTGAAAGTGGGGTTGAAGTCTCCAACTATTAATGTAAAAGTGTCTGTTTCTCCCTTTGATTCTGTCATTTTTTGCTTCATATATTTTGGGGCTCTGTTGTAAGGTACATCTGGGTTTTTAATTGCTATATCTTCTTGATGGATTCACTATTTTATCCTTATATAATGTGCTTCTCTGTCTCTTTTAGCCTGTAACAATTTCTCTGTAACTATTTAGTCTTAAAGTCTATTTTGTCTGATTTAAGTATTGCCACTACAACTCTCTTTTGTTTACTGTTTGCATGGAATGTATCTTTTGCCATCCTTTCACTTCCAACCTATTTGTATCTTTGATTCAAAAGTGAGTGTCTTGTAGAAAGCATATAGTTGGATTACTTTTTTAAATCCATTCGTTCTGTAATCTCTGCCTTCTGAGATCTTAACCATTTACATTTGATGTAATAACAAATAAGGAAGGACTTATTTCTGCCATTTGCTAATTGTTTCCTATCTTTGTTTGTCTTATATACTTTTTGTTTTTCAATTCCTTTATTACTGCCTTCTTTTATGTTAGATAAATATTTTCTGGTGTACCATTTTGATTTCCTTACTGTTTTTTTTTACTACATATTTTTAAGTTATTTTAAGTGGTTATCCTGGGTATTACAGTTAACAATTAATAATCTATTTCAAATTAATGCTAACTTAGTTTCAGTAGGATACAAAAACTTCCCCCTATATAGCTTTGCACCCTTTATGTTGTTATTTTTACAAATTTCATCTTTGTACATTGTGGGTCAGTAACAGATTTATAATTACTGTTTTATGCAGTTGTCTTTTAAATCATATGGGAAAAAAGAGAAGTTAGAAATAATAAATACATTAATACTTTCTTTTATATTATAAGTAAACATAGCATAAGTAAAGTGGTTACCTTTAATGATGTTCTTTTTTCTTATTGTGGATTTGAGATAATGTCTAGTGTCCTTTTGTTTTAGCCTTAAGGACACCCTTTAGCATTTCTTCTTAGGCAGGTTTACTAGTAGCAAACTCCCTTATTTTTTGTTTCTCTGGGAATATCTTGATTTCCCCTTCATTTTTGAATTATAGTTTTGATGGATGTAGAATTCTTTTTTGACAGGGTTTTTTTCCTTTAAGCACCTTAAATATGTCATTCTAATGCCTTCTGGCTTCCATGGTTTCTGATGAGAAATCACTTGTTAGTCTTATTGAAGAGACTTTGTACATTATTAGTCTCCTCTCTCTTACTGCTTTCAAGAATTTCTCTTTGGGACTTCCCTGGTGGTGCAGTGGTTAAGAATCTGCCTGCCAATGCAGGGGACACGGGTTCGAGCCCTGGTCTGGGAAGATCCCACATTCAGTGGAGCAACTAAGCCTGTGTGCCACAACTACTGAGCCTGAGCTGTAGAGCCTGTGAGCCACAACTATTGAGCCTGCATGCCACAATTATTGAAGCCCACATGCATACAGCCTGTGCTCCACAACGAGAGAAGCCACCACAATGAGAAGCCCGTGCACCGCAATGAAGAGTAGCCCCCGTTCGCCACAACTAGAGAAAGCCTGTGTGCAGCAAAAAAGACCAACGCAGCCAAAAATTTAAAAAAAAAAAAAAAATCCTGGCTTTTTATTGTTTGATTATAACATGTCTCTGTGTGGGTTCTCTTTGAGTTTCTCCTACTTAGGATTCACTGAACTTCTTGGCAGGGTATATTCATGTCTCTTATCAAATATGGGGCATTTTGATCATTATTTCTTCAAATATTATTTTTGTCTGTTTTCTCTCTCCTCTCCTTCTGGAACTCCTATTATGCATATGTTGGCATGCTTGGTGGCATCCCACAGGTCGTTAGGTTCTCTATTATTATTGTTTTATTCCTTTTTCTTTCTGATACTCACACCGGGTAATCCCAATCGATTTATCTTTAACTTCTCTGATTCTTTCTTCTCTATGCTCAAATCTACCACTGTTCCCCTCTAGTGAATTTTTAGTTATTGTATTTTCAATGCCGGAAGTTCTATTAGGTTCCTTTAGCATTCATGTTCTCTTTGAGCAGAGCCTGAGGGTCAGCCAGATGTGAGAGCTTAAGGCCTTCTCAGGCCTTTTCTGAGCATGCTCTCCACTATGGACATATACATGGCTTTCTAGATTCTCAGGAACATGAGGGGGCTTTTCAAGCCTTTATTCTCCAAAGTATCTCATTGCCCAGTCTTTCTTCTTGTCTATTATTTGTTCCGACTTGTTATCCCTGGAACCTAGTGGCACCTGCAGATGTTTATGAAAAATGCCCATCAGGTAGCTGCTTCAGCCCCTGAGAGAGTTCTGAGTTTGGCAAAACAAAAACCAAGCCTTTTGAGCTTAGCTGTTTAGGGAGCCACCACACAGGTCAAAACAAGCAACCACAATTCATTGAGAATAAGGCCCATTCTTCTCCCTCTAGTACTAGGAACCTATACTATAAGTGTGGGCTGTTGTCTTCAAGACCACCACCTAGCTGGGTAGCAGGGGATGGTGCAGAGTAAGTTAAAATGCCACAAAGTTCTTTAACTGAAACTCAAGGTTATGTCTTGATGAAATGTTCCCTTGCTTGCTGTAAATTCTCAATTTGTTTCCAGAGTTCTGATAAAGTTGATTCTGATGGTCCTTGCCAGTTTATCCACTGCTTTTGTGGTGGGACAGCCTTTGCAAGTTCCCTACTCCACCATTCCTGCTGATGTTGTTAACAGTGTATTTTGATAAGCAAAAATTTTGCTAAAATACAATGAAACCTTTTACACTTGGATCTACAATTTGTCTCAAACTAATTTTTGTGTATGATGTGAGTTAGGGAGTTGAGGTTCACTTTTTATGTTAAGATATCCATTTATTTCAGCTCCATTTGTTGAACAGAATTTCCTTTGCCCACTGAATTATCTAAGTGCCTTGTTGAAAATTGATTAACTGTCCATCTTATGGACTGTCCACTCTGTTCTATTTGTCTATCCTTCAGCCAATAGCAGGCCTTCTTAATTATTATAGCTCAAAGATAAGTCTTGAAATCAGGTTACTTGTAAGTCCTCCACTCTGTAATTCTTTTTCAAGATTGTTTTCTCTACCCCTACGTTTCCAGATAAAGTTTTAGAATCTGCTTGTTCATTTTTCCAAAACCACTGCTGAGATTTTCATTGAGATTGGGATTGTATTGAGTATAGAGATCAGTTTGCCCATTTTATCTTGAATCCATTTTAATCAGACTTTTACCTACATCATTCCATCAAAATGTTTCCTCTCAAGGTTACCAGTGACCTCCAAGCTGCCAAATTTAAGAGTTGGTTGTTATATGTCAGTTTAATAGACCTTATAATACAGTATCCTCCCACAGCACCCTGTCACTACTATCCACTACCCTGCTTTATTTTACTGTATAGCACTTATTGCCATCTTACAAGTAGGTACTCTATATTTACTAGTTTATTTGTTTTCAGTCTTCCTGATTAGAATGTGAGTTTCATGGTTGCAGGGTCTTTGTTTTGTTCACTGCTATGTCTCCAGGGCCTAGAATAGTATCAGGCATATGGCAGGCCCTTGATAAAAAATATCTGTGAAAAGGAAAGGAAAGGGGGATGGAATAAAGGGAAGAGGAAAGAGAGAGAGAGAAAGAAAGAAAGAAAGAAAGAAAGAAAGAAAGAAAGAAAGAAAGAAAGAAAGAAAGAAAGAAAGAAAGAAAGAAAGAAAGAAAGAAAGAAAGAAAGAAAGGAGGGAGGGAGGGAGGGAGGGAGGAAGGAAGAAAGAAAGAGAAAGGGAGAAAGAAAGAAGGAAAGAGAGAAAGAAGGAAAGAGAGAGAAAGCAAGAAGGAAGGAGGGAGGGAAAGAAGGAAGGAAGGGAGGGAGGGAGGGAGGAAGGGAGGGAGGAAGGAAGGAAGGAAGGGAGAAAGGAAAGAAGGGCAGGTTTCAGAAATACACTCACACACCTATGGTCAATTACTCTTTGACAAAGGAGGGAAGAATATACAATGAAGAAGACAGTCTCATCAGCAAGTGGCATTGAGAAAGCTGGACAGCCACACGTAAATCAAAGAAGTTAGAACACACCCTCACACCATACACAAAAATAAACTCAAAATGGCTTAAAGATTTAAATATAAGACATGACACCATAAAACTTCTAGAAGACAACATAGGCAAAACATTCTCTGACATAAATCGAAACAATGTTTTCTTAGGTCAGTCTCCCAAGGGAATGGAAATAAAAGCAAAAATAAACGAATGGGACCTAATCAAACTTACAAGCTTTTGTACAGCAAAGGAAACCATAAACAAAACAAAAAGACAACCTACGGACTTGGAGAAAATGTTTGCAAATGATGCAACTGACAAGGGCTTAATTTCCAAAATAAACAAACAGTTCATATAACTCAACAACAACAACAACAACAAAACAAACAACCCAACCAAAAAATGGGCAGAAGACCTAAATAGACATTTCTCCAAAGAAGACATACGCATGGCCAACAAGCACATGAAAAGATGCTCAGCATCACTAATTATTAGAGAAATGCAAATCAAAACTACAATGGGATACCATTTCACATCGGTCAGAATGGCCATCATTAAAAAGTCTACAAATAACAAATGCTGGAAAGGGTGTGGAGAAAAGGGAACCCTCCTACACTGCTGGTGAGAATATAAATTGGTGCAGCCACTATGGAAAACAGTATGGAATTTCCTCAAAAAACTAAAAATAAAGTTGGCATATGATCCAGCAATCCCACACCTGGGCATATATCTGGACAAAGCTATAATTCAAAAAGATACATGCACCCCTATGTTCATAGCAGCACTATTCACAATAGCCAAAACATAGAAACAAGCTAAATGTCCATTGACAGACGAATGGATAAACAAGATGTGGGGTGTGTGTGTGTGTGTGTGTGTGTGTGTGTGTGTGTGTGTGTGTGTGTTATATATATATATATATATATATATATAAATAAATACTACTCAGCCATAAAAAGAATGAAATAATGCCATTTGCAGCAACATGAATGGAACTAGAAATTATCATACTAAGTGAAGAAAGTCAGAAAGAGAAAGACAAATACCGTATGAGATTCCGCTTATATGTGGTGTCTAAAATATGACAACAAATGAACTTATCTATGAAACAAACAGACTCAGACATAGAGAATAGACATGTGGTTGCCAAGCGGGAGGTGGGTGGGGAGGGATGGAGTGGGAATTTGGGGTTAGCAGATGCAAACTATTATATACAGAATGGATAAACAACAAGGTCCTACTGTATAGCACAGGGAAGTATATTCAATATCCTGTGATAAACCATAATGGAAGAGAATATTAAAAAGAATATATATATACACATATATATATATCTGAATCACTTTGCTGTACTGCAGAAATTCGCACAACTTTGTAAATCAACTATACTTCAATTTAAAAAATAAATAAAAATAAAAATTTTTTAAAAAGAAAGAAGGGCAGGTTTGCTTCCCCACGAGTAATCTTCTCTTTCTGATTGCTCCACTACTCCTTCTAGTTAAGATCTTTGGGAAGACACTTCCGAAGAGGAAGGAAAGTGGGGGCCAGGCCCCAGAAAATATGGAGGGGTAGAACTTTTCTACATGGTCCTGAAGAAGGGGAAGGAATATAAACAACAAGGACTGATCAACATTCCTGAACTCTGAAAGGCAGGGGAACTGCTAAGGTCAGCATGCAGGGCTATATCCCAGACAGCCTTGGGAACCCCCTCTCAGCAAACCATAAACAAAACAAAAGAAGGGCAGAGCAGGTGGACAGTCAGCAGGCGACAGGGATCCCTGCAGCCACCAGCCTTGCAGGAGGAGCGGTGCTAGGAGACTCACCTCTGTGATATTGAGCTGTGACCAGCCCAGGGATCACAAAGAACACATCTCCAAGCAAATCCAGGAAGCGATTTCGTGTATCAATCAGAGAGTGCTTGTTGTAGAAATATTCATTAGCCACAAGGTATAAATACTGGACAGGGATGTGCTGTAAAACATCATGGCTGCAAGAGATCTAGGTCAACAGCAATAGCCAACACACAGCAACAACAGTCAAACATTGCCTGTGCAGGCAAAATTCTGAGTGCTTTACATGCATTGTCTCATTTAATCCACGCAGTGACCCTACGATGCAAGTATCAAAATCAGCCCCATTTGACAGGTGAGGGAACTGAGGTTTAGAGAGGTTAAATGGTTTGTCCAAAGTGGTGGAACCATGATTCCTTCACAAGTCTATCTGCATCCAAATCCCATGCTCTAATCACAGTATGCACGCCTCTCTGAAATATTTCAGAAACAGCCACCCCTGGGCAGATCTGGCTACGTTGTTCGTGCGGCCCAGTGCAAAGTGAAAAATGTGAGGTCCTCGTTCAAAAACTCTAAGAATTTTAAGATAGTGACAACAGAACATTCAACCAAGTATAGGACTCTTCTAAGCATGAGGCCCTTTGAACTACACAGGTTGCACACTCCTGAGGCTGGCCTTGCTCCTGGTACCAGCACTGTCTCCAGACCTTTGCTCTTTGATCTAAGCGAGTTGGTCTCTTGGAGTTACCTCTTCTATTAAAAAAAAAAAAATTGGAGATAGCCTCAACCACCAGAGGGCAGACAGCAGAGGCAAGAAAAACTACAATCCTGCAGCCTGTGGACCAAAAACCACAGTTACAGAAAGATAGACAAGATGAAAAGGCAGAGGGCTATGTACCAGATGAAGGAACAAGAAAAAACCCCAGAAAAACAACTAAATGAAGTGGAGATAGGCAACCTTCCAGAAAAAGAATTCAGAATAATGATAGTGAAGATGATCCAGGACCTCGGAATAAGAATGGAGGCAAAGATTGAGAAGATGCAAGAAATGATTAACAAAGACCTAGAAGAATTAAAGAACAAACAAACAGAGATGACCAATACAATAACTGAAATGAAAACTACACTAGAAGGAATCAATAGCAGAATAACTGAGGCAGAAGAACGGATAAGTGACCTGGAAGACAGAATGGTGGAATTCACTGCTGCGGAACAGAATAAAGAAAAAAGAATGAAAAGAAATGAAGACAGCCTAAGAGACCTCTGGGACAACATTAAGCACAACAACATTCGCATTATAGGGGTCCCAGAAGGTGAAGAGAGAGAGAAAGGACCAGAGAAAATATTTGAAGAGATTATAGTTGAAAACTTCCCTAACATGGGAAAGGAAATAGCCACCCAAGTCCAGGAAGCACAGAGAGTCCCATACAGGATAAACCCAAGGAGAAACACGCCGAGACACATAGTAATCAAACTGGCAAAAATTAAAGACAAAGAAAAATTATTGAAAGCAGCAAGGGAAAAACGACAAATAACATACAAGGGAACTCCCATAAGGTTAACAGCTGATTTCTCAGCAGAAACTCTGCAAGCCAGAAGGGAGTGGCATGATATACTTAAAGTGATGAAAGGGAAGAACCTACAACCAAGATTACTCTACCCGGCAAGGATCTCATTTAGATTTGATGGAGAAATCAAAAGCTTTACAGACAAGCAAAAGCTAAGAGAATTCAGCACCACCAAACCAGCTCTACAACAAATGCTAAAGGAACTTCTCTAAGTGGGAAACACAAGAGAAGAAAAGGACCTACAAAAACAAACCCAAAACAATTAAGAAAATGGTCATAGGAACATACATATCAATAATTACCTTAAACGTGAATGGATTAAATGCCCCAACCAAAAGACATAGACTGGCTGAATGGATACAAAAACAAGACCCATATATATGCTGTCTACAAGAGACCCACTTTACACCTAGGGACACATACAGACTGAAAGTGAGGGGATGGAAAAAGATATTCCATGCAAATGGAAATCAAAAGAAAGCTGGAGTAGCTATACTCATATCAGATAAAATAGACTTTAAAATAAAGAATGTTACAAGAGACAAGGAAGGACACTACATAATGATCAAGGGATCAATCCAAGAAGAAGATATAACAATTATAAATATATATGCACCCAACATAGGAGCACCTCAATACATAAGGCAACTGCTAACAGCTATAAAAGAGGAAATTGACAGTAACACAATCATAGTGGGGGACTTTAACACCTCACTTACACCAATGGACAGATCATCCAAAATGAAAATAAATAAGGAAACAGAAGCTTTAAATGACACAATAGACCAGATAGATTTAATTGATATATATAGGACATTCCATCCAAAAACAGCAGATTACACGTTCTTCTCAAGTGCGCACAGAACATTCTCCAGGATAGATCACATCTTGGGTCACAAATCAAGCCTCAGTAAATTTAAGAAAATTGAAATCATATCAAGCATCTTTTCTGACCACAACGCTATGAGATTAGAAATGAATTACAGGGCAAAAAACGTAAAAAAGACAAACACATGGAGGCTTAACAATACGTTACTAAATAACCAAGAGATCACTGAAGAAATCAAAGAGGAAATAAAAAAATACCTAGAGACAAATGACAATGAAAACACGACAACCCAAAACCTATGGGATGCAACGAAAGCAGTTCTAAGAGGGAAGTTTATAGCTATACAAGCCTACCTAAAGAAATAAGAAAAATCTCAAGTAAACAATCTAACCTTACACCTAAAGAAACTAGAGAAAGAAGAACAAACAAAACCCAAAGTTAGCAGAAGGAAAGAAATCATAAAGATCAGAGCAGAAATAAATGAAATAGAAACAAAGAAAACAATAGCAAAGATCAATAAAACTAAAAGTTGGTTCTTTGAGAAGATAAACAAAATTGATAAGCCATTAGCCAGACTCATCAAGAAAAAGAGGGAGAGGACTCAAATCAATAAAATGAGAAATGAAAAAGAAGAAGTTACAACAGACACCGCAGAAATACAAAGCATCCTAAGAGACTACTACAAGCAACTTTATGCCAATAAAATGGACAACCTGGAAGAAATGGACAAATTCTTAGAAAGGTATAACCTTCCAAGACTGAACCAGGAAGAAACAGAAAATATGAACAGACCAATCACAAGTCATGAAATTGAAACTGTGATTAAAAATCTTCCAACAAACAAAAGTCCAGGACCAGATGGCTTCACAGGTGAATTCTATCAAACATTTAGAGAAGAGCTAACACCTATCCTTCTCAAACTGTTCCAAAAAATTGCAGAGGAAGGAACACTCCCAAACTCATTCTATGAGGCCACTATCACCCTGATACCAAAACCAGACAAAGACACTACAAAAAAAGAAAATTACAGACCAATATCACTGATGAATATAGATGCAAAAATCCTCAACAAAATACTAGCAAACAGAATCCAACAACACATTAAAAGGATCATACACCACGATCAAGTGGGATTTATCCCAGGGATGCAAGGATTCTTCAATATACGCAAATCAATCAATGTCATACACCATATTAACAAATTGAAGAATAAAAACCATATGATCATCTCAATAGATGCAGAAAAAGCTTTTGACAAAATTCAACACCCATTTATGATAAAAACTCTCCAGAAAGTGGGCGTAGAGGGAACCTACCTCAACATAATAAAGGCCATATATGACAAACCCACAGCAAACATCATTCTCAATGGTGAAAAACTGAAAGCATTTCCTCTAAGATCAGGAACGAGACAAGGATGTCCACTCTCACCACTATTATTCAACATAGTTCTGGAAGTCCTAGCCACGGCAATCAGAGAAGAAAAAGAAATAAAAGGAATACAAATTGGAAAAGAAGAAGTAAAACTGTCACTGTTTGCGGATGACATGATACTATACATAGAGAATCCTAAAACTGCCACCAGAAAACTGCTAGAGCTAATTAATGAATATGGTAAAGTTGCAGGATACAAAATTAATGCACAGAAATCTCTTGCATTCCTATACACTAATGATGAAAAATCTGAAAGAGAAATTATGGAAACACTCCCATTTACCATTGCAACAAAAAGAATAAAATACCTAGGAATAAACCTACCTGGGGAGACAAAAGACCTGTATGCAGAAAACTATAAGACACTGATGAAAGAAATTAAAGATGATACCAACAGATGGAGAGATATACCATGTTCTTGGATTGGAAGAATCAACATTGTGAAAATGAGTATACTACCCAAAGCAATCTACAGATTCAATGCAATCCCTATCAAATTACCAATGGCATTTTTTACGGAGCTAGAACAAATCATCTTAAAATTTGTATGGAGACACAAAAGACCCCGAATAGCCAAAGCAGTCTTGAGGCAAAAAAATGGAGCTGGAGGAATCAGACTCCCTGACTTCAGACTATACTACAAAGCTACAGTAATCAAGACAATATGGTACTGGCACAAAAACAGAAACATAGATCAATGGAACAAGATAGAAAGCCCAGAGATTAACCCACGCACCTATGGTCAGCTAATCTATGACAAAGGAGGCAAAGATATACAATGGAGAAAAGACAGTCTCTTCAATAAGTGGTGCTGGGAAAACTGGACAGCTACATGTAAAAGAATGAAATTAGAATACTCCCTAACACCATACACAAAAATAAACTCAAAATGGATTAGAGACCTAAATGTAAGACTGGACACTATAAAACTCTTAGAGGAAAACATAGGAAGAACACTCGTTGACATAAATCACAGCAAGATCTTTTTTGATCCACCTCCTAGAGTAATGGAAATAAAAACAAAAATAAACAAATGGGACCTAATGAAACTTCAAAGCTTTTGCACAGCAAAGGAAACCATAAACAAGACAAAAAGACAACCCTCAGAATGGGAGAAAATATTTGCAAACGAATCAACGGACAAAGGATTAATCTCCAAAATATATAAACAGCTCATTCAGCTCAATATTAAAGAAACAAACACCCCAATCCAAAAATGGGCAGAAGACATAAATAGACATTTCTCCAAAGAAGACATACAGACGGCCACGAAGCACATGAAAAGATGCTCAACATCACTAATTATTAGAGAAATGCAAATCAAAACTACAATGAGGTATCACCTCACTCCTGTTAGAATGGGCATCATCAGAAAATCTACAAACAACAAATGTTGGAGAGGGTGTGGAGAAAAGGGAACCCTCTTGCACTGTTGGTGGGAATGTAAATTGATACAGCCACTATGGAGAACAATATGGAGGTTCCTTAAAAAACTGAAAATAGAATTACCATATGACCCAGCAATCCCACTACTGGGCATATACCCAGAGAAAACCGTAATTCAAAAAGACACATGCACCCGAATGTTCATTGCAGCACTATTTACAATAGCCAGGTCATGGAAGCAACCTAAATGCCCATCAACAGAGGAATGGATAAAGAAGTTGTGGTACATATATACAATGGAATATTACTCAGCCATAAAAAGGAACGAAATTGAGTCATTTGTGGAGAAGTGGATGGATCTAGAGACTGTCATACAGAGTGAAGTAAGTCAGAAAGAGAAAAACAAATATCGTATATTAATGCATGTATGTGGAACCTAGAAAAATGGTACAGATGAGCCGGTTTGCAGGGCAGAAGTTGAGACACAGATATAGAGAATGGACATATGGACACCAAGGGGGGAAAACTGCGGTGGGGTGGGGATGGTGGTGTGCTGAATTGGGTGATTGGGATTGACATGTATACACTGATGTGTATAAAATTGATGCCTAATAAGAACCTGCAGTATAAAAAAACAAACAAACAAAACAACTAATACTAAACTTTCATTGGGTTATTTGTATGGAAATATGTTAATATAAATGTTTCAGACATTACATGAAATTTCTAAAAATCTTATATTTGTATTTGTATGGAAATATGTTAATATAAATGTTTCAGACATTGTATGAAATTTCTAAAAATCTTATATTTGTATTTGTATGGAAATATGTTAATATAAATGTTTCAGACATTATATGAAATTTCTAAAAATCTTATATGTTCTGCTATAATGTTATAAGTAATAATCCTAGTTATTACTTTAAAATGTATATCTCAGAAATAACTAATTTTCTTGTCAACTGCATTATTATGAACTTTCATCAAATCTTTAACAGTGGTCATTTTTAAGTCTTTTGTCATTTACAGACAGTTCTCGGTGTACTCTGATGCTTTTGCAAATATGTTCCTATAAAAGGCTTTCCTCTTCAAGAAATTCATGGAAAAGACTCTGACAAGTACAGGTTTCTGGTAACTGACTGTACTGCTGAACTGAATGAATAAGCATTTTCAGAACTCTAATGAAAAACTGATGAACTCATAAAAGTGCTAACAAAAGATCAAGATGAAAAAAAAATTAATTACATGGGACTGAGTGAACTGATGAGGATGAGTATAATTTTTGTGACTTTCTGTCTGAATTAAAAAAAAAAAATCCCACAAGGACTCAGAGGCAAAGAATATACAAATCAATTTTCACTGCAAAGTAAAGGAGCTGTTACAGTGGAGGATTACTGGACTGAATGTCAATATTATGACACAGTATGAGTGTGTTTCATGTTTGGTAATTGCAATCATTGTTGCTTTTGTTGTGGTCATCCATGTACAATGCTTGGTGTCAGTCTATTTATCTCTTGTAAAAATAAAATACAGTGTGTGTGTATGGAAAAAAAAAATTGTTGTTTATTTATTGTTGTTGTTGTTCAACAACAATTGTTGTTCAGAGGATCACACAAGATACAAAAAGAAAAGCATGCTGCCTGGCACAGAGCAGGCCTTCAGTTCTGTCAGTTCCCTCTGAAACCCATTGCCAAGTCCTTTAACAGAGCATCCCATGCTTTTTTGACCTGACACCAGGCTGCCTCCCAGTCTTCAGTTCTTCAGTGTGGCCCCAGCACAAATGCCAGAGGATGGAAAGGAAACATCATAAAGGTTCAAGGTCTGCCACATTGTTGATGTTCGTGGGAGTCTGGTGCTCTGGGGAACACTGGGAGAAGTTACTGCACCTCAACCCCCTAACACTAAGACAGAGGCACAGCCCTTCATAGGTTTCTTTGGGATTTGGAGGCAGCGTATACCACGCCAGGGAATGCTGCTTGGACACATTCACTGGGTCCTCTGAAGGCCAACTGCTTTAATCAGGCCCAGAGCAAGTGAGGGCTCTGCAGCAGGTCCAGGTTCTGGTGCAAGTTCCCCTGCGTGGCCCATAGTACCAGCAGACACCTCGGTGCTTGAGGTATCCAAGGGGGGTACATATGCCATGTGGAGCCTCTGGCAAGCCCCAGCTGGGCAGTCACAGTGCAGATCCCTAGGGTTCTGGAGCAAAATTATGGCTTCTGCATGAGAAAACTACTTACCATTTGGAAAGTACTTCCTGCCTTGCTACTGGGAGGAAGAGAGACTGCGTGCCCTTCTGGTCCTCCTGCAGCTTCCCACACACCTACTTCCCACCCGCTGGGACCTAGCTCAAGATACCTTCTCCTCTTGAAATACCCTCCTGCTCAAATGTTCCGCTTCGCTAAGGCCCAGATCAATGGCCTCCTCCTCCATGAGGCCATCTCCAATCCAGCCTGAGAAATTCCTCTGTCCAACGTATTTTAAATATCTGAAACCTTCATCCCAACTCTCATCACCAGACAACCAAGACTCACCAAACATCCCCTCTAAGCCTTAGGACCTGATGGATCCCTTGCCTTCAGTCTGGGCCACTCTGCAGCCATAGGGCTATTTCTAAAGTGGAAGTCAAAGCATGCTTCTCTTTTTCTGTTCCCAGCTCCCAGAATAAACTTTATATTCCTTCCATAGCATGAAACAGCTGCCAGCATCCTCCCCTGCTGCAGCCAACCTCTTCCACTGATCTCCTTACGCTTCTCTGCTCCTAACTGGTCCTCTCAGCCCCTCCGGCTCCCCTCAGTCCTGCTCCTCCATTAACCAGACAAACTTAATTCATCCTCCAAAGCCTTCCTCCCCGAGGAAGCCACCTGCTCCCTCCTGTGGGCACCACAGGGCCTCGAACACATCTCTGCTCTGGTGTGTACAGCACCGTACCAAAGTGCCCGGTCATGTCCGTCCACCGCAACAGTCTCTAAGTCCCTCAAGTGCAGGGGGAGTGCCTGCTTATCACTGCACCCAGTGCCTCGGGAAGTTCTGGGGCATGTGGACGCATAAGAAACATTTGTTCAATAAAAAATGAATGAAATGAATCTGCCACAAAATACACACTGAATAAATGTTTATGGAAAGAAGAAAGGAAGGAAGGAAAGAAATCCATCTCTATATCCTAGTGTCTAGGATAACTATATCTCTAAATCCCTAGTGCAGGGAGTGAGTGAGTAATGGTCCTCGGTATTGCTAGAACCTAGTACAGTGCCTGGCTGGTATGTAGGTATGTAGTGAATATGGGTCCCTAGTCCCAAGTGGTTTTCAGAATTCAGAACTTTTCCGTTCGTAGACAGATAATTCAGTACATATGCTACATATTATGTGATATGTTCAGGGGTGGGGGGACGGGGCAGCACCCCAGCCCCCATATTAATATGCCCACAGAGAAACATATGGTGGGATAAAGTGAATGAACGTATAGCAACAATAAAGACCAATGGCTACGTATCAGTCTAGGTCAATTTTGGCTGCCATGTAGGTCACAAGAAGCCTTTGGGTTGTCAGCGCGATTTGGATGTTGAGATTGTGGATAAGGGATTGCAGAACTCTGCTTAGTAAAGATCTACTAAATGAATGAATGAGGAAGATCTGTACCCCCAGTGCTACCCCTGTGTGTGACCCAAGGAGGTTTGTGAAATGAATGGATCTTGGAGAGTCAGGCTCACTTACCAGGGTTGAGTGTATCAACTGCAGGGCGAGGGACTTGTTGGAGCCCCCGAGGATCTCAGGAAACTCCTTTGGAAAGAAGCAGGTGCCCCCTCTGTGAGCACAGCAGGTCATCTGAAGGGAAACTGGTCTCCCCGAGGGCCCAGGCACCCGCCTTTCAGAGGGGAGGCTGGCAAGAGCAGGAACCCTTTCAGCCCCCAGGGGTCCACGTGTAAGGAGCAGCCTCAGTGGGTTGGTTGAGCAACGAAGTTTCTTCTCCTCACATTTGATAAGAGGCAGCCATTCCCTGTCATACCTGCAGTCTTGTGGGAGCTGAGTGGCTGCCCTGTGGAAAGGCCATGTTATGGACTGAGTGCGTCCCCTACCAAATTCCTATGTTGAACACCCAGAATGTGACTGTATATGGAGAGAGGGTCTTTAAAGAGGTCTTTAAGCTAAAATGAGGATGGTAGGGTAGGCCCTAATCTGGTCTGATTGATGTCCTTATAAGAAGAGGAAATTTGGAAGTGCAGAGACTCCAGGGGTGCGCACGCATAGGAAAGACCTTGTGAGGACACAGCAAGAAGGCGGCCACCCACAAGCCACGGAGGGCGGCCTCAGAGGAAACCAAACCTGCTGGCACCTTGATCTTGGACTTCTAGCCTCTAGAACATTGAGAAAATAAATTTTTGTCGTTTAAGCCACTAGTCTGTGTTATTTTGTTATGGCAGCCCTAGGAAACTAACACAGGCCACCACTTGGCTTCAACAGCAAGTTAAAAGAGAGGTTGAAAATCTCAAAACTAGTGGTTTATTTACTGCTCTCTTTCTAAAGACCTTTGTCATTAGGGTCTCAGAAGCCAGCAGTTGGCAGGGGCAGGCAGCTTAGTGAGGTTGCAGAGAAGATGGTTAAAAACACAGGGGCTGCTTGGTACAGAGTAAGAGCTACGAGCAATTATTTTTAAAATGACCCTTCCCTAGCCAATATCACAGCTTAAAAACATGAGGGGGTAGAAGTAGTATTCACTTGTCAAATGAATTTCTCTGGTACATTTTCTGCTGAAAATCTTGGGGTAACGAGTCATGACAGATATTTAAACATATCTGTCTTCTCCCAGAGTCACTGAAATAATCCACAAGTACATTTTAACTACAAGAACCCTCTCTGTACGTTCAGGAGCTAGGATTGGTTTCTGGAGATTTCCTATGGTCTCAAACAACCAGCAATGGTCACACAGAATGACAGCACCCATGCAGCCTCTTGTGCATGCAGACCTGGGCACCAAGTTCTGTTCTCCCATTTGAATAATTCCAATATCTAACATTTACTGAGCACTTAGACTATATGCCAAGCTACCTGATGTGTACCTGTGAGGTGGGTAATAACATTAGCCCTATTTCATAGATGAGGGAACAGAGGTTCAGAGAGGTTACGGAGCTCCCTAAAGGTCACGCAGCAGGTAAATAGAGAACTCAGCATTTACAGGCAGAGCCTAAATACACAAAATTTATACAGTGCTGTCTCCTCTCTAGCTAGGAGACTTAGGAAAGTCACATTAGTCACTTTGAGTCTCAGTTTCTTTAGCTGCAAAATGGGGATAATGATGCCTGTTTGCAAGTTGTACCGACAGCATGCACTTGGCTTATGGAAGGCACTCAGTCACAGTGGTTATGGTGGCGTGGCTATTATCAGTAGCAGCTGCCTTCCTTTTTCTAGCACAGATCCAGAAAGCATTAGAAGACCTAACTTAAGCCACAGCCTGTGACTCAGTTGCCTCATTTACAACGAGGGAAAAAATCCCCAACCCTACTTACCCCTAAACTTTGGTCTATGTGTCAAATTAATAATTACCAGAACATGCCTTTAACAGCTCAGTGAACTCAGGGTTCTGATTCTGATTCTAGAGTGTCACCAACTAGCCTTGTAACTTGACACACTTCTGTATTTCATAACCTCACTTCCCCCAGCTTGAAAGGTAGAGGTTGGTCTGCAGAAGTGAGCTTTGATATATTAAGAATTGAGGGGCTTCCCTGGTGGCGCAGTGGTTGGGAATCCGCCTGCCAATGCAGGGGACACGGGTTCGAGCCCTGGTCCCGGAGGATTCCACGTGCCGCGGAGCGGCTGGGCCCGTGGGCCACGATTGCTGGGCCTGCGCGTCTGGAGCCTGTGCTCCAGACAAGAGAGGCCGCGATGGTGAGAGGCCCGCACACTGCGATGAAGAGTGGCCCCCACTTGCCGCGACTGGAGAAAGCCCTCGCAGAGAAACGAGGACCCAACACAGCCATAAATAAATAAAAATAAATAAAATTTAAAAAAAATTAAAAAAAAAAAAAAAAAGAATTGAGCACTCTGCTCTTCTGAGGACAGACGAAAAGCTTATTTTGAATGGGGAGGGTCTTCTCAAACTACAGGGTCACGAAATCATGGCTCCTACTCAGCATTCAGGCCTCAGCTCAAATGATCCCTCCTCAGAGAAGCCTTTCCTGACTCCTGCTTCCCTCCCTAAAGAAGGCTCCTCTTCCCAGTTGATGTCCTTCATAGCACTTAGACTCTCTGAAACCATCCTTTCAATCTTGCATGTCACCCGTCTCTCCCCTTGAGAATGTAAGCAGGCAAAAAGCAGGAACCATGTGACTTGCTCACTGCCGAATGCTGTTTTTTTATGAGTGCAGGGCACATAGTAAATGCTTGGTTCATACTTGTTGAATGAATGAAACAATTCAATAATTTTGCAACTTGCACTGCCTTAGAGAGCGTTCTTGGAAATCAAATACCAGAACCAAGGCTGGACATGAGAGTGTAAAGGACTGAAGTTTTCTAAACCTGTATGAATTTCACCTTTGAGGTAGTAGCAGTGCTTATTTGAAACAATCGTTTGTAATGTTTTGAACAAAGTTCAAATGGGTCCAATCCTCTCTTACTTTTTGTAGAGTTGTTTCTTTAAACCTATACGAGGAGCAGGGTGGACACTTGCTACGGCTGCCCCCAATCCGCAGTTCTCCTCCTTCAGAGAGAGGAAAGATGAGAAGTACACCCAAGCTGTGTACTTGGGTGACGGGCTCCAGCCCTCATAACGCTGGGTGAAATCTGTGGGCGTGCCCAGTGTGAAGCAAACAGCTGCCTCGCTGCTGAGGGAGCAGAAGGAGGCACAGCAGGAGTTCTTACCACGGGCAGCGGGAAGCCACACTCGTGGTTATTGACTCCGATGACAGAAGGAACTGGCTTAAATGATTTTTGAGCCAATAGGTCTAAAGGGTCATGAGGAGAGAAAAAGCCATCAACCACTCGAGTGAAAGACTTGGTTTTCTGAAATAAGGAAGAGAAAAATCGGCAGCTGTTTCTCTTCACGAAATCTGCTGTCCCCAAACCCTAGCCTAGCTGAGCCAACCCACTATAGCAAAGGGCATTAGGAAGGGAAAAATAAGCCACTCTTGGCCCATCCCAACACATCAGTGCTGCCTGGCCAGCTCTGCCATTCACTTAGGCAAAGGGGCTCAACTTTTCTGGGCCTTAATTTCCTCATCTGCTAAATAGGGATAATAATAGTAATAACCTAAGAAATATAATACCCCTGCACAACGGTTCTCAGAGCATGGCTCCTGGACCAGCAGCGTCAACGCCTGGGAACTTGTTAGAAATGCAAATTCTCATGCCCCATCCCACACCTGCTGAATACAAAACTCTGGGGGGTGCAGCCCAGCAAAAAGCCCACCAGGTGAGTCTGATGCATGCTCAAGTGTGGAACCACTGGCCAAACGCAATGGGCAGAGTGGTGAGGGGAGGGGATGGCCAGGGTAGTGTGGCTTCGTATGAGCGTCTTCCTGAGGCATCTTCCTCAACACTGGGCCTTGGATCTGGATGGATATTTCTTGGGTCTTAGGAAGTAACACCTGGCTCTATTCATGATTTTTTTTAGGTCTCTGTTCTGGGAGTGGGGGTAGAAGGGAGCACACAAAAGAGCTTTCACACTACACTGGGTCAAGAACTTATTACCCATTTCCTGGACCCTAGTAAAACTCACAGCAGATTCTCAGTCCATGCCAAATAACTATTTAACAAATGTTAGAATCGAACAGGTAAGGACCTAATTCTCTCAAGGACTACCAGAGGGTCTCAAGATTGGAAGATTAGACATAAAAGATCATCCAGTCCAATGAATCATCCAGTGATTGAAATTCGTCAGCAGTCATGTAGACCCTGCTTGCATACCTACAGAGGTGGGTATCTCACTGCCTTCTAAAGGAGCCGGTCCTTTTTCAGACAGCTGAGTTTTTAGAAAGTTCTTGGTCATCTTAAGCCAAAATGGCTTCCCAACTTCCAGCTCTTGATCTTGACTTTAGTTTCTAGTGGCCTGTGGAGCAAATGTGGTCCCTCTTCCCAGTGAGATGCCTTCAATGATGTAGAGACAACCTTTGTATTTTGTTGGGTCTTATCCAAGCTAAGCAGCACCCTGGCTTGTCAATGTCCTTAAATTACCTATAAGGGTTCTATATGCCACATTGTTTTTTTACAGCCGTTATTATGAATCCCCAACCGCCATCTGTCCAAGTCCCAAATCAAAATAAATAAGAGAGTGGCAGGATTTGTCTACCACTCCATTCAAAGGGCAACACTGTCCCCAAACTCTCCCCTCCCTCTTCACCTGGTTGATGCTCAGCAACTCCTTGGAGGATTTTGCCCGCAGGAACTGTAGCAGGGCCACGGAGTCTGACACGTTGCAGGCACAAATATCTGCAACCATCTGCGACTATTTCCGGAGAAGGAACAGGTCAGCGCACAGGACTGAAAGCCTCCAGGAAAATGAAAGTTGGAAAATGTCCTCAGTCCAGCCCCAGGTTGGTGCTTTATATATGAAGTCCGGCCTGCTGCCTCTCTCCACCCCCATGTGCCCATAATGGAATGCACACATTAAGGACAGGTTGGCACTGCATCATCCTTGCTCTCTTGCCTGACCCTCTTTGTCATCTTTAGCAATCACCAGAGCTGGATCCATCTCAGCTTATCAGCTCTGCTCCAGCCCCACCCCAGCCTGGAACATCTGAACATGCCCTGAGCATCCTTTTTCTATCTCTACACCAATTCCATTCATTCTTTGAGGCCCAAGTCCCATCTTTTCCAGGATATTCTTTTAGACCATTGCAGCCCCCATGAGCCCCTTCCTCTTCTAATCTCCTGTTACTCCAAGTGTCCTCACCTCCTCTACCTAGCTCTTTGCTAAACACCTTCTTGCCCTGTCATTGGACTTCCCACATGTGTAGAACTTGTCCCTTGAGAGTGGTGGTCCTTACTCTTCTGGGAGTCATAGATGCTCTGAGAATCCAATGGAAGCTACAGACCTTCTCTCTGGAAAATGCACAAACATAGAGTCTCCATACAACTGTAGGAGTTCTAGGACCACCTATCAAACTCTCCATGGATTCCAGGTTAAAAATCCTTGCCATAAAAAGATTATAGTCTTCTCAAGTTAGTATATGTCTTCTCCACTTATAAACCCATGGGTCTTAAAACAGAGCAGGGAAAACAATGAGCACTCAATATGTGTGTGGTGAATGCACAAACTAAAAAAAGCTTGATATATCATGTTACCAAAATCAATATTCCCTGTGTATTGAGGGTATTTTGTTTTACGATATTATAACTCTATGTTCCCACTCTTGGTGTAAGTTGTTATTTTCTACAAGGTGTTTAAGAAAATGCACCACTAAAGCGAATAATACCCAGGAGGTGGCTCCACAGTCCAGGGCTTAATTAGTATTCATTGAATGAATCAGCTCATTCGTTAACTCATTCATTCAGCAAACATTTATAATCACCTAATATACACCAGACATTATGCTGGGACATGAAAGATATAGAGACCTTGGCCTCTAGGTCCTCTTATCTGGTAGAGCGCTAAGACAAGATGATAGATGACACATACCTAGGGCATATGCCTCACTTCCCCCTCACAATCTCATGCCAGACAGCATTTATCAGTCACAGCATTATTTCACACTGAGCTGGAAACAACCTCAGAATCTTTCTTAACATAGTACTCTAGGTGGAGTAGATTTAGTACAGGAGAAAAGCCATACATAATACAGAGGACTGAATTATATATCACAAGCAAAGAGTAATGGATAAGATGTAAGAACGATTATACATATGCTTATACACATACACACACACACACACACACACACACACACACATACTCATGCACACCAGCAGTAGTGCATTGTGTACCTGGACCGATTTGCTATTGAACCAGCCCTTCCATGGAGCAACAAGGGTCACCTTGGGCCAACATCAGATCCTTTGGTCATGGTCAGCAAGGATAGCCAAGTACGTGGTCTATGGACACCTGACCACATTCTCTCCTGACCAAGGAGAGGAAGCTGGAGAAGAGTTAACAATATACCTACATCATCATTCCTCTCGTAATCAGGGGCCTTCAGGTAAGGGATGATGGCCACCCCACTCTCCATGATGGCTCTGTGGAATAAGCCTTTGGCCATGGGGGACAGAATCTGGAGAGAGAACACAGGAGACCCAGGAAAAGTTATCCAGGGGGCTCCCCACCTATCACACACAAAACCCAGCCCTTCTTTAAAGAAAACTTCCCAGGAAGCCTTCTTAAGAGCTCTAAACTCAGAGGGGAAAAAATCCTGGTTTGGAGGTTTCAAGGACTAGCTGCGAAGGTTTGGGCAAGTTTTCTAACCTCGCCGAGCCCCAGGTTCCTCATGAACTTGGAGGTCAAGCATTCTGCCGTGGGAGTGCTAGCTCCTTCACCCCCCGTCCTTGAAATGAGACTGAGCCCTTAACTCACGATGTATTTGTGAGGCTCGAGGGAGACAATGTGTTTATAAGTGTTTGTTCAACATGAAAGCAGCAATTAGATGTGAATGACTCATTGTCCTCATTTTTGTCACCTCAAAAATGAGGTGACACCGAGGTTCCTTCAAGTCCCAAAGAGAAGAACTCACAAGGCTGGAAACACTTATAGCTCCTGCTGACTCGCCAAAGATGGTCACGCAGTGTGGGTCCCCATCAAAGAACTCGATGTTCTCCTGGACCCAGGTCAGGGCAGCCACCTGGTCCATGAAGGCCCAGTTCCCCAGTGCGTGCTTGTCCCTTGTGCTGTGGACAAGAGGCAGGGTGAGAATGCTCAGGTGGCCGCTGTCTGCTTCTCACAGCCCAGGGAGTGGGTTGCAGAGGCCGTGGGCTGGTGTCAGGGCATCGCCACCTCAGCTGGAAAGGAGCTGAGAGTCAGAGGCCTGGGGCAGCTGGGAAAACCAGGCTTAATTCTCACCCTCTGCTGGGATTTGGGTTTCTTTGAGAATCTGATGATAGCTCCACACCCCAGAAAAATGCACAGACAATCTTATATGTGCAATCCAGGGTAATCATAGGCTCCCCTGCATCCATGGATTCCAGAAAAGTCCTGCCCCTGAGAGTTGGTCTGCACCAGGAAGCAAGACCACCCTGGGCACAGGGGTTCCAATGAATGACTAAATGAATAATAATGATAATAATAGCAGCTGCTGCAGCATCGTGCACAACGCTGTCCCAAGGGCTTTACAGCTGATGCTCCTATGATCCTCCCACCCTGTGAGGTAGGTGGTGCTGGTCTTTCTCCTTTATCCCTCTGGGTCTCCTCTTCACCCTTCTCCACCTTGTTCTCAAAAGACTGACCTTTATGAACTGTGGCCAGTGGGAGACACCAGCTGGGGGCTTCAGGGTGGGATACTGAGGGACTGGGAAGTTTATTCTGCCACCCCATGCCCCACCACCCTCTGCTGGGAAGTGGTTTAGGCAGTGGCTGCATTTCTCTGCAGCCACAGCTCACATCACCCCCACGCCCATCAGTGATATCCGCAAGCATGTTCTAAGGATACTGATGGATTCATCGTTTCCTTCTCACAGACAGTAAATGGAGGCACAGAGAGGTTAAATCCCTTGCCCAGGAGCTAGAAAGTTGCAGATTTGGATCCATGCTCCTAACCATGTTCCATGCTGCTGCCCCTGCAGAATAGCCTGTTTCCCAGGATGAGTGGACAATTAACGGGGAAACAAGGGGAGAAACACAGAATCAAAGAAACGCCTAGACCAAAACATTCGTGTGGTACCCACCATGTATGAGAGTAACCCCGGGATCATAGTCTACTCCTCCTGTCCCCCAGTCCCCCACACCGCTCCTCCCCTTGGTTCCCTTTCTCCGTCCATGACCCCTGGGCTGGCCCTAACTCCGCCCTCTCTCTCCCACAGCCTCCGCATCTGGTCAGGAGCCACGTATGCCCTGCCAATTTTACCTCCATTCCATCATAGGCCCCACATTGGTCCCCATTCCTCCATTTCTGTTTATCCTGATTCATAATCTGGTCACTTATGATCTGGGTGACCTTGAGCAAGTCACTTAACTTGCTTTGCCTCAATGTTCTCATGTCTGAATGGGGTTAATAACGGTGCCTGCTTCACATGGTTGTTGTGAAGATTGACGGTGCAGGCACACAGCAAGTGCCATGTACATGTTAGCAATCCCTCCAGCCTGTTTCACCCCATGACCTGCACCTATGTTGTACAGTAGCCTCCCTACCGGACTCCCCATCTGAAGGCCAGGCGCCCCTAGCCCAGCCTGCACTCTGCTTTGAGTGACCTCCCTACTATACTGCTGTGCAGGGCACTCCTGGGTCCCTCCTTCTTTAAAAAAAAATTTTTTTTAATTAATTAATTTTTTTATTTTTGGCTGCATTGGGTCTTCATTGCTGCGCGTGGGCTTTCTCTAGTTGCAGCAAGCGGGGGCTACTCTTCGTTGTGGTGCGCAGGCTTCTCATTTCGGTGGCTTCTCTTGTTGCAGAGCACGGGCTCTAGGCATGTAGGCTTCAGTAGTTGTGGCATGTGGGCTCAGCAGTTGTGGCGCACGGGCTTAGTTGCTCCGCGGCATGTGGGATCTTCCCAGACCAGGGCTCAGACCCATCTCCCTTGCACTGGCAGGCGGATTCTTAACCACTGTGCCACCAGGGAAGTCTCTTGTCCCTCCTTCTCTATCCAATAAAAACCAGTCACCGTGCACAGCCTAGCATTCAAGGTCTTTCCCAATCAGGCCTGTCCCTACCTTTTCACATCCATCTCCTGTTATATCCTCATCTACCTGTCTACTAGAACCAGACGTTATAAGCAATTTTTGGAGACCTTTCTGTCGAAGGAATCTTAGGCAGAATCCCAATGTACAGATCTGCTAAAAGTGTAATCAGGGCACCCCTCTCAGGCCTTCTTGCCTCCACCACAGCCCCATAGCCACCTCCCCGTGCTATGTGCTCAAAGCCCAGTTTGCAAATATTGCTCCAGGCCCAGGTGCTGCTACATTTCTTTCCAACTTCCCAGCCTTTGCTCAGACAGCTCCTTTTGCCAAGTGTGCTTTCTCCCAACCCCTCCTCCCCAAACCCAACCTCATCTTTAAGGTGCAAATCAAATTCCACCTCTCTCAGGAAGCCTCGCTGGTTTCTGGCAGCTCCCACTGTTTCTACAGCTCCGTCGCCTCTCACCCTCAGACCATTACTCATGTCCTGCCTGGTAGGGCATTTGTGTCCCTGTGTTATCTCCCCCATGACACTGAGAGCCTCTCGAGGGTAGGATTCACGCTGGACTCCTTGCCACCTTCCCCGTAGTTTCTGACCGTGGCCTCTCACTACTCCTTTGGCTCACACTGCATCCTGGTCAGGGCTTAGGTTCTGCCATGTTCTAAGTAGGATAATGGAAGTGGCCAAGAGCCCCAGCTCTATTCTGTGACCTCTGGGAAGCTGCTTCACCTCTCTGTGCCTCTATTTTTCAACTGTAAAATGGGAATAACAACAGTATGTTTCTCATAGAATTATTCTGAGGATGAGCTATAATGGATGCATAGCAAGTGCACAACACCATGCCTGGCTCATAGTGAGCATCTGAAACATGTTCGATGTTACTGGGGGAAGGGAAGCCATGCAATGGAGTGATTATTTTCAGGTGAGCGCCTGAGGAGCCTTGATGTGGGCCCTATGGCAGAGACTACGAACTGCTCACACACCCTGTTTCCTCACTTTCTAGGGCACACATCCCCCTTGCAGTTGGGTGTGGTTATTGTAACTGAGTTCTACCAGTTGTATGTGAACACAGTGATAATCGCCACCTCCAGGCTGACCCAGAAAGACCACTTTCTTCATGCTCTTTCTTCATCTGCTGTCCAAGTACAGCAGATCCAAGAGGATCTGGGGCCCTTGAGGAGGGCAGAGCCACAATATGGAAGGAGCCTGGGTCCCTGATTGACCACACAGAAGAACATCTGTCAGTCAGAAACATTTGATTGGATTCTAGTTGAATGAGAAGGAGATTTTTATTGTTTTAAGCCACTAAGACTTGGGGGTTTACATGTTATAGCCGCTAAAATTACCTAACTAATTGGGGCCAGATTTGTTCAATGTCACTAAAGGCTCATTTCTCCTTAGGTTGCTGGGCACTGAACCCCCTGTGGTTGCTGTCCAGCTGCCCCTTAGGGATCAGGGGTGTCAATCACTTGGGGAGACTCACTTGAAGAAGCCGAATATTCCTAGCCAGTACTGGATAGTCACAACAAGCACGTCCTCATAGGAAGCCAGGGCAGACCCATGGAAGATGGATGCTGAGCCAGTCTCGAAGTCACCCCCAGGGAGCCACACCATGACCTAAGGAGGGGAGAGGAACTCTCCAGTCAGCCCACCAGGCACCCATATCCCCTCCGCATGCATGTTGGGACATTCTTTCTTTAGGGAAATATGAATGTCTCACTTTCCTTTCCAAACAGCATCAGAGGTTTTTGTCTTTTGAAGAAGGCCCAGGATTAAGCATGTGGCTTCTGGCATATGAGTGCCTGGGTTTGATTCCCAGCTCTGCCACTGACTAGCTGTGTGACTTTGAGCAGCTTCCACAACCTCTCTGAGGTTTGTTTTTCTCATCTGTAAGATGTGAAGAATGAAAGTATCTCGTTTATGAGGTTATCATTAGGTTTAAATAAAATTCTTCATCCGAAGTCTATAGAACAATGTTGTATATTTCAAGTGCTCAGAAAATGTTAACTAAATGTCTTTGAACTTGTGACCCACAGGAGGATGGAAATCACTGTAAGCCATATATGAGAGGAAAAGCTGCTTTTCTAAGACTTTTCCCTACTTACAGAGAAAAGAGAAGAGAGGAGGGAAAAAAGGGAAGAGAAGTACGGAAGCTTTACTATACTGATTAGAAAAACTGGGACCAGGAAACATCAAACATTCAAATGGTATTACCACAATTTATATACTTAATAATAAATCCCTCCCCATCTCTTTTTTAAGGTCATATTAGTGACTACAACTCTTGGGGCAAGAAAAGAGAAGAAAGCCACAGAGGAAAAAGGAGAACTGGACAAAGCATTGGCTTTGACACCCGGATCTGCCACTTACTGTGTGTATAACATGAACCAAGTCACTTATGCCCTCCCTGTGCCTCAGCTTCTTCAGCTGTAGAATAGGTCCAATAATCCTCACCCACTGGGTTATTGTGGGGGTTAGATGAGATAATGAACTGTGCCTGGCACATAGTCAGCCCTCAATAGGTGTTGCTGTTACGATACAACAGAGCGAGTCTCCATTGCAGTGGCAAGGGGAGAGAGGGTGATAGAGGTTGTGGTTCAAAATTAGATGGTAGAATTACCTTCTCCACTCACTTGTACAGTGATCTTTCACATTCTTAAGTGAAACATTTCACATTATTACCTGACTGTCTTCATTGAAAACAGAAAATTTGAAAAAGGCATTTTTCCTCTTTAAAACAGGATTTCCCAAACTGAAAAATCAGAGTCCTCTGAAGCAGAGTCTTTTCTAAATGCTTACAGACCATTAAATACCCAACAGAGGGGAAAAACAAAACAAAATAAAAATCAAAGATCAAGTCACTGCCAATAAGGAAGCAATCAGAAAAGGAGATAAAGTGAATCTGTCATTAGAATGATTTTTTAAGAAAGTTATTGACATGTCAAGTGATTGCATTTCCCTTTTACCCAGTGGGGGCCTAGATCTGATTCCAGACATCCTGCCACTCCGCCTGGGTCCCAGGCCCAGAACCTGCCAACTGGAGCCCTCAGCAAGGCAGGCCTCCTTACGGGGAGCTTGGAGCCAGTGTCCGCATGGGGCGGTGCATAGATGTTAAGGTACAGGCAGTCTTCCGACACGCTGAGTTTGGGATAATGCACCTTGAGAATGTGTTGATCTGAGAACAGCCACTCTGAGTTCTGGAGGCACCTTGAAAAAGGGAAGGAGAAACCTTCAGAGTTGCTGTCAGCAAACTTGCCTGGGAGGGACCAGTTCTTATGACAGCAGGGAGGCCTAATGGTCTCCAGTGCCTGAGCAGAAGAGGCATACAGCACTCTTGGTACAAAGTCTAATAATACCCCAACCCCTATGGTGGCCCAAACAAACAAGCTATAATTCTCTTTGATCTGGTTCCTGGGTAAGAAAGCACATTATGCAGAATAATTATACCATTAACCCCCAGCACCCACCCATGCCTACCCCCATCACCATAATCCAGACACACACATAAAGACTCAAGGTGGCTCAACAATTCCCCAAGCTGTAAAAGGTAGGACACTGGGTTGCGTATCAAGGGTTTTACTCTGGCGGCTCCCCCATCTGCCCCTACAGGAACAAAAGGACATTTCCAGGCCTTCTACCAGGAACCAACTGAGATAGACAAGCAGGGATATTCCTGCATTCAGGCCTTCACTTAAGCTGGTACCTCTGCCTGGACTGCTCTCTCCCCAGATCTTCTTGCTCATGTTCTTCCCTTTCTTCCAGATTCTGTCAAAACGCTACCTCCTCCAAGAAGCCTTCTGAAATTTCTCCAGTTAGACCCTATATTTTAATTGTTGGTTCTCAGTGGATATCAGTTGAATGAATGAATGAATGAATGAACAAGCAGATGAGATTCAGCTTATTGTCCTTGGTCTCTGGACCACATGGGGTCTTCTGTGGCTTAGTGAGTTTTCTGGCACCAGGGTACTCCCTCTGCCTGGGACCCCAATGCCAAGAACTAACATGGCCCAACCTGAGGGCTTCACAGAATCTGAGAGTCAAAAGATTCTTGGTGATTTCCAAGTCTCACCTCCCATCCAATGCACGAGACACCTCCAAAATTTACCTGTGAACTTCTTGCCCATCTAAGCTTGAAAATTTGCAGTGTCTGGGAGTTCCTGCTCTCCCAGCTACCCTGGGGCACGGAGACACACTCATGTATCCATTCCACTCTAAAGCTCTTACCTAGTCTGAGTGTGGAGACTAAGCCTGGGGAGAGGTCACATGGAAACGCTTCAACAACCCCTTCTAACCAAAAGACTCAGTAAGCCCGTCACAGTGGTTCCCAAACCTGACTGGTCCTCAGACTTCCTAGAGAGTTTCTTTACAATCCAGTTATCCAGGCCCAGCTTTGGGGATTCAGATTCAGGAAGTCTGGAAGGGAGCCCAGGGAATCTGCTTGTTCTAAACCAGACGGGGAGCCATGCCATCACAGAAGCCTCACCCACATCTGACCCTCCACATCCTCCCACTGGGCTGCATGATCTTTATCATGTGCTCTGCCCCTATGCCCAGGTCACAGGCCACCCATAGGACCGAGCCAGCTCTTACAATTTAGGGTAGGACGTAGCGTTTTGGAAATCATTCCAGAGCAATGCAGGCTCTGGTTTTGCAAATCGCAGGAGTCCTACAGGGGGTGCAGCATAAGGGATTCCAAGGAACACGTTCACAGGCATGTCGTTTCCCAGCACAGTAGCTTGCTTCCCCCGGGACCATTCCAGCCTGGTGTTCCTCACTGGTGCATCTGCAGCTGGCCCTAGGGAAACACACAGGGAGGAATCAAGAGCTGGCAGGGAAGAGGCTGGGAATAAGCCAGACTCAGAGCTCCCCATAGTGGGACGCTCTTTCTCAACCCAGAGGCTGCGCAAGTATCTGGATTCCTTCTCAATGAACCCATGTCTACTGCTCCTTCGACATTCCCTTAGAAGTCATCTGCATCAGAGTACCCACTTAATTTCTCCTAGGAGCACAGCACCAAGCCACACCATCTTCCAAAATTTAATTCAGGAATCCATCTCCCTTCTGCTGCACACAAACTTTCCCTTACTATGGAACTGATACACACCAGCCTTTAGAGATCCTAGGACCCCACAAAAATCTTCTGGCTCAAAGTTTCCCACATTTCAGTCATTTTTATACCCACCAGCACAATTGCTGGCATGTCTGTGTATCACCCATGTGACTACTGGCTTTTATCTTTTCTTAAAATTAAATTGAAATAAACTTTTAAAAGTTTACTTAGAGGAATTCTAAACAGTAACGTCTATGGAATTGTGGTTTTGATGACTTAGGTATATGCTTTTGAGTACACATGAAAATACATATACAGCAACGAAAATAAAAAATTCTCTTGCAGATGCCACCTGAAATCAGCTCATCCACCTCCAGGGGTATGAGGATAATTCTTACGGAGAATGGCAATGCAAGCTTCTCAGTTTCTACATCGAATATGGAGCCTTGAAAAGTTAGCTGCTCAACTATTTACTTAGCAGGACCCAGATTTCTTGGCATTATCTATTCTAATGTCATTTCAATAGTGACAGTCCTCCCTGGGCAGTTGGCATTACAGAAGCACAGGCTCCATCCCACGCCCCTCTCCAGTGCCTAGGACAGAGGGCTCTCCAAGCTCCCAAAGGTGCGAACAACCCAAGGACAAGACAGGGTCTTCTGTGCTCTACCCACACCTGAGAAGACCCTGGCCTAGGGCTCTCAGTAATACCAGGACATTGGTCAGGTGCCCTGAGGTTACTACACAGCCCTCCATGGGCCCCTAGAGACTCCTGAGAAGTAAATTCATTTCCACCAGGGAAAATCCTCCAAGGTAGGGAAATCCCCTATCCCATCTTCTGAGGAGCCCTCCTCTCCCACTGGGTGTCTCACCCTCAGTGGCAGCTGCAAGGACCCAAACAGCCCAGAACAGGGTCTGGCCTGGGTGCACCCACTCCCCACTCATCTGGTTGGCCCGCCTGAACTCCCTGGACATCCGCGGCCACGGCTGGCCTCAGGGATCTTCGGTCAGGGACAAGAAAGGGCTTCCGGTTAGGAGACAAGTGTTGAGCAGGCAGACACAGGACACAGGCTCGGTGAACAATAATAGCATCAGACTAAGATTTTTGGAGGAATTGGCCAAGCAAGACTTTCCTGTTCTGATTTACACAAGAAGCTGATGATTAACTCTTGAGCGGGGGAAAGATAATTTGATAGGCTTTTGGCTCACAGGATGGTAGAAGCAGAAAGTACATTTGAGTTCAGGTAAGCCAGAGACATCAACTCAGATGTCTACAGAGGCCAGGAAGGCAGCAAACAAGCAGTGAATGAAGCTGGCCAGGAGAGACAATAGGGAATCATGGGGACTGTGGAAAACTAGACAGCACATGCTCTGTTTAAAGGGGCAATGACTTCTCAACTCCAGTAAACATTTGCCTTGTGACAATGTAGGTGGGGCAAACCAGAAGTCTATGATATCTTTCAATTCTTAAATGTGGTCTCAATTAACAAAAAATCACCATGTGAGCCCAACACAGAATTTCTACTGGCTTGAGTTGTGTCGCGGATGAAGACTCTGCAATTCTGATCTAGACCCAGGCCCCCCACGGTAAATATAAGGAGACAAGCCTAGGGAGCAAAGTTATTAATATAAGCAGTTCTGTTGGGGCCTGTCCTCAGCATTCCAGGATCTCATTGCAGTACTGGTGGGTCATGGAAGATCCGCCTCAGGACCCAGGAGCATTACCATCCTGCCCCTCGCAGGCTCCATGCCTCACTTAGGGTTAAGGGCCCAGGATAGAGCTTCCCAAATACTTGGGGCTGGGCAGATGGAGTCAGAATTATCAGGGGCACTTGTTGAAAAGTGCGTTCTTTGGCCCCACCCCTTGGAGATGTGGGGAAGGAATTTAACAACAGCAACAGTGGATTTGGGAAGCATCAGTCTAATGCATGGGAGGTTTCCCAGAATAGTCACCTCCTAAAAGAGGCAGAGGAGTGACAAGCAGGGCACAGAACTCTGCACAAGCAGGAAAGGCCTTCCTCAAGGTCAGAGCAAGGGGCTGCCTCATGCATTTTGCTCAAGTCAGGTGCTCCATAAACTTTTGCAGATTTGAAGTCCTCCAGTAAATAACACCTTTCTTCCCAACTGCAACTCCATTTCTGATATGCCACTGACAGCACTAAGAATTATGGAAAGGGGACTTCAGTGGAGTCTTATGTGAGGGTTTGATTCTTAATTCAGCAAAAAAATCACATATGGTTCAAATAAACGTTGAAAATCCCTCAAATTGCCTCTGAAATCCAGCGGACACCTGGAGAGCAGTCCCTATGCATGATGAGAACCACAGACGGGGGGTAAGGAAGAAAGGAACTGCCCATTTCAGACGTCTGGATGTTCAAACTGCCCACCTTTGAGGTGACCGTAAATCCCAGGAGGTGAATGGGGGGTGGGGTGGGAATATCTAAAATGTTTCCAGCTTGTCTGCAGGGTTTACTCATTTTGGTTTAACATTAAGCATACAAGATCCAGCAATCCCACTCCTGGGCATATATCCAGACAAGACTACAATTCAAAAAGATACATGCACCCTTATGTTCATAGCAGCACTATTCACACTAGCCAAGACATGGAAACAACCTAAATGTCCATCGACAGATGAATGTATAAAGAAGATGTGGTACATATATACAATGGAATAAATACTACTCAGCCATAAAAAAGAACAAAATAATGCCATTTGCAGCAACATGGATGCAACTAGAGATTATCATACTAGGTGAAGTAAGGGAGAAAGACAAATAACATATGATCTCACTTATATACAGAATCTAAAATATGACACAAATGAACCTATCTATGAAACAAAAACAAAATCAGGGACATAGAGAGTAGACCAGTGGTTTCCAAGGGTGGGGCGAGAGGGTAGGAGTGGGAGTTTGGGATTAGCAGATGCAAACTGGTATATATAGAATGGATAGACAACAAAGTCCTACTGTATAGCACAGGGAACTATATTCAATATTCTGTGATAAACCATAATGGAAAAGAATATGAAAAAGAATGTATATATGTATAACTGAGTCACTTTTCTATACAGAAGTAGTTAACACAACATTTTAATTCAACTTTACTTCAAGAAAAAATAAATTTTAAAAAAGAACATCCTGAAATTGCAAAATGAACTACTAAAAAAAACTATTTGCCACTAAAAAAATTGAGCATACAAATATTTTAATTCATTTAATATTTATAGACATGTTTGTTGTAACAGGTTCAAAAGAATTATAGCTGTTTAGACATCAAAGCACTTAGCTCATGTCTGGGCCGTATAGTAGCAGGTGGTCAGTAGTGTTTGCTAAGTCAGAATCTAAACCTTTCTTTTCTCTGGGCCTCAGTCTCCCATCTTATGAAAACTGAGCAGACGTGTTAGGATTATAAATTCTAGAGGCCCAAGTATGAATGAGGTTTCCATTCCTGCCTGTGATTCCAGAAGAACCCAGAGCAGGGTGGAGAGGCAGAGAAGTTTCCAAGGAGAGGAAGAAGGCTGCTGACAGGATAAGTGATTGGCTCTTAGGCACAAACTTTGCCAGCTCAGAGTGGCATCTCCCCTGGCCCTGCCAACCAGGATCTTCAATGTCCACCTTGTCTACAATCTTGAGCCTTCTTAGACTAACTCCCCACTCTGGACCTCCCTCAGTGCCACCAAAAGGATTCTCCCTGCTCTATAATTCTGTCCCTGCATCCAATCAGAAATAATATTAATTCTTTATACCACTACTCATTCAACAGTTTTGAAAGTGTCTTCACATGTACTGTCTTATTGTCACATCTCTCCCCACACATTTTGGAAGTCTTTCTTCTCCAGCTTCTCATCCTTTAAAACCCAGTTCAACTGCCACCTCTTCCAAGAAGCTGTCCTAGGTTTTCCTGAACAACTCAATGCTTTGCTTTTTCCACCCCTCCTGTTTCCTAATGAGTTGTGTACATGACTGCCTTTCTCCTTGAGAAGGTCTTTTCCATTCATGTATCCATCACAGCTTTTTCCGTGTACCCTGGTGTTTCCCCAAACTCAGCCATTGACCTCCTAACTTTACAATTTGTATCATTCCCACTACTAACTTGACTATCAATTCACTTGATATTTTTCTTTAAATTGACCTTAAAAAAATTGACCTTTCTTTAAATTGACCTTGGCCTTTAAAATTTTATTTAAATTGACCTGTGGTGAACATGGAAGTGCACAATCCCAGGGTTGGCACTGGGAGAAGCCAGCCTTGAACCCTGAACAACAGGTTCTGACATTGCCCTGGAATAAGGAAGCCCAGTGTGGGGAACAAAACGCCTGGAGTTTTTGCCAGCATTCATGGAAAGCCTTTCCTAATAACAGCATCAGTATTCAGAAAGGTTGCCTTTACATAAAACATTGGCAATTTGCATGTTACATATATTAAAAGGGATATTAAAAGGGATGGGTATGTGAGCTATATGGGAATTAATTACAGTGCCATTCATAATTTATTCCATGTGCAAAAAAGAACTAATCAGATTTCATGTGTGTTTACCCTTCTGAAGGATAACTGCTTGTGGCTTATTCTAGTTTTTGTTGACCTTCTCATTATCAAAGAAATCTTTAATATCTAATGCAATGGGATAGTACTTTAAAAAGAGTAAACCAGTACGTTTTGCATTGTCATACTGCAAAATCATTCCCATTTCCCCCGACAACCATTATGGTGAAGCAGGAGGGTGTGGTGCAGAGGGTCTCAAAATAGGACAAAGAGGATAGTCTGCCCCTCCTGCATTGTGGACCTTGGGAAGGAGAAGGAAACAGAGGTAGGGAAAGCAGAGGATGACACAAGTTGCCTTGATTCCCCCTCTTAGACTTAAGTCCCGAAGTGGGAGGTATGAAAGGTGGGAGAGTTTCAAAGCAACCTTGGATCTCCAGGAGGAGGCTGCCACCTGTGTGCCCACACCTGTGAGTCATCCTGCAGCAGCCACAGCAAAATAAAAGAGGTTAGACAGAAAAATCTCAGGTGATGCGTCCACTTCCCTCAAATCTGCTATTCCTTGGAAGGACCCCAGATACGGCCTTGAAGGGAACTCAGAGGTGACTGAGAACCTGGCTGGGAGCTGGAGGGGGAAGAGGGCAGGGGGCCTATAGAGGTGCTTCCCAGGCTTGAAAACAAAGTGGAACCACAATTTGACCTGGGTGGAGCACAGTGCTGAGTGCTGGTCAGAGCCAAAGTGGGGGACTGAGTTAGCAGGGGAGGACCCATGGACTTTGATCAAGACAAGAGGACAGACCACGAACTCACCATGTTAGAATTCATCATCCTCCCAGGAACCTGGTGCAGAGGAAAGTTGCTGTGGAGACCACCACAACAAGAGGACTTTCATAAGTGGGTCCAGGCTCCCTCTGCACTTCTACTCATATGGTCATATATGTTTCCCCTAACTCATACAGCCAGACTGCATCTTGGAGAGGAGGAGGGAGGATGGGAAGCAAATCTGAGAGGCCATGCATTTATTTGAAAAAGCTTATGTTACTTAAACAGACTGTTTAAAGTATTGAATAGGACTGAGTTTACTAGATGAAACGCAATGTAATTTTCTCCCATTAACTGGCGAGACAAAGGTGTTCTCTCTTTGTTATAAAGGGAAATTAACAAGATATATATACATATATACCTTATTAAGATAAGATAATTATACACATATATCTTATTAATATATAAGATATATAAGTATGTATCATATATATGTGTATATATAAGATATATATACATATGTCTTACTAATATATATGTATATATGTATATATGAAATATGCTACCACCAAACTGAGTCTATCTTCTCTGCAAAATCAGTATTGAAAGAGAACTGTGGAGAATATGGATTCCTAATTGCATATCTTCTATTTGTTGTTCTGTCTAGGTCACCTTTGATTATCTCAGGTGTCCCCTAATGTACAGGACCTCCACTTTGGGAGACACTAATGTGTGTCAGGAAACAATGGTACTAGCTTTCATGTATGGAATGCCTTGTAGGTGCCAGACCCAGGGCTAAATGCTTTGCAGCCATTCCCTAATTTAATGCAATGATTCCCATTTTGCAGATGAGGAAACTGAGGCTTTGCAAGGTAGGATGAATTATCAAATATCACAATGCTGAAAAGCAGCACAGCTGGGACTTGAGCCCAGATTTCCTGCCACCAAGCTGCAGGCTTTGCCATTTAGAGAGGATGAAGTAAGAAATGAGGAACAACAATAAGATCGGGAAGGTTGGCTGACTTCTGCAGTTCTTGGACTATGAAAAATCACTTAATCATCTAGGAAGCTGAGTAACCACTTGACATCACCTCCTAGGACTGTGATGTCCCCATCAGTAGCACAGACCAGTGGCCTGGATGGCCCCAGAGAGACATAGACCTTTGATGGGTTCTCTCTGTCCTCCAGATTGCTCTGTTGAAACCCTGAGGGAGAGACCAAAACGAGAGAGGACCTCAGTCTGAGGCATGGCTTAAAACATGCGCTAATCTACCCCTGCTGATAGGTAGTGGAGATCAAAGCCCACTTTCTGATTCTCACAAGGGGAGGCTGAAGGAACCCTGAAGGCATCAGAGCAACCCTGTGGCCTCAAAGTGGAGACTGGCCTACAGTTTGACAAAACAAAGGGAGGATCGTCTGGGGATGGAATCAGGTCACCAGGCAATGCCCCTCTCATCCCACATGGGCCCAGAGCTGGACCTTTAGAGTTTCCTTCTTATAATCTTCCTTCAAACTCACTTCACATTCACGTTAAACCCAAACACTGCCATTCCAGATAGATGCCTCATTACACCCCATCCTTATAACCCCATAACTACACCCATCACTGCATCCCCATCACTGTACACCATGACTGCATACAGTCTTGTTAATTACATTTTCCTCTCCTGGATGTTTTGCCTTGACTTCACCTGATGAAATCCTACTTCTCTTTTAAGATCTCACGGAAATACCATCTCCTCCATATAGACCTCTTTATTCTCAAATGTGAGATTCATTTTTCCCTTTCCTCCTATATATTTTGTTGATGTTTCTATTATATTATTTATAATACTCTGTCCTTGTTCTATAGCTGGTTTAGCCACAAATAATGATGATGATGACGACGACGACGACGACGACATTACTCGCACTTGGTCACATAACCTCAGCCCACTTCTGATTTAAGTCATAGCTGCAGTGGACAGTTCTGTGCAGGCTCAGCCTCATCTTGCATGGACAGCATGCCACTTGAAGCATGGGTGGGCCACGTGACTTTCTATTCTCTGCTCCAGGACTTTCTCCCCTTTGTCTTTGTTCAAGTGAGACTGGAATTACAGGACGGTTAAAGCCCCCAGGAGTAACCCTGTGCTCCAGCATCTGGAGACATTCTGTACACTGCTCAGGTGGCAGGAAGTCCTAGAGAAATTGGTCTCTCCTTGCTCACGGCAGCAGTCTCAGTAATACACACTGATCTTGTGGTTTCCTCACCTCTCTGCCTCAGGCTCTACTCTCAGGGAACCAAACTAAGTCAATTAGTACTAGGAGGAGACCTAGGAAGGAGACCCTCAGTGGGATTCTGTAACTGGATCGATCACCAGTCAGACGGCATCATGTCACTAAGACTCTCTCCAGCTGGAGGGGCAGCACTAAGGTATGGATTAACTCTAAGGTATAGAGGCAATGGTAATTATAAGGATTGTGGTTTGGGCTAGCTTTTAAGTTCCTTGGAAACCTAAAAGAAAATGACAGACTCAGCTATTAACACAGAGTATGCCATGAAAATTGGAAGGCCTTCTGTCAGTTCTGAAAGATACCTTACCTCCTGGAACCATAGTTAGATCATTCTGAAAGTTAGACCCAAAATTCAACCATAAGAGTGAGAGAGCTACAAAGGAGGTTGAATGTGCAGCCGTGAAAGATCCACTATGTTAAAGTCAGGTCCCAGATAAGAAATGATTAAGATGCCGAGACATGGGTTGGAGATGTTTGGATGTATACATTTCAGAAATGACCATCCAGATTCTCTTAAACTCTCCAGACTAGCAGGAGCAGCTCTCTCCTTCTCACTAGAAGAGGGTATACATGATCTATGACATGTGTCTCCTATGAAAATGCTTTTCCTCGTCAAGATCACCCTGCTCCATGCATTTCCCCAAGCTAATAACTAGGGGCAGGTTTCAGCCTAAACAAGGAAAATAGCTCCTTCTCTGGGAGGAAATGGCCTTCTCACTGAATTAACTGCATGACATGGCTAATATGTCCTGGTAGGAACTGAAAAAACATTTGTGGGAGTGACTCTTGTGGGTGGTGGACCTGAGGCATGGGGCAGAACATAAGACTGTGTGGGAGAGAATTGATTAATACAAAAGCACATTCTCATGACTCAGGATGTATTGTCCGGAAAGAATGCCTCAGGCTGGTCTAACATGCTGCAGGAATGGCTCCTTGAAGCTTGGACATGATGACAGCCTATAGTAAATGAGATGGGAATGCTAGACTTGCCATGGCAGAGTCCTGATGAAGAGATCAGAAAGCTAGGGACTGTGGGTCAATTAGAATACCTTTATTTCCTAAAATGAGGGAACCCACCACCTGATGATGTTTACCAAGAGCACCCAGGAGCTATCTTCACAAGGGCAACAAGGAATGCACTAGTGTAAAGGTCACCAGCATCTTTGAGAAGCCTGATGGTGACAGTCCTTGTTAGGTCAGTGTTGACCGTAATCAATTCTACCATGAAAATAGGCTTTATCCAGATTCAGTGTGAATGAATCTGAAATAACAGAGGCCAGCTAGTGCTACTTAACCACTACAGATAAGGAAGAAATAATTACTTTAATGGGCAGCAAAGACAGAGCGGCAACCAGGGTGCCTTATCCCATAGAGATTTATGACAGTGGATAACAGACAATGGTATTCCTAGAAGTAAGATAGATGGGCAGCCAATTTGAACATTATTTAACTTGTAAAACCAGAAAAAGTCAAGAGCTGGTGAGCAGACGTTTTATGTCAGCCATAACAATGAAAAATCATAATACCTTACCAGATCTTTCCAGATCTAAACCATTTTTCAAAACCTATTGAGCCCACTGAATAAAGGATGTGGGTCCTCTTAAGGAAGAACTATGCAATGCTACTACCAATAAGCAATTCCCCAATCCTTCCCTAAAGAAATTTGTAGCCAGGATCTAGCTCATAATGGGAAGTTTTAGATTCGGTCACTCGGTGCCCATGGGCTAGCATTTCTTCTCTACCAGGACCAGTAACATACCAGGAGATGCTTCTCGAAGGGCATATAATTCTCTGCTGCAGTTGGCCTGGCCTTACTCCAGAATTCCAGGGACCTGTATCATGATTCTCCCACCGGAGCTTGACATAGACTCTATAGAGTGCATCTTTTCCTGTCTCTGACATCTCCAACATCATAGGGCTTGGCAGATCCTATCACTCAAACAGCAGGCAGCTTTTCATGTCGCCTGGTATTTGCAGTGAAGCCACATGCCTCAGTATAAAATGTCATACCTACAGAACCCAAGGAGGCCTAGCTTCCTTCTTTTTGTTAGGAATTTCAATTTGAATAAATTTGTCTTTTACTTTTGAGAGAAGACCCTCATATGCTCCTAATCACTGGATTCCTAAAACCTTCAGTGAAGTGTCCACTCCCTGAATTTCCACAGGATTTATCTCCTACCCTCTGGAGCACAAGGCCTACAGAATGCTAGCCACCCCTTGCTTATCCTGTCCAATCAGCATGAAGTTGTAAATTTAATGGGCGAGTATGATGTTCTGTGGGATACCTGGCAGTCTAGATGTCTTTGGACTATATTATGACAGACAGTGGAGACTTAGCCTTATAAGTGAATATTAGTCATCCTATGAAAATGTGAACTTTTTCTGATCTTCTTTCTAAATTGGAATGGAAAAGACTGCATTTTCTAAATCAATGGCTACATACCTTGTAGCTGAGGCTTTATTAGTCTGCTCAAGCAAGGACACCACATTTAGCACAGCAGCTATGATCAGGGTTACTGCTTGGTTTACTCTACTGTAGTCTTCAGTCATTCTCCAGGTCCCATTCAGTTTCTACATATGCTAGACAGTTGAATTAAATGGATATATGAGAGGAACTACCACCCCTGTATCTTTTAGGCCCTTAATGGTGGCACTAATCTATGCCATATCCTTCCTGCAGGATACAATATTGTTTTTTATTTCCTATTTTGGCCATGGAGTGGGGGCCTCCTGGATTCTTGCAGGTCAGAGGTTTCCATTTGGCCTTCCCTCCTTCCCTTTGTGATAACTCTAACTCCATAAACCAGGAACCCAATATGGGGGATTACTCCAATTGCCAAGTATATAAATCCCAATTTATGTACTTGGGCACTTGGAGAAATGACTACTGAGTGGGGTCCATTGACCCAGTGGGCCCACTATGAGCTGGAATTTAGCTGGAACTCCATTTATTACCTGTCCCTCTATAGGCCCCCACTCTGATAAGGGCATCATGATGACACTTTGGGTCTCCATATATTAATGTCAGTTCAAACTCTGTGTCCAATAATCTTGGAAATGTTTGCTGACATAGTCACCCAAGTAAATAGCCATAAGTCCTTTTGGAGAAGAACTAGGAAATTATCACAGTATATACTTGCCATAATTTTGCAGAGCCCTTTTTCCTAGGGACTCAGTCACCTTTTCATTCAATGAATGACTTCCAGATCTTAATATTGCCTCAGATCTACCTCTCCTACCAGGGTATGGACTGCATGAGGGCAGGGACACATCAGATTTACCTTTTACCATCAATGACCAGCTTAGAGCCTGACAGAGCAAGTCTTTAATAAATGTTAAGTTTAAAGTTATGAATGTGCTTTTCTATCCAATTTGATAGTTAAAGGGGAGTTTTACTCAAATGTGTCCTGAAATAATCCAAACCCAGAAGAAATATTTGAAGTGATATTCGTTGAAAAACTGATGAAAAACATCAACCCACATATCTAAGAATCCCAACGTATCCAAAACAGGATAAACACATGCACAAAAATTACACCTTAGCACATCACAATCAATTGCTAAAAACCAAAGCTTAAAAAAATCTTGCCAGCAGCCAAAGAATAAAATACATATTGGATTCCAGAGGAGAACAATAAGAATGATGGCTAGTTTCATTAGAAAGAATGGAAGGCAAAAGATAACAAAATGATGAAAAAAATAGCATTGTCACTGTAAAATTATTTACATAGGGAAAATATCCTTCAAGAATGAAGAAGAAATAAGAACATATTCAGGAGAGAATATGCTACTGGCAGACCCACACTGCAAGAAGGACTAAAGGATGTTCTTCAGGAGATATGGAGTGACATCAGAGAAAACGGACTAGGGAATTCCAAGGGCCCATCCCTCAACAAAAAACATATATAGCACATTCTATGTAACACAGCAGAATGCACATTCTTCTCAAGTGCACATGGCACATTCTCCAATGTATACCATTTGTTAGGTCACAAAACAAGTCTGAATAAAATAAAAAGGTCTGAAGTCATACAAAGTATCTTCTCCTACCACAACGGAATGAACGTAGAAATCAATAACAAAAGGAAATTCAGAAAATTCACAAATATGTGAAATCTAAACAAGACACTCTTAAACAACCAATAGGTCAAAGAAGAAATCACAAGGGAATTAAAAAATACTTTGAGATGAATGAAACCAAAGTACAACATACCACAACTTATGGGGTGCAGTGAAAGCAGTTCTCAGAGGGAAATTTATAGCTATAAATGCCTACATTGAAAAAGAAGAAAGATCCAAAATAGATCATTTAATATTCCACTTTAAGGGACTAGAAAAAGAAGAGCAAACTAAATCTAAAGCAAGCAGAAGGAAGAAAGTAACAAATATTAGAGTGGAGATAAACAAAATAGAGAACAGAAAAACAATAAAGAGAATCAATGAAACCAAAAGCTAGTTGTTTGAAAAGACCAAGCAAATTGAAAAAAAATAAACAAAACAAAACAAGAAAAACCTTTTCTTAGATTAATCAAGACAAAAAGAGAAAAGACTCAAAATACTAAAATTGGTAATGAAAGTGGAAACATTACTACCAACCTTACAGGATATTATTCAGGCTGAAAGAAAATGATAAATCAAATATAATGCAAATGTATTATGGAGTTCTAAGATGCACAGAAGTAAAATGTGTGACAAAATAGCACAAATGGGAGAGGTAAAGATAATTATGTTATATTAAGTTTCTTATACAGTGTAGTTAAAAAACTCAATAGCAGAGACTAAAAAAAAAAAAAAAAAAGAATCATAGAAAATACTCAATTAATCTAAAAGAAAATAGGAAAGGGGAAACCACAAAAACAGCAAAAGAACTGATGGGAAAAAAAAATACAAAACCAATAGTCAGATGATAGACTTTAGTCTACCCATATTAGTAAACACGTTTAATGAAAACAGACTAAGCACTGCAATTTAAGACAGATTTTCAGTACATTCAGTACAGTAGATTTCAAGATGAGAAATATCACCAGAGATAAAGAATATCATTTTTTTCAGTAGATGAAAAGAAAATACAGTGATCAGAAAGATATAAAAATCTTAATTGTGTATGTACCTAACAACAGAGGCTCAAGATACATAAAGAAAAAATTGAACTAAAGGAAGAAATGGAAAATGTTACAATCATAATTAGAAGTTTTAACACAGCTCTATCTATATAATTAATAAAATAATCAGAAAAAATCAGTAAAGATATAGATTTGAACAACAGTATTAAGCAATTTGACCTAATTGCCATATATGAGATGGACAACCACAGATTATTTTCAGGTGCACATGGAACATTTACCAACATAGACCACATGCTGGGCCCTAAAGCAAGTCTTAATAAATTGCAAAGTATTAAAATAATACAGAATATATTCCCTGACCATAATGCAGAAATCAATAACAAAAATATAATTAGAAAATTCCCAAACACTTGGAAATCAAGGAATACACTTCCAAATTACCCATGGGTCAAAGGAAAAAATCACAAGGACCAATTAGACAATGGAGTTCAGGGGTTGGTGGATTTTAGATAACATAAGTGTATTGACATCATCTATAGGAGCATGCTTACTTGGGTGAGACTGTTGTTGATTGGTTGGCACTCAGAAGTGTGTTTATTGAAGTGAGTTTGCCCCTGATGGACTGATTTTCAGAAGCTAGGAGCTAACAACAATTTGTTGATTTGCAAAAGCACATTCCCTAAGCAAGTTGTCATTGATCAATTGAACAAGTTTAAAACCAGTTCTGGTGGTGACTTGTTACCATGGCTACACAAAAATCAGTCTGTTAGTCTGTTAGAACATGTTCATTTTCAATATGAGAAATCAATATTTTTCTACCAATGAAAATCAGAAAATGAAAATTTTAAGTGCTAATTATAATAGCATCAAAAAAATCAAAGACTCAAGAATATATTTAATGGAAGATTTGAAAGACATCTGACTTAAAACTACAAAACATTGCTAAGAGGAATTAAAGATCTAAAGAAATGGAGAGGTAAATCATATTCATGAATTCAAGGATTCAATATTATTAAGACGTCATTTCTCCCCAAACTGATCTATAGAGTGAATTCAATCTAAGTGAAAACTCCAGCCGTCTTTTTTTTTTTTGGTGTAAATTGAAAAGCTAATTCTAAAACTTATATGTAAAACCAAAGGACCTTTAAAAATGTTGGCGGATTTACACTACTAGAAATCAAGACTTACTATAAAGTTAACTTGGTCCCTACCTCATCACACACAAAAATTAATTTAGGACAGATCAAAACCTAAATGTGAAAACTAAACTATAAAGCTTCTAGAAGAAAATGTAGAATAGTCTCATGGTCTTAGAATAGGCAAAACGTTCCTGAGAGAGGATACAAAAAGGTGCAAATCAGAAATGAAAAAAGTGGACAAATTGGACTTCATCAAAACTTAAAACTTCTGCTCATCAAGAGATACCATTAAGAAAGTGAGAAGACAACCCACAGACTGGGAGAAAACATTCACAATATATATATCTGACAAAGAAATAATATCTGGAATGTATAAAAATTCCCACACCTCAATGATAAAAAGACAGATCACCTAATTAATTCTTTCATGAAAGATTCAAAGACTTGAACAGGCATTTCATGAAAGAATCTATCCAAATAGTTAATAAGCACATGAAAGGGCACTCAATATCATTAGCCATCAGAGTAATGTGATGAAAACCCCAGTATCATTACTTACCACCAAAAAGGTTAAAAATAAAAAATCTAACTATACCAAGTATTGGCAAGGATGCCAAGTATACATTGCTGGGAGGAGTTAAAATGGTAAAAACCACTTTGTAAAACTGCATGGCAGTTTCTAATAAAGTTAAACGATTGTACTCATAGTTGTTGGACAAATGGCTTCAACAGGGAAGGGAGCAGGGAGCTCGCAGCCCCTAGTCTGATTTTCCCCTAGCCTTGAGTGTGGGTACTTTCCATCCTATGCTCCCACTTTGAGCTTCAAACCATGACATCTAACCCCAGGAAGTTGCAGGGCCATGTCAAGGGAGAATAAGTGTTTCAGCCCCTATCAGAAGGAGGGGTAACTCTTCTTCTACAGTGGCTCGGAGCTTGGCCATGTGATTTGCTTTGGGCAATGAAACAACGGCAAATATAACACAAGCAGAGATTTGAAAAGTGTTTATGTATTGGGATTTTCCTTTTCTTGCTGCCCTTTGAGACCCTGCCATCCCCATGTGTGAAACAGTCGGGCTAGCCTGCTGGACAATAAAAGTCACAGGCCCAGAGTCCCCATTGCTCCAACTGACAGCCACCCAACCCACACAGTCAGAGTCTCCTAGATGACTGGCAGTTGACCACAGATGCATGAGTTAAGTCTAGCTAAAACCAGCAGAACTGCCTCAGTAAGCCCAGCCCAAATTGCTGACCCACAGAAACACGAGCTGAAAAAATGGTTATTTTTTTAAGCCACTATGTTCCAGGATGGTTTGTCACACAATATATAACTGAAGACATAAGTTGTTATGTAGAAGTTGGAGGCTACCATAACCAAAACCTAAAATTCATGAGACAGAATGTTGTGTCATTAGCATGCTCTTATTGCTTATGATAAGATAAAGAAAGTGTGTGGCAAGGCAGAAAAAGAATCGATTCCTGCCAAGCATTTCAGTTCCAGACTATTGTTTCCAGAAGGCCAGGCCCCAGAGGGAGCAGAGAAGAGTGGAGAGGAGAAATCTATGAGTCCTAAACAGAGGGGGTCTGCATCGTGCTTCCCAGCTGGAGGGCAGCGACCTGGGCCCCAAGGTGGAATGGTAATATGCACCCAGGCACAAGACCCCACAAACCGAATCCCCTGCCCCAAATATAACCCACAGAGGGCATGGATCTTCTGGGCCTGTAGGGCCACTGGATGATGGATGTTGAACCCCATGTGAACCAATGATTGAGAAGTAGATGGCCCTGCAAGCCTCTTACCGCAACCCTTTCCTTGGCACTGAATTCCAGGGATTATCACCCAATCTCCAGAACTGGGTAGGGAGTTAGGGAACCGAGAAAGAGTTCAGGCTAAATTCTCTCACCATTTGTGTAGAGTGAGGTCTCTGCATGCTAACTTAGCATTATAAACAATAAAGAACATTATATTTTTGTACTAAGTTTGGGGTAGTTACATAGCAACATTTTCTTTTACTCTCAATGACTGCTGTGGAAGTCAAGCTTTAGAAGTTCAGCTTCTTGCCACTGGAGGAAATTAATTATTTAAATTATTTATCAGTGATCCTATTAATATTATACAATCATTATGTAATATTTACTGGTTTTGTTATTATCATGGCTTCCACTGTGTAAAGTGCTTTACATACATTGCTTTATTTAATCTTCCTGCAATTATATGAAATGGGTATTATTACTTCCATTTTATACAGGAGAGAATTAAGAGCTTAGGGGAGCTAAGTATTTAGTTCCCTGACTTCTAAGCCTGAGTTTCACCCCCTATTCTACGTTGCAATTTGGTTTTGGAGGCAATGACTATGGCTGCACAGATTCCAAGAGAACTACAACTAGAAGGGATCTAGAGATGACCAAAGCCAACCTTCTCATCAGAGCAATGGGGCCACCCAGGATTATAGGGGGTAGGCTGAGACCGGAACCCAGGTTTCTGACTCCTGACCACTGTTCTTCTCCACGCAGATCCAGGGTGCCAACCTTACAATATGCAAGCACTGTGGACCAAAAGGGTGGCATGCATTGTCTCATTTAATCCTCACAACCCTGGGAGATAGGGCTTATCTTCATTTTAAATATGACAAAACTGTGGTTTCAAAAAGTTATTATCTTGGGCTTCCCTGGTGGCACAGTGGTTGAGAGTCTGCCTGCCAACGCAGGGGACACGGGTTCGAGCCCTGGTCTGGGAAGATCCCACATGCCACGGAGCAACTAGGCCCGTGAGCCACAATTACTGAGCCTGCGCTTCTGGAGCCTGTGCTCTGCAACAAGAGAGGCCGCGATAGTGAGAGGCCCACGCACCGCGATGAAGAGTGGCCCCCGCTTGCCCCAACTAGAGAAAGCCCTCGCACAGAAACGAAGACCCAACACAGCCATAAATTAATTAATTAATTAATTAATTAAAAAAAAAAAGCGCAGAGTCCTAACCACCATTTAAAAAAAAAAAAAAAGTTATTATCTTGCCCAAGGTCCTGGATGGTGAATGGCAGAGTCAGCGTTTGAAAGTAAATCTCTATTAGAAAGCTTGTGTTTCAATTCCTAATCTGCCTGCCCAGGGTGGGTGGTACTCATCCCAAGGGATGAATTCACAGAGGTGGATTTTCTGTTGGCTGGGGTCACGGGAGCATTCCCACATCCCTGTGTAAGGCCCGGCCTGCTCACTCATGTGCAAAGAGCTCCCATTCTGCTCTTCTCCAGCTTGTGTCTCCAGGGGACTGCTAAGTGTTCTGCTTGCCTGAGGCCCATGCCGAGAGCATCTAACTACCACAGACTACTCCCTGCTGTCCTCTGTGGGAAACAAAGCACTTTGCTTGGAAGCAGGGGAGGGGAGAACCAGCAGGAAGTGGGACACGGGGGAAGTGATCTGTTCTTTATTCTGACCAAAGGCCAAGACACCTCCAAGGCTGGGGGTGGGGCAGGAGTTTTCAGGGAAGGGGAAGAAATGGTCCTGGGACCCTTTAAGTGACTCAGGGTCTTAGAGGGGGTCCAAGATGAAGGTTTGCTTTGTCTTTCTTAGGAGATATCCATCAACACTCAAACTGAAGGGATGTGTCCTATGGAAGCCAGCTGTGATGATTAATTTTACGTGTCAGCTTGACTGGGCTAAAGGATACCTGGATAGCTGGTAAGACATTATTTCTGGGTGTGTCTGTGAGGGTGTTTCTGGAAGAGACTAGCATATGAATCGGTAGACTAAGTAAAGATGATCACCCTCACCAGTGTGGGGGGGCATCTTAGAAGTGGAGAAAGGTCAAATTTACTTTTTGTATGAGCTAAGACATCCATTTTCTCTTGCCCTCAGACATCTGAGCTTCTGGCCTTTGGACTTGAACTGGGACTTATGCCATCAGCTCCCCTGGTTCTCAGACCTTCAGACCCAGACTGAATTACACCACCAGCAGACAGCAGATCGTGGGACTTTTTGTCCTCCATAACCATGTGAACCAATTCTTACAATTACTCTCCTCTTATATATCTCTTTATATCTATCCTATTGTTTCTGTTTTTTTGGAGAAACCTGACTAATACATCTGCCTTAAACTGAAGAGGGACCAGGCAGGTGCTTGGATGCAGCGATGCGCTCCCAGAATCCCCTCATTTCCCTGATGGAAGGATCCTAAGAGAGCATTTCCTCTGAGCCTCTCAATGTACAACAGGGGAATCAAGACCCAGCATGGGGTAGCTATCTCCATGTTTCCTTTTGGTTTAAGAGGTAATTTCAGATGATAATGTGTCTTTACCATTAGGCTTTAGAAAGTTAATTTACTGTGCATAGCAGCATTATTTGTAAAAGTAAAAAGCTGAAATCAACTCAAAATTCTGACATCAGTAGAATAAATAAATGTATTAGTAGGATAAATAAATGTGGTCTAGCCATACAATGGAATACCATACAGCAATAAAAAGAATGAACTGCTACTATATGTCATGAAATAAATCTCTCCCAATGTCAAACTTAAAAAGTCAGACACAAAAGATTACACACTGCATTAGTCCCATGATGTGAAGTTCAAATACAGTCAAGCTAATCAATCTATGGTGGCAGAAGTCAGAATAGTGGTTGCCTTGGTGAGATGGGTAATGACTGCAAGGCTTCTGGGGTGCTAGGGATGCTCTATATTTTGATCTGTGTGATGTGGTTGCATGAGCAAAAATTGGTCAAAGTTTGATTTGTATACTTAGGATTTGTGCACTTTTCCACATACATGTTATAGGTTATACTTCAATAAAAAGGTAAAAGCAAATAGTGGACATTTCCTGAGTGCATGCATGTAAAATCACATGTAGGTGCATCCAGGAACTCTGAAAGGTGGGCCACGAGATGTTGAAAGTGGGTAGATCTTCAAAATAGGAATTGGAGTCGTTTTTATTCATACTTTTCTGTATTGTTTGAAATTTTATTTGTAATGAGCAGGTAGTATTTTTATAATCAGAAAAAAATGGTTATTTTTATTTGGGGAAAGACATAACTGAAGCAAAATAAAGGCAAATAACACTTGAGAATAAAGGAAGAAGCCTCCAAGTAAAGTATAATGGCTCATGGTAAACGCTCAAAAAAAAAAATCAGTGGAATGAATGTATAACCCCAGGAGGTTGTTTCAATAGACTAGCAAATTAAAATTCAGTGAGAAGTTCTCTAAAGCCTCATCTCTAATTATGGAGGAAAGGTTTTACCCTCATAATGAGATATGTCCTTGGTGGGTACCCAGGGTCCAGGAGCCCCTGCCCCAGTCTAGCCGGTCTCCACTACCATGGGAGAGGCTGGGGGCTTCCTGGGAAGAGAGTCTGAGCAAGGAGACTGGGGGCGGGGTGCCAACACTGAAATCGTCACACTCATAACCACGTTCCAAGAGAACACTGTGTACCTGGCACTGTGTAGGTACTTAAGTAGGTAATCTAATTTCCTCTTCTCAGCCGTCCTATAAGGACATCTTAATGGCTGCATTTTGTAAATGAGGAAGTAGAGGTTTGACCAAGGTCCCATAACCGGTGTGACAGAACCAGATGGAGGCTGAGACGGAGGTTCTGTGGTGAGGGACTTGGAGGCACCTCATATGACTCAGTGTGGATCTAAATACACCAGATTTGTTTCCTGCCAAGCCCCAAGCCTGGTCAAGCACAGAACAGGCTTGGCCTGCTTTTCTGAAGATCCTCATACTCAAGTACCCGCCCTAGGTCCAGACGCCAGCATCTCAAAGAGCCTGAGTGCCTGAGCCTGTGGCAGGGAAAGGACAGCTCAGTTAGGTGGAACAGAATAGACAGGTCTTTTTCAGAATAGATACAGGAGTTGAGAGTATGTTCTTTCATTGGCATTATGATGGAAGGTTTCCTGGAGAAGGTGTCCAAATGAGGATGCCTAGAACAAGCAGCTTGCACTGCTACACATCCTTATGAAATGGGAGCTGGGAGCACTGAGAAAGTTGCTGACTAGCCCCCTCCTCTGCCTTTCCAATTAAAAATCTGACTTGGAAAGGGGACCCTGGACTCACATAGCAGTTTTGAGCTAAGAGACAATCAGGACTGAGTCTGTAAGTTTTTAAACTGTGTCTCCTGAAACACTGGTGTGTCAGAAGAGCCTCTGGGGCCACAGAGAATGGATCTATGTCACACTCCCTCCCATCCCCCTTCAACGGAGACTCTCACCTTTTAATTGTTTTATTAGATTAAAGCAGTGGGTCTCAACCAGGGGCAATTCTGCCCCTCTCCCCAGGGGACATGTGGAAATATCTGAAGACGTTTTTGGTTGTCACAACTTGAGGAGTGCTACTGGCATCCGGTGAGTAGAGACCAGGGATGCTGCTATCCATCCTGCAAGACAGCCTCCCACAATTATCCTCCCCCAAGGTCAATAGTGTGGAGGTTGAGAAAGCCTGAACCAAACCACATGATATAGCCTATAGCGATTTCACATGATTCATATTGGGTTTCTATAGATTTAAATTTAAGAGAGGATTCCAAAGTATTCTTAAGTCTTGCAAATCATTAATCAAATCCAAACTCCTGATTGCACAGATGGCAAGAATGTGGCCCAGAGAGGATAACGGGATTTTCCAAGGTCACACAGCAAGTAAGCATGGATCCAGACCTGAAACACAGACCCCCTGCGTCCCTATAACCCTTCCTGTCAACACAGAAGCCTCCAACCAGACTCATTTCTCCAACCACAGGAAATGGCTTCTTTCCTATTTACTGCTCTAATGCCCTGCCTCAGGAGAATGTTTTAGAGAGAGCTGCTTCCCACCGAAAACTTGGAATGACATTCATCCAGAACTCAAAAGAAAATCTGTTTGCTTAAAAAGAAAGAAAAGGCGGCTAAAAAGAACCTTATTACCAACCTAAATGTCCATTGACAGATGAATGGATAAAGAAGATGTGGCACATATATACAATGGAATACTACTCGGCCATTAAAAGAAACGATATTGAGTTATTTGTAGTGAGGTGGATGGACCTAGAGTCTGTCATACAGAGTGAAGTAAGTCAGAAAGAGAAAAACAAATACCGTATGCTAACGCATATATATGGAATCTAAAAAAAAAAAAAAAATGGTACTGATGAACCTAGTTGCAGGGCAGGAATAAAGATGTAGACATAGAGAATGGACTTGAGGACACAGGGTGGGAGGGGGAAGCTGGGGCGAAGTGAGAATAGCATCAACATACGTACACTACCGAATGTAAAATAGCTAGTGGGAAGCAGCAGCATAGCACAGGGAGATCAGCTCGGTGGTTTGTGATGACCTAGAGGGGCGGGATAGGGAGGATGGGAGGGAGGCGCAAGAGGGAGGGGATATGGGGACATGTGTATGCATATGGCTGATTCACTTTGGTGTACAACAGAAACACAGTATCGTGAAGCAATTATACTCCAATAAAGATCTATTGAAAAAAAAAAAAAAGCCTTATTCCCAAACAGCCATGCAAAGTAAGGCCAGCTGCAGGGAATTAAGAGAGATTAATACTCACTCACGTTGATCAAGAGAGAAAAGGCGGATAAGAAGCACATTGGGAGGGACAAGGCTTTGCTCCTAAGGAATAATAACTTTGCCTCAGATGGACAAGGAGGCTTTCACTCTGAAAGAAGGAGCCCAGTACCATTCCATAACAAAGTCTGTGCAGGGGTCTGCAATAGTCCAGGGGAACTTGTCCTCCAGGAAAAATGAAATTGCAATGCCACAGCTACCTCTGAGGGCTGAGGACACATAGCCTACAGCAGCACTCTCCTTGTCAGAGCCGGGAAGAACCTTGGAGAGCATCCAGGGGGGAAGAAGCAAGCCAAGTTGTCCAGATTTGGGGTGAGGAGCAGGAGTCAAGCTTGCCCTCACTCTGCAGCCAAAAGCCGAGGCAGTTTGCATGCCAACTTGAATTTAACCTGCACACACTCATCTTAGTACTAGGACACTTAAGTCCCATCCACCCAATACCTCAGCCAAGTTTTGTTCAAACACTTCTCTAAAAAGTGCATCTGGGAAGTGCTCATTTAATCTCGTATCCTCATTGTGTGATGGGGAAATTGAGGCACAAAGAGAGGAAGGGGTTTGCTTGAGTCAGGGGAAGTGCTGCTCACCTCTCCATACCCAGGCAGGGAGGGAAATAAAGCCAGCAAGCAAATACCTTGTGGGCACCCTATTCAACGTTTTGTTAAAAAAAAAAAGCTTCACCACAGAGCTAAAATAAACTCCTACAGACACAAAATACACAAAGCTGCTGACCATACAGTTTGCAAAGCAGATTCCCCATCCTCAGTGAGGAAGCCTTCCCCTTACAAAATACATTGAGCCTAGGCTCTGGCCTCTCCAGATGTCCTATTTATTGAGGCCTCAGTTATTTCCCCTGGTGTGCTGTGTGCCAGCAACAACGGCTGCAATCACCTGCCAAGACCTGGATTCCCTCAGCTTCCCTCTGATGGTTTCCATGGCAAACACTTCCATCACCCAATTTATATGTAGGATTTAGGCCAACCCAAGGGCTCTTGGAATTGGTTTTTCTGACCCCACTAGTGTTGACCCTGTTTTCCTCTTATAAATCAATGGATTTTATTTTAATTTCAAGGCTTACAATGACATTGCAGCTGTTCCGGGATTGTCTGTCTGTCAGCACGTGGCTTCAGCAGCCAGCCGCAGCCCAAATTCCTCATCCTTGTTCCTTGCAGCAGAGGATGATAGAAGCCTTGGTGAGGACTGTAATGAGGAACAGGAGAGTTCACTTTCAAACGGAGCCCATCCCCTTTGATCTTAACCTTTTTGATTGTGCCTGTGGCTGCCAAGCACCACTTTGATCCTTCACCTGCCAGAAGCCATGGAAGATTTTCAACATCCTCTGCTCTATTTAGAATGAAACAGAAGCTCCATCACCTGGCAGGCCAGGGCACCAGTGGCAGGGAATGAGAAGTGTGAGCTCTATAATGGTGACTGGACACTTCGGGAGGCAAGGGTCAACGGGACATGGAATGGGCAGTAGAAATTTTCTTACATGTTGCCTTCTGTCCAGTTTGGCCAAGTCCCCAGGAGGGCTGTCTTCCACCCTCAGGTGGGAAGTGATGGCACAACTTCACTGGCCATCAGAACTGACCTTCTGAGGACCTTTCCATAGGACACATGAAGGCAAATGAAAGAAGAGATCATTTTGGTCTTACTTCTTAGTTCTGACTAACATCCTATGAAATCATTGTTTATTTAAACCTTCCTGAGAAGATATTCACAATGGAGTGGGGTTATCAGAGGCACCATCCACAGATGTCAGAGGCCTGGACTCAGTGGGGCTTGAAGGGGACTCAGGAGAAAAAATGTGGTCCTTGCCAGATACAACCTCACACCCTCTGATTTACAGGAAAACATAGAGGGCATCATCCAAAACTCCATCTTTACCTGTTCCTGAAATGCCACCGTTGGTGATTCCTTCTTTACAACACAAATGTGCCAGAGAGGGTAAGGGGTGGTAAAGCTCAAGACCCTCAGATGAGGAGATAGGTTTTTCAGACCAGAAGAATCCAGGTCAAGATGGAAGTAGTGGGAGGAGAGGGAAAGATGGGAGAGGAGCGATGAAAGAAAGATAAGGAAGAGAAGGCAACAAAGACTAACTCTGCCTCTTTCACAATTATGACAGGGTCAGCCTGGGGAAGGGTCATTTTATATCTATCTAGTCATCAGTCTGAACTAAGACCCCTTAGGACACAGAGCCCTAGACCAGGACCTGTTTTAAAGGTACACAGAGAAGTTGCAGACCTACTGTACTTTCAGACCTGAAGCAAGAACCAAGTTCAACTTCTGAAGCCTAGGAGGGGCAGTGAACTCCTCATGCAGGTAGGAGACCAAAGTCAGGCTCCCAGACCTGAATCTGAGCTAAGGAAAGCTATTCTCCTGTCTGGGGCTGTGGCCCATCCTAAACTGCTTATCTGAGATGGGTCTGGACAGGCACAGGACACTCTGGCAACCAGGACTTGTGATCTGCTAACTCAGTCACTTAAATTTGCAATATCCATACAGAATGAGACTTCACACAGACACAGACAAACATAAGGTCTGGATCTGAACTGGGGGCCCAGGGAGCTGAATAAGAGCAGCACATACACACATACACACATACACAGACACACACCAACTAGAGAGTGATGAGCACAGAGAGAAAAAAACCAAAAACTCACACACACACAAACAGCATCACAGAAAGGTAGCCAACAACCTCAACAAAACTGAGAATACATATTAACAGAAGAAGGAAGAAGGGGAGAACAAAGAAAACACTGACAATCAAACCAAAGGCAGTAAAAGAGGGGGAAAAAGGAAAAGCATGTAAAGTAGGAAATATAAAATAAGACTGCAGAAATAAAACCAATTTAACAGTAATCTTAATAAATGGAAATGGCTTAAACTCACTTATTAAAAGTTGGGGGTTATCAGATTGGACTTAAATCTAGCTACATGTAATTTATAAAAGACATACCTGAAACAAAATTTTAAAAGAATTGAAAATGAAAGTGTAGAGAAATATGGCATTTATGCTGAAAAACATGAAAGGGATAAGGATGGACACTCTATGATTAAAAAAATCCAGCAAGAAGTTAATGTAACCATGAACTTGTACACACCCAATAACATAGCTTCAAAATATATAAAGTACAACCTGACAGAAAAATCAGGGGGAAACAAGTTTTCTGACAGAAAACTATGGGGAAATTGAAAAATCTATACTCATAGTGAGATGATTTGAACACAGCACCTGCTAAATAAGGAACCCAGACTCACTCACCCCAGAGTGAGGCCTCTCAGGGCTGAGACTGAGGAGAATTAAAAAAACAAAACAAAACAAAAAAAACCCTGAAGAATAGGAGGTTTCGGTCTTTAATTTCTCTATGGAGATGAAGGATTGACTTGATCATGAGAAGGGTCCAATCCAACTCACTGTGGTTTCATTGGAATTTGAAGCCAAAGTCCAAGCTAGCAATGAAATGTGGCTGTGCTTGTGTTTTCTCTCTGTTAGCCTATTTCCTACCAGTCCTGGAAGAGGAAGGGCACCAGGATGAGTGAAGAACTGAAGTCTGGTAGAACCAGTCTTTCCTGATGGCAGAGTGGGGAGAGAATTTATGAGCTTTGTAGAAAATATGAGAAGGCCAAGAGACGAGGAGCATAAAGCACCAAGTGTATATTCACTCTAAGATTATAACTCCTCCATTCCCGGGCCTCTTAGAGTAAATTAATTACACTATCACCACCAACAGCTACTAGATGATTACACAGGCACTGTGTAAGTGTGCTATATGCATTGTCTCTCTTAATCTTCACAAAAAAAATTTCAAGTAGAAGTTTTTATCACTATTCCTATTATACAGAAAAGGAAACTGAGGCTCAGAAAAATTCAGTGACTTTCCTACAGTAACACAGCTAATAAGTGACAGAGCTGGGATTGAACCCAGGTATGTCTGACTGTCCTTAACCATTACATGACACTTTCTTGGCTGTTAAAGTGAAAATACTCACCTGACACAACATAATAGCAACAAATCCCTCATCCTTCAAGTCTCAAGTCAGGCCTCCCTTTGGTCCTAAGCAGAAGTCAGCACCCCATGTTTCTAGTTCATACCTCCCCATACATCATTCTAGAAACAGTGAGCACTGCAAGAGTGGCAATTTATCTTGTTCTTCCCTGGATCCCCACTGCTACCACTATGTCTGACCTAAAGAGGGTATCAGGATATTTTATTAAACTGAATTGAATGGACTGGCCAAAAAAGCCAAATTCTATCATACCTAAGCTCCACGCAAATGGAGGCACCTGAGTTTGAAGTTTCATAAGCTTTCTTTCCAAACAGTTTGCCAAATGAGCCAGTTGCCCTGGACAAGAAGTTCTTGTTACTACAGCAGCAAAGTTCTGCCCTGGCCACACACGGCAGTCCCCAAGCCCCGCATCCAGGCCTCCATCACACAGGCAACTTCCCCTGCAGACAAATCGTGGATGGTTCCCAAGGTGGTATCATAAAACAAGGGGAGTTTCGTGGTTGGGGTCTTCTAATTCCCAGTTTTCCTTTTCTCCAGGATACCTTAGTGCCCCACAAAAGATCTGAAAATCTGATGTTAAACACGATTCTTCCTCCTGTGCCCAGACCACGCCTCGATTCTCCAGGAAAGCTTCTCTATACTGGTTCCTCTGTGCTCTGCAAGAAGCTTCAAACTGTAGGTAAGGTTGGGATTTACCATCTAGCTGCTGATACAAAGCTTTGTGATTACAAACCATACCCTCAATACAGAGGAGAGAATGCAATAATTAATTGAGAAGTAAGAGGAAAGGGAAGTTTTTATTTATTAATTGCCTGGGAAATCTTTTGACACTTTAAATGTGCTATTTCATTTAATCATTGCAACAACACCCCCGGGAAGTATTATTGATTCCATGTGACCTATGAGAACATTGAAATTCAGTGACGTTAAGACCCTTGTCCAAGTTCACAGAGAGAAAAAGTGACAGCCTGGATTTGAATTCAGGACTGTCTGCCTCTAGGGGCGTGCACAGACTATACAGACTCTGTTACAGAGGGTCAATGGTGGGGTCCCTCCAAGGATCACACACTCCCTAGGCACCAAAAAAGACACTTGGGCTTAAACAAGACAGCGTCTTACTGAGATCATTCTTGTTTCCTGGTGAGAGCATTTAAGGAGAGAGATGTTGATTGATGCGGTTGTAATAATACTTATTTGTCTGTAATTGCTCCTTGAATTCCAGCCAAAATGGGACACACTGAGCTGCAGCTGTACAAGATGTCTGGATTCTCCCACACAGCAAACAGTCGGGAATGGGGTGGTCAGGAAAAAGGCTGAGTGGGGCCAGAAAGACATCTCCATTTAATGAATATTTATTGCACCTCTGCTCCATACCAGACCTGGGGAGGTGGGAGGGGGGGAAGAGGAAAGGCACGAAGTTGAACAAAATGTAGTTCCTTTAGTTCCTTTGTATGTCAATTAAATGCTTCCTTAAAAATGCAAACATTTTTAAAAAGAGTAGTCTCTTCCTTTGAGGGAAATAACAGGCACATGAACAAAAACCAGAAGCATGATGTGATTGACATCATAATCAGGGTGTGCTGGGGAGGCCTAGAGAAAGTTGCTCCCCAGGGAGCTGGAGAAGGGTTTCCACAGAGGTGACTTTTAAGCTAGGTCTTGCAGGCAGGTCTTGTGTGGTTGTCCATCAGGTGGAGAGAAGCTGAGAGGTGGGGAGGCAGTCCAGGCCGGGGGGACAGCCTGGGGAAAGGCTGCCGGGCATGGGCAAGCATGCAACACAAGAAGTTCAGTGTCTGATGCCTCCACTGTCCAGCCATGTGCTGGTGGACAGACCTTAGGCCAAGTCATTTCTTTGTGCCTCATTTGCCTCTTCCATGAGATGGACAGAATAATAGTTTCTACCCAGACGGTTGTGGAAAAGATGAAATGTTATTACATTGTTATATTTTTAATAGAAGAATTCCTGGCACATATAGATGCTTAATAAAAGCTAGTTAATTTTAATTACTCATGTGATGATGACAACGATGATAAAGAACAATGATGAGAAATGAGAATAGGATATTAGGTCAGGACCAAGTTATTGAGAGCTTCAAATGCTGTGGGAAGGAATGGAGAATTTCACCCTGTGGGCAACAGGTATTTCTCCTGTTTCAGAATGAAACTGCAGGAGACAGAAGATTTCTGCACAAAGTGCTTCCACAACTGTTACTTTCAGGTGAGGCCGCCATCGCTTTGACAAGGACACTCCCCCGGGGTGTGGCAAGGCCGGCTCGCTCATCCCAGGGATTCCTGGGGTGGGGGCAGGCGGAGAGATGACACGACAAGCCTCCCTCCCTGCCCCTGCCATCTAGCCCTGTTCTTCACGGATGTGCTGTGTAGAAGGTCTGCGGGATTTGTGAGGACATCTCCTGGCTTCCTGGGGTTTGAGGTACATCACACTCCGCAGGAAACTGCCCGTCCGCCCTCTTTCTGCTCCACTCACTGAGCATCCCCACCCCCATCCCCGAACAGCTCTTGGAAAATGGACACGGATGTTCCACTGTCCCATGAAACCTTCCCAGGCCATCAGAGGTCTGGTGCTGACTAGCTGGCCTCCTGTCTGGACTTGACTTTGGTTAAATGCCCCTCCTTCACCCTGCCCTGCCTGGTTCTTTGCCAGTTTGCCCCCTCCCACAGCCCTTTTCCATCTACCCCTGAAATTACCCTAACTCTCCAGCCTTGTTCCTACTCCTTCAAGTACGGGGCCCCTGCTTTCTTCCCCTTTCCCCCTGAACACTGGCGCTTCCCGTTCCTGCTTCTCTTCTCATCTTGCCCAAATCCTATCCGTCAGCCTCCCACTGGAGACTTCTTGTTCCAATAATGCCCTCTCTAACTACTAGAGTCCACACTGATCTCTCCCTTCTTGCTATGTGTATATTCAGGATGCCCCCCCCACCATACACACACACAGTTTAGTTCATCTTATACCTTGTATTGGCCATAAGCACCTTGACTTGTAGTCTGATTTCCCCAAATAGACAGGGTGCCCCACAGAGGCCTCTCCACCTCCACAACCGCATGGGACACAGGCACTTAGCACTGGCTACAGAGAGATTCCCCTTCTCCCTTGAGGGACGAAGGCTACACCCGTTCTTCTCTTTCTCTCCATTCCAGACACAAACTGCTCAAAGAGAACAAAGAAAGATGCTCATATTCTCCCAAAGAGGATAAAATGCAAAGAGAATCTAGAACAGGGAAAAAAATGTTCCACATTTATAGATATGAGGAGGGAGGAGAGGTGATGGGATGTAACAAAGCAGCAAAGGGCGACTTTCATTTGCCTGGGTTTGGGTCAAGGCTGTATAGCCCACTGCCCTCTGAAGGACACTGCATTCACTCTTCCCTCCAGAGCCTTGGGGTTGACTAGGACTTGGGGAGCCTGGGTGGACAGCCTCATTCTCATGTACTTGTCCTCAATCCATGGGGGCTGGGGGTGGAGGGCTGGAGCCTTCCCTCCACCCCCTTTCCCATAGAAATAGGACAGAGAATGAGGGCGAATTCACTGATTCCAACCCACTCCTCACTGTCATAATGCATAATGCAGCAAAGTCAACCTGTATCTAGAGGTTAAAATAAATCAAACCAAATGTGAAACAGTAATGACTGCAGTAAGACACCAAGGAGAACTGGTAGACCATTGTGGTGGAACACACAGAGGTGGCAAAGAGGAGCTCTGGTCTGAAGGGCAGAGAAAGGTGACCTCAAGCCAGCTGCCACAGCTGAGGAGGCACACATGCCTGGAGACTGAGGGATCTGATCTGATCATCTCTTGAGTTCTCTTCTAGTTCTGAGATTCACGAATAAGTAAAAGGGTCTTACAGGTGGAGCAAATGGCTCAGAGGTGGCTGGCAGCAGATTTGAGGCATGCACCCCCTATCTTTATGTCAGCTGCATTCCCCCATCCTGGGAAGTCAAGAAATCTGGATTCAGGTTCCTCTGCTGGCCTTGGAAGTTCATTCCCTTCTCTGGGCTCAGCGCCATCATCCTCAAAATGAGAGGCTAGAACAGATGATCTCTAAGGGGCCCCCAGCTCTGCCTTCCAAGACAGTTTGAGGGCTTGCTGTGTGCTGAGATGGTGGGACACGCTGCCCACACGAGTGCCCAGCCTCCGCTGGTCACCCAGTGCACTACAGGACCCTCACCTCTGCTCCCTCACTGTGGGCAGGCCACAGCCTCAGTGAGCTCTGATACGCCAGCTGGACAGCAGTGGCATCAGGCGTGGGATGGGGGGCACCTGCCACCAGCTTCCCCACCTCAGAATACAGGGAGCAAAAGCCATGTGCCCTGCAGCTGGGCCCCCTCTACCAAGTCACTCTCAGCTAAAAGGCACCCTGCAGCCCACTCCTCTAAATGCACAATGCAACTAAATCCAACATCTACCAGCCCAAGACCACACACTACAGTCACGTGAGCCAAGGTACCTGCTTACCCCACACCTGCCAGAGGAGCTACCCCATGCCTCAGTGAGGAGGCCCTCCACCTCATCTCTCCAAGTCGTCTCTGGCAGGTAAAGTTTCAGCTTCTCTGACTATGCCTGTCCACAATCATCTGTCCCTTCTCGGAGGGCCGACACCATGCAGTGTCTGAGCCCCAAAAATACCAAGTGATGTATGCTCTGTCAAGACACGTCTGCTCCTTAGCATGAACCTTTTTTCCTCAACCATGACATAACCTCCATGAGTATCACGTGGAGTCCAGGAGCTTGGAGAGATTACATAAAACCAAAACTTCCCATATATATAACATTCGGAAATTAAATTAGGGTAAAAGTTATGCTGCAAAAGAATCCTCAATATATAGTGACTTGAAGAACACAGGAGTTTATTTCTCTTTCTGAAGAACCATAGCTGATGCTGCTGGTGCTGGGCTCACATTCCCTCGGGTCCCCTTACCGGGCCCATGCCCACCAGCTTGGCTTCCAATGCCAGCACCTGCATCTTTGACAGAGGGCTGCTTTCGGGCTGCTGACATTCACTCTACCCACCAACACAGAGAAGACTGGGAAGTGCCTGGGAACTAATCCCCCCCTCTCCACCACCCTGGGACTGATGGGTGTGGGGATAAACATGGCCCAGTTCCCTTACGCTTGGTTAGCTCTGAAGGCTGAGTTTTACACTGTTTTTCAGAACTTCCCCATGGAATTAAGCCCTGGTCATCCACTGTGGTAGCTGGCCTTTATTGGCTGCCTTCTCTTCCCTTTGTCACCTCCCCACTCACCTGCAGTGCTCTGAGCCCTCCCAAGCAAACCACATGCACTCAGTCCTTTTCTTAATAGAGGGACCCAGGTTCCTTCCAATTTGTTGTTCTGCCACGCCTCCCCCACCCCAGCATGTTGTCCTGCTCTGCATAGTCAAAGAGGTGTCACGGGCATATCCACGCCCTGGCTTGTAGGAAGGAAAAGAGAGGACAACCAATTTGCTACAAGTGAGTGAGGTAGAAGTTGTACCCATCCCTTCCTTTCATGTGTCCTTAGTGACAACTTAGCTGCAAGGGAGGCTGGAAATGTGCCCAGCTTAAAATATTAATCTGGATAGGAGAAATGGTTGCAGTGGGTGCATATAGTTGCATATAGTCTCTGCTACAGAAATGAAAAAATACCTAACCATTTACTGGACTCCAAAATAAAGGTGCTCTGCTTATCTTCCATGTGCTGATTTGTTGAATCTGCACAATACAATGAGTGTCACTGCTGTCATTTACAGATTGAGAAACTGAGGAGTTCAGTATCTTACCTGAAGTCACACAGGAGCAGTAAGGGGCAAAGTCAGGAGCTGAACCCAGGTCTGACTGGCTTTTTTCTCCTCTGTGGTTATTCTGCTTTTTATCCCTATAAATGCATTTTATTTGGTTCCATATCCTTACTTTGAAGGTGATAAAATTGGGGGCCAGAAAAAGGCAGAGACTCACCACAAATCACCTAGAGAGCAAAAAGCAGAATTGAGCCAGAACCAAGGGGTCCTGGCTACCAGCTGGCTGCCTTATCCATAGAGCCTGCTCTGGGCTGGCAACTTCCAAACAGCTCCTGCTCTGATTCAGACCAGTGCCTATGGGGCTGCTGTGGAGAGGGATGTGTATCCTTTGGACTCACTGAGTCCAGAGCCCAGCCTTAAACCACAGTAGCATCTAAAGTTTCTAAATAGAAAATCTACCAATCAAGGTGGCAGTGATGGCCCAGTATCCCTTGTTACATGAACAGCATCCTCTGTGCTCAGCTCACAGGCTTTAAACCAGCTCCCTGCCCTCTCCCAGAAGGAGAGGGATGCTGGTTCCCTTGGGCCTCGCTGTCGGCATGCAGGAATTAGACAGTGGAGAGGGATTGGGCCATAAGGGTCCCCAGATCCTCCATGAAGTCATCCCCTTGCTGTCGTCAGTGTCAGTTGCCTAGCAACTGCCTTTGGCAGATGGTGGCACTGAGAGCATGCCAATCTCTCCCACAGCTAAAAATACATTCCGACGACAACGGGTCTATTTTAAAAGATACAATGTGCTCCCAACATCTTCCCTTGTCTGCAAAGAACTGTGCTGTGCTGGGTCTCTCTGGGCTTCTGATTTGGTCTGACGGTGTGGAAGGGAGTATTCCAGGAAAGGAACTCAAGGCCAGGCACCACTGGGGTGCTTAGAAAATTGTCATGGAGGAGGATGAGGGAGAGGAAGAAGAGGAGCACTAGGAAATAGTGGTGTGGGAAGTAGATACCATAGTTGAGAGCAAACCCTGTAATTTGGTCATATTCTTTCCCTACTCAGGAGGGTGGAGTTAGGAAGAAAAACCATAGAATCACAGAAGCCTAGCGCTGCAAGGGACCCAATCCCATTTCCCAGTTGGGAAGGCAGAGGCCCTGAGAGATTGAAATGAGAATAGTTGGCTCTTTGCCCTTGTTCGGGGTGCAAGGGCTGGGGTTCCCAGGTGTGGGCATGAGACCGCGGACCCTCGAACTCCTCTTGCATTCCTATTGGCAAGTTTGTCACACCACCCCTCACCAGCTTAGCCTTTCCATTTAATCATCATCATTTGCAGCTTTCTTTTGTACAAAGAGAGTAGTAAGTCCATTTGTGCATTCATTAATTCAACAAATATTTATTAAGCACCTCCTGCCATATGGTGCCAAGCCCTGTAGATACAGCAGGGGACCCATACGCATGGTCCCCACCTCCTGTTGCTTGTGGTCCAGCAGGTGAGGCTGGCACCGAGCAGGTAAGCACAGGGTATGCCATGCTACAGACACCGAGGCAGATTTGGGTCGAGGCCTACTTACCAGCTCTGCAACCAAAGCATATCACCTAGGGTTGCAAGATAAAATACAGGGGACCCAGTTAAATATGAATTTCAGATGAACAATAATTATTTTTTAAGATTAGTGTGTCGCCAGTATTGTATTATCTGAGGTTCAACTTTAACTGGGCCTCCTGTAATTTTATGTGCTATATCTGGCAACCCTACACTGAATATCACTATTGTTAACTTTTCTCATCTATACAATGGGAAAAACAGTATCTACTTATAGGGGTTATTTTGCAGATTAAATGAGAAAACATATATACATCTGTGACTGACAGATAAAAGTCATTTCCGCTCCTCTCCAAGCAGGGCTTCCCTGGGGTTTTGCCCTGGCCAGCTTATTAGCCCAGCTCTCCTCCCCCTCAGGATCTGGCAATAAGTGATGGGTAGGGGTAACCCTGCTTTGTCCTAAGGCTGAGCTGGGATGAGGGAAATCTGCTGGTGGAGAATGACTTGCCAAAGAACTAGGAACCAACCCGGCTTTGCTTGGAGTGCTGGTCAGGGCCAGCAACTCTCCATTTTCTGGGGTGCTTGTTAAAAATACAGACGCCAGGGTTCTACCCAAGTTTTACTGAATCAAGATGTCTAGGGAAGAACGTGCCTTTTAAGCAAAATCCCTGGTAACTCTCTGGACTCTAAAGTTTGAGAACCACTGGTCTGGGGTGTGGGGACAGATGCTGTCCCTGTAGAGGCAAGGCCACAGCAGCCTGTTTTGCGATTGGGATCCTTGATTGGATCCTAGAACAGAAAAAGGACATTAGTAGGAAATTGGCTGAAATCCGAAAAACATCAGTAGTTTAGTTAATGGTATTGTACCCATGTTAATTTCTTAGTTTTGATCATTATACCATAGTTACATAAGATGTTAACATTAGGGAAATCTCAGTGAAGGGTATATGGGAACTCTCTGTACTATCGTCACAAATCTTGTGTAAATCTCAAATTATTTCCAAATAAAAGGTTAAAAAAAAACTGCTTTAGCTTAAAGCCTGCTGTGGGCTCTTCCCCAGACCAGTGGTGCGTCAGAAGGCCCAGCCCGCATGCTAAACCGGCTTGAGTTAAGCAAGTGCAGGTAGCTGAGAGCCCCTACCCCAAGGTTCTGGGAGAGCACTGCTTTTCCTCCCTGCCATTCACACTGGGGCTTAAATGTCAACCTCAATGAATTACATTTTAATCTGTCTCTGTTATCAACCTGGCCAGGTCCTAACTGGATGCCAGGCACACTGCTGAAGGGCATGCATAATTCATCAGCTGGGAGGCCAGGAAGGTCTTTCATCATGGGCCAGGGAAGGAGGAGGGAGAGAAGGAGGGGGGAGAAGGAGAGAAAGAGGGGAAGGGGGAGGAGTTAGAAAAGGAAAGAGAGCAAGTAGGGGTGGAGGGGAGGAGAGAGAAGGGACCTGGCACAGTACTAGCCACTCAGTCTTTCAGGCTCTGCTTCAGGGCCACCTCCTCCAGGAGGTCTTCATTTGCAAGACTCAGGCCCTCCTTCTCTTGGTTGCCCATAGCACAGGACACACCTCTGTTACACTTGACTAATCGGAAGGTCCTATGGTGTTTACTTAAAAGTCTGCCTCCCCTAGACCTTGAATCCTCTCCCTTCGGGGTGATATCTGACCTGATGACAGGTCACCCCCGTCTGGCAGAGTCCTGGCACATAGTGAGTGTTTGTTGAATGACTGAAAGGTAGATTCTAGCTCAGGACGTACAAAGAAACTGTCTTAACTTGAGCTCCTTGGCTCTGCCACCAAACTTGCCCCAGCCGTGTCCTGTTCTCCAAAGCCACCCTTCATTCTGTCCGGCCTCCTTCTCCTGCCAGCCATCTCCCAAGAACAGGGACCACATAGAAAAGCAAACACTGTTATACTGGAACTGAAAGGGAAAGTCTGTATTTCTCTGGGCATGCCTCACGCTACACAGTCAAGCGCACAAATCACCTCCCCTCCACACTTTCCTCAGCCCTCTCCAGGTGGGCTTCCACTTGGCTCAAACTGCTCTTGTCCAGGTCACCAACCAACTCCATGTGGTCAAAGCCAAAGGGCACTCCTGTCTTCACGGTGACTGACCTATCAGCAGCCTGACCCCAACCACCCTCTTGACACATGACCTTATCTTGACTCTCAACACCACACACTTCTGCCTTTCCTCTTTTCTCCTTAGCCACTTCGTGCCCACTTGCTTTGCTGAATCTCTCTCATTTACTCAACCTCTGAATGTTGGGAAGCCCCAAGGTTCACTCTTCAGAACTTTGCTCTTCTCGGGCTACTGTTTCTACTTAAATAATATTATTCAGTTCCATGGCTTCAAATGCCATCAAACGCTAATGGTTCCTAAATATATATGTCCACCCTTGACCTCTCCCTTAAGCTCTAAGCACAAGTATCCACTTGAGTGTATTAGTTCTCTATTGCCAAGTAACAAACCTACCCCCAAATTTAGCAGCATAAAACAATAAAGATGTATTGCCTCATAGTTTTTGTGAGTGAGGAATCCGGGTGCCACTTATCTGGGTGCCTCTGGCTCAGGTTCTCTCATGAGGTTGTAGTCAGGCTGTCGGCTGGGGCTGTGGTCTCATCTGAAGGTGTGACTAAGAGAGGATCTTCTTCCAAGCTCACTCTTGTGGCTGTGGGCAGGATTCAGTTCCTTGCAGGTCACTGGACTGAGAGTCCCTGTCTCTCACTGGCTGTTGACCAGGTGTCTCCCTCAGTTCCTTGCCATGAGAGCCTCTCTGTAGACTGCCCACAGCATGGCGGCTGCCTTGCTTCACAGAAAGTGAGCAGGAGAATAAGAAAGAGTACCCAACACAGAAGCCATGGTCTTTTTGTAATCAATCACAGAAGTGACCTTCCACCACCTCTCCCCAATTCTGTTTGCTGGAAGTGAGTCACTGAATTCAGACCACACTCAAGGGGAAAGAATTATTCAGGGCATGAACAGCAGGACACAGGAATATCGGGGGTCATTTTAAACAGGCATCTCAAATTAAACATGTCCATGAGAGAACTCCTGATTTTTCCCATCCCAAACTTTCTCATCTCCAAGTTTTCTCTATCTTTGTAATGAGTGCAGCAGCATTGGAATGGAATGTATTATCAACTGGATAAGCTGGAACTACATCTCCCAGAATCTCCCTATTGCATGGTTCTGGGAAAGAGTTGGCCAGACTGGGAGGTTGAACCAGACGTGGAAGGAGGAAATGAAGCATCAGCCATTATTTTCAAAAGATCATGGCAGTCAGCTACGCTGACGGGCAGACACAGAGGTAGCTGGAGCATCCCAGGTTGCCCTCACTCTGCTCTCTGTCCAGATTATCTTCCCAACTGCTGGCCTTGCTGACCAACAGCTACCCAAGGCCCACCTCCAGATGTGTGGCTGCAAGCCCAGAGAGGCAGAAGAGGAACAGAGACAACAGTACCTCAAAGCCCTCTCCATGAACTCCCCTCATGGCCTCACCTTGCTTGTTGGATGTGCTTGATTTCTTGGGTGTGCTTCAACTTATCCACCTACACCAGGCCTGCAGGACTGTTACTGGCTCTTTCTCTGATCCTCCAACTCCCCTTCCCCTTCCAGACTTCACTTCCCTGGTTCCTCCCACTATAAGACTACAATGAATTCCTGTAATGAATCCCTTATCCCTTAATGCTCATAATGCTGCCTCCCTTTTATCTCAGTTGAAGTATCAGCTCCTCAGAGGGGACCTTCCTGAATTCACCACCCTGTCCATGTTAATCCCCCTAGACCTTTAGGTTCTAATTGAACTAATAATCAACAAATCTTTACTTCCTTCCTATGTCCCATGTACTGCTCTATGTATCAATACTTTAATTGTGCTACCATGGATCACTTTAACATCAGTCCTGCAAAAAAAGGTGTATTTATCCCTACCTTTTGATAAGGAAATGAATGCACAAAGAGGTGATTTGTCCATGATCTCATACAGAACTAACAAAACATAGTACGAGGGGAATCAGAACCCAGTTCTGCTTGACTTTCAGTCTGTTCTCTCCTTCACCTCTCCTTAACTGAAGCCGGAGTTGGGAGTTTCTCCATCTCTCAATCTCAGTATCTTCGTTTATAATCCACAGATCATACTTCAGAGACTGATTGTGAGCACGAAAGATATCTAGGAAACTTTTATCCCTTCCCACTTCCCCTGCTACAGATCTCAAAAGCCAAGGTCAGTCTCTCCCCCAGAGTAGAATCAAGGATGCCCAGGATTCCAAGACAAGGTGGAAGACTTCATTCTGGAGCCTTGGCAGTGCCCTGCCGGAGCCCCTTCCTACCCAACTCTTACCTCAGCTAATGGTCTCTGTTGGGCTGCTAGCTCAACTCTCAGCCACACACAGAATCAATAACAGAAGTCCCCAGGCCTCGAACCAAATGTCTCGCTGGGCTGTGTTTATCTGCAGAGGCTGAGTGACTCCCAGGTGGCAGGGCTCCCCTCCTTCATGGCCTTTGCCAGCTTCCAGGCAATTCCACCCTGTGTTCCCCTGCAGAAGAGCTGGGCTGTGTCAGGCTTTCAAGGTCCACTTGGAGTTCTTCTGAGGTTTGTTCAACAAGTGAAGCCACAGAGTTGGAGAAACAGTCTCGTACTCCAGCAGGTCAAAGGGCTACAGAGAAGCCAGTGTCACTATGATTTGTTTCATCATGGACAAAGCTCAGAGTGGTTTTATCTGGGGCTCTCTGGGGTCTGTCTTCAGCCAGGACTCCCTGCCCAACTGCTCTGATCCTCCCTCTCCCTGTAAGACAAGGTCCTTTTGACCCTTTGACTCTCAGCTCAGAGCACTGCCCCCTCTTGGTGACCTCACTTTGCCTCTTCACCTGGTGTACAGGTCAAAACCAACCAACTACTAACCACATGCAGCTGAAACAACCCCTGTGAATGGTTTTATTTAAGATTTGGAAAAATCATTACTTTTTCATTAATTTAAACATTCCCAAAATGTTTTCTCATCTGTTGTCTCATTCTGTCTATCAGAAGTTATTAGGTGGGTTTAACATAAAGCAGCCCCACTGTAGAATTGCGGAAATAATCATAGCTGGCGCATTTTGAGCCCTTCCTCTTTGCCAAGCACTTTCCATGAGTTAAATACACTGATTTCCTTTCAAAAGCAGTGGGAGGTAGTTACTGTTATTACCCCCGTTCTCCAGAAGAGAAACTGAGGCTCAGAGATATTTAAAAACACAACTGTCATTGCCCTTCCACTCGTAAGTAATGAAGCCAGAATTTGAACCCTGGTCCCAACTCCAGTCAACTGCTAAACTGTACCCAGTCACAAAGGAAGGGGGTGGGAGAGGCTTGTCCTGATCCCCAACACAAATGCTTCTCAAATTTTAATGTACAAATGAATAGAGCTCTAGTTAAAATGTATTAAAATGAATAGTTTGATTCTGAAGATCTGGGAGGGGGGGGCGCCAAGATTCTGCATCTCTAATAAGCCTCTAAGTGATGCTAATACTGCTGATCCAAAGACCACACTTTGAGCAGCAAGGCTCCACATCACACTGTGCCCGGGAAGTACCTGCCACCCTCCCTCCCACGTGAGATCCTCTTGGGTAGGCAAGCTCTTATATTAAGCCCAGCCCACTCATGCTGTTGCAAGTGGCAGAAAACCCAATTTGAATGCTGGTTTAAAACAAAAAAGGAATTTATTGATTCATGTAACTGAGAAGGCATGGCTTCGAGTATGGCTGCATCTAGGGGTTCTGATGATGTTTCAGGACCTGGTCCCTTAAAGCTTCTCAGTTTTGTACTTCCTGTTGGCTTCATTCCCAAGCTCCACATTGTGATACAAAGACTGCCAGGGGAATGAAGGCACAGTGGCATGGTCTTGGCACAGTGGCAAGCTGAAGCTCAGGCTGGTGAGCTAACATCCCGGCTGGAATAAACAAAAGAGCCAGTTAAAGGCAGCTGCTGAGTCCCTCTTAGTGCTGTCGCCAATATGGGAAGCTCCAAGTACCCCATCACCCCACACCTGACCTGGGTGTCCTTGAAGTCTGAGCTGGCTAGTGATGCCAGTGCCACTGGGCAGATTTGAGACTCACAGCTAAGCAGCAGGTAGAGGTGGACTGGCCACACCCTGATGTGTAGCACCTTTTCATATTCCCTGGGTTACTCTTGTCTTCCCCAACTGTGCCAGGTGGATTATTGGTCGCAATCCTTCACTCTCCTGTGGTAGTATTATACATCCACACCTTTGCCATAGCTGGGTGGGTGAGTAAACTTCCCCACCTCTTGATTTGGGGATTGGCCACGTGACTTGCTTTGGTCAATGGACATTAGAAGATGTGAATTGAGCAGAGGCTGGACACCTGTTGCCCAGTTTGGCTTACTGTCTTGTGTCATGGTGACCATGGAGTAGCTGCTGGCCCATGGAGGAGGAGAGATATGTGGAATGAACCCGTACCCAACCTGCAGCCTGGAGTCCAGGGTCCAGCTAGCCCAGCTGAGTGGCAGCTGACCTGCAGAACTGACAGCATGAGGATAAATAACTGTTGTGTTAAGGCACTGAGGCTGAGCGTGGGGTGGACTTGTCACACAGCATCATTGTGGTGATAGCTGATATACCAGCTTAATGATTTACCCTCAAGAACAGGACCATAAATTCCTCTTGAGCTCCCCCACAGTACCTAGTACATGCTCAGGTAACAGAAACACCGGGGCCCTTCTAGTCTAATTTCCTAATCTGTCAGACCAGGAAGCTGAGGCTCAAAGAGACAAAAGGATTAGTTTAAGGTCACACTAAGTAGGTAGCCCAGCAGCCAGTACTAGAACCCAGGTCTGCTGACTTCTGAGCCAGTGCCTTTCCCTCATCCCCTCTGTCCCTCTTATTTCTTTATTCAGAGCCTGAGACAACATGGTCCTGACCTGACAATGTCTTGACAATCATGTCTCAAGACTCAGAGGTCCCACTTGACTACAACTTTACATCACGGAATGGCCTTAGAGCTCGAGGCCCTTAATGGATATCCAGGATCTACTTCCCAGCCACAGCCTGCAGGAGCACAGAGGTAGGTTATGATCAAGGTCTGGGCACAATCTGAGACATAAGTGACACAGGCAGGTCCACATGCTCATGGGGTCGGTCTCAGGGCATGTGGCTGGTGGTCTCTGTACAGACCACACGAGAGAAATCACAGCCGGGACCGGGGCTCACGGAGGCTGTAATTGAGGAGGGGAGTGGCTCAGAGTGGGCACCGGAAGGGAGCAGGTAGGGGTCCATCAACTCCTGGAGACCATCTTGGATCAGCCCCAAGGCAAGGCCTAGTTCAACCATAAGTTACTTCCCACCTCCTGGGAAAATGGTTTTCCAGCAGACTCACTGAGGGAAGTGGGTGCCTAGCCCTCAAGCAGGCATGTAATGTAGGACAGGTGGGCTGCTGACGGCACCCCCCTCTTGCCCCCTCCTCAGAATACTCCGAAGGGGGAGCGAGCAGCAGGCCTGCCCTCACGTCTCCTTCTGCCCGCATTCACACAATCTGGCTGCATCTCTCACGCGAACCCCACCTCAACCCATCTCCCCCACCCACCCTAGCCCTACAGGCCTCCACTCCCCACAAGCCCAAGTTATCACTTCAAAGTCAGGGCTGGGACTAGGGTGAGGCGGGTGAGGAACAATATTTATGGCGGCATCAAAATTACTCAGCGATCAAGATAAATAATACTTTTGTGTGATATTTTTAAAAATCAAAATTAATGCAAAAAAAGTCCACAATGAGCAAAATATCAAAAATTTACATAAGACAGTCTCTGACAGGGCGAGGTTTGGACTGAGGTGAAGGAAGTCACGTTGTATAAATACAGGGTTAGATGTCTTTATTAAAAATTTTGGTACAAATTTTGGTATTTCATGTACGGTAGATATTTTGTATTACCTTTAAATTTTAAAATATTGCATTATTAGTTATCTTAGTTACTGATTTTTGGCCTCCACCTAAATTCTGTGCCCATGGCAATGCCTCACTACCCTCACCCAGGTCCTGGTAAAACCCACTTGTGTCCTGTCCCTCACCCTCCTCAGCCCCAGCAGTGGCTCCCCAATATTGTCAGGATGCAAGCAAAACTCTCCGTGTGCCCTCTAAGTCCTCCTGGTTGGGCCCCCACCCATCTCCACCCTAACCCTGGTAGTCAGCTGGAACATACCTGCATGGCCATAAAGGTTGTTTACATATCGGAATACTTCCTCATCCCGAGCACCAGCACCCGCACCCCAAGCGTCCCCTGCCATCCTGGCTCCTCCCCCAGGACCGTATCAGAATTCCCCACAATCCAGCAACCAAAGGACCAATGTCTGACCAACTGGGGACCCCCAGATCCTGCCCAAGCAATGTTTTCAACAGTCGCCTCTCCAGCCTCATCCTATGCCAAGCTCTCCTGTGCTCGGCTCCAGAAATACTGTCTTCTCCTTGTCTCTCTGCACGTGTGTTCCCTCTGCCTGGCACCTGCTAACCTCCCATCTTTGCCCATTTCTCTCTGAAACATCCTTCAGGCCTCACCCCAAGTGTCACTTCTGCAGGGAAGCTGTCCCAGACCTTTCTGACCCCCTACAACAGACTCTCTTCATGCTGTGTGTTACTTCCATGGACTTATTCAAGATATATTTTGGAGAGTGAAGTGATCCGACTTGTTGATGGATCAGATGTAGGGTTTGGGGGTGGTAAGGGAATGGGAAGAGTCAGGGATAATTCTCGGGTTTCTGGCATTGGCAACTGGGTGTAGATTTAACATATCCCAAACTAAACTACTGCTTCCCCACTTCATGAACCTGCTCTCCCTCCACTGTAATAGGTGCCAATTCCATGTTTCCGGTTGCCCAGTTCAAAAACCTTGTCTTTCTTGAACTGTACACTTTAAATGGGTAAATTAAATGGTATATGAATTATATTGATATCTCAATAAAGCTGTTTATATACATATATTACCTATACACTTATGGGATATAGATATATATCAAGAATCTGATCATTTCCTTCACCTCCACTGCTACTACCCTGGTCCAAGCCACCACCATCTCTCACCTGAACCACTGCAACACAGCGGCCAGAGGGATTCTGTTACAATGTCAAGCAGATTAGGTGATTCTTCTGCTCAAAGCCCTGCAAGGGCTCCTATCTCCTCATTAAAACCACATTCTTTCTTTCTTTATTTTTGTCTGCATTGGGTTTTCGTTGCTGCGTGCGCGCTTCCTCTAGCTGCGGCGAGCAGAGGCTACTCTTCGTTGCGGTGCGTGGGCTTCTCATTGTGGTGGCTTCTCTTGCTGCAGAGCACGGGCTCTAGGCACATGGGCTTCAGTAGTTGTGGCTCACGGGCTCTAGAGCGCAGGCTCAGTAGTTGTGGTGCACTGGCTTAGTTGCTCCGCGGCTTGTGGGATCTTCCCAGACCAGGGCTCGAACTCGTGTCCTCCGCGTTGGCAGGCGGATTCTTAACCACTGAGCACCAGGGATGCCCCAAACCACATTCTTTTAATCAGAGCATTTAGTCCATTGACAGTTAAAGTAATTACTTATAGGTATGTACTTATTGCGATTTTAATCCTCATTTTCCAGTTGTTTTTCTAGCTCTTCTTTGTTCCTATCTTCTTCTTTTGATTTTTCCTTTTGTGGTTTGATGATTTTCTTTTGTAGTATGCTTGAGTGCCTTTCTTTTTGGGTTTTGTGAATCTATTGTAAGTTTTTGATTTGTAAAGCTACATTCTTTACAATGGCTACAAAGCCCTACACACTCTGACCTCTCCTTCTTTACCCTTGGCCTCACCACCTCTACCCTCCTCCTCACTCACTCGTAGCCAGACATGCCAGCCTCCTTACCATTCTTCACATGTACCAGACATGTTCTCACCTCAGGGCCTTTGCACTAGCTGCTCCTCCTGCCTGGTTTGTAATCCCTCAGATATCTGCACGGCTCACTCCTTCACCAGGCGTCACTGACTATCCTATGTAAAATTGCAGACCAACCCCAGTATGTTTAATCCTTTTTTCAATATTCAACATTTTATAGCATTTATCATTTTCTAATATACTATATTATTCACTTATTTGCTATATCTATTGTTTATTGCTCTGCCTCACCCCCTACTAAAAGTAAATTTCAAGAGGATGTGAATCATTATTTTGTTCTCTGATGTGTTCCAAGCATTTAGTGGACACTAAGTAAATATTTGTTGATTAAATAAGTGAATATGCAAAATGTGTCACTATTACATGGTATGGAGAAAACTCTCGCCCCATAGTAGGTGCTCAATAAATATTTGTGAATTAAATATTGGTACAATATTGATCCACAGGCCAGACTTAGAAATGTGTCCCAGAGTGTAAGCTTAGCACTTAAATGAGATCAAGTAGAAACTGACCAGCACTGTGCTTGAGCCATAGTAGAGTCTCAATAAGTATTCATTTACTACAATTTTGCTTCATCTGGGAATACCATCCCTTCTCTTTCCATATATCCAAAGAAAATCCATCCATCCTTCAAGGCTCAGTCAAGAATCACCTCTTCCTAGAAGTCTTCCAGTTCACTGTCTCCCAGCTCTGAATTCTACACCGGTATTTTTTTAAAAAATCAGGCAGCCTCAAGTTCTCTCTGAGTAGATGTCTGTGTGTAGCTGCTGTGTCAGTGCATCTTCCCATGTACTCTGTAGTAATCTGTTTCAACGATTAATGCCTTTTCTTGGTATATCCTCCCTTCCACACACACTCCACCTAGTCCTCCTGTGACCATGTGAAATATGAGACAGGCATGCCTGCCAATGCTCTCACCACAAAGTTATCAGGAATAGAACTTAATAAACAGGAAGCAACATATAAAAACACTGAGTCAGAGAAATGACACACAAATGCTGAAACTGCCTTTGCTGCCAAAATTCCAGCCTGTAGATGGGTCCTTCATGGTTGCCGATGAGAAGAGCCCACGTTCTCGGGTCTTCTTTACTCCTGACTTCAGTCGGCATTCTCTGATGTGGCACTTCAACTCTCATGCCTCCTTGGGGCCTCTGTCATCTCCAGTCTTCCAGAACCTCTGGTACCTGGGCTGTTACTTATGGACCAGGCGCTGTAGCATGCCTAACTTCCCGCGATATTTGGAAATCTACATCCTGTGCCTCAAAGAACCAATAGAAGAGAATAGGAAAGGAGAGACCTGGCGTTTGCTTTCACAATGCCATCTTTGCAGCTCTGCAGGCCAACGTCTTCCCTTTCTTAGTGGGTTTGTTTGCAGTACTTGCTGAGAATCCATTTGAGAATCTGCTGGGGTCTCTCTGCCAAATCAGATAACTCCCCCACACCCACCTTCCTGGCAGTGATGCTATGTGAAAGCACCTGCAAGCCGGAAAGCAGGGCTGTCCCATGGTGTCTCTTTACAGTTGCATCCAAACATATGTTGTGTTTCTCCATCTGGTCCCTAAGTCAGAGAGCCAGGCAGGCCTGGGAGATCTTCTTTTGTGTCTGTTTGACTTTTAGTGGTAGGTGTTCCTTCAATCCTGGCTGATCACAGAGTGACACCAATATGGATCAGAGAATTAGCAAATTCAAGGAAGAGATGCCTTTTGAGAAAAGGCATGAGGCTATGAGAGGCTCCCAACACTTAGAATATAGTTTTTATTTTAGATAAGGGGTTACTCGAAGTTAAACAGCACTTTAATGTAGAAAATATTTTTGAGCATGTATTATATATAAAGTATTGTACTTTAACTTTTACTGAGTACTTACCATGCACAGAGTACTCTCCATATGCTTCATACATATGCATACCTGTTAAACAATTTAATCCTCAATTTAAGGGAGCAGTGTTATTACACTCACTTTACAGATGAGGAAACTGAGGCACAGAGATGTTAAGTATGGCAGCAAATGGGCTGCAGGAGTCCAAGCAGACACGAGTGGTATCAAGAAGGGCAGAGTAAGATAAACGCCACAAGAGAGGAAAACGGAGAGGGCAGTTCCCTTGCTAGAATCCCCTCTTGTGCCTTTCCTTCCTGGAGAACTTGACATATTCTTCAAGATTCAGCCCTAGTCTGCACTTTTTGGTAAAGCCTTCTCTAACCCCTACCACCAGAAGAGAGGAACACTCCCTTGGCTGATGCATCCTGCCTGGGTCACAGCATTGCCCAGCCTGATCACCCCACGTGACGACTGCTTCCATATCTTCCCCACTCCGTGGCTGTGAGCTCCTGGAGGGCAGGGGCAGACTGCGCTCCCAGGGCCTCCCCAGCACAAAGCATGGCACAGAATAAATTCTGTTGAATGATACAGCAGTGAGTCAGGCTTACTTAAAGGCCTCCATCCTGAAGTGACCCATGTCACTTCCACTCACATTCCATGGCCCAAAGCAAGTTACATGCTTCTAGCTGCACTTTCCACACCTCAGACCTTGCCTGGCCAAATTCAGCTATGCCAAACAGACCTCCACAGGGACTGCCAAATGGATCAGTGACAGACAGGTGGAGAGTGGCCAAACCAAGTCAACATATGCACACCTTGGGAACCCCCTTCACAAAAGGGGCACTTCTGGAAATGTGGGAAAGTTGCAAATGAGGTTGGTATGAAGGGAAGGATTCTGGACACAGATGGAGGAGCCTACACAAGGGCATATTCCTATCCTGCTGTTAATTCTCTGTATGACCTTGGGCACAGCCCTTTCCCTCAAGGGTCCTCTTCCTCTCCATCAGTATAATCTTGGGCTACAAGTTCATGGTCTCCATGGTTATAAGGTTACATGATCCTGACAACCAAGGAAAATGCCTCATCGACATGCCCAAAATATTATCTATCCCATAGTTTGGGAGCCTGATGGATTTTAGCAAATGCAGCAAAACACTGCAGAAAAACAGATATTTCTTTCCCATATTTAAAAAGGTTGTCTTTTTTCCGACCCTCACCTATTTTGTTTCCTTCTTGAAGACTGAGTCCCAGGGGTGAATAAGTTTTGTCATCTCCAAATTCAGAGAAATTTAGATTTCATGGTGTGAGGGAAAGGAGGGATGAACTATCTCTTCCTTGTCATCACAGGAAACTGCAGCACATTTCAAAAGTAAGACTGGCTTCTGATTATTAACAATAAGCTCTGGCCCACAGCCTACCTTGCACATTAATCTTACCAACAGATGCAGACTTGCACACACAGTCTCTGGCTCTGTGCTGAGCCCCAGCTTCTCTGGCCAGTTCTCATGCTGAGATTCTCTAAGGACAGCCATTTCTGTTTGGGCAACTATGAAATCATCCATTTGCCCTCTCAAGGAAATGTTGCTACCCTAGGGTTTAAGGGGGCAATGGGTCCCTAAAATCTTGACTAAGGAACTTAAGAGATTTGAAAGGAAACTTAAGGTATGTACTAAGATTCTTTTAGTATTAAGTGACAGAAACACCAGCTGATACTGACTAAGGCAGAAAAGGTAACTTTTTTTTTTTGCTCGTGTACCTAAACAGTCCAGAATGTGTGTGTGTGGGGGGGGGGGTGCCTACTAGCTTCGGGAATGACTGGATCTAGGTGCTTGAGCAAGCTCATTTGGAGTTTCTCTCTCTCCCTCTCTAACCTACTTTCCTCAATGCACCCTTTCACTCTCAGGCAAACTCTTTCCAAGCTTGACAAGATTCTATCCTAGCACTTCAGTTAAACAACCTCAGTGGAAAGAGATTCTGGTTGCCACTGGTTCCAACACAAGTCTCAGAAATGACTCGTTGCGTAATTTGAATCACACGCCCTTTTCTCAACCAGTCACTGTAGCCACCCCATTCACATTTCACAAACTGAGTACAAAGGTATAGTTTCCCAAAGAAAAGACAACTTTAAGACCTGGACAGAATGCATGGAGCATTCAGAGGACTCTGTAAAATAAATAATAACAGGTGGATAGGAGAATAATACCAGAATTCTCAGTACTACTGAACCAGTTGTGAATTACCTTTTTTCCCCTCTGGTATTCCTGCACCTGAACACAGTTCAGCCTGAAACCCAAGTGGGCACCATGAACAGAGAGCTCCAGGAGAACTCTATAATTCTGGCTCAAGGAATAGAAAGGAAAACTCCGAATTCTCAGATACAGATGAACTGAACACCACCAAAACCAAATTACATCCTATTGACATTTATCGATTCCTTGTTTTTCCCAATCAGAAGCAGCATACACATTCTTTTCAAGGGAACATTAAATATTTACCAAGACAGACCATATCCTGGACATAAAACAAACTTTAACAAATTTAAAGTAATTGAAATCATACGAAGTATGTTCTCAAGCTATAATGGAATTAAACTGGAAAACAATAAGATAAAGATAAGAGGAAAATCTCCAAGCACTAGCATATGAAACAATACACTTTTAAATAATACATGGGTCAAAGAAGAAGTCTCAAGAGAAATTAGAAAATATTTAAACTGAATGAAAATGAAAATACAACATATCATAATCTGTGGGATGCATGTAAAGCAGGGCTTAGAGAGAAATTTATATTAAGTGCTTACATTAGTAAACAAGAAAAGTCTCAAATCAGCAGTCTAAACTTCCACAAGAAACTAGAGAAGGAAGAGCAAAATAAAACCAAAGCAACCAGAAGAAAGAAAACAATAAAGGTAATGCAGAGTGAAGAAAATTGAAAAGAGAAAAATAATAGAAAAAAACGAATCAAGCCCAAAGTTGCTCTTTTCTTAGATGACTGATAAAATTGAAATGTGTCTAGGAAGATTCACAAAGAAAAAAGAGAGGAGACACAAATATTAGTATCAGGAATGAAAGAGGGGATATCACTACAGTACATTAAAAGAGTAATAAGGAAATACTATAAACACGTCAATTCATGTAAATTCAACAATTTAGATGAAATTAAACAATTCCTGGAAAACCACAAACAACCAAAAATCACTCAAGATAAAACAGACAACCTAAATAGTCTTATAAATATTAAAGAAATTGAATCTGTAGTTAAAAACCTTCCAAAAAAGAAATTTCCAGGCCCAGTGGTTTCACTGGCAGATTCTAAAAAATATTTAAAGAAGAAATAACACTAGTTCTACACAATCTCTTCCAGAAAATTGGACTGAAGGGAACATATCCCCATTCATTTTATGAGGCCAGCATCACCCTGATATCAAAAGCATACAAAGATGGTGGCAAAAAGAAAACTACAGATAATCTCCTTCATGAATATAGAAGCAAAATTTCTCAACAAAATAATAGCAAGCAAATCTAGCAATATATTAAAAAGAATAAAACACATAACCAAGTGAGATTTAGAGCAGAAATATAAACCTGGTTCAATATTAGAAAATCAATCAATGTTATCACCATATAAAAACTTTAAAGGGAAAAAAAACGCACGATCATGTAATTGATTCAAAAAAAGGATTTAACAAAATTCAACTCCAATTCATGATAAAAACTCTCAGTAAGACTGAAATAGAAGGGAATTTTCTCAATCTGATAAATGACATGTATTAAAAAAAAAATCAAAAAACCCTACAGCTAACATTACATTTAATGGTGAAGGTCTAAGTACATTTCCCTCAGATCAGGAACAAGGCATGGATGCCCCACAAATGGTTATAATCAAAAGAGACGGACAATACAGAATGTTGAGTCTATGGACCACCTGGAACTCTCATGCGTTGCTGTTGGGAATATAAAACGGTACAACCATTTTGGATATCTGTTTGGCAATTTCTAATAAAGTTAAACATACGTCTTTCATGTGCTCCAACATGCCACTTCCAATTCAACAGAAATGCATACATATGTGCACCTAAAATATGTACAAGATTACTCACTGAAACCTTAATCATAATAACCAAAACCCAAAAATAACTCAAATGTTTTCAACAGGAAAACAGATAAACAAACAATGATATGTTCATACAATGGGATACTAGTTGGCAGTAAAGGAAAGAACAACCTAGATGAATTTCAGTAACATTATGGTAGGCCAAAGAAGCCTGGCACAAAATAGTACACACTGTGTGATTTCATCCATGCAAAGTTCTAGAACAGGCAAAACTAAACTAAGATGATAGAATTCAGAACAGCAGTTGCCTGGGGGGTGAGAAGGTTGACTAGAAATGGGCCCAAGGGAACTTTCTGGAGTGATGGAAATGCTTTATATTTTGTTTGGGGTCATGATTTCACAGCTGATTACAATTGTCCAAACTTATAGAACCGAACATTTAAAAGTCGTGCATTTCTACTGTATATAAATTACCTCAATTTAGTAAGAAGAAAAGAAACCCTTTACGAATATAGCACTTAACTGTCTATGAAACACTTTCACCCTCCATTTGAGCTTCCCAACAACCTTAGGAAGTAGGAAGATTGGCTTATTTTATGGATGAGGAAACTAGGAGAGGATCAGAGTGAGGAAGTGTGTCCCAGGAGCATATAGCATGTGCCAGAGCAAAGACCAGAGCTCAGGTGTTAGGACTCCATGTCCAGTGCTCCTTATGCAATGCCTTGGTTTTCAATCTCTCTTCTCCCTTGCTCTCAAGCATTGCAGAGATGACCATGGGCAGGTGACTGTCAGCCTCCACAACTCTCACCACTTTCACCCCTTCTTTTGCTTTAGATTTCATCTGAAAAGTTTGAGAATTGCTGATATTATAGATGCTAAAACAACCGTAAATGTCCAGGGGCTCCCCACTTCTTTGGCAGCCTCTGTGGTATGACTTGCAAGACACTAGAATCTGATTTTCACTCTGGGCTAAAACAGTGATATCTGCCTGAAATAGTGCAGCCTCCAGGCACCAGCTATTACATCAGAGTGTATAAAACAGAAAGACCAGCTGGAGAAGAAAGTCTTTAACCATGGTTCTGCCACTGTGTGCTGTCAGCCCAGTCACCCACTCCCAAGTCTTGGTTTCCCAATCTTTAATACAAGAGACCTGGACTAGGTAAGTTCTAAGTAAGTATCCTATCCTAGGGTCTAGAGCTGGAAGGGTAGTATTCATCTTACTCCAAAACCTCCCATATGAACCCTATCAGCCCAGACACCCCACCTGAGGATTTTCATTCCAGAGAAAAATCTCACAAGTCATTAAGCTGAGAGGGACCCTCCTCCATGTACAGCAGTATGGGACATGCAGGATAAATCATCTCCCATTCCCTAGTCCAAGGAAATTTCAAAGGACCTGACACCTTCTATGTGCCATTTCTGGGCCAAGAAATTGGTATTATGAGCACTTGGGTCGCAGTCCTAGTTCCATTAATAGCTGACAATGCAACTCTTAAGCAAGACCCCTCCCCTGTATGGACTTGTTGCCTCACCAATAAAATGGAGTTTATGGCCCCAGCCTACCTCCCTGGATAATTGAAAGGACCTAAGGAAGTAAAATAGACAGGCATACTTTGAGCAGAATAAAACTCCCTACCAAGACAAGGGGCTCTTATCTTTGGGGGAGGAAAGCTAGAGCCATTTTACCTTCTAAATCCATGTAGTCCAGAACCAATCCTTTTTTCCCCCGTGCCTGTGTAGTGCCACTCAGACCACTAGATGGCGGTAGCTATCACTTGCAGATTCAGAAGGAAGGGTGTGGGAGAGCCAGGGGACCGCCTGCTTTAAGAAAACTAGGCCAAAGCAGGCTCGTTACATCACTTCTAATGGAAGCAGCCAGTTCAGTCTGGATCTTTCTTTATTGCAGGCAACAGTGCAGAGAAACTTCCTGGTTCCTGAGCATTTCAATGCTAATTATTTGGGCTGAAATCACTCTTTATCTCCCAGGGATAGGTCCAAGTCTCTGCCCCACCTTCCCTGGGTACAGGCCTTTCTCCTCCAAGGTCTCTTGTCCCCCTCTCCATCTGCCCCATGCCCCACTCTCAGCCCCATGCTTGAAGTGCATTTCTGTCCTGCCTTTAAATCTCAATTTAGTTCTTGGAGCACTCATGTCTACTTATAGCCGGGGCCACACAGAGTAAGTGCGACCCAGGCCCTGCCCTCAAAGGAAAAAAGGAGAGCTACAGACAGCTTGAGTTCAAATCCACCTCTGCCCCTCACTTGCTAAATGCATGATTTTGAACAAGTCATTCTAATTCTGTTCTTTGCTTTCCTTAATTTTAAAATGGGATTAATAATAGTCTTTTTAAAATCACTAATCCTGGTTTTTACAGCTCTTGGAATAGGATTTGGCACGCTGTAGGCAATAATAATGATTCATTGAGCACCTACTGGGTACATTATCTGATTTAATGCCCATATCAATGGCTCAGAGAAGTTAAACAATTTGCCTAAGGTTGCACAGCAACTCAGAAGTAAAGACAGGATTTGAACCAGGTTCTATCTGACTCCAGGAGCCCTGCCTTCTGCTGCTCTTAAAGGGAGAAAACAAGCAGCCAAACGTAGGAAATGGAGAGATGAGTGAATCAGCAAACTACACTGTCAGTTCCAGGGTACCCGCAAATCAGCCATCCTGAACTGTGCCATTCAGGTCTCAGAGATCTTGTCTGGATCATCCCTAGCACTCCCTGGGGCTTTGAGAACTGGGGCAAGACCCCTCTTTGGGCTGCAAAGTTTTTCATCTATAAAACAAGAAAGTTTGATAGATCACTTTTCTGCACATGCCTAGTTGTCAAAATCACCTGGGGTCCTTCTTAAAAGTATGGATTTTTGGACCCCACTTCAGAGATGCTGAAATAGAATCTCCAGGGGAGGGATCTGAACTTCTGTATTTTTAACAAGTGACTCATGATTCTCAGGACCAGGGAAGTTAGAAAAAAAATCCTAGGTCCAGATGATCTTAGAAGTTCTCCCAGCTCTGTCCATATTGCTTCACTACTACTCAGTTGGGCTCCTGATCTGTCACCACGAACACCACAGACCCTCTCCCTTTGCGCTACTATCCAGTTCCCTGAGCATCTCACCCTGCATGGATTTGATCACTCCTTCCTTCCTGTAAGGCACTCAGCTTCTCAAGGGAGCTGAAGCTGTATAAATAATAAATGGAATTTACAGTAGCATTTGGAATTCACTTAAGCACTAGAAACACAGTTGCAGTGACGTCTCCTCAAAAATCTTTTCATTGGGTAAGAAGGAATAAAGATAGCTTCTCTCTTGACTTCCCTAACATGCAAATCAGGATATTTTGACAAGACTTGATTCTAAATGTCCACAATGTCCCTTGGAAGGTGTCATTTCCACTGCCAGAACAGCAATACCCTGCTGCCCCAGTCTGATATACCTGGGAACCCTAGGCCAGACAACATTTTAGGCCAAGGACAGGGTTACTAGCCCCATGTCCTGGTCGAAGGCCTTGTGGAAAGACTGAGAAAGATGCATAAAGCCAACCCCAGCCTCATAAAACCAGATTCTGCTGTAAATCCCTTCAGTCCTTGCTCTTCCTGTTTGCAGAGTCTTCAAATGGTACAGTTGAGCAATACTGGCTTCTCGTTTTTCCTTCTTTCTGCTACAGTCCCTATCTCAGTCTCCACAAAACACTGATACCACTGACTTAAAACATACCCGAAATTCTTACTGTTAGGCCAAGTCTTTGAGTTAAGGAAATGTTCTCTGGGAGAGTGAGTACCCTGGGCTGGGTTTCAGAAGACTGGTGTATCAGTCAGCTGTGGCCATGATAGTGCCATGTAACAAGCCACCCCAACACTCAGTGGTTTAAAACAATCACTTATTCTCACTCACACATGTGTGTGTTGGCTGGACAGCACTGCTGATCTCATTCAGTTGATCTCAGCTCAGTGGAGTTTGGCTCTGGCCTTGGGTTTGGTCCAGGTCTGCTCCAGGTATCCCTCAATTCTTCTAGGACCAGAAGGCTAACTGGGGCATGTTTCTCTTATGGTGATGGCAGAAGCCCAAGAAGGCAAGTCCACAGCTCAAGCTAATCTCAAGCCACTGCTGGCATCACACTGGCTCACATCCCATTGAGTAGAGCAAAAGGTAAGGACATACAGTCTGCTCAACATGAGGCCACAGCGAGTCAGAACACAGGCAGGGTGTCGGAAGGTAAAAATGGAAGAAAAATGTTGAGTACACAGGGGTTACTCCCTGCAGGTGAAATGACACAGGAGAGGGATCCTGGAGAAGCTGGAACCAGTCTTTATGTGGAATTCACTCAAGCAATAATGGCATGGCTGCAGTAATGTCTCCATGGGGAGAGGGGTGGTAAGGAAGGAGAAAATGTAAAGCAAAAAAACCCCAAAAAATAAAACAACACTCTCCAAGTATGCAACACACCGCTGCCTGGACTCCGACTTTCTCAGTGCCTTTTCTCCCCATCCCCCAGGGCAGAAACCCACATGAGAGGTACCTGGCCTCTTCTTTGTCACAATTGGTTGTTTGCTTTAGATAAATCACAGCTTTATAAAAGATCAGACTGGGAAGGTACTATGGATAACCATCTTATCCCACCCCCTCAGCTTCCAGAGAGGAAAAGGGCCCTGTGGAAGGTCATTAGGCAAGTAAGAAGCAGAATGAGGAATACTGCCTGTGCTTGAGCAATTTTCCCACTCGATACACCTCCAAACAGCCAGGTAATTAAGATTTCATGAATTCAACGAACACTTACTTAGCACCTACTCTGTGCCAAGCACTGTTCTAGATGTTAGGGATAAAGAAGTGAACAAAACACCTCTCCTGAGGCTTCCATTCTACTGAGGGAGGGGGCACAGACAATAAATAGGTAAAAAGTAAATCCACTGTGTGGTGATAAGTGTGATGATAAAAATAAGCAGAGTAAGGGGATTTAAGTGTCAACACTGGGGTTGTAGTGAGAGGAGGTTGGTGTCTTATACTGGTGGTTAAGGAAGTTCTCATACGTGAGATGACATTTGATCAGTGCTATGGTCTGAATGTGTCCCCCCAAAATTTATATGCTGAAATCCTAATCTTTAAGGTAATAGTATTAAGAGGTGTGGCCTTTGGAGGTGATTAGGTCATGCGGTGGAGCCCTCAAGATTGGGATTGGTGCCCTTAAAAAGAGACCCCACAGAGTTTCCTCACCCCTTCTGCCATGTGAGGATACAATGAGAAGTCTGCAACCTGGAAGAGGGCCCTCACCTGACCATGCCAGCACCCTGATCTTGGACTTCCAGCCTCCAGAACTGTGAAAAATAAATTTTTGCTGTTTATAAGACACCCAGTCTGTGGTGTTTTGTTATAGCAGCCTGAACAGACTAAGACAATCAGGGAGTTGAAAGAACCAAGTAGGCAGTTGAGAAAATATCTGGGCCTTTTCAGCAGAGGGATCCACAAGTGCAAAGAGTCAGGAAGAGCTTGGCATGGAGTGAGGTGAGCAAGGGGAAGTAGTGGTCAAAAAGGTCAGCAAGACAGCATGGGGGTAGGACCAGGTCATAGAGGGCCTTGGGGGCTGTGATGGTTAATTTATGTGTCAACTTGACTGGACTACGGGATGCCCAGATAGCAGGTAAAACATTATTTCTGGTGCATCTGTGAGGGTATTTCTGGAAAAAATTAGCATTTGATTCAGTAGACTAAGTAAGGAAGATTCGCAGTCACCAATGGGGACAAGCATCAGCCAATCTCTTAAGGGACCAAATAGAATAAAAAGGCAAAAGAAAGGCGAATTCCCTCTCTCTTTTCTTGAACTGAGACCTCCACCTTCTCTTACCCTCAGACGCCGGTGCTCCTGTTCTCAGGCCTTCGGGACTTACACCAGTGGCCCCCCAACCCTGTGACCTTCAGCCTTGGACTAAATCATACTGCTGCTTTTCTGGTTCTCTAGCTTGCAGAAATCAGACTGTGGACTTCTCAGCCTCCATAATCACATAAGCCAATTCCTATAATAAATCTCCTCTTTATATCCATATCTCTGTCTCTAGCTATCTCTATCTCTATCTCTATCTCTATCTCTATCTCTATATCCACTTGCATCCTATTGGTTCTGGTTCTCTGGAGAACCCTGACAGGAGCCATAAAAGGACTGAAGACTTTGTTCTAAACAGGATAGAAAGCACTGGAGGGTTTTGAGCCAAGGAGACACATGATTGGACTTTGGTTTTAAAAGATCACTTTGGGGCTTCCCTGGTGGCGCAGTGGTTGAGAATCTGCCTGCCAATGCAGGGGACACGGGTTCGAGCCCTGGTCTGGGAAGATCCCACATGTCGCGGAGCAACTAGGCCCGTGAGCCACAACGACTGAGCCTGCGTGTCTGGAGCCTGTGCTCCGCAACAAGGGAGGCCGCGACAGTGAGAGGCCCGCGCACCGCGATTAAGAGTGGCCCCCACTCGCTGCAACTAGAGAAAGCCCTCGCACAGAAACGAAGACCCAACACAGCCAAAAATAAATAAATAAATAAATTAAAAAAAAAAAAAAAAAAAAGATCACTTTGGCTGCTGTGTCAAGAACAGATTGTAAGGGTGGAGGCGAAGAGTCTGACTGGGTGGCAATTTCAGTAATCCAAGCCAGCAGTGGTAGTAGTGGCTGGGACCAGGGGTTGGCATTCTTGGCGATGAGAAAGGGTCATATTTGGGATTATTGTGGTGGTAAAGCTGAGAGGATTTCCTGATAGATCAGAAGTGTGGTATTAGAGATCAAGGACAGAAAAGACTCCGTGAGCAACTGGAAATGGTAGTCACCATTTTCTGAGTTGGGTAAAGTTGCAGGAGAAGCAGACTTGAGTAGACAAATCCGAATGCATGTAGAAAAGGCAGTTACTTCCTTTGCTTTCTGATTGCCTGTGTTTGGCCTTACACAACTCAGCTACCCACACCCAGGGCAGTTTAAAGGGTTTCTGTAGCCAAATACACCCACGGTGGCACTTTCCTCTGATAGATGTAGTGATTTCCAGTAAATTCTTGGTCCCAGGTTGGGATCTCCAGGAAGCAGACTCTGAGATGAAGTTTAGCAGGCAGAGGTTTTTTTAAGAAAGTACTCTTGGGATCAATACCTGTGGAATGAAGGAAAGGAAGCAGATTGGGCGGAGAAAGATGTTGAGCTGAGATGCAGTGTCAATGGAAGTGTGGGGAGTTCTGAAAATGAGAAAATCCTTCAGAAGTGCCAGAGCTGGGGTGAGAAGCCCACTCTGAGAAAAAGTCACTCTCTTCATCGAGGCAATCCTAAAAGGGCTGTTGCTGACATCTGTATTCCCAAGACACTGCCAGCAGCTGGGGAAATACATTCTTTATTCTGGAAGGAGGATCTGGCTGTTGCCTCAAAATGTTTCCTCAAGTCAAACACAAGGAGGTAAGCTAGTTTCTTTACGTCCAGTCCTTCGGTACTAACTCCTGGCTGGTGAGCAAGTGGCAAACGCATCTGAGTTCACAGACTTTCCAACTGGTGGTGAAACAGAAGAGTATCTTAACAATGGAAATGAACTCAGAGGGAATTCCTGGTGGAAGGATGCCACCATGGAGCCATGGGCTATCATGCAGCTGTCAACCCAGACCCCTGGTAACATCTAGTCACATCTTTTGGAGTCTTGATTTAAGACATCAGTTTTCAGTATGTGAAAAACTCAGCAAGTTAGGTAAAAATTGTGAACCAAGCACAATCTCCATATTGTCCTTATCCTAAACGCTTAGAAAAAAAAAATTAAAAGAATCATAAACATTGATGATTATATAAACAAATAAAATACAATATAAATAGACTACATACATGTTTTAAAATATATTCACATATAATAAAAATCCATAACAGTATTGAAAAAAGAAGGGGTGCCTCCAATGGACCCAAAAGTGTTAGGAATCCCTGAAAGGACAAAGTAAGATAGGGAGGACTGAAACAGGAAACCCTACCTCAGTTGTACAAAGGAGAAATCTTCTGCAAGAAGTGGGGGAAGCAGCCCTAGAGGCACCAAAGTCAGAGGCAGCAGGAGGACCCAAGGATGATCAATGGGGTGACTGTTACAGAAGCAAATCAGTACCATAAAAGAAAAATACTAAATTTAACAATCTGAAGAGCTAAATTTAACATGAAGAACTAAATTCAACAAACTGAAGAACTAAAAACCCATGGAAGGAATCAATAAAATGAACGAAAAAAGATTTTAGAAAAGTCTAATTGGTATTCTCATGTGAGGGGATATTGCATATATACAAAGTAATCAACTAGAAGTCTTGGAAATAACAAATTTGAGTATTGAAATAAAAAACTCAACATATGGGCTGAATATCAGAATAGATAAAAGTAAAGAGCAAATTACTAAACTAGGATATGGAAGCAAGGACTTCTCCCAGAACAAAGCATGGAAAGCAACATAGATGGAAAGTAAGAAAAAAGTAGAGAAATGGAGAATGAATCCAATAGTGACAAAATCCATCTAATAAGAGTTCTAGAAAGAGGGAATAGTTAGAATGAATACGTATTCAAATAAGAAGTGAGGGGGAAATCCTGAAAAAAAAAAAAAAAAAAAGGAAGTCTCCAGATTGACAGGGCCATCAAGTGCTGAGCAAGTTAAATTTGAAAAAGATCTACATTTAGGTATCCTATGGACATTTTTACAAGACGAGAAAAATTCTCCATACAGACAAAACTGATTCCTTGCAAAGGAATGAGAATCAAGTGGCATCAAAATTCTTACTGGCACCACTGAATGCAACAGGCAATAGAACAGTAGTCCCAGAGATCTAAAGGAATTTATTTTTAACCTAGAATTTGATGTCCAGGAGAACTATCTTTGAAGTAAAAGGGGAAAATAGAGATATTGTCAAACATGCCCAAAAGAATTCTTAGACAAGATGGAACCATATAAAATAAAAAAAAGGAATCAAAGAGGGATTACCATATATTGCATCCAAATATGGGATTCAAGTCATGTTAAAAAAAGGAACCCAAAGAAATTAACAAATTTTACTAATTGAAATACATGATGATATTAAAACAAAATGATTAACATTTTGTAACTAAAATCCCAAACTATATCAACATGGTAGTGTTGGGGAAGAGAAAAGAAAGAATAGTAGGAGAAGGGAAGTAGTAAAAGGTTTTAGTATTTTTCACTGAAAGGATGTACGTAGTAATTCCAGATGTCATTAGGCCTCTCAAAAATGCACCCAATCTATTACAACTGATTGAAAGTATACAAATGGGATGAATAACTTCCAAACATTACAGAAGAAAAAATAAAATTAAAATGTATTCAATAATTTTTTTAAAAAGCACAGGAGAGATAGGGATAAAAAAACCAAGAATTTATGATAAATAAAAAGCACAAAAAAAAGTCAGGAATAAGCCCAAATATATCAGTAATATCAATAAGTATGAGTGGTTTAAATGCCTACTGGATGACAGAGACTGTTAAATTAGATTTAAAAAATAAAAGCCTATATGCTGCTTGTAAAATACACCTAAAGCAAAATGACAGGGGGAGATTAAAAGTTAAAGGATGAAAATAGCTATGGCATGCAAATACCAATAAAAACAAAGTAGGCAGAGTTGTAATAATATCAAACAAAATAGAGCTCAAGGGAAAAAAATAAGAAAAGGAACTAGGGGGAAGAGATAATTCATATTGATAAAATATAACATTTACAGAAAAGATATATCAAAAAATATATGATATATCTACAAAAATATATTTGTAGATTGATATATCAGCCATGAACTTTATGCACCCAATAACATAGTTTCAATACATAAAGCAAAAATAAAAGTTATACAAGGAAAAAGTAATAATCAACTATCATGGTAAGAGGCTTTGTTACTCACCTCTCAGAAATCACCAGATCAAGTAGCTGTAGATCAAGTACAGATAGAGAGGATCTGAATAACATATATATTATAATTTGAAGTGTGGTTTAACAGATAAGATGTTAATAAAAAGAGACTGCTCATTATATCAGTTATGCAGGGAACATTCAAGAAAAGGAATTCATGTATTAGGTCACAAAGGAAATCTCAACAAATCCTACAAGAAGGAAGTCAGACAGGCTACCTTCTAGTTAAAATGCAATAAAATTAAAAATTAATAACAAAGAAATGGCCAAAAAGTTCTATGTATCTGAAAAATGTTAAATATCTTTTAAATAATTCTTAGGTTAACAAAGAAAAGTTAATATTATTATTTAGAAATGAATGACAAGGAGAGGCCATATATCAAAACCTGAGGTATATACCTAACTCTGGAAAATTTATAGTCTTAAAATGAAGTTCTCAGAAAAGAGAAAAAAAGGAAAAATAAAAGGAAAACAAAATAACTAAGCTTTTCAAATCAAGGAGTTAGAAAAAGAAAAACAAAATAAATGCAATGACATCTGAGGAAGATATTAATAGAGACAAAATGCAAAAATTAATAAACTAGAAAACAAATCAACAGTATAGATTAATAAAACTAAAAGCTGGCTCTTTGAAAAGACCAATGAACTAGAATAATCTATGGCAAGACTGAGACTTGTGGGTAGGGTAGGGAAGAATGACAGAAAAGTACAACATCAAGAGTGAGAAAAGAAACATACTAGACAAAGCATATTTTAAATTAAAGAGAAAGTATATGCTAATTTACACCAAAGCATTTGAAAATCGAGATGAATAGGATAATTTTCTGGAAAACAATAAATCACAAAAATTGGCTCAAAAAGAAAAAAAAATCATGAAAGACCAATAATCATAGAAGAAATCGAAATAGTCATTATAACTCTACCCTTTTAAAGTGCACCAAAGTGAGAAAGTTTACAGTTTTGAATGTCCTACAAAACATTCAAGAAATCCAGAATTCCATGCAATTCTATTCTATAACCCAATTCCAAAACTGGACAGGGAAAACAAATACAGAAGGGGAAAAACCAGAAGCCGATATCATTTATGAGTGAAGATGCAAAAATCCTAAACAAAATATTAGAATATCAAAACCAGAATTGCATTGTGAGCAGGTATATAAGAATGAAACACTAGAACATCATCCATGTTTCTGACTAGACTGAAATCATCTCAACAGATCATTTCAATTGATGCTGAAATTTAATAAAATTTAATAAAATCCATTTCTGATTAATAAAAAAACCCCCAAAACCTAAGTTAATAATGTTTTCTACTATAGACCCACAGCACACATCAAAGTTAATGATAAATTACCAGAAACAATCCCATTACAGTCAGGATCAAGGCAAGGATGCCCATAATCTCTGCTACTTTTCAGTACTGTAATGAGGGCTTGCTCGTGGAGAAAGACAAGAAGAAAAGGAAATAAATATACTGCTGAACAGAAAGAGACAAAATGGTTAGTATTTTCAGTCAATATAACCATCTACCTGGGAAATCCACAAGAACCAAAAGCCTGTTTATAATCGAATATGAATTCATCAAGGTGACAGATATAAACACAAAAAATTAATAACTTTCATATTCCATAGCAATAACTAATTAGAATATGCACTTTATAACCCTATTCACAAAAGGGAAAAAAAGAACCTGAAAAATATCTCAGACAAACTTAATTAAAAATATCAGCAGAAGAAAGGTATAAAGCTTTAGGACATGAAGGAAAACCTGAATAAATATGAAGCCTGCAATATTGCTAGGTAGAGTAAAGCTTAAACACCTGTCTTTTAAAGCCCCATTTCTCTAACACTAGGACCAGACTCATACAGCAAAGGCCAAAACCAAAAACTTGCCTTTTAAGTCAAGCGTGCAGGGCTTTGTAGATTAAAGACTTTGTTAGCAATTGGGGAAATTAAGAAAATGTCTTTTCAGGAAGCAAAATGAGGGTGTGCACTGGGAACAGAGGGGAGCAGAAAGAAAGACTGGGGGACATGGAAAATAAAACTTGCAGAATTAATAAAGTTCATCATTGTGGGCCCTGACCAAGGTGAGACCCAGGAGCGGGAGAGGGGGAGGTCTCTGTCCCCACATATACCCCACAAAGCCGTGGTGGCCAAACAGATGGCACAGCACATTTTTAAACCACTTTTTAACACAGTCACTTTTTTTGCCTGCTTGCTCTTTATTCCTCTAGTCAAAAGTTCCACCAGCTGTCACTGTCTCAAAGAAAATGTCAGGGGTTTGTCGCTGCCTGTGCCTCTCCTCAGCTCAGTAGGGGAGAGGGTCCCAGGGACCTCAGCTCGCTGTGGTCCTGGCTGCAGAACTTGTGAAGCGGCTGAGGGGTGGGCCCCTCACCAAAATGAACCCACCAAGGAGGTCCATAGCCAATCCTTCCCCCACAGTAGCCCTTTCCAGGTAGAAACATACGTACTTCCCAAAGCACTTTCCCTCTATTTCCTTGTCTCCTTCCAGACACCCCTGTGAGGTCAGTATTATTTCCATTTCAAAGGGAGAGCAATGGGGAAGCCTGGCTTCCAGGCTTTCAAGCTGTGTGACCTTAGAAAACGCCCTTTCCCTCTCTGGGTCTCAGCTTCCCCACTGCAAAATGGAATCGACCAAAGGTCCTCCAAAGTCCTTCCAACTCTATGGCTCTAGACCACCGCTTAGTATCAGGAAGAAGCACTGATCCTTCTCTCTGAATGACAGCTCCTGCTGCCTCTCTGACTCCTTCCTTCCGCTCCAGAGAGCCCACTTACACACCAAGGAAATCAGAACCTGGGAACTGTAGGAAGCTACCAAACTAGGTTCTGTTGCTTTAGCATTTTTTTCCATCTCCAAATACCCATCAGTAACCTCTTTAAATGACAGCCAAATAGGGCAGTTGGTTTCTTGCTGAATCAAAATAAAGGAAGAAAAAAAAAAAAACTTGATGAGTAATTTGCTGAAACTAATCTCTGCTCCACCCCAAACCTTTTGAAATTACACATTTAAACTGATTTAGAGAACTTCAAAGATGCATTTAAAATGTCTTTCCTCCTTGTTTAACTATATAATTGTTTTCACTCACAGTAATCGTCTCTCGGAGGCGTATGCTTGACTTATTTAATAAATCCTTCACATTTGAACTCATCCATTAGTAATAAGGAGCCTGACACTCCATTACCCACAATAAATTTCACTGCCATTAAATAGCCACATACCACATGGAGGAAAGGAGACACTTGGATGTCCTTGCCGAGCCAGGGCAGCGTTGGAGCTCAGCCCCAGAGCCTGCTCCAAGCCTGCCTCTGGGTTCCTTATTCCATCTCTGGATTCTCCTGGGAGTCAAGGTATTGATCTAGCGAACCTGGAGGCTGACCCAGAAAGACAAAGTAGGATGGGTACACACATCTGCTCTAAGGCTCATCTTTGTCATTCCAGAAGGTTTGTGGCTGGGGTCCAGGCAGTAGGAGCCTGTGGCTAGTGCCCACCCTGGGGCCAAGGAAGGGAGCAGGCAAACAGAGCAGTGGCCAGGACTGCCCTTGGGCTTTATACAAGGCCTCAGCCACCCAGCTGGCCTTGACACAGAGCCCCAGTCCTCCTGCACATCGTGCACACGGCACAGCTGATAAAGAAAAGTCAAATGTGTTTACCACTTTCCTCCACCGTTGCCAGCTGGCTGCATTCTCAGGGGGCATTGAAGCTTAGCTTACAAGCTGATGGCACCTCTGCTCATTACCAAAGGGAGGCTCCAGCATGGGGAGAAAGAAGACAATCATTGATTGGGGAACCTTGGAGTCAGAGCTGAAAGAGACCTCAGAGGTCATTGATTCCAGGAGTTCTCAAGCTCTGCTGTGTGTCGGCATCACCTTGAGAGATATCTGAATCTTCAAGGAATGCCCAGGTAATGTTAATGCAACCAGAGGTGATCTGGTTTACTGGTTCTCAACACTGTCTATACAATATAATGACCTGGGAAGTTTTAAAAGTACCAATTCCTGGGCCTCACCCCATACCAGTTAAATCAGAACTTCTGGCTATGGGCCCGGGATATCAGAATTATTGAAAAGCTCCCCAGGTGATTATAATGGGCCATCAGGATTGAAAACGACTGATCTGGGCATCTTACAGAAAAGATACTATGGCCCAGAGAGTGGTTAAAACTTGCCCCACATCCCACAGCAAGTAAGAGAGAGAGCTGTATAGAATCCAGGCGTTTGCCAGTCTATCGTGAGCTCTCTGTGCATCCTGTGATATGTGAGGGTAAGGAACATGGCCAGTGTCACCCAGGAAAGCTCGATGCCCTGAAATGACAGCCACCCTGCAGGAGATGATCCTTCAGAAGATCATGTACCTAAATGGTGCCAGTGCTGCTGATCTGGAAACCACACTTTTTGAGTCCAGACCCTTTTTTTAAAAAAAATTTATTTATTTATTTATTTATGGCTGCATTGGGTCTTCGTTTCTGTGCGAGGGCTTTCTCTTGTTGCGGCAAGTGGGGGCCACTCTTCATCGCGGTGCACGGGCCTCTCACTATCGTGGCCTCTCTTGCTGTGGAGCACAGGCTCCAGACGCGCAGGCTCAGTAATTGTGGCTCACGGGCCCAGTTGCTCCGCGGCATGTGGGATCTTCCCAGACCAGGGCTCGAACCCGTGTCCCCTGCATTGGCAGGCAGATTCTCAACCACTGTGCCACCAGGGAAGCCCAGACCCCTTTTATAATGCCTCCTCCTTCCTTTTGAATCTCAGCACTCACCCATCAGACATCAACCCCTAGCTCTTGCCAGTCTCTGCACAGAATGAAGCCATGGAAATGAGCACACTGTCTTCTGCACCTTAGCGAGGGGTCCTAAGCATCGTAAGTAAATGGTAGATTCAACAAATCTGTTTCCTGCCCAGACTGTGAGTGCTTTGAGGGCAGCTCTGGGCTCCCTTCTCCTGTATTTCTTAGTTTGGGGCTAAGGACAGCCCGATAGAAAAGGCTCCACGTGGCCTTGGGCAAGTCACTTCCTCGCAGGAGTCTCATCTGTAAAATCTGAATGCTAATACTCACTTCCTAGGACATCATTTAGATTCAGTGAAACACCAGAAGTAAAGTGCCAAGCCCAGAAGGGATGTATAAAATGTAGTTGACTATCTCAATTTCTATACAGAGATGGCACATCAAGGGAGATGCTGAACTTGGATAGCCTGGGTTCCAATTCAGTCTGTACCACTTCTTAGACCTTAACCTTTCTGACCTTGACTTCCTCTTCTGTATGATAACAGCAAGTGCCACAAAGGATTGTTGTGAAGGTTAAATTAGAAAGTACATTTAGAGCACTTAGCACATGCTAAGCACTCAATAAGCATTAGCTATTATTATTACTGCTGACCCCAGCCTCCTTCACAGTCAGCACAGCAAATGCTGGGAGTCCTATCCCCAGTGGTGGAGGACCTTACATGGAACTCTCCACCTTAGGAAAGAGGCACACACTCATTTGGCTGGGTGAGGATTACAAAGTGTGGCCGTGAGCGAGAGAGAAGCCCGCTGGATTTACAGCAACCCTAGCAGGTGGCCCAAGTCCTCAGGGCAGCTGGGACACAGCGCCCTTCCCATAACAGGGGGGCATCCTCCTCTGGTACCCCGTGGAGCCTGTCCATGCCTCTAGCAGGATGCTCATGACATTCAAGTCAATCATTGTCTTATCCTCTGACCAAAACCCCAGAGGCCAGGCCTTTTTCTTACGTGTGTTCCTTTTGAATCCTGGGATACGGTAGGCTCTCAATAATGTTCACCAGGTAAATGAATGGATGAATAAATGAATTCATGCTAGAAAAATCTGTTGAACTTAGTAGTCCTAGGGATGTTGGGTTGAGCCATGAGGTTCTCGGGAACACAAGGACAGGAATCCCGCTAACAAAGGGCAGGGACCCACTCATCTCAGGACGGCCAGCCCTGTCTGGGACAGGGGCAATTTGGGAAAGGAAGGAGCCCACATGATAGAGGATTCTGCTGACAAAATTCTCTAACTCTATGTCTGGACCAAGGAACTTTCTCCAGGGCTCTTAGAACAGGGTATGTAAACTGTGGAGAAGGGTTCCTGGAAGGAAAGTCAGGGGAGGGCTTAGGAAGGTTGACTCTTCCCAGACTGATTGCCTGAACGGGGAGCCTCCAGGCCCCAGAGCACCTGGTTAGAGCTTAAGAGGCAGAATGAATGCTGCCATTTTACTTTGTTGGTCATTTCCTGTCATATGAAATCTTGAATTTCCACTAAACTGCAATTTAATATCTTAATGTGGTAGCTCCTCCACCATAGCAGTGGTGCTGAGTTCCAATCCACCTATTTCCCAAGTGGGCACCATAAGGTCTCTCCTACCACTTCAGGTGGCCCCAGCACTCCACAGATCAAGAAAGCAACCAAGAGAAGCCTAACACCAGGAGGATGGATGGGTTGGAATGCAATGCTTTGGCGTGATTTCTGAGTACACTAGGTTGCAAATGAACAGAAACTCGTGACTCTTGAATGAACAGGTCTCCTTTCTTAGTAAAAGATTATTTTGTCTACCTCCTTATCTCCTCCTTTAGAAGAACAGAAGGTCATATAGATCCATAAAAGCCAAAGACTTGTAGACCAGGATACAGGATGGCCTAGAAATGACTCATAATTGAAAGAGTGTCTTGAAGAAGAGGTAGACACTTTGCCAGGGACAGGCAAACTACAAACTGTAGGCCAAATCAGTCCCCATCTGTTTCTGCACAGCCCACAAGGTAAAAATGATTTTTACACTTTTAAATAGTTGGGGAAAAATCAAAAGAATAATATTTTGTGCAAAGTAAAAAATCAGATGAAATTCAAATTTCTGTATCCATAAATAAAGTGTTCTTGGAACACAGCTACATCCATTCATTTATGTATTGTTGATAGCTGCTTTTGCATGTCCCAGTGGAAGAGTTGAGTAGTAGTGACAGAGACCATATGGCCCACAAAGCCTAAAATATTTATTATTAGGCCCTTTACAGAAAATGTTTGCTAGCTCCTGTTCTAAACCTTTAAAATATGTAAAGAGCTGAGAGGGAGTGAGAGAAAGAGAAAGAGAAGGAGGGAGAGAGAAAAAGAGATTAGCTTGGTAGAAGAGAAAACTACTACTCACCTGAGTGTGTCTTAGTCCATTTGGGCAGCTATAACTAACTGCCATAGACTGGGTGGTTTAAACAAAAACATTTATTTCTCACAGTTCTGGAGGCTGAAAAGTCCAATATCAAGGTGTTGACAGATCTGGTGTGTGGTTTGCAGATGGCCATCTTCCTGCTGTATCCCCACATGGCAGAGAGCAGAGAGGGAGAACCAGCTCTCTCCTGTCTCTTCTTATTGGGGCACTAATCCCATCATGAAGGCCCCACTCTCAGGACCTCATGTAAACCTAGTTACCCCTCAAAGGTCCCATTTCCAAATACCATCACACTGGGGATTAGGGCTTCGATATAAATTTGGGGGGAACACAAACATTCAGTCTATTGCACAGAGTTATCCAAAGAGGATATATGTGGCCTTGAAAAGGGACATTTGTTCTCACTCCGATGGATACTTACTTCTGAGATATTTTTAGGGATTTCAAGCATTAGGACAGGGAGTTAGCAGATGATCTTTAAGCCCCTTCTACCCCTGAGATGCCCTCAAGGCCAGAGAATTCCAAGGTGACTCTGGACTGGGGGTCTCTGATGCCTTCAGGCTCTCACATTACATTCTCTCTGCACCACCAGTTCTGTGGGAAGCTTTTCTGGTGCCAATAAGCTAGAGAACCCACTGATGAATGCATCTATCCATCAAGTAAGCTTAGCTAGATACACATGAGGCTGGAGATTCAAATTTTATTCTTTAAACCAATAGCTGACGGCAATTACTGACAAGAAAAGTTATTTCTGATTCACCAAGTCTCAAAGCTTTTGTTATGAGTCACTCTTCCAACAAAAAGTGATGTTGCAGTTATATATGATCTTCTGCGGCCTTTTTCTATGGAACGACATTGATCTATTTCTCATCTGAAGTCATAAGGGCCTGATATACCTGCAGTCTGACCTTGCATCTTAAAAGGTCCTACTAGCCATCTTAACTTGAAAGCTCTCGTTTTGGTATAAACATGGTCCTGCTTCTGATTGAGGCTCTGTCCTGGGCACAGGCACCGAGTCTGCTCTTTAAAACTATTCTACCTAGGAAAGGTTCTTTCAGGTGAACAAATAAAGTAAAGCCACAGAAGGAGCAAACAGAAGCCCCAGCAGGCTTAGAATAACCTCAGGGAATCAAAATAGCTAGAGAAGAGGTTGATGTGATTAACAAAATTTTCTGTCATCTCAGAAGGTATGAGTCAGGTTTTACTGTAATAATGCCATGTAACAAACAATCCCAAAATCTTAGTGCCTTACAACAATAAGCATTCATTTCCTAATCATGGGTCAACTGTAGTTGGCCATTCTCAGCTAGGCTTAGTGGGGTCCAATAAACTAGATTGGACTCATGCTTTGGGATGTTTCAGATCTACTCTCTGCATCTTCCATCAGGGCTGGGGCATGTTATTCTCATAATGCAGGACAGAAGCTCCAAGAGGGCTGCAGAAACTCACTAAGCCTCTTTAAGTCTCAGCTTGGAACTTGCACAATACCTCCTCCCACATCTCGTTGGTCAAAGCAAGTCATATGACCAAGCCCAGAATCAATGGGACGTGGAGGTATATCAGAGCCATGGAGAAGCCATGGCCAGCGCATAAAGGGAAGGAAGAATTATGGACAAATAACACAATCTAACACAGGGGGTGACCTGAAGTGCCTTTACTTCCTGAGCTTTGCTGAAACTATGAGAAAGTCAAGATCCATTTTCTTTCTCACTTAGACCTCGAGGACTGTGAAGGAATCTTGGTTTGATGATGGAGGACATGGGTGGTGTGGACCATTGTCTGAGTACCACTGGTCCCATCTACCCCTGGAGATAGGGAGGTTTATGGAAGGTGAACCTGAGTCCTCTAAAACTTAAAGAAAAACCATCAAGCCCACATGAATACATTTTCTCTTATCTCCACCTTCTTGCAGGATTCTGTTTAACTGGTGAACTCTGGTTAGTTGGCTCCCAGTTTACCGAGATTATATCTTTTTTTAACATATTTATTTATTATTTATTTATTTTATTTATTTTTGGCTGCGTCAGGTCTTGGTTTCGGCACGCAAGATTTTCATTGAGGCACGCAGGATCTTTCGTTGCAGCGCGCGGGCCCTTTGTTGTGGTGCGCAGGCTTCTCTCTAGTTGTGGCATGCGGGTTTTCTCTTCTCTAGTTGTGGCGCACAGGCTCTGGGGCACGTGGGCTCTGTAGTTTGTGGCACGTGGGCTCTAGTTAGGCGTGCGAGCTCAGTAATTGTGGCATGCAGGCTTAGTTGCCCCACGGCATGTGGGATCTTAGTTCCCTGACCAGGGATCAAACCTGGGTCCCCTGCATTGTAAGGCGGATTCTTTACCACTGGACCACCAGGGAAGTCCCCAGAGATTATATCTTGTAAGTGTTTTTACCACCCACTTAGCAAGTGGTGTTACTTCTGAATAGCCAGGATAATGATAAAATAAACAAAAAGCTATAGTCCTGTTCATGTGCTTACTTCTTGACTGTTTACAAAATGTTTATACTCACATTAGCTCCTTTGACACAATCAACCATCCTGTGAAGTGAGAACACAGAGAAGACAAGACCTACTTTAAAAGTGCTGATATGAAGGCTCAGAAATGGTGAGTGATGTGCCCAAGTTCAAAGGCCAAGGATTAAAGAGCTGGAACAGGCTTAAGATTTTCTAACTCCTTGCCCAGTACTCCCTCCCCTCCCCTCTGAGGAAGAACAAAGGAAGCACTGAGAGTGGGAAGCCATTGATTCTCTCCTGGCCAATCCAGGGAGACCTCAGGGAAGAGGTAGGTGTCAAAAGCTATTGGAAGGAAGCTGCCAGAATGGCACAGGGGAAATGTTTTTATACCTTCACACAAAACAAGACCATCCAAAAACCTTACAACTACCTCTACTCATATAGCCACTAGCCCCCAGAATGCCTTAAGCAGCCTCCTAGGCTGATGCTCCATTTCCCGTCTTGCCCCCAGAGGTCTCTTCTCCATGCAATAGCCAGAGAGTCTGCACAAAACCCTCCAATGGCCCCCCAACTTGCTCACAATAAGGCTCTCTGGTCTAGCCATATGCTTTCTCTCTGTCCCCCCTCCTACTGCCTCTCTCTCCTCTCCAGCCTCACCCACCTCTGTGCTTCTCCTTGAGCACAGCAAGCATCCTTCTCTCTCAGGGTCTTTGCACTTTCAATTCCCTCTACTTAGAATGCCATGCCCCCAATATACCTATGGTTCACCTTCTCACCTGATCCAGTTCTCCGCCTGATTGGGCCCTCTTTGGAGGTGTCTGAACACCCCACCTAAAATTCCACATCTCATCACTCTCTATATTTTCACTGTATTTTGCTTTTCTTCATTGCATCTATCACTTTGTGATAATATATTGTACATGAAAGACGTTTGCTTCCTTACTGTCTGTCTCTCCTGGAACAGAAGCTCCACGAGAGCAGGGAACTTGTCTGTTCACTGCCTTATCTAGCAGCTCCCTGAAGCATGAATGGTACATGGCAAATGTTCAGTAAATATTTGTTGAACGGATGAATCAAATAAATGAATGAACTGGTTAGCTCTTTCTCCTCCAGCTACAACCCACTTCACCACCTCACCTATGGGAGGTACGAAACTTTCCTAGAACTGTTCATGGGCTCATGCATCCTTCAAGAAGAGCTGAGCCCCAAGACACCATCAACAATGGCCTGGCCCCATTTCAGACCCTCTCAGTGGCTGCTCTGACAACCCTGTATGATCACAAGCCTGGAACAGAGGCTTGACGGTGCCAAACCGGGGATCAGGAGGAGGCGCCATCTTGTGTTCCTGGAGCAGAGGTCTTGGGACAAAGCCCTGAAAACTGGCATCTAGTCCAGGAGCATGAAACAGACTGGATTCCTCATGATGCTCTGGGGCCTCCTTCATGGGGATGGCTTCCTTGAACCAGTGTCCTACTTGGTGTGGGTCCCCTACAGTCTCTTGCTAAGGGACCCTGTTAACCCCGAGAGTTTCCCTGAGAACAGAAATACATGGCTTTGCATTGTCCCAGGCCCATCTTATTGAGAGCAGATGAAGACCCATCTTGACCAACCCAGGCAGTGGGGAGAAGGTCCCCCAGAGCCATCCTTGGTCCTCTCTCCATTAAGGTCTATTATGCCATTATTCATCAACAGAAGACCAACTCCCAACACAGAATTTTAAAGTAGAAAAGAAACACATGTTACATGGTCTCTATCTCTCTCCAGCTGTCAAGGTGTACCTCTCATGCTATGAGAATAGTCCACTTCACACATAGAGAAACACCAGCCATGTGACTTGGCCAACCAGCTAAGCCTTCACTTCTTAAGAGCTTCATCTACAAAATGGGAATCAGTCTCACCAGGCTGCTGGGAAGTTGCCCAGAGATCTGAGTTTGAGCCTTTAGTCAATCTCTATTTCTGTAACAAGTAGCTCTTTCTACTTTAATTTCCTCTGTTATAAAAATGAGAATGTTAGTTAATTATTAAGGTTGTCAGCTCTAAACATCCATGAAATGTCATCAGATTGTTCAATTAATTTGATAAACCTACCAAAGATTTTCTTATACAATAAAATATACAGCATATTAGAAGCATCATTTTAATTAGTAGACCATATTGTATAATTACTATATATATATATATATATATATATATATATATATATATATATACTGCATTTTGTCAAATACAAGTGTACTAATACACCTCAAAATTATAATGCATGCCCCACATAATGAGGCAATGATTCTCTTCAGTACACACCTCAGAGACTTAATTTGATTTGGAGATAAATAAAGCATGGAACTTGCCAATCTCTCGAGGTTACAGTGTTTTAAATACCAATTGCCTTGTAAAATGGATTTGGGGACTATTACAGCAATCCAGGCCAACCAGAGGGGAAGAAGATGCCATTTCAACAATATTTCCCTTTCCTGATGCCCGCATCAGTCTAGCTGTGAGAGCAGCATGCGCCCAGTCTCAAAGGGAGTGTTGCGGGTTCACCACCACGACCCGCACGGAGCTAGACCAAGAACAGGCTTGCTTTGATGGCAGATCTGGGGCCAACAAAGGAAGAGTTTTCCAGGGTCAAATCTCCACTGGAATGTGAGCTTCATGGGGGCAGGGACTGAGTCTGTTTGCTCACTGCCTAGAGCTGGGCACACAGGTCATCAGTGATATTTGTGGAATGGAAGAAGTAAGGAGCAATAAGACTTTAAGAAGATTCCAGGAGGACCCAAGCAGGGGATATTGCCCAGAGGAGTCATGCATTCAGTGGGTACCGGGGATCTTTAAGGTCTATATGAACCCTGAGATTCTACCTAGACCTGCAGGGATGTGTGCAAAATGGACAGCAGATGGGAGACAAGACAGCCCCTCTTTTCATATAGGTTCAAAGAGACATGATTATGGTGTTGGCTGGTTCACATCTGGCTGGGTGCCTTTCTCCTCTGGAAGAGGGACTTTGGGAGACAAATTTGCATCTGTCTGAGCTGCTGGTGAAATGAATCACAGAATTCAGCATAGGGTGGGAGACGCTATAGGCAGGGTCACAAGAAGAATAAAAGCTTGGACCCTATATTAGTTTCCCAGGACTGCCATAACAAAGCACCACAACTGGGTGGCTTAAAACAACAGAAATTTGTTCTCTCACATTTATAAGAGGCTAAAAGTCTAAAATCAAGGTGTTAGCAGGGCTATGCTCCCTCTGAAGGATCCAGGGAAGAATCCTTCTTGCCTCTTCCCAGCTTTTGGTGGTTGCCAACAATCCTTGGCATTACTTGCAGCTGTAACACTCCAATCCCTGCCTCTGACTTCACGTGGCCTTTTTCTCTGTGTCTCTTGTGTTTCTCTGTCCAAATTTCCCTCTTGTTAAAAGGACACCAGTCATGGGATTAGGACTCACCCTAATCCAGTATGACCTTATCTTAACAAATTATATTTGCAAAGACCCCATTTCCAAATAAGGTTGCATTCTGAGGATCCAGGGGGACATGAAGTTTGAGGGGACACTAATCGACTCAACACAGCCTCTGAGGACTCCAATGGGACACTGTCCATGCATGGAGCATGGACCTCATAGCCTAGCCTCTCCGCTGCAGTGTCTGCCCTCCTGCGGCTCTCTCTGACCTCTTCTGCAACTAACATGCTGGCCTCTGGGGGGCGCTGTGCCTACTTTAATCCTCCCCTCCTCCCCCCCAGAGTTACAGATGGTTCCCTCAAGTTCATAGGGAGGGTCTGCCTTGCTCCTGGCCATTGCCACAGGGCGGAGATCCTATAAGACTCCCACCACCCAGAGTGATCACAAGGGCATGAAAACGCCTGAAGTCATATGAACCTAAGAGAGGGAGACCACTGAGGACCACATCCTTTCTTCCCACCTTCCTGAGTGTTCTAGCCGTTCCTACTGTGGAGTCCTGGCCCCTCGCCACGGTGGGCATGGTTTTGTTCTTGCCTGTCTCCACGGACAATCCAGTAAACCTCAGTGTCTGGGTGTCATGGAGCAGGGCTACCCCCCTGCCGCTTAGGCCTGAAATGGAAGAGGAGAGAGTGGGTGGAATTGGAACACAAAAGGACTTCTCCCTCCCCCTGGTAGCCAGTGGAATGCTGTTCTGCTGGTTCCGTGTGATGACTGAATTGCCTTTTCACTGAGGGATGAATAGACCTTGAAAAGGCAGCTAACGTAAGATAATGGTTTCAAGAAAATGCAGCCTATCAAAGGGACCATAAATGAAAGTGGGGTTAATGGTTAATGGTTGTGCTGCTAGGGAGCAGCTCCCAATTTAACACTAAGAAAACCTCCCAGGCACCTATTAGTTCCTGCTCCTGTTGCCTCTCTCAACAACCCAATAAACTGGCAGGAATCAGTCTCCCCACTTCAGATGGAGATGTGGATCCTTGGAGATCGTAATATGAACTACCAGGACATGGCTTCTTAAGAGCATCCAAACAGCCTCTCTGGTTTACAGATGAGGAAAATATGATCCAGAAACGGTGACACATTGAACCAAGGTCACACAGCTAGTAAGATGCCCAGCTGGAATTCAAACCTAAATTTGTCTGGCTCCAAGTCCAGTGCTCTTTACATGACAACTATGTGATGATTTGGTCTGTGGTTTGCTCAGGTTCCCACAGTTAGTGGGTATTGGAGTGAAGACTTCAACTAGGTCTTCCAACTTCTGGTCCAGTCTCCTTCCCACTGCCTCCCGTGGGTCCTCAGTGAGAACTTTCACCCAGTCACCAACTCAGTCTCCCCCTTTTGCTTCACCCTCATAGTTGGTCACTCCAGGACTGTCTCACAGGAGCTGGGACTTGGTGGGTCCATGCAGGATCGGAGGTCCCGTGACTAAGCACTCGCTGGAATGGTAAGTCCTGATTTTTACAACACAACCAGGCTATGTTCTCAAACTGGGCCAGAACATTTGTTATTTCACATCAACTCTGAACACTCAATAGAAGAGAAAAAGTGGGACACTTCGGAACTGGCTTTCCTCTGTGCCAACAAAGTGCCATTACTTTAACTTCATTTGTGTGGTACAAATGAGGAGATAAATGTCATGTTCCAGCCAGTCTATTAGTGGGTATCAACTGCAACACGGAAAGATTGTGCAATCTGGCTGGGTAAGGAAAGGGGAAGAGCTGCACCCAAGGATTTCAGCTCTTAAATCCCTGCTGCCTGGGATTTCTGAATTGTGAAGCAAGATAAAAATGCATATGGTGCATTACACACCTACAGCTAGTTGCCTTTATATTTTTTTAATTACATACAAATTCTAGTTGGGTAACTTTGGGTATGTCCCTCAACCTCTTTGGGCCTCAATTTTCTTATCTGTAAAACTGAGACAATATCTGACCTCCTTGCTACACTACAGATTTTTGTGTGAGAATTAAATAAGGAAATGAATAGGAAATTGCAACTGTTCCACACATTATTAATTATGCATTACGCATCGTGTACACTCAAAATAATTATGTACCTAAGTAATTTGGATGCATGTTAGAAGTGTGAAATTCAAAATAAAATATATTGCCTTTTCACATCCCTGATGTAACTAATCCTGTGAGATCCAATAGAAGGGAAGGAATCTTTAAACCTCCATTTTTTTGTTTTGTTTTAATAAAGTTTCATTGAAGTATAACATATCATATAGAAAGTACTTGATTAATTTTCCAAAGTGAACATACTCACCATCAGCACCCAGATCAACAATTAGAATATTATCAGCCCCTCAGAAGCCCCCCTTATACTCCCTCTCACTCACTACCGCCTCTTCTTCCCCCAAAGTTGCCATTACTCTGACTTCTAATATTATGGACTAAATTTGACAGTGTTTGAACTTTGATCACATATTATTTACCTTGGGATCTGGCTTCTTTCAACATTTTGTTGGTGGAATTCATCACACTGTTTTGCACAGCAGTAGCTTATTCATTTTCATTGTTGTATAGTATTCCATTATGTGAAAAGACCTTTATTTATCCATTCTACTGTTGATGGACATGTGCACTGTTCTCAGTTTGGGGTTAATAGAAATGATGGTTCACAGGTATATAGATTTTTGTTGTAGATATAACTGGGAGAGGAATGCTGCGTCAGAGAGTAGTGAGTGTTCAACTTGATCATATATTGGCAACCATTTTCTAAAGTAATTGTTCTAATCTGTACTCAGACCAGAAGCATATGAGAGTTTCAGTTGCTCTGCAACCTTACCAGCACTTGATTTTTTTAAATTGAGGTAACATTGGTTTATAACGTTATGTAACATTATATTTCAACTTCTGTATACACTATTACGTACCACCAAAAGTTTAGTTTCCATCCATCGCTGTACAGTTGACCCCCTTTACCCATTTTGTCCTCTCCCCACCCCCACTTCCACTCTGGTAACCCCTACTCTGTTCTCTGTATCTATGTGTTTGCTTTTGTTTTGTTGTGTTTGTCCATTTATTTAGGTTTTTTTTTTTTAATATTCTACATAGTGAAATCATATGGTATTTCTCTTTCTCTGTCTGGGAGAGGTCCATCCACGTTGTCATAAATGGCAAGATTTCATCTTTTTTATGGTTGGGTAGTATTCTATTGTGTGTGTGTGTGTGTGTGTGTGTGTGTGTGTGCGTGTGTGTGTGTGTGTGTGTACCACATCTTTATCCATTCATCAATCAATGAGCACTTAGGTTGTTTCCACATCTTGGCTATTATAAATAATGCTGCAAGGAATATGGGGGCGCATATATCTTTTCCAATTAGTGTTTTCATATTCTACAGGTAAATATCCAGAAGTGGAATAGCTGGATCATATGGTAGTTATAAGTCTTATTATTTCAGCCATGTTGAAGGGTGTAAAACAGTATCTCATTGTATTTTTAATTGTCCTTTCCAGATGACTAATGAAAGTGAGCACCTTGTCATGTGTTTATTGGCCATTTGGATATGCATTTGCCTATTCAGGATATTTTAATATAAATGGACCATACCATACGTGGTCTTTTGTGACTGACTTCTTTCACTTAGCATAATGTTCTCAAGGTTCATGCATGTTGTACCACGTGTCAGTACTTTATTTCCCTTTATTGTTGAGTAATATTGTATTGTATAGATGTCCACATTTTATCTATCCATTATAGTTGATGGACATTTGGGTTGTTGTCACTTTTTGGCTATTATGAATAATGCTGCTATGAACATGTGTGTACAAGTTTTTGCATGAACATGTTTTCATTTTTCTTGGATATATACCTAGAATAGATTTGCTGGGTCATACAGTAACTCTAAGTTTAATCTTTAGAGGAACCACCAGACTGTTTTCCAAAGTGGCCAAACCATTTTACATTCCCATCAGCACTGTATGAGAGATCCAATTTCTCCACATCCTCACCAACACTTATTAGCTGTCTTTTTTATTATAGTCATCCTGGTTAGTATAAGGTAGCATTTCATTGTGGTTTTCATTTGCATTTCCCTTACGGCCAATGACATTGAACAGCTTTTCATGTACATATTGACCATTCATATATCTTCCTTGGAGAAATATCTGTTCAGGTCCTTTGCCCATATTTTGTCTTTTTATTATTGAGTCGTAAGAGAGGGAAGGATTTTTAAAATAACAGAAATTACCACTATATCTTTGTTAAGAGTTGCAAGTACTTTTTCCCAGTTTTTTGTTTCCTTACTTTCCCCCATTCAGAGTTTTTGAGTTTTTAATGAAATTTAATTTATCAATCTTTTCTTGTATGGCTTCTAGATTTTGAGCTGGAGTTTGAAAGGCCTCTCCCTCTCCCATGCTATAGGGAATTCTTCTATGTTTTCTTTGTGTACTTTTATAGTTTCATAAAGCCTGTGATACCTTTGAAGTTTTTCTAAATGGCTATCCAGTTATTCCAACATCATTTCCTGAATTGTCCATCCTTCACCCTATACTTTGGGATATCTTCTTTATCATATTCTGAATTGCCACAGTATTTGTATTTATTTCCAGATTTTCAGTTTTATTTCATGGGCACGTTTCATTCACTGCAACTACCTTGCTTTACTTATTGAGGCTTTATATGTTTTTATAAGTGGTAAGGTTAGTCATTTCTCTTATTTGTGAATATTTTTCTTACTATTCTAGTTTGTTTATTTTTTCAAGTGAACTTTGGAATAAGCTCATTTGATTAACAACAAAACCCTGTATATCTTATTATGATCATATTAAATGTATAAATGAAATTAGGGAGAATTGACTTTTTTTTGAGAATTGACATTTTATTTGTAAGTTTTCCTATCCCTTTCAGGTTCTTATTTTGTGTTTGTATATTGATTCTTCTTTTCTGATTATGTTATCTAATGATTTATCTATTTTATTGGTTCAAAAAACTAGATTTGGGATTAATTTATTAGTACTATTTATCTGTTTTCTAATTCATTAATTTCTACTTTTATCATTACTCATGACTTATTTCTGGTATCCTTCAATTTATTTTGGTATACTTTTTATAACTTTTTGAGCATGATGCTTAACTCACTTGTTTTTTGTTCTTTCTTTTGTTATTTAAGGCTATGATTTTCCTCTGTACATTGATTTAGCTGTGTATTAGTTTCCTAGGGCTGCCGTAACAGAATACCATAAACTGGGTGGCTTAAACAACAGAAGTATATTGTCTCACAGCTCTGCAGGCAAGAAGTTGAAGATCAAGGTGTTGATAGGATTAGTTCCTTCTGAAGCTGTGAGAGAGAATAGTTCTATGCTTCTGCCCTAGCTTCTGGTAGTTTGCTGGCAATCTTTGGTGTTCCTTGGCTTGTGGGAGCATCACCCCAATCTCTGCCTTTATTTTCACATAACTTCCTCCCTGTGCATGTCTTTGTGACCAAAGTTCCCCTTTTTATAAGGACACTAGTCATATTGATTTAGGGCCCACCTTAATGAACTCATTTTAACTTGATTACCTTTGTAAAGACCCCATCTCCAAATAAGGTCACATTCTGAGGTACTGGGAGTTAGGACTTCAACATATGATTGGAGGGTGGGACACGATTTAACCCATCACAAACTATATCCCACGAATTCTGATAAACAGTACTTTCATTATTGTTGTTTCCTAAGAGAGTCTTCCATTTCAGTTTTTATTTCTTCTTTGAGAGTTTAAGAGAGCCTTTAAAAATTTCCACACTGAAGGAGCTTTTCTACTTTCTATTTTGTTATCGGTGTTTAATGAATTATATAATATGTAATAAAATAGTTACAAAGTGTTATCCAAACTACATCTAACTTTTAGAATTTATTGAAGATTTATTTATGGGTTAATATATGGTCAGTTTCTATGAAAATTCTCACAGATTTTGGGGGAAACAAAAAGTTTATTCTTTCGTTACATGGTTTAATCAGGTCTACCTCATTAGTTAGTTATTTAAGTATTCTATATCTTTATTTATTTGTGTCCTCTTGGTCTATTCTTACAGAAGTAAATTATATTCCGCTTCTACTTATGTATGACTGCCTATTTCTTGCATCTCTTGTAACTTCTGCTTTATAAATGTGGATACCATATTATTTGGTGTATCAATATTTACAAATGTTGTCTTAGTCAAATTCATAAAAACAGAGTAGACTGGTGATTACCAGGCGCTGGGTGGGGGGGGAATGGGGAGATCAAAGGTAGGAATTTTTTGGTATAATACGATAAGTTCTGCAGTTCTAATGAACAGCATGGTGACTATAGTTAACAATACTATATTGCATACTTGAAATTTGCTAAGAGAGTAGGTATTAAATGTTATCAGCACAAAAAAGTAACTATGTGAAGTGATAGATGTGTTAATTAACCTCACTGCAATAATCATTTCACATTATATATGCATATCAATCGTCATGCCATATACCTTACACTTACACAATGTTATTTGTCAATTATATCTCAGTAAAGCTGGCAAAAAAAAATTGTCTTTACTGAATTATACCCTTTAGATTACAGTATACCCTTCTTTTTCATTTAATGATCTTTGTCCTGAATGCCACCTTATCTGTCCTGAACTCCACCTTATCTGATATTAAGATAGCAACCTGTGCTTTTCTTTGTGTTTATATTTCCCTGGTATATATTTGTTTTTCTGTGTCTTTGTTTTAGATGTATCTCTTACATATAACATAGAGTTGGGTTCGCTTTGTGATCCATTCTGAAAATCATTTATCTCAAAAATTTACTCTAGGTACTTCCCTGGTGGTGCAGCGGTGAAGAATCTGCCTGCCAACTGACAAAGGATTAATCTCCAAAATTTACAAGCAGCTCAATATCAAAAACACAAACAACCCAATCCAAAAATGGGCCGAAGACCTAAATAGACATTTCTCCAAAGAAGATATACAGATTGCCAACAAACACATGAAAGGATGCTCAACATCATTAATCATTAGAGAAATGCAAATCAAAACTACAATGAGATATCACCTCACACCAGTGAGAATGGGCATCATCAAAAAATCTACAAACAATAAATGCTGGAGAGGGAGTGGAGAAAAGGGAACCCTCTTGCACTGTTGGTGGGAATGTAAATTGATACAGCCACTATGGAGAACAGTATGGAGGTTCCTTAAAAAACTAAAAATAGGGCTCCCTGGTGGCGCAGTGGTTGAGAGTCCGCCTGCCAATGCAGGGGACACGGGTTCGAGCCCTGGTCTGGGAAGATCCCACATGCCGCGGAGCAACTGGGCCCGTGAGCCACAACTACTGAGCCTGTGCGTCTGGAGCCTGTGCTCCGCAACAAGAGAGGTCGTGATAGTGGGAGGCCCGCGCACCGCGATGAAGAGTGGCCCCCGCTTGCCGCAACTAGAGGAAGCCCACGCACAGAAACGAAGACCCAACACAGTCAAAAATAAATAAATAAATTAATTAATTTAAAAAAAAAAGTAAAAGAAACAGATCTAATATGAAAAAAAAAAAAAAAACTAAAAATAGAGTTGCCATACGATCCAGCAATCCTACTCCTGGGCATATATCTGGAGAAAACCATAATTTGAAAAGATACATGCACCCCAGCATTCATGGCAGCACTATTTACAATAGCCAAGACATGGAAGCAACCTAAATGTCCATCAACAGAGGAATGGATAAAGAAAATGTGGTACATATATACAATGGAATATCACTCAGCCATAAAAAAGAATGAAATAATGCCATTTGCAGCAACATGGATGGACCTAAAGATTATCATACTAAGTAAGAGAGAGAAAGACTAATATATCACTTATATGTAGAATCTAAAAAATATGATACAAATGAACTAATTTATAAAACAAAAACAGACTTACAGACTTTGAAAACAAACTTATGGTTACCAAAGGGGAAAGGTGAGGGGAGGGATAAATTAGGAGTTTGGGATTAACACATACACACTACTATACATAAAACAGATAATCAACAAGGACCTACTGTATAGCACAGGGAACTCTACTCAATATTCTGTAATAACCTATACGGGAAAAGAATCTGAAAAAGAATGGATATATGTATATACATAATTGAATCACTTTGCTATACACCTGCAATGAACACAACATTGTAAATCAACTATACTCCAATATAAAATAAAAATTAAAAAAAAAAGAATGAGTCCAAAGGTCTACATGACCTACTGCACCTGCCTTACCTACATATAGGGTGACTGTTGGTCTTGGTGAACAGTTTTGCTTTATGCCTGTTGAGCCAAAGTATTTCAGTTTTGATAACAAATTATAGACTCACCCTGCCTCTAAACCACACATGTGATTGACAAAGGTGCCAGGTAGCCTTGGTCTTCATTTTCATGATAATTGGAAAACATACATGATCTGCCATTGATTAGCTGCCTTTCTCACTAAGTTCAGTGTCTTCATCTGTAAGATAAAGACAAAAAGGGTATAAGTTCATTGAGCTCAAAAGTCTCTTTTGTTAGTACATCAGAAGTGTACTTTTACATAGTTTCACCAGTTTTCATTATGATCAAATTATTTGGGTCACGGCTATTTTAAGAGTCAGAATCAATATGGACAGAAAAGTGATCAGTTGTGTGATTATGTGCCAACAACAAGCACAATTATTATTGCAAGAGACGCCCTGCCACTTTCTTTGAGGAAAAAAAAGAAAGAAAATTAAACAGTTCTATTGATTTTTAGAGTTAGGCTCATGGAAAGGTCTTTTTCCACCAACACAGGGATGTGTCCAAGGTACGTGGTGCCCCTGAGGATAGCAGGACCTGCTTGACAGGAACTAGGATTCGAGAGGAATGGCTCACGTGCTCACCAAAATCTCCAGCATAAGAGTTTCAGGCAAAAGCCAATATGTGGAGGCTCTGAGGGCCTTAATTAAAAGGTCAATTAATTTTTTCCAAGGTAATTTTATAGTGTGTATTAAAAGAATTCATCATTGTTCTCTCCATTTGGGTGGAGTTCAAACCTGCTGGAGCACAGGGTCCTGTGTCTAAGGAATGACAAGTAACAAAAGACATTAGACAAAGGTAAGTCAACCTGACAGACCTCCTGGTCCACTCCCACCTCCAACCTCTTTTAGAATCTATCTTTAAATGGGAAAAGTCTAGCAATAAGACTCAGAGCTTTGGATTCTTCTGTTACTTTGGGATATTTTTCTAAGTACTTCAAGTATACATCTCTTCCCTTTCCCTTACCTGGAATGAGTTGTTCATTTGCCTAATCCCTCTCTAGATGCCCCCACTCCTCCAGACCAAGGATCAGCAAACTTTTTCTGTAAAGGGCCAGGTACTAAATATTATAGGTTTCGCAGCCCATATGATCTCTGTTGCAACTATTCAACTCTGCAGTTGAAGCCATAGGTAATACCTAAACAAATGGGCCTGGCTGTATTTTAATATAATTGTATTTATGAACACTAAACTTGAATTTGAGTTTCATGTAATTTTTACAGGTCATGAAATATTCTTCTTTTGATTTTCTTTCAACCATTTGACAATATAAAAACCATTCTTAGTTTGCAGGTTGTACAAAAACAGGGAGTGGGCCAAACTGGGCCTGTGGGCCATAGCTTGCCAACCCCTCCTCTGTATCATGAACTTGAGGACAGGGATTCAATCATAATCATCTTACTAACTCCTATGGTTTCACTCAGCGTCTGACACTTAAGAGACAGCGACAACTGTGGAGGAAGAAGTAAGCAATGGAGACCATGGAAAAGACGGCAGATGTATCCATCACATACAACAAAATAAGCCTTCACATTGTTCCGTATGGGTATTGGAAGGGAGGATGTGTGACAGCTAATAGTATTGCTTTGGAGTCAGAAAGACCTGGGTTTGATTTCCAGCTCCACCATTTCCTGGCTTGGGCCCAGACAAGTTCTGAACATCAGGGTGCATATGTCTGTAAATAATAGAAAAACAACCAATGGTGGCTTGAACATTGCAGATATCTATTGTCTCACTTATCAAGAAGCCTAGATATAGTGGTTCCAAGGCTGGTTCGGTGGCTCAACAGTGTCACTGAGGTCACACAGTTTGTCTTCTGATATCCTGAGCCACTGGCTTTTCATCTACATGTGTGTCACCTATGGTCACAAATGGCTGTTTTAAGCATATATGCCATGTTCAAGCTGGTAATATGGGGACAGAGGAAGTGCCAGCTCAGTCTCCTTTTATACTGCTATCAGGAGGTCACTGTCTTACCTAGAACATTCCAAGCAGATGTCATTTACGTTTTCCTTGTGTAGACCTGGGTTATGTGGCTACGCCTATTGCAAAGGAGGCCAGCCTTTACTGTGGGAAGCAAGGAGAGATGGAGTTGGGAGTGGCTTGGGGAGACCCTTAACAGAGTCCATTTCAAAGACTGGACAAGTGAAGTGATGTGTGAAAAGCATTGGCACATAAGTACTCAGTCAACTGCAGCTACTATTATCAGTAGGACTAACAATAGTTTCAAAATCCTAAAATATAATCCCTACACTGTCAGTATGAAAACTGTAATTTCTCAGATGAAGTTAGAAAGCCTTATACCCTCATTTCACAATATCCATAATTACATACACTTAAAGCAAACGAATATTGAATTGGAATAGAGAGCGTGTGTGTGTGTGTGTGTGTGTGTGTGTGTGTGTGTGTGTGTAACGGGCTATTGATTTATTTTATACTGTTCTATATATACATGGAGCTATATATACACATATATACGCATTAAGCATAAATGAGAAAAACCTGGTGACGCTAGGTATGCTCCACATCCTGCATGTTAAATTAGATAACTCAGTCACTTTCCCTGGGCTTAAAACCTGAGTCATCTTTCCCTCTCTCTTTGCCTTTCCTGGTCAGTCAATAAGCCCTGTAGATTGTTCACTGCAATATGTCCCATATTTGTTCTCTATTTTCCAGGACCCAAGCACAACTTTTATCACCTCTTGTCCAGTTGACTCTTGCAATAGACTCCTAAATATTCTTCCGTCTCTAGTTTTACCGCCCCCTACCAAACCAATCCATTCCCTCCTTCTTGCCAGAGTTATCTCCCTGAAGCAAAGCTCTGCCATGTCATTTTCTTGCTCAAAAACTTTCAATGGTTTCCTAATGCCTACAAAGGTCAAACTCCTCATGTTAGTCAAGGTGTTCCTGACCTGCCCCCAACCTCCTTTTCTGTCTTCTCTTCTCATTCAGATGCACAGTCCAGCTCATTTAGAACTTGCTCTCTGGTCTCTGAACCATCCCCTCCCCCATTTTCTACATGCATCGTAGCTCACACTGATCCATCTCTGCTTTTCTAGATCCCACCTTATAGGGATGATGGGTAATTTCCATTTTAAGTTACAATGAAACTCTGCTTATGGATGACTACAAGAAGCCCGGAATTTTATGGATTACAATTTGTGCAAAACTATCTGATTAAGTCAATGAAACAGTCAATAATTGGCTCTGATGTTTTGCTAGTCCCAAGGACATTCAAATGTGCTGACAATTGACAATTTAAAATTGAAATGCCCCATCAAGTGAGTTGGGAAGGAGACACCTGATTCAGGCCAGCAGGCTCAGCATCTGGATTGGACCATGGTAGGGCCCAGTTGGAGCTCAGCTTGGTTCTCCCCCTCCCCCTCTTTATAGAGATGTCAGAAGGCTTTCGTATAGCAGCGAGTTGGTGTATTCTGTTCTGGTCCAAAGCAGGAAGGGAGCCATTGCATTTGATGCCAGGTGCTGTGATGAATGTGCCATTTTTTGTCTAGTTAACTCTCCCAGTAGCTCTGTGAGGTAGGCATTCTCATTATTTCTATTTTCAAGTGGAGATGAAAGATCCAAAGATGAGTAAATTCTTAAGGTCACAATGCTGGGATTTAAAACCAAGTCTGTCTGACTCCAACATTTTTTTGTAGTTATCTAAGATCACACAGCACGTAAGGGACTAAATTTGGATCAGCTTCCATCAGGATGTCACAGAATACATTTGTGCAGGGAACAAGAAGCTGGGCCAGATGAACTCTGGAAATCTCTCCCAGTGAGAGGATTCTAAGAGTCCATGCCCATGAAATGGGCAATCAGACGAGGGCCCCTCCTTACTCCGGCTGTTAGAGGACTTTTCTTCATTCAGGTCTGGATATAAAATTCAAGCAGAAGAGCTCAGCCATAACCCTTCATATGACTTGAGTTTCAACGTATTTTTTTCATCATCAACCTCACTCCCATATTTCAGCAATGCTGCTCCCTAAATTTTCCCCATGATGTATTGTTTCATGTTTGTATGGCTAGTCCTTAAAACCAGACCACAAAAACTAGACGGTAGTAATCAGTTCTTTTCCTCTTTCTGAGCATGTGTAACTCCAGCTTTTCCTATGTAAAAGACCACCACATAACTTAGTAGGTAAGAGACTGGCTAGAGTTCGGCTGTTCTAGACGAGGTTCAACTAGGTTTGACTCCAGGCCATGAATTAGATTCAGGTCTGTTTCACATAGTTCTCACTCTTCTGCGACCAGCCTCTGGGGCATGTCTTCCTTATGGCAATGGAAGAAGCACAAAGGAGGGTAAACCCAGTCACCCAAGACATTTCAAGCCTCTTCTTGAATCACATCCTCTAACTTCCCAATGGCCAAAAAGTTAGGTGGACAATCCCAGACTCAAGAAATGGAGAATTTCACTCTGTCCATCATGAAGCCATGACTACAGGGGTGTAAAAATTTGGGACCAATAATTCAAACCACCACACCATTCAACCAAACAGGCACTGATCTCCTACTATCCACTGGGTTGTGTTTTCATCAACAACATAAAATATTGGAACAACACTATAAACACAAGTTAGGCACTTGGGTTACCAAGATATTCAAGTCATGTTCCTGATCCCTGTGAGCTCAAGGTCAAGTGGAGAAGAAAAAAAAGAAAAGCTAAAATTTATTCAGTACTTACTGTGTCCTAGGCACTGTGCTAAGTAAGCCCTTTGACACACTTAAATTACACACAGACCTCCCAACAATCCTGTGATAGGTCTTAATAGCCATATTTTGCAGATCATAAGACCGAGGCCCAAAGAAGTTAATATAACTTGTTAAAAGCCACACAGTAGAAAGCCGAAGAGCTAGGATTCAAATCTAGATATAACCCCCAAATCCATGCCCAGACAATTACAATGTCGTAATAAGTAGCATACTAAAGAAGCATCAGCAGAGGACTGTGGGAGCAAGGGGGAGGGGGCAGAGATCAGGTGAGCTTTCACACAGAAGGTAGCAAATGAGCTGGATCTTGAAGCTTAAGCAGAAATCCACCAGGAGTTTGGGTTGGTGGAAAGCATGTGCAATGGTCTGATGAAAGAGCAGGGCACTTTCTAGAAGAGTTGAGGGCTGTGTGTTGTTGGAGTGTAGAGATGGTGGTCGGAAGTGTGAGAAATGAAAGGGAAGGAGGAGGCTGTGGTGGGTGATGGAGAGGAGAGCTCTGTATACCAGGCAGGAGCTCTGGCTTTGCCTTAGGGACTGGGGAGCCTTGGGCAAGATGTGGTCTGATTGAAATTGAGTTCCAGAAAGAACAGTTTGACGGCAAAGTGGAGAAGATAGGCTTGAGCATGGAAGCCAAGGGACTAATCACAAAGCCTTCAGGGCAAGCAGATACCGCCACCCTGAGAAGCAGGCCAGACAGGCCCATGGAGACTGGAGTGCAGGCTGAGGCTGAAGCGGAGCTAGCTACCCCTGCTCGGCTCCAGCAGGTGCTGCCATGTGGGAGAGTGGGTTCAGAAATACAGATGTTTTTAATCTCTAAATTAAAAAAATAAATATCTTGATTTTTAAAATCTGGTATTCCTTTTGACCCCTTGCTATACAAGCACTAACTATTCACACTCAGGAACCAAATGCAGAATCTCTGGCTCCCCTGCACTCACTGTACTTGAACTCTCATTGCCTGAAATCAGAGATGGATAGATTCAGACAGTGCAGGACATTTGTGTTAGCAACCAATTTACGCATTTAAAAAATACCTGTCCATGTATACACACACACGCAATATACATATATACATGTGTATATACACACATACATGTACACATGTGAATGTGTGTCTGTAAATGCATGTGTGCATATATGCACATATGCATCAAAATTGGCACACAGCTGCTTCCATCACTGCAGCCACAGACCACACTCTAGCTCAGAGCCACACCGACTGCCCAGGAGCTGTGGGTTTCTTCACACTCTCACTCTTTTTTGGAGACAGATAAAGGAGTCATTCACAACCTGTGGTCAAATACTAGCCTCTTCTCTAGGCTTTCTCCCTTTACTTGATATCCAAGACCTCAGAATCGTCCCCAGGAAGGTGGCCAGGGAATTGAGTTGCACAGCTTCAGTCTTCAAAAGCAAGAGACGGACTTTGGGGGTTTGATCCAACAGCCAAAAGTATAAGACACGAAGGAGGGGGAACATCTTCTGTATGCTTCAGCCATGATTTAGTAGCTGAACCCCTCAGCCCTTGCATTGTGTGTTTTGACTACTACTTATAATCTGCTATATCTCCCTATTGTTTGGAGGGAAGGGTTGGGGTCTCAATCTCTCTCTCTCTCTCTCCTCCGCAAGTTTTCTATGACTATTTCCCTGAGTGCAAAATGCCTACTCCCTTACATGGCTTCAATTCTTCATCTTCTTTTTGATTTCCTCCCATTTCCTCCTACATCTGCTTCTTTGTAATTTAGCTACAAATACTTGTGGGCAGTTTCTTAATTATTTAACACATTTGCAATCAACTTCCCGGACCTGATGAGCGTGCCACCCAGGACACCTGAGAGCTCTCCGGGAAGCCAGGCCTCTCACCTTCCCCACCAGCCCTGGTCCTCAGGGGTTTAACATCCAATGGTTCTCTCATCACCTGGCCCTATAATTCACCAGTCTGAGTTATCATACTTGGCTGAGGGCCTAGGACCTAGGTTCAGAGCAGGTTTCCGGCTGTATACTTTGAAATTCAATGGCACATCTCTGATTCAGGGCTTCTTATTTTATGGATGGCAGCAGAAATCCAAACATCCTCTCTTCTACTTGATTTTGTGAGTGTCTTGATGTATTACTAACAAGAGTTTAAATTCTTAGAAATTTAATTATTTTAAAAAATCTTGACTTCAGACAATTTCTGGAACAGGTAGATTAAGCCAACAAATATTTGTTTATACTTACTATGTGTAAGATGATGGTCTGGAGCAGGTGGGGGGCAAATTATGGCCCATGTGTTTTTGTAAATAAAGTTGTGTTGGAACACAGCCACATCCATTCACTTATGTATCGTCCATGGTGGCTTTCAAGCCAAAATGCCAGAGTTGAGTACTTGCAATAAAGATCATATAGCCTGCAAAGCCTAAAATATTTATTATCCAGCCCTGGTCTAGACACTGGACAGTTGGCTGCAAGCTGTCTGAAGGATCTTACTGGTTCTCGTGGCATTCACTGCAAACACTGGTGACTCCTAAATCTATAGCTCTATTTGGACCTCTCTCCCAACTCCCACAGTCACATTTGCAACACTTTTTAGACATCGCCACCTGCTATCCCAATATTCTACTGGTTTCTCAAGCCCAGCCTCCCCATGTGAACCTCTCTTCCTATGGTGTCACCACCAACAGATCCTGTGTCTCAGTCACCTGGGAGCCACTCCTGGATCTTCCCTGTCCCTTAGCTTCACATGTAACCACCATGACTCCTCCTATATATCGCCATATCTGTCCCCCTTATGTCATCCTTGCTGCCACAGCTCCCTTTGTCTCCTGCCTAGAGCAGAAGTTTCCCCTGCCCACCCCTGGGCTCACCTCACAACACAGGGATGAGGATCAGCCAAGCTGAGGTACAAAAGAAGCATATGATACACAGCTTTTCATATGATTTGGGAGAACAACCCTTATGGTTCAAAAATAATAATAGCCAACACTTACAGAGCACTTACTACATTTTAGGTGCCGTTCTAGGTAATTTATGTACTCCAGCACCTTTGATCCACATAACAACCCTATGAGGTAGACACTCTTACTATCACATACCCATTTGACAGATGGGGACACTGAGGCTTGATGAAATTGAATAACTTGTGTAAGGTCACAAGCAAGCAAGGGTAGGAGCGGGGATGTAAACCCAGAAAGTCTGGCTGCAGTGTCCATGCTCTTAACCACTGTGTTACACTGCCTCTGCTGAGCCCAAAGCTTTATTTATCTTGCCAGGGTCACCAACATGGAACCCGAAGTCAGTCTGGGTGACAGCTTCCTTACAGCCTGAATGATTCCTAAGAAAAATGTAGATAATTCTTGCCCAAAGGATCTTACATTGGTACTCCAGGAGAAGGGCTGCCCAAACACCAGGCCTCTCCCTCCACTGTCAGGAATGGTGCCCAGGGGCTCATGACAAAAATTAAACCCAGAAACCCCAGAGCTTCATTTGTGAGAGAACAGGATTTCAGAATGTGGCTAGAATTGTTAGGACAATTACAACCTTTAAGCAGACTTTCTCCTGCATTTATCTGAGATAAAATCCATTACCAAGTTGTCTTTCTGCTCCTCAATCTGTCACTCTTCAAGCTTTTATCATGAATAGCAACACTTAAATATTCAGCAAGTGCCCTGCAGAGCACTAAATACCAAAAGCACACATAAAAGGTCATGGTCTCAATCCCCTCCCCACTCCCAGGAATTTACAGTTTAAGAGGCAAGACCCCAAAGCTGAACCTCAGAGGATGTGGCCTAAAAATGTAGAAAGGAATTATTTCTTGCCCTGTTTTTAAATTTTGACTTTCAACTGTCTTTGTTGGGTATTGCCAAGAGGAAAAGGCAGGTAAAGTGGCATATTTAATTCATCTGAACAAAACATATTAAGAATCTACTCTGTCCAAAGCTTTGGGCTTGGCACAGAATGTGATAGACAGGAGTGCCAAATAATTCCCACCTTCAAGAAGTTTCTATCGAGCAGTGGGATGAGTTATATAGCTACATAAATATAGTACTACATTACTGCCCCCCAAAAGGTATACATAAGGGAAATAATAGTTAATGCCACTCATTGGGCCCCTGCTGTATGTCAGGAACTATGTTCAGTGCTGCAAGCCTTCTGACATCTCAAAAAATCTTCACAATAGCCCTGCAAGGCTGGTATATTATTAGCCACATTTTACAACTGAGAAAATTGAGGCTAAGAGAAGTAGCCTACCCTAGAAGTAGAAGAGCTGGGATTTAAACCCAAGTCATTCAGACTCCAAAGCCCATAGCAGAGGCACTGTTTAAGCGCCTTTTTGCCCCAAACAGTGAATAGAATGTTAATAAGGATGATATGGGCCAGTGCATCCCAAGCAGAGAGAAGAATATGAGGGAGAGCCCAGAGGCAGAGGACTGTAGGGTATGTGCCTCGGGTGGAAGGATGAGGGAATACAGTGGATGTAAATCATAAAGGCAGGTTGTGGTCTTGACCGGATATTATGAAGGTTCTATCACTTGGTGGCTTCTGGCTAACCAGAATGGTGGTTTCTCCACTGGACTTCATATTTTAGGACATAAAAACAGCCTCAGAAAGCTCTGACTTTTTCTGATTTTAAGCCAAATCATGTCCATCTCCTTCAGCATTGTGTATAACCGTCTTTATCATAACTAAATCTTCAGCAATTTTGGGCGAAGCAAACATGGGCTTCCAGGATGGATCACTTGTCCTTGCAATGGGCCTTCATGCTCTGGTGACAGAGATAGCTGGGACTTGGCTGCCCTCCAGCTAATCACTTCTCCCTCTTAGAGAAGTAGTTCTTGCCTTGCATCTCTGCCTCATCAAAGGAGAATGGAATTGGTTTGTGGGCATTCTGTTGGGATTGGTCTGTGGCATGTTGCATTAGTGTTTCAAGTACGGCCTTCAAAAAGTATGTTTCCATTTGTTGTACTTTATCATAATCAGAGACTGATAGCTTCAAACGAAAGAAAGAACAGGGCCTGAATTCTACTTACTGGATGAAAAGGAGATAAGCAAGGGGAAGGGCAAGAGGCAAATTGTGGAAGAGACTCATATTATCAATAACAATACCCATTTCAGCACTGTTCAGATGATGTCTGATGATCAGGAAGACTCAGGGTCATTGGGAAGAATGAGCATGAATTGACCAAATTTCCACACAAGAGCGACCTCAAAGGTCAAAAGACTCAGATTAGAATCATAGCTGGAAGGAAGAATGAGGATCAGCCCCTCATTTGAAAATTGGAGCAGCTAAAGCCCAGGGGGGTGCAAAGACTTAGCTGAGGTCACACAGATGGTTAGCAATGGGACAAGATTTGAAGTATCTTGCTTTCCAGTCCAGGGTCTGTTTACGACATCATGCTGCCCTCTAGGAGAATATGACTATGAGCAAATAGTAAATGTTTTAAGATGTCAGAAACCTGGGTGTGGGTGTGAAAGGCCAAGGATGGCTTCAAGGAGGACATGAAATGATGTGAAATGGGATTTAAATGGGTGGAGAGCAGAGGGCATTGTAGCTGGAGGGGGATGCCCTCTACCTGCCCAGAATGTGCCAAGCCTGGCATCTCAGTATCAGGAAAAGAAGTAAGCAGATTCTTGCGGCGAAAAATTGCTACAGCAGTAAAATTAAATCCCCTTTCTGGAAGAAATGGAAACCTTTATAAGAGATGAGAAATCTAAACCTTTGTGCTCTAGCTTAACTGATTTAAGAAACCAGCAGCTCCTTGCAAGGTTGAAGAGAGAAGGAGGAAAATACTTGGCTTGTGTCCCCACTTAAAGGAAGGGTATTTCCTACTGGCAGCTACAAACATTTATGAAGCACCCCTAGGGCTTCATCCCAAGTAGGGCAGCCAGGTCACAGAAAGCCCCCCAGAGCCTGGAGGGGCCAGGTTCAGCTTCCCTGGAGCCTTACCCATTCACCAATGGGTGACAGGACCACAAGAGACCTGAGTCACCCTTGCTAATCATGTTCAGTTCATTGGCCCATAACAAATCTCCCTCAGCTGGAATGGGATGCAGTCTCTAAAACAATAGCACAGGGAACTCTACTCAATACTCTGTAATAGCTTATATGGTAAAAGAATCTAAAAAAAAGTGGATATATGTATATGTGTAACTGATTCACTTTGCTGTACACCTGAAACTAACACAACATTGTAAATCAACTATACTCCAATAAAAATTAAAAAAAAAAAAAAAAACCAAAAACAATGCAGGCAAAGACAGCAGCTAACGTGGAGAAGCATTTATACAATGACTCTGGATGAAAAGTATAGAACCCATTCCCAAAGCAGGATGACAACAGAGATGTAAAATATACATAAGGAGGAATTAAGACTGGAAAGAAAAACGAACACCGTTGTGTCCAGTTGGTGGGATTACGGGTGCTTTTATAAATCTTTTAAAATAATCTTCATTATAATTACATGTGATTTAAATAATAAATAAATACATTTTACAATACTTTTATCAACTGTGCTTGCATTTCTCTCCAACCCACCCCCAGCATACATGGAGCCAGTAAAGGAAGTAGGTAACATTTTTCTTCAGCACTCACCCCACCCTCCCCCAATACCCTCTCCCTAATATCCTCATTTTATACCCTGTATTATCTCTCCCAGGCCTGATTCCTTAACCATTATCACAAATCCCTGACTTCTCCCTCTCATTCTTCCTGCCACCTACCTTTCCAAAATATTTCCTAGTATTGAAGCTGTCCCCAGAGTTCAGCAGTGCGGTAGTTAACCTGATGAAGGAAAGTGCTCATAGAGGTAGGTTGCTCTCTGGGATAATATATTTGCTTAATAGCTGGATAATCTCCAAAGACAGACACTGTCAATGCTTTCCCTCTCTGCACACATACACTACTCCCACTCCTTATAATTGGGCTGGCCTTACTGACTTGCTTGACCAATAAAATGAAGTGGAAATAACATTCTGGGTTTCTGAGACCAGGTCATAAGAAACCTTGCAGCTTCCTCCTGGCTCTCTTGGAATACTCAGTCTTAGGATGCTGTCTTCTGGCAATCAGCTGCCATGTTGTAAGAAGTCCAAGCCACATGGAGAGGCTAAGTGTAGATGGTCCAGTCTACTCAACAAGTATAGATGGTCTAACACCTAGCATTACCTGCCAGCCATGAGTGCACCATTTTGGACATCCAGCCCAGTCAAGCCTTCAGATGACTGCAGATGACTGCAACCTCAGCCTGCATAGGACTAAAACTGTGTGAGACCTCAAGTAAAAAACACCCAGCTGAGATCATTCAGTCCACATAACCAATAGAGATAATAACTTGATGCTTTAAGACACCAATTTTGACGGTGGTTTTTTAATGTAGCAATAGATAAGGAGCACATTTTTAAATAGTTTTTTTTTTTGGTGGGATGACAAAACTTCAGTTTCTGTGGTCCTCGATTTGGTGAAAGAGTCTCAGAAGGATTGCTTTTCTGCTCAATCATTTCTTTAATCATTCATTCATTCATTCACCCAACTTACACATAATGAAGAACATGTCTGTATACAGCACTGTGCCAGGTGCCAAGGAGCACAGCAAAGGCATCAGAAACAGCCATGCAAAAACTGTATTTCATCAAAGGCATTGACATGTTATGTAAAAGTGGTACAGTTACTTGAATTTAGATGGGCCAGGTGGGTAAGATTTGAATATTTGCATATCTGGGTGCAAGGGCATTGAAGAAAATGAGAATAATATGATCAAGGCCACTGAATCAAGACAGCAGGGAGTAAGCAAGGGATGCAAAAGAAAGCCCTCCAGTTTAATTACAAGGTAAGGAGCCCTAATGAGGATGGTGGTCAATAGGGCTGGTTGGGAAGTTTGGGAGCTGGACCTTGAGCAGGTCTCCCAGGGTGGCTGCCCTCTGAGCCACACTATCAATATGTTCCTGAAGGCCAAGGTCAATGTGATCTATGTTCTCTGCCACAGATCAGTCACTGATTGCTTTGCTGAGAGACTAGAGCCTAAGAATGCAAGAATCAAGTCTAAACAAATCCCCAAAGAATTCAAACTGCCCATCTTTCTATGTATAAAGTGTGGCCCCCATTGCATTTATGAGCTGTGGCAAAGTCCACACATTCACCATCCATTAATATTGATGATGGGCCCATGAAGATGCTATTAGGTGGGAGAACATGATAATAGCTCAGAGTTAATGACTGAAAGAATCAATCCCATTTCAGCCTCTAGGGAAGGGCTGAAGTTGGAGCTAGACAAGGATTACAGTCATTGCCCCCAAAGTATTAGCTGACCTGGATTCCTAACTCTGCTGGTAACTTGCAATGCGATCTCAGGTAAGTCACTATTCCTCACTGAACCTCAGTTTCCCCACCTGCACAATGCAGAGTATCTCTGAGGTTGCTTTAATCATGATATTTCTTGATTCTAAGGGAGAGAGATATGTTACATGAACAGGAGAAAAGGGGTGAAGTAGGATCTGACACTCACACTTCTGCCATCAACTCTAAACACATCCATGGAATTCTGACCAAGTCCTAATGGCATCAGTGTTTGGCTGGTGCAGTGCATGACTTAGTGTTTGGCTGGTGCAGTGCATGACTTAGTGCTTGGCTGAGAGTAAGATTAAACCTCAGATTCCCAGACAGTTGACTTTTCCCCAGGGCATGTGGAGACCATGATCCCAAGCTTCTCCCTGTACATCTCATTCTGGAGGTCAAGCTCCATTATTGCATGCTTAAATGTAATGCATTTAGATTTAGCCTCATGAATAAAACACTGTCATAATTCACTAGTAGAGGGGACATTCTTATCAGATTTTCTTCTCTGCCTTCTCAGGAATGTAATGTAACTTCTTTTCACTGCACCATAAATTTACTTCAGTGAGTTGAAAAAGCAGCTTCTTGTCAATATTTAAGTGGCTCACTAAGAGCTTATGTTTTACTACAGACAATCCCCAATTTATGATGGTCCAACCTGTGATTTTTTTGACTTTACAATGGTTGCAAAAGCAATACACATTCAGTAGAAACCAGATGTCGAATTCTGATCTTTTCCCAGGCTAGTGGTATGCTGTAGGATGCTTTCTTGTAATGCTGGGCAGAGGCAGCAAACCACAGCTCCCAGTCAGCCACGCAATCATGAAGGTAAACGATCCACCTGCTTACAACCATTCTGCACCCAGACAGCCATTCTGCTTTCCACTTTCAGTACACTGTTCAATAAATTACATGAGCTAGTCAACACTTTATTTTGAAATAGGCTTGTGTTAGATGATTTTGCCCAACTGTAGGCTAACGTAAGCATTCTGAACACGTTTAGGGTAGCCGAGGTGTAATAAATGCATTTTTGACTTAAGATATATTTAACTTACAATGGATTTATCAGGATGTAACCCCATATTAAGTCCAGTAACATCTGTATAAGCAAGAAGTCATGAAGTTCTTGATAAAATGAATTACTAGTTCACTGACTTACAAAATGAGCACTCTCAGTTCTTTAATTTGAGGAAACAGTAGCAGTTTTATTTAAGATCACATGAAACTTCACGACAACACAGGTCCCAATATCCCCAGGTTTCAAAACTGAGATGCACTTTCCTATACACCAACAAGGAATCCTCAGGGGCTGAGGTGAAGATAGAGGGGCACCATTTGTTAGCAGTAGGATATGGTCTGCCCATGCTGCTTCAGAAGTGATGCTCCCTTCACCGTCTTTGTGGGTTGCCATCCTCACCTGTGTCAGCCGAGTTAGCACCACGTACCACCTTCTTCTCTTTCCAAGTAACCGGGTAGGATTCAGAGGAAAAAATGAAGGGTGTAACTAGGACCCCCACTCCTCACCAATTCTGACATTTGGGAAATAGTGGTGAAATGGGTCATCCAAGCAAAGTTCACTTTGGATTCCTCACTTTGATGTATTCCCTGATGTATGTCCAAAAGCCGTCTCTTCCTTTCTCCTTTGAATGGGTGAGAGCTTGGGTAAGCAAGGGTAGGGCTTTGTTTGGAGGAAAGACAACTATGTAGAAGAAGGACAGCCTAATGCCTTGTCCCAAAAATCAAGAGAGAGTTCCAAGAATCAAGAAATAGTGGCTAAGGGAAACCTTCAAGATGGCGGAAGATTAAGACATGGAGATGACCTTCCTCCCCACAAATACATCAGAAATACATCTACATGTGGAACAAGTCCTACAGAACACCTACTGAATGCTGGCAGAAGACCTCAGACCTCCCAAAAGGCAAGAAACTCCCCACATACCTGGCCGTGTGGATGACAGGGTCTTGGTGCTCTGGCCAGGTGTCAGGCCTGGGCCTCTGAGGTGGGAGAGCCGAGTTCAGGACATTGGTCCATCAGAGACCTCCCAGCTCCACATAATACCAAATGACAAAAGTCTCCCAGAGATCTCCATCTCAACGCCAAGACCCAGCTCCACTCAACGACCAGCAAGCTACAGTGCTGGACATCCTAGGCCAAACAGCTAGCAAGACAGGAACACAACCCCACCCATTACCAGAAAGGCTGCCTAAAATCATAATAAGGTCACAGACACCCCAAAACACACCACCGGACATGGGCCTGCCCACCAGAAAGACAAGATCCAGCCTCATCCACCAGAACACAGGCACTAGTCCCCTCTACCAGGAAGCCTACACAACCCACTGAACCAACCTTAGCCACTGGGGACAGACACCAAAAACAATGGGAACTACGAACCTGCAGCCTGTGAAAAGGAGACCCCAAACACAGTAAGTTAAGCCAAATGATAAGACAGGGAAACACACAGCAGATGAAGGAGCAAGGTAAAAACTCACCAGACAAAACAAATGAAGAGGAAATAGGCAGTCTACCTGAAAAAGAATTCAGAGTAACGATAGTAAAGATGATCCAAAATCTTGGAAATAGAATGGAGAAAATACAAGAAACGTTTAACAAGGACCTAGAAGAAATAAAAAGCAAATGAACAGTGATGAAGAACACAATAAATGAAATTAAAAATTCTCTAGAAGGAATCAATAGCAGAACAACTGAGGCAGAAGAATGGATAAGTGACCTGGAAGATAAAATAGTGGAAATAACTACTGCAGAGCAGAATAAAGAAAAAAAGAATGAAAAGAATTGAGGACAGTCTCAGAGACCTCTGGGACAACATTAAATGTACCAACATTCGAATTATAGGGGTTCCAGAAGAAGAAGAGAAAAAGAAAGGGACTGAGAAAATATTTGAAGAGATTATAGTTGAAAACTTCCCTAATATGGGAAAGGAAATAGTTAATCAAGTCCAGGAAGCACAGAGAGTCCCATACAGGATAAATCCAAGGAGAAATATGCCAAGACACATATTAATCAAACTATCAAAAATTAAATACAAAGAAAAAATATTAAAAGCAGCAAGGGAAAAACAATAAATAACATACAAGGGAATCCCCATAAGGTTAACAGCTGATCTTTCAGCAGAAACTCTGCAAGCCAGAAGGGAGTGGCAGGACACATTTAAAGTGATGAAAGGGAAAAAGCTACAATCAAGATTACTTTACCCAGCAAGGATCTCATTCAGATTTGATGGAGAAATTAAAAGCTTTACAGACAAGCAAAAGCTAAGAGAATTCAGCACCACCAAACCAGCTTTACAACAAATGCTAAAGGAACTTCTCTAGGCAGGAGACACAAGAGAAGGAAAAGACCTACAATAACAAACCCAAAACAATTAAGAAAATGGTAATAGGAACATACATATCAATAATTACCTTAAATGTAAATGGATTAAATGCTCCAACCAAAAGACACAGACTGGCTGAATGGATACAAAAACAAGACCCGTGTATATGCTGCCTACAAGAGGCCCACTTCAGACGTAGGGACACATACAGACTGAAAGTGAGGGGATGGAAAAAGATATCCCATGCAAATGGAAATCAAAAGAAAGCTGGAGTAGCAATTCTCATATCAGACAAAATAGACTTTAAAATAAAGACTATTACAGGAGACAAAGAAGGACACTACATAATGATCAAGGGATCAACCCAAGAAGAAGATATAACAATTGTAAATATTTATGCACCCAACATAGGAGCACCTCAATACATAAGGTAAATGCTAACAGCTATAACAGGGGAAATTGACAGTAACACAATAATAGTAGGGGACTTTAACACCCCACTTTCACCAATGGACAGATCATCCAAAAAGAAAATAAATAAGGAAACACAAGCTTTAAATGATACATTAAACAAGATGGACTTAATTGATATTTATAGGACATTACACCCCAAAACAACAGAATACACTTTCTTCTCAAGTGCTCATGGAACATTCTCCAAGATAGATCATATCTTGGGTCACAAATCAAGCCTTGGTAAATTTAAGAAAATTGAAACCGTATCAAGTATCTTTTCTGATCACAATGCTATGAGACTAGATATAAATTACAGGAAAAAATCTGTAAAAAATACAAACACATGGAGGCTAAACAATACATTACTTTATAAGTAAGAGATCACTGAAGAAATCAAAGAGGAAATCAAAAAATACCTAGAAACAAATGACAATGAAAACACGATGACCCAAAACCTATGGGATGCAGCAAAAGCAGTTCTAACAGGGAAGTTTATAGCAATACAATCCTACCTTAAGGAACAAGAAACATCTCAAATAGACAACCTAACCTTACACCTAAAGCAATTAGAGAAAGAACAAAAAAAACCCCAAGTTAGCAGAAGGAAAGAAATCATAAAGATCAGATCAGAAATAAATGAAAAAGAAATGAAGGAAACAATAGCAAAGATCAATAAAACTAAAAGCTGGTTCTTTGAGAAGATAAACAAAATTGATAAACCATTAGCCAGACTCATCAAGAAAAAAAGGGAGAAGACTCAAATCAGTAGAGTTAGAAATGAAAAAGGAGAAGTAACAACTGACACTGCAGAAATACAAAGGATCATGAGAGACTACTACAAGCAACTCTATGCCAATAAAATGGACAACCTGGAAGAAATGGACAAATTCTTAGAAAAGCACAACCTTCCGAGACTGAACCAGGAAGAAATAGGAAATATAAACAGACCAATCACAAGCACTGAAATTTAAACTGTGATTAAAAATCTTCCAACAAACAAAAGCCCAGGACCACATGGCTTCACAGGCGAATTCTATCAAACATTTAGAGAAGAGCTAACACCTATCCTTCTCAAACTCTTCCAAAATATTGCAGAGGGAGGAACACTCCCAAACTCATTCTACGAGGCCACCATCACCCTGATACCAAAACCAGGCAAAGATGTCACAAAGAAAGAAAACTACAGGCCAATATCACTGATGAACACAGATGCAAAAATCCTCAACAAAATACTAGCAAACAGAATCCAACAGCACATTAAAAGGATCACACATCATGATCAAGTGGGGTTTATCCCAGGAATGCAAGGATTCTTCAATATATGAAAATCAATCAATGTGATACACAATATTAACAGATTGGAAGAATAAAAACCATATGATCACCTCAATAGATGCAGAAAAAGCTTTCGACAAAATTCAACACCCATTTATGATAAAATCCCTCCAGAAAGTAGGCATAGAGGGAACTTACCTCAACATAATAAAGGCCATATATGACAAACCCACAGCCAACATCATCCTCAATGGTGAAAAACTGAAACCATTTCCACTAAGATCAGGAACAAGACAACGTTGCCCACTCTCACCACTGTTATTCAACAAGTTTTGGAAGGTTTAGCCACAGCAATCAGAGAAGAAAAAGAAATAAAAGGAATCCAAATCAAAAAGAAGGAGTAAAGCTGTCACTGTTTGCAGATGACATGATACTATACATAGAGAATCCTAAAGATGCTACCAGAAAACTACTAGAGCTAATCAATGAATTTGGTAAAGTAGCAGGATACAAAATTAATGCATAGAAATCTCTTGCATTCCTATACACTAATGATGAAAACTCTGAAAGAGAAATTAAGGAAACACTCCCATTTACCACTGCAACAAAAAGAATAAAATAGCTAGGAATAAACCTACCTAAGGAGACAAAAGACCTGTATGCAGAAAACTGTAAGACACTGATGAAAGAAATTAAAGATGATACAAACAGATGGAGAGATATACCATGTTCTTGGATTGGAAGAATCAACATTCTGCAAATGACTATACTACCCAAAGCACTCTAAAGATTCAACGCAATCCCTATCAAACTACCAGTGGCATTTTTCACAGAACTAGAACAAAAAATTTCACAATTTGCATGGAAACACAAAAGACCCCGAACAGCCAAAGCAATCTTGAGAAAGAAAAATGGAGTTGGAGGAATCAGGCTCCCAGACTTCAGACTATACTACAAAGCTACAGTCATCAAGACAGTATGGTACAGGCACAAAAACAGAAATATAGATCAATGGAACAGGATAGAAAGCTCAGAGATAAACCCACACACATATGGTCACCTTATCTTTGATAAAGGAGGCAAGAATATACAATGGAGAAAAGACAGCCTCTTCAATAAGTGGTGCTGGGAAAACTGGACAGCTACATGTAAAAGAATGAAATTAGAACACTCCCTGACACCATACACAAAAATAAACTCAAAATGGATTAAAGATCTAAATGTAAGGTCAGACACTATAAAACTCTTAGAGGAAAACATAGGCAGAACACTCTTTGACATAAATCACAGCAAGACCCTTTTTGACCCACCTGCTAGAGAAATGGAAATAAAAACAAAAATAAACAAATGGGACCTAATGAAACTTCAAAGCTTTTGCACAGCAAAGGAAACCATAAATAAGATGAAAAGACAACCCTCAGAATGGGAGAAAATATTTGCAAATGAAGCAACTGACAAAGGATTAATCTCCAAAATTTACAAGCAGCTCATACAGCTCAATGTCAAAAAAACAGACAACCCAATCAAAAAATGGGCAGAATACCTAAATAGACACTTCTCCAAAGAAGATATACAGATTGCCAACAAACACATGAAAGAATGCTCAACATCATTAATCATTAGAGAAATGTAAATCAAAACTACAGTGAGGTATCACCTCACACCAGTCAGAATGGCCATCATCAAAAAAATCTACAAACAATAAATGCTGGAAAGGGTGTGGAGAAAATGCAACCCTCTTGCACTGTTGGTGGGAATGTAAATTGATACAGCCACTATGGAGAACAGTATGGAGGTTCCTTAAAAAACTAAAAATAGGGCTTCCCTGGTGGCGCAGTGGTTGAGGGTCTGCTTGCCAATGCAGGGGACACGGGTTCGAGCCCTGGTCTGGGAAGATCCCACATGCCGCGGAGCAACTGGGCCCATGAGCCACAACTACTGAGCCTGCGCGTCTGGAGCCTGTGCTCTGCAACAAGAGAAGCCGCGATAGTGAGGCCCGCGCACCGCGATGAAGAGTGGCCCCTGCTTGCCGCAACTAGAGAAAGCCCTCGCACAGAAACGAAGACCCAACACAGCCAAAAATAAATAAATTAAAAAAAAAAAAAAAAAAAACTAAAAATAGAACTACCATACAACCCAGCAATCCCACTACTGGGCATATACCCTGAGAAACCATAATTCAAAAAGAGTCATATACCACAATGTTCATTGCAGCTCTATGTACAATAGCCAGGAAATGGAAGCAACCTACATGTCCATCGACAGATGAATGGATAAAGAAGATGTGGCACATATATACAATGGAATATTACTCAGCCATAAAAAGAAATGAAATTGAGTTATTTGTAGTGAGGTGGATGGACCCAGAGTCTGTCATACAGAGTGAAGTAAGTCAGAAAGAGAAAAACAAATACCATATGCTAACACATATATATGGAATCTAAAAAAAAAAAAAACGTTCATGAAGAACCTAGGGGCAGGATGGGAACAAAGTCGCAGACCTACTAGAGAATGGACTTGAGGACACGGGGAGGGGGAAGGGTAAGCTGGGACAGGGTGAGAGAGTGGCATGGACATATATACACTACCAAATGTAAAATCGATAGCTAGTGGGAAGCAGCTGCATAGCACAGGGGGATCAGCTCGGTGCTTTGTGACCACCTAGAGGGATGGGATAGGGAGGGTGGGAGGGAGGGAGACACAAGAGGGAAAAGATATGGGGATATATGTATATGTATAGCTGATTCATTTTGTTATAAAGCAGAAACTAACACACCATTGTAAAGCAATTATACTCCAATAAAGATGTTAAAAAAAAAAAAAAAAGAAAGAAGTAGTGGCTGAGAGCCAAGAAATAATGGCCAAGACACTGAAGCCTGACTGTCTGGGTTCAAATCCCCCCTCTGCCTCTTGCTATTACTTAACGAGAGGCACATTACTTAACCTCTCTGTTCACAGGTTTCCTCATCTGTAAAACAGGCAGAGTAACAGTTCTCACCACATGGGGATGTTGGGATGATTAAATGATATCACACATATGAAGCATTAGAGCAGTTCCTGGCATATGCTCCATGTTTGCTATTTTATTGCTGTCGGAGTTTCTGTGGGCACCAGGATAACCATAAAATTGAGCTGGTTTCACACCTGCTGGCCTCCTAGTAGCCTGTGGCCAGCCAAAAAGAATAACCTTTCCAGGTCCTTCCCACTGTGGAACTACACAAGTCATGAACAGCTCCTGGCCTCATCGCCCTGGGTTGAGGAAGGGGAGTAAAAAGTGGGAGAGTTGGGAGTAGGACCTGATATGTGCAGCGCACTGACAAAAGCAATGACTAGACAGTCAAGACATTTGGTTCCAGTGCCGGTTCGGACTTGGATTATACACATGATCCCTGTGGTGGCTGACCTGGACGGCCTCCATGGTCCCTCCCAGTGCTAAGACTCTGACACCCTGGGGCCCATTGAGATGTGGGCCACCATGGCTCCCATGCCTTTTGAAAATCCTGATCTGCAGCCCTCAGGCCTGCTTCATCCCATAGGACTGGGCTCATTTCAGGTCCTAGCTGCCTCCAGTTCATACCTTCCTCTGTCCTAACATGAAATGATGTTGCTGGAGCGTTTGGGTCCTTTACACCTGTCACCTTTCTAGGTATCCAAATCTTCTGGGACCCCATGGACCACAGGACATTAATGACATCCTTTTCGTCTTCACTAAGGTTAGCTCTTTTCAGGAGAAACTCTGAGATAACTAAACTAGACTTGCTTTGCAGCCCTGCCCAAAATAACTGCATATGTTTTCTGGGTTATGTCAGCTCACTGAGCTGTCAAAGACACTTGACAGAAATCAAATGTTCTTCGTGGACGGTGTTGCCACACACCTCACACATAACACACACACACTGTGCTTTTTAAATCCCCATATAGTAAGAGTCAAGAAAAGATGGAGGACTGGAGTGCAGGAAGAGGAGAATTTTATATGCACTCAAGCATTCTTCCTCCAGGTTGAATCTGTGGGCTTTAAAAATCCAGCTGAGTCCTGATTCTTACCTGACTCAAGCTAAGTAAAATACATGGCAATCAGAGTTTAAGAAGCAACTTAGCTGAGTGGGCAAAAAAGGAGAGCGAGCCACACTTGGTGCTTGCCCTGCTTTCTTGTCTCGGCAACGTTAATGGGTCACTTGGTGACAAATGGAGACATAGAGTGACCTCCAGCATTGTACTAGAATGTGAATGTCTTGTGTAGGGAGCTTTATTGAATTTTAGGCAGGTGAGTGATAGCCTTCCCACATCATAAGCTCTCGTCAAATGTATCCTGACTGATATTTTCTCTCACTTTATAGGCTCCCTTAAGGAATAAATCCAATTGAAAAGAACGACACACCATTTGTACTTAATTAGACATGTTTCCCAGAAAACTAAAAGTCTTTACCAAAATATACAAGCATAGGCATTAATTCGAATTAGCATAAATGCCATACTTAAATGTGCTGCTTATTTCAAACCCAGATACATAAATATGTAGGTATAATTAGATGCTTTGCTCACTGAGGCTTAACTTTCTGGAGTGACTAAACTGGTGGCTCTTTACCTTATGGATATTCCTGGACATTTTGAGAATCTCTTGGAAGTTATCAACCCCTCCGTGTAAAATGCATCCATTACAACATTTTGCCTACATTTTGAAGGTATGCATAGATTCCCTGGAGCCCATTTATAAACCTTCCTCTTTCCCCCAACTCCCAGGGTCTATGGACTCAGGTCAAGAACCTCTGACTTGGTTTTCAGTCCTAGTCCTAGCTCAAATGCTGTGCTTCTCTCCCCTTGAGTTTTTATGGCACTAAGAGTTTGAGCAAAACCCCTTCTCTAACCCAAATACTGTATCAGGTCCTGAGATTTAGAGATGTTTGGCATAAAAAGGTCATGTGCATTTTCCTTATTATGGTTTCAATTGCCCTAGCAAAGATTTCTTTCAATAATAAAGGGTGTGCCTTTATTTTCCCTCTAACTTGTCTGTCTTGGAACCTATTTTTTTTTTTTTTTCACCCTATAGCCAAGAAAAGAAAACAGAAAATTGTTGAAGAGTAACAAGGACTTGCTAATCTTCACAAAACCCATGTTTGGCTTTCCTCTGATTAGTAGGTTAGTTTTTTCCTCTCTTTTGACAAACACTTTTCAAGTTCCTGTACTCTTTTCTAATCAATAGTCTAAAATATGGTTATGATTCTTAATCTTTCTCGTTAAAGAATCCCCTGTGACATAAACTCTGTTGCCTTTGTTGTAGAGCTCCTCCACCACCATCTTGACACAGACCAGAGACAGGGTGCTAAAGAGATATGCTCTCTTTGTTAGGCTAGAAGTCCTCAAATCTGATGTCTGAAATGGTTATTCGGGCCATTCAAATTAGACAAGGCAGAAAGTGAAGCTCAGAGCATTAGTTTCCTCGTCTATAGAAACAAGGCTGCTGATTACAATACTAACCCTGTAGGGTTGCCAGGAGGATTAAAGGACACAATGTTTGTAAAGTACCTGGCACAACCCCTATTATACAGCAGCTAATAGAAACTGTCCAATGGGCTCTAGCAAGGGAAACTACAGCACCATGGACAGCTCCCGTGGTCGGCCATTTTGGAGAAGGTCTTCCCAGCCTAGCTGACAGCTGCCTCACCAGGTGGCCCTGCTCTATGGAGCAAGGCTCTACAGTTCTTAAAAGGACCTTGGCCACTTAGACAACCTCTGGCTTTCTATGACAAGGAAATCATCCTCCTCTCCAACTCTACGTGAAGGTGCACCCCACCAGACGGGAGGCTCATCAAAGGGATGTAAGTGTTCAGAGGTTTTGCTGGATTAGAGACTTGGGTTTCCTTTTGGTGTCACATGGTTAAGTCCCCAGCTGATTAGTCTTCATAGATCCTTCTTCCCTCCGTGAGTACAGGGGGCTTAGGGCTCTTTGTTCTGACTCCACTCTAAAGACTGTATTTCTTGACTAACCATCCATTTCTCAGGAAAAACAGTCTGGCCCTACCCTATACGTTCCTTGGCCTGGTGTGTGGGTTTCAAGGGCAATTTCCTACTACATTAGGACAGTCAGCTCCTACAAGTGAAAATACCAGCCAAGGCACTATCTTTCTAAATAAAACGCTGACTAAATGTTAGCAGGCTTCTTCGTCAGAACAGGGCAGGAGCTGTGAGGGGGGACTGAACAAACATGTGGATGTGCTCTTTGCTGACAGTCATCAGCTGCCTGGGTTCCTGCCACGTGCTGCTCCATGTGGTTGCCCACGCAAGAGCATGTGCATCTACTCCCCATTCCCTCACCCCATTCTCTAAGAGTTCTTGACTCCTCAGTGCCGGTGCTACTTGTTGGCAATACATGTGGGTTCTGTAGTTTTGCTCCTGAAAAAAATATGTGTTAAAATCAGAATTTTGTAGTGAGTGTCACTTTACCATTGATTGACATTAAGATTGTTCAGTGCCTCCTTTTAATTTCCAGTTGTCCCCTGACTGTGAGTGTCTCTAGGCACTTCAGATTCCAGCCACTCTGTCTCCTGCAAAACTAGTTCTGTTAGTTGTTAGGAGTTTGACCATCATTTATCAACTTTCCCTAAGACATGTATTATTACTATTTCCCTGGACAATAGTAATAGCCTCGTGCCTACTTTTCCACCTTTTTTCTCCACTTCCAACCCAGATTATACAAAGCTGCCAGATTAACTTTCTTAAAGTTTACCTAAGCATAACAGAGCCCTGCTTAAAATACTTGTTTTTAATGGCTCTTCACTGGCTACAAAGTTACATACAAACTCCTCATCCTGTTATTCTTCTTGATATGGCTTCAGCAAGCTTTTCCTGCTCTTTTTCCTAACAATTACCCCTGCCATATGCCATCTGGATTCATTAATAATTTCTAAACAAGGATATCCTTGTAACTTTATCCATGTTCCTTGTCCTTCTGGAAAGATCTCCCCCTTCTTATAAAATTCTCCCATTCTTCAAGGTCACCACATACCCCATTCCTTTGTACAATCTTTGCTAAGTAACAGTAAAAGCTAACATTTAGCAAGCACTTAGGACATGCCAGGCACTGGGCTGAGCACATTATAGGCATTATACATCATTTATTCCCAGCAAAATCAATCTCTTACAACCCATATTTTGCATATTAGGAAACCAAAGTTTAAGAAGTTGGGCTTCTTGCTCAGTGTGTTAGAACTATTGAGTAGTGAAGCAGGCTTTGAACCCAGGTAGCCTGAGTCTGGGGCCCTCAGCTTTAAACGACTCTCCTGTCCTTGTACACCCAACCTCTAGCACTTGACTTATTCTTTTTTTTTTTTTTTAAATAAATTTATTTATTTATTTTTTGGCTGTGTTGGGTCTTCATTGCTGTGCATGGGCTTTCTCTAGTTGCCGTGAGAGGGGGCTACTCTTCGATGCGGTGCGTGGTCTTCTCATTGCAGTGGCTTCTCTTGATGCAGAGCACGGGCTCTAGGCTCGCAGGCTCAGTAGCTGTGGCGCACGGGCTTAGTTGCTCCGTGGCATGTGGGATCTTCCTGGACCAGGGCTTGAACCCGTGTCCCCTGCATTGGCAGGCAGGTTCTTAACCACTGTGACACCAGGGAAGTCCCTTGACTAATTCTTATACTGCTTACTGTACTCCACCTCTATCTTGTATTAAATTATCATCTGTGTATTTGTCTTCCTTTCCTTCACTCTGGATAGCGAACGTATTACCAACTTGGTCCTATTCATCTATATCTCTAACCAGCACAATGCCTGAAACTTTAGTGGAAAGAACTTTGAAACCAGGGAGGAGGTTGTCAATGTGGGCATTTTAGATGAAAGAGAGAACCTAATCTATTCCCAGAGGTCTGTGATCATGAGAGGAAACAGGGTAAATTTCATCCTAAACACATTCTACAACCCTTGAAGAAATGCCTACCTGCTTGGGGCAAGTGGTCAAGGAGCTAATGTCACTTCAGCCAGGCAGAGCCCAGAGCCCAGCTGCAGGGGGCTGCATTTTCCACCCTTCCTTTCTTTCCTTGTCCAAAAGGACTGTGATGGGATAATAGCAAACCCACTCAGAGAGCAAGGGTCATGATGTGGTTCACCTTAGAGAATAAATGTGTGGCCTGGGAAGCCAGCCAAGCCTCTGGCTGAGGCTGAGCTGTCCAGAAACTGAAGCAAGGAGAGTAAGGATGCAAAAGGAGGGGGTGGACAGATGATCCACTGATGAACTTCTTTCATACTCTGGTTGTATCAGAGTCCCAGCAACCACAAATTGGGTGATTTGAGAAAAGTGTGAAGAAGGGACTATTCTCAAGAGTATGGTAAGCTGTAGGGAAGCCATAGGGGTGGTGTTATGTCCTGGAGTGTGTAACAGTAGGGGTATTACCACCCTTAGGTCTGAGGGCCAGGGAAGGAGTGGGGATCCTGGAGACAGAGAAGCTGGCTGATAAGAGCAGTGACCTTCAGTCAAGGGACACAGCCAGCCCATGGCAACCTCAGTGTAAGGTTGCTGGGGGGGAAATACCTCAACTTCATTCTTCTCTCTCCCTCTAATCTACTTCTTAACCTCCCCATCGGTTGAGCCTAACCATAGTCAGAGAGCAAGGAAGCCCACTGATGTCATCCACAGAGGTCAGCCTCCCCAGGTACAGGGCTGGAGGGTGGATCTGGAGGGGCAAAAGAAAGACAGGTGAGTCAGAGTCATGGCCTAGCCTCAGTGACCTTGTCAACAAAGTACAGACTCTCAGAGCATGTTATGGATTGAATTGTGCCTCCCTACCGCTAAATTCATATGATGAAGCCTCAACCCTCAGGGTGACTGTATTTGGAAATAGAGCCTGTAGAGAGGTAATTAAGGCTAAATGAGGTCATAAGGGTGGGGCCTTAAACCAATAGGACTGGTGACCTCATAAGAAGAAGAAGAGACACCAGTGATGAACATGCACAGAGGAAAGGCCATGTGAGAACAGAACACATGTAAAGGCTGCCATATGCAAGCCAAGAAGAAAGGTCTCAGGAGAAACCAACCTTCCAACACCTTGATCTTGGACTTCTGGCCTCCAGAACTGCAAGAAAATTAATTTCTGCTGTTTAAGCCACCTAGCCTGTCGTATTTTGTTATGGCAGCTCTAGCCGACTAAGACAGAGCAAGAGGGAACCTTAAATATCGTCCCACCTGACACTCTTACATCACAGAGGAGGAGTCTGAGCAACAAGAAGATGTGCCTTCCCTAAAACCTCATGGTCACTTAGAGGCAGGGTTTAGACTAGAACCCAACTGGGGGGACTCCTAGGCCAGGACTTCCCACAACACCCAGAAACTCCAAGATAGGGATCATGAGTGAAATCCAATTTGATTATGTATTTTGTTAGGCTTATATCCAGTGTTGGGTTTTAACTGAATTAGTTTCCAACTTTGAAAAATCAGGCGATTTCACATTAGTATCCAGATATTCAACCTCTCTTTAAACATCAGAAGATCCAGCAACTCTGGGCCCACATTCTAGCATGGCTATAAAGAGCCTGAACTAAGCTACATCACTCTACTTCTAAGGCATCCAGACCAATCAGCCCACCATCACGCCTGCTTCCCTCATTTAGTTTCTGTCTGGGCCCAATAAGCAAATTCTGTTATCAGCCTCTGACCACATCAAGCTATTTTTCAAAAGGAACACACATGGATATCAATAACTAATCAGTATGCTGCACCTCACAGGAAATACATACAGTCAGTTGAGAATTTGGAAATAAGGGAAATAAGACTGTCCTCTAAGAGTTAAACTCGGAAGTCAGCCCACAGTTGTGCAGAGCAGAGTTAGGCTAAGTTGTCTGAAAGAGATAAATGTCCCTCAGGTGTGCCATACAGGACAGGAACCTGACTGTATGTGTGACACAACTGAAGAAAGAAGGTGTAAATAGGTGTGGGGCTGGTCAATCATAAAAGCTTAGAAAATAGAGTCAGAAGCAAAAACTGCCGATAATCACCAAGCACCATGCAGGAAGGGAGAACTATAGTCAGAAACATTCCCCGGACAGATAAGATCCACCATGCAATGAGGAAATAGCCCATCAACCATTTGAATCACCTTATGCTACCTGCTCTGGGTTCATGCTCACCAAACCACCTCCTCTTTAGACTCCTGTTTCCATGTAGAAAACTACTAGCCCCTCTTAATGCCCCCAGGGATGGGTGGGTACTGGTTTCCTTGCACTTCCACATGCTTGTTTTCTGATTGATTGCATCAGTTTTGGGAGATTGATTAAAGGGCTCACACCTCTGAAGATCAGTCTGATTCTCCGTGCCCTGAAAAATCTAGTTTCTGAGCCTGCAAGACGGAGAGCCAGATGTTCCTCTGGAGGCCTCTTGGGAGCCCAGCAAGCTGGCCTTCCTGGCAAGTTTCCTCTCCTCTCCCTTCCTCTGTCCCCATACACATGCCAGAACCTCATCTTTGGCCATATGGCCTCACTTAAAAATAATAATAATACATAAGCAATTTAACAGGGGTCTTCTGGACACAGTGCCTTAATGAAAAGGAGAAACACTTTAATCTGCATGTCCACATGTGGCTATTTAAATTAATTAAAATTAAATAAAGTTAAAAATTCAGTTCTTCAGTCATACTAGCCACATTTCAAGTATTCGGTAGCTACATGCAGCTAGTGGTTGCTGTATTGGACAGCTCAACTGGAGAACATTTCCAGCATCTCAGAAAGTTCTTTAGGACAGTGGTGAGGTTGATAATAGAATTCAGATAAGACAGAGAGATAAACATAAACAGAAGCACTCTTTGAAGGCTCTGAAATCACACCTCTTGTGTTTCCAGATGCTGCATCTATAAGCGAGGCCTGGACACTTGCAGAGTCAGAGTGAGTGACGGGAGTGAGTGGCAAGAGGTTCAGGTCAGTTTCTCAGGGATACTGACTGACCTCCATGCCTCACCAGCCCCCCAACGAGAGATGAACTTGAACCTCAACTGAGAGGGAGTTCTTCACAAACCCTTCATTACTCAGGCAGCTGAGTGCCTGCAAAATGCCCAACTTTAGACTAAGCTCTCAACACCTCTTCACCAGGGCCTGACACTCACTGAAACTCCATAAAGGGGATCCCAGGGACAGATGAAGACCAAGGTCTTTCATCCAGATGGCCCTGCACAGGCTTCCCTGCCAAGTAGCTCATTCATTCTGCATCAGAACTTGGTGAGGAAAAAAAAAAAAAAAAAAAAACGAACTTGGTGAGAATAGTGGGAAGGATTACTAAGCCCATTTTACAGATGAGGAAACTAAAGCTCAGGGGATTTAGATAAATTGTCCTTGGTAAAGGCTGAGAAGTTCCAGGTGAAGCCAGGATTTGAGTCTTGATTTCCCAACTCCTGGCTTAGTGCTTCTTCCGCTTACACTGTGTTTCCTCTTTAGAAAGAGCTCCCAAGGTTGCAAACCATTTGCCCAAGTGGCAGAGGGTTGGGACACATGATACAGAACCTGGAAGAAGGAAGGATGTCTCTGTACCACTGTGCTCTTGATGGCAAAGCAATGGGTGAGGATACAGAGGAGTCCCAGCTTAGAGGACCAAGGAGAGCATGGAGGGAAGGGGGAGGGGGAAGTGGGGAGGGGGGACCTGGGAAACACTTTTCCCTTATGACAGGAGCTCTGCTTTCCAATTCGTAGTGTAGGGATGATGCTAATTGCCTCTTTCCAGGCACACAGACAGACTAGAACAATAGAGTGAAATCATGGATGAGAAAATCATTGGGAAGATGGTAGGAAGCTCAAAGGATTATAAGTCTCCTGCTTCTCAGAACCCAAGCAAAAATAAAGCTAAAATAAACAGACATTTTTTCTCAGCCTTTTACTTTCATGAAAGAGATAAATGTCAAAGAAATCAAGCTTACATCAGACAGATTATACATAAATTTTCCCCGGGAGCCCAGTGTCAGCAAAGGTTCAGCTCAGCCCCCTGTATTTGCCCAGTTGGAGTCCTAAATAATGAGAATTACTCATAATAATGTAACAAGGCCCTATGTGACGGGCCTTCTGAATCATGAGAAGCAGTCCTAGGATTTTTATACAGCAGATTTCACTGTAGTATAATTATCTGGACATTGGCAATCTGTGTACAGTATATATGACAGTCCTCTTTTAACAGGATATTATATTTTTTCTAATTATTCTGGATGATGGGGATGTTATTCTATTACTGAAAAGTTATTTGGATTTGTTGTTGAGTTTTTTGAGCAGGGTAGTGTAGTGGGGAGAAAAATTCAATTTTCCTTGAGTTTTAACTTTTGGTCTAGTTTTGTGTTTCATATTACATAGGTAGGCATGGACAATGCTTTAACAAGACTGGGTGTGGCAAGTCTCACCTAATGATAGGGCTCCAGGGATAAAAGAGAAAAACAGGAAAAAGGAAAAAAAATTGTTTGTGTGTGTGTGTGTGTGTGTGTGCATGCACGCATGCACACATGTGTGTGACAGACAGATACAGGGACAGAGAGAATGGAGAGAGAGAGGAAGGGGAAGAGAGAGGGAAACTGAGCCAACAGTAATACCTCTTCTAGTAAGTCCTGGACCATCAAGTTCCCACCTGTGAGCGAAGGGATTTCTAAGACCCCCCTGAGAGTTTACAAGGTTCCATCCAATGTTCACAAAGCAGAAGTCTACATACAGCTAATAGCCTTCCCCAGCCACACCAATTCCAATCTAAGAAAGAATCTTCCTGAAGCAAAGGCAGGGCAAGTAGCTGACAAGACTAAACTTTATCGAGTGTAATGCTGTCTAATGCAATTCTCCAGGCAATATTTCTTGGCTTTTCACATGGTCCTCATTTCAGCTCAAGCCTATTGATCTCCTCCCAAATGATCCGGGCAGCTATGTGTGCTGTTTACTGAGGTGTTTCGATCGGTGCCCTGTATTAACCACCCTTCAGACAAATGGGGGTCCTGTTCCTTCTCCCCTCTCTGGTTCCCCCCTACCTTGTCATTAGAACAGGATGTACACCTGAAGGCTTGTATTACACTTCCAGGGAAGTGACTCTTGTCCTAAATTACGTTGCAATGGTCTGAATGTTTGTGTCCCCCCAAAACTGATATGTTGAAACCCAATTCCCAAGGTCATGGTATTATGAGACAAGGCCTTTGGCAGATGATTAGGTCATGAGGGGAGAGGCCATGAATGGGATTTTTGCCCTTATGAAAGCTGCCCAAGAAGGCTCCCTTGTCCTTTCCACCATGTGAGGACACAGCCAGAAGCAGGCAATCTGCAACCCGGGGAAGGGGCTTCACTAGGACACAACCATGCTGGTACCCTGATCTTGGACATCCAGCCTCTACAACTGTGATAAATAATTTTCTGTTGTTTATAACCCTCCCAGTCTGTGGTATCTTGTTATAGCAGCCTGAATGGACTAAGACATACCTCTTCTCCCCAAGTCAAAACCATCCCATTCACTCACTTAACAGATGTTTTAGTGACCACTAAGAGTTCAAACCAAGGCGTGTTCCCTTAAACCCAGTTAAATTATTACAGTTTACCTAAATCCAATTTCCCATGTAAGTCTGTGTGTGCATGCATGTGTGTGTGTGTGTGTGTGTTTTAGGAAAGGCTTGATACAGTACTATATGCAAGTATAAGTTACACTCTGTAAATAGATAAGAGAAATGTCTTTGTGACTATCAAGATTTTTCTATATTCAAAATGCTCACATTTCTAATCTATCTGCACTCTAGAAAGGGTTCTCTTCTCTTGTGACCCTTCTCTAGGAATTTTCATCTGACCTTGATGAGAATGGAGCCCTATAGAGACCAGGACAAGAAGGATCTGAGGCATTTGCCTCCAGTGGAAGCCTTGGCTTCTGCAGGGTTCACAGGAGGAGGAATGGAGAAAATGAAGAATGTAGATGCCACAGAAATGAACTGCATCAACCACTGCGGAGACAATGTCCCATCGTGGACAGAATAAAGCCTGAGAGTCAACATGTCTGGGTTCTATACTCCAATAAAGATGTTAAAAAAATAAATGTCTGAGCTCCAGTTCAGGTCTGCCACCTACTTACTTACTGACCTTCCTTGAAGGTACCTAACCTTTCTGAGCCTCAGACTTTCACCTGAAAAATGGGGACGAGAAGTGTCCATGTTCCTCCCAGAAAGAATTGAGGCTTTGCCTGTGAAAGCACTTCATAAAGCATTGTTTCTGTCAAGCTTCACTAAGGTATGCTGTAGTAACAAACAATCCCCCAAAATCTCAGTTTAATGCCAAAAAGTCTATTTAATTTATAGGGCATTCTCCATGGCAGTGGGGCTCCACTCCTCATAGTCCTAGAGACCCAGGTGACGGGGGGCTCTGTGCTGACAGCTGCTTCCATAGTCCCCGGGCCAGTGGGAAAGGGATGTGGTGAAGCGTGCACAGGCTCTTAAATCTTCCACTTGGAAGTGACACACTTCACTTCTGCTCACATTTCATTCTCTAATCAAGTCATATGCCACACCTAACTTCAAAAGATAGAAGAAGTGCAGTTCTTCCATGAGCCTGGATCAAAGATGGATGTACCTTTGTTCATGAAACTAGTGAAGCTTAGTTTCAGTCCCCTCATTTGCACAGGGCCCTCTCAAGTCCCCAGGAGAGGCCAGAGTAATATGTTTACATGGTCATGTGCTTTGTACAATTTGTAAAGATATATTTTTGTATCTTGTATAAGCTTTAGGCCCCACAAAACCTGAATCTGCCCTGGACAGGAAAGAGTACTGGAATATTTGTGAATAGCTGCAGTGAATAACTAGGATGACCAAAGTAAAATGCGTTTTTCAAGTATGCAACTCTGTTCTCCCAAAGTGATGGAGAACTGGAGGAGGATAGCATCTGACCCTAAAAATAAGGCTGAGGGATAGAATGATGGAGACTGTTGTACCACTACCCATATTCTTCCCTTGGTCCCAATCCCTCTTGCCACCTCTTGCGTTACATGAATCTGAGTCTTACCACTCTGTTAGGTCACAAACTACTTGGGAACATATACTTTGTATTATGGGCTTTTAGGATTTTAGAACTGAAAGTGGCCTTACAGGTTATTTAGTATTATTTAGTCCAACCCAAGAACTTAAAGAGGAAAAAGACTTGCCAAGTTTACATAACTATACTGGCAGGAGCCCGGTCCCCAATCCTTGAGTCACTAAACTCTTCCTTATATCTCCCACATGGATTAGTAAATAATTATTACTTAGTTCTGGTCCCAGTATTAGTTGAAATGAAAGTGGCACCATTTTCCCCTTTGAGATGTCATCAATTCTTGGCTCTGCCTCATCAAGGACTATCCCAAGTTGCATCCCAAATGTATCCTTTTTAACACTGACTTTTCAGCACCATTCTTTACCTCAGTGTCTGGACCTAAAGACAAAGTCCTTATCCACCACACTCTCCAGTCCTCCCTGCCCACACACTATACTCCTCCTTCCTCCCCATCCACACACCACACTCTATCCTACCTTCCACCTCCTCATAATCACATAGAGTGTAAGAGCTAAAAGAGAGTTTAAGAATCATTTGCCCAATCCCCATGTTTCACAAATGCGTGAATGAAGGTTCAGAGAAATTAAGAAGCCTACTTGCTGGGACCGCATATGTCCAGGCAGAGCTCAGGATCCTGATTCTAGAGTAGTTCTAGTCTTCCAAATTCCCCCCAAATATGGAGAAGGTTCTTATCATTCTCCTTACTGATGACTATTGCTAAGTGTTTAGGAGTGATAAGGACAGTTATTGGTTGTTGATTTATAGTCTGATTGGTAAACCTTGACAATGGAGTTCAGATGGCTGAGATTTGTTTTGAGAGTTTTTTTTAATGGAGAAATTTTCTGCCCAAAAGTTGGCCAATTTTTGTTTTAGAACATTATACTCTGCCTTCTTGAAGTGTCTTCTCCAGAAGTTCTCAGCTTCACAAAGGGAAGAGCATTAAACTTACTTTGCAGTTGGTGATACCCTCGCTAAAAGTTCTAGCCTTTCCAGTACGGTCACTGGGCACTTTCACCTATTTCGACAAGTGTATCAGTCAGAGTACTGAAGGGAAATAGATGGCATACCCACACATGTCATGATAAGTTGGAGATAGTTTCATAAAGGAACTATTTACACAGTTGCAACCAAGGTGTAGAGAAACTGTAAGAAATAGTGCAGTACCCCAGAGCCAGTAGTAGCAGGGCAATTGTCACCCCCAGGCCTTCAGGTGTGGGAAGGGGGTCCAGTCATGGGTCAGAGAAGCAGAGAACCACTGTGCAGAAAGGACCACATGACAGGAGCTGTGGTTTTCAGTGGAAGGTAGCAGCCAATCTACGGTGAAACCAGAGAGAGAGAAATGCAGGAATAGATACCCTGACTTTGCTTTTCTCCCTCCTTCAACATTTCCCACCAAGGTTCCCCATTGGCCAGGGGACAAGGAAGCTCTGAGAGTTAGTCCAAGCAGATCACTCTCCTGAGTCAGAGAATGATGGCTAATGCACCTGAAGAGGTAAAGGGAAGATTTTCAGTACAATTTACTCCAACATTCTATCTCTAAAACTGTCTTGCAATCATATCCAAAGTTAAAGATTCTTCTAAAGACCAGCTCCTCTTCCTGCCTCCAAGTAAAATATAACATACAATCCTGAAAGCCCAGAACCCCAATCTTAAATATTTAGAGAAGTTGTCCAGCTAGATTCATTCTCTCACAACTGTCACTTATAGGAAAAAATCTTCTCATCTAATTTAAGCCCATCTTGCTGCATGTTAAGCTTGTCCAAGGAGCTGAAACATGGTGACTCCACTGCTAATGAAAAGCACAGTGGATTAAGGATGAAAAGATGTATTCTAGTCTTCACTCTTCTGCTGTCAGTGGTACCTGAGGCAAATCATTTAATCATTCTATGCTTCTCTTAGACTTTGGGTATTTCACCAGAAGAATATTACTACTTTTTAATTGGACTAGAAAAAAAATCACACTTATACCAGGGATAATTTTTTCATGATTACATCATATATCGTAAAATAAAATAAAATATCTCAGATATCCTTGAAGATGACCATTAAATACTTCCTCCCACCCAGCCATCTATTTAACATGTCTAACCTTACTTTACAGAGTTTCCTCATAAGCTGTGTTTTCAGCTTTCTAGAATTTTCCTTGCTCCTCACCCAGATGAAATTATTTCTCAACTTCTTTTTAAGTATCATTTCTAAGGGAAGCAGTCTTGGCTGCTTAAAGTATTCCTGGGTATTTTTGCTCTGAACACCCTCCCAGAGCACTTAATGCCACTTGTGATTTCCTCTTCAATTCACTGGCAACAAATTCTCTTAAATTTCCTTCATTTGAGAATGTCTTGCTTTCCCCCTTCAGTCCTGAAAGATATTTTCACTGGGTATCAGATTCTAGGTTGAGAGTTCTTTTCTTTCAGTATTTGGGGAAAAAAAATACTGTGCCACTTTCTTCTGGCCTCCATGGTTTAAATGAGAAATCTGCCATCATTTCATTTGTTTTCCCCTAAGTAAGGTAACATTCTCTAGCTCCTTTCAAGATTTTCGCTCAGTTTGAGATCTTCCTGGCTCTTGGTGTGACAAGTGATTTTGTATTGAAACCTGAACAATTTTGTAGTAAGTTATGAGAGTCTGGATCTTATTAAAACCTTATGTTTTATCTGGCTTTCTCTGACACCACCCCAGCAGGAAAAGGGATGGTGCCTGTTTGTTACTGCCAGACAGAGGTAAAAAGCCAGGTTTCCCACTCAGCCCTTGTTGACAGCCAAAGTGATGTTGGTGATGAGGGAGCTATGGTGACAACTGGGCAGTGGCAAGAGCTCTGGCTCCCCAGATGGTCCCCACTGAGGGGACCAATGAGGTCACCAATGAGGTGGCATGGCCTCATTACTGTTGGGTGATGGTGGAAGTCCTGAATCTCCACTAAAACTCCTCTGGTACCACTCCAGCGGGGAGGGAAGGGAAGCCTCATTACTGCCAGGTATAACTGGAAGTCCAAGCTCCCACACTTCCTAAGTGGTCTCCACTGACACCATGGTTGCAGAAGGGAAGAGGGGTAACAGCTGGTTACCAGATCACAGCGATGCACATTTCAGTCCTCTACTCAGCTCTCTCTGACACCGCCCCAGCAGGGACGCTGGGTGCCTCATTACCACCTGAGGAGGGTGATAGTCAAGGCTCCTCACTTGGCCTGTGTTGGCATGTGTTGGGGTTGGGCCCATAGTTTTTTCCATGGTGTTTGGCTGAAGTGTAGGTTGGTTATTGTCTAAAAATATTTCTTTTTGTTAGGCTGTCTTTTTCCCTGTATGTTAGCCACAGAGAGCAAGCTTTTGTTGGGGCTTTGTTTGTGCTCACTGGTGTTTCTGGGTTGCTGAATTCTTCAGTTTCAAACCTGGGACATACGACATATAAAGAAAACCAAAAACCTCACCACTGTGTCTCTCCTTGGGTCCCAACATCCCTAGCCAATCTGTCTTCTTCCACTGTTCAGAACCTTCTTATGCTTGTGTTATATATAGTGTCCAGGTTTTTAGCTGTACTTTGCAGGAGCAATAGTGAAGAGTCTCTCTATTCCATCTTCCTCGAGGTGGGAGTCACCACAGAGTATCTTTAAAATTTAAATTTATTGCCAACATTTAAAAACCAGAAGATTTCAAATAACAATCCAGAGATCTGGCTTCTCTTAAAAAACTGGAATAATTAGAATAATCTGGCAATATTGGGCCCTCACTCCAGAATGGAAACAAGTGGCTAGAGGTGCATTGTCCAATATGATAGCCCACTAGGCACATGTGGCTATTATTTAAGTTTAAATTTAAATTAACTAAAATTTAATAAATTAAAAATTGCTCAGTCACACTATCCACATATGACTAATGGCTACCATATTGGACAGTGCAGATATAGAACATTTCCATCATTATAAAAAGTTCTACTGTATAGCACTGGGCTCACACATGACGGGGGCATGCCTTCTCCGGTTTGCCAACTCCCCACCACTTGATAATATATTAGGCCATTAGAGCTCACCTGCTGACAAATTTGTGTTTATAATCCTTGGCTTAAAGGATCAGTAGAATTTTTGACATGTGGAGATACAGATACAGGCAAACCAGATGGAGAGCACAGCAGGAGCAATGACACAGAGGAGGAGGAGCTGGGGTCCTGGAAAATCAAGGCAATTAGGTTTGCATAGACAGTGGGAGAAGAATCGGGGAAGAAAAGCAAGGTAGAGATTAAAGCCTTGGCAGAAAGGACACACAATTCTAGTGCTCACTTTGCCTCTAACTAGCTGTGGGACTGGGCTCAGAGATTAACCTCTGCTCTACAGACCTCACCAAACCTCACCTTGGACCATTCTACCCTTTGCTCTCTGAGGTCTAGCTAGGTTGGCTTTCTCTCAGGTCCATGGATGTCCCAAGCAACTTCCTTCTTCACACTGCCTGGACCACTCTGCGCCCCAGGTTTCACTCTCACATGCTGGGCCAACTCCACTTAACCAGCCGACCTCAGGAAAGCTTCCCCTAAACCTCAGCTAGGTGAGGTTCCCAGCCATTTGTGCTCAGAGTGTCGGGTTCAATTTCATGGCACTCATCCCATGTACAGCATCATCTATTACAGGAGATATTTATCTATTTGTCTCCCCCTCAACTTGGCTGTGAGTTTCATGAAACCCAGGACCATAGCCATTTTGTTTACTGTAATCGCTGAACTAATAGAGTGACTGACGCAGAGTGACTGGCACAGAGTAAACACCTGAGCAAACATTGATTGCATAAAGGTATGAAAGTTCTTCAGACCTTAGTTTCTGCATCAGCAAAATGCAAGCAATAGCAACTACTGCCCCTGCATTACAAACATATTAGGAGGAAAAAACAAGGTAGAGAACTTACTTTTAAAACTTAAGACCGAAAAGCTATAATCAGTTTAATTATTGAAAGGAAAGCTGTTAGCTGTTAGTTACCAACCCATGAGACTGTGGTGATCCTGCTAAAAATGGATATGCTCCGGAACTCAGGGGCTAAGCTGTAAACTGAGGTTCCAGAGCTGTTAGAAAGTGGCTAGACAGCACTGCTATGAATTTTCCCCTTGTAATAGCTGATTGATTACTGCATGTTTTACTTGGCATTAACTATCTTGTAGCTCAATTTGTTTTAATCTAAAGCCTGATAGACTTCATTCCATCTGGAGATACATCTTATGTCTTAGCTAATCACCTCCAAGTCAGTCAGAGAGTGACAAACCTTCTGTACCTCAGTTTCCCCATCTGTTAAATAAGAATAATAATTGCTGCTCTATTTAACTCTCAGGTTTGTGGAGAGCAACTGAGACAGCTAATGGGAACACAGTTGACAAACTATAATGCGCTATGCAACTGTGGGGTATTCTTATCTGGAAGCAGTACTTGAGCTTCTTCCCCAGGGCACTGTGTTTGCAGAGGTGAAAGGATTGACCCAAGAGTATCCAACCTGAGTAGCACTGGAAGAATTCTGAATGTTGACCCCAGTGGAGCCAGGATGATAACAAATGCAGTGCAAGCTTTGCTAGAACAATCCCCGCATCTGCAGACCCTGCCTGGGAAAGCCTTGGGACAATGACTACCTCTGACCCACAATCAGGCACCTACATCCAAGCACCAGGTGCTTTTGCTTCACCTCCTGCAGCTAAGAACTGCAAAGGTGGCATGACCCCAAGATGGATGGATCAGCTGAGCCTCACAACGAGTGGTGGGGCCTTTTATTTTATCTCCACGTCCCTATCCCCCTCGGGGACAAGGTGAGGCGGGCACGTCAGCAGCATTCACCTCTCAGTACAGCAGAGGGCAGTGGTGATCTCACTGCAGTCCACACCCCAGCCAGTCTGGAGGGGCTGGGCGGGTCCTCCTGGGTGTGTGGGCAGGGCAGCTGCTCAGGAGGATGGGCCTGGCCCTCTGATACTAGAGATTAGCCCTGCCGATCCTCCTTCCTCCCCAACCCCAGTGACCTCCCAACCCTGGCCAAAATACACACACACACACACACACACACACACACACACACACACACAGGCACACATGCACGCAGGCATAGAGGCAGACAGACATGCATACACATACATATACACACAAACACACACACAGAGGGGATCTTCCAAATTAATCCCTACAAACTACTGTAACTTAAACCATTTAACATCTATATTGAACCCCCCTCCCAAAAAAAAAATAAGATTACTGCTTAAGGTTGGGAAACCTGGAGTTTTTCTTTAACCAAGAAAAGATATAAGCCCATTCTACCAGGCAGCCAGGAGCTGATGCAACCAGTGTGCTGCTGTCCAGGGGTCAAAGAACCCTGTCTAACCCCAACATTGCCACTGTTTGATGTGATCTGAGGCCCTTCTCTCCCTGTGCTACAGGTGCCTCTACCTGAAATGAGGCTGTCGGTCAACTTCCTTGGCTCTATGTTCCCCTTGCTTCCTTCATCTTCCTAATGGCAGACAGGAGAGATGCCCCCTCTCCAGTCCAAAGAAAAAAAGGTGCTCATGTGCAGGAAGCCAGCCCGGCCGGGGGAGCTCCTTTCCCCCTTCCAAAGGTACTTAAAATGAGTTTAGGCACCTGTGGGATGCAGGGCATGGTTTTAAGGTATGTGGGTTTATTTGACTAAATTAGAAATCAGGAAACAGGTCAAAAGGAAGTCAGATGATGATTTTAAAGAAGACTGAATTCATTCTGTCTTTTACCTCTGATAGGTGGGATCCCATAGGAGCCTGAGTTAATCGAGGGATTTGGAGTTGGGGTATTAAACCTGCAGTTTTTGCTCTAGGAAATAGGCTTTAGAAGGATGGGCTGAGGAAAGCAGGGCCAGATTTCAACAAAATTATGAGGTCGGTGACATTTCTGTCCCGTGTTCCTCCCTCCCACTGAATGCACCTTCATGACCCATTTTCGGGACAGCCATCCAATGGCTTTGTGACAGACACAACTCCCTCCTGACTGCTCCCAGGCACTCTCTTCCCATCCCCGCAAAACTGCCCTGGTTAAGTCTAGTTCTCTAGGTGTCACCTGATTTCAATGTAGGAAAATGCCTTTGGGTCCCTAAAAGCCACTTCATTTCAACGAATAGGTGTTCCTATCTACGAGGGGCCAGACCTGTGCTAGAAGACAAAAATAGGACATGGCTCTTTCCACAAGGGGCAGCTCCAAGGGTGACACTTGAGAATGTTCCTTTCTACCTCTGTTCCCTGACAATCATAGGCAGTGAACTTGGCCACTTCAGGTGGACTTGAGATCCAACTTGGCTCTAAGCCTGCCCTTCTACAGTCCTACAGTCATCTAGAAGGAGCGAGCGTTCTGCCAGGGCCCGTTCATCATCTCCTTCACATATTGAACTGAACATCTGAACCCAAGAGCTCACTGTGTCTTCTCCATTTCCGATCACAGGGTCCAAATGTCCTGCTTATTGATAACGCATTTGGACCTGTTTTCTTCCTTCTCCATGTGAATTGTGTAAAATGTCCATTTCTTCAGATCAAAGCATTTCCAAGAGAATTACCCAATTTGTTGAGTTAGTAGTAGCGTCAAGGCCTTAGTTAGGGTCTGTGTCAAGGCCTGAGTTAGGAGTAGTGTCAAGGCCTTACTTAGTGCCAGTGTCAGGGCCTTAGTTAGGACTAGCATCAGAGCCTTTGTTAGGAATTGTGTGAGGGCCTGAGTTAGGAGTAGTGTCAGGGCCTTAGTTAGGGAAAGTGTCAGCAAAATAACAGCATAATAGAGGAAGAGATGGCTTGGGCTCTGCAGGAGACAATTAGAAAATTAATTCACAGATTTTTAACTTTCAAAGCACAGTATCAGTGTAATGGAGCAATAATATGCTCCCCCATTTTTGCAACTTAGGCAACTGAAGTTTCCCTTCTGTCAGTTGGAAGACCTGGATAATCATTCTCCATCATTTCTGGAGGTTTGAGGATGGAGCCCTCCTAACGGAGCTCATGTCTTTGAGCATTAGCATGGTATTGCTCTTAGTATGCTGGGTATGGCTGGGAGGACTAGGCAGTCATGCCCAGCAGCTCTGCTCCATGGATGGCAAGTGGGAAGTGCTTGAAATGCCAGGCTTTTCATCAGAACCCCATAGAAGGGATGCAGTGAGGAACAAGGAGAGTGGGTTCTGGCCCCAGTCCTGCTGCTACCTTGGCAAAGACCTGAGCCAGGTACCTTCCCTTCTCCAGGTCTCAATTTCCTCATCTGTAAAATTATGGCTTTAGCTTGGAAACGGGTTTCTCTTGAACCAGTCCTGGTTCATAACAAAGTTTTTGCTGAAGTGAGGCAAGATGAGGACTATGCAGTGAGTTCCTCTTAAAGCTAGATGTATTTAGTCTAAAAGACTGTCCTCAATCTTGACCCTGGGTCTTTCCTACATATAATGTTAAAACTTCATTTAAAAAAATTAGATTATGGTACAAATGAACAACAGTTGAGTTTTGTTTTGCTTTGTTTTGTTTTTACTGTCTTAAGTCAGTAAAATGAAAAAAAAAACTGCAACTTTTTGTCAGTCCTCAAAATATCTTCTGAGCTGTACTGGACCCCCAAATTGAGAGGACAGAGACCTCTAGATTGGATGGTCTCTAAGCTCACTTGTGGCTGATTGCCACACCAGCTGGTGGTAAACTCAGCACTGCCCTTACTAAGAAAAGGAGTAGTTGTTTGTCTATTTTTTTATGGTCCTCAACTGTGGCTGCACTTAGATTCACAAAGCAGCCTTTAAAAAACATTGAATCCCCAGGGCTCCCTCTCCCCCAAATCAATTAAATCAGAGTCCCTGGGAGTGAGGCCAAGGCAAGGAGACTTTGTTAAAAGCTCCCCAGGCAGTACCGCTGATGTGAAGCCAGGAATGAGAACCACGGACAGAGGCATTTGCAGACCTGACTGTACAATAGAATTACTTGGGAGCACGTTCGTAAAAATTCAGATTGTAGTGAGGTGGATGGACCTAGAGTCTGTCATACAGAGTGAAGTAAGTCAGAAAGAGAAAAACAAATACCATATGCTAACACATATATATGGAATCTACGGGAAAAAAAAAAAAAAGGTCATGAAGAACCTGGGGCAAGACGGGAATAAAGACACAGACCTACCAGAGAATGGACTTGAGGATATGGGGAGGGGGAAGGGTAAGCTGTGACAAAGTGAGAGAGTGGAATGGACATATATACTCTATCAAACGTAAAATAGATAGCTAGTGGGAAGCAGCCGCATAGCACAGGGAGATCAGCTCGGTGCTTTGTGACCACCTAGAGGGGTGGGATAGGGAGGGTGGGAGGGAGGGAGATGCAAGAGGGAAGAGATATGGGAACATATGTATATGTATAACTGATTCACTTTGTTATAAAGCAGAAACTAACACACCATTGTAAAGCAATTATACTCCAATAAAGATGTTAAAAAAATAAATTAATTAAATTAAATTAAATTAAAAAATAAAATAAAATAAAAAATTCAGATTCCTAGCCTCTACTCCGGATTTACTAAATCAGAAGAAACTCTGGAGCTCAAAGAATCTTTGTTTTCAAAAGCTTTCCAAGTAAGACCATTGTAGCCAGACCCCAGACTGATATTAATTACAGGTACCTGTTACATGTTAAAAGCTGAGGAGTCTCTGGAAGGCTCACTGCTCCTCTATGCATATATCTGACATAAAGGTAACATTTGAAATGTCAACACTTAGGATCCATTCATTGCCCATAGCACCTGCCTTAGGAATGCCTCTGTCCAGGAGGTCAATGGCTTCATCCAATCCCTTTCATTCCAGACATCTCTGAATTCGTGGAATTGGAGGAGGAATGGGCAGGTGATGCAGAAAGAGATGAGAAAGTGCCAGAAAAGATTTCTCTGCCCACTCCTTTGCCCTGCCTGGCCCTGGATGTGTCATATATTTGAACTGCTTTTCAGGAGTTGTGGCTATGATGCAGACTATCCACATACTCTACTACACAGACTCCTTAAATCCCATGTATGATGCAACCAGGCCACTGGCCATGATGGGTCAAGATAACTTCCCAATGACAGCATGTTAGACTACTTGTTCTGCATACCCAGAAGTGAAAGGTTCAGCAAAGCTCTGGTTGTCTACAGTTCATATTTTTATCAGCTTAAGCCTCCCCTTGAGATGCTGAGAACTTTGTTTGCTATGTTCCTAAGCAAAGCCCAAAAGAGTTGGAAACCTTCACAAAATTATATTAAGGGTCCAAAAGGCTTTTGCATGAATGAAGTGGTTGAGACAAGACTTACTATAAAACAGACCAGTGATAAATGAAAGCAAGGAATTGTATCCAGAGCTCAAAGACTGTGCCTTTGCCTCCAAATCCCCGTGAAATTCTCATGAGAGTACCCAGGGTTGAACCAACATCCAAGAAGAGTTGCTACACTCAAAAGGCCTCCAATCAAAAACGTGAGCCCCATAAATCTGTCCTTCTTAGCCCAGCCTCCCAGCCCAGGGTTAGGAGACGGCTGTTTAGAAAAAGGAATGACATAATGGAGGATATTGAACTGACCCCTGAGGGGATGAGCATAGACTCATTCATTCATTCATTCAACAATAATGGTAAGAGGCAACACTTATTGAGCCCCTACTCTGTAAAAGGCACTGTTCTAATCACTTTAAATGTACTAATTAATTTACCTTTCACAAGTATCCTTTAAGATAAGTATCATCATTAGCTACATTTCACAGAGAAGGAAACTGAAACACAGACGGCTAAATCAGTTCCATAAGAACACATGTGGTGGAGCTAGGATTCAAACCCAGGAAGCCTGGCTCCTGAAACATGTGCCAGACACTGAGCTAGACAGTTGGGAATATAATGGTGGACAACACCACGGAGTCCCAGGATGGTGAAGGGTTAAGTTTGAGGCCAGAGAGGCAGTGGGAAGGCTTATGGGAGGTAGAACCGTCCTTGATACACTGTTGGCCTTGAGAAAGTTTCTTCCTCTCTCTAGCCTCAGTTTATCTACCTGTAAAATGTGAGGGTGGTCTAAATATTCTCTAAGATCTTCTTAGCTCAATAAAGATAAAAAAACATAAAGTAGTGGGCTAGGCAGTAGAACACAGTGGGCAGGACTTTTTATATGTATGGAGAAGGAGTGGTATAAAGTGGGGATGCAACCCCAGAAAAAGATGTAAATAGGCACTCTGTCCTTCTTTATAATCTGAGGGAACCCACATCTAATACCCTTCTTTAAAATCTGGGAGGTTCATGAAGCACCCATGAGAGAGGGCAAAGGGAAAAAAATAGGAGCGGCTTTCCCTCCGCTCTCTGGTGAGTTTCCTTTAAATGATGTATCAACTGTCACTATAAAAGGAATTAGAGATGCAGGGAGCTTAAGGCAAGAACTTTGCTGGTCATTTTAGTGTACATGTTCCCAACAGCCAACAGCATCAAATATTCATCCCCATCTGAAAGTAACCCTGCCAAGGCATCAGAAAAGTGCATTTGCTAAATACCTAAACATCTGGACAGCAGCCTTTCCAGAGGAATCAGAGCCAGAGAAAGCAGAGCCAGAGCTCAAAGTGACAGTGTAACTAGCTTAAGCAGATGAAAGGACAAAGGTGGCCAGAAAACATCACCCCAGCCAGGCCTGCCATCGAGTGGGGCGGGCTGGTATGAGAAGAGCCTTGGCAACGAGTCCCTTGTTTACAGCAGTCTCCTCAGCTAACAAACAAAATGTGTTGGTCTCTCTATCCTGCTCCAAGGTCAAAAATGAACCTTCTGTTCCATCTTTATTCCAATTGAAAGATCTAATTCTAGGCCACTATTTTGGCTTGGCAAAGCACAACCAACACCCTTCGAGATGTGCTGCACTTCTGTAGATTAACTTGGGTCAGTTCCCATGACGGCAATCAGCCTGGGACTTGATGCTCTTGGCTGAGCATAATCCTCAGGTCCCAGAGGCACCACCACCATGAATATCCAACATCCCCCTCTTCCTCTCCTCTTGCTTCTCCTTTCCTCTTCTCTTCTCTTCTCTATCTCTCTGTCTGTCTCTCATAAAGCTATCATGAACTCCTTCAAAATGAATATAGTGAAAACAGTTTGGAAGTTCCTCAAAAAGGTAAATATAGTGTTACCCTATGACCCAGCAGCAATTCTTCTCCTAGGTGTCTTCCCAAGAGAATTGAAAACACGTGGCCACACAAATACCTGTACATGAATGTCCACAGCAGTATTATTCACAAAAGCCAAAAAGTGGAAACAACCCAAATGTTCTATGGATGAATGAATAAACAAAATGTGGTAAATCCATACAATAGTGTATTATTTGGCCATAAAAAGGAATGATACTTATATGCTACAACGTGGCTAAACCTCAAAAACATTATGCTAAAAGAAAGAAGCCAGTTACAAAAGACCACAAATTGTACAATTCCATTTGTATGAAATGTCCAGAAGAGGGAAATCTACAGAGGCAGAAATAGATTAGTGGTTGCTTAGGGGTGGGGTGACTGCTAATGAGTACGGGGTTTCTTTTAAAGGAGACAAAACTGTGCTAAAGTTAGATTGTGGTGATTGTTGCACAACCCTGTGAAACACTGAAAAAAGGAGCCATACACTTTAAACGGGTGAATTATATGGTATATGAATCATAGCTCAATAAATCTGTCTTAAAATGAATACACTACTTAAATATACCTTGTAATGCAATATAATAAATCTTACAGGATATCTGAGTGGATTACATTTTTGCACAGCCTTAGAGAAAATGGAAGCGAAATTTTCTATTACCTCTTTCTTCCTTTTCTCACTGCAGAGAGATGTTCTCACAAAAGTGGGAAATAATTGCCTAACGCCTTTCACCTCAAATTTCAATCTCAAACAGATGTAAATCAGATACTTTTATGATAGAGGCCCCAAGAAAAGGATATTGCTCTAGCCAAAACCAAGAATGATGGAAATTGGATATATTGAAGGATTTCTTTATTTTTAATGTGATATGAGAAAACAGAAATTTAAATCGGCTATAGAAGTTTCACCCCAAAGAACAGCAGAAGACAGGAGACAATATTCTATCCTGGATTGTTAGATGCTTGTCTGCCAGGAGGCAAAGTGAGTGCCCTAGAACTTCAGGATTTTTCTCTTTGCACTTCCCTGAGTCAGGGACAAAGTGTTCAATTTGCCTCTCAGAGCAAAGGTTCTGTCTTCACTGTGGCTCCCTGATTCCTTGGCAGGATTGCTTTCAGATTGCCATTGCTATTTGGTGCCATTGGTGCTATAGAACTGTGCCTGCAAGCCCTTGGGCAGCTGGCTTGACTTTGGTTGAGCTCAACTGCTCAGCAGGAAAATAGTTCCCACCATGCTTCCTCGGAGGCTTATTCTGCGAATCAAGTGAGATGGTGGATGGGAAATATTTACTTTGAAAGCTATAAAATACCTTTCACATGAGAAGATCTGTTGCAACTAATCTCCACCTTGAAACAATGGTAGCACCGGCTGGAGGGCATTAACTTTCAGGCCTGAGAATATCTGTGATATTATGGAGGCCACGTCACTGCAACATGGGGAAGACCCATTGGTGTTCAGAAAAACCATAGCCTCTTGGAATCAAAGGATTTTGAAATCAACAGGAACTTAGAAAGCATCTAGTTAGTAGAAGACCTTACTGATATCTGAATCTTCTCCACAACTATCCTGACAAATAACTGAGTCAGATCCATCGGTTTTGTGTTCTGATCAACTGAAGCACCATTTTTCAACTTGATTTACCCATCAAAGAGATTCAACTAAATTCAATCCAACAAGTCTTTTGTGCCCAGATTTGGGCTAGAAATTATGAGAGAAAGCCCTGCTGTCTTGGAGTTTTCAGTATGGTTGGAGAAGTAAAATTCTCGTATTTGAGTCAATCAGAAAATAAATAAAAAAGGCAGTATTTAAGCCAAACACCAGAAGGTATGTAAGAGTCCTTATATTCATTTTCTAGGGCTGTTGTAACAAATTGCCACAAGCCTGGTGGCTTAAAACACAAACTTATTCTCTTACAGTTTCAGATGCCAGAAATCTAAAATATGTTTCACTAGATTAAAGTCAAGTTGTTGGCAGGGCTAGTTTCTTCTGTAGGCTTCATAAGAGAATCTATTCCTTGCCTCTTTCAGCTTCTAGTGTCTGCCAGCATTCCTCGGCTTGTGGCCACATGACTCCAATTTCTGCTTCCCTGGTCACATTGTCTTCTCCTCTTTTGTAGTCAAATCTCCCTCCACCTCTCTCTTATAAGGACATTTGTGATAACATTTAGAGCCCACCCAAATTATCCAGAATAATCTCACCATCTCAAGATCCTTAACTTAATCACATTTGCAGTCTCTTTTGCCATGTAAGGTAACACTCACAGGTTTGAGGGATTAGGCCATAGATATTTAGGGGGACCATTATTTAAGTTACCACAGTCCTCAATAGCATCAGTGGTCTGGAGGTGGATAAATTAACTTTGGCCAGGAGAAATGACTTGACGAAAACAGACTATCTAAGATAAATTTAAACTTGGATGGAATCTGATCAAGAAAGAAGGAAGAGTAATAAATTGATTAATAATAAGAGTGAAAATAATCAAGCAGTCTTGTATTAAGTGTAACTTATGAGCTCATATTTGTGTTAGGTTCTTCCATCTGTAGGGAGACCCCAACACTTGGTCTCTATCTGAAGAAGCTTATGATGAATTAGAAGAAGAAACATAAGTCCATAAGATGGTGAATACTGCCCAATGCTTTCCACAGGGAAAGGAGAGCTCAGCAAGAGCTATAGTCAGGGCAGTCATACTAGAAGAGGTGAGCTATGAGTGGGCCATCATCCACTATTTCAAACAGCCAGGTGTGGGTGGGGCTGAGGATGAAGAGTAAGAAAGGGCCAACAGGCTTGATAGGACGGAGCTCACTGGAAACCTTACCCAGAACAGTTACAGAGCAATGAGACAGAAGCCAGGTTTCAGCAAGCTGAGAAGGTAATGGATGGGCAAGAATTGGAGGCATAGAAAAAGAGAAGGGAAAAAAAATAAAAAGGGATCACCATCAGGAAGAGTGACAGGTCAGAAAAAGAAGTAGGGGGTTGTTTTGTTTTAAGAGAAGAGAAACCTGATCATAAATGAAAGAGGGAAAAAAACATCAGAGGAAAGGGCAACATTAGAAAAGCTGGAGAACAGATGATGCTCATGAACTGCAACTTGTAAAAACATCTTTGGTTTGGAACCCTGTCCTCCAGACTAGGAAGGTGGCTGAGAACACAACTCCAGTATTTCTAGATAGTAAAATATTGTTCTTAATGGTTCTTGCTCATTTGTTAGCAATGTTCAATGTTTTCAATTCTTTCTAGGGTGCGATGAGGGTCTGGTCTCAGAGGCAGAGAAAAGGAAGAAAAAAGGGAGTCAGGTTGGGGGCAGTCAAGTGGGTAGGTGTTGCTACCATCCACTAACATGATGAAACTCAGACCTAGAACCCTCAAAGTTTTAGCTCTCAGGTCGTGAATATTTCAACTCAATTCAACAAGCATTTATCAGGATCTACTGTGCCCACCACTCTGCTTAGTGTTCAAGAAACAGAAATGGTTAAGATTTAGTTCCTGCCCTTTATGGAGGCCATGCTTTTTGGATGAGGCAGAAATGAAAATAACTGCATCCATCACAATTGCATTCATCTTCATGCAACAGAGCCCTGAAAAATAGGGAGAGACATTCAGGGCTAGTTGGGAACATGGCCATCCTGAACAAAATCAGGATTTGTAGCATTAAAGAAGATTGGGGGTATACAGATTTAGATGGGCAACTAGGTAGTCTGACAAAACAACCAACTCTAATACAGTATTTGGGGGCTATACCAAGAATAGAAATCAAGTGATGTAGAAGCATAAAGAAAGGAAGGATTAATTATTATATGGGGGTGGAAATGGGCACCTATTATAGTTGACAGAATTTTTTTTTACAGCAGAAATGACAATAGAGTTGGGCTTTAAAAATGACCAGGCTTTTATCAGGTAGAGAAGAGGATGATCCAGGGATTTGGAACCAGGATGAGCACTGAAGGTGGGGAAATGCTTGGCAGATTTGGTGAATGGCAAATATAGGATGATAAGAGGGGATAGAGGCTGTGGCAGATAAGAATGGAGAGGAATTTGCCATGCTGAGTGTTTTTTACCTTTATCCTGCATACAATAAGGAGGCCTAGAATGTTTTTTAAGGAAGGTGATGAGACGATAAATGTATCAGTTAGCTATTGCTGAATAACAAACCATCCCAAAATCTCAGTAGCTTAAAGCAAAAATGTAATATACTTGAGTCTGAAAATCAGCTAGGGCTCTGCCCTAGGCTACACTGGCCAATCTGATCTTGGCTGGGTTCATTCACGTGTCTGCAGTTTGGCTGGAAATCTGTTCCAGGCCAGGCTTAGTTAAGGTAAATTAGGGAAGTTCTGTTCCATGTGTCTCTCATCTTTTTCCTGGACCCAGTGGGAATGTCCCTCTCATAGTAATGGCAGAAGCACAAATAAGTAAGAGGAAATGCCCCAGTCTTCTTAAAGCCTGGGCTGGGAACTAGCACATCATCCCTTTCACCTCATTCCATCCCTTTCACCCCATTCCATTGGCTGAAACAAGCCACATGGTCAAACCCCAAATCAAGGGGTGGGGGGAAATATTCTCCTCACACTTTGTGGGAGGAAATACAAAGTCTGAAGTAAAGGGTGCAGGTGCAGGGAGGAGTGAGAAGTTGAGGAGATGAATGCAATCTTCCACACTAAGATGGGTCTTAAAAAGACAACTCTGTCAACAATATAAAGAGTGGATGGAAGGAAGAAAGAGAAGGTATGAAACTAGTTTTAGATTACGGTTATAATTCATTCACGAAATGACAAGAGCATGAACTAAAGCAGCAGAAGTTGCAATGGAGGAGAGAACAGACTGAGGATGTATTAACTGCTTCTCTACTGGGAGAGCTTTGACTCTGAGAAATAAGTAGATGAAAATCCATCAATGGACATTGCTTGGTGGTATTGATTGAGCCATGTTGGGCTATCAATTCCTAACATTTCTTCCTTGGGTCACAAGACATGGCTATTTATCTTCAGTCTTTGATCCAGGTAGGATGATTCTTTGCTAGAAAACAAAAGTCTAAAGATAAATGAGGGTCTGCAGGTTGCCACACAGCAAGAACCACCATAGTATTACTACTGAGGTCAAAAGACCTAATCAATTCTTTTATTCCTTCCTTGATAGCTAGGGCACACAGGTATCACAGCCCCTATAGCAACTACAGTCTCAGCCACACTTTATGACACATTATATTCTGCTGTATTGTTTCTTCACCATTCACTGTGGAGGAACCTGAGTCTCTATGTTGGATATATAGTATAAGTACAATGAAGATATTTTGCCTTGATAGTCTTTTGTTTCAGTTACCCTGCCTCTATCATGAGGTCAAATGTTATTTACTAATCTCTCCTGCCTATGGGGCACCTGTTAGGAATTAGATTCAGTAGCCAGGGTGCAGTGTCTTGGGGAAACAACAATAGGATGATGTCATTCTCTCGGGAACACCATGTCAGGCTGCCTTGGTGCTTCTGAGCCCAGGTGTTTAATTCATTAACTACTCTTCAGTTGGGTGACTGGGGAGAGACCTGAAATTAATAGATACACTCCCTGTAACTGTTGTTATACTTTTCTAAGTGTACTGAGATAAATTTGGCATCACAGAAAGAGAAGAACTTTTGGAGATAGGTTCAAATCCTCGCCACATCACTTACCAGCAATGAGATATTGAAGTCACTTAATATCATTGAGCCAAATTGTCTTGTGTGTAAAACGGAGATACCAGTAACCTTTGCATTACACAGTTGTTGTTAGGGTCAAATAAGATCAAGGAGATGAAAATGTTGTATAAATAAGAATGTATCATGCGCAAGCACATTAATAAAAGGTTTTCCAGTAAACCTTAGTCTTTTCCCATATCTCAATTCTTTGCCTCTTAAATCCCAATCATAATAATTCTTATCAAAGAGGTCTTCTCAATATAGCTAATCCAATCTAGTCTCACTTCAGCTTACTTGTATTTCTTTTTCTTTTTACAGCAAGGAAAAAATGATTTCAGGTTATGCTTCTTCTAAGAGCAAAACTTTATACTGTATGTGTCATTCCATTCTCAGTACCAGCTGTCTTTGTCATTCCTTTAGGACCCTACATCTTGAACTTCTAAGCTGGCTTCCAGAGGGCTTTAACATTGAGGCCCAAGGACTTTGTACTAGGAACCCTACAAGCTCTCTCCCAGGATGGAGGTCAGGCATGGATGACAATGCCAAGGCCCAGGGACTGATAAAGCAACAGGACCCCTTGGCTCTTTCTCAAAGCTGTTTCCCATAAGAGGAAATTCATTTTCCCTGCACACCTGAGAAAGATGGGGAGCTTGTTTTACTTTACATAGGAAGTGCCACAGAGACTTCATATGAGGGCTACTTTTACTGCCCCTAAAGTCCCTCCATCTGTGATGCAGGTATTGGACTTCAAATTCCCACTTGAGACTATAGATGTCAAGATACAACCCTGAAAAGGTCACATGACTTTGGACTAAACCGTATACATATGAAAACCTCTAGAAGAAATATGGAGGACATCAATAATTGCATACTGTGCTCAAATTGGCAAAGTGGTTAAGATACTAAATACTTATTTTTCTTCTGATAAGGTAACTGAACTTTCCTAGTGAGAGAACATGATCATATAATTATGTGTGTGTGGTCCAGGTAGATTTTCAGAGCTAGTGTAGATGTGACAAGGCAGCTGGGTGGGGCCAGGGCCCTGAAGCAGGTATTTGAAGGCAGAGACTGACAAACTGAGGAAAGCAGGTCATTAATAAAGGTGAACTCCATGATCCCTTCATTCCTCGGGACATCTCACAGAGGCTATGAAATTATTTTCCTCAGGGTCTGTATGAAAAGGAAAAGCTCCCAGAATGGTCTTGGTGATGGGAAGATGGGCTCGGTGACCACCAGGGACTCTGATGTTCAGGCATCATCCACCAGACATTGACCAAAAGTCTCTGCCCCACTTTTGGGTGAACCCAACTGGGACAAGTTGGTTACCTTATGAGATTCTGCCTTCTAGACCTTGTCATTTGCCCTACTGGGTGACTTCAAGCAAGTCCTAATTTCATCATGTACCACATGGGCAGACTTTCTCATCCTGTTGAAACCAGCCAGCTAGACATGCTATTGGGCCCATTTCTTTGTACTCTGGAGCCCAAATATTTACAAGAAACAGTTGATTATATCATTGCTTTGATACGTGCCATCATTATTACTTCTTGTATTTCTATACAGCATTTCCTTCCAAAGGATATTCACACCTATGGTCTCATTTTATCTTAACAACTCTGTGAAAGAGAAAAGGTAGGTCAAAGAGAGATGGGAATTATCCTGATCCCCATTCAAGAGATGCACAAACAGAATCCCAGAAAGAAGTGACTTTCTTGAGGTCACCAAGTGAGTGGGCAGGTGGTCCTGGCCTCTGAGTTGTTGCCCAGCAACTTAGAGTCCTCACATTTGAGTAACACTAAATGCTGATGCCATGCAGCCCCATGGTGTCTTTTGTACCACCTACCCTGGCTCTGGCCTCTCTTGGAGGAGCAGATCCAGTGTTTCACAGGTAACACAGACTCACAATCACAAAATGGGGTATTGCTTTAAGAGGACACTGATGAGACTTTAAAGATAGAGTAATTGGGCTGATAAGATAATGAGCCCTAAAGTGGATAATAATATTGAGCTCTACAAGGGATAATAATATTGATCTGCCTCATCAGGCCTGTTGGGAGGATTAGCTCACTGGCAATTGGGAAGAACTTTGCAATGAAGGAACATAAATGATGGTACGTTTGAGAGTCTCCTTGTCC